>NC_135234.1:467744990-468958777 GCF_051348905.1 Ranitomeya variabilis | reverse complement strand
GATGATTTATGTAAACTAGAAGCTTGGGCTGATAAATGGCAAATGAGCTTTAATGGGGATAAATGTAAGGTCATGCACTTGGGTAGAAGTAATAAGATGTATAACTATGTGCTTAATTCTAAAACTCTGGGCAAAACCGTCAATGAAAAAGACCTGGGTGTATGGGTTGATGACAAACTCATATTCAGTGGCCAGTGTCAGGCAGCTGCTACAAAGGCAAATAAAATAATGGGATGTATTAAAAGAGGCATAGATGCTCATGAGGAGAACATAATTTTACCTCTATACAAGTCACTAGTTCGACCACACTTAGAATACTGTGCACAGTTCTGGTCTCCGGTGTATAAGAAAGACATAGCTGAACTGGAGCGGGTGCAGAGAAGAGCGACCAAGGTTATTAGAGGACTGAGGGGTCTGCAATACCAAGATAGGTTATTACACTTGGGGCTATTTAGTTTGGAAAAACGAAGACTAAGGGGTGATCTTATGTTAATGTATAAATATATGAGGGGACAGTACAAAGACCTTTCTGATGATCTTTTTAATCATAGACCTGAGACAGGGACAAGGGGGCATCCTCTACGTCTGGAGGAAAGAAGGTTTAAGCATAATAACAGACGCGGATTCTTTACTGTAAGAGCAGTGAGACTATGGAACTCTCTGCCATATGATGTTGTAATGAGTGATTCATTAATTAAATTTAAGAGGGGACTGGATACCTTTCTGGAAAAGTATAATGTTACAGGGTATATACACTAGATTCCTTAATAAGGCGTTGATCCAGGGAACTAGTCTGATTGCCGTATGTGGAGTCGGGAAGGAATTTTTTTCCCCATGGTGGAGTTACTCTTTGCCACATGGGGTTTTTTTGCCTTCCCCTGGATCAACATGTTAGGGCATGTTAGGTTAGGCTATGGGTTGAACTAGATGGACTTACAGTCTTCCTTCAACCTTAATAACTATGTAACTATGTAACTATGTAACATCAGTGTTTTCATTGTCATAATCAAACATCTCAAAATGTGTTCCATTCAAAATTAGTGCTATCCATGAAGCCTGAGATTTTACACAAGCAGCTGGGTAATAAACAGACCAAGGTCAAACCAAAATGGGCATTAAAAAATCTAGAACTACGAAGAATAAGGCAAAGTCCAAGCAAGACTATGTTCACACGTTGTGTTTTTGCTTTTTTTTCTGCAGGCAAAACCTGCTCTCTTGGCAATAAAGAATCTGCTTACAAAAATCAGGTTATGGTGCATTTTTGCTGCTTTTTTGGTGCATGTTTCCTACATTTTTGCTGCAGATTACATGTGTCAGTTCAATACATTACATGTTCAATAATGTTTGTTTTATTCACCAAAAAAGCAAGAAAAATGCAGCAAAAATGCAGGGTTGTGTTTTTTCCCAACTTTTTTGCAGTTCCCCATTGCTTTTTGTTGTGAAAATGCACTGAAAAAACACTGAAAGAATTGATATGATGCATATTTCAAAAAAAGCAATAGTTTTCCAGTTCAGTAGGAAAAAAGCAAGTATCTCATAGCTTTGGCTGGTACTGTAAAAAGCAGCTTTTTAATTTGCATAACAAAATGCATCAAAAATGCAACATGTCGACATAGCGCAACAGTGTAACAATCCAATAAATGATCCAGGTTAATATAGAGTATAAAATAGCTGGAATAAAGCTTAACACATAAATAAATTAAAAAGGTCATCGGAACTCTTATTTGCTGCAGAGCCATCCTATTACTGGTCCATTGATAAGGCATACCTCATTAACTGGTCCAGGGGCATACATACCATTGTTGCAATCTGCGCAACCACACATGGGCCCAACAGGTAATGGGGCCACATCCAGCTCCAGGTGAAATTTTGAATTGTCTTGAATTATTAGACTGCAAAGGGCCCATATACTGTTCTTGTATAGGGGCCCTCTTCTGTTTATGTCTGGCAGATAACTAGTTACTCAATCGTTTTAGCTAAGTTCTGACAGTCAATCTGATTGCCAGGTATATTGACCATAAGTGATGAGCGTATATACTCGTTACTCGAGATTTCTCGAGCATGCTCGGGTGTCCTCCGAGTTTTTATTAGTGCTCAGAGATTTAGTTTTTCTTGCCGCAGCTGAATGATTTACATCTGTTAGCCAGCATAAGTACATGTGGGGGTTTCCTGGTTGCTAGGGAATCCCCACATGTACTAATGCTGGCTAACAGATGTAAATCATTCAGCTGCAGCAAGAAAAACTAAATCAAATGTCCGAGCACTAAAAAATACTCGGAGGACACCCGAGCATGCTCAAGAAATCTCGAGTAACGAGTATATTCGCTCATCACTATTGACCATACACCACTTAGCATCTCTGCCTGAGCTGCTGAAGAGACCAAAGCGGGATTTTCTGGCAAACAGGATCTATGCTGGAGCACGAAAATGTAAATTTAATTTAGATTTGAAAATCCAGTTAGATATTTCCCTTGTAGTGTCTACCATTTTAAGATTCCCATCGATGAAGTTGTCAGAACACGAGAATTGGATCGAATTGGTGACCATTGAAAGAAAAAGTATAATATTGCACCAGCTCTTGATGTCACTTCTGGTCATCTTTATCTTTGCGAAATGATTTTATTTTTAATAGCTGGTTAAAATACTGTATTACAGAGTAATCAAGCATTGTCGGCCTCTGAAATGTTTTAATCTGACACTGGATGAAAGGAAACACAGTCTGTTTCATGGCTGTAAGCAGTTTCTTTCAATATGAAACTTTTGCAATTACATACCAAGATTATGAGGTATTTTTGTACAGCTCTGATCAGCAGATTTGATATATGGTTTGAGATCAATTTTTCCTTATGGTAAATCTATATGTTATTCTACTTCTTCATTTGGTGCTATTTGCTGAGTGGCTCTTACTGAGGAGCAAAGGTCACCATCTTGCTGTCTGAGCAGCCGAGTAATCTTTTACTCCTCATAAGACTAGTGAGAGATATTAAATCACAGTTGACGTACCTGAAGCGCAGCAACTTCATCCATATTTTATCTGCTGTAAATTTAATACCACAGCAGTTTTTAGGGTGATGTATTTATTAACTGGCTGGGGATGAGCAGTACTGAAATTCAGTTTGTTCAGGAAAATAAAATGAAGACAATCTGACAAGTTTATGAAGTAAGCACAAAGACTATTTATTACTTTTTAAACACTTAAATGATCTTAATGGAGTTATCCATAGACTAATCTATCTATCTATCTATCTATCTATCTATCTATCTATCTATCTATCTATCTATCTATCTATCTATCTGTCTGTCTGTCTATCATATGAGATAAGCAAATCAAAGCCTATCAAGTAAAATTAGTTATGACTTCTCTCAAAATTCCAGATTTTGATGGATTCAAAATATTTGGTATTCAATTCACAAAAAATCCAGCAAAATGGCATCCAGCAGACCATTTTTTTGCTGTCTTCTTTTGAGGGTCAGGGAGGTACTAAAAATTTTTTAAATATGTTGTACTTATCTGTCTTAAGCCCTTACATCTCCTAAGGCTGCCTCCATTACCCAGTCTTTGGTTCTCATGGTATCTTTTATGACAATGACATGTCTTTCCCCATACATGACCACATGATGCCAATCACTGACATCAGTGCCCAAAGGGAGGACTATAAAACACAAAGACCAGTGTAAGCTACCATGGAGGTCAGGTGGAGGCAGAGAAAGGACAGATGATGATGGGTGCTATACACCTGTCCTGGGTATCCCACGCTCCGGTTCCATCCACTTTATGAGTAGTCCTAGACCAAAGGTATAGATGGAGAAGAGTAGGGGTCCCAGGACAGAGCTTTGAGGTATACCAACAGAGAGAAAATGGCAATTAAAGAAACACAAGATAGATTTCTTGACCAAAGGTATCAAATTAATCAGTATAACAGTGCTATTACAGCCATGTCTTTACTTCATATTGCAAAATTGTGCTGACATTTTTTCTTTAAGTACCATGATAGACAGACCATTATTTCCAAGATACAAGGATTGCATAATAAGAGTCTGAACCAAAGCACTGGGGTATAGAAAATGTTGTGCCAACATGCAGATTTGGGTCAAATTTGACCATGGAACCAAGGGGCTAATAAGTTTAACCTCTATTGTGGGTAAAATCTTTGAGATTTTTCTAAAAGATTCTGTCCTCTAGGTTCTCAATAAAAATAACCTCCTGACCCAACATTAACATGGGCTTGTGAGGCTGAGTAAGGACAGGTGAGTATGATGTATTTTATTATTTTTTTTAATCCCTTCCAAACTTTCCAATTATTATCCTTTCTGTATCTATCTTCTTCTAGGTGGACTGAAGCGTCACTGCTGTTGGAGTAATAAAATACCTCACTTTTTTAGGGGGAATTTAGAGTGCTGCTTTTTTTTAATTCAATTTTATTTTAAATAGCGCATGATACCAGTGCTTTGAGATTTGCAGCAGTACAATTATCCACAGAGCTGCTTTATTTTTTTCTATTATTTTGTCTTTTCAATCTATTCAGCAAAAATGTCTGCACTACAGATATGAGATATTGAAAAAGAAACTGTCGTCCATATTCACCCATATATATCCGATGTTTCAGCTCTTCCAATTTTGCAAGTTTTCTCCCTACAAATAATGGATAGGTCTGTAATCTTAGGTACACTTCAACTGTGAGAGACAGAATCTAAAAAACCCAGATTTTTAAATTATTAAATTGCATTTTGCATTTTTTTTGCATGAAATTTGATCACCTACCAACCAGCAAGAATTCCGGTTCTAACAGATCTGTTAGTTTTTCTTTAACAAGCTGTCCTACTCTCCACTTATTACCTGTAATAATTGCACCTGCTTTAACTCGTTACCTCACTCCAACTTCTCCACCATGGCCAAGACCAAAGAGCTGTCTAAGGACAACAGTTGTACAATTGTAGACCCGCACAAGGCTGAGATGTGCTACAGGACGGTAGGCAAGAAGCTTGGTGAGAAGGCAACAATTGTTGGCTCATTAATTACAAAATGGAAGAAACTCAGTCAAGATCACTGTCAATCTTCCTCAGTCTGAGGCTCCATGCAAAATCTCAGCTCATGGGATAAGGATGATTCTGAGAAAGGTCAGGAATCAGCCCAGAACTACATGGGAGGACCTGGTCAATGCCCTGAATAGAAGCGGAACCACAGTCTCAAACATTACCATTAGTAACACACCACGCCATCATGGATTAAAATCCTGTATGGCACACAAGATCCCTAGTGCTCAAAAACACTATCCCAACCATGAATCACTGTGGTGGAAACATCATACTTTGGGGGTGCTTTTCTGCAAAGGGGACAGGAACACTGCAACGTATTGAAGGTAGAATGGATGAGGTCATTTATCGCGAGATTTTGACCAACAACCGCCTTCCATCAGTAAAAGCATTGAAGATGGGTCGTGGCTCTGTCTTCCAGCATGCCAATGACCCAAAGCACACAGCTAGGGCAACTAAGGAGTGGTTCTTTAAGAAGCATTTCAAGGCCCTGGAGTGACCGAGCCAATCTCCAGACCTGATCCTGATAGAAAAACTTTGGAGGAAGCTGAAACTCAATGTTGCCCAGTGACAGCCCCAAAATCTAAAAGATTTGGAGAAGATCTGTATGTAGGAGTGGGCCAAAATCCCTGCTACAGTGTGTGAAAAACTTGGTCAAAAACTACAGGAAACGTCTGACCTCTGTGATTGCAAACAAAGGTTTCTGCACTAAATATTAAGTTCTATTTTTTATTGTATCACATACTTATTTCATGCAATAAAATGCAATACAATTATTTAAAAATCATACAATGTGATTTTCTGGTTTTCAATTTTAGAATCTGTCTCTCTCAGTTGAAGTGTACCTACGATAAAAATTACGGACCTCTCCATCCTTTGTAGGTGAGAAAACTTGCAAAATCAGCAGTGTTTCAAATGCTTATGCAGCACACCATTTAGACTGAAATAGAAAATTGTCTTTTAATAATCCATTGGGGTTCAGTGATGTTTCGATTCTACTGATGGAGCGGGTGATATCAAGTCACTATAAGAACAAGTTGTATTTGAATGCGCAGTTGAATTTATTAGATGCCGGGCTCATGTTTATACCATAATAGGGTGTCTTGCTGCAATTTGCATACACTTGTCACTGAATGATCAATTAATATCTATGCACACAATGTATGTTTATGCTCCTGAACCTGTGGATCTAAAATTGTAACTTGTCTATTTGACAGGACCAGATCCAGCAGATTACCTCCTCTGTTTGGTTAATCTACCAGCTGAGAGAGGTAATTGTTATGAACTGTGGATAAGAACTTGCAGCTTTTAGCACAACCAGAATATTCTATGTCCCATTGAATGTCTGAATATTTGAAATCCCCCATAATAAGGACCCTATTATTATTTGCTGTCTTTTAATTTGTTGAAGCATTTCATCTTCTAACTGTTTAGCTATATTAGATATCTTGTAGCAAACCCCAGTTAGCAGCTTTCCATTATTGCCATCCCCATGTGCATTTAATTATTATTATTATTTATTATTATTATTATTTATTATTATAGAGCCATTTATTCCATGGCGCTTTACATGTGAGGAGGGGTATACATAATAAAAACAGGTACAATAATCTTGAACAATACAAGTCACAACTGGTACAGGAGGAGAGAGGACCCTGCCCACGAGGGCTCACAATCTACAAGGGATGAGTGAGGATACAGTAGGTGAGGATAGAGTTGGTCGTGCAGTGGTTTTGTCGATCGGTGGTTACTGCAGCTTGTAGGCTTGCCGGAAGAGGTTGGTCTTCAGGTTCTTTTTGAAGGTTTCGATGGTAGGTGAGAGTCTGATATGCTGTGGTAGAGAGTTCCAGAGTAGGGGTGATGCGCAAGAGAAATCTTGTATGCGATTGTTGGAGCAGGAGATAAGAGGGGAGTAGAGAAGGAGATCTTGTGAGGATCGGAGGTTGCGTACAGGAAAGTACCAGGAGACGAGGTCACAGATGTATTGAGGAGACAGGTTGTGGATAGTGTTGAGCGATACCTTCCGATATCGGAAAGTATTGGTATCGGATTGGATTGGCCGATATTCTAAAAATATCGGATATCGCCGATACCGATACCCGATACCAATGCAAGTCAATGGGATCAAAATATCGGAATTAAAATAAACCCTTTCTTTCCTTGTAGGTTCATTCTACATGAAGGAAAACAACTAAGAATAATGTAGGATGTATTGGTAGAGGTGGCGGAGACATTAAAGGCATAGAGGTTTAGCCCAATCAAATAGAATAGCAGGAATTTAAATTTTTTTTTTAAGACGTTCGGAGTTACAAAGATATTGACTATGTTAAGATTTTTTTTATTTTGTCAGATATTGATGTTTCACTACTTCCATGCCCTTCACCTTCTTTTTTACTTCTCCGACACTTTCTTCTTCATCATCCTCAGCAGCAGCATCTTTGACATCAACTTCTTCTTCACCTTATTCATCTTCTTCTTCATCTTCTACCTATTATTTTTTTTTGTTACATTCTTCATATTCTTTTTATTACAGGCATTCCTGTACTTGTTATCTATAAAAGTTTGAAGATTACACCTTCCGTTCTGCCTGTCACAAAAGAGTTACAACAGGATTTGTCTGCGTTTGGTTAGGCCTGCAGCAGCAGGCTTTTTCCAGGGGCACCACGAGGAGGAACGGATACTGCTTAGTCTTCTTCTGCTTATAATTTAGATAATATCTTTTGCTCTGATGTTTAGTCTTATGCTTAATGTTCTTCTGCTCTTTCTGCAGCCTCTTGTTATTCTGCTTCTCGGTCTTCCGGGTCGTCGTCTTTAGGGTCTTGAACTTGGAAATGTAGCAAAAGGTACAAGAAGGCTGAGAAAATGCCGAGAACCAGCTGATGGAACTGGAACTCGGATGGCTACCCGAAGGTCCAAGAGCCAATGGAACTACCGAGGACCAGCTGACGTTACTGGAACCCGGTTACTAAGCAGGAGGTACACGTGCCAGAAAACACTACCAAGGACCACCTGACATTGGTGGAACTCGGATACCCAGAAGGAGGCACCTAAGCCAAAGGCTCTGCCCGGAATCAGCTGACGGTACTGGAACCAGGATGGGGAGCAGAAAGTACAAGAGCAAAAGACACTGCCGAGAACCAGATGACGGTACTGGAACCCGGATGGGTAGCCGAAGGTACAAGAGCCAATGGAACTACCGAGGACAAGCTGATGTTACTGGAACCCGGTTACTAAGCAGGAGGTACCTGTGCCACAAAGCACTACCAAGGACCACCTGACATTGGTGGAACTTGGATACCCAGAAGGAGGCACCTAAGCCAAAGGCTCTGCCCGGAACCAGCTGACGGTACTGGAACCAGGATGGGGACCTATTCAAGATTGTCTTCCTAGAGCCCCAACTAGCGGTGTTGGAGCCAAGGGTCAGCAGGGGGAGCAGAGTGTAGGCCGAAGCCTGCACTGGAGGAAGCTTAGTGTCTGTTGTGTCTGCATGGCATTTGCAGGACACATTGCCGGCTACACAGCAGGGGAACAGCTGGCGTTACTGAACCCCACTGACACAGTGGCGAGTGTTTTTCTCTGTGCAGCCAGCACTTACGAGCACCAACTGGCGGTGTTAGAGCCCAGGGAATCAAGGAGGAGCAGAGGAGCAGAGTGTAGGCCGAAGCCTGCACTGGAGGCAGCTTATTGTCTGTTGTGTCTGCGTGTCCTTTGCAGGACACGTTGCCGGCTACATAGCAGGGGAACAGCTTGCGTTACTGAACCCCATTGACATAGTGGCAAGTGTTTTTCTCTGTGCAGCCAGCACTTCCGAGCACCAACTGGCAGTGTTAGAGCCCAGGGAATCAAGGAGGAGAAGAAAAGCAGAGTGTAGGCTGAAGCCTGCACTGGAGGCAGCTTATTGTCTGTTGGGTCTGCGTGGCGTTTACAGGACACATTGCTGGCTACACAGCAGGGGAACAGCTGATGTTACTGAATCCCACTGACACAGTGGCGAGGCAAGTGTTTTTCTCTGTGTAGCCAGCACTTCCGAGCAGCAACTAGCGGTGTTGGAGCCCAGGGTCAGCAGGAGGAGCAGAGTGTAGGCCGAAGCCAGCACTGGAGGCAGCTTATTGTCTGTTGTGTCTGCGTGGCATTTGCAGGACACGTTGCCCGCTACACAGCAGGGGAACAGCTGATGTTACTGATCCCCACTGACACAGTGGCGAGGCAAGTGTTTTTCTCTGTGTAGCCAGCACTTCCAAGCACCAACTGGTGGTTTTAGAGCCCAGGGATTCAAGGAGGAGCAGAGTGTAGGCTGAAGCCTGCACTGGAGGCAGTTTAATATCTGTTGTGTCTGCATGGCGTTTGCAGGACACGTTGCTGGCTACACAGCAGGAGAACAGCTGGTGTTACTGAACCCCACTGACACAGTGGCGAGTGTTTTTCTCTGCACAGACAGCACTTCCGAGCAGCAACTAGCGGTGTTGGAGCCCAGGGTCAGCAGGAGGAGCAGAGTGTAGGCCGAAGCCAGCACTGGTGGCAGCTTACTGTCTGTTGCGTCTGCGTGGCGCTTGCAGGACACGTTGCCGGCTACACAACAGAGGAACAGCTGACGTTACTGAACCCCACTGACACAGTGGTGAGGCGAGTGTTTTTCTCTGTGTAGCCAGCATTTCCGAGCACCAACTGGCGGTGTTAGAGCCCAGGGAATCAAGGAGGAGCAGAGGAGCAGAGTTTAGGCCGAAGCCAGCACTGGAGGCAATTTAATATCTGTTGTGTCTGCGTGGCATTTGCAGGACACATTGCTGGCTACACAGCAGGGGAACAGCTGGCGTTACTGAACCCCACTGACACAGTGGCAAGTGTTTTTCTCTGTGCAGCCAGCACTTCCGAGCAGAAACTAGCGGTGTTGGAGCCCAGGGTCAGCAGGAGGAGCAGAGTGTAGGCCGAAGCCAGCACTGGAGGCAGCTTATTGTCTGTTGTGTCTGCGTGGCATTTGCAGGACACATTGCCGGCTACACAGCAGGGGAACAGCTGACATTACTGAAAACCACTAGCACAGTGGCGAGGCGACTGTTTTTCTCTGTGTAGCCAGCACTTCCGAGCAGCAACTAGCGGTGTTGGAGTACAGGGAATCAAAGAGGAGCAGAGGAGCAGAATGTACGCTGAAGCCTGCACTGGAGGCAGCTTAGTGTCTGTAGCTTAGTGTCTGTTGTGTCTGTGTGGCTTTTGCAGGACACGTTGCCGGCTACACCGCAGGGGAACAGCTGACGTTACTGAACCCCACTGACACAGTGGCGAGTGTTTTTCTCTGTGCAGCCAGCACTTACGAGCACCAACTGGCGGTGTTAGAGCCCAGGGAATCAAAGAGGTGCAAAGGAGCAGAGTGTAGGCCGAAGACTGCACTGGAGGCAGCTTAGTGTCTGTTGTGTCTGTGTGGCATTTGCAGGACACGTTGCCGGCAACATAGCAGGGGAACAGCTGACGTTACTGAACCCCACTGACACAGTGGCGAGATGATTGTTTTTCTCTGTGTAGCCAGCACTTCCGAGCACCAACTGGCGGTGTCAGAGCCCAGGGAATCAAGGAGGAGCAGAGGAGCAGAGTGTAGGCCTAAGCCTGCACTGGAGGCAGCTTAGTGTCTGTTGTGTCTGTGTGGCATTTGCAGGACACGTTGCCGGCTACACAGCAGGGGAACAGCTGACGTTACTGAACCCCACTGACACAGTGGCGAGGCAAGTGTTTTTCTCTGTGTAGCCAGCACTTCCGAGCAGCAACTAGCAGTGTTGGAGCCCAGGGAATCAAAGAGGAGCAGAGGAGCAGAGTGTAGGCTGAAGCCTGCACTGGAAGCAGCTTAGTGTCTGTAGCTTAGTGTCTGTTTTGTCTGCGTGGCGTTTGCAGGACACGTTGCCGGTTACAAAGCAGGGGAACAGCTGACGTTACTGAACCCCACTGACACAGTGGCGAGTGTTTTTCTCTGTGCAGCCTGCACTTACAAGCACCAACTGGTGGTGTTAGAGCCCAGGGAATCAAAGAGGAGCAGAGGAGCAGAGTGTAGGCCAAAGCCTGCACTGGAGGCAGCTAAGTGTCTGTTGTGTCTGCATGGCGTTTGCAGGACACGTTGCTGGCTACACAGCAGGGGAACAGCTGAAATTACTGAACCCCACTGACACAGTGGTGAGTGTTTTTCTCTGTGTAGCCAGCACTTCCGAGCACCAATTGGCGGTGTTAGAGCCCAGGGACAGCAGGAGGAGCAGAGTGTAGGCTGAGGCCTAATTGGAGCAAGTTGAATGGTAACCTTTAACCCCTTCAGGCGTTTGTAGCTGAAAAAGCCAACTTGTGCAGCACTAATGCTGCAAAAGGAAAAGGTGTCTCTTTTAATTATGCTCCTTGCAAACGCAGAACTAAACACTTACAAAATGTGTCCCCTGATATAGTGAAACTGTCCCAGAGGTGGGACTTTCCTTCTTAATGGGACGCAGCACAGCCGTTTTTCCTACCCCCTTGGCACCGTGCGCCGCCTCCTCAGCGTTCTTTTAATCTGTCCTGGAGCCTGCGCTGTTATGTTCAACCTTGGCAATACGCAGTTTGCGCTGCCCATCTTCTGACATCATTTGGTGTCAGGCTGGCTGCGCCTTTGCGTCCTCGCTGCCAGAGATCCCGCCTCGCAGTGTCGTCTAATGTAATCACACTGCGGACCTGGGATCCATGGGCATGCGCAGTGCATATCTTCGCCTCTCACTCATCTCCTTTTGGATTCTTCAGACTGTGCGGCATCATGGCTGTGGCATGCTAATAGGGATCAGTTGACGGCACACAGACTGAAGAAGGTGGAGGAAGATGAGTGAGAGCCTGAGGTGAAGATATGCACTGTGCATGCCCATGGATCCCAGGCTCGCAGTATGATTAAATCAGAAGAGACTGTGAGGTGGGATCTCGGGCAGCGCGTCCGCACAGGCCCAGTCCGCCTGATACCAAATTATGTCAGGAGTCGGGCAGCGCAAACTGCGCATGGCCAAGGTTGAACATAACAGTGCAGGCTCTAGGACAGTTTCAAACAACGCTAAGGAGGCGGCGCACGGCACCAAGGGGGTACGAATAACGGCTGTGCTGCGTCCCATTACGAAGGAAAGTCCCACCTCTGGGACGGTTTTACGGTATCAGGGGACACATTTTATAAGTGTTAAGTTCAGTGTGTGCAAGGAGCAAAACTAAAAGAGCTACCTTTTCCTTGTGCAGCATTACTGCTGCACAAGGTGGCTCTTCCAGTAACAAACGCCTGGGGGGGCAGGTTCCCTTACATTTCAGTTGTTGTGTCAGTGTGGCGGTTGCAGGACACATTGCTGGATACACAGCTGGGGATCACCTGACGTTACTGAACCCCAATAACATGGCAGCAAGTGTTGACTGTGCAGACAGCACTTCTGAGCATCAACTGGTGGTGTTGGAGCCCAGGGATTACAGTTCAGGTGGTAGAAACATGAACGCAACAGGAGACCTGGATACTGTAGCCAACCAATTATTTAATGTGGAAGATGAGTGGCAAATTCCTGCGAGATCCCGGCCTTGTTCATTTTCAGAAAAGTAAGCCTTTCAATGTTATCGGAGGATAGTCGCATGCGACGGACTGTTAGTACACCACCTGCGGCACTAAAGACGCGTTCCGATAATACACTAGCAGCAGGGCAAGCCAGCACCTCCAATGCATACTGGCTTAGCTCTGGCCATGTATCCAGCTTAGAGACCCAAAATTTGAAGGGGGAAGAGCCATCTGGGAGTACAGTAAGAGGGCAAGACATGTAGTCTGTCACCATCTGACGGAAACGTTGCCTCCTGCTGACTGGAGCCATCTGTGATGGTGTAGACATGTGCCAAAGTTGGGCCATACTGGTCTTGCCTTGTGCTGAGGCACTGCTTCTGCTCTCTCTTTGTGCAGAGCTTCCTCCACAGCCTCAATGCACTGAGCTGCTTTGTGAAGCACTAGCAGCACTGCTCTCAGTTGGACTGGAGAAGATGATGGAATTCACCAGTGTGTCTTGGTACTCCCGCATTTTACGCTCCTGGTTCAACGGTGTTATGAGGCTTTGTAAGTTGTCCTGGTAGCGAGGATCTAGGAGGGTGTACACCCAATAATCAGCCGTGTTGAGAATGTGGGCAATGCGGCGGTCATTTCTCAGGCACTGCAGCATGTAATCAGCCATGTGCTGCAGACTGCCAACTGGCCAAGAAACGCTGTCCCCTGCTTGAGGCGTGATCTCTGCCTGCTCTGCATCACCCCACCCTCGCTCTACACACTGAATACTGGAGAATTGTGTAACCCCCTCCTCTGGACCGATGTCTTCCTCCTCCATTGCCTCCTCCTCATCCTCCTCACAAAGTGTGCCCTGCCTAGGCCTTTGTGAGGAACCACGTAGGGCTGACTGTCCAGAAGCTGATGGAATTGGTGACTCCTCATCCTCCACCTCTTCCACAACATCATCCCTTAGCACTTGCAGTGTTTGTTGAAGCAGGCAGATAAGGGGGACAGTCATGCTGCTGACTAGTGCATGATCTGCACTCGCCATCCGCGTGGAATCATCGAAGAAACGCAAAACCTGGCAGATGTCCTTCCTAGTGGCCCACTCAGTGGTTGTGAAGTCTGAATGGCGTGGAGTGCGATTTCTTTGCGCCTGATGCAGCTGGTACTCCATTACTGCTGGCTGCTGCTCACACAACTGCTCCAACATATGTAACGTGGAATTCCACCTGGTGGGTAGGTCACATATGATGCGATGTTCCGGAAGGCGGAATCGGCTCTGCAGAGCTGCAATGCGCGATCTTGCCATGCTGGAACGCTGCAAGTGAGCACACTCTAGGCGGTCCTTGTGCAGCAGTGCATCAAGATCCGGATAGTCCCTCAAAAAACTTTGCAAGACCAAGTTGAGCACATGTGCCAGACATGGGATGTGAGTGAGGTTGCCTAGGGCAAGAGCTGCCACCAGATTTTGGCCATTGTCACACACTACCATGCCTGGCTGGAGATTCGCTGGCACAAACCAAACGTCGCTCTCCTGCTTGATGACATTCCAGAGCTCCTGCGCTGTGTGGCTTCGATTCCCCAAAGAAATTAATTTGAAGATGGCCTGTTGACGTTTGGCCACAGCTGTGCTCATGTCGGTCGTAACAGGTAAACGTTCACGGGTCCATGTGGAGGTGGACTGTGATGGCTCCTGCAGCGATGATTTTGAGGAACTTGTGTATGAGGAGGAGTCAATGCGTACAGACTGGATTCCTGCAATCCTTTGAGTTGGCAGAACACGTCCTGCGCCACTCGCACAATCTGTACCCGGCTCAACAACATTAACCCAATGGGCAGTGAGGGAAAGGTATCGCCCCTGTACATGGTGACTGGTCCATGCATCGGTGGTGAGGTGGACCTTGCTACTGACGGCGTTCAGTAGCGCGTGTTTTATGTGTCCCTCCACATGCTTGTGCAGGGCAGGGACAGCTTGCCTGCTGAAATAAAAGTGACTGGGCACATTGTATTGTGGGACTGCCAATGACATCAAGTTACGGAAGCTGTCAGTCTCCACCAGCCTGAATGACAGCATTTCAATGGACAGTAGTTTTGCAATGCCAGCATTCAGAGCCTGTGCTCGGGGGTGGTTTGCCGAGAATGGCCGCCTTTTCTCCCATGCCTGTGCTACTGATGGCTGTAGACTGGGCTGGGAGTGTGAGGATGACTGGGAATGTGGTGTAGTGGGTGGAATTACAGTGGGTCTCTGGACAACAGTGCCAGAGGTTCTTCCATGGCGATCCTGTGAGGAAGCCGAACCAGCTGTGTGTGAGCTGGAGGAAGAGGCAGCAACACGAGCTGAAGAGGTGGTAGGTGTCGCTGTTGGTTGGCCTAGGTCTTCAGTGTGTTTTTGTAACTCCACCGCGTGCTTGGTCCGCACATGCTTGCAGATATTTGTGGTATTGAGGTTGCTGACATTTTTCCCTCATTTGACTGTCTGATGACACACCTTGCATTTGACAAAGCAAATGTCATCTGCAACTGTGTCAAAAAAGGACCAGGCACTGCAAGTTTTGGGAGCGCCCATTTTGGCTTTTGGAAGAGGCATGCTCCTAACAGGTGCTGAAGTGGAGGCTACAGGAACTGCAGTCTTCCCCCTCCCTCTCCCTCTTTGGCCCGTTCAGGGAATCTCTTCCTCAGAGCTGCTCCCACCACCTTCCTGTACCTCACGCCACGATGGGTCAAGGACCTCATCATCTACACTACCCTCTGCCACCAACTGCTTCTCCTGGGTAGTCTCGGCAGCACAGTACGCACCAGAAAGTGGCACCTGAGTCTCATCATCAGATGCGCACTGCGGTGTGGTGACCGGAGGCACTGGCCCACCCGTCTCTTCAGAGTCAGAGAGACAAAGCTGTTGGGCATCACTGCATACTGCCTCTTCTTCCATTTCTCCAATTCTGCTTGGCTGGCCCTCTGTTTCCAAGCCAAGAGATTCAGAGAACAGAAGTAGAGATGGCTCCTGTCCTGGGCTCTCTGACTGCCTGGGTAATTTGGCAGGTGGTGAAGAGACAGATGGGTGCTCTCCAGTGCTCTGTGCCTGAGAGGATATGGCACTAATTGAAGTCGATGCATTAGCTGCCATCTATCCGACAACGGCTTCAATTTGTTCTTCACGCAGCAGCGGTGTACGGCGATCTCCTACAAAGCTGCGCATGAAGGACTGTTCCTTGCTGAAACTGGGCGATGATGAGTCACCGGTGCCTGCAGCAGGCACAGAATCCCCACGTCCTCTCCCTGCTCCGCGCCGACGCCCACGTGCCTTACTCCCTGCCTTCTTCATCTTGGTTGACTGATAAATATAAGCAGAAAAGTACTAAGGGCTTAGTGTGCTTATTTCTGAACAGCTCCTAACAGGTATAAGAAACACTAATTTTCTACAGTGTGGACTAGACTTTAATATGAGCTAATGTGGCCTACAAAACTGTAAAGTGGTGTGTTTGGTGAACTTTATTCATTTTTTTTTTTTGCAGAACTGACTACAGAGTGAGCTGCACTCACACACAGACCGTGCAGACAGCCGTGAACGGCACTGCAAGGCCAAAACAAGCTCCTCTATGTAATCCTATTTAGTGTTTTTCCACAATCTAGCAGGATACGCAGGGAAAGCCACTAATAGGATAAATTTGACAAAATGTGCAGCAGGCTGCACTAATTGAGAAACAGACAATGGAACGGTATGAGGCAGTCACGCACCCTGAGCTGACTACAACCTGCTGTGGCTGCCGACAGACTACAGAGCGATGTGCACTTACACAGAGACCGTGCAGACAGCCGAAAACGGCGCTGCAAGGCCAAAAAAAGCTGCTCTATGTAATCCTATGTAGTGTTTTTCCATAATTTTGCTGGATACGGATGGAAAGCCACTAATAGGAAATATTTGAAAAAATGTGCAGCAGGCTGCACTAATTGCAGAAAAGGACAATGGATAGAACAGTATGAGGCAGTGACGCACTCTGAGCTGACTACAACCGGCTGTGGCTGCAGACAGACTACAGAGCAATGTGCACTCACACACACAGAGACCTTGCAGACAGCTGTGAACAGCGCTGCAAGGCAAAAGCAAGGATCTCACACAGCGGTTGCTAAATTAGCCTGCGTAAAGCACAATGAAGCAAATCGCTATCTCTAAACTGGCCCTCAGTCAGAACACAGCGTCCTGTCCCTAACTGAATTCATAGCAGAGTGAGCCCTAAATGGCGGCAGCGACTTTTATAGTGCATCATGACATCATTTCAGCAGCCAATCACAGCCATGCCAGTACTTCCATGCCCACCATGCAGAACAGGATGTGCCCACACTTCTAATTATTCCTCATTGGCTGAATTCGGGCACTTTGAATTGTGGGAACTTCCGATTCCGGTATCCGATATACTGAAAATATCAGAATTCGGTATCAGAATTCCGATACCGCAAATATCGGCTGATACCCGATACTTACGGTATCGGAATGCTCATCACTAGTTGTGGATGGCTTTGTATGTCATGGTTAGTCTTTTGTACTGGAGTCTCTGGGTAATGGGGAGCTAGCTCTACATTGTCACAGCTCCCCTCAATGGATAATAGTCCTTTTGGGCACACTAAGTCTGTTTATGACTATAATACTCATTTCTCTTTTTGTAGACAGTTACCACTGCATATTATGAACACAACACAAGTTCTACAGTATTGAATATATTAGACCGCCTACCTTTCACATACTGTATAGGCCTTCTTAAAGTACCTTCACACTGAACAACTTAACAACGATATCGCTAGCGATCCGTGACGTTGCAGCGTCCTGGATAGCGATATTGTTGTGTTTGACATGCAGCAGCGATCAGGATCCTGCTGTGAGATCGTTGGTCGGAGCTAGAAGGCCAGCACCTCATTTTGTCGCTGGATCTCCCGCAGACATCGCTGAGTCGGCGTGTGTGACACCGATTCAGTGATGTCTTCACTGGTAACCAGGGTAAACATCTGGTTACTAAGCGCAGGGCCGCACTTAGTAACCCAATATTTACCCTGGTTACCAGTGTAAATGTAAAAAAAAAAAAGGTAATTAACACCATATATAAATGGATTTAATGTTATGGCTGATTTATATACTTTACCAACACAAATGTAACAGTCATTTATATTGAGATGAAGCTCTTGCAGCCTACTGCTAAATCAGTAAGAGACCATCAAAACTACTATATGGCAGCTGCACCTATAGGGCCCCTCAGGCTCAAAATGGCAGCTGCAAGTACTATTTCTAAATCCCTATAGCAATGCTACTGGTTACAGTGGATCTGATTGTTCAGCCACACATGCAATATTTTTTCGCTTTTACCCAGTGAATTGCTTCAGGATAGAAACAGGAATGTGAATAAACATTTACTGTTGACTGAATTTACCTAAATGTCTGCCTTTACTTGGTTAAAACTAAATCTATCTATTTTATAGGTCCCCATATATTTAAAGGCATGATATCAGTTCATCACACATTCTTAGCAGTAAATAGGAGATACTCCATGGATGTGTAATTGTCTACAAACAAGTCAAAGGTATTCATTAATTATTAATATGGCACCGTAGAGCAAATCTAATTGAACAGTAGCATATACTGTATATATAGATGTACATATAGAGATGGCATAAAGGACATTGATCGCACATCCAAAACTCATAAAGTGATCTAATGCAAAAATTACTCAATTGAACATGACGTCCTTAGTTCAACATTCTAATTAGACTGTATGAAGCCCACTGCCACATCACAGTGAGCTTCTGAATGAGTCCTAATGTAAGGAGAAGACCCGGATCAGATGTTTCGGGTTCGAAACTGTCGGGGCTGTCACCCAGGTTGCATGGGGGAAAACATAAGGCCCCGGACCGACCTTTGCACCCGGGTGTAGGGGGTATGGCTAAGTTGAAAGAGCTGCAGCGCACAGGAAAGCAGTCAGTCAGAGCAGGAATATACAGCGCGCAGGAGGGCAGTGTCAGGGCTCTTACTATTGTACCTCCAGACAAAACAGACCACAGACAGACGGGTCTGCAAGCCGTGACCAGACACTTCAGACAAGGACGTATCTGGTCCCTTCTGACAGCATTGACCGTGAGTGACAAGCCCCGTAGTCAGGGCGCTGACTCGAGCATTTATCTTCGAGGAAGTCAGGATGCCTGCCGTGAGTGGATTCCCGTTCCACCAGCTTCCAACCAGTTACTGTCCCTGGACTCTGACAAGACAAAGTACTGTGCTCCTTCCTGCTCACTGCTTCTAGACCCGCCGATCGCGGACCGGATCACAAGGATTCACTGCCACCGCCAGGATCCAAGACGCCATCTTCTCCAGAACTACACTGGACCCCTCATGCGCCAGGGCCTTGGTGCCAATGTACACCACTCAGGAACTGCATTCTAAAGTCATCATGATAAATTTTGCCATACTTGAACTTTATATCCTATTCCCTACACCTGATTACCCTGATTTCCAAACCCCTTGTTCATTTTTTGCTGTTTCTTATATTTTCTTCCTGTGAGAAGTATATTTGCTAAAGTAAACCCCACATTTTGCTCTGCCTCCAACCTTTTGCTGCATCTTGCAACTTGCTTACACTTAGTATAGTTGGCAGGATACAGTCTACCAGCACAGAGGGGGCTGATCTGGGGAGGGCCCTAGGCTCAGTATTTCCATGAGGCAATGTTGAACAACCTACCAAAATTTAATGGGAACAATACCATGTTGTGGAGCAGGACTGAGCACATTAGTGGGATGATGAGGATGCACGCTATGATACCCATCAAGGCAGAGGTCGCCATGATGGCCCTAGAAGGAGAGGCAAGGGACTCAGTGATGCTGCGACCCCCCCAGACAGCGGGATACATTTGAGAAAGTGTTACGTATACTAAAGAAGATGCATGGGGACACCACAGACATAGGGGAGCTGGGCATGTGGCTCTTTAGCCAGGTCCAAAGAGAGGGGGAGATGGTGACACAGTACATGAATGTGCTGCAGGTGATCCACACTGCCATAACCAGAAAAGATGGCACGGGGATAGGGCCGATTGATGTAGTGATGCGTGATCAGTTAGTGACCGAGTTGAGAGATGCGCTGCTTAAACAGGCTCTGCAGGAGTGCTTGCGTGTAAACACACACATGACTTTTACAGTAGTTGGAGGTGAGGCAAGAACAGGGGGTGACACTTCCGGTGGCGAAGGTCTGGAGAAAAGAGATAACCGTGAATGTAGTGGCTGTACCATGATGGGTGGAAGATTTAAGGAAAGAAATTCAAGTGATGAGGATAGACTTGACAGAAATAAAAAAAAAGTGACCATGCTGAGCACCTCTGGGGGCAGTGCTTCCTAAGAACAGCCACGGGGAGGAAGAATGTCTAGATGGGAAGAGCTTCCAACTTGCTTCCTCTGTGGAGGGCTGGAACACATGGCCTGGATGTGCCCACAAAGGAGATGGCCACTCCAGCTTTGTCCATTAAACTAGGAGGCTCTGAGTCTGGGGGACACCGCCCAGAGCCAGAACAGCCAGTAAGAAGAACCAGAAATCCCATCAACTTAGTTTCAGTGTGTCCTTTAGTCTGAGCTGAAATAGATGGACGGGCCATACGCTTCCTGGTAGATACCGGTTCTCAAGTAACTACGATGCCTGAGAAGTACTTCAGAAACTACTTCCCTGAAGTGATGAGACCTGAGTGGGGGCAGGTCATAAAGTTGATGGCCGCCAATCAGCTCCCCATCCTGGTCGCAGGGGTGGCATGGATGTAAATTAGGGTCTGCCACAAAGACTTGGGCAACAAAGGCGTGATACTGCCTTTTAGCGACTCCGAGAGTGGATATACTGTTACCCTGGGGATGAATGTGCATAAGGAGTTCGGTAGTTTGCTTATCAATGAGTCTCTGGATCTGTTTCTGTGACAGTCGAGCTCACAAATGGCTCAAAGGAAAATATTTCAACAGTTGATTCGGACAGCTAAAGCACAATAATCTCTTGTGAAGGCAAAGTGCTGGGAAAAGTGATTATTCCAGCTGCAAACAATCTTGAAATACCTCCGGGGCAGACCGTGTTCTCTATTCCTGTACGGGCCTGAACACCTCTGGAAGGAGTAGAAGTACATCTAGAACCACCTGCTGTGGAACATCTGCCACGAGGACTCTTAGCTGCCCGAACCCTGGCTACCGTATATGAAGGAAAGTTACTTGTGCGATGTGTAAACTTGAAAGAAGACACACTGACACTTCCCCCAGGATCGACTTAGCAGAAATTGTCAGCATGCTGGAGGAACTGATAGAACCACAGACTGTCCAATTCACAGCAAAAAAGGAGATCCTCGGACTGTAGCGGTAGAAGCCCATTCGGCATCTGAACCCCTACAGAAAAAAAGGGACAAAGAGTTTTAGAGCAAATGCGAGCTGAACTATCAGAGCTCACACCGCGACAGATGCAGCAGGTGGAAGATGTACTCGGACATTATCAAGGCATATTCACTCATCACGAGGATGATTTTGGCTGTACAACTGCAATTACACATGAGATCCCAACAGTGAGACCAGTCACCAGAACTATGGAGCATAACCTAAAGAATCACTAGCAAGGATATAAAATTAATTAAACTTTATTTGCAGCAGTTAAATTACAGTATACTTTGTGTGCACATGTTTTAGGACAATGAATAATAATAAAAGTAAATATACATAAAATCACTAATATATTGAGACCTAAGTAGGAATAAGAGGCACCGGAAAGAGTATAAAAAATATATATGCAGATCTCCTGTGAAACTAGATACAATCAAAAAAACACCACAAGTGATCCCATTAACATATGGGTTAACTTAAAGAATCAAGTTTCCTTATTAAGAAAAACCAATAAAAAACGTGACCAAATAAATCAGGCAGCAAAAACCCGTACATAGGGCAACAATGTGCAAAGTGCAATGTGCAGTATACCCTTAGCAAGAATGGAAGCCAGGTGGATATGGACATTAAGTACTGTCTCTCCATATGGCTTAATATGGTATAAGTATATTGTAAATTAACTGCTGCAAATAAAATTTAACCCCTTTCTGACCTCGGGCGGCATAGTACGTCCGAGGTCAGAAGCCCTGCTTTGATGCGACTCCGGAGGTGAGCCCGCATCAAAGCTGGGACATGTCAGCTGTTTTGAACAGCTGACATGTGCCCACAATAGGCGCGGGCAGAATTGCGATCTTCCCGTGCCTATTAACTAGTTAAATGCCGCTGTCAAACGCAGACAGCGGCATTCAACTACCGCATCCGGCCGGGCGGCCGGAAATGACGGCATCGCCGACCCCCGTCACATGATCGGAGGTCGGCGATGCTTCAGTATTGTAACCATAGAGGTCCTTGAGACCTCTATGGTTACAGATCCCCGGCAGCTGTGAGCGCCACCCTGTGGTCAGCGCTCACAGCACACCTGATTTTCTGCTACATAGCAGCGAACATCAGATCGCTGAAATGTAGCAGAGCCGATCGTGTTGTGCCTGCTTCTAGCCTCCCATGGAGGCTATTGAAGCATGGCAAAAGTAAAAAAAAGTTTGAAAAAATGTGAAAAAAATAATAAAAGTATAAAAGTTTAAATCACCCCTCTTTCGCCCCAATCAAAATAAATCAATTAAAAAAAATCAAACCTACACATATTTGGTATTGCCGCGTTCAGAATCGCCTGATCTATCAATAAAAAAAGCATTAACCTGATCGCTAAACAGCGTAGCGAGAAAAAAATTCGAAACGCCAGAATTACTTTTTTTTGGTCGCCATGACATTGCATTAAAATGCAATAACGGGCGATCAAAAGAACGTATCTGCATCAAAATGCTATCATTAAAAACGCCAGCTCGGCATGCAAAAAATAAGCCCTCAACCGACCCCAGATCATGAAAAATGGAGACGCTATGAGTATCGGAAAATGGCGCCATTTTTTTTTTCTAGCAACCTTTGGAATTTTTTTTCACCACTTAGATAAAAATAACCTAGTCATGTTAGGTGTATATGAATTCGTAGTGACCTGGAGAATCATAATGGCAGGTCAGTTTTAGCATTTAGTGAACCTAGCAAAAAAAGCCAACCAAAAAACAAGTGTGGGATTGCACTTTTTTTTGCAATTTCACTGCACTTGGAATTTTTTTCCCGTTTTCTAGTACACGCCATGCTAAAACCAATGATGTCGTTCAAAAGTACAACTTATCCCGCAAAAAATAAGCCCTCACATGGCCAAATTGACGGAAAAATAAAAAAGTTATGGCTCTGGGAATGAGGGGAGTGAAAAATGAACACGGAAAAACGAAAAATCCCAAGGTCATGAAGGGGTTAATTAATTTTATATCCTTGCTAGTGATTCTTTAGGTTTTGCTCCATAGTTCTGGTGACTGGTCTCACTATAATGGTTGAGTGGTTTGCACTTCTTTTTCTGTAGCACTGGGGAGGAACAAATAATTTCTCATTTTATATACTCATGTATGGATTGTATTGATTATTTTTGAAAGTTATCAGTCCTCTGAGGTGTATACACCATTGCTCATGAGATCCCAACAGCTAATGCTGCGCCCATCAGAGAATGATATCAAAAAATTCCTGCACCGCTTTGCCAGGAGGTGAAAGGGATGCTCACACAGATGTTACATAGCGGTGTCATCCGGGAGAGCCAAAGCCCGTGGGCTGCTCCAGAGGCGTAGCTAGGGTTTTGGCTCAGGGGGGGCGAAACTTCTCAATGGGCCCCTAACCAGGTAACCTTCATTACAATTCGGTGACGCACCCTAAGGGTATGTGCACACACTGCGTATTTTGCTGCGGATCCGCAGCGGTTTTAACGCTGCGGATCTGCAGCTGTTTTCCATGAGTTTACAGTACCATGTAAATCTATGGAAAACAAAATCCGCAGTGCACATGCTGCGGAAAAAAACGTGCGGAAATGCTGCGTTGTTTATTCCGTAGCATGTCAATTCTTTGTGTGGATTCCGCTGTGGTTTACACCTGTTCCACAATAGGAATCCGCAGGTCTAAAACCGCAGGTGGAATCCGCACAAAAACTGCAGTAAATCCGCAGTGCAGTTTACCTGCAGATTTACAAAAACAGGAAAAAATCCACAGAGATCCCACCTATGTGTGCACATAGCCTAATAGAGGAGGAGAACCTCAGCAGATGACCGTGCTGCTGCTGAAAATAATCTCTATACAAACAGCAACACTGATAGTACCGCCATATGGTCAGTGGTAAATACCAGCCCTACAGAACATATTATTCATTTTTCATGTCAAGAGAAAAGAAAAATATGCGGCACTCACCCAGCTTGTGTGATATTGTAGCCTTTAATGCACCAAGATTTCGGTTACAAACATTTCATTCAGCTCGGCAGGTTACGTGGGGGTGCGGGGAGTGTGGAGGGGACGACGGCCGTTTCGCGCGATCAGCGCTTCTACGGGTCCATCATACAAGAGACCCGTAGAAGCGCTGATCGCGCGAAACGGCCGTTGTCCCCTCCACACTCCCCGCACCCCCAGGTAACTTGCCGAGCTGAATGAAATGTTTGTAACCGAAATCTTGGTGCATTAAAGGTTACGATATCACGCAAGCTGGGTGAGTGCCGCATATTTTTCTTTTCTCTTGACATGAAGATTGAATAAACTACTTGCATATATGCAGAGCACCTTACTACCAGTGGGGCGTATCACCGCATGTCGATAGTTTGATCCGACAGAAAGGGTATCCTCTCCTCGGGACTGTGCTCCTTGTGCCATTCATTTTTTGTCACCCGTATTATTCATTTTTCCGTATGTGTCCCTATTATTGCCCGATACCCCAATACTGAGCCGCTGCTGCCGTACAGTATGTGTCCCTATTACTGCCCCTGATACCCCAATACTGAGCAGCTGCTGCCGTATGTGTCCCTATTACTGCACCTGATACCCCAATACTGAGCCGCCGCTGTTGTATGTGTTCCCATTACTGCACCTCCTGTGTGGTTCTCTGTGCCCTCTAAATTCTAAAGCACCCCTCTATAATATAGTAATGCCGGGTGCAAGTGCCCTAGAAAACAGTGCCCACATTTTGCCCCCTAGAAAGTAATATTGCCCTGTGTGCCCCTTTGATAGTCACAGTAACCTGAGTTCCCCTATAAGAATAAGTGCCCACTTTACATTTAATAAAGTCCAGAGTATCCCCCCTTTACAGCTCCTCTATACACAGTATGATGCCCCCTCACTGTATATACTGACCCCTTAATATCCCCCAAACTGGCTCCAGCACTGTATGATGGCCCCATCACTGTAATCTCCACACTGAATGATGGCCCCCTAGATAGCCTCGATATAGCATAGTACACCAGATAGTCCTCAATATGGTATAATACATTCCCCATAGGCCTCCATATAGTATAATGCAGCTCCCCATAGGCAGCCTCTACAGCGTAATGCATCCCCATAGGCAGCCTCTATATGGAAGGCTGTAAATCTGTCCAAAATCCCCTCTGCAAGGCATAAAAATGGCCTCTCATTATACTCACCAACGGCGCTCACCAAGGCATAACTGGTCTTGACTTAAGATCGCCATCCTCCATTACTGCTTCATCTGGATGACACGCCCTACGTCATCCACACAGTGTCACCCATTGCGCTCCTGTGCAGGCGCACTTCTCTCTGGGCTGCTGAAAGCAGAGCCAAGTACTGTAGTGCATATGCGCTGGCCAAAGGGCGCAGATTACCTGGAAATAAAGCTGGCGCATGCGCACTACAATACTTTGCTCTGAGATTAGCAGGGCAAAGAGAAGTGCACCTGCACAGGAGTGTGATAGAGGACACTGACTGCATGATGTAGGACGCATCTTCCACACGAAGCGGGCCAGCGATCACAAGAGGGTAGGCGTCTGATCAAGACTAGAGACGCCCAGACTGCGCCATCCATGAGTAATATAAAAGCTCTTTGTTGTGCCTTGCATAGAGGATTTTGGAGCTATAGAGAGCATTCTAGAACACTATGTGAGGGCGTACAGATGCCGGACCTTATATGGTGACAGGCTCCCTTTAAAGGGAACCTGTCACCCCCAAAATGGAAGATGAGCTAAGCCCACCGGCATCAGGGGCTTATCTACAGCATTCTGTAATGCTGTAGATAAGCCCCCGATGTATCGTGAAAGATGAGAAAAAGAGGTTAGATTATACTCACCTGGGTGGGTGGTCCGATGGGTGTCGCGGTCGGGTCAGGGGCCTCCCATCTTCATATGATGATGTCCTCTTCTTGTATTCACGCTCTGGCGCAGGCGTACTTTGTCTGCCCTGTTGAGGGCAGAGCAAGGTACTGCAGTGCACAGGTGCTGTGCCTCCTGACCTTTCCTGGCGTCTGCGCACTGCAGTACTTTGCTCTGCCCTCAACAGGGGAGATAAAGTACACCTGCGCCGGAGCCGCAACGTGAAGACAAGAAGGGGATGTCATCGTAAGAAGATGGGAGGAGCTGGACCCGGACCGCGACGCTCATTGGACCTGGGTGAGTATAATCTAACCTCTTTTTCTCATCTTAGCTCACCTTCCATTTTGGGGGTGACAGGTTCCCTTTAATGTAAGTTAGTGGATGTATATATAACATAACCCGCCAGATGGGGCTGGCATGATGGGCAAAACCTATAAAACTGAAAAGCAAGATGGTTACTGAACTTATATGCCTATACACAGATCAGATATATCTTTTTATGCTTTGATTTGCCTACATATAGTAAATGTCATTTGCCAAGATACTTGTCAGTCCACATGTCAGTCTTTCAGTGTTATCATGTCAGGCAAGAAACGTTCCAAAAACTAGAATGTGTATATTCCCACCTACAGATCTAATATACCTTTGTGCTATTGTAAACACATGAAATAAATTACATGTGCCAAGACACACATTGATCAGCTTTTAGTGTCTGTCCAGATTGCAGGTTAAACAAGACATACAAGTGTAAGAACCTTTATTGCTTTATATACTGTGCCTGTATGTATGTATTCAAAGCAACAGTTCAGACATAGCACCTAGTAAATGCCAAGTGCCAGAATACTCATCTGTCCACATGCTGTGCGGAGTGTGTCCTCTGGTCCTGGCTGCTGCTCCTCGGCTCTCAGGCTCCTTCTGGTCAGATGCAGACATGTGTAGATAGTGAGGTCCCCTGTGTCCTGGCTGCTGCTGGAGCTGATCACTTCTCTGCAGCAGGGAGCTTTGAAGCAGAGCGCGCTCAGCCGGGATTGGGTGAGTGACCTCCCTTCCCCCTCTCCTCCACACAGACTGCAGAAGAGCGATCACATGACTCACTCCCTGCACTCTGATTGGAGGCCTTATCTTCCTTCTCTCTGACTCCCTGTGATCATGTTTGTACCGTGCATGTTACTTTACATACATACACAGTACAAACGCAGGGGAAATAAAAGAGAATCATTGACCGGAGGCAGGGGCCCCTAACGCCGGCCCTGACAGTAGCGTAGCTCCGGGTGGGCCCCCTCAGAGCACAGGGCCCGGGGCGACCGCCCCCTCTGCCCCCCTGGTAGCTACGCTACTGGGCTGCTCCCATAGTCCTAGTATGAAAGATGGCACTCTGAGGTTCTGCATGGACTATCGCAAGTTAAATGCCTGCACTGTGCGAGATTCATACCCGCTACCCCATATCGAGGAGTCCTTATCCACCCTGGACCACGCAAAATACTTCTCTACACTAGATCTGGCCAGTGGATATTGGCAAGTGCCTGATGTCCGAACATGACCAAGCAAAGACGGCCTTTATACTACCCATGGGCCTGTTTGAGTTCAACAGAATGCCGTTCGGGCTGGCTGGACCTTTTCAGGGACTCATGGAACGGTGTTTGGGTGATCTGAACTTTGAAGCCACTATAATCTACCTGGATGATATAATTGTTTATGCCGCCATAATCGAAGAACATCTGCAAAGTTTATAACAAGTGTCCAAAGACATGGGCTGAAGGTAAAACTGTCCAAGTGCCATCTATTCCACACCCAGATCAAATAACTAGGACATGTAACATAGTAACATAGTTATTAAGGTTGAAGGAAGACTTTAAGTCCACCTTGTTCAATCCATAGCCTAACCTAATATGCCCTAACAAGTTGATCCAGAGGAAAAAAAAAACATGTGGCAAACAGTAAGCCCCACATTGGGGAAAAAAATTCCTTCCCGACACATGTGGTCTCTGAGGAAGGAGTACGGCTGTCTTGGGAAAAGATTGCAGCAGTACAAGATTGGCCTACTGTTATGGTTCTCAATGGCAAGAGAACATAGCCCAGCAAACATAAGAACAAGCTCTTGGAAGGATGGAAACTTAAACTGACCATGAACTAAACCTGCCGCACAACTAACAGTAGCCGGGTAGCGTTGCCTGCGTTTTATCCCTAGACGCCCAGCGCCGGCCGGAGGACTAACTAATCCTGGCAGAGGAAAATATAGTCCTGGCTCACCTCTAGAGAAATTTCCCCGAAAGGCAGACAGAGGCCCCCACAAATATTGGCGGTGATATTAGATGAAATGACAAACGTAGTATGAAAATAGGTTTAGCAAAATTGAGGTCCGCTTACTAGATAGCAGGAAGACAGAAAGGGCACTTTCATGGTCAGCTGAAAACCCTATCAAAACCCATCCTGAAATTACTTTAAGACTCTAGTATTAACTCATAACATCAGAGTGGCAATTTCAGATCACAAGAGCTTTCCAGACACAGAAACGAAACTACAGCTGTGAACTGGAACAAAATGCAAAAACAAACAAGGACTAAAGTCCAACTTAGCTGGGAGTTGTCTAGCAGCAGGAACATGCACAGAAAGGCTTCTGATTACAATGTTGACCGGCATGGAAGTGACAGAGGAGCAAGGCTAAATAGCGACTCCCACATCCTGATGGAAACAGGTGAACAGAGAGGATGATGCACACCAGTTCAATTCCACCAGTGGCCACAGGGGGAGCCCAAAATCCAATTTCACAACAGCCTACCCCAAAGGCTGTGAAGGATGTTTTGGCTTTTCTGGAGTTAACTGAAAAACCACAAAAATATCATAAGGTCTATATCAATGTAGAGAAGCCACAAAAACAAAAGACCTAAAACAGTAGCTTTTAATTATAATGATTAAAATCTCAAAAACCTTTTTCTGGGGTTAACAGGATACTATCGGAGATTCGTTAAAGACTTCACCCACAGTGAGTGACAAGCCCCATAGTCAGGGCATTAACAAGCGCATTTATCTTCGGGGAAGTTGGGACACCTGCCATGAGTTGTTTCCCGTTACACCTCCTTCCAGCCAGTTACTGACCCTGGACTCTGACAAGACAAAGTACTGTGTTCCTTCCTGCTCAGTGCTTCTAGACCTGCCAATCGTGGTCTGGACCACAAGGATTCCCAGCCGCCGCCAGGATCAAGGATGCCATCTTCTCCAGAACTGCACCAGACCCCCTCATGCGTCAGGGCCTTGGTGCCAACGTACACCACTCAGAAATTGCATTCTAACGTCGGACTTATAAGTTTTGCCATACCTGAACTTTATATCCTATCCCCTACACCTGATTACCCTGAGTTCCAAACCCCTTGTTCATTTATGCTGTTTCTTATTTTTTCTCCCTGTGAGGAGTATATCTGTTAAAGTAAACCCCACATTATCCCTAGCTCTGCCTCTAACCCGTTAATGCATCTTGCAACCTGCTTACTCTAACCTAAAAGGTACCATGCCATACACTGATCTCCATCAATAGTGACAGCGCACCAGCAGGGGGAAAGACCTGGTGCCCACAGCACCCATGCTGCTAGGCCACATGACCCACAGGCACACCACTGCGGCAGCAATGGCTGACACACAGCAGCAACTCAAAGTAAATAAATATCAAAACCCTTACCTACCACAAGTCCTCAGACTGTGAACTGAGAGCAAAATAGGCAGAACCTCTCTTGCAGATGCCTGCTAACCTAAAAACACCTGGATGTAACACCTGGGAAGAGTATGGATAGCCTATATCCACAGCAGCTGTGCAGTTTGTTTTCCAAGACGTTTGGAACAACCTACCTGCCAAGTTCCTTCAAAAACTGTGTACAAGTGTTTCCTAGAGCAATTGGTGCTGTTTTTAAATGCAAAAGTTGGTCAAACCAAAGATTGATTTAATTTTGATGTGTATTTTCTTAATTCACATTGCATTTCATTAATTGCTCAAATTATACAATTAACATTTCTATTTTTAAAGCATTTTCTCTCATCACTACTGTATATATTTACAGTAAAGATCAAATTCTTCATGTATTCACTCCATTCTATGTCAGCAAGCAACCTGAATGGTAATCACTCAGATCATTCAACTTCTGCACTGATCCACCCTGCATGTATTCTCTCCATTCCATGTAAGCAAGCATCTTGAATGGTAATCAGATCACTCAACTTCTGAACTGATCCTCCCTACATATATTCACTCCATTCTATGTCAGCAAGCAGCCTGAATGATAATCAGATCATTCATCTTCTGCACTGATCCACCCTGCATGTATTCACCCCATTCTATGTCAGCAAGCATCCTGAATGGTAATCAGATCATTCAACTTATGTCTGCTGTCTCATCTGCAGCATATCACCTGCAACATATTTTACTGAAGATGTTATCTTGGCAGAGGTGTCACAGCACAGAGATGGAATCAGGACTAGTGTCTTTGATCATCCATCCACACCAGAATGTGTTGAGCAGCTGTTACTAATTTATCCCAAACCAGCTCCCACAATCCCTCTCTCCTGACCATGCATTGTGGCCTATATATTTAGAAGCATTGTAAGGGGTGCAGACAGTGGGGGTGCACACAGGCATCCCATAAGAAAAGCATCACAGAAGCTAAGCATCAAGCAAAAGGCAGTTATTCCATGGCAGTTAGGGCAGGAGTCAGGTAACCCACACTCTGCTCCCCCTTCCATCCTTGTGCTTTATTCCTATCCACCTATGTTCCCTTGCCATCCACATTCACCATACCATCCCCCCTCCAATACGACTCATACACATCAACCCCTTCCTCCTTCCATCTCCCATGTACAGCTCCCATGCACTTCTCACCTTCCTGAAAAACCTCAGCCCATCTTGCCCAAACACATTGCACAAAAAAGCTTCTTACAATTTCAAAAATTACTTGCTCTTTATCTACTTACTCCTATTGATTGCAGGGGACATTTCCCCCAACCCCAATCCACCATCCCCCAACCTCAACTCCTACGCTACCTCATGTCTAAAGCATACTAACCTTATTAATATTACTTGCACTCCCTCATCTCCCTCTTTCAATTGTGTCCTCTAGAATCCACAGTCTGCATGTAACAAGCTTCCTTTCCTGCACAACTACTTTCTGAACAACTCTGTGAACCTGTTGGACCTCACTGAAACCTGCATCCAGGATTCTGACACTATCTCCTCTGCTGCCATTTCCCATGATGGCTTACAATTCTCCCATTCCCGAAGACCCACAAACAGACCTGGTGGTGGAGTCGGCATACTCCTGTCCCCACAATGCACTTTCCAGTCATCCCCCAAGTTCCATCACTCTGATTCCCTTCTTTTGAGGTCCACACTATCAGGCTCTTCCGTCCCCTCTCCCTCAGAGTAGCAGTCATATACCGGCCCCCAGGCTCACCCACCCACTTCCTGGACCATTTCTCAGCCAGGTTGTCACACTTTATGTCTTCAGAACTCCCAACCCTTTTCCTGGGAGACTTCAACATCCCCATTAACAGCCCCACTTCCACATCTGCATCCCAGCTTCTTCACTACCCACTTCTCTCAACCTCTCACAGCTCTCAATCTCTGAGACACACAAGGGCGGTAACACCCTTGACCTGGTCTTTATCCGGCTCTGTTCAATCTCCTACCTAAATAACTCACGGCTTCCCCTCTCTGACCACAACATTCTCTCATTCACACTCACAAATCAATGCTCACTCCAGCACACTCCTACCTACCAATTCATTCAGAAATCTACAATCCATTAACCCTCATACACTTTCAGACTCCCTACACTCATCACTGTCCCCAATCTCCTCTTTTTCCTATCCTGATCTGGCTGTACACCACAAGAATGACACTCTCAGAAGCACCCTGGACCAAGTAGCACCCCTCACCCTCAGAACCTCCAAACACAGAGTAAAACAGCCCTGGCTCACATCGCAAACTGGATTTCTCCAGTGATGCTCTAGGAGTGCTGAACTCTTATGGAGGAAAACTCGCACACCAGAAGACTTCATCCACTTCAAATTTATGTTAAAAACCTATAACTCCTCCCATCACCTTACCAAACAGACCTACTACATCACCCTGATCTCCTCACTATTCAACAACCCCAAGAAACTTTTTGACACCTTTCACTCCATCCTCTGGCCAAAAGCGCAAGCCCCTATCCCAGACATTTGTGCTGATGACCTGTCCTCCCACTTTATAGAGAAAATAGATAACATCCCTCACGAAATCCGCTCCCAGCCACCAAGTTCAGTGACTCCCATCCCTCTCTGCATTTCCCCTGGCTCACTCTCCACATTTGATCCCATCACAGAAAAAGAAGTCTCCAGGGTCCTCTCTTCTTCTGGTCCGACTACATGCACTACTGACTCCATTCCCTCTCATCTCCTCCAGTCTCTCTTTCCAATCATCACAACTCACCAAACTACAATCTGTAATGAATGGAAGCGGAGGCACAGGTGTTGCAGGGTGCATTCATTTATTTCAATTTTCTTTTGTGGAACCACGGAACCACGAACCGAAGTAACTGCAGGGGGTGTATCTATGTGAACCGCAGACACCCGTAGAAAGACCCCTCGAACAGGGTCAGAATGGAATGCCCAGGGGATACAGGTGCTATCTACAGACAGAGCCAGGACATGTGGAAGCTGGCCCAGTGGTGCAGGATATCAGGCAGGGATAACAGGTAGTGATGAAATCAGATAACCGAACATGGTAGCAAGGGATGCAGCTGGCACAGGCAATACTGTAATAGTCCAGGGTACAGGTAGTCAGATGGCTGGACCGGGTAGCAGAAATGCAGGCAGTGCAGATATCGTCCCAGATACAGAATATGGAATCACCAGTAGTCTGCAGAGACAAACAGTATTAGCTCTATACAGACAGTGTACAGGTAAAGCACAGGAGAGCACAGAGAAAAGGAAACACTAAACTAGAAACTAGCAACAGGAAACACTTGTTGCTCCAGCAGCCTCTCTATGGCAGAGGGGCCAGAAGTAACACGTAGCAAAACATGATTGGTCAATAGCATATTTTAAAAAATGTATGCTGTCTATTTAAGAGACCAAGAGTGCGTGCGCGTCCTCATCACCATACCTGGGAAAGTGCTGGCCGCGCACCAGGAAGCAGGAGGAAGGCTAGAGACCACCGCAGGGAGGTGGGGACCAGAGAGTAAGTGGGAGCCCCGATGGGAGCCCCACAGAGGTATGGGCGCGGGCACAGGCACAGGCGTTACACAATCTTAAATCTCTGCCTCTCCTCACACATTTTCCCATCCTCCTTCAAACACTCTATCATTACTCCATTATTAAAGAAACACACTCTCGACCCATCCTGCAGACCAGTCTCCAATCTCCCCTTCATCTCTAAACTCTTGGAGAATCTAGTCTACTCCCGCCTTACCAGTTACGTCTCCACTCACTCCCTCCTAGACCCTTCACAGTCCGGCTTCCGCCCTCTACATTCGACAGAAACTGCACTTTCCAGTCATTAGGCATTAGGGACACTGCCCTCTCCTGGTTCTCTTCCTATCTTTATGACCGCTCCTTCAGTGTTTTGTATGCTGGCTGCACTTCATCTCCTCTTCCTCTCGCTGTCGGGGTACCTCTGGGCCCCCTTTTCTTCTCTCTCTACACGGCCCAAATTGGACAGACCATCAGCAGATTTGGCTTTCAGTACCATCTTTACACTGATGACACACAACTATACACACAACTATACACATCATCCCCTGACCTTACCCCTCAGTACTACAGAATGCCAGTGACTGTCTGTCCACTGTCTCCAACATCAGGTCTGCTCTCTATATGAAACTCAACCTCTCCAAAACTGAACTTTTGCTGCTCTCGCCATCTACTAACCTCCCTAAATCTGACATTACCCTTTCCGTGGGTGGCACCATAATAACACCCTGGCAGAAGGCACGCTGTTTGGGTGTTATGTTTGACTCCAAAATCTCCTCCACATCCCATATATAATCTCTTTCCCGCTCTTGCCGCTTACACCTAAAGAAAATCTCTAGAATCAGCCCTTTTCTAACCATGGAAACAACAAATACCCTCACTGTCACCTTGATCCACTCCTGCCTGGACTACTGCAATGCTCTATTAATTGGCCTCGTCATTACTTGACTTTCTTCTCTCCAGTCCATCCTTAATGCAGCAGCCAGGGTTGTCCATCTAGCTAATCAGTATTTAGACGTGTTTGCTCTTCACCAGTCATTGGCTGCCCATTCATTATAGAATCCAATTCAAAGTACTTGTTCTCACCCACAAAGCTCTCCACAGTGCGGCACCCCCTTACATCTCCTCTCTCATTTCTGTCTGTCAGCCTAACTGACCACTACGCTCTGAAAATAACTTTCGACTAACCTCTGCACTAATCCATACCTCCCACTCCCGACTCCAAGACTTCTCCCCTCCTGCGCCAATCCTCTGGAATGCTCTACCCCAAGATATTAGGACCATACACAATTTGCACAGCTTTGGGCGCTCCCTCAAAACACATTTGTTCAGAGCGGCCTACCACGTTCCCTATTCAAAGTCATTTTATGAGTAAGTGTGTGTGTAGCACATTCAATACTTCCATCTATCCCCCACCCCCTGAAGATGGCGAGACCATCATTGTAAATACACACCTCTACCTTGTATCTCCCCCAGCTCATTGTAGATTGTAAGCTCTCATGAGAAGTGTCATCGTATTTTGCTTTAATTATTGTATTGTTAACATTTTTACTAGTGATGAGTGAGTGTACTCATTGCTCGGGTTTTCCCGAGCACGCTCAGATGACCTCCGAGTATTTGTGACTGCTCAGAGATTTAGTTTTTATTGCAGCAGCTGAATGATTTACAGCTACTAGCCTGCTTGATTACATGTGGGAATTCCCTAGGAACCAGGCAACCCCCACATGTACTCAGCCTGGCTAGTAGCTGTAACTCATCCAGCTGCCACAATGAAAACTAAATCTCTGAGCAGTCATAAATACTCGGAGGTCACCCAAGCGTGCTCGGGAAAACCCGAGCAACAAGTACACTCGCTCATCACTAGTTGTTACTTATGACTGTTGTGTTTGAAAAAGTTAAACTGTAAAGCTCTGTGGAATATGTTGGCGCTATATAATTAAAGATTACTATTTATTATCATTAAAAGTTTGGAAACACCTGCCCAAGCAATGGCCTCTTCTAAACTAATTGTAATTTCAGATTTCAGCTAAAAGATGAGGAAATAAATATGGAAACAAAGAGTAAAGAGAAGTGTTAAACCTTACTGTGTATATATATATATATATATATATATATATATATATATATATATATATATATATATATATATATACGTATATATATATATATATATATACAGCTCTGGCAAAAATTATGAGACCACCACATCAGAACCCTGTCATGGGCATCCCAATCTCCAGACCTGAACTCCATTGAGAACCTCTGGGATGTAAACAAGAGGATGATGGAAAGTCACAAGCCATCAAACAAAGAACTGCTTACAGTTTTGCGCCAGAAGCATGCCAGAGACTGGTGGAAAGCATGCCAAGACGCATGAAAGCTGTGATTAAAAATCATGGTTATTCCACAAAATATTAATTTTTGAACTCTTCCTGAGTTAAAACATTAGTATTGTTATTTCTAAATGATTATGATCTTGTTTTCTTTGCATTATTGGAGGTCTGAAAGCACTGCTTTTTTTATTTTGACCATTTCTCCTTCTCAGAAAAAAAATACAAAATTTATTGCTTGGAAACTTGGAGACGTTGTCAGAAGTTTATAGAATAAATAAACAATTTACATTTTACTCAAAAATATACCTATAAAGAGAAAAATCACACAAACTGAACATTTTGCAGTGGTCTCTTAATTTTTTGCCAGAGCTGTATATACAGTGGATACGGAAAGTATTCATATCCCTTTAAATTTTTCAGTCTTTGTATCATTGCAGCCATTTGGTAAATTCAAAAAAGTTCACTTTTTTCTCATTAATGTATACTCTGCACCCCATCTTGACTGAAAAATACAGAAATGTAGTAATTTTTCAAATTTATTAAAGAATTAAGACTGAAATATCACATGGTCATAAGTATTCAGACCCTTTGCTCAGTATTGAGTAGAAGCACCCTTTTGAGCTATTACAGCCATGAGTCTTCTTAGGAATGATGCAACAAGTTTTTCACACCTGGATTTGGGGATCCTCTGCTATTCTTCCTTGAAGATCCTCTCCAGTTCCTTCAGCTTGGATGGTAAATGTTGGTGGACAACCATTTTCATCTCTCTCCAGAGATGCTCGATTGGGTTTAGGTCAGGGCTCTGGCTGGGCCAGTCAAGAATAGTCACAGAGTTTTTCTGAAGCCACTCCTTTATTATTTTAGCTGTGTGCTTAGGGTCATTGTCTTGTTTGAAGGTGAACCTTTGGCCAAGTCCAGAGCACTCTGGAAGAGGTTTTCATCCAGGATATCTCTGTACTTGGAAGCATTCATGTTTCCTTCAATGACAACAAGTCATCCTGTCCCTGCAGCTGAAAAACACCCCTATAGCATGAAGCTGCCACCACCATGTTTCACTGCTGGGAATGTATTGGGTAGGTGATGAGCAGTGCCTGGATTTCTCCACATACCGCTTAGAATTATCATCATCAGTCTTCATCTCATCAGACCAGAGAGTCTTATTTTTCATAGTCTGGGAGTCCTTCATGTGTTTTTTTAGCAAACTCTATGCAGGCTTTGATATGTCTTGCACTGAGGAGAGGCTACCGTCGGGCCACTCTGCCATAAAGGCCTGACTGGTGGAAGGCTGCAGTGATAGTTGACTTTGTAGAGCTTTCTCCTATCTCCCTACTGCATCTCTGGAGCTCAGCCACAGTGATCTTGGGGTTCGTTTTTACCTCTATCACCAAGGCTCTTTTCCCACAATTGCTCAGTTTGGGTGGACGACCAGCCAGGTCTAGGAAGACTTCTGGTGGTCCTAAACTTCTTCCATTTAAGGATTATGGAGGTCGCTGTGCTCTTAGGAACCTTGAGTACTGCAGAAATTCTGTTGTAGCCTTGGCCAGATCTGTGCCTTGTTACAATTCTGTCTCTAAGCTCCTTGGCCAGTTCCTTTGACCTCATGATTCTCATTAGGTGTGACATGCACTGTGAGCTGTGAGGTCTTATATAGACAGGTTTGTGCCTTTCCAAATTAAGTCTGGACACCAATGAAAGAGTAGAACTATCTCAAGGAGGATCATAAGGAAATTGACAAAATATGAGTGTCTGAGCAGAGGGTCTGAATAGTTATGACCATGTGATATTTCAGTTTTTCTTTTTTATTAAATTTGCAAAAATGCCTACATTTCTATTTTTTCAGTCAAGATAGGGTGCAGAGTGTACATTAATGTGAAAAAATGAAATTTTTCAAATTTACCAAATGGTTGCAATGAAAGAAAGAGTGAAAGATTTTTCATGACTATGAAAATTGTAAATTCACACTGAAGGCATCAAAACTATGAATTAACACATGTGGAATTATATACTTAACAAAAAAGTGTGAAACAACTGAAATTATGTCTTATATTCTCGGTTCTTCAAAGTGGCCATCTTTTGCTTTGATGACTGCTTTGCACACTCTTGGTATTCTCTTGATGAACTTCAAGAGGTAGTCACAGGAAGTGGTCTTCCAGCAATCTTGAAGGAGTTCCCAGAGATGCTTAGCACTTGTTGGCCCTTTTGCCGTCACTCTGCAGTCCAGCTCACCCCAAACCATCTCGATTGGGTTCAGGTCTGGTGACTGTGGAGGCCAGGTCATTTGGCGTAGCACCCCATCACTCTCCTTCTTGGTAAAATAGCCCTTACACAGCCTGGAGGTGTGTTTGGGGTCATTGTCCTGTTGACAAGTAAATGATGGTCCAACTAAACGCAAACCGTATGGAATAACATGCCGCTGCAAGATGCTGTGGTAGCCATGCTGGTTCAGTATGCCTTCAATTTTGAATAAATCCCCAACAGTGTCACCAGCAAAGCACCCCCACACCATCACACCTCCTCCTCCATGCTTCACGTTGGGAACCAGGCATGTAGAGTCTCAAATTTGGACTCATCAGACCAAAGCACAGATTTCCACTGGTCTAATGTCCATTCCTTGTGCTCTATAGTCCAAACAAGTCTCTTCTGCTTGTTGCCTGTCCTTAGCAGTGGTTTCCTAACAGCTATTTTACCATGAAGGCCTGCTGCACAAAGTCTCCTCTTAACAGTTGTTGCAGAGATGTGTCTGCTGCTAGAACTCTGTGTGGCATTGACATGGTCTCTAATCTGAGCTGCTGTTAACCTGCGATTTCTGAGGCTGGTGACTCGGATAAACTTATCCTCAGAAGCAGAGGTGACTCTTGGTCTTCCTTTCCAGGGGCGGTCCTCATGTGATCCAGTTTCTTTGTAGCGCTTGGTGGTTTTTGCAACTGCACTTGGGGACACTTTCAAAGTTTTCCCTATTTTTCGGACTGACTGACCTTCATTTCTTAAAGTAATGATGGCCACACGTTTTTCTTTACTTAGCTTCTTTTTTATTGCCATAATACAAATTCTAACAGTCTATTCAGTCAGACTATCAGCTGTGTATTCACCAGACTTCTGCTCAACACAACTGATGGTCCCAATCCCATTTATAAGGCAAAAAATCCCACTTATTAAACCTGACAGGACACACCTGTGAAGTGAAAACCATTTCCGGTGACTACCTCTTGAAGCTCATCAAGAGAATGCCAAGAGTGTGCAAAGCAGTGATCAAAGCAAATGGTGGCTACTTTGAAGAACCTAGAATATAAGACATATTTTCAGTTGTTTCACACTTTTTTGTTAAGTATATACTTCCACATGTGTTAATTCATAGTTTTGATGCCTTCAGTGTGAATTTACAATTTTCATAGTCATGAAAATACAAAAACATCTTTAAATGAGAAGGTGTGTCCAAACTTTTGGTCTGTACTGTATATATATATATATATATATATATATATATATATATATGTATATATAGTATGTATACGTAACTCTATATATAATTGCACAGTAGTATATACAGTATATATAGTGTATCCCAGCTTTAAATGATAATTGGTAGATGATAATTTGATAATAGCTGAAAGTCATAATGCACAAAATATTTAGCTGATGCTTAATATTATACACAGTATATAAATAAAAAAAATCTACATTTCTAATTTAATAGAATTTACCCATTAAATTGTGATGTTGTGGTTTTCTTCAACCATCCTTTCTAAAATCTTAAATAGTATTATGCATTTCCATCTAGAGACTATTTCACATATTCAGCAATGATTAGCTTCAGCAGAAATCAGTTAGGACATATTCAGAGCTATTAACTTGTACAATGGGCAGGAACTGAACTGGAACCCTTTCAACAATAATGATAATTCCCAATGTGAAAGAAACACTAGAGGGTTTGAAAGCAAGGTGATAAACTTTGAAAAGCGTGGAATCTAGCCATGAGTGTGACTTTTGAAGATCTTACAGGCTGTAGGTGGAAGATTGCCCATAGGTTCACTGTTTTATTATACATGTATAATGACAGATAAGGCATACACTGTCATTGCTGTCTTATTTATCTGCAATTGATACTTCATAGTGGAAAATCAATTTGTAACAGCTGAAATATAGTGAACTTTACTACTGCCAGCCAGTCCAGATCATGGAATAAATAAAATTATGTATGTATAAAAAATGAAATGAATAAAAGTAAATGATCCTTCTAAAATCTTAGTTTATACTTGGTATGATCGTGTTGGGACAATGTAACCTAACCCATTCACTCCCGGGCCATTTTCCTTTTTTTTTGTTTTTGCTCTTTATTTCAGTCATAACTTTTTCCTTTTTCCATCAATATGGCAGTGTGAATGCTTTTTTTTTGCAGAACGAGATGTACTTTTGAATGACACCATTGATTCTACCATATGTACTGAAAAACTGGGAAAAAATTCCAATTACGGTGAAATTGCAAAAAAGTTTAATTCCTCAATAGTTTTTTTGCCATGTTCACCAAATGCTAAACCTGACCTGTCATTATGATTCTCCAAGTCAGTATGAGTTGTAGATACCAAACATGTATAGGTTCTTTTTTATTTAAGTGGTGAAAAAAACCAAAGCTTGTAAAAAAAAATGGCTCCATTTCCCGTGACCTGTAGTGCCTCCGAACTTTTGATTGTCTGTTATTGCAATGTTGTGGAGACCATTAAAACGTAATTCTGGTGACTTGAATTTTTTCTCGTCATGCCGTTTACAGATCAGATTAATTAATTATTTTAATATTTTGAAAGATGGGGCGTTTCTGAACTATATGATACCAAATATATGTGTTTTTTAATTTTTTTATAGTTTTATTTTGAATAGGGAAAAAGGAAGTGATTTGAACTTTTATATTTGTTAAAACTTTTTACAAACTTTTATTTTACACTTTTTACTTGCTTCAATAGTTTCCTTAATATATTTGAAGCTGTGATCTTCTGATCGCTTGTGCTACACATAGCAGGGCTTCAGTCCTGCTATGTGCAGCAGAAATACTTAGCTATGAATGCCAGCCATGGGATGGCGCTCATAGTAAATCGGCAATAGCAACCACATGGGTCTCCTGCAATCCCCCCAGTTGTCATGACAACCCATCGGCGCCTCGTTATCATGTGACAGGGGCGTCAATGGGCAGAGTTAGTGACCCTGCTTCTGGTGCAATCATGTTAAATGCTGCTGTCAGAGATTGACAGTGGCAGGTAACATGTTAACAGCTGTGAGTGGATTGCGATCCCACCAGCGGCTGTTAGGGTCACATGACAGCTGATACAATCAGCTGTGAAGTTCTGGAAAATGTATGGGCTCAATGCCGGAGCCTGCATCAAAGGGGGAGACACTTCATATGACATATATATCTCTAATAACTTATGTTCATACACAATGTTTTTTAAGCATTTTTTTTCTGAAGCCAAACCCTGCTTTCTTGAAAGTGAAAATGCTGTATTCAAAATACCAGTTTTTCAATGTTTTTGCAGAGTTTTTCTTGGCATTTTCACAGCTTTTGCAGCGTTTTTGGGTGCGGTTTGCATGTTTACTTTTTCTAAAGTATATATTTAATAAAGTTAGTTATATACACCAAAACACTTAAAAATGCATCGAAAACAGTTGCATTTTTTACAGCATTTTTTCCACTTTCTCATTGCTTTCAATGGGTCAAAAAACAAAACAAAGACGCTGCAAAAACTGTCATGCTGCAGATTTAAAAAAAAGACTGCAACTCTCAAATTTACTCAGGAAAAATATAAAAAATGTGCATGAGATTTCTGAAATATCATAGATTTTGCCGTTTCTGTAAAAAGCAGCTTTTAATTAGCATAAAAATAGCAGCAAAAAACATTGCAAGAATGCCATGTGTAAATATAGCCTTATAATGTTTAGATCCCAGACCACTAATTAGTATTCACTAGCTTGAAATGATGTCTTAGCAAAGATCTAGCACCTATCACAGGTGATGTCTTCTAGTTCATGTCTAATAACTCAGGCCCTCAATGATTACCAAGAACAGGAGACTTCTGCCTACTCTCTGAAGTAGCATTCTTGCATACACACTGCAAGTCCATCCATTCTGTACTGGACTGTAGTAGATTGTTGAGTACAGCAATTGGCTATCTTCCACAACCCCATAGAAAACAAAAGGAGTAGCAGTGGGCATGCTTGACTGTCCCATCACTCCAAAAGGAAACAAAGTGGTCAGTGAAAACTGATGATCAGTGAGAGTACCACTGAACTAAATGTAATCTCCTTATATACCTATATGTGTCAAATTCTAGCATAATTATAAAAAAATCTCAGGTTAATGTGGTCAATCACCCTACTTAATTTCAACTCCTTTCTCAACATTTTTAAAAAGTGCAGCGATGGAAAAAAGTTACAAATGTTTGCACAAATATGATGCACTTCAAAATTGGAGACTTTTTCACAGCGTTCTGTGACTGCTCCTGGCACTTAGTGCCAAGTGTCAGCTGTCAGAATCAGCTGACACCCGGCGGCAATTGCCCGCACACCCCCCACGTGCGCGAGTGATTGCTCAGACGTAATAATCCATCCCTGGTTAAATAGTCCCAGGACACAGGGACAGATTATTACATCTGATGTCAGAAAGGGGTTAAATCTCCCAATATGTTTAATCTTCTGAAGATATATTATTCATTCTGAAAAAATGAATAGCTTCTTACTGTAACATTAATAGTGCCATTTCACACTTAACTATTTTCCCTGAAATGGTTATTTTTAAGTTGTGTCTTGAGAAGCTCGCAGATCTCCAATCTCTTTCACTTCCTTGTTGCTGGGACAGGAAACTCCATTTTGAGTGAAAGTTCTGGCTCTGTAGCTTTGTTCTACTGCTGAGCTTATGCTGCTATGACACATTAATGGTCTATCAGTGCTTGTTCCTAAGTCTACAATGCTATATCTATGCAATGCTATATATTCGTGTCTAGTGCTGAATGGCACAATCTGGTGCTAGGTAGCTCAATCACCCACGTTCTTTCAACAACACTAGGGATGGGAATGATTAAGGAGCTTTCACCAGTTTTAGTCATACATCCACACACACGATTTCAGATTTATACTAGCGCATGGCCGAGCGGCCATGTGAACCTTTTATAGCTGTAGCCTTCCGGGACCTTTGTAGTGATCCAATCGAAGACGCTACAGGACCTGAACATGCGAGAGGTCATCCCGTGGGCATGTGCAGTAGAAGAGAAGAAGGACTTAGTCCCTGGAACATCTGCTCGCCACATATCAATGCTGGTTACACAGGCTGAGCCTGGAAAGGCAGCTGTAGCCAAATGCACAGTATCTGCTTGAGTCAGATGCTAGGATCGACATCTCTGCTGAGCAGACTCCACTGTGGCTGGAGGAGAATGGGAGACCGCAGTGGACATGGTTCGAGATTACCCCTGTGCAGCGGCGGGAACTTGACACCTAACAACAAGTCAATTACAAACTTTCATACTGTCTAAAAAAATGAAAACAATCTAATAATATGAGAACAACCATTTAAAGCTAACATGTTGATTGAGGTGACTTTTCATGAGAAATAACGCTATTTCTAGTCATTATTAGTGATGAGCGAGTATACTCGATGCTCGAGATTTCCCGAGCATGCTCAGGGGGTCTCCGAGTATTTGTAAGTGCTCAGAGATTTAGTTTTTGTTGACGCAGCTGCATAATTTACAGCTATTAGCCAGCATAAGTACATGTGGGAGTTGCCTGGTTGCTAGGGAATCCCCACATGAAATCAAGCTAGCTAACAGACGTAAATCATTCAGCTGCAGTGATGAAAACTAAATCTCCGAGCACTAAAAAATACTCGGAGGAAACCCGAGTGTGCTCGGGAAATCTCGAGTAACGATGATACTTGCTCATCACTAGTAATTATATGACCACTATCTCACTTTTTTCACCCATGTTGACTCACTCTAAATTTCAGTTCTGTCTGAGCCAGTGAGCAGACCATGCTGAACTAGTTGTTGTGATATCTCTTATATACATTATACAAATACACAGAGATACAAGAAATTTCTGCTTGACAGTATCTAGGTAGCCACTGTTCCGAACAAGCACCATGGGTGAGCGTGAGCGGAAGTGGTGAAGGACGGAGATAGTTGAGAGAGCTCATAAGCTGAGAAGCAGCACCATGGAGGATATTATAATGCAGCATTGAGCAAAGTAGTTTTGAAACCAGCCTTGTAGAAAGATAAAAATTTCTTGAAAACTGCTACACTACAGTGGCTTGTAAAAATGTTGGTATCACTGGTCAAAATTACTGTTATTGTCAACAGTTAAGCAAGTTGAAGATGAAATGATCTGTAAAAGGGCTAAAGGGCAAAAAAAGTATATATTGTCATTTTTTACATTTTAAAAATGACAAAAAGGAAAATGGACCGATGCAAAAGTTTGGGCGTCCTCCCTGATTAGTACCTAGAAGCATCCTCTTTTGCAACTATTACAGCTTGTTAACGCTTCTTTGCAGCCAACCATGAGGTGCTCTTTTCCTGAAATTCTGTGCCCTTTTCTCTCCACACATACATTTGCACTTGTTTCCAAAGTGCATCAGGCTTGTTTAGATGTTCTTTTGCACACCTCTTCCATGAAGGCCATATTTGTGCAGGTGTTTCTGAAAAGTAGAACAATGTACCACGACTCCAGAGTCTTCTACATTTTGAAGATCTTTTGCAGTCAAGCAGAGGTTCTGATTTGCCTTTCTAGCAATCCTACAAGCAGCTCTCACTGAAATTTTGCTTAGTCTTCCAGACTGTATATTGACCTCCACTGTTCTTGTTAACTGCCATTTCATAAACACATTTCAAACTGAGGAAAGGGCAACTTGAAAACACTTTGCTATTTTCTTATAGCTTTCTCCTGCTTTGTAGACCTCAACCATTTTCAGAGTGATTGGCACAAGATTAGTAGAGGCTGGGTTTTTATAAAACTGGGAAATTTGCATTATATGGCCTCTCCTAGCGATGATAGTGTACAAGCCATAACCCTAACAGGCTAAGTAAGGTCTGAAAACTTGGTCAACATTATCTATACAAACAAATAACAAAGGGTGCCCAAACTTTTGCAATGGCTCATTTTCCATTTTGTAATTTTTAAAATCTGAAAAATGACTAAACATTTTTTTGCCTGAAATACAAAAAAAGTGTTATTTTTAACTTTAGGCCTTTTATAGATCATTTCTTTTTCAACTTGTTTATATGTTCACAATACCAGCAATTTTAACTAGGGGTGCCCAAATTTTTACATGCAACTGTATCTTGTTTATTCTTTTATCTCCCTTTGCACTCTCCATATACTTAAACGGAAAGTAGTAATCCGATGCCTCAGTAAACTACAGACTTTCTAGTCTTGAGAAAAAGTAAGATGGATTTTAGTTGTTTTTCAGAGTGTATAATAAGTTAATGAGGTAGAAGGCAGGAGAAGTAGCGAGAAGCACCTAATGAGCGCAGATAGAGAAACATTTCTCTCCTAAAATATTTTACAAAGTTTCTAATATTTGCTTGTAATATTGATTTCTGTAAGTTTGTTAAAACAAAAGTATTGTGCGTGCTTGTGTTAGACATGCTGATAAGCTTCATTCTTTACTTTAATGTAACTGTTTTGAGTCCGATCAATAAACTGGTGATAATTGCAGTCAGAGGTAATGTAACATTGCTAATGTCAGGAGACCTACGGACACAGTGCTGAGAGATCCTGTGGATGCCACAGGTAATAATTTTCTTTCTGTAGCCTCCTGGGACAATTAATAAGGAGATGTTTTGCAGTGGACAATGCCTCAACCCCTGTGGCATAACTTGAAACTCACGGGCCCCGATGCGAAAACTCCAACGGTGCCCCCAAATATTTTAAATCTTCAATAGCACTAGACTTTTTCTATAGGCCAAATGGACTTTTAGGGCCCCCTAGGCTCCAGGGCCAAGGTGCGATTACAACCCCTGCACCTGTTGTAGTCACACAATTGCTTAGCCCCTTAACGACCAGGAGTATTTTTAGTTTTGCATTTTCATTTTTTGCAAACCTTCTTTCCAGAACCATGACTTTTTTATTTTTTGGTCAAAATGGCCATGTGAGGGCTTATTTTTTGTGGAATGAGTTGGACTTTTGAACGACACCATTGTTTTTTTCATGTCGTGTAACAGAAAACGGGAAAAAAATTCTAAATGAAAAACACTTGTTTTTTGTTTGGCTTTTTTGCTAGGTTCACTCACTAAATAAAACTGACCTGCCATTGCGATTTTCCAGGTCATTACAAGTTCATAGACACCAATCATGTGTAGGTTATTTTCTGTCTAATTGCTGAAAAAAATTCCAAAGTTTGTAAAAAAAAAAAAAAAAAGTTGTCATTTTCCAAGACCCGTAACGTCTCCATTTTTCGGGATCTGGGGCCGGGTGAGGGCTTATTTTTTGCTTGCTGAGCTGGCGTTTTTAAAGATAACATTGTGGTGCTGATATATTCTTGCATCTTAATGCAATGTTGTGGCGACCAAAAAACTTAATTCTGGCATTTGGAATTTTTTTCTGGCTGCGCCGTTTAGCGATCAGGTTAATTTTTTTTCATTGATAGATCGGGCGATTCTGAACACGGCGATATAAAATATGTGTAGGTTTGATTTTTTTTAAAGTTTTATTTTGAATGGGGAGAAAAGGGGGTGATTTAAACTTTTATAATTTTTTATTATTTTCATATTTTTAAAAACTTTTTTTATTTTTGCATGCTTCAATAGTCTCCATGGGAGGCTAGAAGCAGCACTTGTCTTATTGCCTCTGATACATAGAGCAGGGCTGCAGCCCTGCTCTATGTATCAGAAATGCTCACTTGCTATGAACGCCGACCACTAGGTGGTGCTCAAAGCAATTCAGCAATGACAAAGACAGGGGTCTTCTCCTGACCCCAGGTTGTCATGCCAACCTGTTGGCGACCCACGGTCATGCGACACGGGTGCCGATGGGAGGAGGAAAAGACACACTTCCTGCGCGCCCACGTTAAATGCCGCTGTCAGAGTTTGACAGCGGAATTTAACATGTTAACCGCCATGGGTGAATCACAATTTCACCCCCAGCTATTCTGGGCACATGTCAGCTAATCAGATCAGCTGTCATGTCCCGGAAAAGGTGCAGGCTCACCGCCGGAGCACGTGCCAAACGGGTGAAGGGGTCCAATGACGGACTGTGTCCGTCATTGGACGTTAAGGGGTTAAAAAGCCATTGAGGAACAAACCAAACAGGAGACTGGTCGGACAGATAGGTGCCCAGAGGCTTCTTCCCATCTGCTACCCTAGAATGACATGTCTCTCCCTACGTGTGCATATAGGAAGAGACGTGTCATGTTAGGGCAGTAGGCAGGGAGAAACTAGAGGCTTTTAAAGTATGTGTTTCTCTAAACGCCACAGCACTTCAGAGTCAAGCATACTTGGCTGAGATCATACAGCCAGTACTTAATACATGTTACCCATGGGTCGGGCAGCATGTATGAGCTGTCAGGTTCTCTTTAAGTTGACTCTCAATTTTTAGATATTTTGCTTTTTCTTTAAATCTTGGACTGAGTTTGCAAATTCTGACCTAAAAGTACAAGGTCTTTTGGAAGTATTGAACACTGCAAGCAGCTTAGAAAGTTCTTCCATATACTAATAGCAAAACATTGAGCTATAATACTTTGCAATTAAGAGATACAATCAAGTGTTTGATAACAAATATTAACTAGGAAGATTCTTGCAAAAAGCTGGAATGACAAATTTACAAATAGAAGAAATACAGAAACTTCTAGAGGTGGTTTAATTATTTGAATTCTGAATCTGCTATGCTTGACAAATTAAAAAAAATGTTTTACAGCAAATCTATTCACCAAAAATTGAAATACTGCAAACATCTTAATACTCTGAGGTTGTCTAGAACTTTGTCCAACCCCTTTTAAGCTATCACAAACACACCCTCACCATGGAAATGGTTTGCAATCCAATAGTAATCCAACAGACAATTTAATAAGACAGCACACTGCTAGACTATACTGTACAAGGTATTTTAATATGAAAAAAAATTGTCCAAAAATGATCACTCTTATTTATGGTCAGGCAGAAAATTCTGGACAGAACAATGATTCAAACCAATGGTGTCACTGTTAGAAATAACATCATCCTGACTGAGATGAGTGATTTGCAATATATTCCAGAGTGGTTTTTGCATTCTTCCCACTAATATACTTGCCAGAGGCAAAGAAGCTTACTATGACCCATATTTTGTAGTACCCCTACTTAAATAGCTGGTGCCAGCGGCGGTGGCGCTTATGCTACTGCTATGGATCTCATATTCTTCACCATGGCATGTTCTTTTTTTAAACACCATGATTAACTTTTGACAATCTTTTCAACCTTTATTTTATGAATCTTGCCAAAAACAGTATAACAAAAAGTTTTAAGTGTGCACAAGCTCCAACTGATCCATTGAGTAGCTGATGAATCCCAAAGTGAGCACCAAAGAAGCAAGCTTTCTAAATGCTCTGCAAGTAAACTCCATCCTTCAAATGGCACAGAAGCAGTTGCTGTGCTAACTCAGTCCCAGGTCCTCACATCTACTATTATAGATAGAACGTCTGCTCCAGCGCTGCAAAATGCAGCTGCTGATCTTGCTGCTCAGAGGCACTGCTGTTGATTCATTAGGCGAAAGGAGCTGATTCTTTTGAGTAGGGCCTGTCAGTACATTTGACAGACTGGTACTTCTCCATACAATACTCCTGGGCAGTAAGGTTGTGTCCACATATTTCTGATTTAATAAAAATATCTCAAAACAACTCAGCATTTTACCATGATTTTGAAGTAAAATTGGAGCATGTGTACACCTGCTAAGAAGGAGTGGAGGGGTTGGCTTATCATCTAGGGAACCAGCAATGTGAAATATTACACCTGCCAGATGTCCACTATCTAAACCAGGCAGAGAAAATATATATACAGTACAGACCAAAAGTTTGGACACACCTTCTCATTTAAAGATTTTTCTGTATTTTCATGACTATGAAAATTGTACATTCACACTGAAGGCATCAAAACTATGAATTAACACATGTGGAATTATATACTTAACAAAAAAGTGTGAAACAACTGAAATTATGTCTTATATTCTAGGTTCTTCAAAGTAGCCACCTTTTGCTTTAATGACTGCTTTGCACACTCTTGGCATTCTCTTGATGAGCCAACTTTCTTTTTGCTGGAGGACGTTGTGTTCCTCCTTCATTGAGAGTTGAGAGCAGCAACTTTGTCGCGGTTCATGTTTGACCAATGCTGCTGAACAGCTGTAGTGGCTAGTCTCCTAGACAATGAGCGGACAAAATAAAAAATACAATTTTAATTATCTGGAAAACAGATGGAAATTTTAATAAATAGTAAGCCATGTTCTGTTACTCTATCTAAGTACTAGGCACGATGCATGATATCAAAAAAATAAATTGCATTTCTCTCCCCCCTAAATTTAAGATTTAATTATAAATCAATTCCCCCTTCACAAAAAGGATTGCATAAGAAATTAACAAGCTCAGTACAAACTGTAGTGACAAGCAAGCACGTTTTATATACTAATAATATACATCTTAATAGGAAAAAGAAAATGATATAGCAACTGATTAATTCAGCAAAGCAATATGATCAAGTAGTGATTGATTTCCCTGTTTTCCTTATGGCTGTTTAATACAATCTATTCACTGGTTAAAATTCATACCGTCACGTTGTCTCAATATGAGGACAGTCCATATCCGACTTTTCAACCACAAGGTATAACAGAACCAGTTTTTGGCTGTGTACAATGTTCAAGAGCACCACCTTAAGACTTATACTCACAGACCAACGGCTGTTCTTTGCAGCTTTCAGAGATACTGCAGTTTTAACTTTTACCGGTCTTGGTTTGCAACACATCATCTCGCCGCAGTCACTACCCTGTACAAACCGGAACAGCTCAGTGGGAAAACAGTCCTAGGTAGTGTTGAGCATTCCGATACCGCAAGTATCGGGTATCGGCCGATACTTGCGGGTATCGAAATTCCGATACCGAGATCCGATACTTTTGTGGTATCGGGTATCGGTATCGAAACAACATTAATGTGTAAAAGAAAGAATTAAAATAAAAAATATTGCTATACTCACCTCTCCGACGCAGCCTGGACCTCACCGAGGGAACCGGCAGCGTTGTTTGCTTAAAATGCGCGCTTTTCCTTCCTTCCGTGACGTCACGGCTTCTGATTGGTCGCTTGCCGCCCATGTGGCCGCGACGCGACCAATCACAGCAAGCCGTGACGTAATTTTCAGGTCCTTCTAGGCATTCAGTATTTTAAAATTACGTTCCGGCTTTGTGATTGGTCGCGTCGCGGTCACATGGGCGGCGCGACCAATCACAAGCCGTGACGTCACGGGAGGCAGGAGACGCGCGCATTTTAAAATGCGCGCGTGTCCAGCCTCCCGTGACGTCACGGCTTGTGATTGGTCGCGTCGCCCATGTGACCGCGACGCGACCAATCACAAGCCAGAACGTAATTTTAAAATCCTGAAGGACCTGAAATTACGTCACGGCTTGCTGTGATTGGTTGCGTCGCGGCCACTTGGGCGACGCGACCAATCACAAGCCGTGACGTCACGGGAGGCTGGACACGCGCGCATTTTAAAATGCGCGCGTCTCCTGCCTCCCGTGATGTCACGGCTTGTGATTGGTCGCGTCGCCCATGTGACCGCGACGCGACCAATCACAAAGCCGGAACGTAATTTTAAAATACTGAATGCCTAGAAGGACCTGAAAATTACGTCACGGCTTGCTGTGATTGGTCGCGTCGCGGCCACATGGGCGGCAAGCGACCAATCAGAAGCCGTGACGTCACGGAAGGAAGGAAATGCGCGCATTTTAAGCAAACAACGCAGCCGGTTCCCTCGGTGAGGTGAGTATAGCAATATTTTTTATTTTAATTCTTTATTTTACACATTAATATGGTTCCCAGGGCCTGAAGGAGAGTTTCCTCTCCTTCAGACCCTGGGAACCATCAGGAATACCGTCCGATACTTGAGTCCCATTGACTTGTATTGGTATCGGGTATCGGTATCGGATTGGATCCGATACTTTGCCGGTATCGGCCGATACTTTCCGATACCGATACTTTCAAGTATCGGACGGTATCACTCAACACTAGTCCTAGGTGAGTAGTTTTATTTATTTTATTTTACTATGTGGCGAGGGCTGTGGAAGCCAGTATACTGTTTGGGGATTGCCATAATACTGTGCAGAGGACTGTGGGAGTCATCATGCTGCTTGGAGGGCTATGAGGCCATCATACTGTGTGGGGGTTTTGGTGGCATGATACTGTGAGGGGCATCATAATGTATTGGAGGTCCCTGGGGTCTCATAATGTGTTTGGAAGGAACTGTGTCAACACAATACTGTGGGCTGGAGGTCAATTTGCGAGCCCTATAATGTATGAGAGAACTGTGGATACATCATACTGTGTGGGTGGCAATCATACTGTGTTGAGGGTATTGTAATAACATGATACTGTGTTAGGGACAATGTGAAGTGAAGCCCAATTAGAACTTTTTCTGTGAGGCCATATGATTTCTACATACTCCCTTGCCTTAACACTTACTTATTTTGCAAAGTATAGTTAAGTATTACTTATTTTTTTCTTTATTTTTTCTCAGCTTAGAACACTCCATCCACATTTTGGCAATAATATATTGACATCACTGTTTTATTGCTCCATATAATCTTTTCTTGCTTCCATTTCTACTGTTTATTCTCATTCATAAATGAAATTTTGTATGTCCAGTCAATGAGCCAAAAGCAGAGATTTGAACATTTAATGGTTTCAGGCCGGTTGCTCCAGTATTTTGCATTGTATGCTTCCAGCAGAGAACGGAATGAGAGATTTCTTGAAAAATCTATATTGTGTGTCCATAGATCTCCAGTTCGCTTACATTTCTCAGAATCATTAATAGGGGAGACTCAGATATATTTACTGAGAGAACTTCATACTAAAAATAGTATGGAAATTAATAATTCAGGACCCATATGAATTATGATTAATTTATTTCCAAAATCTTTTTCCTTTAACTTTTGTAAGAAAAAAAATATAGTTTTATATAGTTCCCTTAATAAATTGAAGCTAAAAGTTAAATCACATATCAGCTCTCGATGAACAAATGGTCTTCACTGATGTGCAATTATGGACAACAGTATGATGTATCTATGGGAACCAAAATTCAACAACCAATTGAGCGCTGGATTCCTAAAAATCTAATTAAAGTATTAAAATGACAGGTTGATTCAATCTGCAGGAGTTTCATCATGGCAACTCCAAATGTGACTCAGTAATGTTTATGTTCCCCACATGCCCTTTTGCACTCCGGACAATGTGTGATCTTGCGCCTCATAAAATAGCGGATTGTGTCCTGTGTGATCTTATCCCAGATGCACAGGTACAAAATGTCTCTGAGGTTTTCAATTTGATTCAGGTTTTGACAACATGAGGGACAGTTGGCATCAATGCCTTTGTCATCCAGTGATTGCCTATACTCTTTGGTCAATTAAGGCTTGGTCCTGTGCCAAGAGGAGCCCAGGGCCCACTACAGTGTAAGATCTGATAATGTCTGTGAGGGCTTCATCCCGGAATATAAACCAGAGTAGATGCTATTGACTATCACATGGAGGTTTGTGAAGGATATGCCTCCTCAGGCCATCACTGTCCTTCCTCTAATAAGCAGTCATTTTGTAACAGCATAACGTTCACCACAGCATCTACATACTTTTTTAAGTCTGTCATCTGTGCTCAGTGTGAACCTGCTCTCATCTCATCATTTTTAACATTGCAAAGCTTTGCAATTTATTTCTTTATCCATACCAGAAAAACACAAAGGGTAAAAACGGATACACGGACCAAACACTGATGGTAAACTGATGACTCTGATACCGTTTTTTCATGTATGTGTTTTATATGGATGTGTGAAGGAGGCCTGAGAGACACACACAAAAAATAAAATAAAATGAAAAGATAGAGATAATGTAAAGAGTATATAGGACCATACATTTACTATGAAATATATTGCGAGGTTGTATATAGACATTGTGAATGCAGTATGTAACTGACGTATAAGATAGGATGGAACAGTAGAATACTGACTACAGCTCTGGTAGTAACTGGCATATAAGATATATTGTAGCAACAGCATATAGATGCAGACTAGAGTGTAAGACATGATGCAGCAACAAATGTGAATGCAGCTCTTCATGGGACTGAAGTGTAAGGCATGATGTAACAGCGGAATAATGACTGCAGATCTTTATGTGACTAGAGTATATGATAGAAGAATAGTGACTGAAGCGCTGGGGGTGATTGGAGTTTAAGACATGATGTGATAGAAATCCTATCCCATTTATTCCTCTTAATGAACCATACACGTTCTCACAATTATGTGGCAAAGCAGAAGTGTTTTGAACACAAAATGACATATCTTTATTGAAACAATTTAAAACACCTATACTAAAAGGTTCCTCAAACCAAACAAGAAGGAGGCCTAACAGGCCATAAGAACAACTGGCAGTGGAACTTTTTGGCAACATGACTTTCAGTTCATACCAAGTGATGAAATGCTGCTAATTCACCAAAGATATGGTGCTATTTACTGATAAATCAGCGAATGAATTATCTCCTTTGATCCCATGTCATTAATAGTACAAATACTTTCTGTTCTTCTGTTTCAATAAATCAACTTGTAGAAGAAGCCCCAAAGAGGAACTGGGAACTTTGAAAGTCTGCTATGTTAAACATTTACAGTTATGCCTGTGGAGGACCTCAACTGAGCAGCCGCTCTCATTGTCAGAGGTATATTCTTTCTTCTGTGACTGAGATAAGTGAGGTGCCATATATTCCATTACACCCGTTGCTTACTCCCTACTAATATGATTGCCAGAGTCAAAGAAGGCCAATTGTGACTTGCATTTGGTAGTACTACGGCCAGGATGTTTGGTGCTCCTACATTACACATTTTTCATACCAACTAGTTTGCTGACATGCAAAACAGAGGAGGAAAAACATTTGTTAACTATAAAAAGGAGAGATACCGCCAGATATACAGAGAGAGACCTCCAGACAGCCAAGATATGCAGACATCCAAAGAACTAGAGACTCTCTACAGGACAGCAGCCAAGTCATCATGGCTCTATCACGAAGGACACAGATTTGTCATTCTACAGGATGCCAGCTTAGGAGAATACAGATCTGCTCCATTAACCCTTGCTGTACCATGCATACATTTGTGAAAGCCAGGAATGAGACCCACTGATCACCTGCCTCCATGGAGAGGTTCAGAGAAGCCAGATTGTGACCCTGCGGTCAACTGGCCTTGTAACTGAATGGACTGTTATCTTCCTAAGCTTGTTGTTACCTCCTCTCTATGCGTGCCACAGGTGGGGTAGTCGGCCCTGAAAGCTCAAAAGTTACAACAAATCTTATCCCGGCGAGTCAGTGGAGGGGTGAGACTCTGTAATGGGCACCATTTGGGTATTTTGCTGGGACTGTTCTACGTGTTATCTGCCTGTTTTGTGGTTCAATAAAGCATTGCCAAACTGTTTTACCCTCACCCTGTGTTATCTGAGTAGTGTTGCACCCACATTAAAAGGAGAATGGGCGTTCAGTGGGATGATCCCTGGTCCATGCGCAGAGTGTACCAGAGTGCCTGCTGACCCCCCTTGTCTCTACAGACATTGTACATTTTTCCTCCCACAGTACCACATTTATTGCCATTACCACTTTTTCTTTTACCATACATTTTAGACACAAGTACAAAGTTTGCAAAAAAGTTTAGTCACATTTATTCAACCAAAGTATAGAACCAAACACAAATCCTAGATAAGGTACATGTGACAGCCAAAAATGATAATGTAAGAACAAAATATCGATGTGGTGTGTACTTATAAAGTTGCTTGCAAAAGGATTCACCCCCTTGGCATTTTTGGTGTTTTGCTGTCTCATGACCAGGAATTTCAGTGTTTCTTTGAGGGTTTGCATCTGTTCCTGTAAAGAGCATGCATACAACTGTGAACTTTTGGGTTTCTTTTTATTTTAAACCAAGCAACAAATAGAACAAAATGACTGAAAATTTCTGTGTGCATAACTCTTCAGCCCCTTAATGTCTGTACTTTGTAGAGCCTCTTTAGCTGCAATTACAGCTGAAAGTCACTTTGGATTAATCTCTGAATTTTACACATGTTGTCATTGGGACTTTTGCCCATTCCTCAAGGCAAAACTTCTCCAACTCCTTCAAGTTAGATGGTTTCCTCTGGTGAACAGCAATCTTCAAGTCTGACCACAGATTCTCAATTGGATTAAGGTTTGGGTTTTGATTAGGTCACTCCAAAACATTTACACGTTTCCCCTTAAACCACTCGAGTCTTGCTGTAGCAGAATTATTTGGGTCATTGTCTTGTTGGAAGGTGAACCTCTGTCCCAGTCTGAAATCACTGACAGATAGAAACAGGTTTTGCTCAAGAATATTCCTGTATTTTGAACAGAAAAACTGACCGGCACATATAAACTAGTTTGTATAGATGCCAGCTAAGACCACAATTCTAAGCAAAAATATAGCTGCACTCTGAAATACTAAGAATAATAAATGTAAAAAATATGCATTACTGCCATAGAAAATAGGTAAAAGCTACATTACGTCATTATGTACAAGAAATATTGGAAAAATGAAGCTGCAATATTACTATAGAAAAATTACCATAAACAGAAGGTTCTCAGTGTATAAAGTGGCCAATACATATGATCCCAACGGCCATCATCAAGGTGTACCTAATTGTTGGGTCCCTAACCTGAAAAGTCACCTCTCCTGAGGTGAAAAGCCTAAAATTTATAAGGCAGGAAGGAGCCAGCTAATTAAAATCATCTTGCTCAGGCTGGTTTCACATTTGCGTTTAAAAACGCAGCGCTTAAAAAAACTGCAGGTGGTGAAAAAACGCATGTAAACGCGTGCAAACACTGCGTTTTTTAGACGGCGTTTTGATGCGTTTACATGTGTTTTTTCCATGCATTTGCGTTTTTGAAACGCATGCTGAGAAGTGTGTGACAGCTGCCAATCATCAAAATCAACTAGAAAACCCACTATAAATAGAAATAGCTGGGGTTAGGGTTAGGGTTAGGGATAGGGTTAGGGTTAGGGATAGGGTTAGAGATAGGATCCCTAGGGTTAGGGTTAGGGGTAGGGTTAGGGTTAGTGTTAGGGGTAGGGTTAGGGTTTGGATCCCTAGGGTTTGGGTTAGGGTTAGGGGTAGCTTTTTCTTAGAAGAATGTCCTGGTCACCAGGTCACTGATAAGCCACCCCCCACCATCAAGTTGATAAAGGGATCCAAACCCTAACCCTACCCCTAACCCTAACCCTAGGGATCCTAGGGATCCATAGGGATGTTGACCTGGTGACCAGGACATTCTTCTAATAAAAAGCTTTGTTCAATGTGGACACCCCAAGATATACGGTATTGCTATAGAGTACTAAAAATATTAACTCGTAGAGTATTCACTGTCATATTGTTAGGGTTAGGGTTAGGGTTAGGAGTAGGGTTAGGGTTAGGGTTAGGATCCCTATATCACCTTGATGGTGGGGGGTGGCTTATCAGGGTGTATTCTTGTTTTTTTCTATAAAAACGCATGCGTTTTTAACGCAAGCAAACGCATGTGCTTAAAAACGCATGCATTTACATAGACAACAATACGTTTTTTTGCCGCAAAAAAAGCCTCTAGACATTACTACATGTTGCATTTCTGCGACAGAACGCATGCAGCAAAAAAACGTTTTTAATGTTAAACATAGGGAAAAAACGCATGCGTTTTTTTCTGTACAAACGCTGCAGATCAAAACGCAAGTGTGAAACCAGCCTCACACATTTGTTTTTTTTAATAACCATATGCGGTCCATTTTTTAAGGACTGCAAACACGGACACACGCACGCCCATTGTATTTAATGGTGGTGTGCACGGACCATGTGCCGGTACGAAAAACCTACAGATTTGTTCCTTTTTTATGTACGATGGATGAAATGCGTGCATATGTGCACATTCATGACACATGGCTAACATCAGTGTGTAATCAGTGTAACATGTACTGGAATGAAAAGATCCGTAGACTGGGAAAAGCAGTACAGTTATTGTTGTTCCCAGGGGCTGGGTGCTGAATTAAATTTATCATTGTTGCCTGGCCTCCCTGTGATCAGAGAGACCATCAACACTGATGAGACTTCTAGTCAGCACCCTTTGCCTGGGAACAGTGCTAACTATAAGTATCATCATTGTCGCCTCGTGTCCATGCGATCAGCGAGACTAGGTGACACTGATGAGTCTTGTAGTCAGCACCTGCTGTGTAGCAGGTAATAAATAAATAAATGAATTAATAAATTTAAAAAATGGCATGGAGTACCCTTTCATTTTCCTATCCAGCTGAGGGAAATCTGACAGCTGGGGTCTATTGTTAATATTCTGGGAAGGGGCCACTAGCCAAAAAGGTTCCCGGGCTATTAATATCAGCTTACTGTTGTTTGCCTAGCCTTAACTGTCTATATTTACTAACCAGCAAAGGCTAAACAGACAGCTGCAGGCTGATATTAATAGCCTAGGAAGGTGTCATGGATATTGGCCCCCCAGACTAAGAACATTAGCTCTCAGCTGCCCCAGAAATGGTGCATCCATTTGATGCCCAAATTATGTTGCTTAGACTCCGCTCTTCCCACTTGCCTTGGTATGGTGGCAAGTGGGGTAATAATTGTGGGGTTGATGTCAGCTGTTCTATGTTTGCTGGTATCAAACCCACGAGTTGGTAATGGAGAGGCATCTATAAGAGAAAATTATGCCACCACCGGTCACAGGCAACCGCGTTCTCATACTCAGCTCAGTGGTTTCCGACATGCTCAGAGAGCGATTGCTTTACTGAGATGACTGCTCATCAAACCACCCAGAATGTCCATGGAACATGGATGCTCTTTTACACATTTATTCACCAAAAAATAAAAAAGCAAAGTTATACTCACCTTTCCGACGATAATACCTTAATTTATCGTCGGAAAGGTGAGTATAACTTTGCTTTTTTATTTTTTGGTGAATAAATGTGTAAAAGAGCATCGTGGAGTGTTTATTTCAATTAAAGGATTTGACTATGGGGTTAGTAATGGTGGTATCTTATTGATGCCTCTCCATTACTAACCTCTGGGCTTGATGTATAAAACAGCTGACATTAACCCCACAACTATTACCCCACTTGCCACCTCACCAGGACAAGTGGGAGGAGCAGAGGTTAACCACCAGTATTGTCACATCCAATGGATGAACCATTTCTGGGGCAGCTGAGGGCTGATGTTCTCAGTCTGGAAGGGGTAAATATCCACGGTCCCTTCATAGGCTATTAATATCAGCCTGCAACTGTCTGTTTAACCTTTGCTGATTAGTAAATATAGGGGAGACCCCACATAGGCTAAGCAAACAGCTGTGAGCAGATATTAATAGCTTGGGAACCTTTATGGCTAGTGGCCCATTTCCAGCTGGTTATGTAAATACAAATCCAAAAAAAGAAGAACGCAAAGCACTGATTAGAAATCACACTGATATATTTATATCTATCTTTCTATCATGTTTCTCATCACTATCTATCTTTATCTTTGAACATCTTTAGTACATAAAACTCTTTAATTCCTATGCTGCCTTTGATTCCATATGTGTCACACTAATAGCACACTGACAGCACATGGACAGACGGACACGCGGATGTCACACGGATGTCACATATGTACACACAGATGGCATATGGATCTCACCAGTACTAGTTTCTCCAATGCCAGAATCACCAGGACATGTGAAGAGGGCCTTATGCTGATGGGAGTAGGAGTGCACATGTCGTAAGAGTTTTCTACAAACAGAAAAGCTGACCAGCATATCTAAACTAGTGTGTACAGGTGCCAGCTAAGACAATTATTCTAAGAAAAATATAGCTAAACTTACAAATACTAAGAATGATACATTTTATAAAATTCTAATCGCATTACTGTCATTGAAAATAGGTAAACACTACATTATGTAAATAAGTAATAATGGAAAAATGGAACTTCTATACTTCAATATAGTTATTACTATAGAATGAACTTATCCCTGTATTTTGCACCATCCATCTTCTCCTCCCTATCCTTGCTGCCAAAAATATCCCTACAGCATGATGCTGCCACCAGCATGTTTCACTGTGGGCATGGTGTTCTTGGGGTGATGGGGTGATGAGCTGTATTGGTTTGGTGGCAGACATAGTATTTACCTTGGTGGCCAAAAAGTTCAATTTTGGTCTCATCTGACCACAGCACCTTCTTCAATACATTTGAAGAGTCTCTCACATGTCTTTTTGCAAACTCAACACATGCCTTACAACTTTTGTGTGTAATTATAGGCTTTTTTTCTGTTCACCCTTCCATAAATGCCACCTCTTCTCTATGAAGTGTACAGCTCATTGTAGTCCAATGGACAGATATTCCAGTGTCTGCTTTGTAACTCATTCAGGGTTACCTTTGGTCTCTGTGCTGCCTCTCTAATTAATACCCTACTTGCTCAGGCTGAGAGTTTTTGTGGGTGGCCTTCTCTTGCCAGGTTTGTTGTGGTACCATGTTCTTTCCATTTGATGATAATAGATTTGAGGGTGCTCCAGTGGATCATCCGAGATTGGAATATTTTTTATAGCCCAACCCTGACTTGCATTTCTTAACAACTTTGTCCCTGACTTGTTTGAAGATCTCCTTGGTCTTCATGTTGTTTGGTTAGTGCTACCTCTTGCTTAAGGAGTTGCAGCCTCTGCGGCCTTTCAGAAAAGGTATGTGTGTATTGACAGATCATGTGACACTTAGATTTTACAAAGCTGGACTTCCTTTCACTAAGCATGTGACATATGAAGGTAATTGCTTGCACTTGAAACTTTTAGGGGCTTCATCGCAAAAGGGGTGAATACATAGGCACATGCTAAATTTTAGTTATTTGATCCCATTAATTTAATGTATGCCTATATTTGTCTCACCAACTTGGCTATTTAGTGCTGATGCATCACACACAAATCATATTGCACAAATATGTAAACACAAGTTGTAATGTAACAAAATAGGATAAAAACACAAGGTGTGGGGTGAACACTTACGCAAAATACTGTATGTATCTCCATTTCTCCAAGTTAAACAGGTGTCTGCACAATTAAATTTCTTAATTTAGTTTAATTTATTTTCGTAAATGTTTTGTTAAACAAATTAAATCCCCCTGGCCAAAAAATACAGCACAACAACAAATACTAGGTAGGTGCATAGATTCCCACTGTATAAATTGTTCTAGTAAAACAGGTATGCAGTTGATTTTGACCTTTTTTTACATTTTAAACACTATTCTTACCCCTCTAACAAAAAGCTGTAATCAAGAATATAAGATTGTGTTACAACTCATGGTATATTTGTGGCTTGTATGGTTGTTAAAATGTGTGAAATGGCACTGAAATTTTTTTGACGATTCATTTGAAAATAATTGAAAATTATTTGGTTTTGCAGAGACATATGAGTTTCATGAAATTTGTCTGTAAGTGATTCACAAAAAATGGATTCAATAATCTTGAACAAGAACAGTACATTTCTTCCATAGTGGTGTGTGGAGATCTCTTTTCAATGTAAGTCAATGATAGCCTTTTTCTGGCTCCTTTAGACTTTCAATGAAAGCTTGTGATGTAGGTTCTGACTTCCGGCCAGTAAGAAGCTGCACTCATAAGATGGCGTCCCAGGACCGGACGGGTGCCAAAAATGGTGAAGATGCCAGTAGGTGAGTATATGACCAGGGACAGAGGGCTTAAATTTAAAGCGCCACTCCAGCGCTGAAAAAACAACAATGCTGGAGTAGTGCTTTTAATACTGTCTTATCTATTTTACAGCTAATGACTACACAGAAAAGCAGTCTAGAATTCCCATAAAAGCTATATCTTTATTGATAATATATGGTAAAAATACATAAATAACAGGACAGGTAATTGGACACAGGAGAAAAACAGGATTGCGACATGGACAACGGACAACAAGCCGATAGGCTCCTGGGAAAACTGGATTAAAGAGACTTTAGTGCGGTGTAAGTCAAAACTATGTATAGAAAACGGGGCCTAAAGTAAGTACTAATGAAAAATCAATGCCCCCGACCACCGCCGCTAATGGCCATATGAAAACAAACATAGTACATGGTACAAATACCTTATGAATAAGAACCAGTAGCCAGGAGCGCACCCGACGCGCGTTTCGGAGCAATACTGCTCCTTCCTCAGGGGGCGTGGAGGATATACCATTCCCGGCATACAATATATAGTGTAGGACCAGGAAATGACCGGACACCGGCCACAGGTGCGCCGCCCATCGCCGGCGCTGGTGCGCACAGCGTCCGCATCACCAGCATGGAGCAAGCACGTGGGGCCCCACGTGATCGCTCACCGCATAGCCATGGGAACACTGGGACACAGCAGACGTGCGGCAATGCGCATGCGCGAGGCCGCCGCCGCCATATTGGAATAGGGAAATAAATAGGGCAACAAAGCCGTACACAGCCACGGAAAAAATAAAGAACAAAAGACATGGTGCAAATACAACATACAAAGTAAGTAGACAATATGACAAAAATTAATATATATGACTACAAAACGGACCTGTGCCATACAATAAATATATATATATATATATATATATATATATATAAAATGAATACAGCATGCAAGGTATGGAGGTGCTATAAGCCAGAGACGTCACAAAAAAGAGAACACTGAAATAGACAGTGCTCTATGTAGCAATGTTCCATATAGCCATAAACCAGTCAATCCGGCATAGATGGTGTTCATATATGGATATCCTATAGATGGAAAGCAGGACCATCCTCACATCACAGCAGCCGTATAATGGACACATCCCCACAGCAACAGTATTCTATAAAGAACAACAAACATGTAATGTTAAAAACATTAAAAACACACAGCCGTATACCATCACGCAACCACGAGATGCACAGGGAGATCAATCACAGAAAAGGAACAAAGGAGATGTTCTCATTTAGTCCATTGGGACTAGTGGTCTGAAGCGTCCAGATCCATCTAGTCTCCATTTGAGCTAGACGTTTACTGAGACCTCCCCCCCTAATATTGATATTCAAGAGATCAATACCCCGGACCTTAAGTCCGGTAGCATCACAATGGCGGAAATCCCTAAAATGACTTGTAATGTCTTGAGGATGGATGGATCCGTGCAGGTGGCCGCCGCCAGGATACCAAGCACGTGTTCTCTGATCCTTACCTTGAGCTGACGTGTCGTCAGCCCAATATAGATAAGTCCACATGGGCATGTGGCGTAATAAATTACGTACCTGGAGATACACGAGATATTCTGTTTGATGTTATACGTCTTAGTACCCCGGGAATCAGTAAACGAGGTACATTTCTCTACATTGGGGCAGGCCACACACCTACCGCACGGACCACATCCACCTCCAGGACGCATGAGATCCAAAAATGTAGGGGCCGGTTTACTCACATAGTGACTCTTTACCAACCGGTCACGAAGATTCTTAGCTCGTCTAAACGAGACTGCAGGAAAATCTGGTAAAAATTGGCCCATTATAGGATCTACTTTGAGAATAGGCCAAGCCCTAGTGAGTGCCGCACGTATCTTCTCATGTTGGGGGTTAAAAGATGTTACAAACCTCACCGTGTTATTATGTTTAGACTGCCTAGATGTCTGATTGTAGAGAAGATTGTTGCGGATAGAATGTTTAGCACGATGGTATGCGTGTTTTATACTACGGCGACTATATCCCCTCGCAGAAAAGCGAGCTTTAAGTTCATCTGCCCTCATCTCAAAATCTGCATCCGTGGAGCAGATCCTCCGGAGACGGAGGAACTGCCCCACTGGGACAGCTCTAATCATATGATGCGGGTGGCAGGAGGTGGCATGCAACAGAGTGTTGGTAGCTGTCTGTTTCCTAAAAATGTCCGTCTGTAGAAGGCCAAATTCATCCTTATGAATAGTGACATCAAGGAAATCTATTCTCTCATCATCCCACACCGGGGTAAGACGTATGTTCAAATCATTGCTATTCAATGCAGAAATAAACTGAGCAAGGTCGACGGCCGTGCCCTGCCAGACGAAGAAGATATCATCAATGTAGCGTGTCCACAAAAGGACACGCTCCATTAATCCCTGTTCGTCGGACAGGAAAAGGTCCCTCTCCCACAGCCCCAGGAACAGATTCGCATAGGATGGCGCAAAGGCCGCTCCCATGGCTGTACCCTGGAGCTGTAGGTAGAAGGATCCTTTAAACAGAAAAAAATTGTGGGTGAGGGTGAACTCAAGTAGCTCCAGGATGAGGTCCCTCAGGGATGAAGGGAGATTGGACATGCCCAGAAAATAACCAACTGCCCGAAGACCATCGGAATGCCGGATGTTGGTGTAGAGGGACTCCACATCCACGGAAGCCAAAAGAGTATCACCCTCAAAACACAGGCCGTCGACCCTGCGCAGTAAGTCCCCTGTATCTTTCAGGAAGGAAGGGAGATTTGATACTAGAGGCTGCAAGTAATAATCAATCCACTTGTTTATTTTTTCAAGGAAATTCCCCCTCCCAGACATGATTGGTCTGCCGGGTGGTGGACTAACACCCTTATGAATTTTGGGTAGGAGGTATAACGTAGGGATGGTGGGTTCCTTAACTTGCAGTGCCAAAGCCAACTCCTTGGTAATAACGTCGTGGTCTACAGCCCTTTTAAGAATAATCTCCAATTTAGCAATAAATGCAGAGAGGGGATTATAGGTTAGTTTCTTATAATTTACGGCATTATTTAGTTGGCGAAAAGCCTCCCCTTCATACATAGCTGTGGGCCAGACCACGATGTTGCCCCCCTTGTCGGCCGGCTTGAGCACTACATCAGGAAGGTTCTGAATAGTCTTGAGACGGACTCTCTCTTCCCTAGTCAAATTATCCCTCCCCCCAAATTTAGGTATAGATTGCAAATCCTCCGTCACCACCCATACAAACAAATCAATGCTGGGACAGGAGGTAAAAGGGGGGAATTTCTGAGAACGTGGTCGAACACATGGAGGGATCTTACCTCCTTTATTTTCATGTTCGAGTGCCCAGTTCCTCCAAGATTCTTATCGCTTCCTGTTCCTCTTCTGTGGGGAAAAGACGTTGAAATTCGTCATTATAGAAATGCCTTTTGAATAACAATGATCTGGCAAAGATGTGTAAATCTTTTACCGTGGTGAAAGTGTCATACCCCGGTGTGGGAGAGAAAGAAAGACCTCTACCAAGGATAGAGATGTCAACCTCAGTAAGTGCATGCTCACTCAAGTTTATCACCTTATTATCTCTGCCACCCGCAGCCAATGAATACGAGGGACGTCTCTTGTAGGGATGGTATGCATGGTCCCGCAATCTTTGGGCCGTGTTCATACCCAGTGGAGTGACAGAAGCGGTAGAGGCCTCCGAATGACTACTGAGAGAGGAAATTGATGTCGAGGATGATACTTTATGAAGATTGAAGTTCTTAGTGTTCCTCCATAGGTACACCCTCTTATTTTGATAATCATTACGATCTCGATTGAATTTAATAATCTGATTATCCTGGATTTTCTTGACCAGCTGATCCAGCTGCTTACCCAATTCCACTTCAAATTGCTCAATCAATTCAGATGGACATCCTGTCCGTATCTCATTTTGGGCTGCATCAATAGATCTATCCAATATTTCAATATTTCATGCTCCATGCTGGTGATGCGGACGCTGTGCGCACCAGCGCCGGCGATGGGCGGCGCACCTGTGGCCGGTGTCCGGTCATTTCCTGGTCCTACACTATATATTGTATGCCGGGAATGGTATATCCTCCACGCCCCCTGAGGAAGGAGCAGTATTGCTCTGAAACGCGCGTCGGGTGCGCTCCTGGCTACTGGTTCTTATTCATAAGGTATTTGTACCATGTACTATGTTTGTTTTCATATGGCCATTAGCGGCGGTGGTCGGGGGCATTGATTTTTCATTAGTACTTACTTTAGGCCCCGTTTTCTATACATAGTTTTGACTTACACCGCACTAAAGTCTCTTTAATCCAGTTTTCCCAGGAGCCTATCGGCTTGTTGTCCGTTGTCCATGTCGCAATCCTGTTTTTCTCCTGTGTCCAATTACCTGTCCTGTTATTTATGTATTTTTACCATATATTATCAATAAAGATATAGCTTTTATGGGAATTCTAGACTGCTTTTCTGTGTAGTTTCTTTGCCTGTGGCTGGCAGTTTTTTCCTGACTACGGTCTGGTTATGTATGTAGATAGGTACCTTTTGTTATTTATTACATCGCCATTTTTGGGTATAGGTATCACTACATTATTATGTTTCTAACACTATTTGTTTACAGCTAATGAGCGTGGGTGACAGAAGCCATACAGCTGATGAGCTTCTCCTCTGCATCAAGCAGCAAATCTCTGTCAGCTATAATTCCCATAGTAGCAAGTGGCAATGCCCAAAACATGGCTTGTTGCACCATAGTCGGACCAATTATCTCACTGCCTTGGGATTTCCCTACATTTGATCATGTAAAATTTCTGTAAGAAATATATCAAATTGAAAGATGGGCCCATGACTAACTTGAGTGTCTCAACATTTCTACCTTTCTTTTGGAAAACATGGCCTCCAGTCTTTGCAAAAACAGAATGGTCTGCTTGAACACCTCCGGGGTTATCACATTACAACTTGATCATATTCACTGCTACATATGTTTGAGTGTTTGAATGAGCAAAGTAAAGAGGTGACTGATTATAAATGAAAAATAAAGATGGGATTACGTTGAAATTCAACATTGGCAGCAGATAAGGGACTTGTGTCTACTCGGACCATTGAAAAAGGCTATTACATTTGTCAGTACAGACAAACTTAGCATCAAAAGTGTCATCCCCATCATATTTACAGTTAAAACCAGAAGTTTACTTACACTATATAAAAAGACACATTTGTATGTTATTCTCAATATCTGACATGAAATCAGAATAAACCTTTCCTGTTTTAGGTCAATTAGGATTACCATAATTATTAATATTTGCCAAATGCCAGAATAATGAGAGAGAGAGAGAATGTTTTAAGGCATTTTTATTACTTACTGCAAAGTCAAAAGTTTAAATGCATTTCATTAGTATTTGGTGCCAGTGCCATTAAGCTGAATGAATTGAGTCAAATGTTTGGGATATCCTTCCACAAGCTTCTCTCAATAGTTGGTGGGATTTTGGGCCCATTCCTCCTGACAAAACTGGTGTAAGTAACTGATCCAGGTTTGTAGGTCGCCTTGCTCGCATCTGCGTTTTCAGCATTTCCAAATACATTTTCAGTTGGACTCAGGTCAGGGCTTTATGATGGCCACTCCAACACATTGACTTTTTTATCCTTAAGCCACTTTGTTGCCATTTTGGCAGTATTCTTTGGGTCACTGTCCATTCGGAAGACCCATTTCCACCCAAGCTTTAACTTCCTGGCTGATGTCTTGAGATGTTGCTTCAGTATTGTCACATAATCTTCTTTTCTCATCATGCCATCTATTTTGTGAAATGCAACAGTCCCTTCCCATAGCAAAACAACTCCAGTTGTTTCACAGTTGGGATGGTGTTCTTAGACTCTCAAGCTTCTCCCTTATTCCTCCAAATGTAACGATGGTCATTATGCCCAAAAAGTTCAATTTTAGTTACTTCAGAACACAGGACATGTCTCCAAAAATGAAGGTCTTTGTTTCTTTGTGCATTTGCAAACATTAATCTGGATTTTTAATGTTTCTTTTGGAGTAATAGATAATTCCTGGCAGAGTGGTCCTTCAGCCCATAATGATACAGTACTTGTTTCACTGTGGATACTGACACAAACTTACCAGCTTCTGCCATCATATTAATAATAATAATAATAATTTTATTTATATAGCACCAACATATTCCGCAGCGCTTTACATTATAGAGGGTTATGAAAAAATTCGGCACTCAAAAAAGAATCTCTTTATATATATCTTTATTATATCATGTGTCCCAGTATATTTCAATGTAACGTTTCGGTCTATTTGACCTTCATCAGACTAGGTTACAAAAAACAGAAAGAAAACTCAATAACGCAATGATAACATATAATCCACTATAAACATATTAACAGGTATATATACAAACTCTTTGTCTCAATATAACCACTAGTACATGTATATCCCCAGATCAAAAGACATCCTTATTATCTATAAAGATTAAATCCATTTATCTTTATTCATTTACACAGGAACCCAATGTCACATGAGAGTTTTTTCATATATATTCACTTTAATAGAAAAAATTGAAAAAAACAAAAAAATTTTTGGAAAAAATATCTAAAAAAATAATAAAATAGAAAAAAATAGAAAAAAATAAGAAAAATACATAAATGTCCCTCCGTATATCACGGAAAAAGATAGACCTTGTACCAAATACCCGAGAAAAAATCCCATACTATGTAAAGATATTCCCATACTGTATATAGATATTTAGGAATACTGTAAGTATACATTCATCATTATTGTAAATGAATTACGGCAAAAATTAGAAATAAACCAAGTAATTATGGGAGTTATGAATAACGCTGTAACTGGAGTAAGCCCATTACTCAGGTACAAAATTCTATAAAGATACTGAAACAAAGAACCAAAAATTGAATATAATATAGACAGCCCAAAGATACTACTAGGAAAACTCCCTTCTACATATAATGAAGCTAAATCATATTAACCAAACCAAAAAAGCACTATAACATCAAATTATAAAGTGCCAGGATGTAAGGAGAAAGCTTCAGTGCACACAAATAGAATAACCAATGAAAGAAAAAGCACCAGAAGAACCAAATTCATATAAAATTAACAATTTTATTAACACACAAAATACATAAATAGTAAAAAAGAGATCATAGGGAGATGACAAAGGACTCACCAAGATAAGGTGGCAAGGCAGTACCCTCTAGGCAAGTAATAGCTCAAGGAAGTGCCAATGCATTGTGCAAAAAGTTAAAATATATACCAATTGAAAGAGATGCAAAGAACACCAGAAAAACACATCACAAGGTTGCCACAGCATAACCTATACATAACAGGAGAGCATAAACCAAGAAGGAATAGTGGTATAATTACCTGAGGGACCACAATGCCACCCACCCCATATAATGAAGCTTACCGCTATAAAGTCCATTAATGAATGACCCAGCTGTAATGAGAATAGACCCACCTATATGGTAAAATGACTCCAATGGGAGTACTGAAACAAAGGACCGAAAATTAAACTAGAATATAGTACTTGCCAACTCAGAAGAAATAGCCGCTATATATAGCGCGAGCTTACCGCTAAAGATTCCGGTGGTAAGGAAACAGCTGACCGCATGCAGAGCACTGGGAAATCTCCTGCATGTTAGCTATAGAACCGCGCTCCCATTTTAAGCTTACCCGCCCGGAAGTGACCTCAGAAGAAAGTGCCTGGAACGCTGTGAAACGCAAGAGAAGTCGGCTCAACCGGAAATACGTCACCCTATTGTGTCCAAGGTGAATAAGCCTCAATGGAACGCAGCAGTGGAATGCGGAAGTGCAATGTCCGTACCGGATCTATGTAGTGAGGATATTCAGCGCTGGAGCGTGCAGATCAGGTGAAGTATGGTAAAAAAGAAAAATAGAACGATCAATTGGCTGCCTAAAAAAATTGAAAAGAGAGAATCAATACAATGTATACATGAAAGAAAAAGGTCACTAATCACTATATCAATATATTATGAAAAAATTGGTATTATAATATCTCCCATAAATAGACTAAGGGATAACCTCAAGTAACCTATAACCTATAAAGTAAAAATAATTATACACTATGTATAAGACGCCATGATGGTCATGAAATACAAGACTCAGTGCAGGGAGAACAACTCTCATGTGACATTGGGTTCCTGTGTAAATGAATAAAGATAAATAGATTTAATCTTTATAGATAATAAGGATGTCTTTTGATCTGGGGATATACATGTACTAGTGGTTATATTGAGACAAAGAGTTTGTATATATACCTGTTAATATGTATATATTGGATTATATGTTATCATTGCGTTATTGAGTTTTCTTTCTGTTTTTTGTACCCTAGTCTGATGAAGGTCAAATAGACCGAAACGTTACATTGAAATATACTGGGACACATGATATAATAAAGATATATATAAAGAGATTCTTTTTTGAGTGCCGGATTTTTTCATAATTATCTGAATTGGGACTGGCAACCCTTGTCTGTGCACCACTAATACCTAAGGAGTGACGTGTTATTCTTTTGATTACATTATAGAGGGGACTTGTACAGACAATAGACATTACAGCATAACAAAAATAACAGTTCAAAACAGATACCAAGAGGAATGAGGGCCCTGCCCGCAAGCTTACAAACTATGAGGAAAAGGGGGGACACGAGAGGTGGATGGTAACAATTGCTTTCGTTGTTCGGACCAGCCATAGTGTAAAGATCGAGTGTTCAGGTAAAGCTGCATGAACCAGGTAAACAGCCTAAGTATGTAACAGTACAGACATAGAGGGCTATTAACTGCATAAAGTGTATGAGAACATGGTGCGAGGAACCTGATTATGGTTTAACTTATATGAATGGGCCACACAGGGATAATTAGGTTAATGCGTTGAGGCGGTAGGCCAGTCTGAACAAATGAGTTTTTAGGGCACGCTTAAAACTGTGTAGATTGGGGATTAATCATATTAACCTGGGTAGTGCATTCCAAAAAATTGGCGGAGCACATGAAAAGTCTTGGAGACGTGAGAGGGAGGTTCTGATTATTGAGGATGCTAACCTCAGGTCATTAGCAGAATGGAGAACATGGGCAGGGTGGTAGGCTGAGACCAAGGAGGAGATGTAGGGTGGTGCTGAGCCATGGATCGCTTTGTGAATGAGGGTAATAGTTTTGCTCTGGATTCTGGAGCGGATGGGTAGCCAGTGTAATGACTGGCACAGGGTAGAGGCATCATATTCACAAGGTCTTTTGCTTTTGTCCTTAGGTTTATATGCACAGGTCGGACCAAAGCATGTTTATCTCGGAAACACAGAACCCATCTCCTTCCTGAGCTGTTTGATGGCTGGACATTCCCATCTTGTTTATATTTGCGTACAATTGTTTGTACAGATGAACGAGTCACCTTCAGGTATCTTGAAATTGTAACCAAGGATGAGTCAGACTTGTGGTTTTAATTGTATATTGGAAAAAATGCTCACATAGATGCCACAAGTGGTAGAAATAGAACAGAAACATCTACATGTTCACTACTTCCCTGCAGCTATTTCACAGCAGGAAATGGATGAGGTGGATTGGGACTCTGAGCTATCCAAAGCACAAGCAAGGGAAAATACTGAAGATATTAATGATGGGCATAACAATGCTGGCAAGGAAGACCAACCATCACAGCAAGGGAAGAAAACTGAATCAATGAGAATCTTGGTCATGCTAGTGAGCATGACAGGCTGCATTCTTGATAGCTTGTGGGATGATGTACATATCATTAATATTAAGCAAACGGATGAATATTGGATAGAATGCTTGCATGCATTTATGCTCTCTCCATGTGACTTGTGTGTGATAACAAATGCAATAGATTTCGGTCTTTTGGGCTGTCTTTTGACTTTATAATATCTTAGGTAATGAAATATCCCATATGATGATTTGGTATTTCAGTTTGTAGCCTTGCAATGCTATAAAAGCAACTTTTTGAAACCAGAATTCTACTGTAAATAATTCATTAATTAACTATTGACTATCTCAGAAAATAGAGCCAATCTGGCAAAACCAATGTCATATTCTTAATCAGCACCATAAACTTAAAATGAAACTGTTCAGACATCGTTGGCATCAAAATCACTGTATACCAGTGTAACAAATTAAGAAAACTGTCTCTGATGATTTGGTCAGCTAAGGCTACTTTCACACTTGCGTTTGGAGCCGCTGCAGAGGGCTGCGGACTTCCTTTGTGAAGCCCCGCCCTCGGCTGCTAGCTCCACCTATTTCTGCATGCGGCCGGCATGCGGCCTGTGTACCTATATTTATCATTAGGTACGCAGGTTGTGCCGCAGTATGCGGATGCTGCCGCATGCGTCGTTTTGACGATGCGGAGACCAGTGTAGGACGCAGCTCGTAGCAATTTTTTTTTTCCGCATCATCAAAACGACGCATGCGGCAGCATCCGCATACTGCGGCACGACCTGCATACCTAATGTTAAATATAGGTACACAGGCCGCATGCCGGCCGCATGCAGAAATAGGCGGAGCTAGCAGCAGAGGGCGGGGCTTCACGGAGGAAGTCCACAGCCCTCCGCAGCGGCTCCAAACGCAAGTGTGAAAGTAGCCTAAGTTATGTGACATCACAATTCAATAAATTCAATATTGTGTATATTTTTTTAAAACTTTTCACAATATACTGAGATTGACCATTTTTTTTTAGGTTTATGACTCCTAGTTAGTTACAAGTAATAGGTAAAATGGTCTTAGAAGAAGTGGCAACAAAATACTGTGTAAATACACCCAAATGTTTATTACATTCAAACTACTTTTCAATGATATTGCGAGCGGACTTCACTGTGCCATTCATCTCCAACCTCTTCAGTCATGCCTAGTTTAGTCCCTGATATATGACCACGATATTACATGGCAAGCTAAGAGCAATCACTGAAGTCTGTGACATAATCGGGTGATAATAACACAGCAGGTTGTCTAAGGTGGCAGCCCTGCTGGGGCACATCTGTCCTCATGGTTCACACTAATAAAGTCTCACTTTCAGAAAATATGCAAATTGTGTCACCTCGTCCAAAGATGTCAACCTCATTAAAAGGTGTACATTGTTTGGTGTGTGATATCTGTTTTCCTGCTTCCAAAATCAGAGTCACAAGATCACTAATAGGTATTATCTTTTAACACTTTCTTTGCCTTCTGAACTTGGTTAGCACAGAAGATTTATGATATCATGAACCAAAAGGTTTAACATGATTGATAAGCATAGGTATGTGCCTTGGAGGCTTACTACTAATAACACTAACCTATTAAAAAGTATCTTTCAGCTTCTAAAATTGAAGAAATACTCATATATTTGTGAACTCGACAATTGTGTATTACTTAACTTTCATCAGTCTTAATTTTTACACCAGCAGAAATTACTATTAATAATGTTTAATATGATTTCTAAGTTATTGAATTTTGAATATATTTCAAACATTTAATTGCTTTTTAACATGTTTCGCACACACACACAAATTATTGGCACAATCAGTGAACATTTTGTTAGTCTTTAGTCAATTTACACTAAGCGATTGTCGTCCACGCTCGTTCATTAAGTCCAAATCTGACTGATTATCTGCATGTGTTGCCTGTAGCGATAGAATGAGTTTAGTAAGAACATTTAAGACCTAGAATTTCTTCTATCCCTCTTACAGTGTCCTTGAGCTAAATCGAGAAGTGAGGTCACTGTGGGTGAATGATAATTTGATAGAACTGGGAAGTTTTAAACTTAAGGACTGTGCCGCTTCACAGAAAAAAATGGCAGAGAATTACAGAGTAATCAGACTATGTGCACATCAGCTCCCTAGAAACCTGGAAAAGACAAAGGATGTCATTTCAGTGAGGTGAGGACAGGACACTTGATAGCATTATGATGTGCAGTGTTTTTTAATGTTACATGTAAAACAAGTAATTATTTCACAAAAGTCAAGTTAATATGTAGAGACCTGTCTTTTCCAGTAACTGGTTCAGAATCTCACTATATTAAGCCTTGTAGGCAAATTTCTGTTTTGACATACTGTCCTCCCTTTTCTTTTTATTATTAGGATTTAAGCAAAATCCTGATGATGTGTTTTTCACAAGGAGAGTGTGATAAGATAGTGTTTGTATTAATATCAAATTGGCTTTCATCTTTCTGCAGTGTATCATGAATCAGTTTGTTTTAAACCCTAAAGGCTTTTGCTGTTGATCAGTACTATAGGAAAACATTTTAACTGATTCACCAAATATAATAGTGATTTACCTGTGTTGTATATTATATATTAGTACTATTTCTGTTATTTGCATTTTAACATAATTTTGTTACCTGTAGCATAGTAATATTGTAAAGGCCCTCATATACTTTAGACTAATTTCATCCGAATCCAATGATATTGACAATTTCTGCCACTGATCTAATCTGTTTAGGGGTGTTGACTGACTGATGGTCTGGAGACATGTTGATCGCATGTGTCTGATTTTGGACTGCTGATCTCATTATTTAACCTGAGATAAGCCAACAGATGACATGTCAGTTGATAGTTTTCTCATAGAGAATACAGGAGCAGTCAACCAAGCAAACATTGTGTATGGGAGTGTCGTCTGATATTGCTTTCTGTCAAACGATCGGCCGAGCAATCATTCGGCCGACAGCCATCCTATGTGTATGACCAGCTTAATAGATATATTTTCTAAACACATATGTGTCATAAGAGGTTCCCTATAAATATTTAATTAACAACTCGGCCTGAAACTGTATGACAATAGATGGGCGAAACCAAACGGTAAAATGCACTGACCCTCTTTTACCCATTTATTCAACAAAAATCAAAGTTATACTCACCTTTCCTCCAATGATCTATTAATGCCTATGTTACACAACAATCCGGATGGTTTGGTGCGTGGTTACATCAGTAATGCAACCTCTCACCTTGCCAGATGGAATATACTGAGCTGAGTGTGAGAACTCGGCTGCATGTGACTGGCGGTGACGTCATTAAGGTTACTTTTGGTCACAGGCAACACTTCTAACGCTCAGCTCAACATGATCTGGTTGCTGGGCTGAGCTGTAACATTTGTCACTGCACAGCAATGCAACTAGATTTAGCCAAATTTGTGTTCGTCATTGGACATATGAATTATTGGTGGACAGATGAGTATAATTTAGATTTTTTTTTACATTAATAAATAGGTAAAAGAGGGTCAGAGAGTGTTTATTTCAATTAAAGGACTTTGTGTATTTAGTTCAAATAAAGGACTTTTTTGTGTGAGTCTTTCTTACTTTTGATTATGAGGTTAGTAATTTGGGCCTCTGATAGATGCCTTTCCATTATTAACCCCTGGGCTTGATGTCAGCTGATATTACAAAGCTGACATTATACCCAAAACCATTACCCACTTGTCAGTGCACAAAAGCACAAGAGCCAAAGCTAAGCTACAGAATTGGTGTATCTAATGGCTGTGCCATTTCTGGTGCGGCAAAGGTCTGGATTTTTAACTCTGGGTGGGGGGTCAATATGCATGGCCCCTTCCTAAGCTAGTAATATCAACTCCCAGCTGTCTGTTTAGTCTTTGCTGGTTATTAATATAGGGGGTGCCCCAGGTCAATTTTTTTGGGGGTCTCCCCTATAATAACCATTAAAGGCTAAACAAACAGCTATGAGCTGATATTAATAGCTGGAGAACCATTATGCCTATCAGCCTCATCCCAAAATATTAACATTAGCCTCGAGCTGTCAGCTTTCCCTCAGATGGTTAGGAAAACTAAAGAGGGCCCCACATGATTTTTTAAATTATTTTAATAACTAATATAAAAATGGCTTAGGGTACCCCCCATTTTTAATGACCAGCCAAAGTTAGGAAACATTTTTAATGACCAACTGTAAGCTGGTGTTATTGTGGGAAGGGGCCAATATCCATGAAGCTTCCCAGACTATTAATATCAGCTCACAGCTGAGCTGTCTGCGAAACATTTACTGGTTAGTAAAATGGAGGACCACCCAAAATTACCTGAGTGCCACCCTATATAGGTTAAACAGACAGCTGTGGGTAGATATTTATATCTTAGGAAGGAAAAATGGATAATTTCCCGCTTCCAGACTATAAAAACATCAGCCCTCAGCCACCCCAGAAATGGCACGTTCATTAGATACACCTATTCTGGTGCTTAACCTTGGCTCTTCCCACTTACTCTGGTGCGCTGGCAAGTGGGGTAATGGTTTTGGGGTTGATGTCAGCTGTTTTATGTCCACTGACATCAAGCTCAAGGATTAATAATGGAGAGGCATCTTTCAGACATGGTCATTACTAACCACGTAGTGAAAATTAATAACGACACACACTTAGAAAAGTCCTTTAATTGAAATAAACACTCTCTGACTCTCTTTTACCCATTTATTAAGATCAAAATAAAAATAAAAAATCAAAGTTATACTCACCTGTCCGTCAATAATCCATTAATGCCAATGTCCCACGATAAGCTCCAGCTCAGCTACATCTGGTTGCATTGCTGAGTGGCGACAAATCTTACCGGTCTGCTTGACAAGCAGCTCACACAGAACTAAGCTTGAGAACGCAGCTGGTATGACTGGCGGTAATTTTATTGACCTCCCTGCCAGTCACACGCAGCTGCATTCTCATGTTTTGCATAAGAAAGGAAAGAGGGCACTCACCGATCTGAAGCTTGACTTTGCTTTATTAAATGTTCATTAAAACAACATGGCCGGGAGAGTAAACAAGGAGCTCCTGTGCGCAGTGTGAAGAAGACAGCTGTTTCGCACTCTCACTGTGCTTCCACGGGTCTGTATGTGGAAGGACGCCGGGAGGGAAGATCATATGCTCTGGCCACGGCATACTCCTCCCATTCCCGGTTCCTCCCACCTGGCCATGAGATACAAATCACAACAAAACACTAAAACACGATTAAAGCTGTGTAGAGCACCCATAAATCTTATACATTAACTAGTATAACCAGCACAAATAACGAGAACAACAATTATTCATTTTCTATCTACCCCATTAGCGACCTTCAATCCTGCGAATGAGTCATTAGTATTAGTAGAAAAAAAAAAAAAGCTCCTTTGTTACCAATGTCGGACAATGCCGCTACTAAACCCCTTTTGGTAATTACAGGAAAACCGACATGTCCAACTTATCATTGAACCCCATCGGTCCCATTGCGTTAGTGCGCATTATCCACTTTGACTCGCGTCTGAGGAGGAGCTTATTCCAATCTCCGCCTCGCGCTGGTAAGCGGACCCTTTCAATGCCTGCAAAGGAGAGAACTCCCAGATTTCCCCCATGTACCTCTCTTACGTGCGTAATCAATCTTGGTACTCCTTTGCCCGTTCTGATTGACCTGTAAGGCTCCCGGAAACGCACATACATGGGACGTATGGTTTTCCCCACATAATAAAATCTACATGGACAGAAAAGGACATATACAACATGGTCCGTTTTACAGGTAATGAAATCCATCACCGGGTGCTCAATTGCCCCTATATGTAGGACCCGACTGGTGACATGGAATTCACAGAAGGAACAATGTCCACATCTGTGATTGCCCTTGGGGGCCCCCCTCTTATCCAACCAATTTTTGTTCTCCTCTTTCACAATATGGTTCCTCACCAACTTATTCCCCAATCTAGTGCTGCGCCTGTTCGCTATTAAAGGGCCTCTGGCTACCACCTCCGCTAAATCCTTGTCTCTCTCTAAGATGTGCCAATTCTTTCATATAGAAGCCCGAATCTGCTGGTCCATAACACTATATCCGAAACAAAAATTGAATCTTTTATCTCTTTTCTTCTTATTATTTTCAACTGACATACTACCTTCCTGGGTCTTTGTACCTCTCACTGTACCATTTCTTACCTTCTCAAATGCTGTATTCAATAAATCCTCTGGGTAGCCTCTTTGCTGAAATCTATCATATAGCTCCCCTGACTGTCTCAAAAAACCTTCCTCCATATTGTTGACCCTCCTGATCCTCAGGAACTGACTATAAGGTAGTGAACATTTTACGTGTGTGGGGTGGAAGCTATCATAGTGCATAATCATGTTCGTCGCCGTAGGTTTCCGATGGACGGATGTGCACAATGACCTCTCCTTAATCTCTACTAGTACATCTAAAAATTCCAACCGCTGTCCTCCAAACATGGCAGTGAACGTCATATTCATCGTGTTATGTGTATTAAGGTGGGTTACAAATTCCTGAAAGATTTCCACAGACCCATCCCACACGATGAATATGTCGTCGACATATCTTAAATATAACTTGATATGTCTCAAATACATATTTTCTACGGAGTATATGTACCTCTCCTCAAAGAGTCCTAGATATAAATTAGTGAACGTGCACGCTGCCGGAGTCCCCATCGCTGTCCCGACCTCTTAACGGTACCACCTGTCCATGAAAGTGAATGCATTGTGGGATAAAACAAAGGATAGTCCCTCACATACGAAATCTATAAATGGATATTTTTTTCCTACTGTGCTTAGTTTCTGGCGGACGGCTTGGACCCCCGTAGTTTGGGGAATTCTCGTATACAAGCTTTCGACATCAATAGATGCCAAAGTGAAACTAGGTTGCCATGTAAACCGCTGCACATTATCTAGAAATTCGTTGGTGTCTCTCAAATAAGACGGCATGTCTTTCAATAGTGGACGTAAGAGCCAATCAATGTACTGGGACAGGGGCTCAGTGAGCGACCCTATCCCAGACACGATGGGCCTCCCCAGAGGAGAAATGACCGATTTGTGAATCTTGGGAATGTGGTACCAATGCGGTCTTGATGGGAACTCCGGCAGCAGTCTCTCCGCTTTCTTTTGCGATATAACCCCCAAGTTAACATATTTTCTTAGGTATGACATTAATTCATTTTTATACCTGTGCCCTGGGTTTCCATCTAACGGTTTATATGTCTTGGTATCCGAAAGCTGTCTGGTGGCTTCTGTTATATATTGGAGTCTAGGGAGCAAGACCACCTTGCCCCCTTTGTCGGCTGGTCTAACCACCGTATCCCCCCACCCTTTTATCTCTATTAGTGCCTTTGTTTCTGAATCTGTTGAATTTGATGGAGCCTTTTGATACACCAGAGCCTCTATGTCCCTGATCATTTGTGTTTCAAATAGGTCAATCAGATTACCCGGTGTTACAGGGGGCATATAATTAGAGGGAACACCCCCCAAAAAGGGGTTAAGTGCCTCGGTTTCACTATCAGCCATCATCCCCTCCTCCCCTGTCAAATCTACCAATAGTCTAGCATCCCTGACTGTATCTATTGATGTATACATGTGGGCTAAAAAGCCTAGAGGACCAATGCTACAAGGGCTGTCACCCTCTAAAACCACATTAGTAGGAGATTTATTCAGGAAGGCTTTATGCAGGTGGATCTTTCTGACCGATTTAAACAAATCAATTCTGAAATCAACAAAATCAAACTCCTCCGGGATATTATATCCCAGTCCTTTGGAAAGTAATGATAAGTATTTTGTATTTGTAGCACTTTATCAATGATAATGGTAGTGTATCATGAGCGTTTGGCATGTATTTGATGAGGGGTTGGGATTTGCAGAGCTCAGAGGCATGGCGTTCATGTAAACAGTCATTTTTTCCCCTAATTTTAAGCGTGCACATTGTGGCTAGCCAATCAGGGCACAGGAAACACCCACAATGTCCTGACACAGCAGCTTGTGTCATTGGCTGCTAAAATCACATGTCCCTCTCGATATAAATAGTGGACATCTTGTTTTAGCACCATTTTGACACTGTAACAGCACAGAGAGGCTGCTCCTGAGGATGGCAATGTTAGCATCAAGATTTTAGCTATTTACCTAGACAGTTGTATATCAGTCAGATAGTGTAGATAGCTAGTATCCAGTCTGACTTTTACATTTACCTTCCAGCATTTTTTTTGCCATTACTGAGGTCCTCAGACAAAGCCAGCAGGGCAGATTTCATACAAGTGTGTTGTGCACTGCTTCTATTGTCCTCCATTCATGAGCATAGCATTCAAAATAGTATTTTTTTTCACTAGCTAAATGTGAAACAGCCTGCTGTATTCCACCTTGTCATTTAGTGCTGTGGTGATACGAAACTGTAGACCTAAGGCACATAAAGAAATTATAATTATTTTTTGCTGAATATGATTTAGCCCATCGTATCCCATGTTGTCAGTTTGTGGTGGTGATATTAACCTATCTGCAGACCTAAAGCGCATTGTAAAAAAAGTTATCATTTTTTCTGTTGCTGAAAATGATACAGCCCACCATATCCACGTTGTCATTTTGTGGCAGTGATATGAAGCTATCTGCAGACCTCAAGCACATTAAAATATTTATTTTTTATGTTGATAAAAGTGATGCAGCCCGCTATATCCAACCTTTTCATTTTGTGATGTTGAAATTGTTCTGTGTGCAGAGCTGTGATACATTAAAATGAATTTATTTAATTTTTTTACAAACGCGATACAGCAGTCGAGATCTGAGTTTGAAATTGTTTTGAGCCTATCTTCTAGATTATGTGCATCTTTGGCATCCAATTTCTCACTGCCATTTTAAATGCCTAGCTTGAGACGTGCATCTGTTACACATATCTTCTGACGAGCATCAAACTCTCTCTGGTAATTGGTGTTGGGTAAATGAGTAATTGTTGTAGGCTGGATCCAGGATCTCGTAACTCCCATAGCCACCCTGCTATTGATCCTGTTGTCCGATCCCATTCCCGCGTCGTCATGGCCCTTTTCCTGATCAGTTCATGTAATGACACATCGGCCGTATTCCTGCGGCAAACCTACACCTTACCAGCAGCAAATGTAGGAGAGAGGGTGTTTCAATGCCACGGAGAATCTTCTGGATTATGCAGGCCTCATCTACACTAAAAATATTTTCTTTATGTTACTAACCGAATACAGAAGGGGAGATCTCAGTTTGAAATTGTTTTAAGCATCTATTCAATGTTATGCAGGCCTCATCGACAGGCCCCCCAAATTATTTTGTTACAAATTTCATTGTTGAAATGCACCCCGGCAGACATAACATTTTTCAGAGAACGGGTGATGTTGTCTTCGACTTGTTGCTGTAGTGCAGGCACATCTTTCTTAGAGAAGTAATAGTGACTGAGCAACTGGTACTGGGGGGACTGCGACGGCCATCAGCTTTCGGAACCATCTGTATCCATAAGGCAGAAAGACTGCATTTCCATGACCAACAGATTGGAGTGGCCATGCAATAATCACAGAGATCACAGAGAGTATTACAGAAACAAGCACTGTGATCTTTGTAGCAAATAACTCTCAGCTTGCCCCATCATCCAGATAATGGGCGACGAATCATCCGAGGAGGCCGCAGGCTGTTCACAATAATTAGTTCTCAGAAAAGTAATAGTAAGCATACGGCTTATCCAAGTCCAGATAAGAACACATAGAATATGTGTATTTCCCACCGTACGATCACTGCTAACTCCATGATAATCCTACACTCCTCGCTGCCAACAACAATCTTGTTTTTAACCCAATAAATAAATACAGGCCGATTGGATGCCATTCTTCTTTTGAGGTTTACACCATCAGGGTGTTCCATTCACTCTCCCTTATAAAAGCAGTCATATACCAGCCCCCAGGCTCACCCATCCACTTCCTTGGCCACTTTTATGCATTGCCACACTTCATGTCCTCAGAATTGACAACCCTTATCCTGGGAGACTTCAACAGCTCCACCTCCCCAACTGCATCCCAGCTTCTATCTCTAGCCAATTCTCGTGGCTTCTCACAGCTTTCAAACTCTGAGACACAAAGACGGTAACACTCTTGATCTGGAGTTTGTCTGGCTCAGTTCACTCTCCTACCTAAATTACTAACTTCTTGCCCTTTGTCCCCCATTAAATCAGGATGCATTGGTTGTCGTGGTTGCATAACTCTGTGTCTACATAACCTCCTCATCTTCCTCCTCCGATGCTGAGCTACTCAGCTGCAATCCTCTGGGTTTACACCAAGAGCACATGTTCTTTCTGTCCCTCATATGCAAAACGTACCGTTGTAAGGCTGCCAAAGTAATCAATTGCTCACTGCAGCAAAGCAAACCGACTTCTCATCCCTCATACAATACCTGTCTCACAACCCTAAACAGCTATTAAGTACTTTCAATTCTTTCCTGCATCCACCAGCTCCCCCTCTCTCTCCTCTCATCTCAGCTGAATACTTTGCCTCACCATCTGTGAACTTGACACAATAACGTCCCACCTTTTTCCAAACTTTACCACAGTCTTCATCACAAGCCTAACCCACTTCTTCAAACTGTCACTAACAACTGGTGTCTTCTATCCTGATTAAAACATAACTCGATCACACCCATCCTCAAAAAGCCCACCATTGACCCATCCTCTGTGTATACTTATCACCCCATATCATTTCTCCCCTATGCCTCCAAACTACTGGAACAACATGTTCATTTTGAACTGTTCTCCCACCTCTCTTCTTGCTCCCTCTTTGACCACTTACAATCTGGCTTCAGACCACACCATTCCACTGAAACTGCCCGGACTAAAGTCACCAACTACCTATTAACCGCCAAATGAAAGTGAAGCAAGTTTGTCCTCTTCCTTCTCCTGGGCCTGGCATCTGTCTTTGTCACAGTGGACCATTCCCTCTTACTACAAAATTTCTAATCTGTTGACATTACAGACTTGGCCCTTTGTTGGATCTCCTCATATCTAACAGATAAGACATTCAGTGTCTCCTGCTCACACCACCTCCTCATCTCGACCCCTATTTGTTGGTGTCCATCAAGGTTCAGTTGTAGGACCGGGAACTAAGCTTAGAGGGTGCACGCACATGCTCCCTTCCTCTAAAAGGGACCATCCGCATCAACCTAACGTATTCCCAGCCTATAGCTGGGTGACACCTTCTATGTTAGGCTTCTCCTCCAATATGGTGGTGCGTGAGCTACGTTGTTAGTTGCCTTGCATGCTTGGTAGTTATCAGGTTCCCCAGGTCCACCTGTCTGCTTGTCTACCCTGTACCCGTCTGCTCTTACCTGTCTGTGCCCATCTGCTCGTACCTGTCTGTGCTCTTCAGTCCATCAGCCGGTCCACATTGCACCTGCCATGGCCTATCTGTCTCACACAACCAGTCCAGCCTGCACTTGCCAATTTTTTTTTTGTTCCTCAGCTAGTCCCATCTGCACCCATGGTTCCAGAGTCCCTACAGTGCCTACCTGCATTTTTCATCCCTCCTTTGGGCTGTAGCAGCTTACTCGCTCTAGGGGGTCAGCTGCCACCTTCTGAAGGTCAGCAATAGAGTAGCACCTTGTGCCACCTCTTTGTCCCTCCTTGGGTTGCAGTTTTTGCATACTACCACTTCTCTGAGTAGGGATTTGGTAGGCCATGTAGGTACTCCCCTTCCAGGCTTTCAGAGAGATATGGAACAGTGATTCCACCACCTTGCCCATTACAGTGTCCATCTGCTGGGTTGGCTGTAGTGGAAGAGGTGTCAGTCCCCACTATACTAGTTCTACTCTACTGCAATTGCACTTTATTGGTGTCTGCAACAAATTTTTGTAAATGTGTAGACTCCTGGTTGGTTCTCCTTCATGCATATTGCCTGTAGCAGTAGGCCTTCAAGACTGTCAGGCCTCCACTTCCATGGAGTCAACTACCTGTGTTACTATCCTTAAATTTTTCTGACAATAGTAGTCTACAAAATGTCAATCTAAGATAGATATTAAAAAATATCCATATTCGCGCTAATAAAAACCCTGAAAAGGAGAAATTGTTCCACAATATGTAAAATAAATCAATCGGTGTATAAATTGCCAAAACAGTATGCTCATGTCTTATAGACACATCACCCCGTCTGGGTGAATGGTAATTGGCCTAATACTGGGTATAAGCAGCTGCAAAATATTCTAAATATCATTGGAGTTCTTACCCAGAAGAGAAGTTCATGTCAGTGAAGGAGCTGCTTGACTGAAGACTGTAGTCCCAAGTATCGGCTAATAGTGTTATACTGAAGGCTGCCTTCAGTATAACACCCAGACGGGGTGATGTGTCTATAAGACATGAGCATACTGTTTTGGCAATTTATAGTATATACCGATTGATTTATTTTACATATTGTGGAACAATTTCTCCTTTTCAGGGTTTTTATTAGCGCGAATATGGATATTTTTTAATATCGATCTTAGATTGATTTTTGGTTTTACACAATCATTGGTGGTGATTGTTATATTCGCAGCAAGAGTATTAACCCTATAATACTTGGCGCCACTCGGCTTTTTATTATTGCAGTCTACAAAATTTGTTTGATATTTGTGCCACCTGAGTGTGGCTGAGTATGAAAACAGATTGAGCTGTTGCATGTGGTATTAGGGATCCCAGCACAGGAGGCCTACACTGATCCCTCACGCACCTCAGCTTACTGTGATGTTCAATTGAAAGCTGTAAATGCTGTTCCAGACCCCGATACCTCATGCTTGGCTGATCGCTGCAGTGTCATGCTATAATTAGTACTGTGGGCGAATTAAAGCCACTTTTCTGGTGTCTGTTCCTCATTTGATGTGTTTTGACAGCATTTGGGGCCATTATAAGGTGTTGTGCATGCGTTTGTTTTTCCCTCCCATTGAGATGAATGGCATTTGGTTATGTTCGGCAAATATTCTTTGAATTAATCTTCGAATGCGGCAAAATTTTCAATCATAATCCGAAATACGTTTAATTATTTGCTCATCTCTATCAACCACTACCCATTTTTAATGTCCTGGCGGAGGGAAAGATTTGTCACTCAGGATTTTATGGTACAAGGCTCCATCCATTCTCCAATTGATGCAGGGAAATAGTACTGTACCCTTAGCAGAGAAACACCCCATCAAAAAAATTTTGTTTCCACCTCCATGCTTGACAGTGGGGACGGTGTTCTTTGGGTCATAGACATCAATTCTCTTCAGCCAAACAGCGAGGTCAGTTAATGCCAAAATGCTCAATTTTTGTCTCATTTGACCACAGCACCTTCTCCCAATCACTCATAGAATCCTCCAAGTGTTCATTGGCAAACTTAAGATGGGCCTGCACATGTGCCTTCTTGAGCAGGGGAACCTTGCGGGCACTGCAGGATTTTAAACTGTGGTCTCAGCTGCCTTGAGATCATTAATAAGTTCCCCCTGTGTAGTTTTAGGCTGATCTCTCACCTTCCTCATGATCAACAATACCCCACGAGGTGAGATTTTACATGGTGCCCCAGATCAATATCGATTGACAGTCTTTTTGCATATCTTCCATTTTCTTACTATTGCACCAACAGTTGTCTCCTTCTCACCCAGAGTCTTACGTATAGTTTTGTAGCCCATTCCTTAGAAAGCTCTTTGGTCTTGCCCATGTTGTAGAGGTTAGAATCTGACTGATTAATTGAGTCTGTGGACAGTAGTATTTTAAAAAGGTGACTATGTAAGACAGCTGTCTTTAATGCAGGTAACAAGTTGATTAGGAGCATCTAACTGGTATGTTGGAACCAGAACTCTCAATGGTTTAGTAGTGGATCAAATACTTATTTCTCACTGTAAAATGCAAATAAATTTATAATATAAAAAATACAATCCAGAAAATCAAATTGTATAAATTATATATCTCTCAATGTTAAAATGAACATAACCTTAAAATTATAGACTGTTCATGTCTTTGTCAGTGGGCAAACATACAAAATCGGCAAGGGATCAAATAATTATTTTGTTCACTGTATACATAAACTGTATATACAGAATGTGGTTTCAACGATTCACAAAAATAATTAACCTCTAAATAAACAAATAATTAATAATTATTTTTCAAATCACTATTACACAACCCAAAGGTGACATAGAAAGATGAACAATAAGCCTCTTGGGTATTAACCTTTATCTATCAACAATCAACCTGTCTGAAACCGATGAACAATGACATACTGACACATCAATAGCAAGGACAATTTACTCAGAAGTCAGTTAACCCACAACAATAACTGAGATCTGGAGCACACAGTAAGAAAGAATGTATCAAAATATCCTAGAACAATATATAATAAAATGATTGCAGCAGTTTCAATATTTAATAGGTGGATGAGTATATATATATATATATATATATATATATATATATATATATATATATTTATCCAAGATATAAAAGATATAACTGAATGAGATATTCCAGTTGTAAATCTTTGTTCATTACATAGTGGAATGTGTTGAGAACAATAAAACCTAAAAACGATCAATGAAAATCACAACTAATATCCCACAGGGGTCTGGAGTTGGAATGATGCTCAAAATCAAAGTGGAAAATGAAGTTACAAGCTGATCCAACTTCAGTGGAAATGCCCCAAGACAAGGAGATGATGCTCAGTAGTGTGTTTGGCCTCCCCGTGCCTGTTTGATCTCCCTACAATGCCTGGGCATGCTCCTGAGGAGGCAGCGGATAATCTCCTGAGGGATCTCCTCCCAGACCTGTACTAAAGCATCCGCCAACTCCTGGACAGTCTGTGGTGCAACATGGCGTTGGTGGATGGTGCGAGACATGATGTCCCAGATGTGTTCAATCGGATTCAGGTCTGAGGAATGGGCGGGCCAGTCCATAGCTTCAATGCCTTCATCTTGCAGGATCTACTGACACACTCCAGCCACATGAGGTCTGGCATTGTCCTGCATCAGGAAGAACCCAGGGCCAACTGCACCAGCATAGCAGCAGGGGTCTGAGGATCTCATCTCGGTACCTAATGGCTGTCAGGCTACCACTAGCAAGCACATGGAGGGCTGTACAGCTGCTGTTAACCTGCGAATTCTGAGGCTGGTGACTTGGATAAACTTATCCTCAGAAGCAGAGGTGACTCTTGGTCTTCCCTTCCTGGGGCGGTCCTCATGTGAGACAGTTTCTTTGTAGCGTTTGATTGTTTTTGCAACTGCACTTGGGGACACTGTGAAAGTTTTCCCAATTTATCGGACTGATTGACCTTCATTTCTTAAAGTAATGATGGACACTCATTTTTCTTTACTTAGCTGCTTTTTTCTTGCCATAATACAAATTCTAACAGTCTATTCAGTAGGACTATCAGCTGTGTATCCACCAGACTTCTGCACAACACAACTGATGGTCCCAACCCCATTTATAAGGCAAGAAATCCAACTTATTAAGCCTGACAGGGCACACCTGTGAAGTGAAAACCATTTCCGGTGACTACCTGTTGAAGCTCATCAAGAGAATGCCAAGTGTGTGCAAAGCAGTCATCAAAGCAAAAGGTGGCTACTTTGAAGAACCTAGAATATAAAACATATTTTCAGTTGTTTCACACTTTTTTGTTAAGTATATAATTCCAAATGTGTTAATTCATAGTTTTGATGCCTTCAGTGTGAATGTACAATTTTCATAGTCATGAAAATACAGAAAAATCTTTAAATGAGAAGGCGTGTCCCAACTTTTGGTCTGTACTGTATATATATATACAGTATATATATATATATATATATATATATATATATATATATATATATATATATATATATATATATATATATATATATATATATATATATATATATATATACATATACACAGTATATATATATATATATATATGTATATAGTGGCATGGTCATGTGATTAATTTGGGGGGGTATGTATCGCAGAGGTGGGTGGCCCTGTGATGGAAGCCTGGGCATGTTTTGCTCAGCAGATCTACTGCTGAGGGATTTGTTTTACATTGGGAAGGCTTCCAGGTGATTGGAGAGATTGGTGGGTCCAGTCACCTACAAACCCACCCAAAGGGATGTGACTAAATACCTAGGATGGTTGTGTGTTTGAGGACCCGTGGTGATGTCACAATCACCTGACTAGCCATGTGCTAGATACCTGGGTGTGGTTACACATATGTAATGGAGGTGTGTTTGGCACATCGGAGTGAGTGCTGTCTAGTCTGAGCCAGAGCAAGGAGGTCTGTGAGATACCTCCGGAGTGGACGGTCTGATAACCGTGAATGATACTGACTGGGGTCAGTGAGAGATGTCTGTGGGATACCTCGGAGGATAAGAGGGATCCGGGAACCTGTGTGATGGTCGCCAACAGGTAACGGACTGTAATCCGTGTTATGCTGACCGGGGTCAGTGAGGGACTGTGGTTCCACCGTAAAGCTGAATATGTACAGATGGTGTTCAGGCTGTTGCATACTACCAAGTTCCTGAGGTTGCGCTTTATGCTGATGTGGAAATAAACCAAATAGACTGTTTTTGTGCCTGAGTGCGTTTATCCCGTTGCCAAGCGAGTGTCCCCAAGACAAGCAGTAAGCGTTATCTTACGATATATATACTTTATTATTATACATGTATATATGTTGTTATATACTTCATTACCACTATAATTATTATCATTATGCATAATTGTAATATGTTTCTCAATCATCAATCAATGCATAGTATTTATCCTCTTATTACAATGTTACAGTTGCTCTGTCAGTATGTTATGTTGCAGTATAGAGTTCAGAATAGCAGTTTGTGCATTGCCCCTATTAAGAACATGTAGCATACATTAATTTTATACATAACATAATATCAAATTAAGCGCACAGTGGGAATTAATGAGTAGAGCATACTAAATGTTTCATAGGTACAACATTCTTTAATCATGCAAAACAGCTTAATTGAAGCAATCTCACTCTAGCTAGCTGTGGTACTGAAGCTTAACATATAAAATATTTGTTGGCAATGTACATCAGTAGCCACATCAAATGAGCAAATAAATATCATTCCACAAGTAATTCTTATTTTACTACAGAAGTTCTTTCCATATGAATACAGTAACAGTACTTTAACTTCTAGTATAGAATATGTTTCAAGTTATTATGGGTACTAGATTCTGTGATGGGATGTTGATCCACTAGTGCCACATGTGGAGTAGGGAAGGAACTTTTCCCCTAATATGGGTCATTTAGAATCTGCCACATGACACATCCTCTGGATCAACATGACAGGTTATAGGTAGAGTAACTCTAGCGGAAGTGGAATTGAATTTTACAAAAATCTGTATTCTACAGAATATGTATTTTTTGTAATTTGGTTTATGACAATTCCCAAAACATTCTGGCTTGCTTTCCACCATTTTACTAAACTGTATAGGGCTGACAATTGGTAAAAAAAGATAAAAACCTGGATGTGTTGCTCCTTTTATTAGAATAAGGATTAATTTACCTATTGTATAAATTTGTGATGGAAGTGAATGCTGAAATAACTTTGAATTAAACTACATTCTCACACATTTTTCTGCCAATTTTAATCTGACTTTTTAGCGGCATTTTATAATTAGTCCTATATATAAGCTGGTCTTTTGGGGTAACAGGACAGCTGATCTCAATCTCCGCAAGCACGGCTTCTGGTGACCATTTTCCCAAAGCCCACTTCAGAGATGTCATATAGAAAATGGACTGCGCGTTGACACCTTCTGAGATCCCAGGCATTTCAGCATTCCAGTCACCGCCAGCCTCATGAAGCAACAACCCTGATTCCTTTGACCCAGCTCCACCATGACTAGCCCCTGGTATGTTCACTTCAGATTATAAGATGCAACCCCATTTTCCTCCTAAATTTGGAAGAAAAAAAGTACGTCTTATAATCTAAAAAATATGGCATTTTCACCATTGCTGTTTACTTACTTACAGCAGTGTATATGTTCGATTTGTTTCTATCTTAGGTTTTGTCTAAATTAGGAGTGAGTAGCAAAAGAAGAATTTTTGTAAAATTCAGGAAGAATTCAATTCCGCTTGAATAAATTCAATCACCTCTGCAATGTATTGTTTTTTAAAATTCATCCCCCTCCCTTGATGATTACAGTTTTATTTTTTTTGTTTAATGCTTGTCGACTAAATTACTGGTCACTGCTGTGGTCAAAAAGCATTGCCCAAACATTCACAGTGCTTACAAGTTTTTTCAATGCTCTGAAGCTGTCAGCTATAGCTGGCGCACATAGTTACCACTCGATCCCCATCAGCCTCAGTGCTGTGCTACTACACTCTTCAGATTTTCCATTTTTGAGCCAGCAGTGCAACAATTCCACTGCTCCAATAGCAAAATACACGTGCTCACAACTCACATCAAGGGTCTCATGCTTGCGAGCCCTAACGCTAAATATAAAAGCAAAGCCACAAAAAGAGGCCTTTCATCTGACTGGTAACTGACTCTTATATCTTCTTATATTTGTTGTACTTCACCTGTTTTTGCATATCTGACCATTATACACTCACCGGCCACTTTATTAGGTACACCATGCTAGTAACGGGTTGGACCCCCTTTTGCCTTCAGAACTGCCTCAATTCTTCGTGGCATAGATTCAACAAGGTGCTGGAAGCATTCCTCAGAGATTTTGGTCCATATTGACATGATGGCATCACACAGTTGCCGCAGATTTGTCGGCTGCACATCCCAAAGATGCTCCATACAAGGCAGGATGGATCCATGCTTTCATGTTGTTTACCCCAAATTCTGACCCTACCATCCGAATGTCGCAGCAGAAATCGAGACTCATCAGACCAAGCAACGTTTTTCCAATCTTCTACTGTCCAATTTCGATGAGCTTGTACAAATTGTAGCCTCAGTTTCCTGTTCTTAGCTGAAAGGAGTGATACCCGGTGTGGTCTTCTGCTGCTGTAGCCCATCTGCCTCAAAGTTCGACGCACTGTGCGTTCAGAGATGCTCTTAGGCCTACCTTGGTTGTAACGGGTGGCGATTTGAGTCACTGTTGCCTTTCTATCAGCTCGAACCAGTCTGCCCATTCTCCTCTGACCTCTGGCATCAACAAGGCATTTCCGCCCACAGAACTGCCGCTCACTGGATTTTTTTTCTTTTTCGGACCATTCTCTGTAAACCCTAGAGATGGTTGTGCGTGAAAATCCCAGTAGATCAGCAGTTTCTGAAATACTCAGACCAGCCCTTCTGGCACCAACAACCATGCCACGTTCAAAGGCACTCAAATCACCTTTCTTCCCCATACTGATGCTCGGTTTGAACTGCAGGAGATTGTCTTGACCATGTCTACATGCCTAAATGCACTGAGTTGCCGCCATGTGATTGGCTGATTAGAAATTAAGTGTTAACAAGAAGTTGGACAGGTGTACCTAATAAAGTGGCCAGTGAGTGTATATATCTAACCAATGTTTATATAGTGTATTGACTAGTGTACCCTTAAGGTGATTTAATATATAATTTAACTTTGGGCTGCTCTTTTATCTCAATCCATGAATCCATACATCCATTTCTTTGTTTAATTTTTCATACTACCTGCCCTGGTTTCTGGCCCGATATAACCCTGTTAACGGACCAGTCATATATCGAATGAACAACTGGTAGCGGTCATACCGGGATTACCAGGCGCTGTTTTACTGGTGCTAGTGAAAGGGGCCTGTCAGCCTGTTAGGATTGTGGGCAAGTGTGGTGCCATGTCAGTGACTGCATGTTTTTAATGCCTTGTTTTTAACTGCCTTGTTTTAACTGCCTTGTTTTTTTGATTATATGGTTTTGAATAAAGATATATATATACATATATATGGATCTCTCTCTATATATATATATATATATAGCAAAGAAAAAAGGAACAGCACAGATATACTTATCTTCGGGTGCAAGGCCCCCAGATAACCAGTCCACCGATCATCCAAGTTCATATAAATTCAAAAAAAGAGGCAGCACTCCATTGTTTAAAGAGGAAAAAATGTGCAGGATTTAATCACATCTTAGGGCGACGTTTCAGCTCGCAATGAGCTTTTCTCAAAGCTTTTGAGAAAAGCTCATTGCGAGCTGAAACGTCGCCCTAAGATGTGATTAAATCCTGCACATTTTTTTCACTTTAAACAATGGAGTGCTGCCTCTTTTTTTGAATTTATATATATGTATATATATATATATATATATATATATATATATATATATATATATATACATATATACATATATATATATATATATATATATATATTTTACTTGGCCTTGTGTGAAGTTTTGCTTTCTTAGATTATATATATATATACACTCACCGGCCACTTTATTAGGTACACCTGTCCAACTTCTTGTTAACACTTAATTTCTAATCAGCCAATCACATGGCGGCAACTCAGTGCATTTAGGCATGTAGACATGGTCAAGACAATCTCCTGCAGTTCAAACCGAGCATCAGTATGGGGAAGAAAGGTGATTTGAGTGCCTTTGAACGTGGCATGGTTGTTGGTGCCAGAAGGGCTGGTCTGAGTATTTCAGAAACTGCTGATCTACTGGGATTTTCACGCACAACCATCTCTAGGGTTTACAGAGAATGGTCCGAAAAAGAAAAAAAATCCAGTGAGCGGCAGTTCTGTGGGCGGAAATGCCTTGTTGATGCCAGAGGTCAGAGGAGAATGGGCAGACTGGTTCGAGCTGATAGAAAGGCAACAGTGACTCAAATCGCCACCCGTTACAACCAAGGTAGGCCTAAGAGCATCTCTGAACGCACAGTGCGTCGAACTTTGAGGCAGATGGGCTACAGCAGCAGAAGACCACACCGGGTACCACTCCTTTCAGCTAAGAACAGGAAACTGAGGCTACAATTTGTACAAGCTCATCGAAATTGGACAGTAGAAGATTGGAAAAACGTTGCTTGGTCTGATGAGTCTCGATTTCTGCTGTGACATTCGGATGGTAGGGTCAGAATTTGGCGTAAACAACATGAAAGCATGGATCCATCCTGCCTTGTATGGAGCATATTTGGGATGTGCAGCCGACAAATCTGCGGCAACTGTGTGATGCCATCATGTCAATATGGACCAAAATCTCTGAGGAATGCTTCCAGCACCTTGTTGAATCTATGCCACGAAGAATTGAGGCAGTTCTGAAGGCAAAAGGGGGTCCAACCCGTTACTAGCATGGTGTACCTAATAAAGTGGCCGGTGAGTGTATATATATATATATATATATATATATAGAGAGAGAGAGAGAGAGAGAGTAGAAAAATGGAACAGCACAACATATGTTACTTATCTTCGGGTGCAGGGCCCCAGGCAACCAGTCCAATGATTGCACCAGATTCACAGAGATTCAAAAAAAGAGGCAGCACTCCATTAGTTCAGTGAAACATATGGAAGGTTTAATCGACCCACATAGCCAGGCGACGTTTCAGCTCCAACTGAGCCTATATCAAGCTTGATAAAGGCTCAGTCGGAGCTGAAACATCGCCCGGCTATGTGGGTCGATTAAACCTTCCACATGTTTCACTGAACTAATGGAGTGCTGCCTCTTTTTTTGAATCTCTATACATATATATATATATATATATATATATATATATATATATATATACAGTACAGACCAAAAGTTTGGACACACCTTCTCATTTAAAGATTTTTCTGTATTTTCATGACTATGAAAATTGTACATTCACCCTGAAGGCATCAAATCTATGAATTAACACATGTGGAATTATATACTTAGCAAAAAAGTGTGAAACAACTGAAATTATGTCTTATATTCTAGTTTCTTCAAAGTAGCCACCTTTTGCTTTGATGACTGCTTTGCACACTCTTGGCATTCTCTTGATGAGCTTCAAGAGGTAGTCACCGGGAATGGTCTTCCAACAATCTTGAAGGAGTTCCCAGAGATGCTTAGCACTTGTTGGCTCTTTTAGCTTCACTCTGCGGTCCAGCTCACCCCAAACCATCTCAATTGGGTTCAGGTCTGGTGACTGTGGAGGCCAGGTCATCTGGCGTAGCACCCAATCACTCTCCTTCTAGGTCAAATAACCCTTACACTGCCTGGAGGTGTGTTTGGGGTCATTGTCCTGTTGAAAAAAAAAGATGGTCCAACTAAACGCAAACCAGATGGAATAGCATGCCTCTGCAAGATGCTGTGGTAGCCATGCTGGTTCAGTATGCCTTCAATTTTGAATACATCCCCAACAGTGTCACCAGCAAAGCACCCCCACACCATCACACCTCCTCCTCCATGCTTCACGGTGGGAATCAGACATGTAGAGTGCATCCGTTCACCTTTTCTGCATCACACAAAGACACGGTGGTTGGAACCAAAGATCTCAAATTTGGACTCATCAGACCAAAGCACAGATTTCCACTGGTCTAGTGTCCATTCCTTGTGTTCTTTAGCCCAAACAAGTCTCTTCTGCTTGTTGCCTGCCCTTAGCAGTGGTTTCCTAGCAGCTATTTTACCATGAAGGCCTGCTGCAGAAAGTCTCCTCTTACCATTTGTTGTAGAGATGTGTCTGCTGCTAGAACTCTGTGTGGCATTGACCTGGTCTCTAATTTGAGCTGCTGTTAACCTGCGATTTCAGAGGCTGGTGACTCAGATAAACTTATCCTCAGAAGCAGAGGTGACTCTTGGTCTTCCTTTCTTGGGGCGGTCCTCATGTGAGCCAGTTTCTCTGTAGCGCTTGGTGGGTTTTGCCACTGCACTTGGGGACACTTTCAAAGTTTTCCCAATTTTTCAGACTGCCTGACCTTCATTTCTTAAAGTAATGATGGCCACTCATTTTCTTTACTTAGCTGCTTTTTTCTTGCCATAATACAAATTCTAACAGTCTATTCAGTAGGACTATCAGCTGTGTATCCACCAGACTTCTGCACAACACAACTGATGGCCCCAATTCCATTTATAAGACAAGAAATCCCACTTTTTAAACCTGACAGGGCACACCTGTGAAGTGAAAACCATTCCCAGTGACTACCTCTTGAAGCTCATCAAGAGAATGCCAAGAGTGTGCAAAGCAGTCATCAAAGCAAAAGGTGGCTACTTTGAAGAACCTAGAATATAAGACATAATTTCAGTTGTTTCACACTTTTTTGTTAAGTATATAATTCCACATGTGTTAATTCATAGTTTTGATGCCTTCAGTGTGAATGTACAATTTTCATAGTCATGAAAATACAGAAAAATCTTTAAATGAGAAGGTGTGTCCAAACTTTTGGTCTGTACTGTATATATATTTTCACAATTTGCACATGAGTTGATTCTGGCAATTATGTAATATTGTAAGATATCTGGCAACTACAGATAAGTGCAGTACAGATAAGCCTATGTATGAAATACTGTACCTTACTATTAAGTATAAATGCATTTTTCAATGTACTGGTGCCATGTGTCAACACATAAATAATTTAGGATAAAACATGTCTATTCCCTTTTTTATATTTGTACTGAAAAAGCTGAGGTAGACAACCTGAGTTCCAGTAGCTATAGTTTAACTACAAAATTATAAGATGATTGCTGTGATTTACACATCATATAAGGTGTTATAATAAAATGGACAGGCTGAAACTAAAATATAAGCATATATTTATCATTTTTTGTGCTGTACACCATTTTCTGTGTTGAGTTTACATTTGTGCAGAAACACCTACTAAAAAAGAAAAAGATTAACAACCTAGTTAGATAAGGGATTGGCTTTTTGCCAAGCTAAAAGTTGTAAAACTGGATTGATTTTTTTCTACAGCTTGCTAACGGCTCCCTAGAGTCAAGATGCAAACCTCAAAAATAATAATTGATAGTCTGAAAAATATATACAGTAGTTCTGAAATACATGCACTTGTATCAAAAGAGCTGTCTAAAATATGCAGACTTTTTATTTCTAGCATTAACTTGTGATGTGTGAGACTGATGCAAAGTAAGGCCATGTCAAAATCTGATTTATCAAATGGTTAAAGGTCTCAATGCAAAAATAAAAAAAAATAAACACATAAATAATTTGAGTACTTCTTAAGGAGATACTTAGTACACTAGCACTGAGAGATACTGGTTACAAATATAATGATTTTTTTTATAGAATATAAAGTTGAAAACAAAATAATTCAACACCCTTTGCAAATTAGGTTTCTTAGCAAAATGTACACATTTTCTGCTGTTTGCAATCTTTCAAACAAAAACCATTTTCAAAGCTTAACACAAGTAAAATAACAAGTGGTTTCTCCAAATTTAACCTAAAATTCCACTTTTAATGACTACTCCAGACTCTGAATAATTCAACTCTTTCATAACAAGCATCGTCAATACTTTGTAGAGTACCCTTTGACTGCTATGACCTGCTGAAAAATGATGCATAGCCAAACATCAGCTTCTGACCATGTTCCTGAGGAATCTTAGCCAGGGGTGTGCAAAAAATTAATGGGGCCCCTTAGTAAAAGTCCTAATTGGGACGTTCCTTTTTCCGAAGGGGTTACAGAGGAGCATATCTTAAAACTTTGCAGCCCTTACAAAGTAATTTTCTTCTTTTTAAGCCCCTTAGAGTTCTCATGTTTTAAGATACCCACTTCATGGCGCCCATAAAGTATGATGCCAACAAAAGCGCCCTCAAACACAGTATAATATCCCTACAGTGAATCTCTCCACAGCAGCCTTCATACTCAGTATGATGACCCCATAAGACCCCCCAACAAAGTATGATATACCCACAGTTTCCCACACAGTATGATTCCCCCATAGTGACCCAAACACAGGGTAATGGCCCCCACAGCCCCCTACACATAGTATAATGACCCTGAAACACTTCTCCCTAATAGTATAATTTCCCCAGACCCCTATACATTATATGCTGGCCCTCTACACAGTACGATGCCCCCAACACGATATAATGGCCCCATGCTGTATAATAGCCCACACTGCTCCCAAACAGTATACTGGCCTACCAAACAGTATATTAGCACTACATAGCTCTATGTAAAGCAAAATAGCCCCCCACAGAGACCTTCAAACAGTATAATGGTCACCAGATAACCCACAAAACAGCATAATGGCCCCCTAGCAGTACACCACTAATCTTAGCCCATTCTTCATGGGCAATGAGCTCCAAATCACCATAATCATTAATATGCTTCTGGATCAGAAGAGGTGTACATCATTGAGCTCGAACAAGAGACTTTAAGTATTTAGAATGCTCCTTAGTATGCAAACTGAAACGTCAGTGTTAGCATGCTCAAATATTATTGGACCAAAAAGGAAAGATTCATGCAAAAGCACAGAGGTCACCATACAATATTAAATGTTTAATTAGTATATACAAAAGCCTAAACACATTTTTAAAAACATTTAAAAATGAACTAAAAATTCCAAAAACCCTGCTAGGGGCTGTGACCAGTCAAACCCACTACCACCAAAATATGCAAAAATACCATGTACTAATACACAACAATTGAGCCAAATTCAATGTATTAATGAATAGTGTTGAGCGATACCTTCCGATACTTGAAAGTATCGGTATCGGATTGTATCGGCCGATATCCGAAAAATACCGATACCCGATACCAATACAAGTCAATGGGACACAAGTATCGGAAGGTATCCTGGATGGTTCCCAGGGTCTGAAGGAGAGGAAACTCTCCTTCAGGCCCTGGGATCCATATTCATGTGTAAAATAAAGAATAAAAATAAAAAATATTGATATACTCACCCCTCCGGCGGCCCCGGCTCTCACCGGTCCAAGCGTCTGCCTCCGTTCATAAGAATGCAGGGAGTGAAAGACCTGCGATGACGTCGCGGCTTGTGATTGGTCACGTGAGCGGTCACGTGACCGCTCACGCAACCAATCACAAGCCGCGACGTCATCGAAGGTCCTTCACTCACTCATTCTTAGGAACGGAGGCTGCCGGTTGCAGCGGTTACAACCAGGGCGCGCCAGAGGGTGAGTATATCCCTATTTTTTATTTTTATTATTTATTTTTTACATGAATATGGATCCCAGGGCCTGAAGGAGAGTCTCCTCTCCTCCAGACCCTGGGAACCATACACTGGGAACTTCCAATTCTGATTTCCGATATCACAAAAATATCGGATCTCGGTATCGGAATTCCGATACCGCAAGTATCGGCCGATACCCGATACTTGCGGTATCGGAATGCTCAACACTATTAATGAACAATGCTATAGCCTGCTGTCAAGTAAGACAACACGGTAGATAACACTCAGTAAAGAGACCATGTGACAACAAAATCCATGTAGCTGTAACATCAGGGTAGAAATCCCATAGTGTTAAAGCTGTTATACAGTTTATAGAGTTTATACAATTTAGGCTACTTTCACACTAGCGTCGTGCACTGCACGTCGCAATGCGTCGTTTTGTAGAAAAAACGCATCCTGCAAAATTGCTTGCAGGATGCGTTTTTTCTCCATAGACTTGCATTAGCGACGCATTGCGATGGATTGCCACACGTCGCAACCGTCGTGCGACGGTTGCGTTGTGTTGCGTTGGACCGTCGGCACAAAAAACATTACATGTAACGTTTTTTGGTGCATCGTGTCCGCCATTTCCGACCGGGCATGCACGGCCGGAACTCCACCCCCACCTCCCCGGACATCACAATGGGGCAGCGGATGCGTTGTAAACCTGCATCCGCTGCCACCGTTGTGTTTTCTAATCACAGTTTGCATTGGTATGTCGCCATGTTGCATTGTGATGTGCGTCGTACGACACTAGTGTGAAAGTAGCCTTAGAGTATAGTACAACGTAAATTACAAACCTCAATGGTCCCTATTAAATGTGAGTAGATTTCATCCAGATGGATATGCAAGCACACACTAAGGATCACATGTAACCACTAAATCTATATAGGGTCTAGCTCTAGGGGTGTGTCATGGTTAGGGGTGTGGTTAGGGTTACCATTGAGATTAGGGTTAGGGGTGTGTTTGGATTAGGGTTTCAGTTATAATTGGGGGGTTTCCACTGTTTAGGCACATCAGGGGCTCTCCAAACGCAACATGGCGTCTGATCTCAATTTTAGCCAATTCTGCGTTGAAAAAGTAAAACAGTGCTTCTTCCCTTCTGAGCTCTACAGTGTGCCCAAACAGGGGTTTACCCCAACATATGGGGTATCATTGTACTCTGGACACACTGGACAACAACTTTTGGGGTCCAATTTCTCCTGTTACCCTTGGAAAAATACAAAACTGGGGGCTAAAAAATAATTTTTGTGGAAATTGTTTTTTTTTATTTTCACGGCTCTTCGTTATAAACTGTAGTGAAATGCCTGGGGGTTCAAAGTTCTCACAACACATCTACATAAGTTCCTTGGGGGGTTTCATTTCCAATATGGGGTCCACTGTGAGGGTTTTTTACTGTTTAGCTACATCAGGGGCTCTGCAAATGTAACGTGATGCCTGCAGACCAATCCATCTAAGTCTGCATTCCAAATGGCGCTCCTTCCCTTCCGATCTCTGCCATGCGCGCAAATGGTGGTTTCCCCCCACATATTGGGTATCAGTGTACTCAGAACAAATTGGTCAACAACTTTTGGGGTTCAATTTCTCCTGTTACCCTTGGGAAAATACAAAACTGGGGGCTAAGAAATAATTTTTGTGGGAAAAAAAAATATTTATTTTTATGGCTCTGCGTTATTAACTGTAGTGAAACGCTTGGAGGTTCAAAGTTCTCACAACACATCTAGATAAGTTCCTTAGGGCGTCTAGTTTCCAATATGGGGTCCATTGTGGGGGGTTTCTACTGTTTAGCTACATCAGGGGCTCTGCAAATGCAACATGATGCCTGCAGACCAATCCATCTAAGTCTACATTCCAAATGGCGCTCCTTACCTTCCCAGCTCTGCCATGCACCCAAACGGTGGTTTCCCCCCACATTTTGGGTATCAGCGTACTCAGGATAAATTGAACAACAAAATTTGGGTTCAATTTCAACTGTTATCCTTGGAAAAATACAAAACTGGGGGCTAAAATATAATTTTTGTGGAAAAAAAAAGATTTTTAATTTTCATGGCTCTGCGTTATAAACCGTAGTGAAACACTTGGGGGTTCAGAGTTCTCACAACACATCTAGATAAGTTCCTTTGGGGGTCTAGTTTCCAATATGGGGTCACTTGTTGGGAGTTTCTACTGTTTAGGTACATTAAGGGCTCTGCAAACGCAATGTGATGCCTGCAGACCATTCCATCTAAGTCTGCATTCCAAATGGCGCTCCCTCCCTTCTGAGCTCTCCCTTGCGCCAAAACGGTGGTTCCTCCACATATGGGGTATCAGCATACTCAGGACAAATTGGTCAACAACTTTTGGGGTCCAATTTCTCCTGTTATCCTTGGGAAAATACAAAACTGGGGGCTAAGAAATAATTTTTGTGGGAATTTTTTATATTTTATTTTTACGGCTCTACATTATAAACTTCTGTGAAGCACTTGGTGGGTCAAAGTGCTCACCACACATCTAGATAAGTTCCTTAGGGGGTCTACTTTCCAAAATGGTGTCACTTGTTAGGGGTTTCAATGTTTAGGCACATCAGTGGCTCTCCAAATGCAACATGGCATCCCATCTCAATTCCTGTCAATTTTGCATTGAAAAGTCAAACGGCGCTCCTTCCCTTCCGAGCTCTCCCTTGTGCCCAAACAGTGGTTTACCCCCACATATGGGGTATCAGCGTACTCAGAACAAATTGTACAACAACTTTTGTGGTCCTATTTTTTCTCTTTCCCTTGGGAAAATAAAAAATTGGGGACAAAAAAAACATTTTTGTGAAAAAATATGATTTATTACTTTTACGGCTCTGCATTATAAACTTCTGTGAATCACTTAATGGGTCAAAGTGCTCATTACACATCTAGATAAGTTCCTTAGGGGGTCTACTTTACAAAATGGTGTCATTTGTGGGGGTTTCAATGTTTAGGCACATCAGTGGCTCTCCAAACGCAACATGGCGTCCCATCTCAATTCCAGTCAATTTTGCATTGAAAAGTCACATGGCGCTCCTTCCCTTCCAAGCTCTGCCATGTGCCCAAACAGTGCTTTACCCCAAAATATGGGGTATCGGCATACTCAGGATAAATTGTACCACAACTTTTGAGGTCCATTTTCTCCTGTTACCCTTGGTAAAATAAAACAAATTGGAGCTGAATTAAATTTTTTGCGAAAAAAGGTTAAATGTTCATTTTTTTTAAACATTCCAAAAATTCCTGTGAAACACCTGAACTGTTAATAAACTTCTTGAATGCAGTTTTGAGCACCTTGAGTTTTTAGAATGGTGTCACACTTGGTTATTTTTTATCATATAGACCCCTCAAAATGACTTCAACTGTGATGTGGTCCCTAAAAAATAATGGTGTTGTAAAAATGAGAAATTGCTGGTCAACTTTTAACCCTTTTAACTCCCTAACAAAAAAACAATTTTGGTTCCAAAATTGTGCTGATGTGAAGTAGACATGAGGGAAATGTTACTTATTAAGTATTTTGTGTGACAAATCTCTGTGATTTAAGGGCATAAAAATTCAAAGTTGGAAAATTGCGAAATTTTCCAAATTTTTGCCAAATTTCCATTTTTTTCACAAATAAACGCAGGTAATATCAATAAATTTTACCACTATCATGAAGCCCAATATGTTGTGAGAAAACATTGTCAGAATTACTGGGATCCATTGAAGCATTCCAGAGTTATAACCTCATAAAGGGACAGTGGTCAGAATGGTAAAAATTGGCCCGGTCATTAACCTGCAAACCACCCTTGGGGGTAAAGAGGTTAAAGATACCATTTTGGGGTAGATGTGATGTTTTGATTGCTTCTTATTGCAAAGTTGCAGTAGCCAAAAAAGCGTAATTGTGGCTTTTTTTTTTTCCTTGTTACGACATTTACCAATTGGATTTATTTCTTTTATATTTTTATAAATCAGTCTTTTTTAAATGCAGCTATACCAAATATATGCATTTTTTACTGTTTTAAAACATTTGTTTTTAATGGGGCAAAAGGGGGTAATTTAAATTTTTCGATGTTTTTAAAAACTTGTTTTTTATTCACTTTTTACTGTGTTTAGTATTCCCCTTAAGAAACTTGAAGCTGAGATCATCTGTTCAGCACTTCCATGTATAGTGAAAATCACAATATCTTATGAATGATAGCCACAGGCTGATTTTCATTGGAAAATCATAATGACATATACGGATGTCATCAGCAGACCCCCAGCTATCATGACAACCCATCGGTATCCTACAATCACAGCACGGGCACAGTGATGGGTAGGTGAAATGACACGCTCCGTGCTCCATGATTAAATCAGCCATCATCTGCTGGGAAAGATGCGGGCATGGTGTGCGAGTCAGCATCAAAAGCAAGGACTTTTGACGTACAGCACATGTCCATCAAAAGTTGTAAAGGAGTTAACACTGGAAAGTCTTTAAATTATGTTACTTTTTTTAGAATTATAAATACTTTTTAAACTTGAACTTGCAAACCAAACTGTCATCTGTAGGGTTGAGCAAAACGGGTCGGCCATTTTCAGAAGTCGCCGACTTTTGGCAAAGTTGGGTTTCATGATACCTAATAGGAATATACTCACCCTCGGATGCGCCCTGCTTCTTTCCGGCAGCCTTCCTTCCTAAGAATGAGCGCGTGAAGGACCTTAGATGACGTCGCGGCTTGTCCATGTGACCGCTCGCGACCAATCACAAGCCACGACGTCACCGCAGGTCATTCACGGGCTCATTCTTAGGAAGGAAGCCTGCCGGTTAGTACCAGGGCGCGTCCGAGGGTGAGTATATCAATATTTTTTATTTTGATTCTTTATTTTACACATTAATATGGATCCCAGGGCCTGAAGGAGAGTTTCCTCTCCTTCAGACCCTGGGAACCATAGTATCCCATTGCACTGCATTGGGTTTCGTGTTTCGGCCGACCCCGACTTTTTTATAGGATCGGCCGATTTCACTCGACCCGACTTTTGAGAAAGTCGGGTTTCGTGAAACCCGACCCGATCCTATAAAAATAAAAGTCGCTCAACCCTAGTCATCTGTATATCTAAGAACATTCAATGCTTTTGCTATATTTTCATATAGAGATAAGCAAATCTTTTGAAAGCCCACTAGAACATGCAAACCAGCATTTAAATTTGTGTTTGAATTCGTGTTGAACTGCAAATTTCAGGAAATTCGACTAAAAGTCGATTCTCTGTAGATCAGTAGATTCATCTCCATTTTTATATCCTTTTCCTTGATTGTGCAAAACAGTGATCTCTTTTCTTGTGTTTCTGGACCATTTTTTTTTTACTTTGGCTGCATTTACACTGAGAGATTTTTTAGAGCGAGTGTGAATAGGCTGCTGATCACTTGAAGAACGAGTAAAACCCTCGTTCACTGGCTGGAATGATTGAGTGCAAAATACAGAGGAAAAGATCATTGTTCTCATAGGTACATCATACTGTCTAAACAGGATTCATACTGATGAAAACAGTAGCAGCCTATGCCCGCTGAATGATCTACAGATTGTTCAGTATGTATCATTTACTGTGGTCTGTCTGTGTAAGCAAGCTATTAAGTGACTACTGATTGGTAAATGTTTACCCATCAGCAATTGTTTAGTGCCTCCAGTCAGTCCATGTAAAAGGAGTCTTAGCAATATTTCTAATTTCAAATTCAGTTTTAAATCAGCAAACCCCTAGCCAGTCCATATATTTTGGCTAAATCACACCTGATTCAAATAATGAAGCCCTTGAAATGTTTACTCTCATAATGGATTCTATTCGGGGATTTGAATAATTCTGACACTACAGTAGTCATAAAAAGTGTCATTTTGTACTGAAATTGGAGAAATCAATTGTTACATTTGTATTATTATTAATATTAATATTAATAATAATAATTTTAAAGCACCAATAATTTCAGGGTGTGGTACATGTATGAAATACAGTAAACTAATAGTGACAGACTGGTATAGAGAGTAGAGGACCCATCCCTCATAGGCTTGAAATCTACAGAAATGAGACATTTAAATTGTTCTGGTTCAATTTGGTCATTGTAAAATATAAAAATATTATAGCTCTCCAAATATGCAAAAAAAAAACTAGTTTTTGCAATAAAAAGCGCCTTTTAGTGTGAGACAGCAGCAAAACATAAAAACCCATTATAAATCTGGTATTGCTGTAATTCTAATAATAATAATAATAATAATAATTTTTATTTATATAGCGCCAACATATTCCACAGCGCTTTACAAATTATAGAGGGGACTTGTACAGACAATAGACATTACAGCAAAACAGAAATCACAGTTCAAAATAGATACCAGGAGGAATGAGGGCCCTGCTCGCAAGCTTACAAACTATGAGGAAAAGGGGAGACACGAGAGGTGGATGGTAACAATTGCTTTAGTTATTTGGACCAGCCATAGTGTAAGGCTTGGGTGTTCATGTAAAGCTGCATGAACCAAAAAGTAATTGCACTGACCCTAAGAAAAAGTCACCTAATCACTTATACCACATGAGGAATGGCATAAAAAATAAATAAAACCAATTATTCACCTACTGTTGATTTTTTTCATTCTGCCTCCCAAAGATCGCAGTAAGTCTGGGCACACATTTACACTGCGCTCCGCACTGAGCGCTTACACCAGGGTTTCCATGTAAATCTCTGAAATACGTGATTCAGACAGAACCCCCGGTGGAAAATTCCCTATAATGAGGCAGATGGAGTCACTGTGGCCCCCATATGACCCGTGATCTGGCAGTGTCCATCTTTTTAGGATTGCACAGTTTTGTGCACTTCTGAAAAGGACACAGCTGAACAGAGGACAGACAGAGTCCAGAGTAAATCTCCTGCCTCATTATAGTGAATGGATCCCTCAGGGGTTTCATTTGTCACGTCACTCAGAGATGGAAACCCCAAAGTAAGAGGTCAGCGTAGAGCGCCAGACAAATGGGATTCCAAACGTTATATAAAATGTTCCCAATAAAAGCTTCAACTTAATCCACAAAAAATGCAAGTCGCCACTCAGGTCTGTCATCTGTTAATGGAAATATAGGGGGCTTCCACTTTACTGGTAGCCCCCTGACGAAGGTTGTTTTCCGAATTGCACGTTGGGGCAGAGGCGCGTCCCAGGAGATCTTGTCTGCATTACGGTGGGTAAATAGCAGCCTATATTATACCATTCATTTGCTAATTTTTTAGTTACAGTCGCTATAATGGCGATGTGTGGCATCTACCGGCTGTAGTAATTTTGTTGGTACCATTAGTTTGGCGATGTCTGTCAACCACAAATTGCAGGAATAATTGTATGATTACTAAGTCTCTACAGTTAGTTGCATGATTTGGACAGTCATTGGAGATCATTGTATTTATTTAAAATAAGCTCTACATTGAAATATCTTAGAGAGACTAGTGATTTAAGTCATTCTTTACTTGATTCCCTGGTTACACGCCTCCTGCTATATGCACAATATCCTTTTAGATATAGCCCTATATTTCATCTCCTTTCACCTCTTGTCTGATGATTATAATAATAAAGTTGTTACAATTTGATACTCTATTCGACCTAGTATCATCTCTTTTTTCGTGGTGTGTTACTGGTAGCACAAAGGCTCTGGAAAAGCTCCTTCCCTTCCAAGCTTTGCCGTGCATCCAAACAGTAGTATTCCCTCACATATGGGGTATCGGTGTACTCAGGAGAAATTGCACCGCAAATTTTATGAAGCAATTTCTCTAGTTACCCTTACGAAAATGCAAAATTTGGAGATAAAAAAAAATTATCTGGGAAAAATGTGATTTTTTTTTTATTTTCACGGCTTAACGTTATAAACTTGTGTGAAGCAACTTGGGGTTCAAGGTGCTCAATATACATCTAGATAAGTTCCCTAAGGGGTCTAGTTTCCAAAATGGTGTCAATTGTGGGGGGTTTCTGCTGTTTAGGCACATCATCGGTTCTCCAAGCACAACAAGGCAACTGCTAATTATGCCAACATATTTTACATTTAAAAAGTCAAATGGCGCTCTTTTCCTTCCAGGCCCTTCCATGTGCCGAAACAGTCAAAAATGGCGCTCCTTTCCTTCCAAGCCCTGCCGTGCGCCCAAACAGTAGATTTTTCACACGTATGTGGTACTGAAATGCTCAGGAGAAATTGCACAACAAAATGTATGGTTCATTTTCTCCTGTTACCATTGAAAAGGTAAAAAAATAGGTCTAAAGGAAAATTTTTGTGAAAGAAAAGCAAATGTTTATTTTTTTCTTCCACGTTCCAAAAATTCATGTGAAGCACCTGAAGGGTTAATAAACTTCTTGAATGTGGTTTTAAGTACCTTGAGGGGTGCAGTTTTAGAATGGTGTCATTTGTGGATATTTTCTGCCATATAGGTCCCTCAAAGTCACTTCAAATGTGATGCGGTCCCTAAAAATATGGTTTTGCATATTTTGCTGTAAAATGAGAAATCGCTTAACCATTATGAACTGTATAACTTACTAACAAAAAAAATTGTGTTTCCAAAATTGTGCTGATGTAAATGTTATTTATTAACAATTTAGTGCGATATGACTCTCTGATTTAAGGGCATAAAAAATATAAGTTTGAAAATTGATAGAGTTTCAAAATTTTCAACAAATTTCCATTTTTTCACAAATAATTGCAAGTCATATCAAAGAAATTTTACCACTATCATAAAGTACAAAATTTCACGAGAAAACAGTCTCAGAATCACCAGGATCCGTTGAAGCGTTCTAGAGTTATGATCTCATAAAGTGACAGTGGTCAGAAATGTAAAAAATGGCCTGGTCAGCAAGGTGAAATCAGGCTTCGGGGTGAAGGGGTTAAAGCTTTTCCTGTCCACCATAAATTCTCTAAAACTCACTATATAAACTTATCAGACTTTACTTCATCTTTAAAACCTCCAAAAGCAACTTGAAAACCCACATATTCATAAAGCATGTTATCATTTGAGAAGCTTCTGCCCTCCACCACAGTACTATCTCCTTCCCCTTTACTTTGTAGATTATGAGCCCTTGTAAATTTTGTTCTCTCTCCCCCTAAATCTGCCTGTCACTAATTTAGCAAATATTTATTGCAATTGCTTTTTGTTTAAAGAGTACGTAATTAAATAGTAATAATTATTATACCAAAATAAGAAATAAATGTGTTCCTAATAATAATTTGTTTGGAAATATTTTTTTCATTGCCGTAAAAAACCCATGTTCTTGAAACAAATTCCATAGCCAGACAGGGATGGCCACTCTATTTTGCAGAATTTAAGGTGCACCTAGATTTTTACCCTTCTACAGATATTTGAATTTTAATGCAGAGCCACCCAGTTTGCATCGGCGCAGCAGTCACTGACTGGTTAGAGAAGTCAGGAAAACAAAGACAGGTGAAAATCTGAAACATTACAAATAGCCCTACAGATTCTCCGGCTTTGTTTTCAACAGTTTGTTCATATACTTAGAAATGACTGTGTATCTGCTTGTCAAACCCAATGGGTAAATTTCTTGATTAAAAACTGAGATTACTGTTAACCATCTTGCTGCTGCACTAGGCTGCTGTTCAAAAATTAATTTATAAAATAAATGTTATAATCATTGAGACTTTGAAGGATTGTACTACCTGTGAGCTAGAGATAAGTGAAACCTTTTCACAAAATTTTGAGTTTTTACAACTGCATCTTTCAAGGCCAGGAAATTATTTGCTTCTGTCATGCTGAGGAAAAGAGGCATTTCACGAAAATGTCATTTAAATCTATTTTTGTCCATTTTTTCCCCAAAATGTTTTAACTGCTAGCTTTTTAAAGCCATTCAAAGAACAACAAATTAAACAAAACTAACATATATCTTTTATAGCAGAGAGCAAAACATAATAAGCAAAAATACCTAAGGAAAAACAGAAAAATATTACAAATTCTGACTAATATATTTGGAATGGCAATATTTAAATTGAATTAAATTTTACTAAAGTAAAAGTAGTACAATATTATTTTTAACAACTGATTTAAACCACCCTTAATATTATGATTTTAATCATCAAGAAAAAAGAAATCGTTACATGGATTTGTGAAATATGGATTTTAATTTGAAGTAAAAAGAAAAGTATATTTAGTAATACAGACAGTGAAAGAATGTTGAGTACGTGGTATCTTGATTAGGTGGATCAGTCCTAAGTAATTGATTTTGAAAGTGAATAATGCATTAGCCTAATTCATGTAACAAGAATTCATTTTCACAATTTGTCTATGAATCATCTGTCAGGTAGTTCTGGGAACAGCACAAGCTACTACTGGTCATGAATGTAACAAAATGGAAATGTATTAATTGATATTCATCACTTGACATTAAGTCTTATTTTTTTCTTCCTTCCAAAAAGTTTCACACTTTTATGAATTTAACCCTAAAAATATATTTTTTAAATTTCTCTATCTTTTGAAAGACTAAAGCTGCATTTAAACGTCAAGATTATTGTGACCAAGTGTTATTAGGAGTACTTGTTTCAAGATAATCTTAATGTCTTAACAGGCTGTTGATCATCTGATTAGCTAGCAAAACACTCGTTCATCAGGTAAAATGATCTTTTAGCTTTCATAAAAGATCACTGCTCTTGGCATCACATTGTATTATGGAAGCAAGACTCTCTCTGCTGAGAACAATAGAAGCTAATGCACAATGAGCAATCAATTGCTGATCGTTCAGTGTGTATCACTAAGTACAGCCTACCTGGGTAAATGAGCTACTCAGTGATCGTCGATTAGTAAGCATTTACTGATAGGCAGTCGTTTAATGTTGCAAAATTGGGTAATGTAAACCCACATCTACTATTAAAATGAAAGGACAATGGATATAAATTGTTTCCAGAAATTATGTCTGAGCCAGGGGCAGACATATCATTGATGCAACCTGTGCGGTCATTTAGGGGCCCAGGAGGTAAGGGGGCCCATTTATACCTCCCAGGCAGATGCAATTTTACATTTTTATGAACTACTGGGCTGCAAAGGGCCCCTTTATTGCTCTTGCACAGGGGCCCTTTTCTGTCTGTGTCCATCAGTGGTCTGAGCTTACACTATATCAGTAATGAATGTGGATCGCCCCCAGAGTAGGGCAATGGGGTACTCGGTACCGGGTCCTGCGGTTCAGGGGATGTCATGGTGGCTGACCCTGTCTGTGGCCCTCAGGGGTGTCCAGTAAAAGAGTTTATATATGGGCAAGGTACAATAAAGAATGAGGAGACAGGTTTGCAGTCTTTTACCTTGTTCACTGAAGACTTCAGATGGTATCCTCAGCCCGGTGAGCCAGATGACAGGGCAGGCAGAGTCCGGTTGGTCTGAAGGCAATTCCAGAGTCCCCTTATCCAGGTGGAAATCAGTAGCCTTCCTCTAGTGCCTGTGTGTTGTAGTACCTCCCTGCTGAGCTTCTCAGTAAGGTCCTCAAAACTGTTGTAGATGTTCTAGATGTTATTTCTTCCTCTCTGTCCCCCAGATGGTGTGGATAGGACAAACCCGTATGACTGATGGCCTGAGGCTTGTTTATAGGGACCCTACAGTTGCCACCGTGCCTCCTGGGTATTAAGGTCGGGCAGCCAACTTGGAATTGACTGTCCTGCCGGTCTCTGGAGCAAGGCTTAGAGACAGTTGCTCCCTCAGTGTTCCTGCTACTGGCTTCTGCGCCTCCGAAAGGAGCAGCTTGTTCCTGGCTGATCTCCCTCTGATATTCCTCTCCTGTGCTCTGCTTTCCTGTTCACTCTCAGCAGTATGTTCACCTTTTAGTGTCTTTTCCCAGGAGTTGCAGCACTTCATGCCAGCAGAGCTCCTTCCTTCTGTCTGTCTGACAGGAACTGAACTCCTTTTCCCTCCAGATCAGGATGTTAAATAGGGGAGTTCACCCTAAACAGGCTTAGAGCTCCCCCTTCTGGTCTGGAGTGTGAACATGTTGCATGTGTGTGATACCTGAATGTGGTTGTCTTTCATTGCCTTCAGACATGACATCACATCTCCCCTGAAAGGATAATGACATCACTGCAATGACCAGGACACTGGGGCACCACAAATGCATAGTTTGTACATACACTAGAAATTTTTCCCAATTTATATACATATATGCCTTTAATAATTAATCTGCAATCATTTAACGGTATAAGTCAGGCTTCAAATAAAAAAGAAATGTATAGTCACTTCCCAGACTATCATCATTCCAGTGATGTTAGTCTTCTGACTTCTGGTGTTCACAAGGTATTATGTCACCTGATTTCTGCAGCACATCAGTGGTCACAGATGGGTTGCAACCGTCCATCCAATGGCTTTTGATATGAAGAACTGTGTCAGGCTGTGACTGTTTGTGATTAGCGAAAGAGGACCTGAACTGTCCCTAACACTGGGGCCCTAACTGTTCCTGCTCCCAAAAGTACCTTTAAAGGTGAGTAGGTGTGGACCATCAGCCTTACTGTTCTAGTGTAGCTCCCTAAGCTGTCCCCTCCCCCTCCCACAGGAGGCCAGGGACAGAGATGTTAGTGTATCAACATATAAGACAGACAGGGATAACAGAGAACATCTGTGGACAGCTGGCTGCTTACTAAAGACTATAGGACGAATGGACATAGAGCGAAATCCAAAGCTCTATGGATGCAGACTTTTTCCAGCATGGAGCACCGATCATGTCGATATTATTGGGTTTAATTAGAGATTTTCTTGCTGTGTTTTGTTAGAGATTAGCTTGCTCGTCAGTTCATCATCAGGAATCAATCTTTTCATTCAGTGACAGCAAGCAGAGGAAGACTATGATGGATGGATCTTATGTATACATAAGGCCAGACAGGAGATTGCTCAAGGTAAAGCAATCATTCTATTAATCTCATAAGTATCTCAGGGTCTTGATCCATTGTGCTCCCAGCTTCTGAGCCCATTGTGTGGATGGGAATAGTTGACCCAGGGGAGCCATCAGCACAGTGGGTCTCACATGCAATTCCAGTTGATGGGATGCTGGAATATTTGGCATTCTTTAAGCTAAAAGCAAATATTTAAGGAAAGAGTGTGTACACTTCTGCACATTCAGGGGGCTGATCCTAGGGAAGGTGAAGAAGCCCCTTTATTTGTCATGGAGTTGGGAGAATGACATCAAAGTGATAGGATCGAGGTTGATGTCATGGAGCACATGGATGGATGGCCTATGGAGTTTCGAGATCGGTTGCTGGCTGGGCTGAACACAAGTGCTACTGTTGAGGGATTTGTCATCTGGATTTCAGAAACTTTCTTAACTCGAACTTTTGCGGCTGGAAACAGGCTTTCGTTGTATTACCTGTCATTTGAAGGAGCATGGAATGTTATTACAGACTATACTAGCGGGAGATAAGAAAATATGTGGGCCAACTAAAAGTTAAGAGACAGTGAAAATCACCTGGTACAGTGGCAGTGGAACTACTGGCCTTGGGGAGGGGATCTTGCGCACTGGAGACTTTGTATTTTGGCTATATACCCAGAGTTATTGTAAAACTATGGATGCAAGGCATAAAAATAGTTACGTCCTTTACCTGCCAAGGTGATTATTGCAACTCACAACCTCAGATCTTCACAACAATAAACATAAAAACACTAGCTAAATGTAGAAACTAAATGTAGAAAAATATATAGGGAAGGATAGGAATGTAACAACAAAAATGGAAATAGGACAATGAGGGAAGCATACACCCAAAAACAGCACTCAACAATCTCCAGTACCAACAACGATCTCTAATTCAGCATAGCCTCTCCAAGGAGCTAGGAAGCAAAGCTTTCATTGGCAAGGAAGAGAAGGTCTGACCAGATTTTATAAGGAAAGGAAATGACCAGGTCAGGAACAGCTGTGAGATGGAGCTGCAAGTTTATAATCAGCATAGAAAGGGTCGTTAGCCTGCAGCACCAATGGAAACAAAATCCATTTAATATGAAACACAAACACGCAGGCTAAATAGAAGATCTGTGATTCAAAATACGTAGTGACTTAATTCCATGTGAATGCTAGGAGTCACAGCACTAGTGTAAAGGTGGGCCAGGGCGGTAGCCATGGCTGAGGTAAAAGTTTCTTGCACACCCTGACCTCCCCTCACATACACTCCATGACTCTCAGTCAGCATACCGGCAGCACCTTTTCTCTCGGGGCTTCCTATAAAAATCTGCTTGCTTTTCTCAGCCGAAGCAGAATAAACAGATTCACAGTCCCGTTGATCGCTTGAAAAATGAACTTTACTAGAAACAGGCATGTAATGGTTCTCTTCAGAATTGACAGCAGGCTCTACAATGCACAGTTCCTTCTCTGTCACTGTCTCCTCTCTTTTCTTGTCAGCATTTACCTCAGGCTTTGCATTACACAGCTTCTCCTCTTTGTCTGTCTTTCCTTCATCTTTACTAAGCCTGCTTCTGGAACTGACCATTCTCACCAGTCCTCCAGCGTTCTCTGTGCCCAGTCTTACTTTAGTAGGGATTACTCTAAACCATTTCGCCCTGGTCCCAAGTACATCCATCTGCTTAGCAAGCCGCCACATTCTGAGTGACCTGTCCGTACTGCGTAGTTCTTTTCTAGCACCTACAGCTACATTCCCACTTATACTTTGCTGTCAGAAACCCTTTCAATGCTTTCCTTCTTTCTCTCATAGCCTTCCTGGCCTTGATGCTGCCTGACTTGATCTTGGGCTGCGGCAGAGCTGACTGCCCTGACAGGGCGCTCCCGCCCAACTGATTCAAATTTCCAGATGTTTCCCAGATTAACTGCTGTTAGCTCCTCCCACTTAACTATTTACAAGCTGAATAACTCTCCATCTAGCGGCCAAACTAGGGTACTACTCTTTCCCTACAACTATAACAGTAATTATACATATGTTATGATCTGGTGACCTTGGAGCCACATGAGACTTTCTCTGGAGTAGGTGGTACCTGTACTGACCGCAAACCCTAAACTGACAACGCAACTAGAAGTAGCCGTGGGGTGTACCTAACACATCCTAGACACCTCGACACAGCCGGAGGACTAAATACCCCTATAGATGGAAATGGGAATTCTATCTTGCCTCAGAGCAGAACCCCAAAGGATAGGCAGCCCCCACAAATATTGACTGTGAATATAAGAGTAAAGACACACACAGGCAGAAAACAGGATTTAGCAAAAGAGGCACCTCTAGCTAAATAGAAAAGGATAGGACAGAGTACTAAGCGGTCAGTATTAAAATCCTAAAAATATCCACAGCAGAAAATACAAAAATACCACATCTAACTAAAGACATGGCATGTATATCTGCATCTCCTGAGAATCCAACATGACTGAAAAATCCAAACACAGTCTAAGCTGGACAAATTAACACAATGAATAGCACTGAATTGTAAAGCACACAGCATGTGCGCTGCAGAGACAAAGACAGAAACTTATCTTAGCTGAATTGGCAGCAGAGCAGGAGGAACCAGACAGAGATGAAACACCTCCAAGAACAATGGACAACTGGCAATGGCTAATGGATCCTGCACACCTAAATAGCCCAGTCAGAGCTGCAATCAGCAGAAACACCTGCCCAGGATTGCAACCCAGAGACAACTGCACTACCACCAACAACCACCGGAGGGAATCCAAGAGCAGAATTCACAACAGTACCCCCCCTTGAAGAGGGGTCACCGAACCCTCACCAGAGCCCCCAGGCCGATCAGGATGAGCCTGATGAAAGGCACGGACCAAATCAGCAGCATTGACATCAGAGGCAAAAACCCAAGAATTATCCTCCTGACGATAACCCTTCCATTTGACAAGGTACTGAAGCCTCCACCTCGAAAAGCGAGAATCCAAAATCTTCTCAACCACATACTCCAACTCCCCATCAACCAACACAGGGGCCGGAGGATCCACAGAGGGAACAACGGGCACCACATATTTCCACAATAAAGATCTATGGAAGACATTATGGATAGCAAAAGAGGCCGGAAGGGCCAATCGAAAAGACACCGGATTAATAATCTCAGAAATCCTATAAGGACCAATAAACCGAGGTTTAAACTTAGGGGAAGAAACCTTCATAGGAACATGACGGGAAGACAACCAAACCAGATCCCCAACCCGAAGCCGGGAACCAACACACCGACGACGGTTAGCAAAACGCTGAGCCACCTCCTGAGACAACACCAAATTGTCCACCACATGAGCCCAAATCTGCTGCAACCTGTCAACCACAGAATCCACACCAGGACAGTCAGAAGGCTCAACCTGCCCCGAAGAAAAACGAGGGTGAAAACCAAAATTGCAAAAGAAGGGCAAAACCAAGGTAGCTGAACTAGCCTGATTATTAAGGGCAAACTCAGCCAATGGCAAGAAAGCCACCCAATCATCCTGATCAGCAGACACAAAGCATCTCAAATAAGTTTCCAAAGTCTGATTAGTTCGCTCGGTCTGGCCATTTGTCTGAGGATGAAATGCGGAAGAAAAAGACAAATCAATGCCCAGCCTAGCACAAAAGGCCTGCCAAAACCTAGAAACAAACTGGGAACCTCTGTCGGACACAATATTCTCCGGAATACCATGCAAACGAACCACATGCTGAAAAAGCAATGGAACCAAATCAGAAGAGGAAGGCAATTTAGGCAAAGGCACCAAATGAACCATCTTAGAGAACCGGTCACAAACAACCCAGATAACCGACATCCTCTGGGAAACCGGAAGATCTGAAATAAAATCCATAGAAATATGTGTCCAGGGCCTCTCAGTGACCGGCAAAGGCAAAAGCAACCCACTAGCACATGAACAACAAGGCTTGGCCCGCGCACAAGTCCCACAGGACTGCACAAAAGAATGCACATCACGCGACAAAGAAGCCACCAAAAGGACCTACCAACCAAATCTCTGGTACCAAAAACACCAGGATGGCCCGCCAACACAGAACAATGAACCTCAGAAATCACTCTACTAGTCCATCTATCAGGAACAAACAGTTTCCCCACTGGACAGCGGTCAAGTTTGTCAGCCTGAAATTCCTGAAGAACCCGTCGTAAATCAGGGGAAATGGCAGAAAGAACCACCCCTTCTTTCAGAATGCCGACCGGTTCAAGGACCTCAGTAGAATCAGGCAAAAAACTCTTAGAGAGGGCATCAGCCTTAATATTCTTAGAACCCGGAAGATACGAGACCACTAAATCAAAACGGGAAAAAGAACAGGGACCATCGAGCCTGTCTAGGATTCAGCCGTTTGGCAGACTCGAGGTAAATCAGATTTTTATGATCGGTCAAGACCACAATACGGTGCTTAGCTCCCTCAAGCCAATGTCGCCACTCCTCAAATGCCCACTTCATAGCCAACAACTCCCGATTGCCGACATCATAATTGCGTTCAGCAGGCGAAAACTTACGAGAAAAGAAGGCACACGGTTTCATCAAGGAACCAACAGAATTCCTCTGAGACAAAACGGCCCCTGCCCCAATCTCAGAAGCGTCAACCTCAACCTGAAACGGAAGAGAAACATCCGGTTGACGCAACACCGGGGCAGAAGTAAATTGGTGTTTAAGCTCCTGAAAAGCAGAGACAGCCGCAGAGGACCAATTCGTCACATCAGCGCCTTTCTTCGTCAAATCGGTCAAGGGTTTAACCACACTGGAGAAGTTAGCAATGAAACGGCAATAAAAATTAGCAAAGCCCAAAAATTTCTGAAGGCTCTTCACGGATGTGGGCTGAATCCAATCATGAATGGCCTGAACCTTAACCGGATCCATCTCTATAGATGAAGGAGAAAAAATGAAGCCCAAAAAAGAAACCTTCTGCACTCCAAAGAGACACTTAGACCCCTTCACAAACAAAGCATTATCACGAAGGATCTGAAATACCATCCTGACCTGTTCCACATGAGACTCCCAATCATCGGAAAAAATCAAAATGTCATTTAAATATACAATCATGAATTTATCAAGATAAGTCCGGAAGATATCGTGCATGAAGGACTGAAAAACAGATGGAGCATTAGAGAGTCCGAATGGCATCACAAGGTATTCAAAATGGCCTTCGGGCGTATTAAACGCAGTTTTCCATTCATCACCCTGCTTAATACGAACAAGATTATATGCTCCCCGAAGGTCAATCTTCGTAAACCAACTAGCCCCCTTAATCCTAGCAAACAAATCGGAAAGCAAAGGTAAGGGGTTTTGAAACTTGACCGTGATCTTATTCAAGAGGTGATAATCAATACAGGGTCTCAAGGAGCCATCCTTCTTAGCAACAAAAAAAATCCCGCTCCCAATGGTGAAGAAGATGGCCGAATATGCCCTTTCTCCAAAGACTCCTTAACATAACTCCGCATGGCGGTATGTTCAGGCACAGACAGGTTGAAAAGTCGGCCCTTAGGAAACTTACAGCCTGGAATCAAGTCAATAGCACAATCACAGTCCCTATGCGGTGGAAGGGAACTGGACTTGGGCTCATCGAATACATCCTGAAAATCAGACAAAAACTCTGGAATTTCAGAAGAGGGAGAAGAGGAGATTGACATCAAAGGAACGTCATTATGAACCTCCTGACAACACCAACTAGTCACAGACATAGACTTCCAATCCAACACAGGATTATGTACCTGCAACCATGGAAAACCTAGCACAATAGCATCATGCAAATTATGCAACACCAGAAAACGACAATCTTCCTGTTGGGCTGGCACCATGCACATGGTCACCTGTGTCCAAAACTGGGGTTTATTTTTAGCCAAAGGTGTAGCATCAATGCCCCTCAAAGGAATAGGGTTCTGCAAAGACTGCAAGGGGAAACCACAACGCCTGGCAAACTCAAAGTCCATTAAGTTCAAGGCGGCGCCTGAATCCACAAACGCCATGACAGAAAATGATGATAATGAGCAGATCAAGGACACAGATAACAGAAATTTAGGTTGTACAGTACTGATGGTAACTGAACTAGCGATCCTCTTAGTACGCTTAGGGCAGACTGAGATGACATGAGAAGCATCGCCACAATAAAAACACAACCTATTCTGACGTCTGAATCCTTGTTGTTCCATTCTAGACAGAATCCTATCACACTGCATTGGCTCAGGCATCTGCGTTGAGGACAACGCCACAGCGCGCACAGTTCTGCGCTCCTGCAAACGCCGATCAATCTGAATGGCCAGAGACATAGAATCACTCAGACCGACAGGTGTGGGAAACCCCACCATAACATCTTTAACGGATTCAGAAAGACCCTTTCTGAAAATTGCCGCCAAAGCATCATCATTCCATTTAGTCAACACAAACCATTTTCTAAATTTCTGACAATACAATTCTGCTGCTTCTTGACCCTGAGACAGGGCCAACAAGGTCTTCTCCGCTTGATCCACAGAATTTGGTTCATGATATAATAATCCTAAAGCCTGAAAAAAGGCGTCTACATTAAGCAAGGCCGGATTCCCAGATTCCAGGGAAAATGCCCAATCCTGAGGATCGCCACGCAGCAGGGAGATGACAATTTTAACCTGCTGAATGGGATCACCAGAGGATCAAGGTCTCAGAGAAAAAAACAGTTTACAGTTGTTTTTAAAACTCAAGAATTTGGACCTGTCCCCAAAAAACAAATCAGGAGAAGGAATCCTAGGCTCTAAAACCGGAGTCTGAACAATATAATTAGAAATACCCTGTACCCTAGCAGCAAGCTGGTCTACACGAGAAGCTAATCCCTGAACATCCATGCTAGCACAAAACTCCTCAGCCACCCAGAACAAAAGAGGGAAGGAAAGACAAAGTAGACTACAGAAAAAAAATGGCTCAACACCTTTCTTCCCTTCTTCTGAGATGCATTTAACTCATTGTTGGCCAGTTGTACTGTTATGATCTGGTGACCTTGGAGCCGCATGAGACTTTCTCTGGAGAAGGTGGTACCTGTACTGACCGCAAACCCTAAACTGACAACGCAACTAGAAGTAGCCGTGAGGTGTACCTAACACATCCTAGACACCTCGACACAGCCGGAGGACTAAATACCCCTATAGATGGAAATGGGAATTCTATCTTGCCTCAGAGCAGAACCCCAAAGGATAGGCAGCCCCCCACAAATATTGACTGTGAATATAAGAGTAAAGACACACACAGGCAGAAAACAGGATTTAGCAAAAGAGGCACCTCTAGCTAAATAGAAAAGGATAGGACAGAGTACTAAGCGGTCAATATTAAAATCCTAAAAATATCCACAGCAGAAAATACAAAAATACCACATCTAACTAAAGACATGGCATGTACAGTGGGGCAAAAAAGTATTTAGTCAGTCAGCAATAGTGCAAGTTCTACCACTTAAAAAGATGAGAGGCGTCTGTAATTTACATCATAGGTAGACCTCAACTATGGGAGACAAACTGAGAAAAAAAAATCCAGAAAATCACATTGTCTGTTTTTTTATCATTTTATTTGCATTTTATGGTGGAAAATAAGTATTTGGTCAGAAACAAAATTTCATCTCAATACTTTGTAATATAGCCTTTGCTGGCAATGACAGAGGTCAAACGTTTTCTGTAAGTCTTCACAAGGTTGCCACACAGTGTTGTTGGTATGTTGGCCCATTCCTCCATGCAGATCTCCTCTAGAGCAGTAATGTTTTTGGCTTTTCCCTTGGCAACACGGACTTTCAACTCCCTCCAAAGGTTTTCTATAGGGTTGAGATCTGGAGACTGGCTAGGCCACTCCAGGACCTTGAAATGCTTCTTACGAAGCAACTCCTTCGTTGCCCTGGCGGTGTGCTTTGGATCATTGTCATGTTGAAAGACCCAGCCACGTTTCAACTTCAATGCCCTTGCTGATGGAAGGAGGTTTGCACTCAAAATCTCACGATACATGGCCCCATTCATTCTTTCATGTACCCGGATCAGTCGTCCTGGCCCCTTTGCAGAGAAACAGCCCCAAAGCATGATGTTTCCACCACCATGCTTTACAGTAGGTATGGTGTTTGATGGATGCAACTCAGTATTCTTTTTCCTCCAAACACGACAAGTTGTGTTTCTACCAAACAGTTCCAGTTTGGTTTCATCAGACCATAGGACATTCTCCCAAAACTCCTCTGGATCATCCAAATGCTCTCTAGCAAAACTTCAGACGGGCCCGGACATGTACTGGCTTAAGCAGTGGGACACGTCTGGCACTGCAGGATCTGAGTCCATGGTGGCGTAGTGTGTTACTTATGGTAGGCCTTGTTACATTGGTCCCAGCTCTCTGCAGTTCATTCACTAGGTCCCCCCGCGTGGTTCTGGGATTTTTGCTCACCGTTCTTGTGATCATTCTGACCCCACGGGGTGGGATTTTGCGTGGAGCCCCAGATCGAGGGAGATTATCAGTGGTCTTGTATGTCTTCCATTTTCTAATTATTGCTCCCACTGTTGATTTCTTCACTCCAAGCTGGTTGGCTATTGCAGATTCAGTCTTCCCAGCCTGGTGCAGGGCTACAATTTTGTTTCTGGTGTCCTTTGACAGCTCTTTGGTCTTCACCATAGTGGAGTTTGGAGTCAGACTGTTTGAGGGTGTGCACAGGTGTCTTTTTATACTGATAACAAGTTTAAACAGGTGCCATTACTACAGGTAATGAGTGGAGGAAAGAGGAGACTCTTAAAGAAGAAGTTACAGGTCTGTGAGAGCCAGAAACCTTGATTGTTTGTTTCTGACCAAATACTTATTTTCCACCATAAAATGCAAATAAAATGATAAAAAAAACAGACAATGTGATTTTCTGGATTTTTTTTTCTCAGTTTGTCTCCTATAGTTGAGGTCTACCTATGATGTAAATTACAGACGCCTCTCATCTTTTTAATTGGTTGAACTTGCACTATTGCTGACTGACTAAATACTTTTTTGCCCCACTGTATATCTGAATCTCCTGAGAATCCAACATGACTGAAAAATCCAAACCCAGTCTAAGCTGGACAAATAAACACAATGAATAGCACTGAATTGTAAAGCACACAGCATGTGTGCTGCAGAGACAAAAACAGAAACTTATCTTAGCTGAATTGGCAGCAGAGCAGGAGGAACCAGACAGAGATGAAACACCTCCAAGAACAATGGACAACTGGCAATGGCTAATGGATCCTGCACACCTAAATAGCCCAGTCAGAGCTGCAATCAGCAGAAACACCTGCCCAGGATTGCAACCCAGAGACAACTGCACTACCACCAACAACCACTGGAGGGAACCCAAGAGCAGAATTCACAACATACATAGCAGGGAAATGCACAACATGGACACTTACAAAGACATTACAAGTAATTTTACGGACAGCTCCTTGTGTTCCCTACACTATCATCACTGGTCCAGTAAAGTATACTTATACTTTATTTTATGTGGGGTAATCTAATACTTAACAAAAAATTGTCCTGTAGTAGATAATGCCTTTAAAGCTTTTAATCAGGTGGGCTCTTCTGTTCAAACTTTATAATAAGGTATTTTATAATAGGTTTTCTAAATCAGACAATTCCTAACCATTGTGTTTAAATAACAAATTTATCATGTGTAAGCATTTCTATTGCTTTCTTAGTCTGTGAATATTGCACCTCAAGAGGAAGCTCTTTGCTCTTTCAATTCAATATCAGTTTCAGCAGATCCACAAAGTATTCTCCAATTTAAATATATATTTTAAGAGAATGATTTAAAATTCCTGATGTCAAAACATCTTTCTTATCCATTGCATTTAACATACTGACAAAATGTATTTGTTCTTTGGTGATCTTGATTACATTGATTTGGAATTTTAATTGCACCATCCATCTGTCTGCAACCTTGGAAGATGTGATTGCATACAGTTTGTTTGAAATGTATTAAATTCACACCTTCTTCAAAAAAGACAGACTGCTTATACAGTAGAAGTCCACTAAGGAACCTTGTCAAATCAAACAGGAGATGCAAGAAAATCTTTATCTAGTTTTCTACCTGCCAAATAAAGAAACAGGAGATGCTAAATATGCATATGACATCCTCATATTAGCTCCTATCTACATCCTTTTCAAAACATTTCCTGATCAGATTTTCATCAAAGCTCAGAGGTGGGATCCACACTAATATATTTGCATATGTTACACATGGTTATATTGCACCTTGTTAAAATTCATCTTATCATTGAGAAATAATTTGTGCGTATATTTCAATTTTATAACCACTGATAAATACATGCCCTGGGTTCAGATATGATACTTCTCTAATAGATTTGAGAAGGATGCCTTAGAGCATGGTTCTCTTTTGAAGCAAAATAATTGGACGATCTGTGACTTTATACACTGCCCCTCCATATTAATTTGAAATGAATTAAAGCACTTACAGTCGTAACATATCCAGATAAGACTTCCTAAAGTGAAGTAGAAAATAAACTCTAGCTTTGAATAAGATTTATTTTTACATATTTCTTTATGAACACTTAATAATAAGAAATAATTCAGCAAAATCAAAGGTTTTTATTTTTCAAAATTTTGTATGCATTCAAATTAATAAAATAGAAAATTTTGGTGAACCAATTGATATAAGGTTGTCAGTAGTGTTGAGCGATACCGTCCGATACTTGAAAGTATCGGTATCGGAAAGTATCGGCCGATACCGGCAAAGTATCGGATCTAATCCGATACCGATACCCGATACCAATACAAGTCAATGGGACTCAAGTATCGGACGGTATCCCTGATGGTTCCCAGGGTCTGAAGGAGAGGAAACTCTCCTTCAGGCCCTGGGAACCATATTAATGTGTAAAATAAAGAATTAAAATAAAAAATATTGCTATACTCACCTCTCCGACGCAGCCTGGACCTCACCGAGGGAACCGGCAGCGTTCTTTGCTTAAAATGCGCGCTTTTCCTTCCTTCCGAGACGTCACGGCTTGTGATTGGTCGCGTGCCGCCCATGTGGCCGCGACGCGACCAATCACAGCAAGCCGTGACGTAATTTTCAGGTCCTTCTAGGCATTCAGTATTTTAAAATTACGTTCCAGCTTTGTGATTGGTCGCGTCGCGGTCACATGGGCGACGCGACCAATCACAAGCCGTGACGTCACGGGAGGCAGGAAACGCGCGCATTTTTAAAATTAATTTAATTTAAAATGCCTATTTCTGCATTCAGGACCTGAAATTACGTCACGGCTTGCTGTGATTGGTCGCGTCGCGGTCACATGGGCGGCACGCAACCAATCACAAGCCGCGACGTAATTTTAAAAATGCGCGCGTTTCCTGCCTCCCGTGACGTCACGGCTTGTGATTGGTCGCTTCGCCCATGTGACCGCGACGCGACCAATCACAAAGCTGGAACGTAATTTTAAAATACTGAATGCCTAGAAGGACCTGAAAATTACGTCACGGCTTGCTGTGATTGGTCGCGTCGCGGCCACATGGGCGGCACGCGACCAATCACAAGCCGTGACGTCACGGAAGGAAGGAAAAGCGCGCATTTTATGCAAAGAACGCTGCCAGTTCCCTCGGTGAGGTCCAGGCTGCGTCGGAGAGGTGAGTATAGCAATATTTTTTATTTTAATTCTTTATTTTACACATTAATGTTGTTTCGATACCGATACCCGATACCACAAAAGTATCGGATCTCGGTATCGGAATTCCGATACCCACAAGTATCGGCCGATACCCGATACTTGCGGTATCGGAATGCTCAACACTAGTTGTCAGGTTTAAAAAACTTCTTATAAAATTTACTATTTTGGCATTTGAATCTAATTAGAATCTAAAACTTACATCAATAACAAAGTGAGAAAACCTGGTTCCCCTTTAAGTCAGTTAAATTATGTAATTGGAAAATCAATATCCAAGTTAAAATGTATAATTAAATCCTTCATTAACATATATTATTTGGGAAAAATTAACACAGGTGTCACGATTCCACCCCTCAGTGTGTGTGGTATGCCTTACTGACAACTCAGCCATCCAATCTGGTACAGGGGTGTGCTGAAGCTGTCAGTACTTTGACAGCTCAGTATACAATCTGGTGCAGGGGCGTGCTGAGCTGTCGGTATTTTGATTGACTGCTCATCAGTCCAATCTTAGACTGGGAGGTACTGGCTGTCTCCAAGTGCTCATTGTCCCAGGTGATTGCACCTCTACTTAGCTGGGCTGTTAGTCCCAGGCCTCTGTTAGACATACAGTCAGCTCAGTGTGGTTTTTCGCTCTGTGCCTTGTGTTCTGCTTGTTGATTTTTCATTGCCTGACCCTGTACCCCTTTCTGACCTTTTGCTTGTTTAACCTCTTTTGTTCTGATCCACTATCTTCCTGGTATTTTGACCTCTGACTGTTACCTGACTATTCCTTTGTCTCTTCACTCTGCTTATGAAGTACCCTCCTGGCTTATGAAGTCACGCTCCTTGACTATACCGACATACGGCTTGTCCATGAGAAGTGATTCTGCATCACATTACGTTTGGCCTATACCTTTTTCTTTTTAACCAGTATAGATCCTGTTTACACACTTAGTAACCAGGTAACAAATTTGACACAGATGACTCAGGATCTGGCTAAGGAATGCCAGAGGCTGGAGTTATCACAATATCAGTTGCAAGATCAGATAATTAATTTTATAAATACTTCCTAAAGCTCTCCACTGCCGGCAGTGGCTGTGACATCAGTACCCTCTGATGTACAGTTAGTCTCTTCCAAATCTATAATGGCCCTTCCTGATAAATGTTTGGGAGAGAAAAAACAGTTTAGGGTTTTAGGAGAGAGCTTAGGTTATTTTTTACCACGCGGCTCTGGTTGTCACTGGATGAATTCCAGCAGGTGGAAATAATCATCACTACTGTGAGGGGGTCATCAGACCTGGGCATTTTCCTTGTCCTCACAAGCCCCAGAACCAGGGTCACACTGAAGAGTCTGGTGCCCACAGGAGGAATTGAACACAAGGGCCCACGCTACAACTACAGGAAGTATTTCGCTGTGTTCTGGGACATAGTGAGTGGGCGCATGCGCAGTAATGCTTTTCCACTTTGCCCGCAGTCGGGCAAAGCATATTGCGCATGCGCGAGCGAAGATTGCATTGCGCACTCGCGAACTATGGAAGACAAGTACTCTAATTCTCGAACATATTGCTGACAACAGGGACGGATGGGGTGGATAAATGAAGATGAAACGCCACCCATTGGACTGAAAAAAAAGGCATTTACATAATCTGCCAAGTTGAGGTGACAAGTTCCCTTTAAGCAGTTCCTCTTTGTTTGATTGCTTGTGACTATCCATCATCCTCTTGATTACAATCCAGAGGTTTTCAATGGGGTTCACGTCTAAAGATTGGGCTGCCCATGACAGAGCTGTATATGCAAATATCTGTAAGCCGTTATCCCTGTTATAGTGGAGCATCAACTGTAAAACACAGGAGGCTCCTGCACATCTACTGTGGACCACCATAACTGGGATGTACAATTACAGTAGTTTACATTAGAGGGGTTCTTTGGTTAAAACATTTTATCACCAATCCATGGCCTCTACAGGATAGGTGATTGCTTAGGCCCAACCGTTAGAAACTGCACCAATTGAAATAATGATGAAGTTTTATCCCTGATAGGACACTTATCCCCATTTGAAAATGGAGGTGGGGAGTCTGACCACAGCTCCATTCATTCCCTTAGGGGTTTTCAGAACAAAACAAGTGGAGTGCTTGCAGCCACAGAGTGAATGAATGAATCAATGGTCAAGTTGAACATGCCACTACAGTCTAAAGGGGATAAAAGGGTCCACATTCTGCCGATTGGATCCAAGCAGTCAGACCCCCACCAATCAACAAGTTATCACTTATCCTGTTGAGAGATGATTACTTTTCTTTACAGAAGAACCCCTGTAAGTGATTCTCTGCTGCTGTGTTCCAAGTATTTAATCTCTAATGGAAATAAAGAATCTTCTCCTGATTAATATCAGAGAGAACAAATGATCACCATACCAACACAATCCACTATACCAAGACAAAAAATACCAGATACAGGGAAGAAATACCACCACACCATTACCAGACCACATAGTGACCAAATAATACCACATATTACCAGCATATAGCGACCAAATAATACCACATACAAAGAGAAATACCGCCACATCATAAGTAGACTACATATTCCACCACATAGTGACCAAATAATACTACATGCAAAGGACAAATACAGCCACACCATGACCAGACCACAAATTAACACCACATAGTGACCAAATTCTACAATACTGATCCTGAATACAAACCAAAATATTAACAACACTGTTATTACCACCTGTGTCATGACTAAGCTGTCACGTGACTCAGGACCAGGGGCTCCTCCCCTTTCACTAAAACTAGGTGGCACCATAGCACGCCCTATTCCCTCTTATACTTCTGAAGGTGAAGATGCCGGGGCTGCCACCCTTGCCTTAGCTCCTGATTTAGCTGTTTGTCTGTTCTCTTCCCCACCCAGGGAAGAGGGGTGCTACTCTACACTGCAGTACACCAAATCGACAAAGAAGGCTGCACAAACAAGTGTAAACTGAAAACACCAGGCATACAAATATTCTTTCACATATAACAAACAGAGGAATGCACCGGAGAGTGGAGGATGGGGGAAAACCAAAGTAGAGGAGGGAAGGGAAATACCATACTTACAAACCACGCAACAGTCACAGATAACTCCTCCAAAGCTCCTTCTCATATGAACAACCACTCCTCTTGGGTCATGCAGCAAATGTTAGCTCTGAAAAGGATTTGAATCAGATTATAAAAGGGATGGGAGTGGCTAACTGAGCTGAGCTGAGAGCTCAGAGTTTCCAAAATGCCCAATAAACCCCTGTTATTCCAAAAGAAATAACACCATTAAAAGTAATGAGAAGGGCTTCTTCTCAATGCAGGAGTAGGAGTAATCAGATGCTGCAATCTTCTGGCTCCTCTTTGTTGCGGTAACCCTGTGACAACAAGTGACATTATGCACAAGAGCTCTGCATATAGTATGCAGTGTATAGTGTAAGTGTACAAGTAATACAGCGATCACCAGTGACATTATACACAGGAGCTCTGTATATAGTGTTAGTGTACAGGTAATACAGTGCTCACCAGTGATATTATACAGAGAAGCTCTGTATATAGTGTATAGTGTAAAGGTAATACAGTGATCACCAGTGACATTATACACAGGAGCTCTGTATATATTGTATAGGTTACAGGTATAGTGTGTGTGTACATATAATACCCTTACTCACCAGTGATGTCTCTAGTTGAAGTCCTTCCCGAGATGCACACCACGTATAAGAATAAGAGACATGATACTGGAAAAGCACAAGATTTTATTGAAACACTACATAAAACATAATTAAAAACAGCAAACAAAAAGCCCTGTCCATAGCAAACAATGCAAGGTACAATGATGCGTACAAACAACAGTAAAGCTATAACATGCAATGCTATAAACCTGCCTATACCCTAGATAGAATAGGAGCAATATATGATTCAACTAAGAACACTTCCCCTGACGAAGCCCTACTTGAGAGGGCGATACGCGTGGGGCTGCATTGGCCCTAGTCCTGCTTACTTGCCGGTTCACCCACGGACTTCTTCCTGGCCACCATCTTGCTTTGGGTAATTTCTGTCCCAGCATTTTTTTTATTTTTTTTTTTGGCACTTTGCTGGGCGGTCTCTGCACTTTTTCTATGGCTAGCATGTCCTTTTGGGATTTCCCTTACAGCCCAGTTGGTCTGGATTACATGCTTATCAGTGTCCCATGAGCCGCGCAGGTTATTGTACTTGTTTAGGTGCCTGGTGGGGCATATGCCTATTTTCATATATAGGATGGTGTAGGATTTACATTCCCTGGCCAGTTTAGTGTTCTTAGTTGAATCATATATTGCTCCTATATATTGTGTTCTTAGTTGAATCATATATTGCTCCTATATATTGCTCCTATTCTATCTAGGGTATAGGCAGGTTTATAGCATTGCATGTTATAGCTTTACTGTTGTTTGTACGTATCATTGTACCTTGCATTGTTTGCTATGGACAGGGCTTTTTGTTTGCTGTTTTTAATTATGTTTTATGTAGTGTTTCAATAAAATCTTGTGCTTTTCCAGTATCTTGTCTCTTATTCTTATATGTGGTGTGCATCTCTGGGAGTGATACTTTTTTCTTCGTGTGTACTACTAGTGATTCATCACTCAATTGCACCCCGTATTGTATTTTCACATTGTGGATATAATGTGCTCATATTGGTGTGGTGCGCCTTGGTTTTTTGCTTATTCATTTAGTTGAAGTCCTTCATCTTTGCTTTTCTTCTTTATCCAGCACAGACCGCCATAACTTCTTCCAGCCAGAACTCGTCTCTGCATAAAATAACACAGTCATCAATAACTGATCACTTCCAGAGCACACTCCTCCTTTTTTCCATGACTTTTACAATACATCAGATGAAGAAAAAAGTGACGTATTGCTGCCCTGACCCCCTTTTGCTCCTTCCACGGAAAACAGTTTCCTAAATAGTAAAGTATATTACAGTAGCAATAATGTCCCTAATTGGACTCTAAAGAAATTATGTTCCCCACTTGTCACCATAAACTAAGATACCATGTTCCTCATTATGCCCCCCCAAACAGTAATTAAGTCCCTCATCCTGCCCCCTTTATTTAATAATCTCTCCCAGTCTTGCCCACTTTATTTTATAACATGCTCCAGTCTGGCCCCCATATGTGCAGCCTGGGCCTGACAATGCAATCCTGCCCCACCAGCTATTCATACTGGCCACCATATGTTCTTTGTTCTGGCCCCCTTCATATATCTATCCTGGCCCCATATATATCCATCCTGGATCCTCCATGTACAGTACAGACCAAAAGTTTGGACACACCTTCTCATTTAAAGATTTTTCTGTATTTTCATGACTATGAAAGTTGTACATTCACACTGAAGGCATCAAAACTATGAATTAACACATGTAGAATTATATACTTAACAAAAAAGTGTGAAACAACTGAAATTATGTCTTATATTCTAGATTCTTCAAAGTAGCCACCTTTTGCTTTGATGACTGCTTTGCACACTCTTGGCATTCTCTTGATGAGCTTTAAGAGGTAGTCACGGGAAATGGCTTTCACTTCACAGGTGTGCCCTGTCAGGTTTAATAAGTGAGATTTATTGCCTTATAAATGGGGTTGGGACTATCAGTTGTGTTGTGCAGAAGTCTGGTGGATACACAGCTGATAGTCCTACTGAATAGACTGTTAGAATTTGTATTATGGCAAGAAAAAAGCAGCTAAGCAAAGAAAACTTAGTGGCTATCATTACTTTAAGAAATGAAGGTCAGTCAGTCCAAAAAATTGGGCAAAGTTTCAAAGTGTCCCCAAGTGCAGTGGCAAAAACCATCAAGCGCTACAAAGAAACTGGCTCACATGAGGACCGCCCCAGGAAAGAAAGATCAAGAGTCACGTCTGCTTCTGAGGATAAGTTTATCCGAGTCTCCAGCCTCAGAAATCGCAGGTTAACAGCATCTCAGATTAGAAACCAGGTCAATGTCACACAGAGTTCTAGCAGCAGACACATCTCTACAACAACTGTTAAGAGGAGACTTTGTGCAGCAGGCCTTCATGGTAAAATAGCTGCTAGGAAACCACTGCTAAGGACAGGCAACAAGCAGAAGAGACTTGTTTGGGCTAAAGAACACAAGGAATGGACATTAGACCAGTGGAAATCTGTGCTTTGGTCTGATGAGTCCAATTTTGAGATTTTTGGTTCCAACCACCGTGTCTTTGTGTGACGCAGTAAAGGTGAACGGATGGACTCTACATGCCTGGTTCCCACCGTGAAGCATAGAGTAGGAGGTGTGATGGTGTGGGAGTGCTTTGCTGGTGACACTGTTGGGGAATTATTTAAAATTGAAGGCATACTGAACCAGCCTGGCTACCACAGCATCTTGCAGCGGCATGCTATTCCATCCGGTTTGCGTTTAGTTGAACCATCTTTTTTTTTCAACAGGACAATGACCCCAAACACACCTCCAGGCTGCGTAAGGGCTATTTGACCAAGAAGGAGAGTGATGGGGTGCTACGTCAGATGACCTGGCCTCCACAGTCACCAGACCTGAACCCAATCAAGATGGTTTGGGGTGAACTGGACCGCAGAGTGAAGGCAAAAGGGCCAACAAGTGCTAAGCATTCTCTGGGAACTCCTTCAAGATTGTTGGAAGACCATTTCCGGTGACTACTAGTGTTGAGCATTCCGATACCGCAAGTATCGGGTATCGGTCGATACTTGCGGGTATCGGAATTCCGATACCGAGATCCGATACTTTTGTGGTATCGGGTATCGGTATCGAAACAACATTAATGTAAAAATGTGTAAAAGAGAGAATTAAAATAAAAAATATTGCTATACTCACCTCTCCGACGCAGCCTGGACCTCACCGAGGGAACCGGCAGCGTTGTTTGCTTAAAATTCGCGCATTTACTTCCTTACGTGAAGTCCCGGCTTGTGATTGGTCGCGTGCCACCCATGTGGCCGCGACGCGACCAATCACAGCAAGCCGTGACATAATTTTAGGTCCTTCAGGATTTTAAAATTACGTTCTGGCTTATGATTGGTCGCGACGCGACGCGACCAATCACAAGCCGTGACGTCACGGGAGGCTGGACATGCGCGCATTTTAAAATGCGCGCGTGTCCAGCCTCCCGTGACGTCACGGCTTGTGATTGGTCGCGTCGCCCATGTGACCGCGACGCGACCAATCACAAGCCAGAACGTAATTTAAAAATCCTGAAGGACCTAAAATTACGTCACGGCTTGCTGTGATTGGTCGCGTCGCGGCCACATGGGCGGCACGCGACCAATCACAAGCCGGGACTTCACGTAAGGAAGTAAACGCGCGGATTTTAAGCAAACAACGCTGCCGGTTCCCTCGGTGAGGTCCAGGCTGCGTCGGAGAGGTGAGTATAGCAATATTTTTTATTTTAATTCTTTCTTTTACACATTAATATGGATCCCAGGGCCTGAAGGAGAGTTTCCTCTCCTTCAGACCCTGGGAACCATCAGGGATACCGTCCGATACTTGAGTCCCATTGACTTGTATTGGTATCGGGTATCGGTATCGGATTAGATCTGATACTTTGCCGGTATCGGCCGATACTTTCCGATACCGATACTTTCAAGTATCGGACGGTATCGCTCAACACTAGTGACTACCTCTCATCAAAGCAAAAGGTGGCTACTTTGAAGAACCTAGAATATAAGAAATATTTTCAGTTGTTTCACACTTTTTTTGTTAAGTATATAATTCCACATGTGTTAATTCATAGTTTTGATGCCTTCAATGTGAATTTACAATTTTCATAGTCATGAAAATACAGAAAAATATTTAAATGAGAAGGTTTGTCAAAACTTTTGGTTTGTACTGTATATACAACCTGGTCCCTTGTCCTGGCCCTCATATACCCATCCTGACCCCCCATATATCTATCCTGGCTCCAATATGTCCTTTGTCCTGCCCCCCATATATCCATCCTGGATCCCCATACATCCATCCCCTCCATATATCCATCCTGGCTCACCCCATATACCCATCCTGCTCTCCCATATATCCATCCTGGCTCCCCGATAAATCCATCCTTGCCCTCCATATATCAATCCTAACCTCTTATAAAGCCATCCTGGATCCCCATATATCCATCCTGGTACATCATATATCCATCCTGGTCCCTTGTCCTGCCCCCCATATATCCATCCTGGCTGCCCATATATGCATCCTGGCTCCTCCATATACCCGTCCTGGCTCCTCCATATATCCATCCTGGCCCCTCCATATATCCATCCTGGAACCCTCCATATAGCCATCTTGTCCCCCATATAACCATCCTGGCTCCCCATATAGCCATCCTGGCTCCCCCATATATCCATCCTGGCCCCACCTTATATCTATCCTGGCCCCCATATATCCATCCTGGATCCTCCATATATATCCAACCTTTTCCCTTTTCCTTGCCCCATATATCCATCCTGCCCCCCATATATCCATCTTGGATCCCCCATATATATCCAACCTGGCACCAATTTTTCCTCTGTCATGCAGCCCCATATATCCAGCCTGGATCCCCCATATATCTATCCTGCACCCCCATATATCCATTATGGTCCCTAGTCCTGCCTCTCACCATGTATCCATCCTGGCTCCCCCATATAGCCATCCTGGCTGCCCCATACATTCATCTTGACCCTCCACATATTCATCCTGACTCCTCCATATATCCATCCTGGGCCCCCATATATCCATCCTGGATCCCCCTTATATCCATCCTGGCTCCCCCATATACCCATCCTGACCCATCCATTTATCTAACCTGGCCCATCCATATATCCATCCTGGACCCCTCCATATTTCTATCTATCAATCCTGGCTCCCCCATATATCCATCCTGCCCCCATATATCTATCCTGGCCTCCAAAATATCCATCCTGGCCCCCCATATATCCTTCCTGGCTCCCCCATATATCCTTCCTGGCCCCTCCATATATCCATCCTACTCTCCATATATGCATCCTGGCTCCCCCATATATCCATCCTGACCCCTCCATATATCAATCCTGGCCCCCATATAACCATACTTGTCCCCCCATTTATCCATTCTGATCCTCCCATATGTCCATCCTGTCCCCCCAAAATAGACATCTTGGTCCCCCCTATATCCATCCTGGCCCCCCATAATATCCATCATGGCCTCACAATATATCCATTCTGGCCCCCCATATATCCATCATGGTCCCACAATATATTCATTCTGGCCCCCCATATATCCATCCTTGCCCCTGCATATATCCATCGTGGTCTCCCATATATCTTTCCTGGTTCCATCATATAGCCACATCCTGCCCTCCTCCATATATTCATCCTGGGCTCCCATATATCCATCGTGGGCCCCCATCTGATATGGTGGTAGATGAGGGTATGATGAACTGGATAAATGACTACCTGACGGACAGGCCGCAGTTTGTAAAGATGGGGTAGGTGGTATCTGGCAGTGTACGGAGCAGTGTTGGAGCCCCTCAGGGTACAGTGCTGTCGCCGTTCCTCTTCATGTTGTATACAGCTGACTTTCAGTATAAATCAGATTTTTGTCACCTTTAAAAATTCTCAGATGACTCAATGATTGTAGGGGGCGTTGTGGGGGCCGGGGGGAAGAGGAATATAGAAGGGTGGTTTCTGACTTTGTGGATTGGTGCCGGACTAACTGTCTAGAACTAAATGTAAAGAAAACCAAGGAGTTGGTGGTGAGTTATAGAAAGAAAAATGAAATGTTCTACCAGTCCATTGTGGCAAGCACCATCTTTTTTGCTATCATATGCTGGGGCAGTAGTGTGCGAGTAGCTGACGCTAATAAGCTCAAGAAACTTATTAAGAAGGCAAGTGCGGCTGTTGGCCTCCATCTGGACTCTTGAGGAGGTATTGGAGGATAGAATTCAGAAGAAGTGTAGGGCTATAATGAACAATAATACACATCCACTATACGAGCTTTTCTTGAAGCAGAAGAGCACATTCAGCAGCCGTCTAATCCTACTAAGGTGTAAGAAGGAGAATTTCAGGAAATCGTTTGTACCTACTGCTATGGGGATGTATAATAATTTCCTAAGGGTGATAGACAATAATAACTGACTGCTGGTGTACTAATGTCAATTAACAGTGATTTATATACCTGAACCACCCACATTCATTTGTTATGTAATGTTGGTATACCTGTGCAAGATTTGTGTCCAAATATTTTATGTACTGCTGTTTGTATTGCTGCTGTAATACTGTAATTTCCCCCTGGGATCAATAAAGTGTATCGTATCATATCGTATCTATCCCTCCCGGCCCCCCAATATTTCCAACCCGGTCCCTTGTCCTGGTCGTAGGTAAGATTCATCTTACCTGCTTGAGCTCCCGGGGCTGCGTGGCGTCCTCCTCTACAGATCAGTGTGCTCATATTAAAATGGCCGCCGACCTAGCAGAGGCCGGTGGCTGACTTGTGTGTGCCTGTCAGATGCAGCGAATGACACTGACATCATACGCCATCGACGTCAGGCGGACACTCATCAGTGTTCATCGTGATGTATGACGTGGCGGCTCAGGTAATGAATGCTGCGTGTGTGTGCCCCTGCACATACTCTGCCTATGCTTTTAAAGGGCCTGTGCCCCTGAAAACTGTAGACATTTTTTTCCTCCTTCTTCTTCCCACCACCATCTCTCTGGTCCGCTGTAAGGGCCCACCGGGGATTTCCTTGATACTCTGCCAGGCCAGTTCGACCCTGACCAGAATGGTCTTCTGTTGATGCCTTTTTTGACAGTTTAGGTTTGATCTATGATGAATTCCACATAATCCAGGCTAAGATCATGAACTTGGCACAAGGGGTTTACACAGCTGAGGACTACTGGCAGTAGTTCCTTGAAGTTCTGTGGAACAATGCAACTCTCAGGTGCCAGTTTCACAAAGACTTTTCCAAAATGTGGAGGCTCTGGTCCTTTGTGATGCCCCTTGTTCTCTGGCAGAGGCCTTGACCCAGGGTATACAAATGGACTGAAGAATCCGTGAGTGATGTGGTGAACAACAGGATGCCTTTTATATTTCCCTGGACCAGAAAAATGTATTGGAGGTGGAACCATTGGAGGTTAGAGTTGCCAGTCTTCGTGTTGTGGAGAAAAAATGTAGACAAGATCTTGGGCTCTGTACTGTGGTGTCTCTGGACATTTTCTCAAGAATTGCCCAGCTCATCTTCAGGCAAGCAAACCATCGGGAGACTGTTTGAATCTGGGTGACTGGAGCAGGTCATACAGACTCCTAGATAAGATTTTATTCCTCTGATAAATACGATGCTATCCTTCAAGAACAAGGTGCTATCAACATTGGTGTTCATTGACTGTGGGTCTGTTGCTAACTTTATTGATTCAGGACTGATTGTGAAGTTAGGATTATGGAAACTTAGTTTAGAACGACCCACTCAAATCTATGCACCTGGACAAGACACTATTAGCCCTGAATTTGGTCAAGAGGATAACAGTGGATTTCACACTCTAAATAGGAACACTCCACTCTGAATCTATCCCTTATTGGTTTTGTATAATTTAACTGCTGAGTTGGTACTGGGGCTTCCATGGTCGCATATTCACAATCCTATTATTGATTGGTGTCAGAAGAAGATTGTTAAATGGGGCCCCAATTGTTACAAGAAATGTCTATAATCTGTAGAAATGTGCTCCGATAGTGTGACGGATGTTTGGAGATGTGTTTTCGGAAAAAGATTTTTCAAGATTTTTTCTCTGATTGCTAAACCTCTTACTCACTTTGCAAGTAAGGGGACAAATCTCAAGGTTTGCTTGCCGGGTGCTATCTGGGCTTTCGAAAAATTAAAAGAATATTTAATGTCTGCTCCCATTCTAATCCAACCCAATCTCAAAGAACCATTCATTGTGAAGGTAGATGCTTAAGAAGTCAGAGTAGGGGTAGTTTTATCGCAGTAGCCAAAACTCTGACTAACTAGCATTCATGTGCATTGTTATCTAAAAATTTCTTGTCTGTAGAAAAAAATTATGATATTGGGAATCGTGAGTTACTTCCTGTTAAATTGGTCTTTGAGGAAGGGGGCAGTTCCTCCAGTTATAGTGGTCAATGATCACAAGAATATAGCATACATTGAATCAGCTAAACGGCTAACTCCTAGACAGGCAAGATGGTCCTTCTCTAAGTTTAATTTTTAAATCACATTAAAGCATCTTCTCCAGAACTTTCATCCTCCATTATTTCTCTGGGTATTGTAGTTTGTATGGTAAACTTGGAGTTGGAAGAAGAAAACCGTAATGTCCAGTAGTTGGCTCCTTCCGCTACTCCAGGGTCCAAATTATTTGTGCCTGCGTATCTAAGATTGCATCTTTTACATAAGTTTCATGATTTCATCATGAGTTGTCATCCTGGGGTTACTTCTATACGAAAAGCCATTGCTAAACATTTTAAGTGGCTGTCCATGCATAACAATATGAAACATTTTGTATCCGCTTGTGAAGTCTGGGCACGTGCAAGTCTGTCATAGCCATCCGGCTGGTAAACTGGCTCAATTGTCAATTCTGGAATGACTATGGACTCATTTGTAAATGGATTTTATCACAGATTTGCTTCTCTATTTAGGGAAAACTGCTATCTGGGTGGTAGTTGACCGATTCAGCAAACAAGCTCATTTTGTTCCATTCTCAGGATTACCTAATGCAGAGACAGGTTATTTCTCATATTTCAAGGTTACATGGTATCCTTCTTTACATTGTGTCTAATGGTGGAGTGCAATTTGTCTCTAAATTCAGGAGAGTTTTTGTGGTAAACTCGGGATTGTCATTTTCCTCTGCCTATCACCCTAAAACTGACTATCAGACTGAGAGGACAAATCATTCTTTGGAGCAAATTTTAAGGTGCTTTGTGGTAGCTAGGCAGTAGGACCAATCTTCATTTTTACTTCTTGCTGAGTTTGCCTTTAAACAGTCGTGTAAATAAGTCTACTCGTACCTCACCATTTTTCTGTAATTATGGTTTTCATCCCCGATTTGAGCATTTTCTAAGATTAGTTCTGAATGTCCTGGGGTGGAGGTTGCCATGCAGAGTCTTGGGGTTGCCTGGAGGGAGATTCAAATGAATATTGGGACCACTCCGATTGGACCAAAATGGAAGGCTGATAGAATATGTTCAGTGAGTCTTGTTTTGAAGATTGGGGATAAGGTTTGGCTATCATCTAGGAATATGAAACTTAAGGTGTCATCGGCAAAATTGGGTCCAAAGTTTATTGGTCCATATGAGATCCTGGAGGTGGTCAATCTGGTGGCATTCAGGTTAGAGCATCCTCCATCCCTTTACATTCCTAACATGTTCCATAAATCCCTATTAAATTGTTAATTCAGCAGTGTCTCCCTCATGCAGGCCTCCTCCAGTTTCTGTCAACGGTGGCTTGGAATATGAGGTTCAGAGGGTTGTGTATTCTCTTAGGGTCCAAAATTACCTCCAATACCTCTTTCACTGGAAGGGATATGGACTAGAGGAGAGATCCTGGGTCCCAGCTCGAGATGTGAAGACAGAGCGGTTAGTCAGGGCTTTCCATTTAAATTTCCTGAAAATCTGTAGTGGCCCCAATAGAAGAGGGGGTATTGTCATGATACAACCCCTCAGTGTGTCTGGGATGCAGGTACTGACAGCTGACAGCTGTCCAATCTGGTATAGAGATGTGCTGAAGCTGTCAATAATTTCATTGACAGCTTAGTGTCCAGTTTGGTGCAGGGGCATTCTGAGATTTCAATATTTTGATTGGCAGCTCGGCCGTCCAATCTGAGACTGGGAGGATCTGGCTGTATTCAGGTGTTCATTTTCCCAGGTGATAGCCCCGCTACTTAGCTGGGCTGTTAGTCACAGACCTCTGCCAGATATACATTCAGCTCTGTGTGCTTTGTCTCTGTGCTGAATTCAAAAATCCCATTACTTTTTCTGAATTGGTTCTAGTATTTGAGATAATTCATTCAAAAACATAATGCATTCCCCCACTGCGACTTGTGTGTGATAACAAATGCAATACATTTTTGGTATTTTGGACTGTCTTTTGACTCTTTAATAGTGTCATAGGTAGTGTTGAGCATTCCGATACCGCAAGTATCGGGTATCGGCCGATACTTGCGGTATCGGAATTCCGATACCGGGATTCCGATACTTGCCGCGTATCGGATACCGGAATCGGAAGTTCCAAGATTCAAAATGCAGAAATTCAGCCAATGAGAATGATTCCAAGTGTGGGCACATCCTGTTTAGCATGGAGGGCATGAAACTACTGGCAAGGCTGTGATTGGCTGCTGAAATGATGTCATGATGCAGTTTAAAAGTCGCTGGCGCCATTTTACGATCACTCTGCTGTGAATTCAGTTAGTGACAGGACGCTGTTTGCTGACTGAGGGACAGTTTAGAGATAGCGATTTGCTTCTTTGTGCTTTCCAAAGGCTAATTTAGCAACCGCTGTGTTCACCTACTATTCACCTTGCTTTTGCCTTGTAGCGCTGTTTTCACAGCGATCTGCAAGGTCTGTGTGTGTGTGTGTGTGTGTGTGTGTGAGTGCAGCCCACTCTCTAGTCTGAGTGCAGCCACATAGGCCATCCATAGCTGGTTGTATTCAGTTCAGGGAGGGTGGTTCATTGCCTCATACTGTTCTTTTTTTTTTTTTTTTTCAAGTAGTGTAGTCTGCTGCTAATTTATTCAAAAAAATCCTATTAGTGTCTTTCCACCCGTCTCCAGCTAATTTGTGGAAAAACACTACATAGGATAACGTAGAGGAGGGTTTTTGGGCCTTGCAGCGCCGTTTACGGCTGTCTGCACGGTCTCCGTGTGACTGCAGCTCGCCCTGTAGTCTGTGAGCAGCCGTAGCCTGGTTGTCTCCAGCTCAGGGTTGTTCACTGCGTCATACCGCCAAATCAATTTTCATTTTGTTTTAAGTAGTGCAGGCTGCTGCACATTTTTTCAAAAAATTCCTATTAGTGTCTTTCCACCCGTCTCCAGCTAATTTGTGGAAAAACACTACATAGGATAACGTAGAGGAGGGTTTTTGGGCCTTGCAGTGCCGTTTACGGCTGTCTGCACGGTCTCCGTGTGACTGCAGCTCGCCCTGTAGTCTGTGAGCAGCCATAGCCTGGTTGTCTCCAGCTCAGGGTTGTTCACTGCGTCATACCGCCAAATCAATTTTCATTTTGTTTTAAGTAGTGCAGGCTGCTGCACATTTTTTCAAAAAAATCCTATTAGTGTCTTTCCACCCGTCTCCAGCTAACTTGTGGAAAAACACTACATAGGATAACGTAGAGGAGGGTTTTTGGGCCTTGCAGCGCCGTTTACGTCTGTCTGCACGGTCTCCGTGTGACTGCAGCTCTATCCGTTGTCAGTTCAGCCCCCAAAAAATAAATAAATAATAAAGTTCACCAAACACACCAGTTACACCACTTTACATTTGTGTAGGCCACATTAGCTCATATTAAAGTCTAGTCCACACTTTAGAAAATTAGTGTTTCTTATACCTGTTAGGAGGAGTTGCTCAGGAATAAGCACACAAAGCCGTTAGTACTTTTCTGCTTATCTTTATCAGTCAACCAAGATGAAGAAGGCAGTGAGTAAGGCACGTGGGCGTGGGCGTGGGCGCGGAGCAGGGAGGGGACGTGTGGATTCTGTGCCTGCTGCGGGCACCGGTGACTCATCAGCACCCACTTTCACCAGGCAACAGTCGTTCATGCGCAGCTTTGTGTCAGAGCGCCGTACACCGCTGCTGCGTGAAGAACAAATTGAAGCCGTTGTCGGATGGATGGCAGCTAATGCATCAACTTCAATTAGTGCCACATCCTCTCAGACACAGAGCACTGGAGAGCAGCCATCTGTCTCTTCACCACCTGCCAAATTGCCCAGGCAGACAGAGAGCCCAGGACAGGAGCCGTCTCTACTTCTGTTCTCTGAATCTCTTGGCTTGGAAACAGGGGGCCAGCCAAGCAGCATTGGAGAAATGGAAGACGAGGCAGGGTGCAGTGATGCCCAACAGCTTTTTCTCTCTTCCTCTGAAGAGGCGGGTGGGCCAGTGGCTCCGGTCACCACATCGCAGGCCACATCAGCTGATGATGACACTCAGGTGCCACTTACTGGTGCGTGCTCTGCTGCTGAGACTACCCAGGAGGAGCAGTTGGGGGCAGAGGGTAGTGTAGATGATGAGGTCCTTGACCCATCTTGGCGTGAGGGACAGGAAGGTGGTGGGAGCAGCTCTGAGGAAGAGATTCCCCGTACGGCCCAAAGAGGGAGAGGGAGGGGGAAGACTGCGGATCCTGCAGCCTCTGCTTTGGCACCCGTTAGGAGCATGTCTCTTCCAAAAGCCAAAAAGGGCGCTCCCAAGACTTGCAGTGCCTGGTCCTTTTTTGACACAGTTGCAGATGACATTTGCTATGTCAGATGCAAGGTGTGTCATCAAAAAGTCAAAAGAGGGAAAAATGTCAGCAACCTCAATACCTCCAACATGTGGAAACATGTGCGCAACAGGCACCCGGCGGAGTTAGAAAAACACACTGAAGAGCTAGGCCAACCAACAGCGGCAGCTACCACCTCTTCAGCTCGTGTTGCCTCTTCCTCTAGCTCACACGCAGCTGGTTCGGCTTCCTCCCAGGATCGCCGTGGAAGAACCTCTGGCCCTGTTGTCCAGAGACCCGCTGTAATTCCACCCGCAGCACCACTTTCCCAGTCATCCACACACTCCCAGCCCAGTCTACAGCCATCGGTAGTACAGGCATGGGAGAAAAGGCGGCCTTTCTCGTCAAACCACCCACGACCACAGGCTCTGGCTGCAGGCATTGCCAAACTTCTTTCACTGGAAATGCTGTCATTCAGGCTGGTGGAGACTGACAGCTTCCGTGACTTGATGTCATTGGCAGTCCCACAGTACAATGTGCCCAGCCGCTTTTACTTCAGCAGGCAAGCCGTCCCTGCCCTGCACAAGCATGTGGAGGGACACATAAAACACGCGCTACTGAACGCCGTCAGTAGCAAGGTCCACCTCACCACCGATGCGTGGACCAGTCAACATGGACAGGGGCGATACCTTTCCCTCACTGCCCATTGGGTTAATGTCGTTGAGCCGGGTACAGACCGTGCGAGTGGCGCAGGACGTGTCCTGCCCACTCCAAGGATTGCAGGAATCCATTCTGTACGCATTGACTCCTCCTCTTACACCAGTTCCTCAGAATCATCGCTGCAGGAGCCGTCACAGTCCACCTCCACATGGACCCGTGATGAACGTGTACCTGTTACGACCGACATGAGCACAGCCGTGGCCAAACGTCAACAGGCCGTCTTGAAATTAATTTTTTGGGGGAATCGTAGCCACACAGCGCAGGAGCTCTGGAATGCCATCAAGCAGGAGAGCGATGTGTGGTTTGTGCCAGCGAATCTCCAGCCAGGCATGGTAGTGTGTGATAATGGCCGAAATCTGGTGGCAGCTCTGGGCCTCGGCAACCTCACTCACATCCCTTGTCTGGCACATGTGCTCAATTTGGTCGTGCAGAGCTTTTTGAGGGACTATCCGGATCTTGATGCACTGCTGCACAAGGTCCGCCTAGAGTGTGCTCACTTGCGGCGTTCCAGCACGGCAAAAGCGCGCATTGCGGCTCTGCAGCGCTGACACCGCCTGCCGGAACATCGCATCATATGTGACCTACCTACCAGGTGGAATTCCACGTTACATATGTTGGAGCGGTTGTGTGAGCAGCAGCAAGCTGTAATGGAGTACCAGCTGCTTCAGGCGCAAAGAAGTCGCAGTCAGCGCCGTACAGACTTCACAACCACAGAGTGGGCCACTATGAATGACGTCTGCCAGGTTTTGCGTCCCTTTGATTATTCCACGCGGATGGCGAGTGCAGATGATGCACTAGTCAGCATGACTGTCCCCCTTATCTGCCTGCTTGAAAAATCACTGCAAGCGCTAAGGGATGATGTTGTGGAAGAGGTGGAGGATGAGGATTCACCATTTCCATCATCTTCTGGACAGTCAGCGCCACGTGGTTCCTCACAAACGCGTAGGCAGGGGACAGTTTGTGAGGAGGATGAGGAGGAGTCAATGGAGGAGGAAGACATCCGTCCAGAGGAGGGAGTTACCGAATTGTCCAGTACTCAGTGTGTACAGCGAGGGTGGGGTGATGACGAGCAGGCAGAGATCACGCCTCCAGCAGGGGACAGCGTTTCTTGGGCAGTTGGCAGTCTGCAGCACATGGTGGATTACATGCTGCAGTGCCTGAGAAACGACCGCCGCATCGCCCACATTCTCAACATGTCTGATTATTGGGTGTTCACCCTCCTCGATCCTCGCTACCGGGACAACGTAGAAAGCCTCATCACACCGTTGAACCGGGAGCGAAAAATGCGGGAGTACCAAGACACACTGGTCAATTCCATCATCTTCTCCATTCCAACTGAGAGAAGTGCTGCTAGTGCATTCCAAAGCAGCTCAGTGCGTCCAGGCAGTGGTGGAGGCTCTGCACAAAGAGGGAGCCGAAGCAGTGCCTCTGCCCAAGGCAAGACCAGTATGGCCCAACTGTGGCACAGTTTTCTGTGCCCCCCACAAAAGTCTACACCATCACAGACGGCTCCAGTCAGCAGGAGGCAACGGTTCCGTCAGATGGTGACAGACTACATGTCTTGCCCTCTTGCTGTACTCCCAGACGGCTCTTCCCTTTTCAAGTTTTGGGTCTCAAAGCTGGATACATGGCCAGAGCTAAGCCAGTATGCATTGGAGGTGCTGTCTTGCCCTGCGGCCAGTGTATTATCGGAACGTGTCTTTAGTGCTGCAGGTGGTGTACTAACTGACCGTCGCATGCGACTATCCTCCGATAACGTTGACCGGCTTACTTTCCTGAAAATGAACAAGGCCTGGATCTCGCAGGAATTTGCCACTCCTCCTCCTGATTAAATAATTAGGTCACTGTATACGTTATCCAGGTCTCCTGTTGTGTTCATCTTTCTACCACCTGAACTTAAATTCCTGGGCTCCAACACCGCCAGTTGAGGCTCAGAAGTGCCGTCTGCACAGTCAAAACATACGACCCAGTGTGATTGGGTTTCAGTAACGTCAGCTGATCCCCAGCTGTGTAGCCGGCAATGTGTCATGCGACCGCCACGCTGACACAACAACTGAAATGTAAGGGAATCTGTCCCCCCCCCCAAGGCGTTTGTTACTGAAAGAGCCACCTTGTGCAGCAGTAATGCTGCACAAGGAAAAGGTAGCTATTTTGTTTTAGCTCCTTGCACACGCAGAACTTAACACTTATAAAATGTGTCCACTGATACCGTAAAACCGTCCCGGAGGTGGGACTTTCCTTCGTAATATGACGCAGCACAGCCGTCATTCCTACCCCCCCGGCGCCGCGCCCCGGCTCCTCAGCGTTGTTTGATTCCGTCCCGGAGCCTGCGCTGTTATGTTATCCCGTGGCCAGGCACACTTAGCGCTGCCCGTCTTCTGGCATCATTTGGTGTCAGGATGGCTGCGCCTGTGCGGCCGCGCTGGCCGAGAGCCCGCCTCGCAGTGTCTTCTGATTTAATCCCACTGGGGGCCTGGGATCCATGGACATGCGCAGTGCATATCTGAACCTCCACCTCTCACTCATCTCCCTATGGCTTCTTCAGACTGTTCGGTGTCAGCTGGTCCCTAAAAGCATGCCACGGCCGTGACACCGCACAGTCTTAAGAAGCCGTAGGGAGGGGAGTGAGAGGCGAGGATATGCACTGCGCATGGCCATGGATCCCAGGCCCCCAGTGGGATAAAATCAGAAGACACTGCGAGGCGGGCTCTCGGCCAGAGCGGCCGCACAGGCGCAGCCAGCCTGACACCAAATGATGTCAGAAGATGGGCAGCGCTAAGTGTGCCTGGCCAAGGGATAACATAACAGCGCAGGCTCCGGGACGGAATCAAACAACGCTGAGGAGCCGGGGCGCGGCGCCGGGGGGGTAGGAATGACGGCTGTGCTGCGTCATATTACGAAGGAAAGTCCCACCTCCGGCACAGTTTCACGGTTTCAGGGGACACATTTTATAAGTGTTTAGTTCTGTGTTTGCAAGGAGCGTGATGAAAAGAGCCACCTTTTCCTTTTGCATCTTTTGTGCTGCACAAGCTGGCTCTTTCAGCTACAAACGCCTTGGGGGGAGTTAAAGGTTCCCTTTCGACTTTCTCAGGCTTCGGCCTACATTGTGTTCCTCTGCTTTTCCACCTGTCCCTGGGCTCCAACACCGCTAGTTGCCATCCAGAAGTGCTGTCCGCACAGTCCCAACAGTCGCTCCTCTGTTATTGGGGTTCAGTAACGTCAGCTGTTCCCCAGCTGTGTGTGTGGCAATCCCTCCTACCTCCTCCTACCTCCTCCTCCTCCACCTGTCCCTGGGCTCCAACACCGCCAGTTGCCATCCAGAAGTGCTGTACGCACAGTCCCAACAGTCGCTCCTCTGTTATTGGGGTTCAGTAACGTCAGCTGTTCCCCAGCTGTGTGTGTGGCAATCCCTCCTACCTCCTCCTACCTCCTCCTCCTCCACCTGTCCCTGGGCTCCAACACCGCCAGTTGCCGTCCAGAAGTGCTGTACGCACAGTCAACAGTCCCTCCTCTGTTATTGGGGTTCAGTAACGTCAGCTGTTCCCCTGCTGTGTGTGTGGCAATCCCTTCTACCTCCTCCTACCTCCTCCTCCTCCACCTGTCCCTGGGCTCCAACACCGCCAGTTGCCGTCCAGAAGTGCTGTACGCACAGTCAACAGTCCCTCCTCTGTTATTGGGGTTCAGTAACGTCAGCTGTTCCCCTGCTGTGTGTGTGGCAATCCCTCCTACCTCCTCCTACCTCCTCCTCCTCCACCTGTCCCTGGGCTCCAACACCGCCAGTTGCCGTCCAGAAGTGCTGTACGCACAGTCAACAGTCCCTCCTCTGTTATTGGGGTTCAGTAACGTCAGCTGTTCCCCTGCTGGGTGTGTGGCAATCCCTCCTACCTCCTCCTACCTCCTCCTCCTCCACCTGTCCCTGGGCTCCAACACCGCCAGTTGCCGTCCAGAAGTGCTGTACGCACAGTCAACAGTCCCTCCTCTGTTATTGGGGTTCAGTAACGTCAGCTGTTCCCCTGCTGTGTGTGTGGCAATCCCTCCTACCTCCTCCACCTCCTCCACCTGTCCCTGGGCTCCAACACCGCTAGTTGTTGCCTGGTAGTGCTGTACGCACAGTCAACAGTCCCTCCTCTGTTATTGGGGTTCAGTAACGTCAGCTGTTCCCCAGCTGTGTGTGTGGCAATCCCTCCTACCTCCTCCTACCTCCTCCTCCTCCACCTGTCCCTGGGCTCCAACACCGCCAGTTGCCGTCCAGAAGGGCTGTACGCACAGTCAACAGTCCCTCCTCTGTTATTGGGGTTCAGTAACGTCAGCTGTTCCCCTGCTGTGTGTGTGGCAATCCCTCCTACCTCCTCCTACCTCCTCCTCCTCCACCTGTCCCTGGGCTCCAACACCGCCAGTTGCCGTCCAGAAGTGCTGTACGCACAGTCAACAGTCCCTCCTCTGTTATTGGGGTTCAGTAACGTCAGCTGTTCCCCTGCTGTGTGTGTGGCAATCCCTCCTACCTCCTCCTACCTCCTCCTCCTCCACCTGTCCCTGGGCTCCAACACCGCCAGTTGCCGTCCAGAAGTGCTGTACGCACAGTCAACAGTCCCTCCTCTGTTATTGGGGTTCAGTAACATCAGCTGTTCCCCTGCTGTGTGTGTGGCAATCCCTCCTACCTCCTCCTACCTCCTCCTCCTCCACCTGTCCCTGGGCTCCAACACCGCCAGTTGCCGTTCAGAAGTGCTGTACGCACAGTCAACAGTCCCTCCTCTGTTATTGGGGTTCAGTAACGTCAGCTGTTCCCCTGCTGTGTGTGTGGCAATCCCTCCTACCTCCTCCTACCTCCTCCTCCTCCACCTGTCCCTGGGCTCCAACACCGCCAGTTGCCGTCCAGAAGTGCTGTACGCACAGTCAACAGTCCCTCCTCTGTTATTGGGGTTCAGTAACGTCAGCTGTTCCCCTGCTGTGTGTGTGGCAATCCCTCCTACCTCCTCCACCTCCTCCTCCTCCACCTGTCCCTGGGCTCCAACACCGCCAGTTGCCGTCCAGAAGTGCTGTACGCACAGTCAACAGTCCCTCCTCTGTTATTGGGGTTCAGTAACGTCAGCTGTTCCCCAGCTGTGTGTGTGGCAATCCCTCCTACCTCCTCCTACCTCCTCCTCCTCCACCTGTCCCTGGGCTCCAACACCGCCAGTTGCCGTCCAGAAGTGCTGTACGCACAGTCAACAGTCCCTCCTCTGTTATTGGGGTTCAGTAACATCAGCTGTTCCCCTGCTGTGTGTGTGGCAATCCCTCCTACCTCCTCCTACCTCCTCCTCCTCCACCTGTCCCTGGGCTCCAACACCGCCAGTTGCCGTCCAGAAGTGCTGTACGCACAGTCAACAGTCCCTCCTCTGTTATTGGGGTTCAGTAACGTCAGCTGTTCCCCTGCTGTGTGTGTGGCAATCCCTCCTACCTCCTCCTACCTCCTCCTCCTCCACCTGTCCCTGGGCTCCAACACCGCCAGTTGCCGTCCAGAAGTGCTGTACGCACAGTCAACAGTCCCTCCTCTGTTATTGGGGTTCAGTAACGTCAGCTGTTCCCCTGCTTTGTGTGTGGCAATCCCTCCTACCTCCTCCTACCTCCTCCTCCTCCACCTGTCCCTGGGCTCAAACACCGCCAGTTGCCGTCCAGAAGTGCTGTACGCACAGTCAACAGTCCCTCCTCTGTTATTGGGGTTCAGTAACGTCAGCTGTTCCCCTGCTGTGTGTGTGGCAATCCCTCCTACCTCCTCCTACCTCCTCCTCCTCCACCTGTCCCTGGGCTCCAACACCGCCATTTGCCATCCAGAAGTGCTGTACGCACAGTCAACAGTCCCTCCTCTGTTATTGCGGTTCAGTAACGTCAGCTGTTCCCCTGCTGTGTGTGTGGCAATCCCTCCTACCTCCTCCACCTCCTCCTCCTCCACCTGTCCCTGGGCTCCAACACCGCTAGTTGTTGCCTGGTAGTGCTGTACGCAGAGTCAACAGTCCCTCCTCTGTTATTGGGGTTCAGTAACGTCAGCTGTTCCCCAGCTGTGTGTGTGGCAATCCCTCCTACCTCCTCCTACCTCCTCCTCCTCCACCTGTCCCTGGGCTCCAACACCGCCAGTTGCCGTCCAGAAGTGCTGTACGCACATTCAACAGTCCCTCCTCTGTTATTGGGGTTCAGTAACGTCAGCTGTTCCCCTGCTGTGTGTGTGGCAATCCCTCCTACCTCCTCCTACCTCCTCCTCCTCCACCTGTCCCTGGGCTCCAACACCGCCAGTTGCCGTCCAGAAGTGCTGTACGCACTGTCAACAGTCCCTCCTCTGTTATTGGGGTTCAGTAACGTCAGCTGTTCCCCTGCTGTGTGTGTGGCAATCCCTCCTACCTCCTCCTACCTCCTCCTCCTCCACCTGTCCCTGGGCTCCAACACCGCCAGTTGCCGTCCAGAAGTGCTGTCCGCACAGAGCCAAACACCTCGCCAATGTGTTAGTGGGGTTCAGCACCGCCAGCTGTTCCCCTGCTGTGCAGCCGGCAACGTGTACTGCGACCGCCACGCAGGCACAACAAGTTAAATTTAAGGGAACCTGTCCCCCCCCCAGGCGTTTGTTACTGAAGGAGCCACCTTGTGCAGCAGTAATGATGCAAAGGTAAAAAGTGCCTCTTTTCGTGGTGCTCCTTGCACATGCTGATCCTAACACTTATGAAAAGTGTCCCCTCCTACCGTGATACCGTCCGGTTGGTGGAACTTTCCTTTGTGATGTGACGCAGCACAGCCGTCATTCTTACACCCTTGGCGCCGTGCGCCGCCTCCTCAGCGTTGTTTGAATCAGTCCCGGAGCCTGCGCTGTTAGGTTAGCCCTTGGCCATGCACACATATTGCGCTGCCCGTCTTCTGACATCATTTGGTGTCAGGCTGGCTGCGCCTGTGCGGCCGCACTGGCCGAGAGCCCGCCTCGTACTGTCTTCTGATTTAATCCCACTGGGGGCCAGAGATCCATGGACATGCGCAGTGCATATCTGAACCTCCACCTCTCACTCATCTCCCTACGGCTTATTCTGACTGTGTGGTGTCAGCTGGTCCCTAATAGCATGCCACGGCCGTGACACCGCACAGTCAGAAGAAGCCGTAGGGAGATGAGTGAGAGGTGGAGGTTCAGATATGCACTGCGCATGTCCATGGATCTCTGGCCCCCAGTGGGATTAAATCAGAAGACAGTACAAGGCGGGCTCTCGGCCAGCGCGGCCGCACAGGCGCAGCCAGCCTGACACCAAATGATGTCAGAAGACGGGCAGCGCAAAATGTGTGCATGGCCAAGGGCTAACCTAACAGCGCAGGCTCCAGGACTGATTCAAACAACGCTGAGGAGGCGGCGCACGGCGCCAAGGGGGTAAGAATGACGGCTGTGCTGCGTCACATCACAAAGGAAAGTTCCACCTACCGGACGGTATCACGGTAGGAGGGGACACTGTCATGATCTCTGCAGGCAGAGATCATAGCAAGCCTATAGAGGGACAAGCTCTCGGAAGATGGAACTATACTGACCATGAACTAAGCCTGCCGCGCAACTAGAAATAGCCAGGTAGCATTTCCTATTTATCGCTAGATGCCCAGCTCTGGCCTAAGACCTAAATAGCTAGCAGAGGGAAATATAAGACCTGGCTCACCTCTAGAGAAATATTCCAAAGAAGACAGTAGCCCCCCACATATAATGACGGTGAGTTCAGATGAAACAACAAACGCAGCAGGAAAATAGTCTTAGCAAATTTGAGGTCCGCTTACTAGATAGCAGAAGACAGATAGTATACTTTCATGGTCAGCAGAAAAACACTAACAAAACACCATCCAGAGATTACCTTAAACTCTGGCATTAACTCATAACGCCAGAGTAGCAATCCCTGATCAACGAGAGCTTTCCAGACACAGTAACAAAACTTCAGCTGTGAACTGGAACAAATAGGCAAAACAAAACATGGACAAAAGTCCAACTTATCTAGTAGTTGTCTAGAAGCAGGAACAAGCACTGAGAGGCATCAGATAACATTGTTGACCGGCAAGAAACCACCAGAGAAATGAGCTTAAATAGCGACACCCACTACTGATGGAACCAGGTGAAACAGGAAAGAGGATGACAAGTCCAATTCCACAAGCGGCCACCGGGGGAGCCCAGAATCCAAATTCACAACAGTACCCCCCCCTCAAGGAGGGGGCACCGAACCCTCACCAGATCCACCAGGGCGACCAGGATGAGCCCTATGGAAGGCACGAACAAGATCAGAAGCATGAACATCAGATGCATTGACCCAAGAATTATCCTCCTGGCCGTAACCCTTCCAGTTGACCAGATACTGGAGTTTCCGTCTGGAAACACGAGAGTCCAAAATTTTCTCCACAACGTACTCCAACTCACCCTCAACCAACACCGGAGCAGGAGGCTCAACTGAAGGTACAACAGGTACCTCATACCTGCGCAATAACGACCGATGAAAAACGTTATGAATGGAAAAGGACGCAGGGAGGTCCAAACGGAAAGAAACAGGATTAAGAATCTCCAATATTCTATAAGGGCCGATGAACCGAGGTTTAAACTTAGGAGAAGAGACCCTCATAGGGACAAAACGAGAAGACAACCACACTAAATCTCCAACACAAAGCCGAGAACCAACACGACGATGACGGTTGGCAAAACGCTGAGTCTTCTCCTGGGACAACTTCAAATTGTCCATAACCTGCCCCCAGATGTGATGCAATCTCTCCACCACCGCATCCACTCCAGGACAATCCGAGGATTCCACCTGACCGGAGGAAAATCGAGGGTGAAACCCCGAATTACAGAAAAACGGGGACACCAAGGTGGAAGAACTGGCCCGATTATTGAGGGCGAACTCTGCCAATGGCAAAAAAGCAACCCAATCATCCTGGTCAGCAGAGACAAAACACCTCAGATATGTCTCAAGGGTCTGATTAGTCCGCTCGGTCTGGCCATTAGTCTGAGGGTGAAAAGCAGATGAAAAAGACAAATCTATGCCCATCCTAGCACAGAATGCCCGCCAAAATCTAGACACAAATTGGGTACCTCTGTCAGAAACAATATTCTCAGGAATACCGTGCAAACGGACAACATTCTGAAAAAACAGAGGAACCAACTCAGAAGAAGAAGGCAACTTGGGCAGAGGAACCAAATGGACCATTTTAGAGAAACGGTCACAGACCACCCAGATGACAGACATCTTCTGGGAAACAGGCAGATCTGAAATAAAATCCATCGAGATGTGTGTCCAAGGCCTCTTAGGAATAGGCAAGGGCAACAGCAGTCCGCTAGCCCGAGAACTACAAGACTTGGCCCGAGCACAAACGTCACATGACTGCACAAAGACTCGCACATCTCGTGACAGGGAAGGCCACCAGAAGGATCTTGCCACCAAATCCCTGGTACCAAAAATTCCGGGATGACCTGCCAATGCAGAAGAATGTACCTCAGAGATGACGCTGCTGGTCCAATCATCCGGAACAAACAGTCTATCAGGCGGACAACGATCCGGTCTATCCGCCTGAAACTCTTGCAAGGACCGCCGCAGATCAGGAGAAACGGCCGACAAAATTACTCCCTCTCTAAGGATACCTGTGGGTTCAGAATTACCAGGAGAGTCCGGGTCAAAACTCCTAGAAAGGGCATCTGCCTTAACATTCCTAGAACCCGGTAGGTACGACACCACAAAATTAAAGCGAGAAAAAAATAAAGACCAGCGCGCCTGTCTAGGATTCAGGCGTCTGGCAGTCTCAAGATAAATCAAATTTTTGTGGTCAGTCAATACCACCACCTGATGCCTAGCCCCCTCGAGCCAATGGCGCCACTCCTCAAACGCCCACTTCATGGCCAAAAGCTCCCGATTCCCAACATCATAATTCCGCTCTGCGGGCGAAAATTTGCGAGAAAAGAAGGCACAAGGCCTAATGACGGAGCAGTCGGAACCTTTCTGCGACAACACTGCCCCAGCTCCGATCTCCGAAGCGTCAACCTCAACCTGAAAAGGCAGATTCACATCAGGCTGACGCAACACAGGGGCAGAGGCAAAACGGCGCCTAAGCTCCTGAAAGGCCTCTACAGCATGAGGGGACCAATTAGCAACATCAGCGCCTTGTCTGGTCAAATCAGTCAGTGGTTTAACGACATCCGAAAAACCAGCAATAAATCGGCGGTAAAAGTTGGCAAAGCCCAAAAATCTCTGAAGACCCTTAAGAGAGGAGGGCTGAGTCCAGTCACAAATAGCTTGCACCTTGACGGGATCCATCTCAATGGAAGAGGGAGAAAAAATATACCCCAAAAAGGAAATTTTCTGGACCCCAAAAACGCACTTAGACCCCTTCACACATAAAGAATTAGACCGCAGAACCTGAAAAACTCTCCTGACCTGCTGGACATGAGAGTCCCAGTCATCAGAAAAAATCAGAATATCATCCAGATATATTATCATAAATTTATCCAGAAAATCGCGGAAAATATCATGCATAAAAGACTGGAAAACTGAAGGGGCATTAGAAAGACCAAAAGGCATGACCAAATACTCAAAGTGGCCCTCGGGCGTATTAAATGCGGTCTTCCACTCATCCCCCTGCCTGATCCGCACCAAATTATACGCCCCACGAAGATCAATTTTAGAGAACCACTTAGCACCCTCTATACGAGCAAACAAATCAGTAAGCAATGGCAATGGGTATTGATACTTAACAGTGATCTTATTCAGAAGCCGATAATCAATACATGGTCTCAAAGAGCCGTCTTTTTTTGAGACAAAGAAAAACCCAGCTCCCAAGGGAGAAGAAGATGGACGAATATGTCCCTTTTCCAAAGACTCCTTTATATATTCCCGCATAGCAGCATGTTCCGGCACAGACAAATTAAACAAACGACCCTTTGGATATTTACAACCCGGTATCAAATCTATGGCACAATCGCACTCACGGTGCGGAGGTAACGACCCAAGCTTGGGTTCGTCAAAGACGTCTTGATAATCAGAGAGGAACTCAGGGACTTCAGAGGGAATGGACGACGAAATAGAAACCAAAGGTACGTCCCCATGAATACCCTTACATCCCCAGCTCAACACAGACATTGCTCTCCAGTCCAAGACTGGGTTGTGAGACTGCAACCATGGCAATCCCAGTACCAAATCGTCATGTAAATTATACAGCACCAGGAAACGAATAATCTCCTGGTGATCCGGATTGATACGCATGGTTACTTGTGTCCAGTATTGTGGTTTATTATTAGCCAATGGGGTGGAGTCAATCCCCTTCAGAGGAATAAGAGTCTCCAAAGGCTCTAAATCAAAACCACAACGATTGGCAAAGGACCAATCCATAAGACTCAGAGCGGCGCCAGAGTCAACATAGGCGTCCGTGGCAACGGATGACAAAGAGCAAATCAGGGTTACAGACAAAATAAACTTAGACTGAATGGTGCCAATGGAAACAGACTTATCAAGCTTCTTTGTACGCCTAGAGCATGCTGATATAACATGAGTAGAATCCCCACAATAGAAACACAATCCATTCTTCCGTCTAAAATTCTGTCGCTCGCTCCTGGACAGAATTCTATCACACTGCATACTTTCTGGCGTCTTTTCCATAGACACCGCCAGATGGTGCACCGGTTTGCGCTCCCGCAGACGCCTATCAATCTGAATAGCCATTGTCATGGACTCATTCAGACCTGCAGGCAAAGGGAACCCCACCATAACATCCTTAACGGCATCAGAGAGACCCTCTCTGAAAGTTGCCGCCAAGGCGCACTCATTCCACTGAGTAAGCACAGACCATTTACGGAATTTTTGGCAGAAAACTTCAGCTTCGTCTTGCCCCTGAGATAGTGCCATCAAAGTTTTTTCTGCCTGAAGTTCCAAATGAGGTTCCTCATAAAGCAAGCCCAAGGCCAGAAAAAACGCATCCACATCGCGTAACGCAGGATCCCCTGCTGGCAATGAGAAGGCCCAATCTTGAGGGTCACCCCTGAGCAAGGAAATCACAATCCTAACCTGCTGAGCAGGGTCTCCAGCTGAACGAGACTTCAGGGACAAATAAAGCTTACAATTATTTCGGAAATTCTGGAAGCTAGCTCTATTCCCTGTGAAGAACTCCGGCAAAGGAATTCTCGGTTCAGATACCGGAGCATGTACCACAAAATCTTGTAAATTTTGTACTTTCGTGATGAGATTATTCAAACCCGCAGTTATACTCTGGAGATCCATTATTGTCAGGTGCACACAGAGCATACAGAGATTAGGAGGAGAGAGAGAAAAAAGACTGCAGCAAGGCAGACTGGAGGAAAAAAAAAAAAAAAAATTCCAGCAGACTTCTTATAACTCTCCTTTCTCAACCTGGGTCTTTAACACTTTATTGGCCGGTCAAACTGTCATGATCTCTGCAGGCAGAGATCATAGCAAGCCTATAGAGGGACAAGCTCTCGGAAGATGGAACTATACTGACCATGAACTAAGCCTGCCGCGCAACTAGAAATAGCCAGGTAGCATTTCCTATTTATCGCTAGATGCCCAGCTCTGGCCTAAGACCTAAATAGCTAGCAGAGGGAAATATAAGACCTGGCTCACCTCTAGAGAAATATTCCAAAGAAGACAGTAGCCCCCCACATATAATGACGGTGAGTTCAGATGAAACAACAAACGCAGCAGGAAAATAGTCTTAGCAAATTTGAGGTCCGCTTACTAGATAGCAGAAGACAGATAGTATACTTTCATGGTCAGCAGAAAAACACTAACAAAACACCATCCAGAGATTACCTTAAACTCTGGCATTAACTCATAACGCCAGAGTAGCAATCCCTGATCAACGAGAGCTTTCCAGACACAGTAACAAAACTTCAGCTGTGAACTGGAACAAATAGGCAAAACAAAACATGGACAAAAGTCCAACTTATCTAGTAGTTGTCTAGAAGCAGGAACAAGCACTGAGAGGCATCAGATAACATTGTTGACCGGCAAGAAACCACCAGAGAAATGAGCTTAAATAGCGACACCCACTACTGATGGAACCAGGTGAAACAGGAAAGAGGATGACAAGTCCAATTCCACAAGCGGCCACCGGGGGAGCCCAGAATCCAAATTCACAACAGGACACTTTTTATAAGTGTTAGGTTCAGCATGTGCAAGGACCATAATTAAAAGAGCTAAGTTTACCTTTTCCAGCATTAGTGCTGTACACGATGGCTCTTTCAGCTACAAACGCCTGGGGGGGGGGTTAAAGTTTCCCTTTCAACTTGCTCCAGTGCAGGCTTCGGCCTACACTCTGCTCCCTCTCCTCCTCCTGCTGACCCTGGGCTCTAACACCGCCAGTTGGGGCTCAGATGTGCTAGCTGCACAGAGCCAAACACCAGCCAATGTGTCAGTGGGGTTCAGCACCGCCAGCTGTTCCCCTGCTGTGTAGCCGGCAACGTGTCCTGCAACAGCCACGCAGACACAAGAACTAAAATTGAAGGAAACCTGTCCCCCCTCCCCCAGGCGTTTTTACGTTTTACAGCCACCTTGTACGACAGTAATGCTGCATGTGTGCAAGGTGGCTCAGAAACTTAATCTCCTTGCCCATGTTGAAGTGAACACGTCTAAAAATGAGTCCTCTGCGACCATTAAAACGTCCCTCAGGTGTGATTTTCCTTTGTATTGACACGCAACAAGCTCCTTGGTAGCGCTGCCCATCTTCTGGCATCATTGTTTGGCTGGGTGCGCCTCTGCGGCCGCCTTGCCCCACACAACGCCCCTCGGTGTCTTATTTATTTGGACTGCGAGGGTGTGATTGATGGGCATGAACGGTGCATTTCTTCACCTGTCCCTCATCTCCTTCCGCCTTCCTCAGACTGTGCGGCTTCATGGCCGCGGCATGCGATAAGGGATCAGCTGACGCCGCACAGTCTGAAGCGGGTGTAAGGACCCGAGTGTGAGAGGCGAACATATGTACTGCGCCAGGCCATGAATCCCAGCCCCGCAGTGTTTAACAATGTTAACACACTGGGGGGCTGGGATGCATGGTCATCGCAAACCGCAACAGCCGACATAACATGATGTCAGAGGATGGGCAGCGCTAACAGCCCAAGGCCAAGGGATAACACAAAAGCGCAGACTCCTGTGCAACAAATAACGATGCTCAGGAGGCCGCGCAAAGCACCAAGGTGGCATTTTTGCCAGCTGTACTGCGTCTCTTTATGAAGGGAACTCACGCCTCAAAATCAGTTTGACTGTGTAAGGGCCTAAATGTTATACGTGTTCCTTTCAGCGTGTGCAAGGAGCAAAATTAAAAGAGCAACCTTTGACTTGTGCAGCACTACTGCTGCATAAGCTGTGGCTCTTCTACTTTGTAACCCCTGAGGGGGGGTTAAAGGTTACCTTTGAAATTGGTTCAAGTAGGCTTCGGCCTACACTCTGCTCCCCCTGTAGAGCCCGGGCTCCAACACCGCCAGTTGGGGCCCGGTACTGCTAGCTGCACAGAGCCAAACACCAGCCAATGTGTCAGTGGGGTTCAGCACCGCCAGCTGTTCCCCTGCTGTGCAGCCGGCAACGTGTCCTGCAACAGCCACGCAGGCACAACAGACCCAAAGCTGCCGCCAGTGCAGGCTTCGGCCTACACTCTGCTCCCTCTCCTCCTCCTGCTGACCCCGGGCTCTAACACCGCCAGTTGGGGCCCGGTACTGCTAGCTGCACAGAGAAAAACACCAGCCAATGTGTCAGTGGGGTTCTGCACCGCCAGCTGTTCCCCTGCTGTGCAGCCGGCATCGTGTCCTGCAAAAGCCACGCATACACAAGAACTGAAATTGAAGGGAACCTGTCCCCCCTCCCCCAGGCGTTTGTACGTTTTTAAGGCCACCTTGTACAGCGGTAATGCTGCATGTGTGCAAGGTGGCTCATAAACGTATTCTCCTCGCACATGTGGAACTGAAAACACGTCTGAAATGTGTCCTCTGTGTGACCATTTAACCGTCCCGGGGGTGTGACTTTCCTTTGTAATGACACGCTGCAACCCCCTTGGTAGCGCTGCCCGTCTTCTGGCATCATTGTTTGGCTGCCTGCGCCTCTGCGGCCGCCCTGACCCACACAACGCCCCTCGGTGTCTTATTTCTTGGGACTGCGAGGGTGTGATTGATGGGCATGAGCAGTGCATCAGTTCGCCTGTCCCTCATCTCCTTCCGCCTTCTTCAGACTGTGCGGCTTCATGGCCGTGGCATGCGATAAGGGATCAGCTGACGCCGCACAGTCTGCAGCGGGTGTAAGGACCCGAGTGCGAGAGGCGAACATATGTGCTGCGCCAGGCCATGAATCACAGCCCCGCAGTGTTTTAACAATGTTAAGACACCGCGGGGCTGGGATTCATGGTCATCGCGAACCGCAGCGGCCGACATTAAATGAGGTCAGAAGATGGGCAGCGCTAACAGCGCTAGGCCAGGGGATAACACGACAGCGCAGACTCCTGTACAGCAAATAACAACGCTCAGGAGGCTGCACCCAGCACCAAGGTGGGATTCTTGACATCTGTGCTGCGTCTCATTACAAAGGGAACTCGCGCCTCCAACACAGTTTGACTGTATAAAGGGCTAAATGTTATACGTGTTTCATTCAGCGTGTGCAAGGAGCAAAATTAAAAGAGCAACCTTTGACTTGTGCAGCACTACTGCTGCATAAGCTGTGGCTCTTCTACTTTGTAACCCCTGAGGGGGGGTTAAAGGTTACCTTTGAAATTGGTTCAAGTAGGCTTCGGCCTACACTCTGCTCCCCCTGCAGAGCCCGGGCTCCAACACCGCCAGTTGGGGCCCGGTACTGCTAGCTGCACAGAGCCAAACACCAGCCAATGTGTCAGTGGGGTTCAGCACCGCCAGCTGTTCCCCTGCTGTGCAGCCGGCAACGTGTCCTGCAACAGCCATGCAGGCACAACAGACCCAAAGCTGCCGCCAGTGCAGGCTTCGGCCTACACTCTGCTCCCTCTCCTCCTCCTGCTGACCCCGGGCTCTAACACCGCCAGTTGGGGCCCGGTACTGCTAGCTGCACAGAGAAAAACACCAGCCAATGTGTCAGTGGGGTTCAGCACCGCCAGCTGTTCCCCTGCTGTGCAGCCGGCATCGTGTCCTGCAAAAGCCACGCATACACAAGAACTGAAATTGAAGGGAACCTGTCCCCCCTCCCCCAGGCGTTTGTACGTTTTTAAGGCCACCTTGTACAGCGGTAATGCTGCATGTGTGCAAGGTGGCTCATAAACGTATTCTCCTCGCACATGTGGAACTGAAAACACGTCTGAAATGTGTCCTCTGTGTGACCATTTAACCGTCCCGGGGGTGTGACTTTCCTTTGTAATGACACGCTGCAACCCCCTTGGTAGCGCTGCCCGTCTTCTGGCATCATTGTTTGGCTGCCTGCGCCTCTGCGGCCGCCCTGACCCACACAACGCCCCTCGGTGTCTTATTTCTTGGGACTGCGAGGGTGTGATTGATGGGCATGAGCAGTGCATCAGTTCGCCTGTCCCTCATCTCCTTCCGCCTTCTTCAGACTGTGCGGCTTCATGGCCGTGGCATGCGATAAGGGATCAGCTGACGCCGCACAGTCTGCAGCGGGTGTAAGGACCCGAGTGCGAGAGGCGAACATATGTGCTGCGCCAGGCCATGAATCACAGCCCCGCAGTGTTTTAACAATGTTAAGACACCGCGGGGCTGGGATTCATGGTCATCGCGAACCGCAGCGGCCGACATTAAATGAGGTCAGAAGATGGGCAGCGCTAACAGCGCTAGGCCAGGGGATAACACGACAGCGCAGACTCCTGTACAGCAAATAACAACGCTCAGGAGGCTGCACCCAGCACCAAGGTGGGATTCTTGACATCTGTGCTGCGTCTCATTACAAAGGGAACTCGCGCCTCCAACACAGTTTGACTGTATAAAGGGCTAAATGTTATACGTGTTTCATTCAGCGTGTGCAAGGAGCAAAATTAAAAGAGCAACCTTTGACTTGTGCAGCACTACTGCTGCATAAGCTGTGGCTCTTCTACTTTGTAACCCCTGAGGGGGGGTTAAAGGTTACCTTTGAAATTGGTTCAAGTAGGCTTCGGCCTACACTCTGCTCCCTCTGTAGAGCCCGGGCTCCAACACCGCCAGTTGGGGCCCGGTACTGCTAGCTGCACAGAGCCAAACACCAGCCAATGTGTCAGTGGGGTTCAGCACCGCCAGCTGTTCCCCTGCTGTGCAGCCGGCAACGTGTCCTGCAACAGCCACGCAGGCACAACAGACCCAAAGCTGCCGCCAGTGCAGGCTTCGGCCTACACTCTGCTCCCTCTCCTCCTCCTGCTGACCCCGGGCTCTAACACCGCCAGTTGGGGCCCGGTACTGCTAGCTGCACAGAGAAAAACACCAGCCAATGTGTCAGTGGGGTTCAGCACCGCCAGCTGTTCCCCTGCTGTGCAGCCGGCATCGTGTCCTGCAAAAGCCACGCAGACACTTGCTCTTGTACCTTCTGCTCCCCATCCTGGTTCCAGTACCGTCAGCTGGTTCCGGGCAGAGCCTTTGGCTTAGGTGCCTCCCTCTGGGTATCCGAGTTCCACCAACGTCAGGTGGTCCTTTGGAGTGCTTTCAGGCACGGGTACCTCCTGCTTAGTAACCGGGTTCCAGTAACGTCAGCTGGTCTTCGGTAGTTCCATTGGCTCTTGGACCTTCGGCTACACATCCGGGTTCCAGCACCGTCAGCTGGTTCTCGGCAGTGTCTTTTGCTCTTGTACCTTCTGCTCCCCATCCTGGTTCCAGTACCGTCAGCTGGTTCCGGGCAGAGCCTTTGGCTTAGGTGCCTCCCTCTGGGTATCCGAGTTCCACCAACGTCAGGTGGTCCTTGGTAGTGCTTTCAGGCACGGGTACCTCCTGCTTAGTAACCGGGTTCCAGTAATGTCAGCTGGTCCTCGGTAGTTCCATTGGCTCTTGGACCTTCGGGTAGCCATCCGAGTTCCAGTTCCATCAGCTGGTTCTCGGCATTTTCTCAGCCTCCTTGTACCTTCTGCTACATTTCCAAGTTCAAGAGACTAAACACGATGACCCGGAAGACCACCCCTAAGATGACGACGACACCAGAGACGACAACCACCGTGATGACGACGACCCTGGAGACGATGACCCTGAAGACCACCCCGATGACGACGACCCTGAAGACCACCCCGATGACGACGACCCCGGAGACGACGACCCTGGAGACGACGACGACCTGGAAGACCGAGAAGCAGAAGAACAAGAGGCTGCAGAACAAAGAGCAGAAGAACATTAAGCATAACACTAAATATCAGAGCAAAAAATATTATCTAAATTATAAGCAGAAGAAGACTAAGCAGTGTATGGGGGTGAGTCCGTTCCTCCTCGTGGTGCCCCTGGATAAAGCCTGATGCTGCAGGCCAAACTGAACGCGGACAAATGTAACTGTTTTGTGACAGGCAGAACGGAAGGTGTAATCTTCAAACTTTTATAGATAACAACTACGGCAATGCCTGTCACAAATAAGAATATGATGAAGAAGTAGAATATGAAGAAGATAATAGTAAAATAAAAAGAATATGAACAATGTAACCAAAAAAATAATAGGTAGAAGATGAAGAAGAAGATGAATAAGGTGAAGAAGTTGATGTCAAAGAAGCTGATGATGAGGATAATGAAGAAGAAAGTGTGGGAGAAGTAAAAAAGAAGGTGAAGGGCGTGGAAGTAGTGAAACATCAATATCTGACAAAATAAAAAAAAAATTAACATAGTCAAAATCTTTCTACCGCCGAACGTCATAAAAAAAACCAAAATCCTGCTATTCTATTACATTGGGCTAAACCTCTGTGCCTTTAATGTCTCCGCCACGTCCCCCAATACATCCTACATTATTCTTAGTTGTTTTCCTTCATGTAGAATGAACCTACAAGTTTATAAAGGGTTTATTTTAATTCCGATATTTTCGTCCCATTGACTTGCATTGGGATCGGGTATCGGTATCGGATTAGATCCGATATTTTGACGGTATCGGCCGATACTTTCCGATACCGATACTTTCCGATATCGGAAAGTATCGCTCAATACTAGTCATAGGTAATGAAATATCCCATATAATTATTTTGTATTTCAATTTGTTGGCTAACAATGCTGTAAAAGAGACTTTTTAAAGCCAAAATTCTACTGTAATTAATTAATTACCTATAAAATATCTCAGAAACTAGAGCCAGTCTTGCAAAGCTGAAGTCATATTCTTAATCAGCACCATAAACCTAATATAAAACCATTCAGGCATCATTGACACCAAAATCAATGTTTACTAATATAATTATTAATTGGAATTAACCCCTTAACGACCGCCTATACGCCTTTTAACGGCGGCCGCTAAGGGTACTTAAACCGTTAATTAACGGCGGCGTGGAAAAAGTGAATAGTGCCCCCCAGAGTCGGATTTTCTCTGGGGTCTCGGTTGCCGGGGGTAGCCGAGACCCCAGAGAACATGATTCGGGTTTTTTTTACCGACCCCCGAGTTGCGATCACCGGTAATTAACCATTTACCGGAGATAGCAAAAAAAAAAACCGCGATCTCCCTTTTAATTTCTCTGTCCTCCGATGTGATCGCACATCAGAGGACAGAGAAATGGGGTCCCAGATAGCCCCCCAATACTCACCTGTCTCCCCCGGTGCTCCTCGTGGCTCCCGATGGGCACCGCCATCTTCGTCCGGCAAAAAAATGGCGGACGCATGCGCAGTGCGCCTGCCGGCCGGTACCCGGAGGATCTTTGGGGTCTCGGCTGCCGGGGATAGCCGAGACCCCAAAGAACATGATCGGGGTCGGTTCTTACCGACCCCAGTTTTGCGATCGCTGGTAATTAACTGTTTACCGGCGGTCGCAAAAAAAAAAAAAGAAAAAGTGATCGGTAATTCTCTGTCCTCTGATGTGATCGCACATCAGAGGACAGAGAAATAGGGGGATTCGGGGACCCTGCTATACTTACCGGTGTCCCTGGGTCCTCCTGGGTCCCCTCCTGCCCACCGGCTTCTTCCTATGGAAAGAAAATGGTGGGCGCATGCGCAGTGCGCCCGCTCTCTGCTGCCATCTGCCGGCCGGCAGGAGAGAGGAGTTGGGGCTAAAATTAGGGTTAGGGTTGGGGCTAATTTAGGGTTAGGGTTGGGGCTAAATTTAGGGTTAGGGTTAGGGCTAGGGTTAGGCTTCTTTCACACTTGCGTCGGTACGGGGCCATTGCAATGCGTCGGCCCGACGTACCGACGCACGTTGTGAAAATTGTGCACAATGTGGGCAGCGGATGCAGTTTTTCAATGCATCCACTGCCCAGTTTGGGGAGGAGGGGGCAGAGTTATGGCCACGCATGAGCGGAAATGGCGGAGGTGATGTACAAAAAAAAGGTTACATTGAACGTTTTTTTTGTGACGACGGTCCGCCAAAACACAACGGATCCAGTGCACGACGGACGCGACGTGTGGCCATCCGTCAGTAATACAAGTCTATGGGCAAAAAAGGCATCCTGCGGGCACATTTGCAGGATCAGTTTTTTGTCCAAAACGACGGATTGCGACAGATGCCACACGACGCAAGTGTTAAAGTAGCCTTAGGGCTAGGGTTAGGGTTGGGGCTAAAGTTAGGGCTAGGGTTAGGGTTAAGTTTAGGGTTAGGGTTGGGGCTAAATTTAGGGTTAGGGTTAGGGCTAAAGTTAGTGTTACGGCTAGGGTTGGGGCTAAAATTAGGGTTAGGGCTAGGGTTAGGGTTGAGGCTAAAGTTAGGGTTAGGGCTAGGGTTGGGGCTAAAGTTAGGGCTAGAGTTGAGGCTAAAGTTAGGGTTAGAGTTGGGATTAGGGTTTGGATTAGGTTTGGTATTAGGCTTAGGGTTGGCATTAGGGTTACGTTTGGGATTAGGGTTAGGTTTGGGATTAGGTTTAAGGTTAGGGTTGGGATTAGGGTTAGGGGTGTATTGGGATTAGGGTTAGGTTTGCGGTTAAGGTTGAGATTAGGATTAGGGGTGTGTTGGATTTAGGGTTTTGATTAGAGTTATGGTTAGGGTTGAGATTAGGGTTGTTTTGGGGTCAGGGTTGTGATTATCGTTAGGGTTGTGATTAGGATTATGGATCGGGTTGGGATTAGGGTTAGGGGTGTGTTGGGGTAAGGGTTGGAGTTAGAATTGGGGAGTTTCCACTGTTTAGGTACATCAGGGGGTCTCCAAAAATGACAGCCAATTTTGCGCTCAAAAAGTCAAATGGTGCTCCCTCCCTTCTGAGCTCTGCCGTGCGCACAAACAGTGGTTTACCCCCACATATGGGGCATCTGCGTACTCGGGATAAATTGGACAACAACATTGGGGGTCCAATTTCTCCTGTTACCCTTGTGAAAATAAAAATTTGGGGGCTAAAAAATCTTTTTTTTATTTTCACGACTCTGCATTATAAACTTCTGTGAAGCTCTTGGGCATTCAAAGTTCTCACCACCACACATCTAGATAAGTTCCTTGGGGGTCTAGTTTCCAAAATGGGGTCACTTGTGGGGGGTTTCTACTGTTTAGGTACATCAGGGGCTCTGCAAACGCAACATAATGCCCGCAGACCATTCTATCAAAGTCTGCATTCCAAAACGGCGCTCCTTCCCTTACGAGCTCTGCAGTGCGCCCAAACAGTGGTTTACCCCCACATATGGGGTACCAGCATACTCAGGACAAATTGGACAACAACCTTTGGGGTCCGATTTCTCTTGTTACCCTTCTGAAAATAAAAACTTGGGGGCTAAAATATATTTTTTGTGGAAAAAAAAAATATATTTTTACGACTCTGCATTACAAACTTCTGTGAAGCACTTGGGCTTTCAAAGTTCTAACCACATATCTAGATAAGTTCCTTGGGGGGTCTAGTTTGCAAAATGGGGTCACTTGTGGGGGGTTTCTACTGTTTAGGTACATCAGGGGCTCTGCAAACGCAACATAACGCCCGCAGACCATTCTATCAAAGTGTCAGGGGAGACCTAGGTATGCAAGAGCTAAAGACCCGGGCCCCTGCGATTTCCCTCAGACTAGGGAAACCCTGACTGACCCTCTCCCAGAGTTTACACTGATGGTGTGCATGTCTGGGCCTCCACGCTCACCCTGTCTCCTGTTTCAACCCTAGGCTGAAACCACAACCCACCCCCACCACCAGTGAAGAGACCACACACCAATACCCACAGCACTGACAAGGATAACGGAAAAATATGCAACACGCCGCAGTCACTCAGGAATACACTATAAGTGCACCGGGCAAAATAAATACAAATATAGGAAGGAGAAAATAAGACAAAGGGAAATACACCACCAGCAACGATACTCCAACTCCTAGCTCACCACTCCAGACCGAGATAACCAAGCACAAGACAGAATCTATAATCGGCGACGCCCAATGTTCAGAAGAACTATTTAAAGGCAGTGGGCGTGGCCCAGCTTCCAATCCGAGCACCAGCTAAATTAACCCCGGACCAGCTAGATAAAATCTAGCCGACGCCACTGAGCACATAGTGGACAAAAGTGGAAATACCGCTGTCTGTCGAACGCCCTGGTATGAACAGCGTCCGACATGACAGTACCCCGCCTTCTACGAGGGACCCCAGGGCCCTCACGGCTTATAGGACCCGGCTTGTCCAGATGACGGCGGTGAAACATACTGACCAGCCGATCCGCATGAATGTCCGAGGCTGGTACCCAGGACCTTTCCTCAGACCCATAACCAAGCCAGTGTACCAAGTACTGTAAAGTGCGGCGCACTACACGAGAGTCAACCACCTTGGAGACTTCGAATTCCAAATTACCATCCATCAAGACTGGAGAAGGCATTGGTGTCGCATCCACAAGACCCACCACCTTTTTGGCAACGATCTGTGGAACACGTTGTGTATCTTATACACCGTAGGAAGCTTCAACCGGTACGCTACTGGGTTAATGACGGCGGCGACCCTAAATGGACCAATAAACCTTGGACCCAATTTAAGAGATGGTATCTTGAGTCTTATGTTTTTTGTGGATAACCACACCCAGTCATCCACATTCAGGTCTGGACCTGGCACACGCCTACTGTCAGCCACACGTTTGTACCTAGCACCCACACTCAACAGGCGCTGTTTAACTCTCCTCCAGACTGATGACAATTGTGCTCCTAACTGGTCTTCCTCCGGAACGCCGGAAGAGCCCTTCTGACTCAAAGTACAAAATTGAGGATGTAGCCCGTAAACACAAAAAAACGGAGACTCCCCAGATGACTCCTGGCTGTGATTATTGATGGCAAACTCAGCCAAAGGAAGGAACGTCGACCACTCCTCCTGGTTATCAGTAACAAAGCAGCGTAAATACTGTTCCAAATTTTGGTTCATACGCTCGGTCTGACCATTTGACTGAGGATGAAACGCCAAGGAATGAGACAACTTGATCCCCAGCCATGAGCAAAATGCTTTCCAAAGTTTTGCCACAAACTGAGACCCCCTATCAGAAACGATGTCAGAGGGAACCCCATGAAGTCTGACCACCTCCTGCACAAATACCTGAGCCAGAGTCTTAGCGTTAGGCAACGAAGGCAAAGAAACAAAGTGTGACATTTTTGAGAACCGATCAACAATCACCAAGATGACCGTGTTCCCAGCTGAGGAGGGCAAGTCAGTGATAAAATTCATGGAGATTTCCGTCCATGGCTTACTAGGTACCTCGAGAGGAAGTAGTGTGCCAACAGGACGGGAGCGGGGCGTCTTAGCCCTAGCGCACGTGGTGCAAGCTGACACATATGAGACCACGTCCTGTCGGATCTTGGGCCACCAAAACTGACATGACACCAACTCCAAGGTACCCCTAACCCCTGGGTTGCCAGCCAGGACAGCATCATGATGCTCCGCCAAAACCTTTAAGCGGAGATGAAGCAGTACAAACGTCTTGTTGATGGGAAGCTCAGATGGTACCTCCTCCTGGGCCTCGGCAATCTCAGCCTCAACCTCGGTAGTGAGAGCCGAAACCACAACACCCTTTTGGAGGATGGGTACTGGATCTTCCCGAGGTTTTCCCCCCGGAAAACACCTGGACAGAGCATCCGCCTTAGTGTTTTTAGACCCAGGTCTGTAAGTGACAACAAAGTTGAACCGCGTGAAAAACAATGCTCAGCGAGCCTGCCTGGGAGACAGACACTTGGCAGACTCCAAATAAAGCAAGTTCTTATGGTCGGTAATAACAGTAACCTGATGAACCGACCCCTCCAAGGAGTGTCGCCATTCCTCAAAGGCCTATTTGATTGCCAACAACTCCCTGTTGCCGATATCGTAGTTACGTTCGGCGGGCGACGGTTTCTTTGAAAAATATGCGCATGGTCGCAAACCACTCAAGGATGAGCCTTATGACAGCACCGCCCCCACACCAACCTCCGATGCATCGACTTCCACAACAAAAGGTTTCGATACGTCTGGCTGCACAAGAATGGGGGCCGAAACAAAACTGTTTTTAAGAAATTAAAATGCGCGCACAGCAGCCTCAGGCCAAACGGAGAAATTGGTACCCTTTTTAGTCATGTCAGTTAGCAGTTTAGCAATGATAGAAAAATCTTTGATAAGCTTCCTATAGTAGTTAGAAAACCCAAGGAACCGCTGAAGAGCTTTTAGGTTATCAGGCCGTTCCCAATGCAACACCGCTTGCACCTTAGCGGCGTCCATTTTGAAACCAGAAGCAGACACAATATAACCCAAGAAAGGCAACTCCTGAACTGAAAAAACAAATTTCTCAAATTTTGAATATAGCTTATTCTCTCTGAGAAGCTGTAACACCTGCCTGACATGATCTAAATGAGTATCACAGTCGCAAGAATATATGAGAATGTCATCTAGGTACACAATAATGAATTTCCCCAAAACATGCAAGAACACATCATTTATGAAATGTTGAAACACTGCAGGTGCGTTTGTCAACCCAAATGGCATCACCAAATTTTCAAAATGACCCTCAGGGGTATTAAAAGCCGTCTTCCACTCATCACCTTGACGGACTCTTATGAGGTTGTACGCCCCCCTGAGGTCAAGCTGGGTAAACCACTTAGCACCTGCCACCTGGTTGAACAAATCCGGTATCAATGGCATAGCGTATGGATCACGAACCGTAATCTGGTTTAACTCCCTGAAATCCAGACACGGGCGTAGTCCGCCATCTTTCTTCTTAACGAAGAAGAACCCTGCTGCCACTGGCGAGGAAGAAGGCCTGATTGTTATGGTTCTCAATGGCAAGAGAACATAGCCCAGCAAACATACGAACTAGCTCTTGGAAGGATGGAAACTAAACTGACCATGAACTAAACCTGCCGCACAACTAACAGTAGCCGGGTAGCGTAGCCTGCGTTTTATCCCTAGACGCCCAGCGCCGGCCGGAGGACTAACTAATCCTGGCAGAGGAAAATATAGTCCTGGCTCACCTCTAGAGAAATTTCCCCGAAAGGCAGACAGAGGCCCCCACAAATATTGGCGGTGATTTAAGATGAAATGACAAACATAGTATGAAAATAGGTTTAGCAAAATTGAGGTCCGCTTACTAGATAGCAGGAAGACAGAAAGGGCACTTTCATGGTCAGCTGAAAACCCTATCAAAATACCATCCTGAAATTACTTTAAGACTCTAGTATTAACTCATAACATCAGAGTGGCAATTTCAGATCACAAGAGCTTTCCAGACACAGAAACGAAACTACAGCTGTGAACTGGAACAAAATGCAAAAACAAACAAGGACTAAGTCCAACTTAGCTGGGAGTTGTCTAGCAGCAGGAACATGCACAGAAAGGCTTCTGATTACAATGTTGACCGGCATGGAAGTGACAGAGGAGCAAGGCTAAATAGCGACTCCCACATCCTGATGGAAACAGGTGAACAGAGAGGATGATGCACACCAGTTCAATTCCACCAGTGGCCACCGGGGGAGCCCAAAATCCAATTTCACAACAGTACCCCCCCCTCAAGGAGGGGGCACCGAACCCTCACCAGAACCACCAGGGCGATCAGGATGAGCCCTATGAAAGGCACGGACCAAATCGGAGGCATGAACATCAGAGGCAGTCACCCAAGAATTATCCTCCTGACCGTATCCCTTCCATTTGACCAGATACTGGAGTTTCCGTCTGGAAACACGGGAGTCCAAGATTTTTTCCACAATGTACTCCAACTCGCCCTCAACCAACACCGGAGCAGGAGGCTCAACGGAAGGCACAACCGGTACCTCATACCTGCGCAATAATGACCGATGAAAAACATTATGAATAGAAAAAGATGCAGGGAGGTCCAAACGGAAGGACACAGGGTTAAGAATCTCCAATATCTTGTACGGGCCGATGAACCGAGGCTTAAACTTGGGAGAAGAAACCCTCATAGGGACAAAACGAGAAGACAACCACGCCAAGTCCCCAACACAAAGCCGAGGACCAACCCGACGCCGGCGGTTGGCAAAAAGCTGAGTCTTCTCCTGGGACAACTTCAAATTGTCCACTACCTGCCCCCAAATCTGATGCAACCTCTCCACCACAGCATCCACTCCAGGACAATCCGAAGATTCCACCTGACCAGAAGAAAATCGAGGATGAAACCCTGAATTACAGAAAAAGGGAGACACCAAGGTGGCAGAACTGGCCCGATTATTGAGGGCAAACTCCGCTATAGGCAAAAAAGCAACCCAATCATCCTGATCTGCAGACACAAAACACCTCAAATATGTCTCCAAGGTCTGATTCGTCCGCTCGGTCTGGCCATTAGTCTGAGGATGGAAAGCAGACGAGAAAGACAAATCTATGCCCATCCTAGCACAGAATGCTCGCCAAAATCTAGACACGAATTGGGTACCTCTGTCAGAAACGATATTCTCCGGAATACCATGCAAACGGACCACATTTTGAAAAAACAGAGGAACCAACTCGGAAGAAGAAGGCAACTTAGGCAGGGGAACCAAATGGACCATCTTAGAGAAACGATCACACACCACCCAGATGACAGACATCTTCTGAGAAACAGGAAGATCCGAAATAAAATCCATCGAGATGTGCGTCCAGGGCCTCTTCGGGATAGGCAAGGGCAACAACAATCCACTAGCCCGAGAACAACAAGGCTTGGCCCGAGCACAAACATCACAAGACTGCACGAAGCCTCGCACATCTCGAGACAGGGAAGGCCACCAGAAGGACCTTGCCACCAAATCCCTGGTACCAAAGATTCCAGGATGACCTGCCAACGCAGAAGAATGAACCTCAGAAATGACTTTACTGGTCCAATCATCAGGAACAAACAGTCTACCAGGTGGGCAACGATCAGGTCTATCCGCCTGAAACTCCTGCAAGGCCCGCCGCAGGTCTGGAGAAACGGCAGACAATATCACTCCATCCTTAAGGATACCTGTAGGTTCAGAATTACCAGGGGAGTCAGGCTCAAAACTCCTAGAAAGGGCATCCGCCTTAACATTCTTAGAACCCGGCAGGTAGGACACCACAAAATTAAACCGAGAGAAAAACAACGACCAGCGCGCCTGTCTAGGATTCAGGCGTCTGGCGGACTCAAGATAAATTAGATTTTTGTGGTCAGTCAATACCACCACCTGATGTCTAGCCCCCTCAAGCCAATGACGCCACTCCTCAAAAGCCCACTTCATGGCCAAAAGCTCCCGATTCCCAACATCATAATTCCGCTCGGCGGGCGAAAATTTACGCGAGAAAAAAGCACAAGGTCTCATCACGGAGCAATCGGAACTTCTCTGCGACAAAACCGCCCCAGCTCCGACTTCAGAAGCGTCGACCTCAACCTGAAAAGGAAGAGCAACATCAGGCTGACGCAACACAGGGGCGGAAGAAAAGCGGCGCTTAAGCTCCCGAAAGGCCTCCACAGCAGCAGGGGACCAATCAGCAACATCAGCACCCTTCTTAGTCAAATCAGTCAATGGCTTAACAACATCAGAAAAACCAGCAATAAATCGACGATAAAAGTTAGCAAAGCCCAAAAATTTCTGAAGACTCTTAAGAGAAGAGGGTTGCGTCCAATCACAAATAGCCTGAACCTTGACAGGATCCATCTCGATGGAAGAGGGGGAAAAAATATATCCCAAAAAGGAAATCTTTTGAACCCCAAAAACGCACTTAGAACCCTTCACACACAAGGAATTAGACCGCAAAACCTGAAAAACCCTCCTGACCTGCTGGACATGAGAGTCCCAGTCATCCGAAAAAATCAAAATATCATCCAGATACACAATCATAAATTTATCCAAATAATCACGGAAAATGTCATGCATAAAGGACTGAAAGACTGAAGGGGCATTTGAAAGACCAAAAGGCATCACCAAATACTCAAAGTGGCCCTCTTTATGCGAGCAAACAAATCAGTCAGCAGTGGCAACGGATATTGATATTTAACCGTGATTTTATTCAAAAGCCGATAATCAATGCATGGCCTCAAAGAGCCATCTTTCTTAGCCACAAAGAAAAAACCGGCTCCTAAGGGAGATGATGAAGGATGAATATGTCCCTTTTCCAAGGACTCCTTTATATATTCTCGCATAGCAGCATGCTCAGGCACAGACAGATTAAATAAACGACCCTTAGGGTATTTACTACCCGGAATCAAATCTATGGCACAATCGCACTCCCAGTGCGGAGGTAATGAACCAAGCTTAGGTTCTTCAAAAACGTCACGATATTCAGTCAAGAATTCAGGAATCTCAGAGGGAATAGATGATGAAATGGAAACCACAGGTACGTCCCCATGCGTCCCCTTACATCCCCAGCTTAACACAGACATAGCTTTCCAGTCAAGGACTGGGTTATGAGATTGCAGCCATGGCAATCCAAGCACCAACACATCATGTAGGTTATACAGCACAAGAAAGCGAATAATCTCCTGGTGATCCGGATTAATCCGCATAGTTACTTGTGTCCAGTATTGTGGTTTATTGCTAGCCAATGGGGTGGAGTCAATCCCCTTCAGGGGTATAGGAGTTTCAAGAGGCTCCAAATCATACCCACAGCGTTTGGCAAAGGACCAATCCATAAGACTCAAAGCGGCGCCAGAGTCGACATAGGCATCCGCGGTAATAGATGATAAAGAACAAATCAGGGTCACAGATAGAATAAACTTAGACTGTAAAGTGCCAATTGAAACAGACTTATCAAGCTTCTTAGTACGCTTAGAGCATGCTGATATAACATGAGTTGAATCACCGCAATAGAAGCACAACCCATTTTTTCGTCTAAAATTCTGCCGTTCACTTCTGGACAGAATTCTATCACATTGCATATTCTCTGGCGTCTTCTCAGTAGACACCGCCAAATGGTGCACAGGTTTGCGCTCCCGCAGACGCCTATCGATCTGGATAGCCATTGTCATGGACTCATTCAGACCCGCAGGCACAGGGAACCCCACCATAACATCCTTAATGGCATCAGAGAGACCCTCTCTGAAATTCGCCGCCAGGGCGCACTCATTCCACTGAGTAAGCACAGCCCATTTACGGAATTTCTGGCAGTATATTTCAGCTTCGTCTTGCCCCTGAGATAGGGACATCAAGGCCCTTTCCGCCTGAAGTTCTAACTGAGGTTCCTCATAAAGCAACCCCAAGGCCAGAAAAAACGCATCCACATTGAGCAACGCAGGATCCCCTGGAGCCAATGCAAAAGCCCAATCCTGAGGGTCGCCCCGGAGCAAAGAAATCACAATCCTGACCTGCTGAGCAGGATCTCCAGCAGAGCGAGATTTCAGGGACAAAAACAACTTGCAATTATTTTTGAAATTTTGAAAGCAAGATCTATTCCCCGAGAAAAATTCAGGCAAAGGAATTCTAGGTTCAGATATAGGAACATGAACAACAAAATCTTGTAAGTTTTGAACTTTCGTGGTGAGATTATTCAAACCTGCATCTAAACTCTGAATATCCATTTTAAACAGGTGAACACAGAGCCATTCCAGGATTAGAAGGAGAGAGAGAGAGAGAAAGGCTGCAATATAGGCAGACTTGCAAGAGATTCAATTACAAGCACACTCAGAACTGAGAAAAAAAAAAAAAAAAATCTTCAGCAGACTTCTCTTTTCTCTCCTTTCTCTGTCAATTAATTTAACCCTTTATGGCCGGTCAAACTGTTATGGTTCTCAATGGCAAGAGAACATAGCCCAGCAAACATACGAACTAGCTCTTGGAAGGATGAAAACTAAACTGACCATGAACTAAACCTGCCGCACACTGGCGTAGCTAGAGCTTTTGCCGCCCGGGGCTGTTTCCGAGTTTGGCGCCCCCCCCCCCCATTGCCGTCACTCAATGCCGGGCACCGCCCCCACAGCACTGTTTACCCATGAAATCCAGTGCCTGCGCTGTGTATCGGTGTTTGGTGCAGGCGCAGAGAGCTCTGGCCGTCTGACATCACAGCCAGGCTTGCAGACTGCGCCTGTGCGGCCACCCACCTTGGTAATCCCAGCCCCGCAGTGTGTTATGCATTATGCAGAGTGCGGGGCTGGGATTCACAAGCAGGGCGGCCGCACAGGCGCAGTGTCCAGCATGTTGCCCCCAGTCTGTCTCCAGCATGTTGCCCCCAGTCTGTCTCCAGCATATTGCCCCCAGTCTGTCTCCAGCAATCTGCCCCCAGTCTGTCTCCAGCATGTTGCCCCCAGTCTGTCTCCAGCAATCTGCCCCAAGTCTGTCTGAGTCAGACATAAAGGAAAAAAAAAAAAAAAAAGTAAAATCCTCACCTCTCCCGTTCCCAGCACAGGTCCCGTGCACTCAGCGTCTCTCCGGCTCTGCAACGCTCAGGACAGAGAGGCTGAGCACGCAGTGATGACGTCATCGCACCCTCTGCCCTGAGACGTCGCAGAGTCAGAGGGCGCCGAAGACGCTGCAGCTGCCGCAGGAACCAGGAGAGGTGAGTATTAGAAGGGGGGGGCCCAATGCCAACGCTCAGAGGCGTAGCTAGGGTTTCAGCTTAGGGGGGCAAAAAATCTGAGTGGGCCCCTAACCAGGTACCCCTGACTACAGCGACGTGGTGCACCCTAATTGTGAGCCTGGGGGAACATCAGCAGATGACCGCACTGTGACTGAAAATAAATCTATATACAAAACCGAACAATGATATTACTATATGAGGACCATATATTGGTAGATACCAGTCGTGCAGACCATATAAGAGATCGCAGCACAGTTATAGACAATAATTTACAGAGGACATTCTTTCTGATGGAGTCATTCATTTTTCTCATCTTTTCCATCTGGCCCAGACCGACATGACATCTTCTCCACCCAGGACTCGTCTGCAGATATTATGAGGACACATTAGACTTCTCACATTTCCAGCCCCGTCCCCATCTATCCCCAACCTGCACAAACTCCTCATTCTGCTGATACCCCAATACTGAGCCGCTGCTTCCATATGTGTCCTACAGCACCTGCAGTATGGTACAATAATGGTGCCGCCCCACATAGTAATGCCACCACTGTGTCCCTTACATAGTAATAATGACTCATTTGTGCTCTCTAGATGATAAAATTCACCCCTAGAAAACATTAATGCCCTGTGCTAGTGCCCTTCACATTTTGTCCCTAAAAAGTAATAATACCACATATGAAATTTTGATGGTCTCAGTACTCTGAGTGCCCCTATAGCAATGTTTAAGTGCCCACTTAACATTTAATTATGTCCCCTAAGTAGCCTCCATGAACAGCTTGACTATACACAGTATGGTGGGCCCACAGCTTTCCTATACACAGTACAATGCCCCCACAGCTCCCCAATACACAATATGATGATCCCACAGCTCCCCTATACACAGTATGATGTCCCCACTGCTCCCCTATACACAGTATGATGTCCCCACTGCTCCCCTATACACAGTATGATGTCCCCACTGCTCCCCTATACACAGTATGATGTCCCCACTGCTCCCCTATACACAGTATGATATCAGCACTGCCCCCTATACACAGTATGATGAACCCACAGCTCCCTTATACACAGTATGATTGGCCCACAGCTCCCGTACATACAGTATGATGTCCAATAGAGCTCCCTTATACATAGAATGATGTTCCCATTGGTCCCTCAAAACACAGTATAATAGTTAATAGTGTCCTGACACTGTCACCTGCACTGAAAGTCACACTGCCAGGAGGAAATTAACTTTATTCCTCACTGCAGCCAGGGGGGCGGCGCCGGCATGGTTTCAGTCACCGCTCTGTGTATAGAGCGCAGCAGCTGTAACTGCACCTCTTAGGCTATGTGCACACGTTGTGGATTCCATTGTGGATTTTTCCATGCAGATCCTGCAAGATCCGCAGGTAAAATGCCCTGCGTTTTACCTGCGGATTTCCAGCATTTTTTGTGCGGATTTCCCCTGCGGTGTTACACCTACGGATTCCTATTAAGTAACAGGTGTAAAACGCTGCGGAATCCGCACAAAGAACTGACATGCTGCGGAAAATACAGTGCAGCGTTTCCGTGTGGTATTTTCCACAGCATGTGCACTGTGAATTTTGTTTTCTATAGGTTTACATGGTAGAGTCAAATCCGCAACGTGTGCATACCCTTAAAGTGCCACTCCAGAGGTGAAATAAAAAAAATGCTGGAATGATGCTTTAAGGGTATGTGCACACGCTGCGGATTTCGCTGCGGAACTGCAACGCTTCCGCAGCTGCGGGTCTGCAGCGGTTTCCCATAAGTTTACAGTACAATGTAAACCTATGGGAAACGAAATCCGCAGGGCACATGCTGCGGAAAAAAACACGCGGAAACACAGCGGTTTATATTCCACAGCATGTCAATTCTTTGTGCGGATTCCGCTGCGGGTTTACACCTGCTCCAATAGAAAACTGCAGGTGTAAACCCGCAGCAGAAACCGCGATAAATCCGCAGTAAAAACCGCAGCGTGTGCACATGCCCTAAATGTGATGCAGCTCATGGCTTACCCAGCTGGTAAGTATAATAAGCCCCCTACCTCCCCATCCCAGAGAACAACTATTACATGTGATGGAGTGCATAAAATCTCATAACAAAACCGTATAATAATCAGCCCCCCAGTGCCGTCGCCCTTCACCCACCTCAGCCCTCACAATACCCTTATCTTCTCACATTCACCCCCCAGTGCCCTGTCCCCCTCCCCCACCTAAGCCCCCACAACACCCCCATAATTTCAGATTCACCCCCCAGTGCCCTGTCCCCCTCCCAGACAACACCCCATCCTCTCACATTTACCCCCCAGTGACTATGACATGCATATCAATCTAATGTATCTTATCCCCACTTACCGATGAAGTTTGCAGCAGGACCAGGAAGTATCTGAGTGATATGGAGGTGGGCACTAGGACCCAGCGTGCCTGCCCTGGGCCAATTCCAGCACAGGGAGAGGGAGGGAAGAAACCTGCAGCCTGGAGAAGCTCCTGAGGTCGGTCAGCACATAATACAGTTCAGGAGGGACGAGCGTGCAGAATCGCCGTCTGACAGGGAAGCAGGCATTTTGCTGCGCTCCTCCTGTATTGTGCCTCATCACGGAAGTGGCAGTGCCGGCTCCCAGTCGGCCCCTTCATGTGGCAGGGCCCGGGGAGAAGGCCCCCTCTGCCCCCCCAGTAGCTAAGCTACTGCCAACGCTGGTATGGCGGCCCTGGTCCTGGCGGCGGCGTCAGCGCCGCCCGAAGATTTAAAGGGCCCGCGTCTCAAATTTTTTTTTTTTTTCTTCCTCCTCTCTGGGTCGGAGCCGCCCCCGGCATTGTGCCGCCCGGGGCGGCCCGCCCCCCCCGCACCCCCCTTCCTACGCCACTGCTGCCGCACAACTAACAGTAGCCGGGTAGCGTAGCCTGCGTTTTATCCCTAGACGCCCAGCGCCGGCCGGAGGACTAACTAATCCTGGCAGAGGAAAATATAGTCCTGGCTCACCTCTAGAGAAATTTCCCCGAAAGGCAGACAGAGGCCCCCACAAATATTGGCGGTGATTTAAGATGAAATGACAAACGTAGTATGAAAATAGGTTTAGCAAAATTGAGGTCCGCTTACTAGATAGCAGGAAGACAGAAAGGGCACTTTCATGGTCAGCTGAAAACCCTATCAAAATACCATCCTGAAATTACTTTAAGACTCTAGTATTAACTCATAACATCAGAGTGGCAATTTCAGATCACAAGAGCTTTCCAGACACAGAAACGAAACTACAGCTGTGAACTGGAACAAAATGCAAAAACAAACAAGGACTAAGTCCAACTTAGCTGGGAGTTGTCTAGCAGCAGGAACATGCACAGAAAGGCTTCTGATTACAATGTTGACCGGCATGGAAGTGACAGAGGAGCAAGGCTAAATAGCGACTCCCACATCCTGATGGAAACAGGTGAACAGAGAGGATGATGCACACCAGTTCAATTCCACCAGTGGCCACCGGGGGAGCCCAAAATCCAATTTCACAACACCTGATGTGCCATTTGCTCAAACTTTCAGCAATGTAATCCTTTAGCGCTTGTCTCTCCGGATCGGAGATGTTAAACATCCTTGCTTTAGGCAATTTGGCCCCTCGTTTAAACCTGATAGTACAGTCATAGGGGCGATGTGGTGGCAACTCTGAACAACCCTTCTCAGAGAACACATCCACAAAATCCAGAAGTGACTCAGGAACGCTTGAAGTCACAGCAGAAACACATGTGGCCAAGCAATTCTCCTGTCAGAATTCGCTCCACTGAATTATGTCCTGAGTTTTCCAGTCAATAACCAGGTTGTGCATAGACAACCATGGAAAATCCAGAACCAATGGTGCTGGAATACTCTTGAGCACCTTACATGTAACCTGCTCGAAATGAAGAACCCCAATGTGGAGTTTCACCTCAGCCACAAACTCAGTAATCTCCCCCTATGGGAGAGGAGCAGCAATGATGGGGACCACGCGTATAGGATGAGGCAGTTTTTCGACCCTAAAACTGGCTGTGCGTGCAAACTCCTCATCAATAAGATTTGTGGCAGAACCACTATCCACAAAAACTGTGATTGGCAGCTCTCTGCCAGCGACAATAACTTTGGCAGGGAGCATGCATTGAGAAACCACCATGGAGGATATACATAAGCTCAGATTGGACTCCTCCACACCCTCTGAGCTTAGAAGTTTTCCGCCTTTGCGTTTTTCTTTGACAGCAGAGGACAAATATTAACAAAATGACCAGTTTTACGGCAGTAAAAACAGGCTCCCTGCTTCCTGAGCACAGGGGCTAGATGCTTAACATGTAACACCCCTGCGATTTGCATAGGTTCCGTGGGTTAACCTGCAGCAACCTCACGTGAACCTAAACCTTCACCCACAGGCAGCGTCTCATGCTCCCCCTGACGCAAACGGCGATCAATGCAGACAACAAGACTCATAGCGGAATCTAGTGAAGCAGGAGTCTTGTACATCAGGAGGGCTTTTTTAACCCTTCCAGAAACCCCATGAATAAACTGACACCGCAGTGCGGGATCACTCCACTGAGTGTCGACCGCCCAGCGGTGAAATTCAGAACAGTAATCCTCTGCAACGCGCTCCCTGTTATGATCCCAAGTGGCGGAGGATCACAAATAGATCAGCAAGTGATTAAACTAAGGACGAGCTCTAGGGAGATGGTAACTGGACTGATCGCAAATCTGAACCTATCCAAAACAACTAGAGGTAGCCGGTGAACGTGCCTAAAAAATTCTTAGATGTCTCGAGCCAGCCTGAGGAACTAGCTACCCCTAAAGAGAAAGAAAGACCTCGCTTGCCTCCAGAGAAATAATCCCCAAAGATATAGAAGCCCCCAACAAATATTAACGGTGAAGTAAGAAGAAGGCACATACATAGGGATGAAATCAGATTCAGCAAAAGAGGCCCACTAGTACTAGAAAGCAGAAAATAGAGCAGGGGTCTATGCGATCAATAAAAAACCCTTACAAAATATCCATCCTGAGATTTCAAGAACCCACACACCAACTAACGGTGTGTGGGGAGAAACTCAGCCCACTAGAGCAACCAGCAAGCGAGGGAATTACATTTTAGCAAGCTGGAACAGAAAACATGATAAACACTGCTGATCAAAAAATGAGCAAACAAAACTTAGCTTATCCTGGATGGACTGGGAGCAAGGTAGTCAGAAGGAATCTGAGTAGCACTGATTACATCGACAGCCGGCCACAAGTGGAAGTAAAACAGAGCTATATAGGAACCTCCCAGAGGATAACGAACCAGCTGATAGCCAGAGACCAGCAGGATAACAAACAAAGCCACCAGGGGGAGCCCAAAGCAAAAGTCACACCATACCACCAGTGACCACAAGAGGGAGCCCTGTCAAGGTTCTCAATGGCAAGAGAACATAGTAAAGAATACAAAAAGGACTAGCTCTTGGAAGATGGGAACTCGAGCTGACTGTGAGCTAAACCTACCGCACAACTAACAGTGGCCGGGTAGCGTGCCTACGTTTTATCCCTAGACGCCCAGCGCCAGCCGGAGAACTGACTGACCCTAGCAGAGGAAAATACAGACCTGGCTTACCTCTAGAGAAATTTTCCCCAAAAGGCAGACAGTAGCCCCCACATATATTGTCGGTGATTTCAGAGGAAATTGACATACGAAGTATGAAGATAGGTTTAGCAAATTGAGGTCCGCTTACTAGATAGTAGGAAGACAGAAAAGGGAACTTCACAGTCAGCTGAAAACCCTTTCAAAACACCATCCTGAAATTACTTTAAGACTCTAATATCAACTCATGACACCAGAGTGGCAATTTCAGCTCACAAGAGCTTCCAGCCTCAGAAATAATCAATCGCAGAGAACTGGAACAAAAATGCAAAACAAACTTAGGACTACAAGTCCAACTTAGCTGATAGTAGTCTAGGAGCAAGAACATGCAACAGAAAGGCTTCTGGTAACATTGTTGGCCGGCATAGAAATGACTGAGGAGCAAGGTTAAATAGAAAACTCCCACATCCTGATGGAAACAGGTGAACAGAGGAGATGAAGCACACAAGTGCAGTACCACCAGAAACCACCGGGGGAGCCCAGAAACCAAATTCACAACAGAGCCCGAAAACAGAGTTCACAACAGCTCCCCCTGGCGAATAGTGCGTATCTTAGATTCTGCTAGAGCCATTCTGTCAGGATCATCGTAAATGTGTCCAAGAACAGAAAAAAAAACTCTCCACAGAGTTAAATGCAGCAGAATCAGATGGCAAAGAAAACGCCCATGCTTGGGGGTCCCCGTTTAATAATGACAACACCAGGCCCACACGCTGAGCCTCATTACCTGAGGAGATCGGACACATCCGAAAATACAGTTTGCAAGCTTCACGAAAAGTAACAAATTTACTGCGTTCCCCAGTAAACTTTTCAGGCAAAGGAAACTTAGGCTCAGCAACTCTACCTGTCACTCCGGCTTGCACATTAGATACTTATAGTCCTTGTTGCTGCACTGCCCCCCTCAACTCAGTGACCTGTATGGACAGCGCCTCCAACTGGCGGGTTATGGAATTCATGGGATCCATGGAATTCAAATAATGTTGGCCGATTATAATGTCATGGGAGACCTAGGTATGCAAGAGCTAAAGACCCGGGCCCCTGCGATTTCCCTCAGACTAGGGAAACCCTGACTGACCCTCTCCCAGAATTTACACTGATGGTGTGCATGTCTGGGCCTCCACCCTCACCCTGTCTCCTGTTTCAACCCTAGGCTGAAACTACCACCCACCACCCAGTGAAGAGACCACACACCAATACCCACAGTTAGCACAGACAAGGATAATGGAAAAATATGCAACACGCCGCAGTCACTCAGGAATACACTATAAGTGCACAGGGCAAAATAAATACAAATATAGGAAGGAGAAAATAAGACAAAGGGAAATACACCACCAGCAACGAAACTCCAACTCCTAGCTCACCACTCCAGACCGAGATAACCACGCACAAGACAGAAGCTATAATCGGCGACGCCCAATGTCCAGAAGAACTATTTAAAGGCAGTGGGCGTGGCCCAGCTTCCAATCCGAGCACCAGCTAAATTAACCCCGGACCAGCTAGATAAAATCTAGCCGACGCCACTGAGCACATAGTGGACAAAAGTGGAAATACCGCTGTCTGTCGAACGCCCTGGTATGAACAGCGTCCGACATGACAGTACCCCGCCTTCTACGAGGGACCCCAGGGCCCTCACGGCTTATAGGACCCGGCTTGTCCAGATGACGGCGGTGAAACATACTGACCAGCCGATCCGCATGAATGTCCGAGGCTGGTACCCAGGACCTTTCCTCAGACCCATAACCAAGCCAGTGTACCAAGTACTGTAAAGTGCGGCGCACTACACGAGAGTCAACCACCTTGGAGACTTCGAATTCCAAATTACCATCCACCAAGACTGGAGAAGGCATTGGTGTCGCATCCACAAGACCCACCACCTTTTTGGCAACGATCTGTGGAACACGTTGTGTATCTTATACACCGTAGGAAGCTTCAACCGGTACGCTACTGGGTTAATGACGGCGGCGACCCTAAATGGACCAATAAACCTTGGACCCAATTTAAGAGATGGTATCTTGAGTCTTATGTTTTTTGTGGATAACCACACCCAGTCATCCACATTCAGGTCTGGACCTGGCACACGCCTACTGTCAGCCACACGTTTGTACCTAGCACCCACACTCAACAGGCGCTGTTTAACTCTCCTCCAGACTGATGACAATTGTGCTCCTAACTGGTCTTCCTCCGGAACGCCGGAAGAGCCCTTCTGACTCAAAGTACAAAATTGAGGATGTAGCCCGTAAACACAAAAAAACGGAGACTCCCCAGATGACTCCTGGCTGTGATTATTGATGGCAAACTCAGCCAAAGGAAGGAACGTCGACCACTCCTCCTGGTTATCAGTAACAAAGCAGCGTAAATACTGTTCCAAATTTTGGTTCATACGCTCGGTCTGACCATTTGACTGAGGATGAAACGCCAAGGAATGAGACAACTTGATCCCCAGCCATGAGCAAAATGCTTTCCAAAGTTTTGCCACAAACTGAGACCCCCTATCAGAAACGATGTCAGAGGGAACCCCATGAAGTCTGACCACCTCCTGCACAAATACCTGAGCCAGAGTCTTAGCGTTAGGCAACGAAGGCAAAGAAACAAAGTGTGACATTTTTGAGAACCGATCAACAATCACCAAGATGACCGTGTTCCCAGCTGAGGAGGGCAAGTCAGTGATAAAATTCATGGAGATTTCCGTCCATGGCTTACTAGGTACCTCGAGAGGAAGTAGTGTGCCAACAGGACGGGAGCGGGGCGTCTTAGCCCTAGCGCACGTGGTGCAAGCTGACACATATGAGACCACGTCCTGTCGGATCTTGGGCCACCAAAACTGACATGACACCAACTCCAAGGTACCCCTAACCCCTGGGTTGCCAGCCAGGACAGCATCATGATGCTCCGCCAAAACCTTTAAGCGGAGATGAAGCAGTACAAACGTCTTGTTGATGGGAAGCTCAGATGGTACCTCCTCCTGGGCCTCGGCAATCTCAGCCTCAACCTCGGTAGTGAGAGCCGAAACCACAACACCCTTTTGGAGGATGGGTACTGGATCTTCCCGAGGTTTTCCCCCCGGAAAACACCTGGACAGAGCATCCGCCTTAGTGTTTTTAGACCCAGGTCTGTAAGTGACAACAAAGTTGAACCGCGTGAAAAACAATGCTCAGCGAGCCTGCCTGGGAGACAGACACTTGGCAGACTCCAAATAAAGCAAGTTCTTATGGTCGGTAATAACAGTAACCTGATGAACCGACCCCTCCAAGGAGTGTCGCCATTCCTCAAAGGCCTATTTGATTGCCAACAACTCCCTGTTGCCGATATCGTAGTTACGTTCGGCGGGCGACGGTTTCTTTGAAAAATATGCGCATGGTCGCAAACCACTCAAGGATGAGCCTTGTGACAGCACCGCCCCCACACCAACCTCCGATGCATCGACTTCCACAACAAAAGGTTTCGATACGTCTGGCTGCACAAGAATGGGGGCCGAAACAAAACTGTTTTTAAGAAATTAAAATGCGCGCACAGCAGCCTCAGGCCAAACGGAGAAATTGGTACCCTTTTTAGTCATGTCAGTTAGCAGTTTAGCAATGATAGAAAAATCTTTGATAAGCTTCCTATAGTAGTTAGAAAACCCAAGGAACCGCTGAAGAGCTTTTAGGTTATCAGGCCGTTCCCAATGCAACACCGCTTGCACCTTAGCGGCGTCCATTTTGAAACCAGAAGCAGACACAATATAACCCAAGAAAGGCAACTCCTGAACTGAAAAAACAAATTTCTCAAATTTTGAATATAGCTTATTCTCTCTGAGAAGCTGTAACACCTGCCTGACATGATCTAAATGAGTATCACAGTCGCAAGAATATATGAGAATGTCATCTAGGTACACAATAATGAATTTCCCCAAAACATGCAAGAACACATCATTTATGAAATGTTGAAACACTGCAGGTGCGTTTGTCAACCCAAATGGCATCACCAAATTTTCAAAATGACCCTCAGGGGTATTAAAAGCCGTCTTCCACTCATCACCTTGACGGACTCTTATGAGGTTGTACGCCCCCCTGAGGTCAAGCTGGGTAAACCACTTAGCACCTGCCACCTGGTTGAACAAATCCGGTATCAATGGCATAGCGTATGGATCACGAACCGTAATCTGGTTTAACTCCCTGAAATCCAGACACGGGCGTAGTCCGCCATCTTTCTTCTTAACGAAGAAGAACCCTGCTGCCACTGGCGAGGAAGAAGGCCTGATTGTTATGGTTCTCAATGGCAAGAGAACATAGCCCAGCAAACATACGAACTAGCTCTTGGAAGGATGGAAACTAAACTGACCATGAACTAAACCTGCCGCACAACTAACAGTAGCCGGGTAGCGTAGCCTGCGTTTTATCCCTAGACGCCCAGCGCCGGCCGGAGGACTAACTAATCCTGGCAGAGGAAAATATAGTCCTGGCTCACCTCTAGAGAAATTTCCCCGAAAGGCAGACAGAGGCCCCCACAAATATTGGCGGTGATTTAAGATGAAATGACAAACATAGTATGAAAATAGGTTTAGCAAAATTGAGGTCCGCTTACTAGATAGCAGGAAGACAGAAAGGGCACTTTCATGGTCAGCTGAAAACCCTATCAAAATACCATCCTGAAATTACTTTAAGACTCTAGTATTAACTCATAACATCAGAGTGGCAATTTCAGATCACAAGAGCTTTCCAGACACAGAAACGAAACTACAGCTGTGAACTGGAACAAAATGCAAAAACAAACAAGGACTAAGTCCAACTTAGCTGGGAGTTGTCTAGCAGCAGGAACATGCACAGAAAGGCTTCTGATTACAATGTTGACCGGCATGGAAGTGACAGAGGAGCAAGGCTAAATAGCGACTCCCACATCCTGATGGAAACAGGTGAACAGAGAGGATGATGCACACCAGTTCAATTCCACCAGTGGCCACCGGGGGAGCCCAAAATCCAATTTCACAACAGTACCCCCCCCTCAAGGAGGGGGCACCGAACCCTCACCAGAACCACCAGGGCGATCAGGATGAGCCCTATGAAAGGCACGGACCAAATCGGAGGCATGAACATCAGAGGCAGTCACCCAAGAATTATCCTCCTGACCGTATCCCTTCCATTTGACCAGATACTGGAGTTTCCGTCTGGAAACACGGGAGTCCAAGATTTTTTCCACAATGTACTCCAACTCGCCCTCAACCAACACCGGAGCAGGAGGCTCAACGGAAGGCACAACCGGTACCTCATACCTGCGCAATAATGACCGATGAAAAACATTATGAATAGAAAAAGATGCAGGGAGGTCCAAACGGAAGGACACAGGGTTAAGAATCTCCAATATCTTGTACGGGCCGATGAACCGAGGCTTAAACTTGGGAGAAGAAACCCTCATAGGGACAAAACGAGAAGACAACCACACCAAGTCCCCAACACAAAGCCGAGGACCAACCCGACGCCGGCGGTTGGCAAAAAGCTGAGTCTTCTCCTGGGACAACTTCAAATTGTCCACTACCTGCCCCCAAATCTGATGCAACCTCTCCACCACAGCATCCACTCCAGGACAATCCGAAGATTCCACCTGACCAGAAGAAAATCGAGGATGAAACCCCGAATTACAGAAAAAGGGAGACACCAAGGTGGCAGAACTGGCCCGATTATTGAGGGCAAACTCCGCTATAGGCAAAAAAGCAACCCAATCATCCTGATCTGCAGACACAAAACACCTCAAATATGTCTCCAAGGTCTGATTCGTCCGCTCGGTCTGGCCATTAGTCTGAGGATGGAAAGCAGACGAGAAAGACAAATCTATGCCCATCCTAGCACAGAATGCTCGCCAAAATCTAGACACGAATTGGGTACCTCTGTCAGAAACGATATTCTCCGGAATACCTTGCAAACGGACCACATTTTGAAAAAACAGAGGAACCAACTCGGAAGAAGAAGGCAACTTAGGCAGGGGAACCAAATGGACCATCTTAGAGAAACGATCACACACCACCCAGATGACAGACATCTTCTGAGAAACAGGAAGATCCGAAATAAAATCCATCGAGATGTGCGTCCAGGGCCTCTTCGGGATAGGCAAGGGCAACAACAATCCACTAGCCCGAGAACAACAAGGCTTGGCCCGAGCACAAACGTCACAAGACTGCACGAAGCCTCGCACATCTCGAGACAGGGAAGGCCACCAGAAGGACCTTGCCACCAAATCCCTGGTACCAAAGATTCCAGGATGACCTGCCAACGCAGAAGAATGAACCTCAGAAATGACTTTACTGGTCCAATCATCAGGAACAAACAGTCTACCAGGTGGGCAACGATCAGGTCTATCCGCCTGAAACTCCTGCAAGGCCCGCCGCAGGTCTGGAGAAACGGCAGACAATATCACTCCATCCTTAAGGATACCTGTAGGTTCAGAATTACCAGGGGAGTCAGGCTCAAAACTCCTAGAAAGGGCATCCGCCTTAACATTCTTAGAACCCGGCAGGTAGGACACCACAAAATTAAACCGAGAGAAAAACAACGACCAGCGCGCCTGTCTAGGATTCAGGCGTCTGGCGGACTCAAGATAAATTAGATTTTTGTGGTCAGTCAATACCACCACCTGATGTCTAGCCCCCTCAAGCCAATGACGCCACTCCTCAAAAGCCCACTTCATGGCCAAAAGCTCCCGATTCCCAACATCATAATTCCGCTCGGCGGGCGAAAATTTACGCGAGAAAAAAGCACAAGGTCTCATCACGGAGCAATCGGAACTTCTCTGCGACAAAACCGCCCCAGCTCCGATTTCAGAAGCGTCGACCTCAACCTGAAAAGGAAGAGCAACATCAGGCTGACGCAACACAGGGGCGGAAGAAAAGCGGCGCTTAAGCTCCCGAAAGGCCTCCACAGCAGCAGGGGACCAATCAGCAACATCAGCACCCTTCTTAGTCAAATCAGTCAATGGCTTAACAACATCAGAAAAACCAGCAATAAATCGACGATAAAAGTTAGCAAAGCCCAAAAATTTCTGAAGACTCTTAAGAGAAGAGGGTTGCGTCCAATCACAAATAGCCTGAACCTTGACAGGATCCATCTCGATGGAAGAGGGGGAAAAAATATATCCCAAAAAGGAAATCTTTTGAACCCCAAAAACGCACTTAGAACCCTTCACACACAAGGAATTAGACCGCAAAACCTGAAAAACCCTCCTGACCTGCTGGACATGAGAGTCCCAGTCATCCGAAAAAATCAAAATATCATCCAGATACACAATCATAAATTTATCCAAATAATCACGGAAAATGTCATGCATAAAGGACTGAAAGACTGAAGGGGCATTTGAAAGACCAAAAGGCATCACCAAATACTCAAAGTGGCCCTCTTTATGCGAGCAAACAAATCAGTCAGCAGTGGCAACGGATATTGATATTTAACCGTGATTTTATTCAAAAGCCGATAATCAATGCATGGCCTCAAAGAGCCATCTTTCTTAGCCACAAAGAAAAAACCGGCTCCTAAGGGAGATGATGAAGGATGAATATGTCCCTTTTCCAAGGACTCCTTTATATATTCTCGCATAGCAGCATGCTCAGGCACAGACAGATTAAATAAACGACCCTTAGGGTATTTACTACCCGGAATCAAATCTATGGCACAATCGCACTCCCAGTGCGGAGGTAATGAACCAAGCTTAGGTTCTTCAAAAACGTCACGATATTCAGTCAAGAATTCAGGAATCTCAGAGGGAATAGATGATGAAATGGAAACCACAGGTACGTCCCCATGCGTCCCCTTACATCCCCAGCTTAACACAGACATAGCTTTCCAGTCAAGGACTGGGTTATGAGATTGCAGCCATGGCAATCCAAGCACCAACACATCATGTAGGTTATACAGCACAAGAAAGCGAATAATCTCCTGGTGATCCGGATTAATCCGCATAGTTACTTGTGTCCAGTATTGTGGTTTATTGCTAGCCAATGGGGTGGAGTCAATCCCCTTCAGGGGTATAGGAGTTTCAAGAGGCTCCAAATCATACCCACAGCGTTTGGCAAAGGACCAATCCATAAGACTCAAAGCGGCGCCAGAGTCGACATAGGCATCCGCGGTAATAGATGATAAAGAACAAATCAGGGTCACAGATAGAATAAACTTAGACTGTAAAGTGCCAATTGAAACAGACTTATCAAGCTTCTTAGTACGCTTAGAGCATGCTGATATAACATGAGTTGAATCACCGCAATAGAAGCACAACCCATTTTTTCGTCTAAAATTCTGCCGTTCACTTCTGGACAGAATTCTATCACATTGCATATTCTCTGGCGTCTTCTCAGTAGACACCGCCAAATGGTGCACAGGTTTGCGCTCCCGCAGACGCCTATCGATCTGGATAGCCATTGTCATGGACTCATTCAGACCCGCAGGCACAGGGAACCCCACCATAACATCCTTAATGGCATCAGAGAGACCCTCTCTGAAATTCGCCGCCAGGGCGCACTCATTCCACTGAGTAAGCACAGCCCATTTACGGAATTTCTGGCAGTATATTTCAGCTTCGTCTTGCCCCTGAGATAGGGACATCAAGGCCCTTTCCGCCTGAAGTTCTAACTGAGGTTCCTCATAAAGCAACCCCAAGGCCAGAAAAAACGCATCCACATTGAGCAACGCAGGATCCCCTGGAGCCAATGCAAAAGCCCAATCCTGAGGGTCGCCCCGGAGCAAAGAAATCACAATCCTGACCTGCTGAGCAGGATCTCCAGCAGAGCGAGATTTCAGGGACAAAAACAACTTGCAATTATTTTTGAAATTTTGAAAGCAAGATCTATTCCCCGAGAAAAATTCAGGCAAAGGAATTCTAGGTTCAGATATAGGAACATGAACAACAAAATCTTGTAAGTTTTGAACTTTCGTGGTGAGATTATTCAAACCTGCATCTAAACTCTGAATATCCATTTTAAACAGGTGAACACAGAGCCATTCCAGGATTAGAAGGAGAGAGAGAGAGAGAAAGGCTGCAATATAGGCAGACTTGCAAGAGATTCAATTACAAGCACACTCAGAACTGAGAAAAAAAAAAAAAAATCTTCAGCAGACTTCTCTTTTCTCTCCTTTCTCTGTCAATTAATTTAACCCTTTATGGCCGGTCAAACTGTTATGGTTCTCAATGGCAAGAGAACATAGCCCAGCAAACATACGAACTAGCTCTTGGAAGGATGGAAACTAAACTGACCATGAACTAAACCTGCCGCACAACTAACAGTAGCCGGGTAGCGTAGCCTGCGTTTTATCCCTAGACGCCCAGCGCCGGCCGGAGGACTAACTAATCCTGGCAGAGGAAAATATAGTCCTGGCTCACCTCTAGAGAAATTTCCCCGAAAGGCAGACAGAGGCCCCCACAAATATTGGCGGTGATTTAAGATGAAATGACAAACGTAGTATGAAAATAGGTTTAGCAAAATTGAGGTCCGCTTACTAGATAGCAGGAAGACAGAAAGGGCACTTTCATGGTCAGCTGAAAACCCTATCAAAATACCATCCTGAAATTACTTTAAGACTCTAGTATTAACTCATAACATCAGAGTGGCAATTTCAGATCACAAGAGCTTTCCAGACACAGAAACGAAACTACAGCTGTGAACTGGAACAAAATGCAAAAACAAACAAGGACTAAGTCCAACTTAGCTGGGAGTTGTCTAGCAGCAGGAACATGCACAGAAAGGCTTCTGATTACAATGTTGACCGGCATGGAAGTGACAGAGGAGCAAGGCTAAATAGCGACTCCCACATCCTGATGGAAACAGGTGAACAGAGAGGATGATGCACACCAGTTCAATTCCACCAGTGGCCACCGGGGGAGCCCAAAATCCAATTTCACAACACCTGATGTGCCATTTGCTCAAACTTTCAGCAATGTAATCCTTTAGCGCTTGTCTCTCCGGATCGGAGATGTTAAACATCCTTGCTTTAGGCAATTTGGCCCCTCGTTTAAACCTGATAGTACAGTCATAGGGGCGATGTGGTGGCAACTCTGAACAACCCTTCTCAGAGAACACATCCACAAAATCCAGAAGTGACTCAGGAACGCTTGAAGTCACAGCAGAAACACATGTGGCCAAGCAATTCTCCTGTCAGAATTCGCTCCACTGAATTATGTCCTGAGTTTTCCAGTCAATAACCAGGTTGTGCATAGACAACCATGGAAAATCCAGAACCAATGGTGCTGGAATACTCTTGAGAACCTTACATGTAACCTGCTCGAAATGAAGAACCCCAATGTGGAGTTTCACCTCAGCCACAAACTCAGTAATCTCCCCCTATGGGAGAGGAGCAGCAATGATGGGGACCACGCGTATAGGATGAGGCAGTTTTTCGACCCTAAAACTGGCTGTGCGTGCAAACTCCTCATCAATAAGATTTGTGGCAGAACCACTATCCACAAAAACCGTGATTGGCAGCTCTCTGCCAGCGACAATAACTTTGGCAGGGAGCATGCATTGAGAAACCACCATGGAGGATATACATAAGCTCAGATTGGACTCCTCCACACCCTCTGAGCTTAGAAGTTTTCCGCCTTTGCGTTTTTCTTTGACAGCAGAGGACAAATATTAACAAAATGACCAGTTTTACGGCAGTAAAAACAGGCTCCCTGCTTCCTGAGCACAGGGGCTAGATGCTTAACATGTAACACCCCTGCGATTTGCATAGGTTCCGTGGGTTAACCTGCAGCAACCTCACGTGAACCTAAACCTTCACCCACAGGCAGCGTCTCATGCTCCCCCTGACGCAAACGGCGATCAATGCAGACAACAAGACTCATAGCGGAATCTAGTGAAGCAGGAGTCTTGTACATCAGGAGGGCTTTTTTAACCCTTCCAGAAACCCCATGAATAAACTGACACCGCAGTGCGGGATCACTCCACTGAGTGTCGACCGCCCAGCGGTGAAATTCAGAACAGTAATCCTCTGCAACGCGCTCCCTGTTATGATCCCAAGTGGCGGAGGATCACAAATAGATCAGCAAGTGATTAAACTAAGGACGAGCTCTAGGGAGATGGTAACTGGACTGATCGCAAATCTGAACCTATCCAAAACAACTAGAGGTAGCCGGTGAACGTGCCTAAAAAATTCTTAGATGTCTCGAGCCAGCCTGAGGAACTAGCTACCCCTAAAGAGAAAGAAAGACCTCGCTTGCCTCCAGAGAAATAATCCCCAAAGATATAGAAGCCCCCAACAAATATTAACGGTGAAGTAAGAAGAAGGCACATACATAGGGATGAAATCAGATTCAGCAAAAGAGGCCCACTAGTACTAGAAAGCAGAAAATAGAGCAGGGGTCTATGCGATCAATAAAAAACCCTTACAAAATATCCATCCTGAGATTTCAAGAACCCACACACCAACTAACGGTGTGTGGGGAGAAACTCAGCCCACTAGAGCAACCAGCAAGCGAGGGAATTACATTTTAGCAAGCTGGAACAGAAAACATGATAAACACTGCTGATCAAAAAATGAGCAAACAAAACTTAGCTTATCCTGGATGGACTGGGAGCAAGGTAGTCAGAAGGAATCTGAGTAGCACTGATTACATCGACAGCCGGCCACAAGTGGAAGTAAAACAGAGCTATATAGGAACCTCCCAGAGGATAACGAACCAGCTGATAGCCAGAGACCAGCAGGATAACAAACAAAGCCACCAGGGGGAGCCCAAAGCAAAAGTCACACCATACCACCAGTGACCACAAGAGGGAGCCCTGTCAAGGTTCTCAATGGCAAGAGAACATAGTAAAGAATACAAAAAGGACTAGCTCTTGGAAGATGGGAACTCGAGCTGACTGTGAGCTAAACCTACCGCACAACTAACAGTGGCCGGGTAGCGTGCCTACGTTTTATCCCTAGACGCCCAGCGCCAGCCGGTGAACTGACTGACCCTAGCAGAGGAAAATACAGACCTGGCTTACCTCTAGAGAAATTTTCCCCAAAAGGCAGACAGTAGCCCCCACATATATTGTCGGTGATTTCAGAGGAAATTGACATACGAAGTATGAAGATAGGTTTAGCAAATTGAGGTCCGCTTACTAGATAGTAGGAAGACAGAAAAGGGAACTTCACAGTCAGCTGAAAACCCTTTCAAAACACCATCCTGAAATTACTTTAAGACTCTAATATCAACTCATGACACCAGAGTGGCAATTTCAGCTCACAAGAGCTTCCAGCCTCAGAAATAATCAATCGCAGAGAACTGGAACAAAAATGCAAAACAAACTTAGGACTACAAGTCCAACTTAGCTGATAGTAGTCTAGGAGCAGGAACATGCAACAGAAAGGCTTCTGGTAACATTGTTGGCCGGCATAGAAATGACTGAGGAGCAAGGTTAAATAGAAAACTCCCACATCCTGATGGAAACAGGTGAACAGAGGAGATGAAGCACACAAGTGCAGTACCACCAGAAACCACCGGGGGAGCCCAGAAACCAAATTCACAACAGAGCCCGAAAACAGAGTTCACAACAGCTCCCCCTGGCGAATAGTGCGTATCTTAGATTCTGCTAGAGCCATTCTGTCAGGATCATCGTAAATGTGTCCAAGAACAGAAAAAAAAACTCTCCACAGAGTTAAATGCAGCAGAATCAGATGGCAAAGAAAACGCCCATGCTTGGGGGTCCCCGTTTAATAATGACAACACCAGGCCCACACGCTGAGCCTCATTACCTGAGGAGATCGGACACATCCGAAAATACAGTTTGCAAGCTTCACGAAAAGTAACAAATTTACTGCGTTCCCCAGTAAACTTTTCAGGCAAAGGAAACTTAGGCTCAGCAACTCTACCTGTCACTCCGGCTTGCACATTAGATACTTATAGTCCCTGTTGCTGCACTGCCCCCCTCAACTCAGTGACCTGTATAGACAGCGCCTCCAACTGGCTGGTTATGGAATTCATGGGATCCATGGAATTCAAATAATGTTGGCCAATTATAATGTCATGGGAGACCTAGGTATGCAAGAGCTAAAGACCCGGGCCCCTGCGATTTCCCTCAGACTAGGGAAACCCTGACTGACCCTCTCCCAGAATTTACACTGATGGTGTGCATGTCTGGGCCTCCACCCTCACCCTGTCTCCTGTTTCAACCCTAGGCTGAAACTACCACCCACCACCCAGTGAAGAGACCACACACCAATACCCACAGTTAGCACAGACAAGGATAATGGAAAAATATGCAACACGCCGCAGTCACTCAGGAATACACTATAAGTGCACAGGGCAAAATAAATACAAATATAGGAAGGAGAAAATAAGACAAAGGGAAATACACCACCAGCAACGAAACTCCAACTCCTAGCTCACCACTCCAGACCGAGATAACCACGCACAAGACAGAAGCTATAATCGGCGACGCCCAATGTCCAGAAGAACTATTTAAAGGCAGTGGGCGTGGCCCAGCTTCCAATCCGAGCACCAGCTAAATTAACCCCGGACCAGCTAGATAAAATCTAGCCGACGCCACTGATTACATAGTGGACAAAAGCGGAATTACCGCTGTCTGTCGAACGCCCTGGTATGAACAGCGTCCGACATGACACAAAGTCTGCATTCCAAAATGGCGCTCCTTCCCTTCCGAGCTCTGCCGTGCGCTCAAACAGTGGTTTACCCCAACATATGGGGTACCAGCATACTCAGGACAAATTGGACAACAACTTTTGGGGTCCAATTTCTCTTGTTACCCTTGTGAAAATAAGAAAAAAATTGGGGGCTAAAAAATCTTTTTTGTGGAAAAAAAAAATATTTTTTATTTTCACAACTGTGCATTATAAATTTCTGTGAAGCACTTGGGCATTCAAAGTTCTCACCACATATCTATATAAGTTCCTTGGGTGCTCTAGTTTCCAAAATGGGGTCACTTGTGGGGGGTTTCTACTGTTTAGGCACATCAGGGGCTTTCCAAACGCGACATGGCGTCTGATCTCAATTCCAGCCAATTCTACATTGAAAAAGTAAAACGGCACTCCTTCTCTTCCAAGCTCTGCGGTGTGCCCAAACAGTGGTTTACCCCCACATATGGGGTATCAACGTACTCAGGACAAATTGGATAACAACTTTTGTGGTCTAATTTCTCTTGTTACTCTTGTGAAAATAAGAATTTGTGGGTGAAAAGATCATTTTTGTGTAAACAAATGCGATTTTTTATTTTCACGGCTCTACGTTATAAACTTCTGTGAAGCACTTGGGAGTTCAAAGTGCTCACCACACATCTAGATATGTTCCTTAAGGGGTCTAGTTTCCAAAATGGTGTCACTTGTGGGGGGTTTCCACTGTTTAGGCACCTCAGGGGCTCTCTAAACGTGACATGGCATCCAATCTCAATTTCATCCAATTCTGCATTGAAAAAGTCAAACAGCGCTCCTTCACTTCCAAGCTCTGCGGTGCACCCAAACAGTGGTTTACCCCCACATATGGGGTATCGGCGTATTCAGGAGAAATTGCACAACAGAATTAATGGTTACATTTCTGTTTTTACACTTGTGAAAATAAAAAAAATTGTTCTGAAGTAAAATGTTTGCAAAAAAAAGTTAAATGTTCTTTTTTTCCTTCCACATTTTTTCAGTTCCTGTGAAGCACGTAAAGAGTTAATTAACTTCTTGAATGTGGTTTTGAGTACCTTGAGGGGTGCAGTTTTTAGAATGGTGTCACACTTGGTTATTTTCTATCATATAGACCCCTCAAAATGACTTCAAATGTGATGTAGTCCCTAAAAATAAATGGTTGTGTAAAAATGAGAAATTGCTGGTCAACTTTTAACCCTTATAACTCCCTAACAAAAAAAATTTTGGTTCCAAAATTGTGCTGATGAAAAGTAGACATGTGGGAAATGTTATTTATTAACTATTTTTCATGACATATCTCTGTGATTTAAGGCCATAAAAATACAAATTTTGAAAATTGCAAAATTTTAAAAATTTTCGCCATATTTCCATTTTCTTCATAAATAATTGCTAGTAATATCTAAGAAATGTTACCACTATCATGAAGTACAATATGTCACGAAAAAACAGTCTCAGAATCAGCGGGATCCATTAAAGCGTTCCAGAGTTATAACCTCATAAAGTGACAGTGGTCAGAATTGTAAAAATTGGCTCGGTCATTAAGTACCAAATTGGCTCTGTCACTAAGGGGTTAAAGGGAATCTTTAACCAAATCTGAGTGCACCATAATCCATGGACTGAGACCCTAATTCCAGCGACGTGTTACTTACTGAGCTACCTAGTGTAGTTTTTATAAAATAACTATTTTATCAGCAGGAGGGCTACATGATCTTCTGCTAGGTAGTCCAACCCCGCCCCCACCACTGACTGGCAGCTTTCTGATCATTCACAATGTACACAGAGAGCTGAAAATTCAGAGAACTGGTATTTATCAGATAAAACAATATTTTATTGCCAGAATCAGCAGCTCTGCCCCTTCATTATGCTGTTCTCAGATGGGGGAGCGGAAATCTGGTGACAAATTCCCTTTAACCCCTTCCCGACCTTTGACGCACCGTATGCGTCATGAAAACCAGTGCCAATCCGACCTGTGATGCAGCATATGCGTCATGGCCGGATCGCGTCCCTGCAGGCCAGGTGAAAGGGTTAACTCCAATTTCACCCGACATACAGGGACAGGGGGACTGGTGCTACAGCCCAGGGTGGGTGGCTTCGCCCCCCCGTGGCTATGATCGCTCTGATTGGCTGTTGAAAGTGAAACAGCCAATCAGAGCAATCTGTAATATTTCACCTATGAAAATTGGTGAAATATTACAATCCAGCCATGGCCGATGTTGCAATAGCACCGGCCATGGCTGGAGACCCCGATCTGGCCCTTCTACCGACCGGCGGCGGCGATCTGCAGCCGCCGTCAGTGTTCCCTACCCCTCCGTCCTGTCCTAAGCGCCTTCCTCTCACATCCGCCCCTCCCCCGTCCTCCCCTCCGCCCCCCCGCTGTCCGATCGCACCCCCCCATACTTACCTAGTCCCGGTGTCCCTCCCGGTGTCCTCCGTCTTCTCGCGTGGGTGCCGCCATCTTGGAAAATGGCGGGCGCATGTGCAATGCGCCCGCCGAATCTGCTGGCCGGCAGATTCGTTCCCTGTACATTTTGATCGCTGTGATAAGTTCTATCACAGCGATCAAAATAAAAAAATAGTAAATAACCCCCCCTTTATTACCCCCATAGGTAGGGACAATAATAAAGTACAGAAAATATATTTATTTTTGTTTTTCCATTAGGGTTAGGGTTAGGGTTAGGGGTAGGATTAGGGTTAGGGTTAGAGGTAGGGGTAGGGTTAGGGGTAGGGTTAGGGTTGCACTTGATAGGGTTGCACTTATGGATAGGGTTGCACTTAGGGATAGGGTTGCACTTAGGATTGCACTTAGGGTTAGGGTTGCACTTAGGGTTGCACTTAGGGATAGGGTTGCACTTAGGGTTGCACTTAGGGTTAGGGTTGCACTTAGGGTTAGGGTTGCACTTAGGGATAGGGTTGCACTTAGGGTTGCACTTAAGGTTGCACTTAGGGTTAGGGTTGCACTTAGGGCTAGGGTTGCACTTAGGGTTGCACTTAAGGTTGCACTTAGGGTTAGGGTTGCACTTAGGGCTAGGGTTGCACTTAGGGTTGCACTTAGGGCTAGGGTTGCACTTAGGGCTAGGGTAGGGTTGCACTTAGGGCTAGGGTTACAATTAGGGTTAGAATTAGGGCTAGGGTTGGAATTAGGGTTAGAATTAGGCTATGTGCACACGGTGCGGATTTGGCTGCGGATCCGCAGCGGATTGGTCGCTGCGGATTCGTAGCAGTTTTCCATCACGTTTACAGTACCACGTAAACCTATGGAAAACCAAATCCGCTGTGCCCATGGTGCGGAAAATACAGCGCGGAAATGCTGTGTTGTATTTTCCGCAGCATGTCAATTCTTTATGCGGATTCCGCAGCGTCTTACACCTGCTCCATAATAGGAATCCGCAGGTGAAATCAGCACAAAATACACTGGAAATCCATAGGTAAATGCAGTGCGTTTTACCTGCAGATTTTTTAAAAACGGTGCCGAAAAATCCGCACACAAATCCGCAACGTGGGCACATAGCCTTAGGGTTAGGGTTGGAATTAGAGTTAGGGTTGGAATTAGGGTTAAGACTAGGGTTAGGGGTGTGTTGCGGTTAGGGTTGTGGTTAGGGGTGTGTTGGGGTTAGTGTTTGAGTTAGAATTGAGGGGTTTCCACTGTTTAGGCACATCAGGGGGTCTCTAAACGCGACATGGCGCCACCATTGATTCCAGCCAATCTTGCATTGAAAAAGTCAAATGGTGCTATCTCCCTTCCGAACCCAGACGTGTGCCCAAACAGTGGTTTACCCCCACATATGGGGTACCAGCATACTCAGGAGAAACTGGACAACAACTTTTGGGGTCCAATTTCTCCTGGAACTCTTGGGAAAATAAAAATTGCAAGCTAAAATTTATTTTTGAGGAAAGAAAAATGATTTTTTATTTTCACGGCTCTGCGTTATAAACTTCTGTGAAGCACTTGGGGGTTCAAAGTGCTCAGCACACATCTAGATAAGTTCCTTTGGGGGTCTAGTTTCCAAAATGGGGTCACTTGTGGGGAGTTTCCACTGTTTAGGCACATCAGGGGCTCTGCAAACGCAACGTGATGCCCGCAGAGCATTCCATCAAAGTCTGCATTTCAAAACGTCACTACTTCCCTTCCGAATCCCGACGTGTGCCCAAACAGTGGTTTACCCCCACATATGGGGTATCAGCGTACTCAGGAGAAACTGGACAACAACGTTTGTGGTCAAATTTCTCCTGTTACCCTTGGGAAAATAAAAATTTGTGGGCTAAAAAATCATTTTTGAGAAAAGAAAAATTATTTTTTATTTTCATGGCTCTGCGTTATAAACTTCTGTGAAGCACTTGGGGGTTCAAAGTGCTCACCACACATCTAGATTAGTTCCTTGGGAGGTCTAGTTTCAAAAATGGGGTCACTTGTGGGGGAGCTCCAATGTTTAGGCACACAGGGGCTCTCCAAACGCGACATGGTGTCCGCTAATGATTGGAGCTAATTTTCCATTCAAAAAGCCAAATGGCGTGCCTTCCCTTCCGAGCCCTGCCGTGCACCCAAACAGTGGTTTACCCCCACATATGGGGTATCAGCGTACTCAGGACAAACTGGACACCAAGATTTGGGGTCCAATTTCTCCTGTTACCCTTGGGAAAAAATCATTTTTGAGGAAAGAAGAATTATTTTTTATTTTCACGGCTTTGCGTTATAAACATCTGTGAAGCACCTGGGGGTTTAAAGTGCTCATTATGCATCTAGGTAAGTTCCTTGGGGCATCTAGTTTCCAAAAGGGGTCACTTGTTGGGGAGCTCCAATGTTTAGGCACACAGGGGCTCTCCAAACACGACATGTGTCATGGTTCCCAATGGCAGGGGAACGTCAGGACACATAAATAACGGACGAGCTCTTGGGTGATGGAATCTCGAGCTGACCGTGAGCTAAACCTACCACACAACTAATAGTGGCCGGGGGGCGTGCCTAAGTTTTATCCCTAGACGTCTCTCGCCAGCCGGAGGACTAACTAACCCTAGTAGAGGAAAAAACAGACCTGGCTTACCTCTAGGGAAATTCCCCCGAAAAGGAGACAGAAGCCCCCCACATATATTGACGGTGAGTTCAGAGGAAAAGACATACGCAGTATGAAGGTAGGTTCAGCAAAGCGAGGTCCGCTTACTAGATAGTAGAAAGATACAAAAGGGAACTGCACGGTCAGCTGAAAACCCTTTTAAAATACCATCCTGAAATTACTTTAAGACTCATGTGTCAACTCATGACACCGGAGTGGTAATTTCAGCCCACAAGAGCTTCCAGCTACAGAGAATAATATAACTGTAAACTGGAACAAAAAATGCAAACAAACTTAGGACTAAGAGTCCAACTTAGCTGATCAGTAGTCTAGGAGCAGGAACATGCAACAGAAAGGCTCTGGTTACATTGATGGCCGGCAAGGCAATGACTGAAGAGCAGGAATAAATAGGAACTCCCACTACTGATGAAAACAGGGGAACTGAGAAAGAAAACACACCCGAGTCACCAGTACCACTAGCCACCACCAGAAGGAGCCCAAAAGCAGATTCACAACAGTACCCCCCCCTCAAGGAGGGGGCACCGAACCCTCACAAGAACCACCAGGGTGATCCGGATGAGCCCTATGAAAGGCACGAACCAAATCAGAGGCGTGAACATCAGAAGCAGTTACCCAAGAATTATCTTCTTGACCATAACCCTTCCACTTAACCAGATATTGTAGTCTCCGTCTGGAAATACGGGAGTCCAAGATTTTCTCCACAACATACTCCAATTCACCCTCAACCAGCACAGGAGCAGGAGGCTCGGTAGAAGGAACAACCGGCACCTCATACCTCCGCAACAACGACCGATGGAAGTCATTATGGATAGCGAAAGATGCCGGAAGGTCTAAACGAAAGGATACAGGGTTAAGTGTCTCCAAAATCCTATAAGGACCGATGAACCGAGGCTTAAACTTAGGAGAATAAACCCTCATAGGGACAAAACGGGAAGACAACCACACCAAGTCCCCAACACGAAGACGAGGACCAACACGACGACGGCGGTTGGCAAAATGCTGAGTCTTCTCCTGGGACAAATTCAAATTGTCCACCACCTGTCCCCAAATCCGATGCAACCTATCCACCATAGTATCCACTCCAGGACAATCCGAAGACTCCACCTGACCGGAAGAAAAACGAGGGTGAAACCCCGAATTGCAAAAGAAAGGAGAAACCAAAGTGGCAGAACTAGCCCGATTATTGAGGGCAAACTCTGCCAACGGCAAAAAGGCAACCCAGTCATCCTGATCCGCAGACACAAAACACCTCAAATAAGTCTCCAAGGTCTGATTAGTTCGCTCCGTCTGGCCATTAGTCTGAGGATGGAACGCAGACGAAAAAGACAAATCAATGCCCATCCTAGCACAGAATGCCCGCCAAAATCTAGACACGAACTGGGTCCCCCTGTCAGAAACGATATTTTCCGGAATACCATGCAAGCGAACCACATTTTGAAAAAACAGAGGAACCAATTCGGATGAGGAAGGCAACTTAGGCAAAGGTACCAAATGAACCATCTTTGAAAAACGATCACACACCACCCAGATGACAGACATTTTCTGAGAAGCAGGGAGATCAGAAATAAAATCCATAGAGATGTGAGTCCAAGGCCTCTTCGGAATAGGCAAAGATAACAACAATCCGCTAGCCCGAGAACAACAAGGCTTGGCCCGAGCACAAACATCACAAGACTGCACAAAAACTCGTACTTCTCGAGACAGGGAAGGCCACCAGAAGGACCTAGCCACCAAATCCCTAGTACCAAAGATTCCAGGATGACCTGCCAACGCAGAAGAATGAACCTCCGAGATGACTCTACTGGTCCAATCATCAGGAACAAACAGTCTACCAGGCGGGCAACGATCAGGTCTATCCGCCTGAAACTCCTGCAAAGCCCGTCGCAGGTCTGGGGAAACAGCAGATAATATCACCCCATCCTTAAGGATACCTGTAGGTTCAGAATCACCAGGGGAATCAGGCTCAAAACTCCTAGAAAGCATCTGCCTTCACATTTTTAGAACCTGGTAGGTATGAGACCACAAAATTAAACCGAGAGAAAAACAACGACCAGCGCGCCTGTCTAGGATTCAGACGCTTGGCAGACTCAAGATAAATCAGATTCTTTTGATCGGTCAATACCACCACCTGATGTCTAGCCCCCTCAAGCCAATGACGCCACTCCTCAAAAGCCCACTTCATAGCCAAAAGCTCCCGATTACCAATATCATAGTTTCGCTCGGCGGGCGAAAATTTTCGAGAAAAGAACGCACAAGGTCTCATCACGGAGCAGTCGGAACTTTTCTGCGACAAAACCGCTCCAGCTCCGATCTCGGAAGCGTCGACCTCAACCAGAAAAGGAAGAGCAACATCAGGCTGACGCAACACAGGGGCAGAAGAAAAGCGGCGCTTAAGCTCCCGAAAGGCCTCCACAGCAGCAGGGGACCAATCAGCAACATCAGCACCCTTTTTAGTCAAATCAGTCAAAGGTTTAGCAACATCCGAAAAACCAGTTATAAATCGACGATAAAAATTAGCAAAGCCCAAGAATTTCTGAAGGCTCTTAAGAGAAGTAGGTTGCGTCCAATCACAAATAGCCCGAACCTTGACAGGATCCATCTCAATGGAAGAAGGGGAAAAAATGTACCCCAAAAAAGAAATCTTTTGAACCCCAAAAATACACTTAGAACCCTTCACACACAAGGAATTAGCCCGCAAAACCTGAAAAACCCTCCTGACTTGTTGGACATGAGAGTCCCAGTCATCCGAAAAAATCAAAATATCATCCAGATACACAATCATAGATTTATCCAAATATTCACGGAAAATGTTATGCATAAAGGACTGAAAGACTGAAGGGGCATTTGAAAGACCAAAAAGCATCACTAAATACTCAAAATGGCCCTCGGGCGTATTAAATGCGGTTTTCCACTCATCCCCCTGCTTAATTCGCACCAAATTATACGCCCCACGAAGATCAATCTTAGAGAACCACTTAGCCCCCTTTATTCGAGCAAACAAATCAGTCAGCAGTGGCAAAGGATACTGATATTTGACTGTAATTTTATTCAAGAGTCGATAATCAATACACGGCCTCAAAGAGCCATCTTTTTTAGACACAAAGAAAAAACCGGCTCTAAGGGAGATGAAGAAGGACGAATATGTCCCTTTTCCAGGGACTCCTTAATATACTCTCGCATAGCAACATGTTCAGGTACGGATAAATTAAACAAACGACCCTTTGGAAATTTACTGCCTGGAATCAGATCTATGGTACAATCGCAATCTCTGTGAGGAGGGAGTGAACCAAGCTTAGGCTCCTCAAAAACATCACGATAATCAGACAAAAATGCCGGAATCTCAGAGGGAATAGATGACGAAATGGAAACCAAAGGTACGTCCCCATGAGCCCCCTGACATCCCCAACTTAACACAGACATTGCTTTCCAGTCAAGGACTGGATTATGAGATTGTAACCATGGCAATCCGAGCACCAAAACATCATGTAGATTGTACAACACAAGGAAGCGAATCACCTCCTGATGGTCTGGAGTCATACGCATAGTCACTTGTGTCCAGTATTGTGGTTTATTACTAGCCAATGGCGTAGAATCAATACCCTTCAGAGGTATAGGGACTTCCAGAGGCTCTAGATTAAACCCACAGCGCCTGGCAAAGGACCAATCCATAAGACTCAAAGCGGCGCCAGAGTCGACATAGGCGTCCGCGGTAATTGACGATAATGAACAAATCAAGGTCACAGATAGAATAAACTTAGACTGTAAAGTGCTAATTGAAACAGACTTATCAACCTTCTTTGTGCGTCTAGAGCATGCTGATATAACATGAGTTGAATCACCACAATAGAAGCACAACCCATTTTTTCGCCTAAAATTCTGCCATTCGCTTCTGGACAGAATTCTATCACATTGCATATTCTCTCGCGCCTTCTCAGAAGACACCGCCAAATGGTGCACAGGTTTACGCTTTCGCAAACGCCGATCAATCTGAATAGCCATTGTCATGGACTCATTCAGACCTGTAGGCGCAGGGAACCCCACCATAACATCCTTAATGGCATCAGAGAGACCCTCTCTGAAATTCGCCGCCAAAGCTCACTCATTCCACTGAGTAAGCACAGACCATTTACGAAATTTTTGGCAGTATATTTCAGCTTCATCTTGCCCTTGAGACAGGGCCATCAAGGCTTTTTCAGCCTGAATCTCTAAATTAGGTTCCTCATAAAGCAACCCCAAAGCCAGAAAAAACGCATCCACATTGAGCAACGCAGGATCCCCTGGTGCCAATGCAAATGCCCAATCTTGAGGGTCACCTCGCAGCAAGGAAATTACAATCTTAACCTGCTGTGCGGGATCTCCAGCGGAGCGAGGTCTCAGAGAAATAAATAATTTACAATTATATTTGAAATTCAAAAAACGAGATCTATCTCCGGAGAAAAACTCTGGTATAGGAATTCTAGGTTCAGATATAGGAGCATGTACAACAAAATCCTGTAAATCTTGAACTTTTGTGGCAAGATTATTCAAACCTGTAGCCAAACTCTGAGGATCCATTTTAAGCAGGTGAGATCAGAGCCATTCAAGGGATAGAAGGAGAGGGAGACAAAGACTGCAATTAGAGCTGAAATGCAACTGATTCAGCTATAGAGCAAGCACCAAGGAAAAAAAAAAAAAAAAAAATTTGCAGACTTCTTTTTCTTTCCTTTCTTCTGCCAACAGTTTTAACACTGGTCCGGCCATACTGTCATGGTTCCCAATGGCAGGGGAACGTCAGGACACATAAATAACGGACGAGCTCTTGGGTGATGGAATCTCGAGCTGACCGTGTTGTGAAATTGGATTCTGGGCTCCCCCGGTGGCCACTTGTGGAATTGTACTTGTGTGCATCATCCCCTCTGTTCACCTGCTCCTATCAGGATGTGGGAGTCGCTATATAACCTTGCTCCTCTGTCAGTTTCATGCCGGTCAACAATGTAATCAGAAGCCTTTCTGTGCATGTTCCTGCTACTAGACAACTCCCAGCTAAGTTGGACTTTTGTCCTTGTGTGTTTTTGCATTTTGTTCCTGTTCACAGCTGCTGTTTCGTTACTGTGTCTGGAAAGCTCTTGTGAGCGGAAATTGCCACTCTGGTGTTATGAGTTAATGCTAGAGTCTTAAAGTAATTTCTGGATGGTGTTTTGATAGGGTTTTCTGCTGACCATGAAAGTGCCCTTTCTGTCTTCTTGCTATCTAGTAAGCGGACCTCGATTTTTGCTAAACCTATTTTCATACTACGTTTGTCATTTCATCTAAAATCACCGCCAATATATGTGGGGGCCTCTGTCTGCCTTTTGGGAAAATTTCTCTAGAGGTGAGCCAGGACTGTCTTTTCCTCTGCTAGGATTAGGTAGTTCTCCGGCTGGCGCTGGGCATCTAGGGATAAAAAAACGTAGGCATGCTACCCGGCCACTTCTAGTTGTGCGGCAGGTTTAGTTCATGGTCAGTATAGTTTCCATCTTCCAAGAGCTAGTTCTCATATATGCTGGGCTATGTTCTCTCGCCATTGAGAATCATGACAGTTTGACCGGCCCAAAAAAAAAGGGTTAAATTACTGGCTGAGAAAGGAGAGAAAAAAGAAGTCTGCTACAATTTTTTTTTTTTTTTTTTTTCTTCCTCTAGTTCTGAGTGTGCTCTAAATTGAATCACTTGCTAGTCTGCCTATACTGCAGCCTTCCTCTCTTTCTCTCCTTCTTATCCTTGAATGGCTCTGTGTTCACCTGTTTCAAATGGATCTTCAGAGTGTAGCTACAGGTTTGAATAATCTCGCCACAAAGGTACAAAATTTGCAAGATTTTGTTGTTCATGCACCTATGTCTGAGCCTAGAATTCCTTTGCCTGAATTCTTCTCGGGAAATAGATCTCACTTTCAAAATTTTAAAAATAATTGCAAATTGTTTTTGTCCCTGAAGTCTCGCTCTGCCAGAGACCCTGCACAGCAGGTCAGGATTGTAATTTCCTTGCTCCGGGGCGACCCTCAAGACTGGGCTTTTGCATTGGCACCAGGGGATCCTGCGTTGCTCAATGTGGATGCGTTTTTTCTGGCCTTGGGGTTGCTTTATGAGGAACCTCATTTAGAGCTTCAGGCGGAAAAGGCCTTGATGTCCTTGTCTCAGGGGCAAGATGAAGCTGAAATATACTGCCAAAAATTCCGCAAATGGTCTGTGCTTACTCAGTGGAATGAGTGCGCCCTGGCGGCGATTTTCAGAGAGGGTCTCTCTGATGCCATTAAGGATGTTATGGTGGGGTTCCCTGTGCCTGCGAGTCTGAATGAGTCCATGACGATGGCTATTCAGATCGATAGGCGTCTGCGGGAGCGCAAACCTGTGCACCATTTGGCGGTGTCTACTGAGAAAACGCCAGAAAATATGCAATGTGATAGAATTCTGTCCAGAAGCGAGCGGCAGAATTTTAGACGAAAAAATGGGTTGTGCTTCTATTGTGGTGATTCAACTCATGTTATATCAGCATGCTTTAAGCGTACTAAGAAGCCTGAAAAGTCTGTTTCAATTAGCACTTTACAGTCTAAGTTTATTCTATCTGTGACCCTGATTTGTTCTTTGTCATCTATTACCGCGGACGCCTATGTCGACTCTGGCGCTGCTTTGAGTCTTATGGATTGGTCCTTTGCCAAACGCTGTGGGTATGATTTGGAGCCATTGGAGGCTCCGATACCTCTGAAAGGGATTGACTCCACCCCATTGGCTAGTAATAAACCACAATACTGGACACAAGTGACTATGCGTGTTAATCCGGATCACCAGGAGGTTATTCGCTTTCTGGTGCTGTATAATCTACATGATGTTTTGGTGCTGGGATTGCCATGGCTGCAATCTCATAACCCAGTCCTCGACTGGAGAGCTATGTCTGTGTTAAGCTGGGGATGTAAAGGAACTCATGGGGACGTACCTTTGGTTTCCATTTCATCATCTATTCCCTCTGAGATTCCTGAATTCTTGTCTGACTTTCGTGACGTTTTTGAAGAACCCAAGGTTGGTTCACTACCTCCGCACCGGGAGTGCGATTGTGCCATAGACTTGATCCCGGGTAGTAAATACCCTAAGGGTCGTTTATTTAATCTGTCTGTGCCTGAACACGCGGCTATGCGAGAATATATAAAGGAGTCCTTGGAAAAGGGACATATTCGTCCTTCGTCATCTCCCTTAGGAGCCGGTTTTTTCTTTGTGTCTAAGAAAGACGGCTCTTTGAGGCCGTGTATTGATTATCGACTTTTGAATAAAATCACGGTTAAATATCAATATCCGTTACCACTGCTTACTGATTTGTTTGCTCGTATAAAGGGGGCCAAGTGGTTCTCTAAGATTGATCTCCGTGGGGCGTATAATTTGGTGCGAATCAAGCAGGGGGATGAGTGGAAAACCGCATTTAATATGCCCGAGGGCCATTTTGAGTATTTGGTGATGCCTTTTGGTCTTTCAAATGCCCCTTCAGTCTTCCAGTCCTTTATGCATGACATTTTCCGCGATTATTTGGACAAATTTATGATTGTGTATCTGGATGATATTCTGATTTTTTCGGATGACTGGGACTCTCATGTCCAGCAGGTCAGGAGGGTTTTTCAGGTTTTGCGGTCTAATTCCTTGTGTGTGAAGGGTTCTAAGTGTGTTTTTGGGGTTCAAAAGATTTCCTTCTTGGGATACATTTTTTCCCCCTCTTCCATCGAGATGGATCCTGTCAAGGTTCAGGCTATTGGTGATTGGACGCAACCCTCTTCTCTTAAGAGTCTTCAGAAATTTTTGGGCTTTGCTAACTTTTATCGTCGATTTATTGCTGGTTTTTCTGATGTTGTAAAACCATTGACTGATTTGACTAAGAAGGGTGCTGATGTTGCTGATTGGTCCCCTGATGCTGTGGAGGCCTTTCGGGAGCTCAAGCGCCGCTTTTCTTCCGCCCCAGTGTTGCGTCAGCCTGATGTTGCTCTTCCTTTTCAGGTTGAGGTCGACGCTTCTGAAATCGGAGCTGGGGCGGTGTTGTCGCAGAGAAGTTCCGACTGCTCCGTGATGAGACCTTGTGCTTTTTTTTCCCGTAAATTTTCGCCCGCCGAGCGGAATTATGATATTGGAAATCGGGAGCTTTTGGCCATGAAGTGGGCTTTTGAGGAGTGGCGTCACTGGCTTGAGGGGGCCAGACATCAGGTGGTGGTATTGACTGACCACAAAAATTTAATTTACCTTGAGTCTGCCAGGCGCCTGAATCCTAGACAGGTGCGCTGGTCGTTGTTTTTCTCTCGGTTTAATTTTGTGGTGTCTTACCTACCGGGTTCTAAGAATGTTAAGGCGGATGCCCTTTCTAGGAGTTTTGAGCCTGACTCCCCTGGTAATTCTGAGCCCACAGGTATCCTTAAAGATGGAGTGATATTGTCTGCCGTTTCTCCAGACCTGCGGCGGGCCTTGCAGGAGTTTCAGGCGGATAGACCTGATCGTTGCCCACCTGGTAGACTGTTTGTTCCTGATGATTGGACCAGTAGAGTCATCTCTGAGGTTCATTCTTCTGCGTTGGCAGGTCATCCTGGAATCTTTGGTACCAGGGATTTGGTGGCAAGGTCCTTCTGGTGGCCTTCCCTGTCACGAGATGTGCGAGGCTTTGTGCAGTCTTGTGACGTTTGTGCTCGGGCCAAGCCTTGTTGTTCTCGGGCTAGTGGATTGTTGTTACCCTTGCCTATCCCGAAGAGGCCTTGGACGCACATCTCGATGGATTTTATTTCGGATCTGCCTGTTTCTCATAAGATGTCTGTCATCTGGGTGGTGTGTGACCGTTTCTCTAAGATGGTCCATCTGGTTCCCTTGCCTAAGTTGCCTTCTTCTTCCGAGTTGGTTCCTCTGTTTTTTCAAAATGTTGTTCGTTTGCATGGTATTCCGGAGAATATCGTTTCTGACAGAGGGACCCAATTCGTGTCTAGATTTTGGCGGGCATTCTGTGCTAGGATGGGCATAGATTTGTCTTTTTCGTCTGCTTTCCATCCTCAGACTAATGGCCAGACCGAGCGGACTAATCAGACCTTGGAGACATATTTGAGGTGTTTTGTGTCTGCGGATCAGGATGATTGGGTTGCTTTTTTGCCTTTGGCGGAGTTCGCCCTCAATAATCGGGCCAGCTCTGCCACCTTGGTGTCCCCGTTTTTCTGTAATTCGGGGTTTCATCCTCGATTTTCCTCCGGTCAAGTGGAATCTTCGGATTGTCCTGGAGTGGATGCTGTGGTGGAGAGGTTGCATCAGATTTGGGGGCAGGTGGTGGACAATTTGAAGTTGTCCCAGGAGAAGACTCAGCTTTTTGCCAACCGCCGTCGTCGTGTTGGTCCTCGGCTTTGTGTTGGGGACTTGGTGTGGTTGTCTTCTCGTTTTGTCCCTATGAGGGTTTCTTCTCCTAAGTTTAAGCCTCGGTTCATCGGCCCGTACAAGATATTGGAGATTCTTAACCCTGTGTCCTTCCGTTTGGACCTCCCTGCATCCTTTTCGATTCATAATGTTTTTCATCGGTCATTGTTGCGCAGGTATGAGGTACCGGCTGTGCCTTCCGTTGAGCCTCCTGCTCCGGTGTTGGTTGAGGGTGAGTTGGAGTACGTTGTGGAAAAGATCTTGGACTCTCGTGTTTCCAGACGGAAACTCCAGTATCTGGTCAAATGGAAGGGATACGGTCAGGAGGATAATTCTTGGGTCACTGCCTCTGATGTTCATGCCTCCGATCTTGTCCGTGCCTTTCATAGGGCTCATCCTGATCGCCCTGGTGGTTCTGGTGAGGGTTCGGTGCCCCCTCCTTGAGGGGGGGGTACTGTTGTGAAATTGGATTCTGGGCTCCCCCGGTGGCCACTTGTGGAATTGTACTTGTGTGCATCATCCCCTCTGTTCACCTGCTCCTATCAGGATGTGGGAGTCGCTATATAACCTTGCTCCTCTGTCAGTTTCATGCCGGTCAACAATGTAATCAGAAGCCTTTCTGTGCATGTTCCTGCTACTAGACAACTCCCAGCTAAGTTGGACTTTTGTCCTTGTGTGTTTTTGCATTTTGTTCCTGTTCACAGCTGCTGTTTCGTTACTGTGTCTGGAAAGCTCTTGTGAGCGGAAATTGCCACTCTGGTGTTATGAGTTAATGCTAGAGTCTTAAAGTAATTTCTGGATGGTGTTTTGATAGGGTTTTCTGCTGACCATGAAAGTGCCCTTTCTGTCTTCTTGCTATCTAGTAAGCGGACCTCGATTTTTGCTAAACCTATTTTCATACTACGTTTGTCATTTCATCTAAAATCACCGCCAATATATGTGGGGGCCTCTGTCTGCCTTTTGGGAAAATTTCTCTAGAGGTGAGCCAGGACTGTCTTTTCCTCTGCTAGGATTAGGTAGTTCTCCGGCTGGCGCTGGGCATCTAGGGATAAAAAAACGTAGGCATGCTACCCGGCCACTTCTAGTTGTGCGGCAGGTTTAGTTCATGGTCAGTATAGTTTCCATCTTCCAAGAGCTAGTTCTCATATATGCTGGGCTATGTTCTCTCGCCATTGAGAATCATGACATGACCGTGAGCTAAACCTACCACACAACTAATAGTGGCCGGGGGGCGTGCCTAAGTTTTATCCCTAGACGTCTCTCGCCAGCCGGAGGACTAACTAACCCTAGTAGAGAAAAAAACAGACCTGGCTTACCTCTAGGGAAATTCCCCCGAAAAGGAGACAGAAGCCCCCCACATATATTGACGGTGAGTTCAGAGGAAAAGACATACGCAGTATGAAGGTAGGTTCAGCAAAGCGAGGTCCGCTTACTAGATAGTAGAAAGATACAAAAGGGAACTGCACGGTCAGCTGAAAACCCTTTTAAAATACCATCCTGAAATTACTTTAAGACTCATGTGTCAACTCATGACACCGGAGTGGTAATTTCAGCCCACAAGAGCTTCCAGCTACAGAGAATGATATAACTGTAAACTGGAACAAAAAATGCAAACAAACTTAGGACTAAGAGTCCAACTTAGCTAATCAGTAGTCTAGGAGCAGGAACATGCAACAGAAAGGCTCTGGTTACATTGATGGCCGGCAAGGCAATGACTGAAGAGCAGGAATAAATAGGAACTCCCACTACTGATGAAAACAGGTGAACTGAGAAAGAAAACACACCCGAGTCACCAGTACCACTAGCCACCACCAGAAGGAGCCCAAAAGCAGATTCACAACAGACATGGTGTCCGCTAATGATTGGAGCTAATTTTCCATTCAAAAAGTCAAATGGTGCGCCTTCCCTTCCAAGCTTTGCCGTGCGCTCAAACAGTGGTTTACCCCCACATATGAGGTATTGGCGTACTCAGGAGAAATTGCCGAACAAATTTTAGGATCCTTTTTATCCTGTTGCCTATGTGAAAATGAAAAAATTGAGGCTAAATAAATTTTTTTGTGAAAAAAAAGTACTTTTTCATTTTTACGGATCAATTTGTGAAGCACCTGGGGGTTTAAAGTGCTCACTATGCATCTAGATAAGTTCCTTGGGGCATCTAGTTTCCAAAATGGGGTCACTTGTGGGGGAGCTCCAATGTGTAGGCACACGGGGGCTCTCCAAACGCGACATGGTGTCCGCTAAAGATTGGAGCCAATTTTTCATTCAAAAAGTCAAATGGTGCTCCCTCCCTTCCGAGCCCTGCCGTGCACCCAATCAGTGGTTTACCCCCCACATATGAGGTATCAGCGTACTCAGGACAAATTGGACAACAACTTTCGTGGTCCAGTTTCTCCTTTTACCCTTGGGAAAATAACAAAATTGTTGCTAAAAGATCATTTGTGTGACTAAAATGTTAAATGTTCATTTTTTCCTTCCGTGTTGCTTCTGCTGCTGTGAAGCACCTGAAGGGTTAATAAACTTCTTGAATGTGGTTTTGAGCACCTTGAGGGGTGAAGTTTTTAGAATGGTGTCACTTTTGGGTATTTTCAGCCATATAGAACCCTGAAACTGACTTCAAATGTGAGGTGGCCCCTAAAAAAATTGGTTTTGTAAATTTTGTTGTAAAAGTGAGAAATCACTGGTCAAATTTTAACCTATATAACATCCTAGCAAAAAAAAAATTTGTTTCCAAAATTGTGCTGATGTAAAGTAGACATGTGGGAATGTTATTTATTAACTATTTTGTGTCACATAACTCTCTGGTTTAACATAATAAAAATTCAAAATGTGAAAATTGCAAAATTTTCTAAATTTTCACCAAATTTCCATTTTTTTCATAAATAAACGCAGAAATGATCGACCTAAATTTACCACTAACATGAAGCCCAATATGTCACGAAAAAACAATCTCAGAATCGCTAAGATCCGTTGAAGCGTTGCTGAGTTATTACCTCATAAATGGACCCTGGTCAGAATTGCAAAAAATGGCCAGGTCATTAAGGTCAAAATAGGCTGGGTCATGAAGGGGTTAATGACTTCTGTTCTAATGGAATCAGTTACCAGGTATATGCTAGCCTAGGTGTAAACCCCCACCCAACATCCAATTATTGACAGCTATGTCTCTGTGCAAAGTGTACTGCAGCAGATAAGAGTTAGTTCTATTGATTTATAAAGGTAGGTACATTAGTTCGCAATTTGATAAACAAAAGAAATAAGAAAAACTTTATGTTATCAATACACATTTGAGAATCAGTGAACACTAGTGGACATGGCAGCATAATGGAAGTTGTAAATAGTGAGACAAAAGATTAACTTCAATATTTAGTATTGTTTAGAGATGAGCAGATTCTGGCAAAATCTGATTAGCCAGTTTGCAATCATTTTTCCCTGGAAATTTGAGTAGCAATGAAGATATTTTCCACAAATCTGGCCTTCTGCTCTTCATCATCCCCCATCCGGTCCTCAGTGCATCTTCATATCACCACCACCAAGCACTGAATCCTCTGTCCTGATTAGTTTTGATAAGGCCCAGGACATTTCTGTGCAAGCACACGTAAAATCGAGATGCCGTGACCTTGCACGCTCTTGTACAGAAACATCTCAGCCTGTTTCAGTAAAGGAAGTTCCAGTATGAAGAGTTCCAGGGTTTCAGAGTTCAGCGGCTTTGATAGGAAGAAGTGCCAATGTCTAGAAGGGAGTTGGTGAATAACAGACTGACCTAGGAGGTGAGCAGTAAGTTGAGTATGAGCATTTTTTCAGCTTTTGATTGCCTTTTTACTGTTCAGCAAATGGTGGTGGCTAGTTTCATTAATCCTTGTGGAAGCGATTAACAAAAAATCTGCATTTTGAAGAATGTGGATTTTTGTAATATTCAGGTAAAATTCAACTCAAATATATTTGCTCATCTTTAGAACTTTTACCTTATAAGTTGGTAAATAACAGAATAGGTATCTTTCCATGACTGAAAGGCTAGGGCCATTCTATCGTATTTTCTTTCTTCAGAGAGAATCGGTCCAATTATGTTAATCCCACTCTGGTCAAACTGTGATCTTCTACATTCTGTCCGTCCTAATGCGGTTTATTTTTTTCCATGAACTTATTGACCTGCATGGTGAAGTGCAATCCGAATATCTAATGCAAATCGTGCATGCTGCACGGACCCATAAAATAATATTGGTCCGAGTGTTATCCAGTGTTTGGTCGGATCGTACTAGGACCGAAAATATTGTCTACACAAGCCCAAACTGTGTATAATTTAGGAAATGCAGTATAATATAAAAGAATTGTTACAAGATGAAAAATTTTTTACTTGGTTAATAAAGATGGTGAGAAATAAGGGTTAAACAGGACAGGTCACTCTCACTATCATATAATTATTCTAAATTAATGAGCTCAGACTTAAGTGTGTGTAAAATTGAAAAAAAGATCAAAAAGGGGTCGATAATGGTCAAGGAATGCATAATATCAGCAGCCTTGAAAAAATAACACATTGGAGAATTTTACAGAGAGCTTATGATCTGTCTATATACAAAAACATAAAACATTACAAAAATGAATGTCCCAATTATAGGTTGAGCAGGGCAAACTTATTTACTTCACTGTGGGGGGCCAAAAAATAAGATTCTTTAACTCCTTGCCTCTGCAGAAAATGTTCAATCTTTTGATTGCATTTTTTCTTCTCTTTTTTCCAAGCACTTTAACTTTTTTATTATTTCATCTACATAGCCATCAGAAAACTTGTTTTTTGCATTTTTAGATGTGAAGGATTCTATCCATTTTACTATATAATGCAACGAAAAAGGTGAAAAAATTCCAAGTGGGATGAAATAATGCAAAAAATGCAATTTCGCCATTATTTTTGGGGTTTTGTTTTTACAATATTCATTGCATTCTAAAAATGACCTAGATAAATGATTCTGCAGCTTACTACAATTCCTGCAATACTAAACTTAAATGTATATATTTTTTACTTTAGTGGTGAAAAAAAATTCAGCTTTAGAGACTGACAGCAGCATCTAAATGGTTAACAGCAGTGATCAGAGCTTAGCTCCAGCCACTACTGTTAAAAATAGATGGCAGCTATGTAACCTAGCCAATATCTATCTACTGTATGTGGAGGGAGCTTGGCTCCTCTCTACACAACGACCTCAGCATTGATGTACAGTTATGTAATTTTGATTAGGTTTAGTTAAGGATTAGGTTAATGATGATCTACGGATGCTCTACAGATGTTAATTTTCTATCATGATGCCTTCAAGAGAAATGGAATAAAAGGCCATTGGGAGATAATCCACCTGTTTTGTCAGAGGTCACTGACAATTAGCAATATGGTCTGAAAGGTATTGAAAAATGCAATATACAAGTCATATAATGGCCTGAGATGCTGTTATTCCTTAGGTACACATATAACTGCTAATTTTGAATAATCACTTGAAACATAAAACATGTGAAAAAACATCATGGATCTGAATGAGATGGGAACAAGAGGAATGGAGATAAAAGAAACTGTTAAAATGTTAGAGGAGATGCACTTGAGCACTGCAGCTAATCTGCAGCCACTGCAACGGGAAGGGATGTAATGCCTAGTACGGAGGAAGATACCCCAGGTCTGGGAGGTGAGTGTAAGTATTCTATATTTATCTTCATAGACTTTCTGTGACTAATTGAAATCTTTGGTTAATGTTACAAATTAAATTGGATGCAGTGGAATAACACAGTTTCTTATGACACTGTACAGACACTATTATATGCCTCCTGTACATACAGAGCATTCTATTTAGCATGCCATCATATTTTTAATGTATTTATTTTAGCACCACTAATTCCACTGCTCTTTACAGACATAAGCATAATTGTCCTCGTTAGGGCTTGCAATCTAAATTCTCTATCAGTATGTCTTTGGTCATGGTAGGAAATTGGAGAACATGGGAGAACATGCAAGCTCCTTGTAGATGTTGTCCTTGGGGGGAATTAAACCCAGGACCCAGCACTGCAAGTCTACAGGGCTAACCACTGAGCCACCGTATTGCCCCACAGTCACATCTGTAAGGAATCAGAAAAAAAGTTCTTTGTACTGCTCTGTATAAAATCAGATACCTGTGGCAGTAGAGCTAAGGTCCCACTCAATTTCAAGATTACGTTGCATATAAAATGGCTTTGTATGAAATCAGTAACCTTCAGAAGTAGAAATAAAGCCTCACGCAATTCAATGATTAGAGTGCATATTGTACAGAATTGAAAAGTAATATGATCATGTGTAGAAGGTGATAGAGTGGTTTTGTCATCAGATTTCACAAAACAAATTGTATACATTATTAAATAGACCTAATAAGTCTGGTGTATTTATGCTGAAAATCCTTGATATTAAGATTTACATAAGATTTTGTGTTTTTAAATCATATACTTCAAATCAGAAGAAGAATTCCTTTACTCATTATTTAGCCAAGTGCTTTTTTATGCATAACAAACTGTAGGATAACAGAAAAAATTAGAGTCCGGCTCAACAGGACTGGATTTTCCTTTTCTTTTTAGTGCATACAAAAGAAAAATGTACATGGTTGACATGACCCAGTTGACGTGTTTCCACTGCACTAAGCAGTCTTACTCATGACATGCACTATAATTTGCTTTGAAACATAAAAAGAAAAGGAAAATCCAGTCCTGTTGAGCCGGACTCCAATTATTTCTATAATCCATGATGTGCGGCCAGGACGAGGCCAGTGTCTGAGCCAAGGCCGGCGTTTGGCACAGGCAGACCAGGCAGATGCCTGGGGCCCCCACCTACAAGGGGGCCCCCTGCATCTGCAGCCCCTGTATGAAGTGTCCAGCGGGCAGTGAATAATGCTGTGCATTGCCCTGTAGTCCCAGAACGTGTCTCCCAAACACCCCTTGAGACCCCCTCAGTGCAGTGATTTACTCATGTGGTCCCGGAGCACTGTGCAGATCTCTGTAGGATCAGGTTTCACAGTCACATACAGCAGGGATCAGCATAGGCTCTGACCAATCATTGAATCATTGCTTGAAATCTGACAGGGCGACCTGCTGTCACTACTGTCTGGATGACACAAGACAGGAATATTGTCTGCTGAATCAGGGCATTTATTATATAGAAATGAATGAAGGGTAAACCATACACATATATAGTACAGGTGTGCATAGGAATCAGTGGTTTTGGTTTTTTTGCAGCCAAAGCCTGCTCTCTTGGCAGTAAAAACACTGCTTTCAAAGCACCCATTTTATAGGGTATGTGCAGAGGATCTGGAAATGGCAGCTCTTTGGATGCAGTGGACATGTGCTGCATCCAAAGTGCTGCCATGTTTTGAACACAGGTGATTCCGCATGTGTTCATTGATCTGTGCGGAATCACTGCGTCCTATACATTGCATGGGTGAGATTTCTCTGGTGGAGACTCGCGTCTGCGCCAGATAAATTGGCATGCTGCAGCCTGGACAGACGCGCCACATGTTCGTCTCCGCAGGTGAGGTACGGGTGTCGTTGCGCGCATAGTAGAGATGGAATTTCTTGAAATCCTGTCCACTATGCTGTAACATCTGGCCGCTGCGGGTTGGACGCTGCACAAGTACACAGCAGCCGACCCGCAGCATTTACTGATTGTGGACACACACCCTTAGAGCTATTGCTGTTTGTTTTATACAGTATGCATTTTTCTACAGTACATGTTTAATAAAGTTAGTGTTATTCACAAAAAATGCAGCGAAAAACAACATTGCAACATTTGCAGCATTTTTTAAACTTTTTCATTGCTTTCTACGGGTGAAAATAATTGCTGAAAGTGACATGCTGCAGATTTAAAAAACGCTGCAGTTGTGAAATTTAGTCAGGGGAAAATAAATGGTGTGGAGGAGATTTCTGAAAATCTCAGTTTTTGCTTGTGCTGTAAACTTCTTATTTGCAGAAGAAAAAGCTGCATTTGAACATGGCGAAAAGCTGCTTTTCAAAGTGCCAGCAAAACATAGGAGATTTCCGAAATCTCCTGCAGGCGCTTGTTTGTTTTCTGACTGAATTTCAGAACTGTAGCGCTTTTTAAATCTGTAGCGTGTCACTTCTTTCAGTGTGTTTTCACCCGTAGAAAGCAATGAAAGAATAAAAAAGCTGCAGATATTGCAATGGCATTTTTCACTGCAATTTTTTAAGTGGTTTTAGTGAATTAAACTATTAGGTCTCGTTCACATATTCAGTATTTCACATCAGTATTTGTAATGCAGAAACAGCAGTGGAACAATGAGGCTATGTGCGCACGTTGCGGAATCTGATGTGGATTTTTCCACGCAGATTCCTAAAAATCTGCAGGTAAAACACAGGGCGGATTTACGGCGTAATTACCGCGGTTTTTTGTGGTTTTCAACAGCGTTTTTACCCCTGTGGATTCCTATTATGGAGCAGGTGTAAAACGCTTCGGAATCTGTACAAAGAATTGACATGCTGCAGAAAATACAACGCAGCGTTTCCGCGTAGTATTTTCCGCAGCATGTGTATGGCGGATTTTGTTTTCCATTTGTTTACATGGTGCTGTACTACACATGGAAAACTGCTGCAGATCCACAGCAAAATCCGCAGCGTGTGCACATACCCTGAGAAACACGTCACCACTTCTGCATTTATCACCCACTCCTGCTTTTGGCTTACACATACTGATGTGAAATACTGACCAAATACTGATCGTATGAATGTGGTCTTAAACATACTGTAGACAAAGCAAACATCCTCACTCCAAAAAAAGCTGAAAAAAGTGTGAAGAACACCACAAAATAAGCTGAAAAACAGGTGCTTTGAACACAACATTTTTACTGCTAATAGAAAAGGTTTTGGCTACTGAAAAAAATGCTGCATGTGAACATAGTCTTACTCTGAAACGCTATATCTGTGGTGTTACATAGGACTGCATGTGATATCTACTAAATTATCTGTACTCAGAGAGTTATCACTGTATTATCTGTGGTGTTAAAAAAAAATTAAGAGGGGGTTCGGGGCAACTCTTTGTCTTGGGGCTTGGGCCCCCAATCTTTTCTGACCCTAGCAACGCCCATGCATACAGCTAATAGTGGCAGACCTGTTGGCCGATATAAGGCCCCTAAATATGGGGGCCACAGTGTGAGCACTGGCTCCAGGCCCCTCCACCAACTGTATCCGCATCCTGCTCATGTAATGTAACCTAAATGTTTGCGTGATTTTACAATGTTAGCATTTGGGGCCCCACTTTAAATTTTTGCCTAGGGCCCCACTTTGTCTAAAACCGGCCCTGGTCTGAGCACCAGGTGGATGAACATAGAGCAACTGGGTGAGCTAGAATTAAGTTTTTATAATTGTTATAACAAACTGTAACTATGGCACAAGATGCAAGCACAAGTTGGAGGATGAAGTTTCTTCCGGTTACACATAAACATAGGACAATATTCTAAAACCTGATCCATTGTATAGCTCTATGCACAGGAGAACTAAGGAAAGAAGAGTGTTTTATTTACTGAATATGTTATAAACAAGCCAATGTATTATTGAGAGGAAATATTGAGCCGTTAATGGCACATCAAATAAGACTTTATTATCATCTATTAGCTTTAACAGAAATCCAAGCTAAAGCTTAATGAGCATCATATATCAGACTGTCTAATGTCTTAAAACAAGCATCTCACCTAATACTTTATAATTTTTTTCTACCTTTATCTGCGGAATGAGCTGCTGATCTCCTCTCCTGTTCTAGCCACACTAATAGTGATAGTGAACCAATTTATAAACCCATTAGTGACACATTTTGCTAGAGATAAAAAACAGTCAAAATTATCTGGCAGCAATTAATCTTAATGGCTGTATGCAGTAAACAGCAATGGGCTAATTCCAGTTCTGTCAGCCCCATCAAACAATCCCACATTAGGCAGCTTTTCACAGATCCATTAAGCATATTCAGAACAACAACAAATTCAATGCTGAAGGCATATGCACTAAACATTACAACAGTGATCTTCTGAAGCCATCATTATCTCTTAAATAGTACTTCCCCCATGTATTATCATTATGCTGTACATTAGAAATACTTTGATTAAACTCCCTTAATTCATAACAGACAGCTGCAGACCACTTATGCAGTTAATCTCAACACAACAGCTACTGAGGAAATATAACAAATGGATGCTATAAACTTGATGTCATTACCAGGAAAGACACCAATACAGTTGCCTTTTCAGACACATTTACATGACCCATATGCAATCTTTGTCAGTATTTTGCTTTGCAAATGAAGGCATACCTAAATAAAGGCCCTTTTTAAGTTGTTTAGAAAATATGCCTTAGTATCTGAAAATATTAGAGGACAAGAACTTTTTGGATGTCTGTAGAACTATTTAAATAAACATATGTTTACTTGCACAAGGGCATAGATATAGGTGGTGAAAAAGTAGAGGTCAGATTTGTACTCATAAAAGTAAAACCTATATTAAAACAAAACACCTGAAGAAGCTGAGAGGCGAAACCCAGGGATTTGGTAGGAGCTTATAGGCCACGTCTGCAATATTTTTATTAAAATTCTTTTATAATATACTCTTTTAAACTTTTTATATTTAAACCTTGATTGGAAGAATTTAGTTTGACTATACTGCTTTATGTCCAGTTGTTTTTTTTGAGGAAACACGTGATGGTTTCAATGGTGAGGATCAGTTGTGGTTAGTGGCTAGTCGCAGATAAAGAGAGGATAACACCATCAGAAGGGAGCTATACTGATAGTAGAAATGCGGAAAAGGAGAGCGATTCTGTCTGATGCTTGTTTGAAACACAATAGATGACAATTTTGTATAAAGAGCATGAAAAAAGGTTTAATCAAATTAACAAATATGGTTTCTATAACTATTAACCCCTTCCTGACGTCGGACGGGATAGTACGTCCGACGTCAGGTCCCCTGCTTTGATGCAGGGCTCCGCGGTGAGCCCGCATCAAAGCCGGGACATGTCAGCTGTTTTGAACAGCTGACATGTGCCCGCAATAGGCGTGGGCAAAATCGCGATCTGCCCGTGCCTATTAACTAGTTAAATGCCGCTGTCAAATGCAGACAGCGGCATTTAACTACCGCATCCGGCCGGGCGGCCGGATATGACGTCATCGCCGACCCCCGTCACATGATCGGAGGTCGGAGATGCTTCTGAATGGTAACCGTAGAGGTCCTTGAGACCTCTATGGTTACTGATCCTCGGCAGCTGTGAGCGCCACCCTGTGGTCGGCGCTCACAGCACACCTGCATTTCTGCTGTGTAGCAGCGATCTTATGATCGCTGCTACATAGCAGAGCCGATCGTGCTGTGCCTGCTTCTAGCTTCCCATGGAGGCTATTGAAGCATGGCAAAAGTGAAAAAAAAAAGTTAAAAAAAATGTGAAAAAAATAAAAAAAACATAAAAGTTTAAATCACCCCCCTTTCGCCCCAATCAAAATAAATCTATAGAAAAAAAATTAAACCTACACATATTTGGTATCTCCGCGTTCAGAATCGCCCGATCTATCAATAAAAAAAGCATTAACCTGATCGCTAAACGGCGTAACGAGAAAAAAAAACGAAACGCCAGAATTATGTTTTTTTGGTCGCCGCGACACTGCATTAAAATGCAATAATGGGCAATCAAAAGAACGTATCTGCACCAAAATGCTATCATTAAAAACGCCAGCTCGGCATGCAAAAAATAAGCCCTCAACCGACCCCAGATCATGAAAAATGGAGACGCTACGAGTATCGGAAAATGGCGCAATTTTTTTTTTTTTTTTTTTTTTTTTTAGCAAAGTTTGGAATTTTTTTTCACCACTTAGGTAAAAAATAACCTAGTCATGTTAGGTGTCTATGAACTCGTGATGACCTGGAGAATCATAATGGCAGGTCAGTTTTAGCATTTAGTGAATCTAGCAAAAAAGCCAAGCAAAAAACAAGCGTGGGATTGCACTTTTTTTGCAATTTCACCGCACTTGGAATTTTTTTCCCGTTTTCTAGTACACGACATGGTAAAACCAATGATGTCGTTCAAAAGTACAACTCGTCCTGCAAAAAATAAGCCATTACATGGCCAAATTGACGGAAAAATATAAAAGTTATGGCTCTGGGAAGGAGGGGAGTGAAAAACGAAAACGGAAAAACGGAAAATCCCACGGTCATGAAGGGGTTAAGCATAATCAAGGGACACATTAAACCACTTTTATACTGTATGTTATGATTTTTAGTTTAATATAAAGTATAAAGATTGAAGAATATTTCTCATATTAGTTAAATGTAACAGTGGATAAACTAATTACCATATCTGTTATAGTAGTTAGCTTTATAGGGCTATCCAGGGCCATTACATTTTTTTCACTATGAGCCAGAGAACTAACATGCAGATGTTTGTTTGTTGTAGATGAACAGCGCTCCAATCATGTGTAATGGTATCAAAAAGATAGTTTATTTCGCCATGAATCAGCAACGTTTCGACCAGAACCTGGTCTTTTTCAAGCACAGAGCAGACATAAACTGCTTTTGCTGGTGATCCAGTGGCTTCTGCTGATGTCAGTTAGACAGAGCATCGGCTTCTCAGCCTCTCTGCCATGTTGACGAGGTGTGACTGCTGACATTATGCTGATTGACAGCCTGCTTCCCAATGCCTACAGGTCATTAATGAGGGAATGTACGGTATTGGATAACTCTTTTAAGAATGTTCTCCCAGTTTACATCCTTGTCTCTCTGTATTCTCACACAATCTTCCCCAAAACCATGTAGACTTATTATTATTTATTTTTAGAACACCATTTATTCCATGGCACTTCACATGTGAAAAGGGGTATACATAACAAAAAAAAGTACAATAATCGTGAACAAAAGAAATCACCGACTGGTAAAGAAGGAGACAGGACCCTGCCCGCGAACATTATACAATCTGCAAGAATTAAAATTGTTTCATTTCCTGGATTTCAAGATATCCTATCATTGAAATTTTACTAAAGTCGATAACATCTTCTAATGTTGAAGAGTTCATAATTAGGAGATAGATTTGAAAAAAAAAAAAACTCAACTACTGCAACATTTTATTGTTAAAAACCACAGATGGTCCAGAGGAAGGCAAACATATTTCATGACTTGAATAGATAAATTTGCTAAAATGGCCCTATCTGGCCCTATACCATATACACAACATAAAATTTGCACAATATTGTAAATCTTTTGTAATTTTGAGTTTGTCGTTTATTTATTATTAGTGATGAGCACATCCAGGGGTTGCCTGTTTGTTACGGAATCCCCACATGTATTCAGGCTGTCTAGCAGCTGCAAATCATGCAGCTGCGGAGACAAAAACGTAATCTACGAGGAAGCCCAAGATACTCGGAGATCATCCGAGCATGCTCGGAAAACTCGAGAAACGAGCACACTCGCTCATCACTATTTATTACGCATTGTGTTGGGTGTCGAGTTCCCACCGCTGCACAGGGGGGAATCTCGAACCATGTACGCTGCAGTCTCCCATTCTCCTTCAGCCACAGTGGAGCCTGCTCAGCTGAGACGTCGATCCCAGTATCTGGCTCAAGCAGATACTGTGCGTTTGATTACAGCTGCCATTCCAGGCTCAGCCTTTGTAACCAGCATTGACTAGAGGTGAGCAGACGTTCCAGGGACTAAGTCCTGCTTTTCTTCTACTGAGCATGCCAATGGGACGACCTCTCATTGGTGGTCGGGGGTCACATGCTCAGGTCCTGTAGCGGCTCCGATTGGAGCACTAGGAAGGTCATGGAAGGCTACAGATATAAAAGGTACAGTCATTTTGTGTGTGTGGATGTGTGCCTGTTCTGGTGAAAGCTCCAAATCATTCCCATCCCTAGTGTTGATGAATGCTTGCGAATGTTGGAGATGTTGAGCACTAGTTAGTGCCATCCAGCACCAGGCACAATCTAAAGCATCTAACAGCAGCGTTAGCCAGTGCAACACCGTGCGCAACCAGTGCGCTTACCTGTCCCTAGTTAGGGCAGTTAGTGGTGTTCGCCAGAGTGGCGCTGCATGCAACCAGTGCGGTAAATCTTTATTTAGGTTTTTCCCTGGCACCGCAGTTGCAGCACCAAGCACTAGTGGTCTAGAGGGACTCTAGCCCCGTGGCTTTGGGGCAGAGTCCTGTGACCCAATACTAGCATTCACTCTGCAGTATTGCGGCCCTGTGATGCAACAGGGTTCACTTCCTTACATACCGGGTGAAGCTAACCTGTGTGTGTTCACATGATACCACCATATACTGTCCGCCATTACCAGGCAGCAGGTGTCATCTCTGCATGGTGGACCCCTGACAGTAAACTGTGTCATGGATTCGTGAGCCAGTGTGCTATACATCTTGAGCTCCTGGCTGCACGTTTTCCCACAGAGCGGGCTAAGGTGGGATTTATTATATCCCTCCTGTCAGACAGGGCATTGGAGTGGGCAACACCGCTGTGGGAGTGCGACAATCATGTGGTGCAGAGTGCTCCGCGGTTCTTGGGCACTCTGAAACAGGTCTTTTTGGGACATCATGTCACCCATGATACAGCTCTCCAACTGCTGGCATTGGCACAGGGTTCGTCCATGGTCAGTCATTTTGCTGTCCATTTCCGGTCTTTGGCATCTGAGCTGGAGTGGCCAGATAAAGTCCTCATTCCTGTATTCTGGCAAGGACTGGCTGACCATGTGAAGGATGCCTTGGCCACTAGGGAGATTCCTGCCCCACTAGAGGAGCTAATAGCTATATCTACCCGCATTGACCACCGTTTTAACGAGCGAAGGTTGGAGCGAGCCCAGTGTAGGCAGAGGTTTTGGCTGGCTCCCACATTCGCCAAACCTCTGGAATCTCCGGTCCAGGCATCCGAGCCACATGAGGCCATGGAAGTGTCACGAGCGGGGTCTAAGTGCCGGACCGCTCGTGCACTCAAGGTCTGTCCTGTCTGCCAACAGTCGGGACATTATGCCAGGAAATGTCCCCAGTGGTCGGGAAAACATCAGCATCTAGAGGATGTGGAAGGAGGTACACTATACATGGCGACGATTTCCTCCAAATTGTCCTTCAAGGGGACAATTACATTAGGCTTATCCACTCATAAGGTAGAGCTTTTAGTGGATTCTGGGGCGGAGGGCAACTTCATGTCTTCTGCCTTCGCCCAACAGCACGCAAAACCTCTGGTGATGCTCACCAAACCAGTGACCGTACAAGTGGTGAATGCGTCGACACTGCCCTCACAGATAACACACCAGGCCATCCCATTTACTCTTTCTATGTCACCATCCCATCAGGAAATTATCTCCCTGCTAGTCATTAACGAGGGAATTGATGAGGTCCTGTTAGGGATACTATGGCAATGCTACCACTCTCCTTATATAGAGTGGTCCTCTGGGAGAATTCTGGGATTGAGTGGATCCTGTGAGGGGAGATTTCTGAGGGAGAGCATTCAGGTTGCAACTACTGAAGTACCCGCAGATCTTTCCTCTCTCCCCAGGCACTATTGGCCCTATGTGGACATGTTCTCCAAGAGGGCTGCAGAGACCCTTCTGCCCCACCGCCCCTATGACTGTCCTATTGACCTCTTGCCTGTTGCAGAGCCTCCCCTGGGTCGAGTCAATCCCTTTTCTCTCCCGAAGATGGAGGCGATGTCCCAATACATCCAGGAGAATCTGGCAAGAGGATTCATTAGGAAGTCAGTGTCACCTGCAGGGGCAGGGTTCTTCTTCGTGCAGAAAAAGAACAGAGAATTACATCCATGCATAGATTACAGAGGTCTTAACGCCATCACCATTAAGAACAAGTATCCTCTGCCCCTGATATCTGAGCTCTTTGATAGGTTGCGGGGAGCGAGGGTATTTACTAAGCTTGATCTTCGGGGTGCTTACAACCTGATTCGCATCCGTGAGGAGGACGAATGGAAGACGGACTTTAACACCAAAGATGGGCACTATGAATACCTGGTGATGCCCTTTCGGCTTTGTAATGCTCCTGCCATTTTCCAAGACTTTGTGAACGACATCTTCCGGGATCTGTTATCCACCTCGGTCGTAGTCTATCTGGATGATATTCTCATCTATTCTCCAGATATAGACTCCCACCGGACAGATGTTTGCAAAGTCTTTGACCTCCTACGGGCAAACTCCCTCTATGCCAAGTTGGAGAAGTGTGTGTTTGAGCAGTATTCCTTGCCTTTCTTGGGTTATATCATATCTGCCCGGGGATTGGCTATGGATCCTGCCAAGCTACAGGCTGTGATGGACTGGCAAGAACCCCATTCTCTCAAAGCGATGCAGCGCTTTATGGGGTTCATTAGCTATTAACGCCAGTTACTTCCCCACTTCTCTACTTTGGTAGCTCCCTTGGTAACCCTCACAAAGAAGGCAGCAAATCCCAACTTGTGGTCGGAGGAGGTCTCCAAGGCCATCCTCACTATTAAGTCCCACTTTGCTAGCGCACCCATTCTACATCGCCCCGATGTAGATAAACCTTTCATAATGGAGGTGGATGCCTCATCTGTCGGTGCTGGAGCAGTCGTATTCCAAAAGGATGCTCAAGGTCGGAAGCATCCTTGCTTCTTTTTCTCTAAGACCTTCACACCGGCGGAGAGGAATTATTCCATCGGGGACGGGGAGTTGCTAGCTATGAAGGTGGCCTTCTCGGAATGGAGACACCTCCTGGAGGGGTTCGTTTTCCCTTCTAAGTCTATACCGACCACAAAAATTTGGTTTACTTGCAGACTGCCCAGCGGCTAAATTCTCGCCAAGCTAGATGGTCCTTGTTCTTCTTCTGTTTCCACTTCACTCTCCATTATCTTTCTGGGGAGAAGAACATCCATGCCAATGCTCTCTCCTGCTTCGTAGTATCATCAGTGGAGGAGGAGGAGCCTCGGTTAATTGCCCCTTCGGAGAGTCTGAGGACCGTGGCCCCTGTTTCGCTAGAGTATGTGCCCCTGATCATGACTTTTGTGCCATCTAATTTGCAACCGGAGGTTCTCTCTTGGACTCACTCGTCCAGGGTAGGTGGCCATTTTGGGACTCAGAGGACATCTGAGCTTCTGGCAAGGACCTACTGGTGGCCACATTTTCCACCTACATGGTATGCCAGACAAAATTGTCAGTGGCCAGGGTCCCCAGTTTGCTTCTCAGTTTTGGAGAGAGCTTTGTTGTCTACTCAGCATCGAGATGAATCTCTCTTCAGCATACCATCCTGAGACGAATGGGTTGGTAGAGAGGGCCAACCAGACCCTGGTCACATACCTGCAACATTTTGTTTTAGCCAGGCAGGTTGACTGGGCATCCTTGCTACCGTGGGAGGAGTTTGCACTGAACGATGCCGTAGCCGACTCCACTGGGCAGACCCCTTTCCTCCTTAACTACAGCCAGCATCCGCGTGTTCCTGTGCTCATGCCCATGTCTTACGCTGACTCCATGGTGGCAGACTGGGCTGTGGAGGCACTTGACATTTGGGACTGCACACAGCATGCTATCTGGGCCTCCAAGGAGAGAATGAGGGTCTCCGCTGATGCACATCGGTGCCCCGGTCTGACCTTTGCTCCTGGGGACTTTGTGTGGCTCTCCGCCCACAATATCAGGCTGCGAGTTGAGTCCACTAAGCTTGCACCTCGCTACTTTGGTCCCTTCAAGGTCCTGGAACAGGTTAACCCTGTGGTCTACTGTCTGGCCCTTCCTCCTCGCCTAGCTATCACCGACACCTTTCATCTGTCCCTTCTAAAGCCCGTTCACATGTCCCAGTTTTCCGAGTCATCTGCCGGGACATCGGGTTTGTCCACGGACAATTACGAGGTGAACGCTATTATGGGATGTAAGGTGGTACGTGGTAAAAAATTCTAGATGGTGGATTGGAAGGGTTTTGGCCGAGAGGACAGATCTTGGGAGCCTGTTGAGCACATTCAGGCTCCGCAGCTCACTGCTGCCTTCGAGCGTAGCGAGGCCCAAGGAGGTGGGATAATGTTAGGTGTCGAGTTCCCACTGCTGCACAGGGGGAATCTTGAACCATGTCCGCTGTGGTCACCCATTCTCCATCAGCCGCAGCGGAGCCTGCTCAGCAGAGACGTCGGTCCCAGCATCTGGCTCATGCAGATACTGTGCGTTTGGTTACAGCTGCCTTTCCAGGCTCAGCCGTTGTAACCAGCATTGACCAGAGGCGAGCAGATGTTCCAGGGACTAAGTCCAGCTTTTCTTCCACTGAGCATGCCCACTGGACGATCTCTCATGGTGGTCGGGGGTCACATGATCAGGTCCTGTAGCGGCTCCGATTGGAGCACTAGGAAGGTCCTGGAAGGCTACAGATATAAAAGGTTTGCATGGCCGCTCGGCCATGCGCTAGTATAAATCAGTTACTGTGTGTGTGTGGATGTGTGACTGTTCTGGTGAAAGCTCCGAATCATTCCCATCCCTAGTGGTGATGAATGCTCGTGAATGTTGGAGCTGTCTAGCACCAGTTAGTGCCATCCAGCACCAGGCACAATCTTAAGCATCTAACAGCAGCGTTAGCCAGTGCAGCACCGTGCGCAACCAGTGCGCTTACCTGTCCCTAGTTAGGGCGGTTAGTGGTGTTCGCCAGAGTGGCGCTGCATGCACTCAGTTTGGTAAATTTTTGTTTAGGTTTATCCCTGGCACCGCAGTTGCGGCGCAGAGCGCTAGTGGTCTAGAGGGACTCTAACTCCGTGTCTTTGCGGTAGAGTCCTGTGACCCAATACTAGTGTGAGAGGGCAATGATTGAACACGGCCTCCTCTTTCAGTCCTAATTATGAATCCCCTATGTTGGGTACAAATTTTGTTGCCATATAGACTTATTGACTGAGTTATTTGGATGTTTATATGTTTGAATTGTATAATGAAGATCTTGTCAGGTCGACTACTTTTCTGGCCTTAAATTTATATGATTGTAATTGTTTCTGTTATTTACATTTGTATTTACAAAATTCTTAGTAAAGTTTGAATTTTAAAAAAAATCCTTAACCCTAAAAAGAGCACTTGCTATGTAAGTGCATGTGTGAAAATTGAAAGCCAGCAGTACTGATGTGGTACCTACGATTTTTAAACGTGACTAGTCAAACAGTTGCAAAACCTTAACCTATGATTATTTTTTTCTGTTTATAATTTTTTTAAACATTTTTTTAACATTGATGATTCTCTTCCTACAATCAAACTGAAACAGATTAAAAAAACAGAAAATATTAGATTGAAAAGTTGCTAAATGTTGATTCACGACCTTAAATGAACATGCAGCAGCATAGTGTAGTATGGACCTTTTATATTAAAGGTGAAAAATACCACACAGTCACATGCCTTTACATATTAGCACTGGAAAATCTAGGTAGAATCACATTCCAAAATCAACCACCTACAGATGGTTGCTGTATTCAGGTGGCTTGTGTGTACATCTAATATTAGACTATTAAGGCAATGAATCAAGCTAAAAAAAATGTATTTTAACCAACAGACACACTTTGGTAGGTAAACAGTTTTGTTTAAGTTTCAGGATTACAGAGATTGTCTCTTCAGAGAGGAAGTCATGTGACAAGGCTTGCTAAAGGGTCGACATTGACTGTTAGGATTGCTACTTCCAATAGGTGGCACTAGAGTTCTAGTCCTCTTCCTCTCTGAAGAGACAATTTTCATATTGCCCAGAGGAGCATTGCGGCTTTAAGTCTCCTTGATGCTATACACTGCCAGCCCCCCAGCTTGTCCAACTGTTCCCAGGCTATATGAAGAATGTATCTGATACAAACAGCAAAGCACAAGATTAGCCCTTAGATGAGTATGATGGTTCAGCATCAGCAACAGTATCAACACTAGAGGGCTCTGATTAGTTAAACTGTGCACACAGAGGCCTGGATAACTGCTCTCTCTCCCTCCAATCACAACTGTAGCTTAGCTGTGCAATGGCATCAGTAAGCCGAGCATGGTGGCGCCAGTCCTTTTTATAACCTCTGATGAGGTAATGCAGCCAGCTAATCATAGTAATGTCACTGTGAAGATGGCTACATCATTACAGTGACTCGCAGGCAACCCCAGCATGTTTATTTGCTGTGTAAGTGGTGCCATACATGCGGGGTGGGAATTTGAACTTCAAATCTGAGCCAATGCTCATTGAGTGCCAAGCACATCCAAGCACCCAGATACTCAAAAGATATACGAGTATCACTGAACATGTTCACTCCTCCCTAATACTACTATAACATAAGACCTAAGGCCTCTAAGTCCATACAAATTAGACTCAAGCCATCTGAGTCTGCACATATCAGATAGATTGTCTGACAATCTCATGTATATATATATAGCCTCCTGGCTCATCTGTTGAGGGAGAAAAGGAACCAGCAAGTTGAATTTCTAAAAGCTACTCCCTTTACCCTCTAAAGATATTCCGCTTCCAGAAAAGTCTGGCTCTCTTATAGAGATCACAGGAGCACTTGGCATACAAGTCACGTGCTCCTGTGTTTGAGAGAGTAGGGGGAGACAGCTGTTGGACAAACTATGTATGCTATCTAATATGTAGGGGTGGTGGGGTGTAACATTAATGAAAATGAACAATTTAATTTATTATGAATGCTGTTCAGGTAAAATGTAATAATGAACAAATCTTATTACCTGACTGAAGACTCACCAACCATGTCTGAAACAACGTGTTCCGAGTTTGACTTTTTTGTCTGATAGTTTGAAGATCTTGGGATAACTAATAATCTTGCTTTGAATGAACATTTCCAGAAATATTGTTTGGCTTTTATCCCTGTGTATTGAACATGTACGGCCAATTTGAACAATTGTAATAGCCATGAGAGACTAAGATACTGTATGTAAGTCCTTCTTTACCTTCTTATCGTTCACGAGACAATAATTCTTTCAACCATCAACCTACAGTACTTCTATCAATTTTGTATTGCCACCAAATAACTTTTGTCTTTGAAGTAATCTAAAGTTAGAGATTAACAGAAATTATTTGACTACCTATTTTTACTTCGGCACAATTGTTTATGTCAGGTCACAAGACAGGCAACAGCTATAACCATGTGAAACAGGTTGGTAAATTTTGTAGAATAACATTGTATATTGTGATATACTTACTGAATGTATTTAACATGTTCTTAATTGCAAAATAAAATTAAAATAAGGATGTTTAGGGTATGTTTTCCTTTAGGCATTAATGTTTTACATTTCATGAGAATAATACAAGCAAATGCAAATACACAAAAATATAGAAACTTTTATTTTTTCTACTTACTGCAAGATATACAATACAAATGACGATTGATTTAAATTATGTGTGTTGATTACTTTTACATATATAAGAACACCTTATTGCTATTCATCAATAGCCAGACAGCTGTTTATAGAATGCATATCTTAGCTGTGGAATGAAATACTGCAGTAGTAATTAGTTTACTGTGCTGTAATGTCTTTAATGGCATAGGGATGTTTGTATTATAGTCTAACACATCATTAAGGATGCAATTGTTATTTAATGTGGAACAATCATCTTTCTGATCTTCAAGATATCCACTTAAGTAATTATCTTTGTAGCTCATTGGTTCTGCCAACTAACGGCAAGAATTTTTTTTTTTTAAATCAATTGAAATATGTTTTTTTTTCTTTCTCTTTCTCTGGCTGGGACTGGCATGAAAAGTAAAAACTGCAATAGTTTTGCACAACTTTTGAGCTTCATAAAAATATTACAGCTTATTAAGAATTCTGGCATAAACACTTTACTAAATCGGTCGGTATGATAATAAACCTTTTAACAATTTTCTGTATGTTTTAAAGGGGTTATTCAGCTGCTTCTACTAATATATGAGAGGTGCTCCTGAGATGTGGGCCATCAGCTGTTTTCCAGGTATGATGCTTGCATAAGTGCTGGCAAGTGTTGAATGTACCCCACATGAACTGGATAACCCTTTAATGAAATAGATGACAACAGTGTTTTGACCTTAAAAAGCCATTAAAGCCACCAGCTAAATAAAAAATGCTGCAACACAACATATTAATGATGAGTGAGTAAGCTCGGCACTACTCGAGGCTTGTTACTGCTCAGTAAATTCAACACTTGTTCGAGTACCCATGCATTTGCTCTCCATGCTCGATTCCCCATCCTGCATGTTTGGAGCGTGATTTTGAACCACTAAACATGCAGGCATTGCCTGCCCATTACAGTAATGCCATAGCCATGCTGGCTACTGGCGTTACTGTGATTGGCCGGCCGCATAGCATCTAGTCTATGTAAGACACAGTGCAGCCACTTTCCTCACATTGTAATTGGAAATAGCATAGGGGGAGATGCAGGAGAAGTGACAGCATCCTGACAGCGTTCATCTACCTGATACCGGAATGTGCTACCTTAAACCAATGGCCTATTTTAGAAGTAATGCAAATAGATTCTATTCTATAATACTGCAGTTAGATGCATTTTAGCTGCTGTAGTAAGAAGAGTGTATTAGAGGCAACTAGAGCAGGCTTCATTGCATAACAGTCCTTGGTGTTGCAAAGTTAAACTAGCAGCTCTTTTCAGGGCTAATTCAAATATATTCTACTCTCTAATACTATCACTTAAATCTGAAAATAATTTAGGGTCCGGTGGCGGAGAAAAGATTAGAATATTAGAGACATTTCAGCAGGTTTGATTATGTTCCAGAGTTTCTTACTGCCATGTATAAGAAATAATCCTTTCAGTGACAAATTACATAGATTCCATTCTCTAAGGCCGGGGTCACACTAGCAAGTTTTACGGACGTATGAGCGCAGAAAATACGTCCAGAAAATACACATTGCACACGGCCCAATGATTCTCTATGGGGCAGCGCCTATCTGCTGTATATTAAGTATCCGTATTATATGGTCTTGTATGGCCGTAAAAAATCACAGCATGCTGCGTTTGTCAGCGTATTGCGCAAAAAATCCGCCAATGAAAGTCTATGGGGGCAAGAAAATTACGGATTACACACGGACCATGCGTGTGACTTGCGAGAAATACGCACCGGTGTTCTATAGAAAAGCCGGCAATTCAGTGCGGTATACAGTAAAATCACACTGACAGGTTAGAATAGAATAGGTAGAAAAAATGTGTACATATTTAATTCAGCGCTAGATAGCAGAAAAGCTGGTAATTCAATTGCCGGCTTTTCCTATCTCCTTCACAAACCCGACAGGATATGAGACATGATTTACATACATATAAAGGTAAATATGACACATATCCATGGTAATACAATAATTCACAATAAAGCACTAAATACCAAATTATATACCATGTTTGAAATAATAGGACAATAACGCCTATCATCAATTACTACATAGAAAACAAACAAAAAGATGATCACAAGGCCAAAAGTATGAAAAATAACCAAATTTTATTAAATTACACCCATATAAAAACATAAAGATCACAGTGTAAAAAATAGGGGAAGCACACCTATACATAGACACCATCATACATAATACATACTACGCGCATACCTAGGATATATACCGACCTGCAGTGATATATAGGAATGGTACAAGTATACAAACTGACCAAATGGTATCCTAAGGGGTCCTTCTTCCTACAGCTCCAAGGGACAGCGATGGGGGCGTCCTTCGCTCCAGCCTACGCCAACCTGTTCCTGGGGCTGTGGGAGAGGGACCTCTCCCTGCCGGATCGGTCATCGCCGATGTGCCGTGTCCTTTCGTGGACGCGGTACGTCGACGACATTTTACTGATCTGGCAGGGGTCCAATAAAGATCTGGAAAAATTTATGTTATCATTAAATGATAATCAGTTGAACATATTTATCACTTATAAGTATGATTCTAAAACTATTGAATTTCTGGATGTCCTACTCTCTAAAGATGAGAAGGGGGAGGTGCAAACAAGCATATATCGCAAGCCAACCTCTACGAACATGCTGTTACATGCCGCCTCCTCCCATCCGGGTCACATGATCCAGTCAGTTCCCACCGGACAGTTCCTCCGTCTACGTAGACTGTGCTCTAATAATGAGGAATTCTACATACAGGCAGAGGATTTGAAACGGAGATTACAGGAACGTGGGTTCAGTAACAGAATGATTAAGAAGGCCTACAATAGGGCGAAATATTCATCCAGGGATGTATTACTATATGGCCCCAAACAGATAGGTAGGGATAGTCAGGACCAAGTCAGATTTGTAACAGACTATCATTCTCAATTTGGTCGAATGAGAGAAATATTAAATAAATCATGGCATATTCTTAAAGCGGACCCAGTGATCTCCAGATTTGTACCTGAAAAGGCAGCAATAGCAGCCAGAAGATCAAGAAATTTGAGGGATCAGTTGGTCCGCAGCCACTACACCGGATCGCCTGTGAGCACATTTTTAGATCAGGCTAGGGCACCGAATGGGTGCTTTCCATGCGGCCGGTGTGTGGCATGCATTAATATTGATCAAATTGACCATTTTGAGAATCAGGCAGGGTCGCGTAGGTTCTCTATCAAGAAAAGGATCACATGCAACAGTAGATATGTGGTTTATTACGCAGTGTGCCCCTGCCAGAAAATATATGTGGGTATGACCACTAGACCACTGAAGATAAGGATCCGTGAGCACATTCTAGGGATTATGGCGGCGGCTAGTGCCGAGGATATCACGGCACTTAAAACGATCCCACGCCATTTCAGACGGCACCATGATTGCAATGGGGACCTCTTGAGATGTAGGGGGATTGACATGTTAAATATGAATATCCGCGGTGGTAACATGACTAGGAGGTTGGCCCAGCTAGAGTCCAGGTGGATATGGACGTTGGATACGGTCCATCCATCTGGACTCAATGAAAATATTAGCTATGCCCCTTTCTTGTAACCACGGTACCGTCGATCCTCAATTGCCACCATCGTTACATAATATATTTTTATGATGTTTTTATATTATTGGTAATTCTTATTTTATATTTCAGTTTTTGATCGTTCATACACATTGCGGTGATCTATGTAAATGTGGGGAGCAGCTGAGTATGGATACGCACATTGGAACAAAGACATTGGACATATTGCGGATGTGATAAATAAGTTATACTGCATATCTGAATGGTCAATATGAGATGATTATTATGCAATTGTGCTATATAATTGTAAAATGTTCCAGGCAACATACAGGCGATATAATTTATGCCGTTCCACCACTATTTTGTATTGTTTGTTAGGGCAGAGGTATTGTTATGGTGCGAGTGATGTTCCCTGTGCCCTCCCCCTGACGCGTGCTATGTCCACTCATCGCTACGCTCGCCTGCTTTCGGCGTCTTCACGTGGGTGTGAATTCTCTGCCTCTCATGTGACGCCGACGCCGGCTAGTGTCGCTGGTTGACTGGGCAACTGTACGCGTCATATCCGGGGGTGTGTACGTCACTTCCGGCCGCACGGCACACATGCGGCGGCCGGTGACTGCATAAATAGGAGGACCAGGGCTGTGTGTATGTGCGGCCCCTTGAGAAAGGTGACCGAAACGCGCGTCGGGGCGCACGCGCTACCGCAGGAGTGACCACGTTTCCCCACCATATTGAGCAGGTATCATATGGGCATTACAGGGCTCTTTAACCATGTGTATTACACAGTATGGGGGCGGAGGTTCATAATCTTGGCAGCAGTGAATTAAGGATGGGAGGTTTGCTGTGTAGCTAGATACTACTCATGACTGAGGGAGATTATCTTGTGGACAGTTATTGGACTAGTTGTCATTATAGAATTAAATTGGTAGAATTTGGTTAGTGTATACACCCATTCTGTCCCAAAACGTCATAGCAATTTGTCATTATAGACCTACATCGATACCATTTGGTCAGTTTGTATACTTGTACCATTCCTATATATCACTGCAGGTCGGTATATATCCTAGGTATGCGCGTAGTATGTATTATGTATGATGGTGTCTATGTATAGGTGTGCTTCCCCTATTTTTTACACTGTGATCTTTATGTTTTTATATGGGTGTAATTTAATAAAATTTGGTTATTTTTCATACTTTTGGCCTTGTGATCATCTTTTTGTTTGTTTTCTATGATTTACATACAGTAAACCATTTCATATCCCTTCTTTTATTACATATTCCTCTTTAATAATGTAAGAAGTGTCTCTGTGTAAAATTTGGGGGCTCTAGCTATTAAATTAAAGGGTTAAATCCCGGAAAAAATTGGCGTGGGCTCCCGCGCAATTTTCTCAGCCAGAGTGGGAAAGCCAGTGACTGAGGGCAAATATTAATAGCCTAGAGAGGGACCATGGTTATAGGACCCCCTGGCTAATAACATCTGCCCCCAGCCACCCCAGAAAAGGCACATCTGTAAGATGCGCCTATTCTGGCACTTAGCCTCTCTCTTCCCACTCCCATGTAGCGGTGGGATATGGGGTAATGAAGGGTTAATGTCACCTTGCTATTGTAAGGTGACATTAAGCCAGGTTAATAATGGAGAGGCATCAATTATGACACCTATCCATTATTAATCCAATAGTACAAAATGGTTAATAAAACACACACACATTATTAAAAAGTATTTTAATGAAATAAAGACACATGGTGTTTTAATATTTTATTATACTCTTAATCCACCTGAAGACCCTTGTCACCTGAAACAAAGTTAAAAAAACAAACAACAATATTTCATACCTTCCGTCGTTCAGTTTTGTCCCACGCTGTAAATCCATCTGAAGGGGTTAAATCATTTTACACCCAGGAGCTCTGCTAATGCAGCTGTGCTCCTGTCTGTAAAACTAGGTGAATGAATGGAATGCAGGGGAATGTACTGTAGTTACCTCGAGTCGTGGTGATGCGCCCTCTGCCGAATGAACTCATATGAACTCGAGCATGAGAAAATATTCTGAAAAGTTCCCAGGCTCAAGTTCATATGGACTTGTAGCCTTGAGATTGCTCATGCTTCCTCACAATTCAGTTTCTCAAGTCCTCAGACAGTTCTTTGGTCTTCTTTATTTTCTCCATGCTCAATGTGGTACACACAAGGACACAGGACAGAGGTTGAGTCAACTATAATCCATGTCAACTGGCTGCAAGTGTGATTTAGTTATTGCCAACACCTGTTAGGTGCCACAGGTAAGTTACAGGTGCTGTTAATTACTCAAATTAGAGAAGCATCACATGATTTTTCGAACAGTGCCAATAATTTTGTCCACCCCATTTTTTATGTTTGGTGTGGAATTATATCCAATTTGGCTTTAGGACAATTCTTTTTGTGTTTTTTCATTTAAGACAAATTAACCCCTTTACCCCCAAGGGTGGTTTGCACGTTAATGACCGGGCCAATTTTTACAATTCTGACCACTGTCCCTTTATGAGGTTATAACTCTGGAACTCTTCAACGGATCTTAGTGATTCTGACACTATTTTCTCATGACATATTGTACTTCATGACAGTGGTAAAATATCTTCGATAGAACTTGCATTTATTTGTGAAAAAAACGGAAATTTGGCAAAAATTTTGAAAATTTAGCAATTTTCCAACTTTGAATTTTTATGCCCTTAAATCACAGAGATATGTCACACAAAATACTCAATTGGTAACATTTCCCACATGTCTACTTTACATCAGCACAATTTAGGAACCAAAAATTTTTTTTGTTAGGGAGTTATAAGGGTTAAAAGTTGACCAGCAATTTCTCATTTTTACAACACAATTTTTTTTTAGGGACCACATCTCATTTGAAGTCATTTTGAGGGGTCTATATGTTAGAAAATACCCAAGTGTGACACCATTCTAAAAACTGCACCCCTCAAGGTGCTCAAAACCACATTTAAGAAATGTATTAACCCTTCAGGTGTTTCACAGGAATTTTTGGAATGTTTAAATAAAAATTAACATTTAAATTTTTTTTACACAAAATTTATTTCAGCTCCAATTTGTTTTATTTTACCAAGGGTAACAGGAGAAAATGGACCCCAAAAGTTGTTGCATAATTTGTGCTGAGTACGCTGATACCCCATATGTGGGGGTAAACCACTGTTTGGGCGCACCGCAGAGCTCGGAAGGGAAGGAGCGCCATTTGACTTTTCAATGCAAAATTGACTGGAATTGAGATGGAACGCCATGTTGCATTTGGAGAGCCCCTGATGTGCCTAAACATTGAAACCCACCAAATTGACACCATTTTGGAAAGTAGACCCCCTAAGGAACTTATCTAGATGTGTGGCAAGCACTTTGACCCACCAAGTGCTTCACAGAAGTTTATAATGCAGAGCCGTAAAAATAAAAAATCATATTTTTTCACAAAAATTATTTTTCACCCCCAATTTTTTATTTTCCCAAGGGTAAGAGAAGAAATTAGACCACAAAAGTTGTTGCGCAATTTGTCCTGAGTACGCCGATACCCCATATGTGGGGGTAAACGACTGTTTGGGCGCATGGCAGAGCTCGGAAGGGAAGGAGCGCCATTTGACTTTTCAATGCAAAATTGACTGGAATTAAGATGGGACGCCATGTCGCGTTTGGAGAGCCCCTGATGTGCCTAAACATTAAACCCCCCCACAAGTGACACCATTTTGGAAAGTAGACCCCATAAGGAACTTATCTAGATGTGTTTTGAGAGCTTTGATCCCCCAAGTGTTTCACTACCGTTTATAACGCAGAGCCGTGAAAATAAAAATTCTTTTTTTTTTCACAAAAATGTTTTTTTTTGTCCCCAATTTTTTATTTTCCCAAGGGTAAGAGAAAAAATAGGACCCCAAATGTTGTTGTCCAATTTGACCTGAGTACGCTGATACCCCATATGTGGGGGGGAACCACTGTTTGGGCGCATGGCAGAGCTCGGGAGGGAAGGAGCGCCATTTGGAATGAAGACTTAGATGGATTGTTTTGCAGGCGTCACATTGCATTTGCAGAGCCCCTGATGTACCCAAACAGTAGAAACCCCCCACAAGTGACCCCATATTGGAAACTAGACCTCCCAAGGAACGTATCTAGATGTGTTGTGAGAACTTTGAACCCCCAAGTGTTTCACTACAGTTTATAACGCAGAGCCGTGAAAATAAAAAATCTTTTTTTCCCATAAAAATGATTTTAGCCCCCCAAATTTATATTTTCCCAAGGGTAACTAGAGAACTTGGACCCCAAAAGTTTTTGTCCAATTTGTCCCGAGTACGCTGATGCCCCATATGTTGGGGTAAACCCCTGTTTGGGCACACGGGAAAGCTCGGAAGGGAAGGAGCACTTTTTACTTTTTCAATGCAGAATTGGCTGGAATTGAGATTGGACGCCATGTCGCGTTTGGAGAGCCCCTGATGTGCCTAAACAGTGGAAACTCCCCAACTCTAACTGAAACCCTAATCCAAACACACCCCTAACCCTAATCCCAACGGTAACCCTAACCACACCCCTAACCCTGACACACCCCTAACTCTAACCCCAACCCTAATCCCAACCGTAAATGTAATCCAAACACTAACCCTTACTTTAGCCCCAACCCTAATCCTAACTTTAGCCCCAACCCTAACCCTAACTTTAGCTACAACCCTAGCCCCAACCCTAACCCTAGCCCTAACCCTTAGCCTAACCCTAACCCTAGCCCTAACCCTAACCCTAGCCCTAACCCTAACCCTAACCCTAGCCCTAACCCTAGCCCTAACCCTAGCCCTAGCCCTAACCCTAGCCCTAACCCTAACCCTAATGGGAAAATGGAAATAAATACATTTGATTAATTTTATTATTTTTCCCTAACTAAGGGGGTGATGAAGGGGGATTTGATTTACTTTTATAGCATTTTTTTATATCAGATTTTTATGATTGGCTGCCGTCACACACTAAAAGATGCTTTTGTATAGCAAAAAACTTTTTGCGTCTCCACATTTTGAGACCTATAATTTTTCCATATTTTGGTCCACAGAGTCATGTAAGGTCATGTTTTTTGCGGGACGAGTTGACGTTTTTATTGGTAACACTTCCGGACACGTGACAGTTTTTAATCGCTTTTTATTCCGATTTTTGTGAGGCAGAATGACAAAAAAACAGCTATTCAAGTATTCATGAATTTCTTTTGGGGGAGGCGTTTATACTGTTCCACGTTTGGTAAAATTGATAAAGCAGTTTTATTCTCCGGGTCAGTACGATTACAGCGATACCTCATTTATATCATTTTTTTATGTTTTGGCGCTTTTATACGATAAAAACTATTTTATAGAATAAATAATTATTTTGGTATCACTTTATTCTGAGGACTATAACTTTTTTCTTTTTTCTTTTATGATGCTGTATTGTGGCTTGTTTTTTGCGGGACAAGATGACGTTTTCAGCGGTACCATGGTTATTTATATCTGTCTTTTTGATCGCGTGTTATTCCACTTTTTGTTCGGCGGTATGATAATAAAGTGTTGTTTTTTGCTTCGTTTTATTTTTTTTTTCCTACGGTGTTCACTGAAGGGGTTAACTAGTGATATAGTTTTATAGGTGGTGTCGTTATGGACGCGGCAATACTAAACATGTGTACTTTTATTGTTTTTTTAATTTAGATAAAGAAATGTATTTATGGGAATAATATATATATTTTTTTCTTTATTCAGGAATTTTTTTTTTTTTTTACACATGTGGAATTTTTTTTTTTACTTTGTCCCAGGGGGGACATCACAGATCGCTGATCTGACAGTTTGCACAGCACTGTCAGATCACCGATCTGACTTACAGCACTGCAGGCTTACCAAGCGCCTGCTCTGAGCAGGCACTCGATAAGCCACCTCCCTCCCTGCAAGACCCGGATGCCGTGGCCATCTTGGATCCGGGCACCTGCAGCGAGGAGGAGGTAAGAGACCCTTGGAGCAACGCGATCACATCGCGTTGCTCCGGGGGTCTCAGGGAAGGATACAGGGAGCCCCCTCCCTGCGCGATGCTTTCCTATACCGCCGGAACACTGCGATCATTTTTGATCGCGGTGTGCCGGGCGTTAATGTGCCGGGGGCGGTCCGTGTCCGCTCCTAGCACATAGTGCCGGATGTCAGCTGCGATAGTCAAGACGTACTATCCCGTCGGTGGTCATACGGGCCCACCCCACCTCAACGGGATAGTACATCCAAAGTCAGAAAGGGATTAAATGAAGATAATAATACCAAAGAATTTGTGTTTGCAATCATTTTCAGGAAGAAACTGAGTATTATCTCACAGAATTGCAGGGGTGTCAATACTTTTGGCCACAACTGTATAAGTAATAATCCTTTCACTAACAATTGAAATTTATTCTATTCTCTCCGAATACCCCTCATATCTCAAAATAATTTTAGGGGTCAGTGGCGGAGTAGAGATTAGCATGTTAGAGACATTTGAGCAGGTTTGATTGTGTACCAGAGTTTGTTGATGCCATGTACACTGCTCAAAAAAATAAAGGGAACACTTAAACAACAGAATATAACTCCACGTAAATCAAACTTCTGTGAAATCAAACTGTCCACTTAGGAAGGAACACTGTTTGACAATCAATTTCACATGCTGTTGTGCAAATGGAATAGACAACAGATGGAAATTATTGGCAATTATCAAGACACACTCAATAAAGGAGTGGTTCTGCAGGTGGGGACCACAGACCACATCTCAGTACCAATGCTTTCTGGGTGATAATAAAAGTGAATATAGAGGTTATCACCCTGACGAAGAAGGAACTTATCCTTTGAAACGCGTTGGATTGTGTCCCTGCACGCTCCCCGTCCTTACTTTTTTGTGTGATGTCACACTCTAGCCACACCCCTTTCACGCTCCACCACTGTTTCGGCGTTGCTTCCGGCCGGGGCACGCCAGAGGCAGATGGTTCGTTCTAACCCCCCGTGACCAGCGAGGAGCTACCCAGCGGACTTTACCCCTCTGCTCCACCCTACTACGGGACTAAATATTGGACACCTCTCGGGATAAGTTACAGCTACGCTTCGGCACCACTACAGATCCATGCAGTAAGTGCTTGTGCAATCAATAATTCTGTCTGGCGGCATTGCTCTTTGATTATCGTATCTGCACAACTATTCTCCCTGTGTCCATATATTCATTTTATTTACCAACGCACCCTTCTAGCGCAGGTGATAACCTCTATATTCACTTTTATTATCTTACCAAGCAGGGTTTTACACAGACCCTGTCTGATCACCAGCAGCAGCGTTGTTTTAGTGTCTCCTGAATAGTGTAGCGCCAGTGTACTATTATATACATTGCTTTCTGGGTGATGTTTTGGTCACTTTTGAATGTTGGTTGTGCTTTCACACTCGTGGTAGCATGAGACGGACTCTACAACCCACACAAGTGGCTCAGGTAGTGCAGCTCATCCAGGATGGCACATCAATACGAGCTGTGGCAAGAAGGTTTGCGGTGTCTGTCAGCGTAGTGTCCAGAGGCTGGAGGCGCTACCAGGAGACAGCCCAGTTCACCAATAGATGTGGAGGGGGCTGTAGGAGGGCAAGAACCCAGCAGCAGGACCGCTACCTCAGCCTTTGTGCATGAAGGAACAGGAAGGAACAGGAGGAGCACTGCCAGAGCCCTGCAAAATGACTTCCAGCAGGCCACAAATGAGCATGTGTCTGCACAAATGGTTAGAAACTGACTCCATGAAGATGGTCTGAGTACCCGACATCCACAGATGGAGGTTGTGCTCACAGCTCAATACCATGCAGGATGATTGGCATTTGCCACTGAACACCAGGATTGGAAAATTTGCCACTGGCACCCATTGCTCTTCACAGATGAAAGCAGGTTCACACTGATCAAATGTGACAGACGTGACAGAGTCTGGAGTTGCCGTGGAGAGCGATCTGCTGCCTGCAACATCCTTTAGCATGACCAGTTTGGCAGTGGGTCAGTAATGGTGTGGGGTGGCATTTCTTTGTAGGGCCGAACAGCCCTCCATGTGCTCGCCAGTGGTAGCCTGACTGCCATTAAGTACCAAGATGAGATCCTCAGATCCCTTGTGAGACCATATGCTGGTGCGGTTGGCCCTGGGTTCCTCCTAATGCAGGACAATGCCAGACCTCATGTGGCTGGAGTGTGTCAGCAGTTCCTGCAAGATAAAGGCATTGAAGCTATGGACTGGCCCACCCATTCTCCAGACATGAATCCGATTGAACGTATGATTTTTACTTCCATTCACTTGTCCGAGCACAGCGTTTAGCAGTCCCAACCACAGGCCTTGGAGCACAAGTGAAAATACCTAGCCACTCACCCATGGGCCAAAGATCTAAGTGGCCACATTTCCAGACTACTTGCCCTGGAAATTTTGCTGTTTAGGCTTGTGAACACTGAGTGTCATGGTTCTCAATGGCAAGAGAACGTAGTAAAGCATACAAAAGGACTAGCTCTTGGAAGATGGGAACTCGAGCTGACTGTGAGCTAAACCTACCGCACAACTAACAGTGGCCGGGTAGCATGCCTACGTTTTATCCCTAGACGCCCAGCGCCAGCCGGAGGACTGACTGACCCTAGCAGAGGAAAATACAGACCTGGCTTACCTCTAGAGAAATTTTCCCCAAAAGGCAGACAGTAGCCCCCACATATATTGTCGGTGATTTTAGAGGAAAATGACATACGAAGTATGAAGATAGGTTTAGCAAATTGAGGTCCGCTTACTAGATAGTAGGAAGACAGACAAGGGAACTTCACAGTCAGCTGAAAACCCTTTCAAAACACCATCCTGAAATTACTTTAAGACTCTAATATCAACTCATGACACCAGAGTGGCAATTTCAGCTCACAAGAGCTTCCAGCCTCAGAAATATTCAAAAACAGAGAACTGGAACAAAAATGCAAAACAATCTTAGGACTACAAGTCCAACTTAGCTGATAGTAGTCTAGGAGCAGGAACATGCAACAGAAAGGCTTCTGGTAACATTGTTGGCCGGCATAGAAATGACTGAGGAGCAAGGCTAAATAGAAACTCCCACATCCTGATGGAAACAGGTGAACAGAGGAGATGAAGCACACAAGTTCAGTACCACCAGTAACCACCGGGGGAGCCCAGAAACCAAATTCACAACAGTACCCCCCCCTCAAGGAGGGGGCACCGAACCCTCACCAGAACCACCAGGGCGATCAGGATGAGCCCTATGAAAGGCACGGACCAAATCGGAGGCATGAACATCAGAGGCTGTCACCCAAGAATTATCCTCCTGACCGTAGCCCTTCCACTTGACCAAATACTGAAGTCTCCGTCTGGAAACACGGGAGTCCAAGATCTTCTCGACAACGTACTCCAACTCACCCTCAACCAACACCGGAGCAGGAGGCTCAACAGAAGGCACAACCGGTACCTCATACCTGCGCAACAATGACCAATGGAAGACATTATGAATAGAAAAAGATGCAGGGAGGTCCAAACGAAAGGACACAGGGTTAAGAATCTCCAATATCTTGTACGGGCCGATGAACCGAGGCTTAAACTTAGGAGAAGAAACCTTCATAGGGACAAAACGAGAAGACAACCACACCAAGTCCCCAACACAAAGACGAGGACCAGCACGACGACGGCGGTTGGCAAACTGCTGAGTCTTCTCCTGGGACAACTTCAAATTGTCCACCACATGCCCCCAAATCTGATGCAACCTCTCCACCACAGCATCCACTCCAGGACAATCCGAAGACTCCACCTGACCGGAAGAGAAACGAGGATGAAACCCCGAATTACAGAAGAAAGGAGAAACCAAGGTGGCAGAACTAGCCCGGTTATTGAGGGCAAACTCCGCCAAGGGCAAAAAGGCAACCCAATCATCCTGATCCGCAGACACAAAACACCTCAAATAAGTCTCCAAGGTCTGATTAGTTCGCTCGGTCTGGCCATTAGTCTGAGGATGGAAAGCAGACGAAAAAGACAAATCAATGCCCATCCTAGCACAGAACGCTCGCCAAAATCTAGACACGAATTGGGTTCCCCTGTCAGAAACGATATTCTCCGGAATACCATGCAAGCGAACCACATTTTGAAAAAACAGAGGAACCAGCTCGGATGAGGAAGGCAATTTAGGCAAGGGGACCAAATGGACCATCTTAGAGAAACGGTCACACACCACCCAGATGACAGACATCTTCTGAGAAACAGGAAGATCCGAAATAAAATCCATCGAGATGTGCGTCCAGGGCCTCTTCGGGATAGGCAAGGGCAACAACAATCCACTAGCCCGAGAACAACAAGGCTTGGCCCGAGCACAAACATCACAAGACTGCACAAAACCTCGCACATCTCGCGACAGGGAAGGCCACCAGAAGGACCTAGCCACCAAATCCCTGGTACCAAAGATTCCAGGATGACCAGCTAACGCAGAAGAATGGACCTCCGAGATGACTCTACTGGTCCAATCATCCGGAACAAACAGTCTACCAGGCGGGCAACGATCAGGTCTATCCGCCTGAAACTCCTGCAAGACCCGTCGCAAGTCTGGGGAAACAGCAGATAATATCACTCCATCCTTAAGCATACCTGTAGGTTCAGAATTACCAGGGGAATCAGGCTCAAAACTCCTAGAAAGGGCATCCGCCTTCACATTTTTAGAACCCGGTAGGTAAGAAACCACAAAATTAAACCGAGAGAAAAATAACGACCAGCGCGCCTGTCTAGGATTCAGGCGCCTGGCAGACTCAAGATAAATCAAATTCTTGTGGTCGGTCAATACCACCACCTGATGTCTAGCCCCCTCAAGCCAATGACGCCACTCCTCAAAAGCCCACTTCATAGCCAAGAGCTCCCGATTACCAATATCATAATTTCGCTCAGCGGGCGAAAATTTACGAGAAAAGAACGCGCAAGGTCTCATCACGGAGCAGTCGGAACTTTTCTGCGACAAAACCGCCCCAGCTCCGATTTCTGAAGCGTCGACCTCAACCTGAAAAGGAAGAGTAACATCAGGCTGACGCAATACAGGGGCGGAAGAAAAGCGGCGCTTAAGCTCCCGAAAGGCCTCCACAGCAGCAGGGGACCAATCAGCAACATCAGCACCCTTCTTAGTCAAATCAGTCAACGGCTTAGCAACATTAGAAAAACCAGTTATAAATCGACGATAAAAATTAGCAAAGCCCAAAAACTTCTGAAGGCTCTTAAGAGAAGAGGGTTGCGTCCAATCACAAATAGCCTGAACCTTGACAGGGTCCATCTCAATGGAAGAGGGGGAAAAAATGTACCCCAAAAACGAAATCTTTTGAACCCCAAAAACACACTTAGAACCCTTTACACACAAGGAATTAGAGCGCAAAACCTGAAAAACCCTCCTGACCTGTTGGACATGAGAGTCCCAGTCATCCGAAAAAATCAAAATATCATCCAGATACACTATCATAAATTTATCCAAATATTCACGGAAAATGTCATGCATAAAAGACTGAAAGACTGAAGGGGCATTTGAAAGACCAAAAGGCATTACTAAATACTCAAAATGGCCCTCAGGCGTATTAAATGCGGTTTTCCACTCATCCCCCTGCTTAATTCGCACCAAATTATACGCCCCACGAAGATCAATCTTAGAGAACCACTTGGCCCCCTTTATTCGAGCAAACAAATCAGTAAGCAGTGGCAAAGGATACTGATATTTAACCGTGATTTTATTCAAAAGCCGATAATCAATACACGGCCTCAAAGAGCCATCTTTTTTAGATACAAAGAAAAAACCGGCTCCTAAGGGAGATGACGAAGGACGAATATGTCCCTTTTCCAAGGACTCCTTAATATATTCCCGCATAGCAGCATGTTCAGGCACAGATAGATTAAATAAACGACCCTTTGGAAACTTACTGCCCGGAATCAGATCTATAGTACAATCGCAATCTCTGTGCGGAGGTAGTGAACCAAGTTTAGGCTCCTCAAAAACGTCACGATAATCAGATAAAAATTCCGGAATCTCAGAGGGAATAGATGACGAAATGGAAACCAAAGGTACGTCCCCATGAGTCCCCTGACATCCCCAGCTTAACACAGACATTGCTTTCCAGTCGAGGACTGGGTTATGAGATTGCAGCCATGGCAATCCAAGCACCAACACATCATGTAGATTATACAACACAAGGAAGCGAATAATCTCCTGGTGATCCGGATTAATACGCATAGTTACTTGTGTCCAGTATTGTGGTTTATTACTAGCCAATGGCGTGGAGTCAATACCCTTCAGAGGTATAGGAACTTCCAGAGGCTCTAAATTAAACCCACAGCGTTTGGCAAAGGACCAATCCATAAGACTCAAAGCGGCGCCAGAGTCGACATAGGCGTCCGCGGTAATAGACGATAAAGAGCAAATCAGGGTCACAGATAGAATAAACTTAGACTGCAAAGTGCCAATTGAAACAGACTTATCAACCTTCTTAGTACGTTTAGAGCATGCTGATATAACATGAGTTGAATCACCACAATAGAAGCATAACCCATTTTTTCGCCTAAAATTCTGTCGTTCGCTTCTGGACAGAATTCTATCACATTGCATAATCTCTGGCGCCTTCTCAGTAGACACCGCCAAATGGTGCACAGGTTTGCGCTCCCGCAAACGCCAATCAATCTGAATAGCCATTGTCATGGACTCATTCAGACCTGTAGGCACAGGGAACCCCACCATAACATCTTTAATGGCATCAGAGAGACCCTCTCTGAAATTCGCCGCCAGGGCGCACTCATTCCACTGAGTAAGCACAGACCACTTACGAAATTTTTGGCAGTATATTTCAACCTCATCTTGCCCTTGAGACAGGGCCATCAAGGCTTTTTCAGCCTGAATCTCTAAATGAGGTTCCTCATAAAGCAACCCCAAAGCCAGGAAAAACGCATCCACATTGAGCAACGCAGGATCCCCTGGTGCCAAAGCAAATGCCCAATCCTGAGGGTCGCCCCGGAGCAAGGAAATTACAATCCTGACCTGCTGTGCAGGATCTCCAGCGGAGCGAGATCTCAGAGACAAAAATAGTTTACAATTATGTTTGAAATTCTGGAAGCGAGATCTATCCCCGGAGAAAAATTCAGGTAAAGGAATTCTAGGTTCAGATATAGGAGCATGAATTACAAAATCCTGTAAACTTTGAACCTTCATAGCGAGATTATCCAAACCAGTAGCTAAACTCTGAGGATCCATTTTAATCAGGTGAAATCAGAACCATTCAAGGATTAGAAGGAGAGAGAGACGAAGGCTGCAGTAAGCAGAGATGCAAGTGAATCAACTAATGAGCAAACTCAGAAAAAAAAAAAAAAAATTCTCTGCAGACTTCTTTTCTCTCCTTTCTTCTGCCAATTATTTTAACTCTTGGCCGGCCAAACTGTCATGGTTCTCAATGGCAAGAGAACGTAGTAAAGCATACAAAAGGACTAGCTCTTGGAAGATGGGAACTCGAGCTGACTGTGAGCTAAACCTACCGCACAACTAACAGTGGCCGGGTAGCGTGCCTACGTTTTATCCCTAGACGCTCAGCGCCAGCCGGAGGACTGACTGACCCTAGCAGAGGAAAATACAGACCTGGCTTACCTCTAGAGAAATTTTCCCCAAAAGGCAGACAGTAGCCCCCACATATATTGTCGGTGATTTTAGAGGAAAATGACATACGAAGTATGAAGATAGGTTTAGCAAATTGAGGTCCGCTTACTAGATAGTAGGAAGACAGACAAGGGAACTTCACAGTCAGCTGAAAACCCTTTCAAAACACCATCCTGAAATTACTTTAAGACTCTAATATCAACTCATGACACCAGAGTGGCAATTTCAGCTCACAAGAGCTTCCAGCCTCAGAAATATTCAAAAACAGAGAACTGGAACAAAAATGCAAAACAATCTTAGGACTACAAGTCCAACTTAGCTGATAGTAGTCTAGGAGCAGGAACATGCAACAGAAAGGCTTCTGGTAACATTGTTGGCCGGCATAGAAATGACTGAGGAGCAAGGCTAAATAGAAACTCCCACATCCTGATGGAAACAGGTGAACAGAGGAGATGAAGCACACAAGTTCAGTACCACCAGTAACCACCGGGGGAGCCCAGAAACCAAATTCACAACAACTGAGGCTTTCAGCAACCTCATGGTGGATGTCCCTCAGTACTTCCAGCTGACACTATTTCTCCAGGAAAACCATCCCCGCCTTGCACCAGCATGTTTATTTATTATGCTTTGCTTATATAGCGCTATCTTATTCCGCATGGCTTTACATACCTTATCATGTGTCCCATAACATAACCGGTGCCCTGACCAACGCAGTTACTGGGAAGGTCCACTTAGCAACCAACACGTGGACAAGTGCTTGTGGCTAGGGATGCTATATTTCCCTGATGGTACATTGGGTGAACCTGCTGGAGGTCAGAACCGAGTCAGACCCTGCTTACTGACACCTATAATTGCGGGCCCAAGTTTCATCAGGGTTTCACTTTCTCCTTTACTAGTTCCTGCACACTCAATCATTCACAAGTTGGAAGTACTGCAGCACTGCCTCAAGGAAGAAGCAACAGGCGCTGCATAAACTCAAATCTTTAGATGACAAACAGAACAATGTCGCATAGTTGTTGAAAAGTCTACAACCAGGCATGGTCGTGTGATAATGACCATAACTTGATAGCGGTTCTGAAGCATCGAAACCTCGCACATGTACCATGCCTGGCCCACGTGCTCAACTTAGTGATTCAGCTCTTTCTAAAAGTCTACCCCAGGCTGCCAAAGCTACTTGTCAAGTTATGCCGCATGTGTGCCCATTTCCGCAAGTCAGTTACAGCTGCCACCGGTCTTGCGGTGATGTGGCAGTGCTTGCAACTGCCAACTCACTGACTGGTTTGCAACCTGAAACCAAACCACAAAACAGGATATAGTGGAATCCTAGAAAACTAAGAACACCTAAACACAAGGATCCCTAAAATTTAACTTTTATTAAGCAGCAATTAAAAAGTCCTCTTAACATATACTATCAAAAAATAACATACAACAAGTAATGTACCTGTTTAGGTCCTAGGGCATCACTATACTTAATCCTACCTAGCAGTGGGGGTTGGCACCCTAAATTACTGCGGTAGGTGCCCCCACTCAACGTCGACTTACCCTAAAGCGTCCCTAAGAATCCCTAAATAGGGAAACCTGAAAAAACCTAGAAATCCCTATGGGAAAATGCTACCTAGCAGTGGGGGTAGGCGCTCTAATGTGAAACGGTATGCGCCCCCACTCAGCGTCGACTGGCCCTAGGGTCCCTATAAAGTCCCTAAATAGGGATAGAAAGATAAGAAAATGTACCAAAGACACCCCTACACCCAAAAAGGAAATAAAAAATAGCAACAAAAGAAAAAAGTCAAAAAATCAAAAACTAGTGAGAATTATCTCACCTCTTGCATGGATACTAGTGTTGAGCGATACCGTCCGATACTTGAAAGTATCGGTATCGGAAAGTATCGGCCGATACCGGCAAAGTATCGGATCTAATCTGATACCGATACCCGATACCAATACAAGTCAATGGGACTCATGTATCGGACGGTATTCCTGATGGTTCCCAGGGTCTGAAGGAGAGGAAACTCTCCTTCAGGCCCTGGGAACCATATTAATGTGTAAAATAAAGAATTAAAATAAAAAATATTGCTATACTCACCTCTCCGACGCAGCCTGGACCTCACCGAGGGAACCGGCAGCGTTGTTTGCTTAAAATGCGCGCGTTTCCTTCCTTCCGTGACGTCACGGCTTCTGATTGGTCGCGTGCCGCCCATTTGGCCGCGACGCGACCAATCACAGCAAGCCGTGACGTAATTTTGAGGTCCTGGATGCCTAATTCTAGGCATTCAGGATTTTAAAATTACGTTCCGGCTTGTGATTGGTCGCGTCGCGGTCACATGGGCGACGCGACCAATCACAAGCCGTGACGTCACGGGAGGCAGGAGACGCGCGCATTTTTAAAATTACGTCACGGCTTGTGATTGGTTGCGTGCCGCCCATGTGGCCGCGACGCGACCAATCACAGCAAGCCGTGACGTAATTTCAGGTCCTGAATGCCTATTTCTGCATTCAGGACCTGAAATTACATCACGGCTTGCTGTGATTGGTCGCGTCGCGGCCACATGGGCGGCATGCAACCAATCACAAGCCGTGACGTAATTTTAAAAATGCGCGCGTCTCCTGCCTCCCGTGACGTCACGGCTTGTGATTGGTCACGTCGCCCATGTGACCGCGACGCGACCAATCACAAGCCGGAACGTAATTTTAAAATCCTGAATGCCTAGAATTAGGCATCCAGGACCCCAAAATTACGTCACGGCTTGCTGTGATTGGTCACGTCGCGGCCACATGGGCGGCACGCGACCAATCAGAAGCTGTGACGTCACGGAAGGAAGGAAACGCGCGCATTTTAAGCAAACAACGCTGCCGGTTCCCTCGGTGAGGTCCAGGCTGCGTCGGAGAGGTGAGTATAGCAATATTTTTTATTTTAATTCTTTATTTTACACATTAATGTTGTATTTTACACATTAATGTTGTTTCGATACCGATACCCGATACCCAATACCACAAAAGTATCGGATCTCGGTATCGGAATTCCGATACCCACAAGTATCGGCCGATACCCGATACTTGCGGTATCGGAATGCTCAACACTAATGGATACACAAAAATGTTCATATATTGAGCATCTGTAAATAAACCAGAGTATGCCCCATCAGAACTAAAGCCAGTAGGTGAACGAGATGTGATAGTATCAGTATTGTCCAAAAGATAAAGCATATATCCAGCTTCCTTGGTGGTAGAACAAATACATATAAAATGCCATAATGCAAATAGAGTATTAGAAGAAATGATAATGTTACCTCCTAAAATCCAAGGAAATATAGCCTGGATAAAAAGAAGCGCCTATTAAATATTGATAACAACAAGCTAGTGCTCATTCAATAACAACAAGCTGGTGCTCAGGATATGTAAATAAATCAGCAGATTATATCTACGCTGTTTTCAATATGCACTACAATATAAAATGTATACTCAGGACATATAAACAAAGCAATAGATCATGTCATTGCGAATTAAAGTGCACAGTGCAATATAATTTGTCAGAACAAGATCCACAAGCCTAGAGACCCCCAGAGAGGCAATGTTCCTTATAGAGGGACCCAATCATCCCAATCAATGCAAGGATAATGTTATAACATTAATACTCATCTGTAGGCTTGTAATGGACTTGTAGCACCGCTAGATAGAATAGTCACATCAGGCGCTAGACAGCAGTCTCCCCAATCAATGCCCGACGCGTTTCTCCCCCATCTATGTGGTGGGGGTTCATCAGGGGTAATGTAGCCGCAACAAAAGAAAGAGCTGTGGTGGACCCGCCAAATATTACCTCTTAAATACACGTGGAAAGCCCATAAGGACCGCGCTGAATCATGACAACCCCCGGAAATGGCGTCATCGGAAGCCGGCCAGCCTGGTGGAATGCATAATGCGTGCCACATTAGGAATAGTACCAGGATAAATGGCGCAGGCGCATTGGCTTGTAAGAACATCGAGCGCCACCTAGCTGGAGGAACCTTATAGACAGTTGGAGCATATAATATGTGCCACATTGAGACGGGCGCCCAGGTAACCAATGGCGCATGCGCCGAGCTTAATAGCTTAAAAAAAATAAAAAATGTAAGGCACCACCTACGGGCCGTCAATCCAGCAGTGCAATGATGGTAAGCGCTCACATAGCATATTATGGCATGAGGGAATGCAGTGTACGTCACATTCAAAGCCACCCCTAACGGAGATTGCAGCAGCAAATTGAGACCAAAATTATGCTCCATAGGGGGCGAGAGTATACTATGATGAGTGACAATTGCGCAAAATACAAGGGGGCACATTATTATAAGGATCAAGACAGTGTGTGTTAAATAGAAAAACTCACACACGCTGCGCATATCCTAAGCGCCTCAGCCACAGATAAATTATATCAGGTAATTTCAGAGAACAGTCAATATAAGCAATAAGCATGATCCATAGAACAAATATCCACAGCAAAAAACGGACAACAAACAAATGAAAAGAGAAAATGAATTAATAGAGATCAAACAAAATAAGATCAAAAAAATAAAAACAAAATTCACGTATCAATATACGTGGCTAAAGCTAAATATTTCACAGAACCTGACAAGTGGCTAGATAAAACTAGTGAAGGTTAATTGTTCATTGAGGCCCAAAGGGCTCATAGATCTCAATATATAAATCCACCTAGTTTCGCGTTGTACAATCTTCTTGTCCCAAACCCCTCGTCTCACTGAAGGAGGGATAACCTCAATAGCTCTGAAATTTAAAGAGCCAGGATCCCCTCCATGTTCTTTGATGACATGTCGCGCAATTGGTGTATCTCTGCAGTGTCGAATATCACCAAGATGTTCACTGATATGAACCCGAAGTTCGCGTTTAGTCTTGCCCACATAATCCTTGGGGCAAGAGCACGTACAGAGATATACAACACCCACAGTTCTGCAGTTAGCAAACTGCCTCATGGAGAATATCCTATTAGTGGCCGAGCTCCTAAAAGTACTAGAAACGCAAATATGTCTACAAAAGGAACAGTACCCACACCTAAATGTGCCAGTGGATCTTTTGTCCAGCCAAGTACCCTGTTTTTTGGGAGGCAATAGATGACTCTGGACAACATTGTCCCTGATTGACCTCCCCCTTCTGTACGTAATTGATGGATGTGAAGTAATGAAATCGCTTATGTCCGGATCAGATCTTAAAATCTGCCAATGTCTCTTAAAGATGTCATACACCCTCTTCGACTGATCGTCAAAAGTGCCAATTAGGCGCGTAATAGATGTTGAATTGACCTCAGTCTTAGATAGCAGAAGTGATGTCCTATTGGAATCTAGAGCAGCTTCATAAGCAGAAGAAATCACATCATCAGGGTATCCCCTATCTCTAAAGCGATATTTTAGTTCAGTCGATCTATTTCTGAAATCGCTCAGGGAGGAACAGTTCCTTCGTAAACGGAGGAACTGTCCCTTGGGGATGCCACGTTTCAACGGAAAAGGGTGATGGCTCTCCCACCTCAAAAGGCTATTCGTAGCCGTAGGTTTACGGTAAATAGATGTGCCAAGAGAGCCATCACTCAGTCTCTTAATGGACACATCCAGAAAGGCGATGCTGTCCCCAACTATTTCAAAAGTAAAAAATAGGCCTTCCAATGTGGTGTTCAAATACTGTAGGAAGTCAGAAAACGAGACAGAATCGCCCCTCCACAGGACAAGGATGTCATCAATATATCTACCCCAGAAAATAATCCTGGGGCACCACGTGTCATCCTCATCCCTGAAGGCAAAAATGTCCTCCCACCAGCCCAGGAGCAAATTAGCATACGTAGGAGCACAAGGGCTCCCCATAGCTGTGCCCCTGAGCTGGTGGTAGTATTTCCCATTGAAAAGAAAATAATTCCGTTGGAGAATGAAGTCAAGAAGCTCAATCAAAAAAGCATTGTGTGGCGCACAGTGAATGCCCCTACTACTCAGAAAATACTTTATGGCTCTCAGGCCATCGTGGTGACGGATACTGCTATAGAGCGCCTCTACATCAATGGAGGCAATGATAGTGTCTGAATCCACCACAATACCCTCCAATTTAGTCAAGAGGTCACTCGTATCCCTGATGTATGAGGGTAGAGCAGTCATGAAGGGCCTCAAAACCTTATCCAAGTAGATACTTGAATTCTGAGAAAGGGCATCCACACCTGATACTATAGGGCGTCCCTTAAGGGGACTAATGCCCTTATGTACCTTAGGGAGTGTGTAAAATGTTGCCATGGTGGGAAACTTGGGTAACAAAAAGTTATACTCATTATTTGAAATCAATCTAGAGCCGACAGCCCGGGACAGAATGTCTTTTAATTCCGAAATATAACTCATAGTGGGATCATTTTTCAGAATCTCATACGAAAAATTATCTGACAAGATGGATTTACACATATCCACATATTGTGAGTGATCCAAAATGACAGTATTTCCACCTTTATCGGACGGCTTGATAACAATTAAGTTGTTATTTTTCAAGTCATCAAGTGATTTTCTCTCGGCTACTGTCAAGTTTGGATATGTGGAGTCCAAACCAGGAATGATGTTATTAATCTCATCAGTAACTAGTTTCTGGAAGTTCTCGATGCTCCCATAATCACTAGGCGGTGGCATTCGTTTACTGATCGGTTTTAGGTCTGAAAATGGACCTTCACCAGCTGGTCTCCCCCCTTCCTCACTAAGTTCAGTGAGTATGTTTAAATCGGTCAGATCCTCTATGGAAATACATAGTTACATAGTTACATAGTTATTAAGGTTGAAGGAAGACTGTAAGTCCATCTAGTTCAACCCATAGCCTAACCTAACATGCCCTAACATGTTGACCCAGGGGAAGGCAAAAAAAACCCATGTGGCAAAGAGTAACTCCACCATGGGGAAAAAAATTCCTTCCCGACTCCACATACGGCAATCAGACTAGTTCCCTGGATCAACGCCTTATCAAGGAATCTAGTGTATATACCCTGTAACATTATACTTTTCCAGAAAGGTATCCAGTCCCCTCTTAAATTTAATTAATGAATCACTCATTACAACATCATACGGCAGAGAGTTCCATAGTCTCACTGCTCTTACAGTAAAGAATCCGCGTCTGTTATTATGCTTAAACCTTCTTTCCTCCAGACGTAGAGGATGCCCCCTTGTCCCTGTCTCAGGTCTATGATTAAAAAGATCACCAGAAAGGTCTTTGTACTGTCCCCTCATATATTTATACATTAAAATAAGATCACCCCTTAGTCTTCGTTTTTCCAAACTAAATAGCCCCAAGTGTAATAACCTATCTTGGTATTGCAGACCCCCCAGTCCTCTAATAACCTTGGTCGCTCTTCTCTGCACCCGCTCCAGTTCAGCTATGTCTTTCTTATACACCGGAGACCAGAACTGTGCACAGTATTCTAAGTGTGGTCGAACTAGTGACTTGTATAGAGGTAAAATTATGTTCTCCTCATGAGCATCTATGCCTCTTTTAATACATCCCATTATTTTATTTGCCTTTGTAGCAGCTGCCTGACACTGGCCACTGAATATGAGTTTGTCATCCACCCATACACCCAGGTCTTTTTCATTGACGGTTTTGCCCAGAGTTTTAGAATTAAGCACATAGTTATACATCTTATTACTTCTACCCAAGTGTATGACCTTACATTTATCCCTATTAAAGCTCATTTGCCATTTATCAGCCCAAGCTTCTAGTTTACATAAATCATCCTGTAATATAAAATTGTCCTCCCCTGTATTGATTACCCTGCAGAGTTTAGTGTCATCTGCAAATATTGAAATTCTACTCTGAATGCCCCCTACAAGGTCATTAATAAATATGTTAAAAATACCCAGCTGTTGGCATCTTTGCAGGTCATTTTTCTGAAAGAAACGTCTCCATTTAAGCTTCCTCGTAAAGAGGTCCAAATCCTTGATCCAAGTAAATGGATCAAATCTCATAGTGGGAACGAACGTAAGGCCCTTACTCAAAACCTGCTTTTCTGTATCCTTCAAATTATAAGATGACAAATTGATGATCTGATTACTGTCGCCTACTCCAGATAACCTCATTTCTGTCGATTTCGCAATGGATACATACTTCCCCCCCGATCCTCTAAAAAAGAGGAAGATGAGGAGGTAGAGGGTTGATATCCCCTTTCCTGTCTTTGAGTTTGCCATCTTCGCCCACCTCTTTTACCACGATTCCTTGGTCTTACAGATTGCGTAGCAGAATAGCCCCTCGATGTTGAGTCAAGATCTGAAGAGTCGATATCAGATGATGATATGTCAGTAATAGATGTTGGAGGAACTTGTAAAGAGGGATAAGCCCTTTTTTCCTTAAATTCAGAGTAGTCTTTAATGAACCGCTTATGTTTTCTCTCTTTTATCTCTAGGTGGAATTTCTCCACTGAATTTTTTAGAGACTCTTCTCTATTACTGAAATCTGGGTCACTCTTATATTTCAAAATAGACTCAATATGTTCTTTAAGTTTCGAGGAGGTACTTTCCAATGTTTTTTTCTCCTCGTCCAAAAGTATCTGCATAAAACACAGAGATGACGAGATGGATTCCTCCTCCCACTTAGATAGCAATGTGGGGGAGACGCACCTTGGGGCAGGTAAAAGGTGTATCCTAGGACCACTTGGTACTATACGATGTTTAATATAATTGTCCAAAGACTGGACTTCCCACCAGGATTTGATATTGTTTCTGTAAATAGTTAAAAGATCATCAGTAAACAAACCTCTAAGAGTAGGGGTGGATGACGAACCAACTGCCACCTCACTGACTGGTTTGCAACTGCCTATGCGCTGGAACTCAATATTGCACATATTGGCAAGGCTTTATGAACAGTAGAGGGCAGTAGTTAAATACCAGCTCCTACATGCCTGTTGACATTCCGCTCAGCCCCAGCATATAACAATTGATGAGAGGCCATAGATGTGTGACATCTGTGCCATACTCCAAAACTTCGAAGAATCAACCAAGATGGTGAGCAGTAATGACAACATACTAAACAAGACCATCCAGCTTTTGTGTCTACTGAAGCGATTGTTACTCACAATGAAAGATGAAGCTTTGCATGCAGACCAGGTGGCAATGGAGGAAGAAGGTAGACAGGGTGATGTTAGGTGTCGAGTTCCCGCAGCTGCACAGGGGGAATCTCGAACTACCTCCGCTACGATCTCCCATTCTTCTCCAGCCATAGTGGAGCCTGCTCAGTGGAGACGTTGGTCCCAGCATCTGGCTCAGGCAGATACTGTGCGCTTGGTTAATGCTGATCTTCCAGACTCTGCCATTGTAACCAGCACTGTTCTGTGGCGAGCAGATGCTCCTGGGACTAAGTCCTGCTTTTCCTCTACTGGGCATGCCCAAGGGAAGAACTCTCATTGGAGGTGGGGAGTCACATGCTCAGGTCCTGAAGCAGTTCCTATTGGACCACTAGGATGGTCCTGGAGAGCCTCCTCTATAAAAGGTTCGCATGGCCGCACGGCCATGCGCTAGTATCAACTTATGTTTATGAGCTTAGCTACCTTGTGGTCTGTGTCTGCATGTGCTCAGGGTTGGCTGTATAGCCACTAGAATTCAGGCACCTCCGGAGAGGAGTTTGTGTGTGTAAATTTAGGGCTGGTGTATAGCCACTAGAATTCTGGCACCTCTGGAGAGTAATGACGCTGACTGTATGACCACAGTATGCTACCTGCTCTGTCAGTGAGCTGTGATCCTCTGTGAGGTTAACAGCGCACAGCATTATCCTAATCCTGGCGACTCTTTGAAGCAAGAGAGTTTGCTCCTATACAGATTGAGTGATGCAACCCGTGTCTATTCAGGTATTGTACCGCCATATAGTGCCGCCATTTACTAGCAGCAGGTTCCACTCCTGCACGGTGGACCCCGGGCTGTGAACGCACCTATATTATCTCAATATTTATTCGGTGCGTTCCGCCAGCCCTAACAGTATTCTAGCGCCAGGGACTGGCTAGCAATGGCAGACAAACAGCGACTGTAGCAGTTCATCCATTAGATGGAGGGCAGGCCGCAGTAGCTGTTTAAGCTGCTAGAGTGGCTGCAGCAAGTTTGTCCACTGCCAAACCTGTTCCCATCTTATCCCGCATTCCGCTGCCTGATAAATACTCTGCTGATTGCAAGTCATGTAAGTGATTCGTGAGCCCGTGCGCAATACACCTCGAGCTCCTGGCAGCACATTTTCCCACAAAGCAGGCAAAGGTGGGATTCATTATATCCCTTCTGTCGGACAGGACGTTGGAGTGGGCTATGCCATTGTGGGAGCTCGATGATCATGTGGTGCAGAGTGCTCCATTGTTTCTGAGAACTCTGAAACAGGTCTTTTTAGGACCTCGAGTCACCCATGATACGGCGCTCCAACTGCTGGCATTGACCCAGGGCTCATCCATGGTCAGCCATTTTGCTGTCCATTTCCGGACTTTAGCATATGAGCTGGAGTGGCCAGATAAAGCTCTCATCCCTGTATTTTGGAAGGGGCTGGCTGACCATGTGAAGGACGCTTTGGCCACCAGGGAGATTCCGGCCACACTGGAGGAGCTAATAACTGTATCAACTCGCATTGACCACCATTTTAACGAGCGAAGGTTGGAACGAGCCCAGTGTAGGCAGAGGTTTCGGCTGGCTCCCACCTTCCCCAAACCTTTGGAATTTCTGTTCCAGGCGTCCGAGTCACATGAGGCCATGGAGGTGTCACGAGTGGGATCTAAGTCCCGGACCACTCGTGCACTCAAGGTCTGTCATGTTTGCCGGCAGTCAGGACATCTCACCTCCAGATGTTGCCAGCAGTCAGGAAAACGTCAGCGTCTAGTGGTTGTAGGAGGAGTTACACTAGACACGGCGACATTTTTCTCCAAACTGTCCTTCAAGGGGACAATTACCATAGGCCCATCCACTCTTACAGTCGAGCTTTGCGTGGATTCAGGGGCAGAGTGGAATTTTATGTCCTCTGCCTTCACCCAACGCCACGCAATACCCCTGGTGATGCTCGCCAAGCCAGTGACAGTACGAGTGGTGAATGGATCGACACTGCCCTCACAAATAACACACCAGACCATCCCATTTTTATCATCTATGTATCCATCCCATCAGTAGATTATTTCCCTTCTAGTCATTCCTGAGGCAATAGATGAGATTCTGCTAGGGATATTCTGGTTACGTTACCACTCCCCTCATATAGAGTGGTCCTCAGGGAGAATTTTGGGATGGAGTGAATCTTGTGAGGGCAGAGATCTGAGGGAGTTTGTTCAGGTTGCTACTACTGAAGTACCCGCAGATCTTTCCTCTGTCCCCAAGCACTATTGGCCCTATGTGAATGTATTCTCCAAGAGGGTTGCTTAGATTCTTCTGCCCCACCGCCCCTATGGCTGTCCTATTGACCTCTTGCCTGGTGCAGAGCCTCCCCGGAGTTGAGTCTATCCCCTGTCTCTCCTGGAGACCGAGGCGATGTCCCAATACATCCAGGAGAATCTGGCAAGAGGATTCATTAGGACGTTAGTGTCACCTGCAGAGGCTGGGTTCTTCTTCATGCAGAAGAACGGAGAACTACATCCATGCATTGATTACAGGGGTCATAATGCCATCACCATTAAGAACAAATACCCTCTGCCTCTGATATCAGAGCTATTCGATAGGTTGCGGGGAGCGAGGGTATTTACTAAACTTGATCTGCGGGGTGCTTACAACCCGATTCGCATCCGTGAGGGGGACAAATGGAAGACGGCATTTAACACCAGGGACGTGCACTATGAATACCTGGTGATGCCCTTCGGATTCTGTAATGCTCCTGCCGTTTTCCAAGACTTTGTGAATTATATCTTCTGGGATATGCTCTCCACCTCGGATGTAGTCTATCTGGATGATATTCTCATCTACTCTCCAGATATAGACTCCCACCGGAGAGATGTTTGCAAAGTCTTCGACCTCCTACGGGCAAACTCCCTCTACGCCAAGTTGGAGAAGTGTGTGTTTGAGTAGGAGTCCTTGCCTTTCCTTGGCTATATCATCTCTGCCCAGGGATTGGCTATGGATCCTGCCAAGCTACAGGCTGTGATGGACTGGCAGGAACCCCATCCTCTCAAAGCGGTGCAGCGCTTTATGGGGTTCATTAATTATTATCGCTAGTTCTTTCCCCACTTCTCAATTTTGTTAGCACCCTTGGTTGCCCTCACCAAAAAGGGAGCAAATCCCAAATTGTGGTTGGAGGAGATCTCCAAGGCCTTCCTCTCTCTTAAGTCCCACTTTGCTAGCACTCCCATTCTACATCGCCCCGATGTAGATAAAACTTTCATAATGGAGGTGGATGCCTCATTTGTCGGTGCTGGAGCAGTCCTATTCCAAAAGGATGCTCAAGCTCGGAAGCATCCTTGCTTCTTTTTCTCTAAGACCACCGACGCAGAGGAATTATTCCATCGGGGACAGGGAGTTACTAGCTATGAAGTTGGCCTTCTCAGCGTGGAGACACCTGGAGGGGCCTCGTTTTCCCTTCCAAGTCTATACCGATCACAAAAATTTGGTTTACTTGCAGACTGCCCAGCTGCTAAATTCTCACCAGGCTAGATGATCCTTGTTCTTCTCTCATTTTCACTTCACTCTCCATTATCTGTCCGGGGAGAAGAACATCTGTGCCGATGCTCTCTCCCGCTCTGTAGTATCATCAGTGGAGGAGGAGCCTCAGTTAATTGTCTCTTCAGAGAGCCTGAGGACCGTGGCTTCAGTTTCGCTATAGTCTGTGCCCCCGGGCAAGACTTTTGTGCCATCAAATTTGTGACCGGAGGTTCTCTTTTGTGCTCACTCATCCAGGGTGGGTGGACACTTTGGGACCAAAAGGACATCTGAGCTTCTGGCGAGGACGTACTGGCCCGTGATGTTGGAGACTATATTCGGGCCTGTGTCTCCTGAGCCAAGAACAAGTCTCCTCAACAAGGGCCAGCTGGGTCACTTTACCCCCTGCCGGTGGCAGACAGGCCCAGGGAGATGGTTAGGATAGACTTTGTGGTGGGCTTACCCAAGTCCCATGGCTGTACCATTATTTGGGTAATCACCGACCATTTTTTCAAAATTGTGCACTTGGTGCCTCTTCCACGGCTACCTGCTGCTCGGGTCTTGGCAGCGTTATTTATCAAACACATTTTCCGCCTACATGGTATGCTGGACAAAAGTGACCGGGGTCCCCAGTTTGCATCTCGATTCTGGAGAGAGCTTTGTCGTCTACACAGCATCGAGCTGAATCTCTCTTCAGCATACCATCCCGTGACGAATCAGTTGGTAAAGAGGGCCAACCAGACTCTGGTCACATATCTGCGACATTTTGTTTCAGCCAGGCAGGATGACTGGGCAGCCTTGCTACCCGTGGACGTAGTTTGTGCTGAACAACACCGTAGCCGACTCCTCTGGGCAGACCCCATTCCTCCTTAACTACGGCCAGCATCAGTGGGTTCCTGTGCTCATGCCCGTGTCTTCCGCTGACACCAGGGTGGCAGACTGGGCTGTGGAGGCACGTGACATTTGGGACCGCACACAGGATGTTATCCAGGCCTCCAAGGAGAGAATGAGGGTCTCCGCCAATGCACATTGGTGCCCCGCTCCGAACTTTGCTCCGTGAGCTTTGCTTAGTTTTTACCTCGCTACTTGGGGAAGAATAGAAGATGGTTACCTGCAATACAGAGGGTATTACCAAAATCAGCTTCTCATCTATACAAGGTGGATGGCCTGAAGAGGAGGAGAGGGAGGAGTAGGAGGAGGAGATGGTGAGTCATCCTCCTTGTGGGGACAATGAACTATTGACTGCTAGGAGTCTGACACAAATGGCAAACTTTATGTCCTATGCCTTTTACGTGACTCTCACATTATACGCATTTTGGGCACCACCTATTACTGTTTGCTTAACCTTCTCGACCCACGCTACAAGGAGAACTTTAGATCTCTCTTTCCGGTGTCGAAAAGGGCTAACAAAATGATGCAATACCAGAAGGTCAAATCCTATCTGACAATGCTGATGGCAGATGTCAGAGCTTTTTGGACAACTGAGGAGTAGAGAAGAGGAAGACAAACAACAGGTCCAACAGAGGCAGGACCGCTACCTCAGTGACTACTGCTGAAGTCACTGAGGCTGCACCGACTCCCCACCTGACCCGTGGTGAACTGACAGCATGGGAAAATGTTCAGAAACTTTCCCATGCTAATGAGTTCATGTCCGGTAAGGCGGGGAGGCTGCGCATGCAGCTTCTCATTCATTCCTCAGTGGTTTACAGTCAGGGCGGTAGCATTAGCACCACTCCTGGTTCAAAACTATTTAACCCCTTGAGATGGATTGCAGCATGGGACTTTACTGTACAGCGGACAGGTATGGGATATTGTTGCTTTTTTATTTTGGATTTTTTTTACAGGAGAACAAGGGCTTTATTTTGGATTGGGAGTGTAATAAAGATGGCAAAATGTGTGTTTAATTATTTTATTAAAAGTCTTTATTCTTAATGTCTGTGTGTATTTTTAACCCTTTCATACAATTGGATTAATAATGGATAAGTGTCTTATTGATGCCTCTCCATTATTAACTAGGCTTAATGTCACCTTACATTAACCCCTTATTACCCCATATGTCACCGCTACCGGGCAATGGGAAGAGAAAGGCTAAGTGCCAGAATTGGCACATCTTACAGATGCAACTTTTCTGGGGTGGCTATGGGCATATGTTTTTAGCTGGGGGGGCAATAACCATTGTCCCTCTTTAGGCTATTAATGTTTGCCCTCAGTCACTGGCTTTCCCTCTCTGGCGATGAAAATTGCGTGGGAGCCCACATAATTTTTTTTCTGTGATTTAATTCTTTAATTTAACACCTACAGCTCCAAAATTTTACACACATACACTGATAATATTATTAGTTAGGGACATATATAAATCAAAATGATATGCAATGGTCTGCTTTGCAATTATTTTACAGAAGTCAATAGTTGAATTATTGGCTACTCTACTATCTATATCTCTATCTAATATATATATATATATATATATATATATATATATACACACACATATTCTTTGTGTATATATATATATATATATATATATATATATATATATACACATATTCTTTGTGTATATATGTATTCTATCTTTTCTATTTTAATCTGTCAGTGTGATTTTACTGTATAGTCGCATATGAATTGCCGGCTTTTCAAAGTACATCAGTGCGTAAAAATGTGCTGTGTGATTTTTTATCGCACCCATTGACTTCTATTGAGGGATGCAATCCATTTTGAGATTAAAATTGCAGCATGCTTCAATTTTTTTACAGCAAGATCGTGATCCGATCTGAGCTGGAAAAAAAAAGCAGATGAGCACACCATCATAGATTAACATTGGTCCAAATTCAATCCGATTTTTTATTGGATTGAATTCATGTGGGCAATTGTCATGCAGCTGCAGTCCAGTACAGCGCAACCTCCACCAGGGGGAGCTTGGTAGGGAAGCCAGACTGCACACACAGAGCAACTGAACAGACGCCACCTAGTGGCGAGAGCAAGGTCAGGAAACCCAAGTCAGAGCACAAGACAGTACAACAGTACAAAAGGATTTAGACAGAATGGATAGTCAGGATGTAGCAAGGGATCAGTAAGCCAGGACGGGCAAAATACAGTACAATAGGGACAAACTGAAATGGAGTCAAAAAGCCAAGCCAGGAGGTCAGAACCAGAGAGTCAAGCAGATCTACAGACAAACAAAGAGACACTGTGAAAGGGCAGGCAGGGGGAGATCACAGACACAGGACAAATCAGGGTTCACAGTAGGACAAATCAAGGGCTTCCAGAGTCAGGTTCACATGCCAAAGACAGAGCTATAGCTGACACCACCCTCAGGATACCTGGGAGCTAAATAGCAAACCGGAGCCCAGAATGAGGCAGAGCAAAGTTAACCCTTGACATGATCCACCCCAAAAAAAGCAGACAGGACTAAACTACGGAACGGATCATGACAGTACCCTCCTCTCAAGGGGGGCCACCGGACCCCCAGGTTTTCCAGGATAACGTGCATGAAATGACCGGACCAGTCGATTAGCATGGACAAATTGTGCCGGGACCCAAGATCGATCCTCAGGACCGTAACCCCTCCAATGGACCAAATACTGAAGTGAATTAGGAACCATGCGAGAATCTACAATCTGTTTCACTTCATACTCGGTCTGACCATCCACAGAGACCGGAGGCGGAGGGGATGGAGGCCCAGCAGAGAATGATAAAAATGACTTAAGAAGGGACTTATGGAACACATTGGGAATCCGAAGCGACGGAGGAAGTCGTAAGCGAAAGGCAACTGGATTGATCACCTCAATGATCTCATAAGGACCAATATACCTGGGACCTAGCTTAGCCGAAGGAACCTTGAGACGAATGTTCCTGGTAGACAACCACACTTTATCTCCTACCAGGAATATAGGTCCCACAGACCGTCGCTTATCCGCAAAAAGTTTATGTTTGCCCTGAGCCTCTCCGATGTTCTTCTGGACCTCCCTCCACACCTCCCCCAAACGTTGCACTGCTGTATCAGCCCCTGGACATCCTGAATCCAACCTAGAAAATTCACCAGAATGAGGGTGAAAACCGTAGTTACAGAAGAATGTGGAGGTGCCCGTGGACTGGTTAATCCGATTGTTAAATGCAAACTCAGCCAGGAGCAACGAAGAACACCAATCATCCTGCCGAGACGTAGCAAGACACCTCAAAATCTGTTCAAGAGACTGATTGGTTCTCTCTGTCTGACCGTTAGTCTCAGGATGGTAAGCAGAGGAGAACGTCAAACAAACACCCAATTTTTTACAAAAAGCCCTCCAAAATTTGGACACAAACTGTACCCCTCTATCAGAAACCACATTCAAAGGCACATCATGCAACCGTACAACATGCTCAATAAACCGTTTAGATAATGTTTCAGCATTAGGCAATCCTGCCAGAGGTATAAAATGTGCCTGTTTACTGAATCTGTCAACCACTACCCAGATTACAGTTTTGCCATTAGAAGAAGACAGGTCAGTGATAAAATCCATGGACAAATGAGTCCAAGGTCTATCTGGAATTGGCAATGGCACAAATTTCCCGGCTGGACAGTTATGGGAGCTCTTAGCATGGGCACAGGTATCACAAGCAGACACAAACACAGTGACATCAGAGGTCATGGAGGACCACCAAAATAGCCTAGCAATGGCTTTCCAGGTGGCAGAGATCCCTGGGTGTCCACTGAGAGCAGAGTCGTGGAACTCCTGGAGAACCCTCAATCGGTACTGAACTGGGACAAAAAACTTATTGTCAGGCAAAGAGGGAGGAGCAAGAGACTGAGCCTTTCGAATCTCCAGCTCCAATTCAGAGGATACCCCTGCAACAACCACCCAATGCTGAAGAATGGAGGAAGGAGGTTCGGGGGTGATATCGGATCAAAACTGGGAGATAAGGCATCAGCCTTGACATTCTTGGAACCAGGCCGAAAAGTGATAGAAAAATGAAAACGAGAGAAAAAAGCGACCACCTAGCCTGTCTAGGAGTTAACCGTTTGGCAGTTTCAATATAAGACAAGTTCTTGTGATCAGTAATAACCGTGATCTGATGAACCGCCCCCTCCAAAAAATGCCTCCATTCTTCAAAAGCCAATTTTATGGCCAATAACTCCCGGTTCCCAACATCATAGTTCCTCTCTGAAGAAGAAAACTTCTGGGAGAAAAAGGCACATGGTATTAAATTGGTCAAAGTAACGGGTCCCTGAGACAACACCACCCCTACTCCCACCTCTGATGCGTCCACCTGTACAATGAATGGTTCAGATGGATCGGGCTGAACTAATACAGGAGCAGTCATAAAACACTTTTTTAATGTAATAAATGCTTCAACTGCCAAGGATGACCAAACTTTGAGATCAGCCCCTTTGCTAGTGAGATCCGCGAGAGGCTTGACAGCCTGAGAAAACCCCTTAATGAATTTCCAATAATAATTGGCAAAACCCAGAAAACGCTGCAACCCCTTGAGGTCTCTTGGTTGCACCCAATCAACAATGGCCTGTACCTTTCCGGGATCCATCCGAAACCCATTGGCAGAAAGGATGATCCCCAGAAAAGAAAGCTCCTGGACACAAAACAAACATTTCTCGGGTTGAGCGAACAGAGAATTTCCCCGTAACCTGTGAAGAACAGCACGTAAATGACCAATGTGGGATTCCTTGTCCGGCGAGAAAACAAGGATATCATCCAGGTATACAACCATAAAGCGTCTGATAAAATCAGAAAATACATCAATCATGAAATTTTGAAACACTGCAGGCGTGTTAGTGAGACCGAAGGGCATGACCAAGTTCTCAAACAGACCCTCGGAGGTGAGAAATGCCGTTTTCCACTTATCCCCATCCTGAATACGGATAAGGTTATATGCTCCCCTAGGATCCAGTTTGGAAAACCACTTAGCCCCAGACAATTGGTTATAGAGATCAGGAACGAGTAGGAGAGGGTAGGTATTTCTCACCGTAATTTTATTTGGTTCCCAGAAATCGAGGCATGGACGTAAACCACCATCTTTCTTCTTGACAAAAAAAATCCTGTGGGCACAGGTGAGACAGAGGGACGGATGTGACCTTTGCGAAGACTTTCAGAGATATAGTTTTTCATGGCAATACGTTCTGGGCCAGAAAGATTGTACAAATGGGCTTTGGGCAATTTAGCATCCGGAATAAGATTGATGGTACAATCATAAGAACGATGGGGTGGTAAGACCTCAGCCTCTTTTTCTAAAAACACATCCCCAAAGTTCTTTAGGTACCCTCCGGACTAATGGTGGACACAAACACAGCAAAAAGACAACCATTGGAACAATTAGGATCCCATTTAACAATATCACGAGATCCCCAGTCTATAACAGGATTATGCCTCTGCAACCAGGGGAAACCCAACACCAGTCCTGCAGAAAGATAATTCATAACATAACATGAAATTCATTCCTGGTGCAAGACAAATTTGAGGACATTTTGAGCCAACGGTGTCTTATCAATGGCAACGATATGGATGGGAGTCTCTAGCCTAACTGTCCCTAACTTTAACTTGGACACCAGACTAGAGTCAATGAAGTTCATGGAAGATCCACAGTCCACAGTTACTGAAGTGGATGCAAAACCACCTCCAGAACACAGTTCCACCTCTAGCAAAACTTTTTGAAATTATGAAAATGGTACTTGAGAGTCTGTATGGCCTCCCAGACCATCAGCCAGACTCGGCAGCTTGTTACTCGATGGACAAGAGGGGCAGTCCTTCTTCCAATGTCCCGGATCTCCACAGTAAAAACATAATTTCCCATCACGTCGCCATTTCCTTTCCTTCTCCTTGAAATTGGTGGCACCAACTTCCATTTTCTCCTTGAATGACATCGCCTCAGACTTGGCAGGCAAAACAGGAATCTCACGCTGGTTAATTCTTCTCTCCCGTAACCTCCGGTCCATACGAATGGCCTGGGTCATGGCCTCTACCAGGGAATTAGGTGGCGTATGAAGGGCCAGCACATCCTTGAGATGATCTGAAAGTCCTCTCTCAAACAGGCGCCTCAGAGCAGAGTCACCCCAAGACACCTCAACGGACCACCGCCTAAACTCAGAACAATACTGTTCAGCAGTGAGTTCTTTCTGGGAGAGACTCATGATCATGTCCTCTGCTACCCTGACCCGGTCTGGTTCATCATAAATCAGTCCCAAAGCCTTAAAGAATTTGTCCACAGACACACGTTCAGGGGCAGAAGCAGGTAAAGAAAATGCCCATGACTGAGGTCCCTCACGCAGTAAGGAAATGATTATCCCCACCCGCTGACTCTCATCTCCAGAAGATCTGGGTCTAAGAGAAAAAAAAAGCTTGCAACTCTCCTTAAAAGTAAAAAATCTCTCCCTCTCCCCAGAGAAGGTATCTGGGAGCTTGACTGTAAGTTCAGGAGAGTGCAAAGAGACATCAACAGTGTCAGAGCGCTTACAGTCAGTCTGCAGTGATTTAACAGTGTCAGAAAACTCCCTTTGCAGGTGGTTATGAAATGAGGACAAGGCCCTCTGTTCCACAAACAGGTCTTGTATCATAACTGTCAAACTATCCATTTGATCTGCCAAGGTATGGAGCGAATCCATAGCAAACAAAGCAGAGAAAAAAAATGCAGAAATCCCTTTAAATGTGTAGGTCAGCTATAATGTCATGCAGCTGCAGTGCAGTACAGCGCAACCTCCACCAGGGGGAGCTTGGTAGGGAAGCCAGACTGCACACACAGAGCAACTGAACAGACGCCACCTAGTGGCGAGAGCGAGGTCAGGAAAGCCAAGTCAGAGCACAAGACAGCACAACAGTACAAAAGGATTTAGACAGAATGGATAGTCAGGATGTAGCAAGGGATCAGTAAACCAGGACGGGCAAAATACGGTACAATAGGGACAAACTGAAATGAAGTCAAAAAGCCAAGCCAGGAGGTCAGAACCAGAGAGTCAAGCAGATCTACAGACAAACAAAGAGACACTGGGAAAGGGCAGGCATGGGGAGATAACAGACACAGGACAAGTCAGGGTTCACAGTAGGACAAATCAAGGGCTTCCAGAGTCAGGTTCACACGCCAAAGACAGAGCTATAGCTGAAACCACCCTCAGGACACCTGGGAGCTAAATAGCAAACCGGAGCCCAGAATGAGGCAGAGCAAAGTTAACCCTTGACATGATCCACCCAGAGAAAGAGCAGACAGGACTAAACTCCGGAACGGATCATGACAGGCATGAGCCCTTACAAACGCCGTACACTGACTACTTTATAGTGTGTCAAAGTGTCATATCTTCAGTGTTATCCCATACAAAAACACATCATAATGCATTAAAGCACAGTGGAAATGAAATATTACTGAAGTTTACATTTGATTTTGCTGCTGACCACAGATATTTGTCCAGAAGCCAATGTTCTTGAAAAATAAATAGGATTATAAGAAATAATGTTGATTCTCAACATTAATTTATTTACTTTAACACATGGTGCAACTGAAAACAACAGTTTGCATTGAAGTTGGTAAGGTGTTTCTGTGGAACATGCTGTCATCATCATTAAGATGCATGTTTGGGATTTTTTATCCAATGTGGTAGAAAACTAACGTTCAATCGGACCTCATATTATTATTTGTGAAGGGGATTCTGTCCTGTAATGAAGACTGTGTGGGTGGTGTAGTGTGAACACGTGAAAAAAATTACTGTCATGAATAGGAATAAGTGTGAAGCTAAAAAGTTAGTGTAATAATTATTCTTGCATGAAGCAGAAACTATGGATCCCATAAATTGCATGATTAAGGCATGTTTACCAGATGACAAACAATTATATATATTCTTACTTTTAGATATGGGATATTAGGAAGTCTGTATGGCATTGCTCTGGTTAGTGTCATCTTAGCATGTATCCTTGTTATTCCACACAATATTTAATTGTACGATATATCAAAAATTCACAATAGCCTAATCCAGTTTTGTATCTAAGTGACCTGTAACCACAGAGAAACCAAAGACTAAAGTATATTTTTTTGTAGAACAATTTAATTAGACTCCTCAGCATAATAGTTCAATGTCAGCTATTCAATTGCACAACCAGTATTTAGAGGGAAGTTATCATGCTCAGCCCCGTCATGAGCCTTTAACATCATTGTAGGAAATATATCTTGACTTTCACCTTGCCATGGTCCTTGTGTTTTACATAACCAGCACTAATCATTTTCTGGTTATTTAATTAGTCGACTGTAAAACTGTGAAGACTCTTTCAAGAAAAGCCCAACAGAAAGCTTTTTCTTTTGCTTCGCAATACAAATGTCACCTTTTAAAAGGTACAAATTTAAATGCATGTTAACCTAATTACAAGAAAATAATTGAGGAAATAATTGAGAGAGAGAACCACCATTGTTATGCCTTGGAATGCCTGTTTATTCCTTTGATCCTCTTTGTCAAATGTCAAGCCATTTTTTCCATTCACATTCTCTGAAGTTTTATTTTACTCATATATCATTGTTATACTGCCTCTATTTTTTTGTTTTATTCTACCAATAAAAGCATGCAGTAATCTTAATTGTGAAATGTTTATGACATTTTTGTCCCAATTTACTTTAAGAATATTTTGAAATAAACAATGAAGTATTACAGGACTTTCAGGATATCAGGGTAGAATTTAAGAAATTCACTTTTGTCATAATGCACTAATGCAAATTTTTTTTATAATTACAGTACAGACCAAAAGTTTGGACACACCTTCTCATTTAAAGATTTTTCTGTATTTTCATGACTTGTACATTCAAACTGAAGGCATCAAAACTATGAATTAACACATGTGGAATTATATACTTAACAATAAAGCGTGAAACAACCGAAATTATGTCTTATATTCTAAGTTCTTGAAAGTAGCCACCTTTTGCTTTGATGACTGCTTTGCACACTCTGGGCATTCTCTTGATGAGCTTCAAGAGGTAGTCACCGGGAATGGTTTTCACTTCTCAGGTGTGCCCTGTCAGGTTTAATAAGTGGGATTTCTTGCCTTATAAATGGGGTTGGGACCATCAGTTCTCTATCAAGAACTGCCATCCCGCTCAGGTCACCCCCACTTTCCACACTTATAGAAACATACAGGCCATTAACACCCAGAAACTTATGAAGAACTTGCAGTCCTCATTGGCCCCAATCTTCTCCATCTCATGTCCTGATTCTGCTCTGAAGCATTACAATGAAACCCTGCAAAGTGCCCTGGATGAAGCTGCACCTCCTCTACATAGAACAACTCGGCACAGACGGCAACAACCGTGGCACACGCTGCAAACACGTTTCATGCAGCGGTGCTCCAGGTGCGCCGAACGTCTGTGGAGAAAATCTAATCTACCCGAAGATTTCATCCATTATAAGTTCATGCTAAAAACATACAACTCTGCCCTTCACCTCTCCAAACAAACCTATTTCAACACCCTCATCACCTCACTGTCAAATAACCCTAAAAGTCTCTTTGACACTTTCCAGTCCCTACTCAACCCAAGAGAGCAGGCCCCAACCACAGATCTCCGCGCTGACGATCTGGCCAATTACTTCAAAGAAAAAATTGACCACATTCAACAGGAAATCATCTCCCAATCTCTTCATACCATGCACTGTCCTCCCTCCCCCACTGCATCTAGTTCACTCTCTGACTTTGAACCAGTTACAGAAGAAGAAGTAAGCAGGCTCCTTGCATCTTCTCGCCCAACCACTTGCACCAGTGACCCCATTCCGTCACATCTCCTCCAGTCCCTTTCCCCGACTGTCACCTCTCACCTAACAAAAATATTCAACCTTTCCCTCACTTCCGGTATTTTTCCCTCCTCATTTAAGCATGCCATCATACATCCATTACTTAAAAAACCCTCCCTCGACCAAAATTGTGCCGCTAATAATAGACCTGTCTCTAATCTTCCCTTCATCTCTAAACTCCTTGAATACCTGGTCCACTCCCGTCTTACCCGCTATCTCTCAGATAACTCTCTTCTCGACCCTCTTCAATCTGGCTTCCGCTCTTTACACTCTACTGAAACTGCCCTCACTAAAGTCTCTAATGACCTACTAACAGCTAAATCTAATGGTCACTACTCCATGCTAATTCTCTTGGATCTCTCCGCAGCATTCGACACTGTGGATCATCAGCTCCTCCTCACTATGCTCCGCTCCATCGGCCTCAATGACACTGTTCTCTCTTGGTTCTCCTCCTATCTCTCTGACCGCTCCTTCACTGTATCTTTTGCTGGTTCCTCCTCCTCTCACCTTCCCCTTACTGTTGGGGTTCCTCAAGGATCTGTCCTAGGCCCCCTCCTCTTCTCTTTGTATACTGCCCCTATTGGACAAACAATCAGTAGATTTGGTTTCCAGTACCATCTCTATGCTGACGACACCCAATTATACACTTCTTCTCCTGTTATCACGCCGACCTTTTTAGAAAACACCAGTAATTGTCTTACCGCTGTCTCTAACATCATGTCCTCCCTCTATCTGAAACTGAACCTGTCAAAAACTGAACTCCTCGTGTTCTCTCCCTCTACTAACCTACCTTTGCCTGACATTGCCATCTCCGTGTGTGGTTCCATCATTACTCCAAAGCAACATGCCTGCTGCCTTGGGGTCATCCTTGATTCTGAGCTTTCATTCACCTCCCACATGCGATCACTGGCTCGCTCTTATCTGCATCTCAAAAACATTTCTAGAATTCGCCCTTTTCTTACTTTCGACTCTGCAAAAACTCTTACTGTCTCACTTATTCATTCTCGTCTGGACTATTGTAACTCTCTACTAATCGGCCTCCCTCTTACCAAACTCTCCCCGCTCCAATCTGTCCTGAATGCTGCTGCCAGAATCATATTCCTCACCAACCGTTACACCGATGCCTCTACCTTGTGCCAGTCATTACACTGGCTACCCATCCACTCCAGAATCCAGTACAAAACTACTACCCTCATCCACAAAGCACTCCATGGCTCAGCACCACCCTACATCTCCTCTCTGGCCTCAGTCTACCACCCTACCCATGCCCTCCGCTCCGCTAATGACCTCAGGTTAGCATCCCCAATAATCAGAACCTCCCACTCCCGTCTCCAAGACTTTACACGTGCTGCGCCGATTTTTTGGAATGCACTACCTAGGTTAATATGATTAATCCCCAATCCCCACAGTTTTAAGCATGCCCTAAAAATTCATTTGTTCAGACTGGCCTACCGCCTCAATGCATTAACCTAACTATCCCTGTGCGGCCCATTCAAAAAAAAAAAAAAAACATAATCAGGTTCCTCGCATCATGTTCTCATACACTTTATGCAGTTAATAGCACTCTGTGTCTGTACTGCTACATACTTAGGCAGTTAACTGGTTCATGCAGCTTTACATGAACACCCAAGCCTTACACTATGACTGGTCCAAATAACTAAAGCAATTGTTACCATCCACCTCTCGTGTCTCCCCTTTTCCTCATAGTTTGTAAGCTTGCGAGCAGGGCCCTCATTCCTACTGGTATCTGTTTTGAACTGTGATTTCTGTTATGATGTAATGTCTATTGTCTGTACAAGTCCCATCTATAAGTTGTAAAGCGCTGCGGAATATGTTGGCGCTATATAAATAAAAATTATTATTATTATCAGTTGTATTGTGCAGAAGTCTGGTGGATACACAGCTGATAGTCCTACTGAATAGACTGTTAGAATTTGTATTATGGCAAGAACAAAGCAGCTAAGTAAAGAAAAACGAGTGGCCATTATTACTTTAAGAAATGAAGGTCAGTCAGTCTGAAAAATGGGAAAACTTTGAAAGTGTCTCCAAGTGCAGAGGCAAAAACCATCAAGCGCTACAAAGAAACTGGCTCACATGAGGACTGCCCCAGGAAAGGAAGACCAAGAGTCACCTCTGCTTCTGATGATAAGTTTATCTGAGTCACCAGTCTCAGAAATCGCAGATTAACAGCATCTCAGATTAGAGACCAGGTCAATGCCACACAGAGTTCTAGCAGCAGACACATCTGTGCAACAACGGTTAAGAGGAGACTTTGTGCAGCAGGCCTTCATGGTAAAATAGCTGCTATGAAACCACTGCTAAGGACAGGCAACAAGCAGAAGTGACTTATTTGGGCTAAAGGACATAAGGAATGGACATTACATAGTAACATAGTTATTAAGGTTGAAGGAAGACTTTAAGTCCATCTAGTTCAACCCATAGCTTAACCTTACATGCCCAAACATGTTGATCCACAGGAAGGCAAAAAAACCCATGTGGCAAAGAGTAAGCTCCACATTGGGGAAAAAAAATTCCTTCCCAGCCAGACCAGTGGAAACCTGTGCTTTGGTCTGATGAGTCTAATTTGAGATCTTTGGTTCCAACCACCGTGTCTTTGTGTGACACAGAAAAGGTGAACGGATGGACTCTACATGCCTGGTTCCCACCATGAAGCATGGAGGAGGAGGTGTGATGGTATGGGGGTGCTTTGCTGGTGACACTGTTGGAGATTTATTCAAAATTGAAGGCATACTGAACCAGCATGGCTACCACAGCATCTTGCAGCGGCATGCTATTCCATCCGGTTTGCGTTTAGTTGGAACATCATTTATTTTTCAGCGGGGCAATGACCCCAAACACACCTCCATTCTGTGTAAGGGCTATTTGACCAAGAAGGAGAGTGATGGGGTGCTATGCCAGATGACCTGGCCTCCACAGTCACCAGACCTGAACCCAATCGAGATGGTTTGGGGTGAGCTGGACAGCAGAGTGAAAGCAAATGGCCAACAAGTGCTAAGCATCTCTGGGAATTCCTTCAAGATTGTTGGAAGACCATTCCTGTGACTACCTCTTGAAGCTCATCAAGAGAATGCCAAGAGTGTGCAAAGCAGTCATCAAAGCAAAAGGTGGCTACTTTGAAGAACCTAGAATATAAGACATATTTTGAGTTGTTTCACACTTTTTTGTTAAGTATATAATTCCACATGTGTTAATTCATAGTTTTGATGCCTTCAGTGTGAATGTACAATTTTCATAGTCATGAAAATATAGAAAAATCTTTAAATGAGAAGGTGTGTCCAAACTTTTGGTCTGTACTGTATATATATATATATATATATATATATATATATAATATTTATACATTTATTTTAGGACACCTTTAATTTCCATGGCACTGTGCTTAAAAAATAAAAGGTCAAGTTTTGAAAGTTTGGGTATCTGAAAAGGGTTTAATGTACAGTACATGAGTGGTGCATTGACTATGAAGCCAATTAAACATATTGGATTGCTGTTGGCCGAACTATACTTTGGCCAATCATTCATCAGACAACCATCTCAGCCATTTCTCCTATACACAAGTGCACCCTCTTAGCCGAGAGCTCCTTTGTTCTCTGTAAGAAAGCCAGACATCTCAGCTTGTGTATCTCCAGGAAGCAAGGCGACTCTCAGTCCAAAATTGCACATACCTGATTGACATCTTCCATGATAATCAGTTGGCCACTGCCCTATTCAAATAAGGGTATGATATCGAAGGGTTGATATGAAATTGGAATAAGGTGTATGGGGACCTTTACTCTCCCTGCACCATCTTGGCATTTGCCACAAGGAGAAACTTTACCCCATAGAAGCAGGAAGCACAGGACAGGAGGAGTCCTTTTGAGGACTGTTGAGTGCATGTTGTAAGGTATCAGGGAGCCAAGGCAGAAACATCAGATTGTGGACAGTCTTTTATGTCCCTGTCTGTATTTTTTAATGCAGTAAAGAGACAACATGTAGGACTGAGAGGACGAGCAGAGATAAATGGTGAACTATATAGGCAACATAGCAATGGATAAATTGTAGAAGTTATAAAATGTATTTATGAGTGAGTATGCTGAAATTTGAATTGATAGTTTCCTGAGAGTAGTCAGGAAATTTAATTTACATTGAATCTTTTCGGTGCAAGCCGAATTTGTCTTATAATACTTTGGGTCTTTACTATCCCCAAAGCTTCAAAAATGTTGGCCTAAAAAATACCTCTCTGCTGCCTTCACCTTTTTCTTTTTTACATATTTCCTACTTGGTCATTACTACAGGCTCACTTTCTTCTTTATGCTACGAGTTTCTTTGGGTTTGGAATCTTCAGCACCCACTAAATGGGTCATGAGTCATGACATCATGGCCACACATACATTACGTCTTTACATGTGACCAAGCAGGTCTAGGCCTCACACAACAACATCATAATGTTCCAAGGCATAGAGGACAACAGAGATAGCAAAGACCTGACAGGATCCATTTTGTGTAGGACCTGGTATACGAGAGATGCCCTAATGTGGCTACCAGGTACACGTAAATTGGCCAATTTATGCTCTAAACGCTCTCATTTTTCATATATCTAGTGCAGTAATGCAGTTCAACTTTCATGTTTCATGTTTGCATGTTTTAGCGCTACAGTGTGCTGCCTTATTTATTTGACTGTGTACGAGTTGGTGACTCTAGGTTCAGCACCTGTTCACACTTGATCTATGTTTGGATGTGACGGTCAGTTTTTTGAAATTTGTATTCACTAGCCTTCTGACCGAGCACTCCGCCTCTTAGCCACAGGTGTTTTAATCGCAGCAGGTCCATTACCCCTCCACAGAGAGAGAGAAATTTAGTCTAAGAAGAGGTTTCACAGGTACCCATTCAGATGAAGACATTTATTCTCAGCGAGGAAAGGAAAGTGTAGGACCTGGTATATGAGAGATGCCCTATTGTGGCTACCAGGAAATGTAAGTTGGCCAATTTATGCGCTAAACGCTCTCATTTTTCATATTTCTAGTGCAGTAATGCAGTTCAACTTTCATGTTTCATGTTTGCATGTTTTAGCGCTACAGTGTTCTGCCTTACTTATTTGACTTTGTCCATTTTGTGAATGAAACCAGTGAACTATGGGCAAAGATTGGACCAAAAAAAGCAAGCAGGAATTTGTGCAAACAATCTGGGGGCCTGCGAATATCTATAGTCATTATTTGTTAACCGATAATCGCCATTTTAGATCCACAAGATCACCATTTTGCTTGATTCTCCCAAATGAAAAACATTTGAATTTTGACTAATCACATTTTTTTAATGAAATTCAAGGAGAATTTAATTTATCTGGAAGCCATTTGAATTTATATATAAGACTGTTGATAGTGAGCCCTATGAGGAGGATGATAGTAATCGACACAGGGTATGATGAGGTTATGTACAAGTATGTATAGGGAAATGGTTAGCAAGCCAATCAAATGACTGACTTTGTGGTCGTTTAGGGGCTTTTAGTTGTTCTCTAGCTAAAATACAAAAGTGTGCACAAATTACCTGTTACAATTTTCTGACAGAAAACATTGTTTTCTAACCTAGTTTTTTCTCTGGGGCTCCTCTAAATTAACTCCAAGATGCTAATGCAAGACCATTTATATCTTTTCTTCCCATTTTTGTCTGAATTTCTGGATTATACAAGACCATGTCTCTGCTTCTGGCTGCAATTCTATCAAGCTAGTTAGATTTTTTCCTTCAGCTCGCTGGGCACTCAGTGACTGCTTGGCAAGTTTTTACCTAAAAACATCTGAAACAAAATCCAAACAATTATAAGGTTAGGGTTACTGAGTGAGTGTTTTTAGGATTTTGTTAAACAGAATGGCCAATGTAGAATCTGGATATTTTAAGCTGATGGTTTCTTTAAAATGGTATTCCTTCAATTGGTGCCATGCAACATTGTAATACCATCTAAAAGAGTTATTCTTCCAAAATTCAATTTAGATAGATTCTGGGAATTCAGATGCAAAGATTCAATTTGTATCAAATACATTTGGTGAAAATCAAGTCTATCAGGAAAGGATTAGAAAATATTTTTTACATTCTTAATAATAATAACTCTTACCCTCACCTCTCCTCAGAACTCCTTATGCCAACCCTACTGCTCCCTTCTCATTCCTCCAATAGACTCTTTTTCCTTCTTATTTTCCCTCCAATTTTTCTGTAAAGCACTGCCACTGCTGACTATGCCTTGTACTGTCACAGGAGATGTGACACACATCAATGATTTGAGCTGCGATCCATGTGGTCATGTAAGATGTCAGCATGTCATTGACATGCGTTGCACCCCACGTGATTTTATGGAGGATAGAGAAGGAAGAGGAGCCAATTGGAGGACTGGTTGGCTATCGGGGAGTATTGAAATTGGGACAGTTTTGAGGAGGGCTCAGGAAAGGTGAGTATTAGGTTTCGCTATTGTCTTGGTTTTGTCACGGGGTTTCTTCTTGCACACCAAATTATGTGTCAGAAGGGCAAAGATCTGAGGTTATTGAGAATCTCAAATAGTGACAAAGTTTGTACTGTGTATTGAAGAAACAGTATAAACTGGTAGACTAGGGCATTCCCATAAAATAACAATATTGTAGCACCTTTTTTTGTACATTGTACCATTCCACAAATATTCTTCCAAGAAATGTACTAATAAATTGACAACTAGATGTTTCAATTCCTCTTGTCAAATGGAAGTATCACTCTGACCATATGCAATCAAAGCTTACAGTATCAAACTTTGTAGAGACACACCATTATGATGAGAGGACAGATATTTCAGCATTGTTATATTATGGAGTAATACAAGTATTTTGTAAAAAAAGATACATCTTTTTGATATATTAATATTTACATACTGCATATATTATTTTACATTAATATAGTAATAGAATATTATTATTAAGGATTATTACAATAAAATGTTCAATAATACTACATTTATTGATTCTATTGTCTCTGTGAATAACAAAATCAAATGGTAGATATAAGATATAAATGCAAAGTGTTAGGTTGCTGTTTTTTGCATTAATGTAGTGATTAATAATTAAATATTTTTCCTTTGATAATGCGCTTTATAAAATGAAAATTGGATTTAGCATAAAATTGTGCTTTTTGCTACCTATACATGAAGGTAACCTTTCAATTTTCCCTCCCTAATTTATAGATCCATGTACCGCATGGATTGTTTGAACAATTGTGTCAGCTATATTTTACTTTATTTCATGAAAAGTTTCAGAATTTAATTAAGGGTCAAGTACTGGCAGTACATAAATGCAACAGCTAAAACATATTTCTGATCACTCTGAAGACTGCAATCATGAAAATTATTATCATTGAATAAAACTGGTCTCAGTGATGGGGACTGGGAGATGGAATCTGTGTTAGTCAGCCATAATTTACATAATAATGAGTTCCTAGCTTTCATCAGCACCTTTTGTTTGTACAGTGCTTTCTGCTACAGTAAACTGTCAAAATGTCAATCCTCTCCAATCAGCTAGAAAATATCAACAGTAAACAAGGCTCACAGAGAAATTCTCAGAATATAACGGCCAAAGGAGAAAAATGGGGCAGGAGTTAGAGCAGACACAATTTTTGGTATTTTTATTACTTTAACCCTTGATGTTAAAAATATCTAATGCTACCATCTTCGTACAATGTACTTGCACTAACATCATCATATGCTTTTTCATGGGTGTTAACATTGCTATGTAATCATGAACAATAAATGAGTGACCTGTTTAAAAAAAATTAAAACAATGAAATGTAAAAAAAAAAACACAAAGAAATGCTTTGCTATAGTTTCCATTTGTATTTTTCTATTTTCTTTTGAGATTTGGGGTTTTTCACTTTAAACGGCCCCAAACACATTAGACAAAAGTCAATATTGGAAGTATCAGCCGACCATCTAATGTGTATGTTGACCTCCCAACACTCCCATAATATATGATAAGAAAGATCAGATGTGTTGAACTTCAACAGCAGATCTTTTTGTTTTGACAGCAGCTCTCTTATAGAAAACACAAGAGCACTTGGCCAAGCAGAGCGTTCCATTGTTTTAGGGAGTTTGGACAGATGGCTGATGGCCAAATGATCATTCAATCCAATGTATTTGGTAATTTTTGGTGTTAGCAGAACCCTCAAAGAAATGTGACAGACCTTTTATAAGTCAATAGAATCTGTCTGGATTTGTATGCATTCTATTCTGTTCACAGAAATTCTCTTTCAAGAGGACTAGTAGCTTATTTAAAGATAACCTATCACCAGGTTTGACTGATATGACATATGGCTGCCACCTTTCAGGCCTGATATACAGTATTCTATAATGCTGTATATATTTCCTCAACCTCACCTACAAGACAAGCAAAAGAACTTTCATTATACTCACCTGCAGGGCGGTCCAGTCCTAGTGGTGTCGCTGGTCCCCATTACTTACCAAGAGTAAAATGCTGCAGTGAGCAGGCACCAGGAAAGGTCAAAGAACCCTGGCATTTGCGCACTGCAGTACTTTACTCTGCCCTACAGAGAGCAGAGAAGTACGCCTGCACAGAAGCACAATGCCGAGGAGACTGTGTGGACGACATGGGGAAGCATCATCCACACAAGCCAGAAGGACTGCATCACAGGAAGAAGGGAGGCGCTGGATCAAGACCAGCGACACCCCTCAGACCTGACCGCCCCACAGTTGAGTATAATAAAAGGACTTTTTCTTGTCTTGCAGGTGGGTTTGGGCGCAGATATGCAGCATTATAGAATTCTGTACATCATACCTGAAAGGTGGTGGCCGTATGTCATATCGGTCAAATCTGGCGATAGGTTCACTTTAAGATAAGTGTTACCAATGTTTCCCTTTATATTTCTGAAATATATGAATCTTTCTCCATTACCCAAGATAACATTTCCCATTCTGATATTATGTGCCATTAAAAGGGTTAAAAAATTATTATTATTAAAAATTATTAAAAAATTATTATTATTAAAAAAATACATAAGATGGCTTGTATTAAAATATATTTTTAAGCTCTATCCACTTTTGTAATTTGCTTTATTTGACAATTCTCTACCGTTATCCTTATATCCGTATATAGCTAATCACTATATGTGTTTTTTTCTACTTTACTTCCACTGACTTTTCATTTGAGAGAAGCCTTAAATGGGATTTCATCAGGAGGCTAGCAGGACATAATCAGGGTAAGTGTTGAGGGCGATTACCACAGTTTCTGTCACCGCTTACATCTGATGACATCCAGAATACATCACAGTGACAGACAAAGGGAGAAATTATTGTAGCACCACAACTTCTATCGCTACCACCACCACGAAGCTTCTTTCACTGAAAAAGGAAGTCATCAATGGGCAGTGATAGAAGCAAGCTAAATGACCGCAGTGCTGACCCACAGATTCTGTCACTGCCCTGAAACAGATCATCATCAGTTGGTAGCACTGCTATCACTCATTCTGTTTGTATCTGCCCCTGATGATGTCTCCTTTCAGTGAAAGAAGCTGTGTGGCAGCTGTGATAAAATCTGCAGAGTTGTGGTCACCTCGCCCTGCCTCTATCACTATAATTATTTCTGGACATCATCAAGGGACATCGGTGAAAGAAGCCCTGGTAAGTGATAATGTCCCAGTTAAGGAGGAGTGATAGAAGCTGTAGGGAAGTGACTGCAGAGCCATCCTTCCTTGATGTCCCATTTGAAACTTCCCTCAAAGGAAATGTCACAGTAAATCATGTAAAAAAACAAACATAAGGATTAGATAAGGAAGAGCAGTTGATAATTATCAAATAAAGAAAATTACAAAATTGGTTAGGTCTTAACAATTGATTTTTATAGAAGCTTTTTTTTAATTGAACAATCCCTTTAACATCAATTTTTACATTGTAATCATTTAAATATATATAAATATACAGCTCTGGCAAAAATTATGAGACCACCACATCAAAACCCTGTCATGGGCAGCCCAATCTGCAGACCTGAACCCCATTGAAAACCTCTGGAATGTAATCAAAAGGATGATGGATAGTCACAAGCCATCAAACAAAGAAGAACTGCTTACATTTTTGTGCCAGAAGCAGTGTGAAAGACCGGTGGAAAGCATGCCAAGACGCATGAAAGCTGTGATTAAAAATCATGGTTACTGTATATACTGGAGTATAAGCTGACCCGAGTATAAGCCAAGGCACCTTTTTTTGCCATGGAAAACTGAGTAAGCTTATTGACTCGAGTATAAGCCAGGTATGCATTGTCCCCTCATCCCTGTCCTGCTATGCATGGCTTCACCTTCCCTGTCCTGGTATGAATGCCTCTGTATCCCTATTCCTGTCTGCATGCCTCCCCTGTCCCTGTCATTGTATGCATGCTTCCCCTTTCCTGCCCTGTTATGAATGCCTCCTGTCCCTGCTCCTGTCTGCTTGCCTCCCCCGTTCCTTCCCTGTATGTATGCCTCCCTCTTCTCTGTCCTGGTATGAGTGCCTCCCTGTCCCTGCCCCTGTATGCATGCCTCCCCTGTTCAATCCCTGTATGTATGCCTCCCCCTGTTCCTTCCCTGAATGCATGCCTCCCTGTACCTTACCTGTATGCATGCCTCCCCCGTTCAGTCCCTGTATGCATGCCTCCCCCGTTCAGTCCCTGTCTGCTTGCCTCCCCCGTTCCTTTCCTGTATGCATGCCTTCCCCATCCCTGTCCTGGTATAAATTCCTCTCCCGTTCAGTCCCTGTATGAATGCCTCCCCCTTCCCTGTCCTGGTATGAATGCCTCTCCTGTTCTGTCCCTGCATGCATGCCTTCCCATTCAGTCCCTGTATGCATGCCTCCCCTTCCCTGTCCTGGTATGAATGCCTCTCCCGTTCTGTCCCTGTATGCATCCCTCCCAGTTCCGTCCCTGTATGCATGCCTCCTTATTCCCTATCCCTATTTGCATGTTTCCTACTGAAAAAAAAAACAAAAACATCATAATCACCTACCTGCGCACCCTGAGTGCTGACACTGCATCTCAATCTGGCCGCCGGCTCCTGCCTGCAGCTCTTCCTGTGCTCAGCGGGAGTGGAGATGCATCCATATACCTTAATTAGCAGTACCATGTGACCACTGAGCACAGGAAGAGCTCCAGCCAGGCGCCAGCGGCCGGAACGAGATGCAGTGCCAGCACCGAGGGTGCGCAGGTAGGTGAGTATGATGTTTGCGCCGGCTCCTGGCACCTGCTGCTTCGCTGCCCCCTCTCCCCTGCTGGCTTTCTGTACCATGACTCGTTTATAAGCCGAGGAGGGCGTTTTCAGCACCGAAAAAGTGCTGAAAAACTCGGCTTATACACAAGTATATGCGGTATTCCACAAAATATTGATTTTTGAATTCTTCCTGAGTTAAAACATTAGTATTGCTGTTTCTAAATGATTATGGACTCGTTTTTTTTGCATTTGCATTATTTGAGATCTGTAAGCACTGTTTTTTTTATTTTGACGATTTTTCTTTGTCAGAAAAAAAATAAAAAATTTTTTGCTTGGAAATTCGGAGACATGTATTCAGAAGCTTATAGAATAAAAGAACAATTTACATTTTACTCAAAAATATACCTATAAAGAGAAAAATCAGACAAACTGAACATTTTGCAGAGGTCTCTTAATTTTTGCCAGAGCTGGTTATGTATAGAGTGGCTTTATATAGATATACATATACTGTTTATTTACATATATACAGTAGATTCATATGATGCTGTATATTATGTTATTGCATCATTATTGTGTTCTCAGAACAGAAAAAAAGTCATCATGAGAGACACAAAATGAGAGGTTGTCATAAGCTTCAAAACTATATTTTTAGCAACTGATGACACAGTTCTTCACAATTTTACAATTCATTACATAAATGCCTTTTACATTTCACTTTTGGTAGTTTCTGAAAATAAACCACTCTATGTTAATGCCTTTCAAATATGTTTAATGGTTAAATGAGTGAGTCATGGAATGAACAGAATTAAACAGATCCAATTTTTATGTGAATGAACTTGATGTATAGCATGCAAAAAACAATGAACCACAGTTTAGGCCAAAATGAAAGAGTCTAAAAATATGTCATCTACATTGTTAGTTAATGGTTCACGTTTTGTCGTCTAAATGGGAACACAGTGATTGTCCCCAGTCATACTTTTATTTTGGTACCAGATTCACTTTCTCCACATACTAAAAATTGGTTCTATGTAACTTAAAATAGAAACAGGATTTCCTCATAAAGGTTGCTATGGAAATCCCAATTATATAATTTTAGTGTCTCTTGAATTCTTTCAAGACTGAAAATGGCAATAACAGAGCAGGTGAGAAATAATTATATATAATTATATCAGTATCACAAGTGTCCTGATATGACATACCAACGAGCTAAAAAAATACAAACATAAAAAAGGGATATAAGGCAAAAACCTCTTTGTCATCCTCATGCACATTTAAAGGCTATGTTCACACTGAATTTTCCCAAAGAATTAAAAAAACTGGATATTTTCAATCAGAAACTGTTTCACGTATGCCTTGTGAAGTTTTTCTATTTTTTCAAGCCTATTTAGAGAGGTTTCTTTGGTTTCCTTAAGAATCTCCTTTAAAAAAGTGATAAAAAGCTAAAAAAACAAACACACACGAACAGGAAAGTGATTTCCCTACAGAAATTAATTGGAAGAGTTTATTTTTGACTCATTTGTATTATTTGGTTCACTTTATTTAATTTTAAGACTTGTGCAAAAATGTTGTTTTGTTTTAGATTAAAATTATGTAGAAATATGAAAAAGTTTGAAGGGTTCACAAACTTTTAAGCACCTGTCCAATTGCTATAATGTTTATAAGAAATTGGGTCTAGTCACATATAAGAAATAAAAGTGGAACAAAAGAAAGAAAAAAGCTCCAGTCATTATATCATTTTTAACTAATGATCATAGTGAAATCAAATTTTAATCATGCATGATAAACGTTGAATGTAAATATATCAAGCAATTGTTGCTTTAGTTAGGTAGCATAATGTTTTATATCCAGCTACCTTTTTCCCTATTATAGCAGCAGACTGAAAATGGAAGCCTGACAGTTAATAATAGGGTTTCCACAGATAGACCTTGCACAATCCACTTCATTAAGAAGGTCATATAGGAATATAGACCTCCACCTTTTAAACCCTATACAGGGGTCAAGACTTACATAGTACCCCCTGGTGTATGGTGGAGCGAGCTGGCAGAGAATTGTTGTGATGCTTTTCTAAACCAGGAGGTCAAAGTCAGTTACAGAATCGGGAGACAATTGAGTAGTCAGAAAAGTTTTAGAGATCTCTCAATGTCTCCTACTAGAGCAGAACTGAAGCTTGTGCTGTCCATAAAAACATGAAAGTGGAGAAGCACTGGCAAGAGACATCAGCGTGTACATATAGACACCATGTGCCAGATGCGAAGATGTCAACCAGGTAAAGTCCTTCACAGGACTTTAACTTTGGTGGTGGTCAAAATGGGAATGGAAGTTTTATGAGTGTGGCTTATATTCAATGACATATCAAATTATATTCAGACCTCCTATTTTAATATCAGATTCCAGATTCTTCGATCCTAAAAATCAAAGTAAATCTAGTCTAGATGACAGGGTGAGCTTCACAAAGAAGTTACATATTTTGCTAAACAAAGTTCAACCCTAACTATCCGCCATGTCAACATGATCTCAAACATTTCTCTTATAACTAATTTCAAAATTTCAACTATCATTCACTAGCAATGTGCCAACAAATTGTCAGAGATATGATGTTTATTCTCAACACGATTTGAAGTTGTGCCAACTTATTCCTCAGGAAAACCATCTATTCTGTGATTTTCCTGAGGAAGAAGTCAACATGACTTTGAAATGCATTGAGAATAAACTTCATACTATTTGAAAACTATGAATCTTGGAATTCTTTGACATTTTTACCTGCAGTGCAGCAATATCCACATTTCCTATCCCATCTCACATACACATTGGAACTTCCAACTAGTGGAGTAGCAGCAGCTAGAGATTCTAGTAAGTCTTTATAAGAGTTATAATTCTCACAACTAAATCAGGTGAGCAAATAGCACATCTAAATCACCTGTATGTGTAGAACGCCCTATGTGTGCTTTCTGTCCATTTTCAGTTTCTCTCCAACCAATTGTCAATGACATTATTTTTTTTGTAAAGTTGTAAATTAAAACCCCTTTCCGACATTGGGCGTACATCTATGCTTATGTTGGCGGTGAGCCCACATCTTTCCCTGGACAGCTGACATGTGCCCGCAATTGCCAAGGATGGAATCGCATGGTTGTCAGTGCAGGCGTGCTGTGAACGCCACCCAGTGGTCGGTGCTCATAGCAAGTGAATAATTCTGCTATATAGAAGCGATCTGATCATCGCCTCTATGCAGCAGAGCCGATTGGGTTGTGAAAACTTCTAGTCTCACATGGAGGCTATTGAAGCATGCCAAAGGTAAAAAAAAAGTTTTAAAAAATATTGAAAAAAAATAAAAGTTCAAATCACCCCCATTTCACTCCTTTCAAAATAAAACAATAAAAAACAAACATACATATATTTGGTATTGCCATGTTCAGAATCGCCTGATCTATCTAATATATAATTGCCTAGAATACTACTTCCTGCAATTTGTGCCAACTTCCGTGGCTTTGTCCGGAGCTAATGTCCGGAGATAATGTCCGGAGCTAATGTCCGGAGCTAATGTCCGGAGATAAGTGACGTCACCAGTGTCCTACACCCAGGCAGAGCACAGGGGCCCCAGGCAGCATATGGGGCCCCAGGCAGAGCACAGGGGCCCCAGGCAGCATATGGGGCACCAGGCAGAGCACAGTGGCATCAGGCAGAGCACAGGGGCCCCAGGCAGCATATGGGGCACCAGGCAGAGCACAGTGGCCCCAGGCAGAGCACAGGGGCCCCAGGCAGCATATGGGGCCCCAGGCAGAGCACAGTGGTCCCAGGCAGAGCACAGGGGCCCCAGGCAGCCTATGGGGCCCCAGGCAGAGCACAGTGGCCCCAGGCAGAACATGGGGCCCCAGGCAGAGCACAGGGGCCCCAGGCAGCATATGGGGCCCCAGGCAGAGCACAGTGGCCCCAGGCAGAGCACAGGGGCCCCAGACAGAGCACAGGGGCCCCAGGCAGAGCACAGGGGCCCCAGGCAGAGCACAGGGGCCCCAGGCAGCATATGGGGCCCCAGGCAGAGCACAGCGATATTTTGGACCACTGTGCGGTGTTTCAGACCCCCTGTGTGATGTCTGGGGCCCTGTTCTTAAGTATATTAAAGATTAAAGTAACATATATTAAAGTATATTATAGATCAAATTTGACACATTTATGAGCACCATTGAGTGATATACTCAAGAATGACATAATTTTTCAACATTTTATGGTTTCAAACTGTAAACACTCAGAGTTTTTTTTACTTCAACCAGAAAACCTTAACGGTTCATAAAAAACTTGACTGTTCAGGATATGATAAAAGTCATAGTATTCTGAATCTTTAACTTATAAAGATACCTTTACATGGGGTGATTATTGGTTCCAGAGAGGCTTTCGGACGATAATCGTACACATGGCTGGTGACAGGACAATCTAATATATAATTGCCTAGAATACTACTTCCGGCAATTTGTGCCAACTTCCGTGGCTTTGTCCGGAGATAATGTCCGGAGATAAGTGACGTCACCAGCGTCCTACACCCGCTCAGGGTGGACAAAGATATATGCCTTCGTGGTGCGCGGCACTTTTCTGATTGGTTGCCGCCTGCCGCGAGCGACCAATCAGAAATGTGCCGTACTGTGACACACTCCGCCCGCCATTTTGGTGTGATTTTTGAATTTTTACCTCACAGCAAGTTTCTACTGCGTGGAGGCAGTCCCAGTGACGTCGCTCTTCAAGCTCCTGCTGAATTTCGTCAAAAAAATGATAATACCATTTACCAAAACTATATATATTTAGTTGTGAAGTGGTTCAGTGACATTTTCACACCAATTTTGAACTTTTGTTTGGTGTTTTCTCCATATACTGCCTATTATTCACTGACTGTTATACTGAGAGACTGCCGTTTATTAACCTCTTCTTTGCCACACTGGGTATATTGCTCTATTATTTGCCACATAAGGACATTGTCCATTATTGCCCAGCAATTTCTCTGCAATATAAACTGCCTATTTATTAATATCTGTATTCCTGCAAAGAATTATTGCCTATTATTAACTGGCTATTTTCCTACTACCTGACACTGCCTCTTATTAACCTGTTGTTTGCCACCACCACGCTTAAAGCTGTTTAGCTTAGCCAACATGAGCTCTAATAGTAAGGATACTAATGACACAGAGCCCAAAGCTGCTGATGGCGCACGTAAGATTAGGTCTGATATAAAGTATACTAATAATGCAGAGCAAAAAGACGCCGATGCCGCACGTAAGCGTAAACAGCGTGCTAACAAGAGTACAGAGGATAGATGCAAGCGCCTGGACACTGTTAAGTATAGTAATGACACAAAGTCCAAAGCTGCTGATGGCGCATGTAAGATCAGGTCTGATATAAAGTATGGTAATGATGCAGAGCGAAAAGCCGTCGATGCCGCACGTAAGCGTAAACAGCGTGTTAACAAGAGTACAGAGGATAGATGCAAGTGCCTGGATACTGTTAAGTATACTAATGACACAGAGCCCAAAGCTGCTGATGGCGCACGTAAGATCAGGTCTGATATAAAGTATGGTAATGATGCAGAGCGAAAAGCCGCCGATGCCGCATGTAAGCGCAAACAGCGTGTTAACAAGAGTACAGAGGATAGATGCAAGCGCCTGGATACTGTTAAGTATGCTAATGACACAGAGTCCAAAGCTGCTGATGGCGCACGTAAGATCAGGTCTGATATAAAGTATGGTAATGATGCAGAGCGAAAAGCCGCCGATGCTGCACGTAAGCGCAAACAGCGTGCTAACAAGAGTACAGAGGAGAGATGCAAGCGCCTGGACACTGTTAAGTATACTAATGACACAGAGCCCAAAGCTGCTGATGGCGCACATAACATCAGGTCTGATAATAAGTATACCAATGACGCAGAGCGAAAAGCCGCCGATGCCGCACGTAAGCGCAAACAGCGTGCTAACGAGACTACAGAGGACAGACAGAAGCGCCTGGACACTGTTAATGCTGCTTGCAATAAACGCATTACTAATGAGTCTTTTGAGGACAAAACTAATCGATTAAGTAATAAAGCTGCTGCTGCACGCTCTCAACGTTGCAAACATAATATTTCCACGTCCTCAGTCATAGATTCTGCCCACAATACAGCTTCTTTGTCTCCATTCATAGAATGTGTGCAGCCTCAAGCTCCTTTAACCGTTGGTAAATCTGCACGTAAGCGCAAACACTGTCCTACTTACACTCCAAATGATAAACGCCGTCGCCTGTACACCGTTAAGTCTGCTTATAAGACATGCTTCACACCTGACTCTTCTAAGGCAACAAACAAACCATTACCAAATGCAGCTGGTGCACGCCGTGAACGGCGCAAAAAAACCGCTTGCACCTCCATATTAATAAACCCTGACCACGATACACCTTCCAACTCCTCAGTGATTGAATCTGTGGACAGTGAAGATCCTCTACCAGGTCCACGCTTTATATATGTTGGCTTAAAGAAACATTCCAATGCTCCGTTACCACAACCTGTACCTCAACATCCTACAGGTTTTACTAATGATGACAGTACCATAGTAGAACACTCCTGTGGTCCTATGAACTATTTATGTGAACATTGTCAAGCATTACATTTTAATGCTGAGATACCAGCAGATAAAAATTTTACTCTGTGTTGTCACAAGAGTAAAGTGCATATACCTATACCCCAATATCCCGAGGTCTTTAAACGATTGCTGACAGGGGAGAGTGAGTTCAGTAAGAATCTCATGGAAAATATTCGTAGTATTAACAGCTCATTTGCTTTCGCCTCCATGGATGCCAATATATCCCCTCCACCTGGACATGGCCCTTACTGTTTCCGTATACATGGACAAATATATCATCGTACTGGAACCCTACATCCCAGTGATGATCAAGTTCCAGCTTATGCCCAACTGTATATTTTGGATACCGCTACCGCGAATGAACAACGTTTAAACTGTGAACAAAATCAAAAATGTCATCCCACTTTGATGAGTATAATTGCTCTTCAGTTAGACAATGTGAATCCCTTTGTTGCTGCCTACAAAATGTTACGAGATGTGGAACATGAAGAACATCCTAAAGCTGAAGCTAATGGCACTCTCATGCCAAATATCATCATGGCCCTTAAACAAGATCGGAATCAAGACCCTCGCCGATATAATAATCCAACTGTCAATGAAGTTGCTGTCGTATTTGAAAATGACAATGGAGAGCCACCATTTAATCGTGATATTTTAATACATTTACAACCGGACCCCAAAAATCCTTTGGCGCCAAGAACACAACAGGTCAGCATTCTACACAGTAATTTAGATGCTTTACTCTATCCTTTATTTTTCCCTTACGGAGACCAGGGCTGGCATGATGGCCTCAAGCAACAAGGGCAAAGTCCACGCAGAGTTACACAACTGCAATATTACTGCTATGTGCTGTCTGTCCGTAATCAGTTTAATCCACTCCTGAATGGTGGCAAACTCACTCAGCAGTACTTAGTGGATGCTTATGTGAAAATCGAGGCAAATCGCCTAAATTATATCCGTCAACACCAAAAGGATTTGAAAGTAGAGGATTATTGTGTACTCCAGGAACATCTCCAGAAAAAATCCATTGAGAAGGGCATCCCCATTGGAAAAACGGTAATTTTACCATCTTCGTTTGAAGGCAGTCCCAGGAATATGCAGCAGCGGTACCAGGATGCCATGGCTATTGTGACTAAATATGGTTGTCCTGATCTATTCATCACCATGACCAGTAATCCGAAATGGAATGAGATTACTGAGAATTTGGAACCTTGGCAGCGTGTGGAACATAGACCTGATTTGGTGGCATGTGTTTTCAAAATAAAACTGGAAGCACTCTTAAAAGACATTAACAACGGATTATTTGGGAAAGTTTGCGCTATGGTTCATGTAATTGAATTTCAAAAACGTGGCCTTCCACACGCTCACATTTTGATTATTCTGGACAGCAACTCCAAATTAAGGACTGAGGAGGACATAGACAATACAGTGTGGGCTGAAATTCCCAATCCTACCCACTACCCTCAGCTCCATAAAATTGTTCTCCAACATATGATTCATGGTCCGTGTGGAGAACACAACCCAAATTCTCCCTGTATGGATCTGGGGAAGTGTACAAAAGGTTTCCCTAAAGATTTGCAACCAAGAACCATCATAGCTAAGGACGCCTATCCTACTTATCGCAGACACTTTGGCCCATCTTTTCAACACCATTCTAACATGATTGACAATTCGTGGGTGGTTCCATATAATCCATTCCTGCTATTAAAATACAAGTGCCATATAAATGTCGAAGTTTGTGGTTCCATTCAGGCTGTGAAATATTTATTTAAATACGTCTACAAAGGACATGATAAAGCCAATCTTGAAATCTGCCAGACTAACATCCAACATGATGAAACACACCAATTCATGGATTCAAGATATGTCAGTGCACCAGAGGCAGCTTGGCGAATATTCTCATATCCAATGCATTAAAAATCTCATAGCATCATTCGCCTTGCTGTACATCTACCGCATTCTCAGCCACTCTATTTTCATGAGGATGACTCTATTGGAAACATCAAACAAAAGCTCCATCAAAATTCTACACGTATGGCCTACTTCAAGCTTAATCAGAACGACCATCATGCTCATATTTATTTATACCGTGAAATTCCCGAAAACTATGTTTGGAAAGAAGGTTCTTGGGAAGTTAGAAAGCGAGCAGGTGGTTCTGTGATTGGACGAATGTATACTGTCAGTGTGAAAGACCAAGAACGCTACTATTTAAGATTGTTATTGTTACATGTCAAAGGTGCAACCAGTTTTGACAGCATAAAAACTGTACACGGAGTCACACATGAAACCTTCAAAGATGCGGCATTAGCTCTTGGCTTACTATTTGATGATAGTCTGTGGAGAAATACATTACTTGATGCCAGTATTCTCAACATGCCAGCACAGCTACGTGACATGTTTGCCTACATTTGTATTTTTGGTCCTCCAGCTAAACCTCGGGACTTATGGGATGAATTTAAGGAACACTTTGTAGAAGACTACTGCTATGCATACCACTCCGACACTCTGGAGTGTGTCAATTGTGAAGGCTATGCTATGACAGATGTCCAACATGTTCTTAAAGCTCATGGCAAAACTTATACTGATTTTAATTTGCCACGTCCAGTCAAGAAACAACACCTCCTCCCACAGTATGATAAAGATTATGAGTTATCAGCAGCTGCTGAAATGAAAGCTACTCTAAATGAGGACCAACTTTTTGCTTTTGATGCTATCACTCAAGCTTTAGAAGACACTAATTCTACAGCAAAGTGTTTTTTCCTTGATGGTCCTGGTGGCAGCGGAAAAATGTACCTATATCATCTACTCCTACATCAGCTAAGAGGACAAGGAGACATTGTGTCACCTGCTGCCACTACTGGAATTGCCGCCAACTTGCTACAAGGTGGACGAACCATTCATTCTCTTTATGGGATTCCAATTCCTGTGAATGAAACATCTGTTTCCAGGATTAAGAATGATACCGATGCAGCAAAAGATTTGCACAGCACTAAACTTTTTATTATTGATGAGTGCACAATGCTATCCAAATATGCATTGCATGTCATTGATAGAGTTTTACGTGATGTCATGACAACAAATGTAGCTCACAAAGAAAAAACACCGTTTGGAGGTAAAGTGATTGTTTTTGGAGGCGACTTTAGACAATGTCTTCCTGTCATCCCTCATGGGACAAGAACTGATGTTGTAGAGAGCTGTATAAAATATTCACAACACTGGCAACATTTTACTCGCCTGCCACTTATTAACAACATGCGCTCCATTGATCCTCACTACAGCAGTTGGTTGCTTCAACTGGGAAATGGTGAACTATCTAATGAACATAACCTTGGAGATGATGTAATTGAAATTCCTCCAGACATGGTATGCACTGGCTCTTTAATAATTGAAATTTTTGGAGATAATCTTTGTATTGACGTGAATGACACCGAAAGCATAAATACAGCTGCATCTCATGCAATTTTATGTCCAAAAAATGAGGACGTTGAGAAAGTCAATTCCCAAGTCATGGATTTATTGATAGGTGACTATACTGAATATATCAGTGATGATTCCATCGATCCTGATGAAGCTGATGACCTCGATCAATACCCACTTGAGTTTTTGAATTCACTAACACCAACTGGAATGCCTTCACATCGGCTGAAACTTAAAATTGGCACCATTGTCATGTTATTACGTAATCTGAACACGAACAAAGGTCTCTGCAATGGTACGCGGCTCATTGTCACTGCCTTACATGCCAATATCATACTGGCTAAAGTAATTAGTGGGTCAGCAGCAAGAAATGTGGTATTCATTCCACAAATTGATTTGTGTCCATCAGAGACTGGATTACCTTTTAAATTAAGACGGAGACAATTTCCCATCAAGCCCGCATTTGCAATGACCATAAATAAATCTCAAGGCCAGACCCTCCATCGAGTTGGCATTTATCTACCAGAACCTGCTTTTGCCCATGGTCAATTGTATGTTGCTTTTTCCAGGGTGAAGCAATGTTGCAATGTGAGGGTTAAAGTGGTTAATACACCACTTCAAGGACAATTATTGGCTGATAGTACTAAAGTCTTCACACGTAATATTATCTACAAAAATATTTTAGTTTAAAGTTACTTTTCTTTTTTTTCATTATTCAGTTTTTCTAATAACATAGACAGCAATAGGCAAATTCTATGTATAGAGATAAGGAAAAAAAACAAAAACAAAAAAAAATTAGTGTAGCCATAGACATATAGATTTTAAGTACTTATGTAGGAAATACGTATATAACATACGTACTTATTAGCATATAGGGTTAATAACTCTATATCATATCTACATAAATTTAGAAATATGATATATCAATACATATTTTTATAGGTAAGTAGAACACACATTAAGTACAAGATGTAAGATGTGTATCATCCAAATGCCTGTATTTGGTGATAGGAACCTGTATTTGAAGCTCCAGCAGTATAGCTGCTGAGAGATTTCATTTTGTTTTTAAAAAGGGTGAGGTTTTTGTGAACAGGTAAGAGACGGGTGGGATGGCTGTTCACACACATCTCTATCTCCAGGTGTGTTCTGTACATAGAAATAGATATATAGATAGGTACATATTTAGATAGATAGGGAAAGAATAGAGATTTTGCTTTCACATCAACATTTTTCTGCTATTTGGAGAATTTATGGTGGAAAAAAGGCTATTTCTGCACTTCCTGCCTAAGGGCTGACCCACGCCACTCTTGCTGTAAGTTGCATGCAATGTATACGGAATTTGTACTTCACTTGCGGCAGGTGCGGCACATGTGGTTTCTGCAGTTTTCGCCACAAAATCTCCACTTACCAGTGTTTTTGTTGTGGCTGCATTTAATGCAATTGTCGAAGCCGCGTTTGCCGCATTTACTGCAAGTTAACTCCAAGCTTCATCTACATTGCATGGCACTTGCTGAAAGTGTGTTGTAGGTCAGTTCTTTGGTGCCAAGTGTGGAAGTTGTATTGTTTTTAACATTACTTCTGCAAATATCAGAAACATGCAGATGTGAAAGAGGTTTGAGTATTAAGAAATAGGAATCAGTTAGTTAGGACCCATCAGTTCAAAGGCTACCGTGACGTGGTTGATGGGCATGCTTATATTAGCCCATCGGTGTACTATGAACGTTGATTTCTTAAATTTTACACTTCTGTAAAAATAAACACAAAAAATTTGGATACACAAAAAGGCTTTTATTTCTGTTGTACTTATTAGAATTATTTAAAATGAAGGCTTAGCTAAGCCCAAGAGATGATTAAAAACGTTTCATACCAACCCATCAGATGTAAAATTACTGTGAAAATACCTGATGGGCACACAAGTATGCGCCAGTATGGGTACTAAGAGCTTTTCCACATAATAATGAAATATTTTAAAATGTCATAGAACATACCAATATACATAGTTATTGATACATATTATTTATTATTTACATTATTGTTCTTAAGCAAAGAACCGTTGTTGTGGCATTTGCCACAACACGCAAAGTTGTTGTCTGATGTCTTTCATTCCTCCCCTCATAAGCATGTTCATGGATCCTGTGTAACTGTACCTTAAATAACAAGAATTGTCAAGAGCTGGTGAGTGCAGCCATTTTTTGTTCTTTCTTACTATTATTTATTAATTGTATTATTCTTACATTTGAATAAATAAAGTATGTATGGATTCTAGACTCCCGATTCTTTAGAATCGGGCTGCCATCTAGTCAATAATAAAAGGATTAACCTGATTGCTAAACAGCGTAGTGAGAAAAAAAAGTAAAAACACCAGAAGTTTTTTTGGTCACCACGACATTGATTTAAAATGCAATAACAGGCGATCAAAAAATCATATCTGCACCAAAATGGTATCATTACAAATGTCATCTCAGCATGCCAAAAATAAGCTCTCACTTAACCTGAGATTATGAAAAATTGAGACTTTACAGGTATTGGAAAATGGCACAATTTTTTTTTTTAACAAAGTTTGGATTTTTTTTTCACCACTTAGATAAAAAAGAACCTAGACATGGTTGGTGTCTATGAACTTGTAATGACTTGGAGAAGCATAAAGGCAGGTCAGTTTTAGCATTTAGTGAGCCTAGTAAAAAAGCCAAACAAAAAACAAGTGTGGGATTACATTTTTTTTTGCAATTTCACCACACTTGGATTTTTTTCCTGTTTTCTAGTACATGACATGGTAAAACCAATGGTTTCATTCAAAAGTACAACTCATTCCACAAAAAACAAGCCCTCACATGACCATATTGATGGAAAAATAAAAAAGTTATGGCTCTGGGAAGAAGGGGAGCATTAAACAGAAAACGCAAAACCGAAAAAAGCCCCGGGGGTTAAAGGGTTAAACAATTTTTCCCTGGCATTGGCAACATTTTGACTGTGAGCTACAGTGTATAAACCCACAATCTGAATCTACATTGTTGCATTTTTTCACAATATGTGATGCATTTTTTCTAACTATATGTATGTTATCAGCAAAGAAGCACAATATTTTCAGCAAAACCTCAAAAATAAAATTCGAGGTTTAAACTTATTTTAAAGGCAAAGCCCATATTTCAGATCAGCTCACGGTACCACCACACTTGAAGCTATGGCAGAGCAGGTTATTTGACTTGTGTCAATTGTCTCCACAGTGCATGTAAATTAACTTACACTATTATGTAACGAGTGCAACATTTTGCATTTATTTTTAAACGTTGCCACTGTTACTAAACATAATTTAAAATCCAGAAGATGCTGGAATTGAATCTTTGATCTTTTATTGAGGCAAAGAATAAGTTTTATGCTGAATGAGAGCTTAGCCTGTTTTATGACTATTAGATTTGTAAACTTTCTGAAAATGAAAAGCTTTCAAATTTCTTTGAAATCAAAAAGAATTATTTGGCTTCTAGCCAACTCACTAAAACATCCACTGCGTAGAAACATTTGGCTTGCTTAAGATTTCATTTATTTTTATGGAATGACAAGTTACATAAATATATGCTTCGAGAAGAGCCTTGAATATGAAAAAAAAATCTTTTGATTTAAGCCAAAAGAGGTTAATACATTTAAAGATCATAAACAAACAAAATAGAACACAATAAACTTCTACCCAGTGGCATTTTCAAATATAAACTACATAAATGCCTGTAAAATGTAACCATGCAGCCATTAAATGCAAGTGGATTTTATAAGAAAACGACAGTAAGAGAAAAAAATCATATTGCAGTTATTAATTAATGTTTTTCAGTTTCCAAATGAATAGCTTTATTCCACCCCTAATGTTTGCTATGCAGCATCCAAAATATGTTAATGCCATTGCAGGAATTGAGAGATGACATGCTGGATCTTCACAAAAGTGATATACAACACACAGGAGAATGACATGTATTGGTACAAATCTGGTCTCTTAGTCACGAGAGTGCCGTAAGTTGTAACTTGCACTCCAGACAGTAGATTTTCACATTAAAGTTACAGAGGGGGTCAGGAGCGAGTGATGGGAGGTTGACGTTATCACCATTTTACTAATTGTGTTGCATTTTCAAAACCGTTTAAAAGGCCAAGTAGTCCTTGAATTTAACCATAAGGCTTGGAATTAAAAAAACAAAAGGTTTATAAAAGAAAATTAAGAAATATGCAACGTATATAAAAACAACTTTTTATATTTAAGAAGAATTAAGCATTTTATATTATGGTGTGCTCTTGAAAATGTAAAGAACTTTTTTTTTCAATAAAAACAATGACCCCTATTCATTAAAACTGGTTTTCATGCGCCAATGTTAATGAGAACCTTGCGGGACTAAGGATGGGCTAAAGTCATTGAGAGGTTCACGCCATTTAATGCATGTCTAATAAGGGGCGTAAGTAAGGCTGCCAATTTTGATTAATTCGATGGGAGGCCATTGCCACATCCCATCCCACCCTGGCTTTTTATCAGCTCCACCCATCACGTGGGAGCTTCCTGAAGCTAAAAATGCAAAAATATGCAAACCTGTAGCTTTTGTGGTGCAGTAAATGCCCTAAATCATAGTGTGGCTTTGTTTCCCAAGAATTGCATCAGTTTTTTAAAATGTTTCTTGTATAAATCCACATGATTTAATAGACTTCAAATAAAGGATTTTCATTTTACCAGATGGTTGTGTTACATCCTGTTTTTCTGCATGTTTTACTGTGTTCCACCAGTAGGACTTGGCACCAACTGATTTCAAGTTCTTCAGCCTTCAGTCTACAAGCAAGCACGGTATGCTATTTTTTGTTTTATGATTGATGTAAGCACTAAATTGGGATTTATCTGTTAAAAAAATATCAATTTTGCAATTACACAGATCTATAAAATCTGATTTTTATGATAAAGATTGATTTGGGAAGAAATTTCCAGTTTTACATAGATCAGTAAGACAGACAAAATCAAATGAACATTCTATTTTCTCCAGTTCATGTGTGACTTACTGCACATTCTGCAATCAATGGTATAGCTCACCAAGATGTGGGTACTATGTAGAAGCTTTTCTTGAAAATGTCTCAATGTCTTCCTCCTGCTTTCTTCTGCTCCTTACCTTGCTTCTCACAAAATTAGAATATCATCAAAAAGTTAATTTATTCCAGTTATTCAATACAAAAAGTGAAACTCATATATTATATAGAGTCATTACAAACACAGTGATCTATTTCAAATGTTTATTTCTGTAAGTGTTGATGATTATGGCTTACAGCCAATGAAAACCCAAAAGTATCAGTAAATTAGAATACGTTATAACACCAGCTTGAAAAATTATTTTAAAATCCGAAATGTTGGTCTACTGAAATGTATGCTCAGTATATGCACTCAATACTTGGTCAGGGCTTCTTTTGCATCAATTACTGCATCAATGCAGCGTGGCATCGAGACAATCAGCCTGTGGCACTGTTGAGGTGTTATGGGAGCCCAGGTTGCTTTGATAGCAGCCTTCAGCACATCTGCATTGTTGGGTCTGATGTTTCTCATCTTTCTCCTGACAATATCCCATAGATTCTCTATGTGGTTAAGGTCAGACGAGTTTGGTGGCCAATCAAGCACAGTGATACTGTTGTTTGTAAACCAGGTACTGGTACTTTTGGCAGCACAGACAGGTGCCAAGTCCTGCTGGACAATGAAATTTCCATCTCCAAAAAGCTTGTCAGCAGAGGGAAGCATGAAATGCTCTATAATTTCCTGGTAAATGGCTGTGATTAGTGTTGAGCGATACCGTCCGATACTTAAAAGTATCGGTATCGGATAGTATCGGCCGATACCCGAAAAGTATCGGATATCGCCGATACCGATACCCGATACCAATACAAGTCAATGGGACACCAAGTATCGGAAGGTATCCTGATGGTTCCCAGGGTCTGAAGGAGAGGAAACTCTCCTTCAGGCCCTGGGATCCATATTACTGTGTAAAATAAAGAATTAAAATTAAAAATATTGATATACTCACCTCTCCGGAGGCCCCTGGACATCACTGCTGGTACCCGGCAGCCTTCTTTGCTTAGAATGAGCGCGTTTAGGGCCTTCCATGATGTCACGGCTTCTGATTGGTCGCGTGCCGCTCATGTGACCTCCACGCGACCAATCACAAGCCGCGACGTCATTCTCAGGTCCTAAATTCCTAGAATGAGGAGTTTAGGGCCTGAGAATGACGTCATGGCTTGTGATTGGTCGCGTGGCGGTCACATTAGCGGCACGTGACCAATCAGAAGCCGTGACGTCATGGAAGGCCCTAAACGCGCTCATTTTAAGCAAAGAAGGCTGCTGGTTACCAGCGGTGATGTCCAGGGGCCTCCGGAGAGGTGAGTATATCAATATTTTTTATTTTAATTCTTTATTTTACACAGTAATATGGATCCAATACCGATTCCCGATACCAGAACAGTATCGGATCTCGGTATCGGAATTCCGATACCGCAAGTATCGGCCGATACCTGATACTTGCGGTATCGGAATGCTCAACACTAGCTGTGATGACTTTGGTCTAGATAAACACAGTGGACCTACACCAGCAGTTGACATGGCTCTCCAAACCATTACTGATTGTGGAAACTTCACACTAAACCTCAGGCAGCTTGCATTGTGGATTGTGTACCTCTCTACTCTTCCTCCAGACTCTAGGACCTTGATTTCCAAATTTACTTTCATCTGAAAACAACACCTTGGATCACTGAGCAATAGTCCAGTTCTTTTTCTCCTTGGCTGAGGTAAGACACTTTTGGCGTTGTCTATTGGTCATGAGTGGCTTGACACAAGGAATGTGACACTTGTAACCCATGTTCTGGAAACGTCTGTGTGTGTTGGTTCTTGAAGCAATGACTCCAGCAGCAGTCCACTCCTTGTGAATCTCCCCCCAATTTTTGAATGGCATTTTCTTAACAATCCTTTCAAGGATGCAGATATCCTGGTTGCTTGTGCACCTTTTTATGCCACACTTTTTCCTTCTACTCAACTTTCCATTAATATGCTTGGATGCAGCACTCTGTGAACAGCCAGCTTCTTTAACAATGACCTTGTGTGGCTTACCCTCCTTGTGGAGTGTTTCAATGACTGCCTTCTGGACATCTGTCAAGTCAGCAGTTTTCCCCATGATAGTGGAGCCTACTGAAACAGACTAAGGGACATTTTTAAACGCTTAGGAAGCCCTTGCAGGTGTTTTTTGTTAAATATTCTAATTTACTGAGATAATGACTTTTGGGTTTTCTTTGTAAGCCACAATCATCAACATTAACAGAAATAAACACTTGAAATAGATCGTTCTATAATTACTCTATATAATATTTGAATTTCACTTTTGTATTGAAGAACTGAAATAAATTAACTTTTTGATGATATTCTAACTAATTTTGTGAGAAGCACCCGTATGCTGGAAAAATTAAGCAATACCAGTCTACAGGCATTGGATGCCTGCCTCCAGTTCATAACCCCATGACTTCTGTAAATAACATCTTGTCCTAAAGATTGGCAACAATCTCTCCAAAAATCATTTAGATTAATAGTGTGACCCTCTTTGCCCGTGTAAATAGCAATACTTCAGTCCACAAAACCTGGGCTTTTTTCTATCTATTTCTATAGACCCTAGTGGTATATTTGGATCAAGGGTAGCAGCTTCCTAGACTCTACAGAGGTGTTATAATGGTGAATAGAGCATAAACAGCATAAAAGCTAATGGGAATTGAAAACAGAGCGACATTTATCTTTTTAATGATTACACATATAAAAAAGCTTAGCCTATAGAGTGTAACCTCATTTGAACTAACCTTTAGGAGAATTAATTTCTTAATTAAGGTGTTTCTTTGGTCTAGCTCTCACTAAGCTCACTCAAGTTACTTCATAGTTCCAGACCTCACAGAACGTCTATTTCCAACTTCTCCATAGTTCCCTTGCATTCTACAACATATACAATGCTCCAAAATGATTGGACATTTTTACCTTTTTTTCCATTCTATCCATTGGCATTAATAAAATGTAATATTAAATAATATCTATTAAAAGTGATGTTTCAATAGTGCCAGTTGATACGGTGTAAGAAGGGTAACATTTTCGGTCCATTTGCACAATTGTAAATACATCTTATGTACATTACCATTATTTCAGAGTTATTTTATTTATTGATATTATACCTGCCAAGTGAAAGACAAAAACATCACTTCACTAGTGTGAGATCTCCATTTTAAGTTGTATAAGGATGGGCAGATTAAGATTCTTTTCAATCTTTATTTTGGGTTACTCTTCAGTGCTCTCAAGCTTTACTCTATCTATCTATCTATCTATCTATCTATCTATCTATCTATCTATCTGTCTATCTATCTATCTATAGTTATGCTCAAAAGTTTACATACCCTGGCAGAATTTTGCTTTCTTGGCCTGTTTTCAGAGAACATGAATGATAACACCAAAACCTTTTCTTCACTCATGGTTAGTGGTTGGGTGAAGCCATTTATTGTCAAACTACTGTGTTGTCTCTTTTTAAATCATAATGACAACCCAAAACTTCCAAATGACCCTGATCAAACGTTCACATACCCTGGTGATTTTGGCCTGATAACATGCACAGAAGTTGACACAAATGGGTTTGAATGGCTACTAAAGGTAAAATCCTCACCTGTGACCTGTTTGCTTGTAATCAGTATATGTGCAAAAGCCAAGTGAGTTTGTGGTATCCAGACAGACTCTTGCATCTTTCATCCAGCCACTGATGTTTCTGGATTGTGAGTCATGGGGAAAGCAAAATAATTGTCAACGGATCTACCGGAAAAAGGTAGTTGAACTGTATAAAACAGGAAAGGGATACAAAAAGATATCCAAGGAATTGATAACGCCAGTCAGCAGCGTTCAAACTATGACTAACAAATGGAAAACCAGGGGTTCTGTAAAAACAAAACCACAGTCAGGTAGACCTACCAAAATGTCATCCATAACTGCCAGGAAAATTGTTCAGGATGCAAAGAAAAACCCCACAAATAACATCATCTGAAAACTAGTGGTGTGGCTGCTTCAAGATGCACAATAAGGAGGCACTTGAGGAAGAGTTGCCAGAAGAAAGCCATTACTATGCAAATTCCTCAAAGTATTTCACACACAATACGCAAAACAGCACAGAGACAAGTCTCAAAACTTCTGGAACAAGATAATTTGGAGTGATGAGACCAAAATTGAACTTTTTGGCCACAGCCATAAACGTTACATTTGGAGAGAGGTCAACAAGGCCTATGTTGAAAGGAACACCATTCCTACGATAAAGCAAGGATATGGATCGTTGATGTTTTGGGGATGTGTGAGCTATAAAGGCACCGGAAGCTTGGTCGAAGTTGAAGGAAAGATAAATGCAGCACATTATCAGAAAAAACTGGAGGAAAATTTTCACTCATCAGCCCGGAAGCTGCCCAAGGGACATACTTGGACGTTCCAACAAGACAACGATCAAAACACAAGGCCAAGTTCACCTGTCATTGGCTACAGCAGAAAAAAGAGACTGTTCTAGAAGGGCCATCTCAGTCTCCTGACCTCCCCAGTCTCCTGGGGAAATCTCATGTTAGACAACCCAGGAATTTACAGGAACTGGAGGCTTTTTGCCAAGGAGAATGGGCATCTTTAGCATTTGAGAAAATGAAGAACCTCATCCACAACTACCACAAAAGACTTCAGGCTGTCATTCATAATAGAGGGGGCAATGCACAGTATTAAGAAATGGGGCATGTGAACTTTTGATCAGGGTCATTCGAATGTTTTGGGTTGTCATTATGATTTAAAAAGAGAAAACATAGTAGTTTGACAATAAATGCGTCACCCAACCACTAACCATGAGTGGAGAAAAAGTTGTGGTGTTATCATTCATATTCTCTGAAATGGCCAAAAAAGCAAAAATTCTGCTGGAGTATGTAAACTTTTTAGCACAACCATATCTATCTATCTATCTATCTATCTATCTATCTATCTATCTATCTATCTATCTATCTAGCTAGCTAGCTAGCTATCTCTATCTATGCCCTCATCATCTCTCTCCTCAGCCACTGCAATATCCTCTTCTGGGGCTTCCCAGCTAATACCCTCTGTCCTCCCCAGTCTGTCCTTAACTCTGTTGCCCGATTAATCCCGATCTTCACTATTGCTCTATTTTTATTTTTCTATTTTCAAACTACTAACATTGACCTACAAGGCCATCCATAATTTTTCTCCTCCATAGATCACCGAACTAATCAGCTATTATCTTCCCAAATGTACTTTCCAGTTCTTCCAAGACCTTATTCCCTCTTCCACTCTTGTATATTCCTCATCCAATTTCCTGCAAAGCATCACCCGACTGTTCCCCATCCTCTGGAATTCCATGCTCCAACACATTTGGTGGCTCCCACATTCAGTATGTTGAGACGGAACATGAAAACCCATCTCTTCAAGAAAGCTTGAAAATCTGCTTTGACCCCACTGTCACCTCACCACTACTGAAGCTGCTGCAACTGCTTAACCTCATGTCTTCTGCACTATTACCTTGTATGCTACAGGCCAATAAGGACAAGGCTTCTATCAATCTGTACTAGTCTGTCATTATTGGTTTGTTTTTGTAATTTATATTTATACTAGATGGTGGACCGATTCTAACGCATCGGGTATTCTAGAATATGTATGTAGTTTATTTATGAAGATTTAAGAATAATGCAATGAATAAACAGGATATTCCGGGTAAAATATATACAGTACAGACCAATAGTTGGGACACACCTTCTCATTTAAACATTTTTCTGTATTTTCATGACTATGAAAATTGTACATTCACACTGAAGGCATCAAAACTATGAATTAACACATGTGGAATTATATATTTAACAAAAAAGTGTGAAACAACTGAAATTATGTCTTATATTCTAGGTTCTTCAAAGTAGCCACCTTTTGCTTTGATGACTGCTTTGCACACTCTTGGCATTCTCTTGATGAGCTTCAAGAGGTAGTCATGGGAATGGTTTTCACTTCACAGGTGTGCCCTGTCAGGTTTAATAAGTGAGATTTCTTGCCTTATAAATGGGTTTGGGGCCATCAGTTGGGTTGTGCAGAAGTCTGGTGGATACACAGCTAATAGTCCTACTGAATAGACTATTAGAATTTGTATTATGGCAAGAAAAAAGCAGCTAAGTAAAGAAAAACGAGTGGCCATCATTACTTTCAGAAATGAAGGTCAGTCAGTCTGAAAAATTGGGAAAGCTTTCTAAGTGTCCCCAAGTGCAGTGGCAAAAACCATCAAGCGCTACAAAGAAACTGGCTCACATGAGGACCGCCCCAGGAAAGGAAGACCAAGAGTCAACTCTGCTTTTGAGGATAAGTTTATCCGAGTCACCAGCCTCAGAAATCACAGGTTAACAGCAGCTCAGATTAGAGACCAGGTCAATAACACACAGAGTTCTAGCAGCAGACACATCTCTACAACATATAAAAAATAGTATACACCTAGGTGTATACAGGTACGCACTGGATAATAGCAGATGAAGATGGTGCTAGATAGCCTGTATAGTAAAAATGAGCTTAAACACCAGAAAATGTATGCTGGTGTAATATCTAAGTAAATGTGACTTGGCACGGGTACCGACTTATTGGGTGCCAATAGGTAAAAGAAAGGGAGGGATTAAATGAGGAGCACATACACGTGTGCCTACCTCCAGTGATGAATCCTTAAAGAACTGGAGGGCTCTAGTACTGCTGCCGTAGTTCCAGGAAGAATCCAAATGAACTGATAAAAGTCCAAGCGAGTGGCTGCTCTGGCCGGTAGAAGCCACCTAGAAACTAACCTCCGGGTGGGAGCAGGATCCTGTAGAGCCGGACGCCGCGTGGAGTAAGAGCGGTAAGTCCTGGTAGTACACAGGACCTTCATGACGTCACAGGTCACGTGACCGCTTGCCCAAGCCCGAGAGTGAGAGTGAGTACGGAGTGCAGTGAGGATCAATCAACCGACGCGTTTCGGAGACGACTGTCTCCTTCCTCAGCACTCCAGTTCTTTAAGGATTCACCACTGGAGGTAGGCAAACGTGTATGTGCTCCTCATTTAATCCCTCTCTTTCTTTTAGCTATTGGCACCCACTAATTCGGTGCCTGTGCCAAGTCACATTTACTTAGATATTAAGCATACATTTTCTGGTGTTTAAGCTCATTTTTACTATACAGGCTATCTAGCACCATCTTCATCTGCTATTATCCAGCACGTACCTGTATACACCTAGGTGTATACTATTTTTTATATTTTTTTTAACTATTTACAAACCGTTTCTGGAGGTTTGTTGGTGTCGCTGCAAGGACTTATAGCATACTGACACTCTGCGCCACCAAATACAGGATACATACATCTCTACAACAACTGTTAAGAGGAGACTTTGTGCAGCAGGCCTTCATGGTAAAATAGCTGCTAAGAATGTTATGGCTAGCGGAACGCAGCGAATAAATAGAGATGTTTTTATTGATATTGGTGCGTTCGCAGCCCGGGGTCCACCGTGCAGGAGTACCTGCTGCTAGCAACGGCGGCACGATATGGCGGTATGGACTAACTCAGTTACTTCACCGAGTAGTCGTGAAAGAAAAGCACTGTGCCCTGTTAGGCTTCACAGAGGCACAGGCTAACTGCCCACACAGAGAGCAGTCAGTGGTCACTAGTGTTGAGCGATACCGTCCGATACTTGAAAGTATCGGTATCGGAAAGTATCGGCCGATACCGGCAAAATATCGGATCCAATCCGATACCGATACCCGATACCAATACAAGTCAATGGGACTCAGGTATCGGACGGTATTCCTGATGGTTCCCAGGGTCTGAAGGAGAGGAAACTCTCCTTCAGGCCCTGGGAACCATATAAATGTGTAAAATAAAGAATTAAAATAAAAAATATCGCTATACTCACCTGTCCGACGCAGCCGGGACCTCGGCGATTGTAAGCGGCAGCGTTGTTTCTTTAAAATTCGCGCTTTTACATGCTTACGTGAATTCCCGGCTTCTGATTGGTCAGGGCGGCCATGTTGCCGGGACTCGGACCAATCACAGCAAGCCGTGACGAAATTACGTCACGGCTTGCTGTGATTGGTCCGCGTCCCGGCAATATGGCGCCGTGACCAATCACAAGCCGTGACGTCACGGGAGGCTGGACACGCGCGCTTTTCAAAATAAGCGCGTGTCCAGCCTCCCGTGACGTCACGGCTTGTGATTGGTTAATGGCGGCCATGTTCCTGGGACGCGGACCAATCACAGCAAGCCGTGACGTAATTTCGTCACGGCTTGCTGTGATTGGTCCGCATCCCGGCAATATGGCGCCGTGACCAATCACAAGCCGTGACGTCACGGGAGGCTGGACACGCGCGCTTTTCAAAATAAGCGCGTGTCCAGCCTCCCGTGACGTCACGGCTTGTGATTGGTTAATGGCGGCCATGTTGCCGGGACGCGGACCAATCACAGCAAGCCGTGACGTAATTTCGTCACGGCTTGCTGTGATTGGTCCGCGTCCCGGCAACATGGCCGCCCTGACCAATCAGAAGCCGGGAATTCACGTAAGCATGTAAAAGCGTGAATTTTAAAGAAACAACGCTGCCGCTTACAATCGCCGAGGTCCCGGCTGCGTCGGACAGGTGAGTATAGCGATATTTTTTATTTTAATTCTTTCTTTTACACCTTTTTACATTAATGTTGTTTCGATACCGATATCCGATATTACAAAAATATCGGATCTCGGTATCGGAAATTCCGATACAGCAAGTATCGGCCGATACCCGATACTTGCAGCATCGGAATGCTCAACACTAGTGGTCACGCATGCACACAAAACTCCTCGCCGGAGGTGCCAGCATTCTAGGGGCTTATTTCATCCGGGTCCCTGAACACATTCAAACACAAACTCCTCGGCGGAGGTGCCAGCATTCTAGGGGCTTATTTCAGCCGGGTCCCTGAACACATACTCTCGTGACCACACTGGCGCAAAGCACTTAATAAAGAACAATACTAGCGCATGGCCGTGTGGTCATGCGAACCTTAAATAGCTGCAGCACGTACAGGACCTTCCTAGAAGGACCAATGAGAAGCTACACCAGAGTGTGAGCACCTACAGGACCTTCCTGAAGGAGCCAATGACCTTAGCTGCAGTATCAGATCATGTGACCCTCGATCTCCACTGAGAGATCTTACTCTGGGCATGCTCAGAATGAGCAAAGCAGGACTTAGACCCAGAAGCATCTGCTCGCCACTGCCCAGCACCGACTTCAATGGCAGAAGCAGGAAAGGCAGCAGTAACTCTTAGCACAGAGTCAGACTGAGCGAGATGCTGGGACCGACGTCTCCGCTGAGCAGGCTCCACTGTGGCAGGAGAAGAATGGGAGACCGCAGCGGAGTGTTGTGAAATTGGATTCTGGGCTCCCCCGGTGGCCACTGGTGGAATTGAACTTGTGTGCATCATCCTCTCTGTTCACCTGTTCCCATCAGGATGTGGGAGTCTCTAAATAACCTTGCTCCTCTGTCAGTTTCATGCCGGTCAACAATGTAATCAGAAGCCTTTCTTTGCATGTTCCTGCTACTAGACAACTCCCAGCTAAGTTGGACTTTCGTCCTTGTTTGTTTTTGCATTTTGTTCCAGTTCACAGCTGCTGTTTCGTTACTGTGTCTGGAAAGCTCTTGTGATCTGAAATTGCCACTCTGGTGTTATGAGTTAATACTAGAGTCTTAAAGTAATTTCTGGATGGTGTTTTGATAGGGTTTTCAGCTGACCATGAAAGTGCCCTTTCTGTCTTCCTGCTATCTAGTAAGCGGACCTCGATTTTGCTAAACCTATTTTCATACTACGTTTGTCATTTCATCTAAAATCACCGCCAATATATGTGGGGGCCTCTGTCTGCCTTTTGGGGAAATTTCTCTAGAGGTGAGCCAGGACTGTATTTTCCTCTGCTAGGATTAGTTAGTCCTCCGGCTGGCGCTGGGCGTCTAGGGATAAAACGTAGGCACGCTACCCGGCCACTGTTAATTGTGCGGCAGGTTTAGTTCATGGTCAGTTTAGATTCCATCTTCCAAGAGCTAGTTCTTATATATGCTGGGCTATGTTCTCTCGCCATTGAGAATCATGACAGTTTGACCGGCCCAAAAGGGTTAAATTATTGGCTGAGAAAGGAGAGAAAAAAGAAGTCTGCTGAAATTTTTTTTTTTTTCTCTAGTTCTGAGTGTGCTCATAATTGAATCACTTGCTAGTCTGCCTATACTGCAGCCTTCCTCTCTTTCTCTCCTTCTAATCCTTGAATGGCTCTGTGTTCACCTGTTTGAAATGGATCTTCAGAGTGTAGCTACAGGTTTGAATAATCTCGCCACGAAGGTACAAAATTTGCAAGATTTTGTTGTTCATGCACCTATGTCTGAACCTAGAATTCCTTTGCCTGAATTTTTTTCAGGGAATAGATCTTGCTTTCAAAATTTTAAAAATAATTGCAAATTGTTTTTGTCCCTGAAGTCTCGCTCTGCCGGAGATCCTGCACAGCAGGTCAGGATTGTAATTTCCTTGCTCCGGGGCGACCCTCAAGATTGGGCTTTTGCATTGACACCAGGGGATCCTGCGTTGCTCAATGTGGATGCGTTTTTTCTGGCCTTGGGGTTGCTTTATGAGGAACCTCATTTAGAGCTTCAGGCGGAAAAAGCTTTGATGTCCCTATCTCAGGGGCAAGATGAAGCTGAAATATACTGCCAAAAATTCCGTAAATGGTCTGTGCTTACTCAGTGGAATGAGTGCGCCCTGGCGGCGATTTTCAGAGAAGGTCTCTCTGATGCCATTAAGGATGTTATGGTGGGGTTCCCTATGCCTGCGGGTCTGAATGAGTCCATGACAATGGCTATTCAGATCGATAGGCGTCTGCGGGAGCGCAAACCTGTGCACCATTTGGCGGTGTCTACTGAGAAGATGCCAGAAAATATGCAATGTGATAGAATTCTGTCCAGAAGCGAGCGGCAGAATTTTAGACGAAAAAATGGGTTGTGCTTCTATTGTGGTGATTCAACTCATGTTATATCAGCATGCTCTAAGCGTACTAAGAAGCTTGACAAGTCTGTTTCAATTAGCACTTTACAGTCTAAGTTTATTCTATCTGTGACCCTGATTTGTTCTTTATCGTCTATTACCGCGGACGCCTATGTCGACTCTGGCGCCGCTTTGAGTCTTATGGATTGGTCCTTTGCCAAACGCTGTGGGTATGATTTGGAGCCTTTGGAAGCTCCTATACCTCTGAAGGGGATTGACTCCACCCCATTGGCTAGTAATAAACCACAATACTGGACACAAGTAACTATGCGTATTAATCCGGATCACCAGGAGATTATTCGCTTTCTGGTGCTGTATAATCTACATGATGTTTTGGTGCTAGGATTGCCATGGCTGCAATCTCATAACCCAGTCCTCGACTGGAAAGCTATGTCTGTGTTAAGCTGGGGATGTAAAGGGACTCATGGGGACGTACCTTTGGTTTCCATTTCATCATCTATTCCCTCTGAGATTCCTGAATTCTTGTCTGACTATCGTGACGTTTTTGAAGAACCCAAGCTTGGTTCACTACCTCCGCACCGGGAGTGCGATTGTGCCATAGATTTGATCCCGGGTAGTAAATACCCTAAGGGTCGTTTATTTAATCTGTCTGTGCCTGAACACGCTGCTATGCGAGAATATATAAAGGAGTCCTTGGAAAAGGGACATATTCGTCCTTCGTCATCTCCCTTAGGAGCCGGTTTTTTCTTTGTGTCTAAGAAAGATGGCTCTTTGAGGCCGTGTATTGATTATCGGCTTTTGAATAAAATCACGGTTAAATATCAATATCCGTTACCACTGCTGACTGATTTGTTTGCTCGTATAAAGGGGGCCAAGTGGTTCTCTAAGATTGATCTCCGTGGGGCGTATAATTTGGTGCGAATCAAGCAGGGGGATGAGTGGAAAACCGCATTTAATACGCCCGAGGGCCACTTTGAGTATTTGGTGATGCCTTTTGGTCTTTCAAATGCCCCTTCAGTCTTCCAGTCCTTTATGCATGACATTTTCCGCGATTATTTGGATAAATTTATGATTGTGTATCTGGATGATATTCTGATTTTTTCGGATGACTGGGACTCTCATGTCCAGCAGGTCAGGAGGGTTTTTCAGGTTTTGCGGTCTAATTCCTTGTGTGTGAAGGGTTCTAAGTGCGTTTTTGGGGTTCAAAAGATTTCCTTCTTGGGATACATTTTTTCCCCCTCTTCCATCGAGATGGATCCTGTCAAGGTTCGGGCTATTTGTGATTGGACGCAACCCTCTTCTCTTAAGAGTCTTCAGAAATTTTTGGGCTTTGCTAACTTTTATCGTCGATTTATTGCTGGTTTTTCTGATGTTGTTAAACCATTGAGTGATTTGACTAAGAAGGGTGCTGATGTTGCTGATTGGTCCCCTGATGCTGTGGAGGCCTTTCGGGAGCTTAAGCGCCGCTTTTCTTCCGCCCCTGTGTTGCGTCAGCCTGATGTTGCTCTTCCTTTTCAGGTTGAGGTCGACGCTTCTGAAATTGGAGCTGGGGCGGTGTTGTCGCAGAGAAGTTCCGACTGCCCCGTGATGAGACCTTGTGCTTTTTTTTCCCGTAAATTTTCGCCCGCCGAGCGGAATTATGATATTGGGAATCGGGAGCTTTTGGCCATGAAGTGGGCTTTTGAGGAGTGGCGTCACTGGCTTGAGGGGGCCAGACATCAGGTGGTGGTATTGACTGACCACAAAAATTTAATTTACCTTGAGTCTGCCAGGCGCCTGAATCCTAGACAGGCGCGCTGGTCGTTGTTTTTCTCTCGGTTTAATTTTGTGGTGTCATACCTACCGGGTTCTAAGAATGTTAAGGCGGATGCCCTTTCTAGGAGTTTTGAGCCTGACTCCCCTGGTAATTCTGAGCCCACAGGTATCCTTAAGGATGGAGTGATATTGTCTGCCGTTTCTCCAGACCTGCGGCGGGCCTTGCAGGAGTTTCAGGCGGATAGACCGGATCGTTGCCCACCTGGTAGACTGTTTGTTCCTGATGATTGGACCAGTAGAGTCATCTCTGAGGTTCATTCTTCTGCGTTGGCAGGTCATCCTGGAATCTTTGGTACCAGGGATTTGGTGGCAAGGTCCTTCTGGTGGCCTTCCCTGTCACGAGATGTGCGAGGCTTTGTGCAGTCTTGTGACGTTTGTGCTCGGGCCAAGCCTTGTTGTTCTCGGGCTAGTGGATTGTTGTTGCCCTTGCCTATTCCGAAGAGGCCTTGGACGCACATCTCGATGGATTTTATTTCGGATCTGCCTGTTTCTCAGAAGATGTCTGTCATCTGGGTGGTGTGTGACCGTTTCTCTAAGATGGTCCATTTGGTTCCCTTGCCTAAGTTGCCTTCTTCTTCCGAGTTGGTTCCTCTGTTTTTTCAAAATGTTGTTCGTTTGCATGGTATTCCGGAGAATATCGTTTCTGACAGAGGGACCCAATTTGTGTCTAGATTTTGGCGGGCATTCTGTGCTAGGATGGGCATAGATTTGTCTTTTTCGTCTGCTTTCCATCCTCAGACTAATGGCCAGACCGAGCGGACTAATCAGACCTTGGAGACATATTTGAGGTGTTTTGTGTCTGCGGATCAGGATGTTTGGGTTGCTTTTTTGCCATTGGCGGAGTTCGCCCTCAATAATCGGGCCAGCTCTGCCACCTTGGTGTCCCCGTTTTTCTGTAATTCGGGGTTTCATCCTCGATTTTCCTCCGGTCAGGTGGAATCTTCGGATTGTCCTGGAGTGGATGCTGTGGTGGAGAGGTTGCATCAGATTTGGGGGCAGGTAGTGGACAATTTGAAGTTGTCCCAGGAGAAGACTCAGCTTTTTGCCAACCGCCGTCATCGTGTTGGTCCTCGGCTTTGTGTTGGGGACTTGGTGTGGTTGTCTTCTCGTTTTGTCCCTATGAGGGTTTCTTCTCCTAAGTTTAAGCCTCGGTTCATCGGCCCGTACAAGATATTGGAGATTCTTAACCCTGTGTCCTTCCGTTTGGACCTCCCTGCATCTTTTTCTATTCATAATGTTTTTCATCGGTCATTATTGCGCAGGTATGAGGTACCGGTTGTGCCTTCCGTTGAGCCTCCTGCTCCGGTGTTGGTTGAGGGTGAGTTGGAGTACGTTGTGGAAAAGATCTTAGACTCCCGTGTTTCCAGACGGAAACTCCAGTATCTGGTCAAATGGAAGGGATACGGTCAGGAGGATAATTCTTGGGTGACTGCCTCTGATGTTCATGCCTCCGATCTTGTCCGTGCCTTTCATAGGGCTCATCCTGATCGCCCTGGTGGTTCTGGTGAGGGTTCGGTGCCCCCTCCTTGAGGGGGGGGTACTGTTGTGAAATTGGATTCTGGGCTCCCCCGGTGGCCACTGGTGGAATTGAACTTGTGTGCATCATCCTCTCTGTTCACCTGTTCCCATCAGGATGTGGGAGTCTCTATATAACCTTGCTCCTCTGTCAGTTTCATGCCGGTCAACAATGTAATCAGAAGCCTTTCTTTGCATGTTCCTGCTACTAGACAACTCCCAGCTAAGTTGGACTTTCGTCCTTGTTTGTTTTTGCATTTTGTTCCAGTTCACAGCTGCTGTTTCGTTACTGTGTCTGGAAAGCTCTTGTGATCTGAAATTGCCACTCTGGTGTTATGAGTTAATACTAGAGTCTTAAAGTAATTTCTGGATGGTGTTTTGATAGGGTTTTCAGCTGACCATGAAAGTGCCCTTTCTGTCTTCCTGCTATCTAGTAAGCGGACCTCGATTTTGCTAAACCTATTTTCATACTACGTTTGTCATTTCATCTAAAATCACCGCCAATATATGTGGGGGCCTCTGTCTGCCTTTTGGGGAAATTTCTCTAGAGGTGAGCCAGGACTGTATTTTCCTCTGCTAGGATTAGTTAGTCCTCCGGCTGGCGCTGGGCGTCTAGGGATAAAACGTAGGCACGCTACCCGGCCACTGTTAATTGAGCGGCAGGTTTAGTTCATGGTCAGTTTAGATTCCATCTTCCAAGAGCTAGTTCTTATATATGCTGGGCTATGTTCTCTCGCCATTGAGAATCATGACAGCGGAGATGGACCGAGATTCCCCCTGCGCAGAGGAGGGAACTCGACCCCTAACAAAGGACAGGCAACAAGCAGAAGAGACTTGTTTGGGCTAAAGAACACAAGAAATGGACATTAGACCAGTGGAAATCTGTGCTTTGGTCTGATGAGTCCAAATTTGAGATCTTTGGTTCCAACCATCGTGTCTTTGTGCGATGCAGAAAAGGTGAATGGATGGACTCTACATGAGTGTTTCCCACCGTGAAGCATGGAGGAGGAGGTGTGATGGTGTGGGGGTGCTTTGCTGGTTACACTGTTGGGGATTTATTCAAGATTGAAGGCATACTGAACCAGCATGGCTACCACAGGATCTTGCAGCGGCATGCTATTCCATCCAGTTTGCGTTTAGTTGGATCATCATTTATTTTTCAACAGGACAATGACCCCAAACACACCTCCAGGCTGTGTAAGGGCTACTTGACCAAGAAGGAGAGTGATGGGGTGCTTTGCCAGATGACCTGACCTCCACAGTCACCAGACCTGAACCCAATCAAGATGGTTTGGGGTGAGCTGGACCGCAGAGTGAAGGCAAAAGGGTCAACAAGTGCTAAGCATCTCTGGGAACTCCTTCAAGATTGTTGGAAGACCATTCCCAGAGACTACCTCTTGAAGCTCATCAAGAGAATACCAAGAGTGTGCAAAGCAGTCATCAAAGCAAAAGATGGCTACTTTGAAGAACCTAGAATATAAGATATAATTTCAGTTGTTTCACACTTTTTTGTTAAGTATATATTTCCACATGTGTTGATTCATAGTTTTGATGCCTTCAGTGTGAATGTACAATTTTCATAGTCATGAAAATACAGAAAAATCTTTAAATGAGAAGGTGTGTCCAAACTTTTGGTCTGTACTGTACATTATCATTAAATTTTATTGCTCATAAAACTTAATACAACTGAACAAAATTATTAAACAATTAATCAAAATATATAAACCATTACATGAATATTTAACTGTATTTAAATAAATCATCAGACGAAAGAAGTACATCGACACTATAATATATCTGTTAACAATATCAACCCAAAATATTTTTGTACACCACATTGACAGACTGAACGTGTTCAGTAAACGTGAGTCAACTATGTCGCACTGTGACTGACAGAACGTGTTCAGTAAACGTGGCTGAACTATGTGGCACTGTGACTGACAGAACTTACTCAGTAAACGTGAGTGAACTATGTCGCACTGTGACTGACAGAACTTGTTCTGTAAACATAACTGAACTACGTGGAACTGTGACTGACAGAACTTGTCCAGTAAACGTGACTGAACTGTGTGGCACTGTGACTGACAGAACTTGTTCAGTAAACGTGAATGAACTATGTGGCGACCAATCAGCGATGCGGGATTTCCATTACAGACAAACAGACCTAATTAGACCATTATATAGCAGATTTTGTATGCAACCTCTTCTCATGTACAGCACCATGTACAGCAATGATGCTCTAAAAATAAACAATAATCATAATAATATAATATCTATCTATCTAGCTATCTAAATATAAGAATACAAAGCAGCAACAAGTTCTACAATTGTGGGAGTAAAACCTCCAAAACAAATGCCAAGCCTCTATAATATAAGTCCACAAAAAAGAATTCAGCACTCCAAAATTAGTACAATAGTACAAAGTGGACTTTTATTAGATCAGGAGGCAATGTTTTGGTTGAGATCATGAACATTTTTGAAGGCTTGACACTGGATCATTGAACCAAAACAGCACCCTATATTTAATAAAAGATAAATATATTTTGCACTATTTTTGGTGTGCTGCCATCTTTTTATGTGGACCTCTATCTATCTATCTATCTATCTATCTATCTATCTATCTATCTATCTATCTATCTAATATCCTTTTCTTAATAAGGCAGTTGAGAAGAAAACATGGAGTCTTTATTGTACTCTTTCAATGTCTTGTCTTGTTGCAGCAAGGTTTCCTTTAAAGCTTTGCCTGAGTTATTCCTAGAAAGAAGTATTTCTAGAACAATCTCTCTCTGAAGCCGTGGTTGGTCCGGGGAGTTAAGAAATACAGCAGATCACTGGTAATTACTAGGGCACATCATGCAGCACAGACTTTCTTCCAAAAGGCATATAAGAAGCTGATGTACTTCAGGGTAAATGCATCAATGCCTGAATCCATTAGAAATTCTAAGCGAGGAAGTAAGGTGGGTGCTCACTGTATAGAATTCTATTACTAACTCCAAAATCGGTTCCAAGAATATTTAGATGCAAAAATAATTCATGGTATTGAACAAACAATTCTAGGAAGCAAGGGGGACAAAAGGCACAATAATAACTTGTACTATGGTTTCAAATGGGAAACCCAAAGAAAATAATGTGCATGAAATAACGCATAGGAGAGGAAACAGCTAAAAGGCAACTAGTTAGCAGCTGTCTCTATGACCTTTAACTGCATCCATGGTAACAGGGATAAAGATGGTGTTGCATTTTATTATTCTCACACCCACAATGTTAAGCCTGTGAATCCCATTGCAATTTAATGGCTGAAATCAGAAGGCAGATCTGTGTTCATTGGACTAGTGCCGACATCCTCTTAGCTAATGAGTGCAATAAACATTTTCATGCCAGGAAACTAGTGCAAGTGGAAATATTATGCCACATTGAAATATACATATACGGTTTATACCAACAAATCAAAACAAGCTGGAAATAGCAGTATAGGAACAATAATAGTAGTAATTATAATAACATTGGTTGGAACGATTATAATTTTGGAAGATAGTTACTTACATGTTATATTATACACAAAGTGCTCTTTATTATTATGCACATTTCAAGAGCTGAACTTATTAGATAGTCATTTGGTTATTGGGCTTCTTTCAGTATAGAATAAACTATATGTTGAGCAGAATTAAATGGGTAGTAAAAAGTGACATGAAAATTTAGATGCATTGTTGCTTACCGATTTGCCTATTTAACACCTATACTGCTCCATGGCTATTCGTATTTAGACACATAATGGAAATTTATCTGCTAGTTTGACTCAATCTTACAATCCAATAGAGGATGCCAAGAAAAGAAGAATTTAAGAAGGAGGTTATGGATGGAGTAATTATCTTATGGGTATCTACCCAATATAATACGTGAAGTGACATACTTTTTGTAAAGGGTAACCTGTAAGATAAGGTACCGGTGGTCTACAGTTGCAATCACATTTGTACCTGTTATGATCAGAACAACAGTAAGTAATATATTACAAAAATTATTATTATTATTATTTATTGTTATAGCGCCATTTATTCCATGGCGCTTTACATGTAAGGAGGGGTATACATAATAAAAAACAAAAATGAGCCAAAGTGCTTGTTAAACTAGAATGCTGTGAAAACTAAGTTCTAATTAGTGTCTATTCAGAGATGTGCCACTGCTTTTTTATGTATTTATTAAAATATTTGATTGTAGCTAAAATAAACCTGAATGTTTTTGTTTCACTATGTGAAAAAGATAAAATCAGGCATAAAAACTATTCCAAATGCAACGTGAAACCCATTAGGGACACAAAAAAAAATATATATATATAGAGAGAGAGAGAGAGAGCGAGTCATATATCTATATGTATCAATGTTATGTACTGTAGATATATCTATAGCGCCCTCCTTTTCCCTCTCTGTCTTATATATATATATATATATATATATATATATATATATATATATATATATATATATATATATACTGTATATATATATATATATATATATATATATATATATATATGTACAGCACATATACTGTATATATGTACTGTATATGTGTCCATTTGGCAGCCAATAGTTTTGGGACATTAAAAATGTTGGTAAATTCCATGACAAGGTTTTCTACGTACAGTATATCAATGAGGTGTTTTTTTTAAGTATGCTCACTGAAACCTGAGATACTAAAATTTGGAAAACAAAGGTCATCTTTCACCTGTAAATTTTTCTAAATGTTTGCCCGGTCTACACAGGCATACTGCAGGACGTGTGACCATGCATCATTGAAAATGCTCAAGATTCAGTGTAATTGGACACATACTCATGGCTTGGACACATACTCATGGCTTGAGGAAAATTGAAAAATACTTCTGAAATTGATCAGTTCTTGCTCATTTTAGATTTGTATGTGCATTAAAACCCTGCGTCAGGTGCAACAGGTGTGACAGGCACAGTTCACAGATTTTTGTTTCCCTATCCTCTCCAAGGCGGTAGTGGATCCCACCTCTCCTGGTACCTTCCCTACCTATTTTTAGGTGCTGCTTGAAAGCCGTCTTTTCAGAGAGAAGGTGTGGCCCCCGTGGCCTCTCAGGCCCATTGCACCTGAAGGTTCTTGCTTTAAAAGGTTTGTACTTTCTGAATTTTTTTCATCACAATTGTTTATTTTGCTTGTTTTATGAATGAATAATGCAACATTTGTGGATATTTCACAGAAATAAGTAGGTTTTTCTTATAAATAAGAGGAATATCTTAGAAGAAGAATATGTAATCATAATCCCTGCCAATGTGTTCCTTCTGCTGAACTTTTAATAGTCTAAATTTGAGTGAATGACTTCAGCAGCATGTAAGTGCCTTACAATCCATTTTTTTCCCTAATTTTAATGTTTAATAATAGTTATGACTTGAAGACTGGAGGCTAGTTGGCGGTAGTTGTGAAATTTGGGTAATTTTCGTTTTATTAAGTTTATGATTTTTAATTGTTTTTTGTATACTATCTTTTAATACATCCCTCTAAAGGATTACTTTTAGAGCCCAGAGATTGAGATAGTTACATATTACATGTGGTTTTCTAACCTGTGCCTGAACTCGAGAGTGTCAGAGATGCGCCTGACACAGGGTTACAAGGAGTTTTAACTTGTAAAGATTGAGGGCAATAAGATCTTGCTTTTACGCAGGTTTTGTGTGAAAAGATGCTTTAAGTATTCACATGGCCAGTCATATTATCGATCCATAAATATTGTATAGAGTTATAATAAGGCCCCCAAAGAAATGTTTTGTCTTATACTTCAATATACCTAAGATTCCAAGAAAGAATCATGGCAATGCTTTTAAAGGGGCATTACTTATATAGTGGAGCATATGGTGCTGCATGGAAGCACAATAGAAAGGTGCACAGAGTTCTTATGGTCCCATAATATGAAACCATATGAGCTTTATTTGGTATATTAATCCAAATATCATAATGATTTGTAAGAAGTACTGACTAAAGTCATCTAAATTCATATAATATTATTCCAAGGCACTTTATATTATATCTAGTATATCTTCTATATGCCAGTATTAGCCTTAAAATATAATATTTTACTATTTTAACCAAAGCTTTAGCTTCAAACTGTGCAAATCTTCCTCTGAGTGCCTGTGCTATTACTGGTGTATACCGTATGTATGGTTGCCCATTTTGAAACCTTTCAGATCTGCTCGAGGCAAAAGTCACACTTGAGTAGTCTTGTGGCTAAAGTCACGGTGCAATTTTATGTGTTTGACCCACTTGTCAATCAGAAATCTGAGTTCATAATTCTGAATTGTTTGCCAGCAGCTATCTACAGTATACTGGATATAAGGTTAACATGGCTTGTGGCAGGTATCCAAGCTTCAGCATTTTCTGGATGAGCCTATTTTTAAATGGGATACAACTGATGAATGTATTCATAACTAAATACTGTTTTACAATGTTCATTTTTAGGGATAGCTATAACATTATTAAATAGGTCAATGTAAGCGGGAAGATGAATAAAGTTCTTCATGTATAAATAATAGATATTTGAGTGAATGATACACAGAAATAATAGGATGTCACCTTGTATTTCTGATTCCCTGCAGTATAACAAGAAAAGTATTGATGCCTGATTCCTGAAAGCTGAAACACTTTAGTGTACTAACAAGACTAGGACAGCATATAATGTCGAATTCTCCTCTGAACTTTTCAGTAGATTACCTAATACCTTAGCTAGACATCCCCTCCATTTAGGCCTCTCTTATTTTGGTGAAAATCTCAAGGAGATGTCACCCAAAATGTCACAAGATGAGTATATGATGCTGAGAAGTCATGGCTTGCAGAACAGGACATTTTTTTACCTAAAGGATTCATTTTTAATTAATATATTATATGTATATATGGAGTTGAAAGGTGATTATGTTGAATAAAATAGTATTACTTTGATAATATCTACTTTTTTCTAGGATACGTCAACTATATATATCAGCCCCACAACTTATTGTCCCAGGGCTACGTTGCCAGATTGAAACAATCACATATTAAAACATCATTAACACATAGCATTAATGTGATTCCTAAGTGCTGATTCCACTTTAGACTTAGGATAAGGAGGATAGAGGTCCTATTTTCTCCCATTCACAATCCAGAAAGTAAGAAACCATGTATTCGGTTTTCTCCATTGAAGTTTATGCAGGGACGGTTTTAGGCAAAGTGGGGCCCTAGGCAAAAGTTTAAAATGGGGCCCCAGATGCTATCATATTACACATCACACAGAAGAATTTATGTTGTAGTTATGTGCGCTGAGTTCAGGCCGCTAAACAACTGTGATTGACAATATTGAAGTCATTCAACGCTTGTTTTCCTGCCTCTTTCCACTGGCTGAGGAATAATGATGGGAACAGAACAATCACTTATAGATCACCCATAGATCCCCATACAGTATCATGTTATCAGCAGCACATCTACAGTTTATACCGGAGATGTGCTGCCGAGAACAATGATTTTTGTACCAGCATAAACAATCCAATCACTCAATGAATAGGCAGCATCTTGCTTGTTTAGTAAAATACACCCCATAGTCCTCCATATATTATAATGTGCACCACAGTCCTCCATATTGTAAAATGCACACCCCATAGTCCTCCATATATTATAATGTGCACCACAGTCCTCCATATTGTAAAATGCACACCCCTTAGTCTTCCATATAATATAATGTGCCCCATAGTCCTCCATATAGTATAATACACTCCCCATAGTCCTCCATATAGTATAATACACTCTCTATAGTCCTTCATATAGTGTAATACACTCCCTATAGTTCTCCACAAAGTATAATACACTCCCTATAGTCATCCTTATAGTATAATACACTCCTCATAGTCCTCCATATATTAAAATACACTCCTCATAGTGCTCCATATAGTATTATACACTCCCCATAGTCCTCCATATAGTATAATACACCCCTCAGTCTTCCATATGGTATAATACACTCCTCAGTCCTCCATATAGTATAATAACAAATAACACTCCTCAGTCCTCCATATAGTATAATACACTACTCAGTCCTCCATATAGTATAATACACTCCTCAGTCCTCCACATAGTATGACACACTCCTCATAGCCCTCCATATATTAAAATACACTCACAGTCCTCCATATAGTATAATACACTACTCAGTCCTCCATATAGTATAATACACTCCTCATAGTCCTCCATATATTAAAATACACTGCTCAGTCCTCTATATAGTATAATACACTCCTCATAGTGCTCCATATAGTATAATGCACTGCCATGGTCATCCATGTAGTACAATTCACATCCCATAGTATAATGTACCCCATAGTTCTTCATATAGTATAATATATTCCCCCTAGTGCTTGACACAGTATAATGCAGCCCACATGTAGTATAATGTAGCCACCCCATAGAGCATAATGCAGCCACACCTCAGAGTATAATGCAGCCACCCCACAGAGTATAATGAGCCCCACCAAACAATATAATGTAACCCCCATAGAATATAATACAGCCCCCTCATATAGTTTAATGCCGCTCCATCATAGAATATATGGTAGCCCCGTCATAGAGTATAATGCAGCCCCTCCATAGAATATAATGCAGCCCCATATATAGTATAATGTAGCCCTTCCATTGAATTCAATGTAGCCCTCCTTATTTAGTATAATGCAGCCACCATAGAATATAATGTAGCCCCCCATAGAATACAATGTAGCCACCTCATACAGTATAATGTAGTCCCCTCATAGAGTACGATGCAATCACCCCTCATAAAATATAATAAATATAATACAGCCCCCATAGAATATAATGTAGCACCCCCCATAGAATTTAATACAGCCCACCTTCCCATAAAATATAATGTAGCTTGCTGACATGGTCACTGTCACCAAGGAGATGTAGCTCTATAGACCTCAACGGACCCATATGAGGTGATGGTGGGATTTTACATTGGGGGTCTGTACTTGGCACGAAGGTTGCACATACACAGTGCCAGCAGCCTGTACCGCAGACACCAGAGCGGGCAGGCTCCATAGACTTGTCTACAGCTGCAGCTGGCACTAACTCCTGAAGTAAAACTCCCTCCACACTAAGAGCACGGGCACATAACCACCACGCCCATTACATAGAGGTCACAGATAACATGTAAGGCCAGGCACTACCTGCGTACCAGCACCGAGTCCAAAGTCACCCACTCCTGCAGCAGCAGTTCCAGAACCGCCGCCATTCCGTGCCTCGCATGCCATCCACTGATGTCACACACAGGTCAGAGTTAGGCACACATGTATGGAGATGGGAAGGGGTGGAGTCAAAGTGGTGTGCTGGTCACGTGTGGGCGTGGATTTCTGTAGTGCCTTCTCTACACAGATCAGAGAAGTTTAATGGGGCGTGGGGAAGTCAGCGCTGGTGCAGGCGGGCTCCCTAACTCTCGGTGTCCCATATCAGCTGCGTAATGCACCGCTATCAGTGGCATGCCATTGGCTAGGGACCCCTGGGGGAACGGGGGCCCTAGTCAGCTGCTTGGTCTGCCTGCCGCTAATGCCGGCCAATAGTTTATGCAAGAATCAGACACAGACAAATTTTTCCTTATTCCATAAACTGCAATGATTTTATTACAGCACTCAAGCATGGCCACTTATTTACCTCATGGGGCTCACAATTTAAATTCCCTACCATTATGTCTTTGGAGTGAGGGAGGAAACCCACACAAACATGGGGTGAACATACATTCGTTGTTCTTCATGGGATTTGAATCTAGGACCTCAGTACTGCAAAGCAACAGTGCTAACCACTAAGCCACTGTGCTGCTTATAACACAGTACAACCTAACCCTCCTCTATTCCCTAGCATGGAAAATATATGAGCAGCCACCAGAGACTGTAATTTATGACTTTGACTATATTGATGAGGGCCACACAGAAAGATACTGAATGCCAAATGTGGCTCCTGGGTTGCAGGTTGTGGAACAACACAGAATTGCACTGAGAATATTCAACTTCCTGCCAGATTAAGTTATCTTGGTGAACGTAGTGTACATAGAGAGGAAGCAGGGGGTAGTCTTCTCTTGACCACTTTGTAGGGCCCAATTGGATCTTCCTAACAGAATTAGTATCCAAAGGATATCAATACAATTAAAACCTACAGTCATGGACGAAAATATTGACACCCTTGAAATTGCTCTAGAAAATGAAGTACTTCTAACAGAAAATTATTACAATTACACATGTTTTGTTGTACACATGTTTATTTCATTTGTGTGTATTGGAACAACACAAAAAAAAGTGGAAAAAAAGGCAAATTGGACATAATTTCACACAAAACCAAAAAATGGTCCGGACAAAATTGTTGACACCTTTCCACATTGGGGGTAAACAACTTTGTTTCAAGCATGTGATGCTAGTTCAGACTCACCTGTGGCAAGTAACAGGTGTGGTCAATATGAAAATCACACCTGAAACCAGATGAGAAGGGGAGAAGTTTACTCAGTCTTTACATTGTGTGTCTGTGAGTGCAAGCTTGGAGAACAGAAATAGGAGAAGAGATCTGTCTGAAGATTTGAGAAACAAAATTGATGAAAAATATAAACAAACAATCTCAATGTTACAACTCCAGCTCCAGAGATCTTGATGTACCTATGTCCAAGGTGCACAGCATAATCCAGACTTTACAACCCATGGCACTAGCTAATCTCCGTGGACGAGGATGGCATAGAAAAATTGTTGAAAGGTTGCAATGCAGGATAGTCTAAATGGTGGATAAGTAGCCCCAATCAAGTTCTAAGGAAATTCCATGCTATCTTGCAGGCTCAGTGTGCATCAATGTCAGCACAAATTATCTGTCAACATTTGATTTAAATGAAATGCTATGGCAGAAGTCCCAGAAGGACCCCACTGCTGACACGTCACACAGTCACACAGTCATAAAAAACCATGTCCATAGAAGAAAGAAGGTAATAGCATTCACCGATCCTTAAAATGGGTAATCCTTTATTCAAGCACTTTAAAAACCTCCATGGCTCGGGGGGGTGCTGAGAAAAGAGTTTGCAGGTACCGACATTTTACCCATTTTAAGGATCAGGTAGTGCCATTACCTTCTTTCTTCCATGGACATGGTATGCATCTCTGACATTTTGGCTTAAGCACCCGAGATCCGGAGGCAAGCTTCTATTGCAACCAGACGTGTTATGCATCATTACTCAGAGGTACTGGCGGTGCTGTCTACTTTATCTCTGATAGATATACAGTCATAAAAAAGATGGACTTCAGTTTGCTGATATGTATGTAAGTCAAAATCCCTCTGGGAAAGCATCTTGTGGACAGATGAGAACAAGATAAAGTTTTTTTGGCAAAGCACATCAGTCGACTGTTTACCAAAAACAGACTGAGGCCTGCAAAGAAAAGAACACAGCGCCTACAGTCACATATGGTAGAGGTTCAAATATGTCTTGGGGTTGTTTTGCTACCTCTGGTACTGGGTGCCTTGACTTGTGCAAGGCATCATGAAATCTTAAGATTTTCAAAGGATTTTGGGTTGCAATGTAGTGCCCAGTGTATACTTCAAGAAGTCTCCAGAAATGGATAGGAACTAAGCCCTGGAGAGTTCAGAAGTGATCAGCAATGAGTGTGGATCTAAATCCCATTAATTACCTGTGGAGAGATCTTTAAATTGCTGTTGATAGAAGGCCCCATTCAAATATGAGAGACCTGGAGCAGTTTGCAAAAGATGAGAGGTCCAAAATTCCAGTTGAGAGGTGTAAGAAGCTTGTTGATGGTTATTGGAAGTGATTGATTGCAGTTGTCTAATCCAAAGGATGTGCAGCCAAATATTAAGTTCAAGGTGCCACAATTTTGTCCGGCAACTTTTTGGTTGAATATGCATTTTTTTCCTTTTTTTGTGTTGTTCCAATGCACACAAAGAAGATAAACATATGTATAACAAAACGTGTACTTGCAATAATTTTCTAAGGAGAAATACTTACATTTCTGGAACAAGTTCAAGATACCTAAACTTTCAGCCATGACTGTATGGTAGAGCAGGGAGCCAAATGGTCTCTGTTCTACTTATCCCCATCTCGTAGGCTGCAAGTCACATTCAAGACATATTCTTGTCACTTACTGTGCACTGCCAGAGAGACTTAGTGTACACAGCTTTTCTGTGTGCAAATGATCAGGGATCAGTTAACTGGAACTGCATGATATTGGGCCTCAGCTGTTAGGATGGAGTAACAGGTCATCATTTCTCTTTGTCCTCTTAAGGGCTAGAGTGCATGAGTATATTTTTAATACACTTTTACTCATACCATGCTGCTGAAATATTTTAGGTCACACCCCTTTTAGTGGAGTCAGTCCTCAGTAACAATCAATGTCCACATGTAAATGTATACAGTATATACTAACTAACATTTAATTATCACACAGTACTGATTAGAAAGCTCAATCTAGACTGTTGTTTATACTCATATTGATGATGGTGGTGGTGGTGTAATTATTATTATTATTATTATTATTATTTATTTATATAGCATCATTAATTCCATGGTGCTGTACATGAGAAAGGGGTTACGTACAGAGTTATAGATATTGTTTACAGTAAACAAATTTACATTGACAGACTGGTACAGATGGGAGAGGACCCTGTCCTTGCGGACTTACATTCTACGGGATAATGGGGACGAGACGGAAGGTCGGGGGTGCGGCAGCTCTGGTGGTGGTGAGGCGGCAGCTCTGGTGGTGGTGAGACGGCAGCTCAAGTGGTGGTGAGGCGGCAGCTCGGGTGATGGTTAGGCGGCAGCTCGGGTGGTGATGAGGCGGCAGCTCAGGTGGTGGTGAGGCGGTGGAATGGTAATTGCAGGCTGTAGGCTTTCCTGAAGATATGGGTTTTCAGGTTCTGTCTGAAGGATCGGAGTATGGTGGATAATCGGACATGTTGAGGCATGGAATTCCAGAGGATGGGGGATATTCAGGAGAAATCTTAGAGGCGGTGGTGTGAGGAACGAATAAGTGTGAAGGAGAGTAGGAGGTCTTGTGAGGATCGAATATTACGTGAGGGAAGATATTTGGAGATTAGTTCAGAGATATAGGGAGGGGACAAGTTGTGTAATTAAAATGTTCAGGCTAGTTTGTAAATTAAATATTTAGACTTTATATTTCTCTTGCCTCTTTTGGAACTGGTGAGCAAAGATGGCAGTTTTGTACGGAGGATCAGGGTCACCCTTGCTATGACAGATTTACTAATCTATGACAGAAAGTGGTATAAGTTAGCGCAACTCATTTAAAATCCCTGCAGTAAAGGGTTTGGGTGTGTCAGTGTTTGTTTGCAAATGCAAGTAGAGGAGCTGCGGAGACACCATCACGTGTTTCTCAACGCAGGCAGTGAATAGCCAGGCCTTTCCCCGGGAAGGAACAACCAAGGGAAGGGCAGCATCCAATAAAGGAAAACATCCAATAAAGGAAAACCACCTATGCCAAGCATGGTATCCATCCACAGACAGCTGTTTCGGGGTTTTTGCCCCTCATCAGTGTGGAGTAGGAAATTGGCTATCAGGAGCAGTGCCTAGTAGAAAGACTATAAAGGCACGGATGATTGACCTCGTGGAGACCAAAACACCCAACACTGCGGAGACACCATCACGTGTTTCTCAACGCAGTGATCCAGAACACTGCCCCCAAATATGCAAATGCAAGTAGAGGAGCTGCGGAGACACCATCACGTGTTTCTCAACGCAGGCAGTGAATAGCCAGGCCTTTCCCCGGGAAGGAACAACCAAGGGAAGGGCAGCATCCAATAAAGGAAAACATCCAATAAAGGAAAACCACCTATGCCAAGCATGGTATCCATCCACAGACAGCTGTTTCGGGGTGTTTTGGTCTCCACGAGGTCAATCATCCGTGCCTTTATAGTCTTTCTACTAGGCACTGCTCCTGATAGCCAGTTTCCTACTCCACACTGATGAGGGGCAAAAACCCCGAAACAGCTGTCTGTGGATGGATACCATGCTTGGCATAGGTGGTTTTCCTTTATTGGATGTTTTCCTTTATTGGATGCTGCCCTTCCCTTGGTTGTTCCTTCCCGGGGAAAGGCCTGGCTATTCACTGCCTGCGTTGAGAAACACGTGATGGTGTCTCCGCAGCTCCTCTACTTGCATTTGCATATTTGGGGGCAGTGTTCTGGATCACTGCGTTGAGAAACACGTGATGGTGTCTCCGCAGTGTTGGGTGTTTTGGTCTCCACGAGGTCAATCATCCGTGCCTTTATAGTCTTTCTACTAGGCACTGCTCCTGATAGCCAGTTTCCTACTCCACACTGATGAGGGGCAAAAACCCCGAAACAGCTGTCTGTGGATGGATACCATGCTTGGCATAGGTGGTTTTCCTTTATTGGATGTTTTCCTTTATTGGATGCTGCCCTTCCCTTGGTTGTTCCTTCCCGGGGAAAGGCCTGGCTATTCACTGCCTGCGTTGAGAAACACGTGATGGTGTCTCCGCAGCTCCTCTACTTGCATTTGCATATTTGGGGGCAGTGTTCTGGATCACTGCGTTGAGAAACACGTGATGGTGTCTCCGCAGTGTTGGGTGTTTTGGTCTCCACGAGGTCAATCATCCGTGCCTTTATAGTGTTTGTTTGCAAGCAGCAGATCAGGTGGCTCTGCAACAGTTGGCTAGTATGAGGTAACACAGAGCCAAGAGCAGCGAATGCCTTGCACCCCTCCATGACATGGTGGTGCAGTTACCCTCCACAACTGCTCACAGATACGGACTGTTGTGACGCCCTGGCTGTGATCCGGAGGATACCGTGTGCTGTATATTTTGTGAATTTTGGACATTAAATTTGTTTGTGTTGAACTTTCCTGGGTCCACTGCCTCATTACTGCATGGTGTGAACACCATTGCACTACATTATACATTGCACAGTAACCAGGGCTACCATCAGGGAATCACTGCCCTGACTGGCATATGGGGCCCGATGAGCAGAGGGGGCCCATATCGGGACCCAGCGGCAGGATTCTGCCTGTGCAGAAACTGAACCTGTGTCTGAGACGCAGGTTCAGTTAAACTCTATTGCCATGTGGGCCTGCACATTAATAGTTAAAAGCCACCAGCCAATTAGAAAAGGCTGGCAGCTGACGTCAGCGGCATGTCGCCGGCGAATGACGTGATTGTCATTCGCCAGTGAGTCCACTCTTAAAATGCCTGGAGGGAACATTGCCGCAGGAACGTGGCCAGGTAAGGAGAAAGTTTTTTTTTTCTTTATTGAAAGCAGCAAGACGGGGCAGAATGAAGACACGGGAAAGAATAGAGACATGGGGCAGAATAGAGACATGGGACAGGATGGAAACACAGGGGCAGGATGGGAGACATGAGGGCAGGACCCTGAAATTCCTAGTGGCAGCCCTGAAAGTAGCTATTCTCCTGTCCTGTATATATGCACTGTGCAGTACCACTTCTGTTCTGCTTTTGAAGAGGCAGCATTGGATATAACTGTTGTTTTTTTACATAAAGAGAAATCTGATTTTTTTGTCCTCCTGAACTGATTATTCATTCTCAAAATTCTAAATTCAAGGGTAAAATAAGTCTTCAATGTACACAGATTTTCCCAATACTGAGATAGGTTGCTCATAAAGTTCTATGGAAAACTGTGACTGTCTTTTCAGTAGAATGTCTTTGTCTGCCTGTAGCTCATCCTTCCATAGAACTTTATGAACACCAACTGGCATCATCTATCTTAGAAAAGGGTAAAACCTGTCTTCACTGAATGCATATTTTACAAGATAGGTTTGTAAGATAAAGTAATGGCAGAAAGAGAAATACGGGTAATTCTGCTGTGCTGCTGGTGAAGAATTTATCCAATGAAGATGATGGTGTTGAACGAAGAGAGGTGTAATTAATCTAGGTGTTTTAGAGTTGAACAAATGTCTTCATCAGGAAAAAACTGAAACATAGTCCTATTAAAATACTTACCAATCACTGTCTTTCACGTTTTCCAGCTCTGTTCAGGTCATCTTCAGGGTTACGTGCGTGCTCCTTTCCTTTGCATATAAGTACTGCTTTGTAGGGTATTGCTGCTTCTATCAATGTAACTCTGTAGAGCATCAGAACAAGGATCTATAGACTTACATTGTGAAAGCAACTTCCTGTTCACATTAAACCCCCATGTGAGTCTGATTTGAAGTCACGTTACCCAGAAGAGAACCAGATTGATGCTAGAACACAGGGAAGATTCATTATAGACACATATAAAAAAAAGGATTATGTGATATAATTTTTGTTTGGAGTGCTTCTTTAAAAATACAAACTATTTTTATTAGTCTCATATAAAGTGGTGCAAAGGCTGATGTAAAATGCAAGATATTTTGCTTGTGTAATAAACATGCACACATAAGTATAAAGGTCAAAGACAAAATCACTCATACTTGTTTTCAATTATATGTCAGGTTTTATCTAAGCTGTAACATTTGGACTACAAAGAAAAATGAAATGGAATATCCATTGTAGCTATCATGTGTCTTCTCATTAAAATACAGGTGATTAATTTTACAAAAAGCTTTGTTCTCTTTTATTCATAGTTATTCTTTTTCTTTTTTTTCCCCAAACCATGATTGGAAATAGCACAAAAGCTTGCTAAATCTTCTTAGTTACAAGCAGCATTAATCTGTCTTTATCAAAGAAAAAAGTTGGCTTCCTCTTTTGAAAATTGTTTAATTTGTGGAACTTTGTAATCGAAGCATTTCTAAATTTGATGTTAATAATTAGCATGATGGTTCTTTTGAAAGCGAGCAACATCAGACTAGTCTGAGCATGACTAACCCTGACAATTTATTCTTAATGTGTTTTTGTAGATGTAATGATACTATGACTTTACTTGTTATACAGAACCCTTAAGATAAAAAGTGTGAAATGCGTTATAGCTCTAGAATCAACTTTGAAATATTAATCAGAATTGTCAAATAGAAATAGTTAAGTGTAATGTAAATGGATTATTTACATACTTTTGAAAATGTTTCCTTCCTGGGGAACGAAATGTAAAAATTAACAAATTAAGTCAAAGGTCCTACTGCCACTCACTTGGGACATATGTAAGCTGCTCCATGGATTGCGGAGAGTCAGGAAGTGGTAATGTCACTGTTCCACAAGCTCCCAGACCACTGCAGCCTATGAATGACTGCAGCAGTCAAGTAAATGGGCAGTGCATCATCAAATGTTTAGCAATGTTGCACAGCTTACATTCACATGACTGCTGTAGCCATTCACAAGTTGCAGCAGTCAAGCAGCTGTTAAAATAATGACAAAAGACAGATTTTTTGCACCTCGCTTCCATGCAGAATCAGCATAGTGGACCGAAAAAGGCCTTTAAAATGTAAAAAAAATTCCTTATACTCACTTCTCTGGTGCCTCCATGTCATATGCTTTGTCTTTGCCACAGCTTCAAATCGCTGCTGATTGCCTTGAACTTCCCAGGCTTCTCGCGCTGTGCTTGTACTTTCAGGTTTTATGAGCACTCAGAAGAGTTCTGCATAAATGTGCGAAAGATAATGGCTTCATGAGGTCGCAACGTGTACCGCAACTTTGCTCATTTACACAGAGTTCTCTCAGGCTCCATCAAACTCATAATTCTCGGCCTGGTGTGAGAAGTCCTTGATTTCAGCGTGAGCAGCAGAAAAGCTGAAGATCCAAAGGGGCAGGAGACATGAGCAGTAGGTGAGTATAAGGACTTTTTACATTTTATATATATTATGCTTATTATGCTCAGAGATGTTGAAAGACCCCAGAACATAAGAGAAATTGAATTTACAGAGCATAACTTCCTTGGAAAACAGATTTCCTGGAAAAACCCATGTGAATAGGTGAATTTGAATTTTTCCTGATCCATTCATTTCTAGTACCAGAAGGTATCACTGAATTTATTTATTTTTTTTTACAAATCCTGTCCACAAGGTTAGTTTTGCCTGTATTACTCTTTTAAAATGTACTATTTTGTTTGGCTGAAAAGCATCAATGTTTACCACTGGTCACTATTTCTAATGATTACAGATAACCATTGCTTTAAAAAATACTTTTCATAATCTGACAGAATGGTATTTGACCCCCATCCATAAGAATTGTTAAAGTCTGCAGCAGAAAGAAGGACAGCGCTATGTACATTAAGATAAAAATGTGAAACAAAATATCAAAGATTTCTTTCATTTTTCAAATCTCCACGTGGACTACATTGGATTTGATCAACTACGTTTGCACCAACGTGGGATTTAGTTGGTTAATAAAATGATCAAAAAGAGATGATGCAGGTTAGAAGTTTTGTTTGCTTTTTAATAAAGTATTTTTGTTTTTTGTAACGCCTTATTGTAGCATTATTAATGGCGGTATCTGACAGATACTTAATATCAGTCAGATGCGTTTTGTTTTCATAAAAATCGACACCCACTCACTATTAATTCAGTGCTTAACCCCTTTCCGACATCAGGCTGTGAAAGGAACCTGTCTGCAGGGCTCATGAAGATGAAAACAAAAAAAATATTTTTTCTGTTGCTAAAAATGACAGCTGGACATATCCCATGTTTTAATATTGTGACGGAGAAATTAAGTTGTCTGCAGAGCTCATGCAGATGAAAAAAAAAAGTTTTTCTGTTGTTAAACGTGATACAGCCCGCCATATCCCTGGTTATAATTTTGTGATGGTGAAATAAACCTGTCGGCAGAGTTCACGCACATGAGTTGTTGTTTTTTTTTCCATTGCTAAACATGATACAGTCTGCCATATACCATGTTGTAATTTTGTTGTTGTGAAATAAAGCTGTCTGCAGAGCTCATGAAGAGGAAAACAAAAAAAAATTCTGTTGCTAATCGTGATACAACCCGCTGTATCTCACGTTGTAATTATGTGGCGGTGAAATAAACCTGTCTGCAGAGCTCTTGCAAATGAAAGCAAAAAAAGTTTTTCTGCTGCTAAACGTGATACAGCCAGCAATATTCCACTTTGTAATTTTGTGGCGGTGAAATAAAGCTGTCAGCAGACTTCACGCACATTAAAAAAATTTATATTTTGCTAAGCGTGATACAGCTCGCCATATCCCATATTGTAATGCTGTGGCGATGAAATGAAGTTGTCTGCAGGACTCATGCAGATGAAAAAAATGTTTTTCTGTTGCTAAATATGATTCAACCAGCTGTATCCCATGTTGTAATTTTGTTGCGGAGAAATTAAGCTGTCTGCAGAGCTCATGTACATAAAAAAATAATGTTTTTCTAGTGCTAAACGTCATACAGCCCACCATATCTCACGTTGTAATTTTGTGGCGGTGAAATAAACCTGTCTGCAGAGCTCTTGCAAATGAAAACAAAAAAAGTTTTTCTACTGCTAAACGTGATACAGCCAGCAATATTCCACTTTGTAATTTTGCGGCAGTGAAATAAAGCTGTCAGCAGACTTCATGCACATTAAAAAAAATATATTTTGCTAAGCATGATACAGCTCGTCGTATCCCACATTGTAATGCTGTGGCGATGAAATGAAGTTGTCTGCAGGACTCATGCAGATGACAAAAAATGTTTTTCTGTTGCTAAATATGATTCAACCAGCTGTATCCCACGTTGTAGTTTGTTGCGGAAAAATTAAGCTGTCTGCAGAGCTCATGCACATAAAAAATAAATGTTTTTCTAGTGCTAAACGTCATACAGCCTGCCATATCTCACTTTGTAATTTTGTGACAGTGAAATAAAGCTGTCTGCAGAGCTCATGCAGATGAAAAATAATAAAATATGTTTTTCTGTTGCTAGATGTGATACAACCTGATGTACCCCACATTGTAATTTTGTGTCAGTGAAATGAAGCTGTCTGCAGACCTCACGCACATCACAAAAAATATTTTTTTTTTGTTAAATGTGACACAGCTCAACATGTCCCACATTGTAATGTTGTGGTGGTGAAATAAAGGTGTCTGCAGAGCATATGCAGATGAAAAAAATGTTTTTCTGTTGCTAAACGTAATACATCCAGCCATATCTCACATTGTAATTTTGTGTCTGTGAAATTAAGCTGTTTGCAGATTTCATGCACATTTTAAAAAAATATATTTTTTCTGTTGCTAAACATGATACAGCCTACCGTATCCCATGTTGTAACATTGTGGCTGTAAAATGAAGCTGTCTGAGGTGCTTAAGCTGTTGAAAAGAAAATGTTTTTCTGTTGCTAAAAGTGATACAGGCTGCCATATCCCATGTTGCAATTTTGTGGTGGTGAAATCAAACTGTCTGCAGAGCTCACACAGATGAAAAAGATCTTTTTTTCTTTTGCTAAGCGTGATACAGCCTGAGATATCCCACACTGTAATCTTGTGGTGGTAAAATTAAGCTGTCTGCAGACCTAACACAAATTTAAAAAATATTCTGTTGCTAAATGTGATACATCCCGCCATATCCCATGTTGTAATTTTGTGGCGGTGAAATGGAGCTGTCTTCAGAACTCATGAAGATGAATAAAAAATGTTTTTCTTTTGCTAAGCATGATGCAGCTTACCATATTCCACATTGTAATGTTGTGGTGGTGAAATGAAGCTGTCTGCTGATCTCACGCAGATGGAAAAAAAAGTTTGTCTGTTGCTAAATATGATTCAGCTTGCTGTATCCCGGGTTCTAATTTTGTGGCAGTGAAATAAACCTGTCTGCAGAGCTCATGCATATGAAAAAAAATTGCTGTTTCTAAACATATCTCACATTGTAATTTTGTGGCAGTGAAAATAAGCTGTCTGAAGGTCTCACGCACATTAAAAAAATAAAAATGTTGTTGCTAATCATGATACAGCCCACCATATCCCATGTTGTAATTTTGTGTCAGTGAAAAAACCTGTCTGAAGACCTCACGCACATATAAAAAAAAAAAATTCTACTAAACATGATACAGCCCGCTATATCCCAAGTTGTAATTCTGTGGTGGTGAAAGAAAGCTGTCTGCAGAGTTCATGCAGATGAAAAAATAAAATGTTTTTCTGTTGCTAAACGTGATACAGCCCGCCGTATCTCCATTGTAATTTGGTGTCGATTAAATGAAGCTGTCTGCAGACCTCACGCACATTTAAAAAATTCTCTTGCTTAATGTGACACAGCTGCCATATCCCATGTCATAATTTAGTGGCGGTAAAATAAAGCTGTCTGGAGCTTACGCAGATTAAACTAAAAAAAGGTTTTCTGTTGCAAAACGTGATTCAGCCCACTGTATCACATGTTATAATTTTGTGGCGGTGAAAAAAACCTGTATGCAGAGCTCATGCAGGTGAAAGCAAAAAACTTGTTTTTCTGTTGCTAAAGTAATATAGCCCACCATATCCTAGGTTGTAAATTTATGGCGGAGAAATGAAACTGTCTGCAGACTTCAAGCACATTAAAAGAAAACAATTCTGTTGCTAAACGTGAAGCAGTTCAACATATCACATGTTGTAAGTTTGTGGTTGTGAAATAAAGTTGACTGCAGAGCTCATGCAGAAGAAAAAAATATTTTTCTATTGCTAAATGAGATACAGCCTGCCATATCCCACATTGTAATTTTGTGGTGGTGAAATAAACCTTTCTGCAGAGCTCTGGCAGATGAAAAAAAATGTTTTCTGTTGCTAAATGTGATACAGCCCGCCTTATCCTACATTGTTATTTTGTGCCAGTGAAAAGAAGCTGTCTGCAGACCTCGCACATGATCTTGTGTACAAACTCTCCTGTTTAGGCTGTGAAATCCTTTATGCATTGTCTCTTTTAGTTTAAAAAAAGTTCCCTCAAATAGAAGGTGGATCCACAAAAAAGTATTTTTCCCATCACTAAGGAGTATATCTCCTACACGGGTAAAGCGTATGCACTAAGTGCAAGTGATGCCAAAAATTTGAAGGAGGCACTTCAATACTCCTTTGAAAAGACATAGTGGAAGGCATCAGAAAACATTATTTCCCATTATTAACCCCTTCACGACATGCGCCGTACTAGTATGACACATGTCATGTCTCCCCCCTTTGATGTGGGCTCCAACGTTGAGCTGATCGACCCACCACTATTAACTAGCTAAATGCCACTGTCAAACTCTGACAGTGACATTTATCTTGAACTTCCGGCAGCGATGCGCACCGGTGACCCCCATCACATGATCGGGGTCATCGGTTCGTCGGCATGACAACCACAGGTCTCAAGGAGACCTCTATGGTTGTTGATGCCAGATTGCTATGAGTGCCATCCTGTGGTCGGCGCTCATAGCAATGCTGTAATTCTGCTACATAGTGGTTATCTGAGCATCATCTCTATGTAGCAGAGGCAATTGAGCTATGGCAGATTCTAGCCTCCTATAAAGGCTATTGAAGCATGCCAGAAGTTAAAGAAAAATAGTGTTAAAAATATTTAAAAAATAAATAAATAAAAGTTCAAATCACCACCCTTTCGCCCCATTAAAAAAAAAACAATAAAAAAAGGATTAGAAAAAAAATTAAAACGCCAGAATTACGTTTTTTTTTGGTCACCGCGACATTGCATTAAAATGCAATAATGGGCGATCAAAAGAACGTGGCTGGACCAACATGGTATCATTAAAAATGTCAGCTCGGCATGCAAAAAATAAGCCATCACCCAACCCGAGATCACAAAATTGGAGACGCTATGGGTCTAGGAAAATAGCACAATTTTTTTTTAACAAAGTTTGGAATTTTTTTCACCACTTAGATAAAAAAGAACCTAGAGATGTTTGATGTCTATGAACTCGTAATGTCCTGGAGAATCATAATAGCAGGTCAATTTTAGCATTTAGTAAACCTAGCAAAAAAGCCAAACAAAAAACAAGTGTGGGATTGCAATTTCACCACACTTGTAATTTTTTTCCTGTTTTCTAGCATACGGCAACCTTAAACCAATAATGTCACTCAAAATTACAATTCGTCTCGCAAAAAACAAACCCTCACATGGCCCTTTTGACTGAAAAATAAAAAAGTTATGGCTTTGGGAAGAAGGAGAGCTAAAAAAACCCACAAAAATGAAAAAGGGCTGCGGCGTGAAGGGGTTAAGGAATGGATATCCTAGACTGGTCTTGCCCTCCATACCCTAGGAGATATACATATAAATAAAATAATGCTTGAAGTAGGTCTCTAAAATTGTCAATATCTGCAACATAAACACCCTTAAAAAATTTATAACAAGGGTAGCATGATCACCTTGATGAAATGGTAGTGGAAGAGGACACAAAAAAGATGAAATCCTGAACCGTATAAACATGTTTGGGTGGAAGGGGTGCATGGGAATAGACCAGAAAAAAACCTTGGATTTTATTTTATGTTCCGCTGCTGTCATCCGGTGGTGTACAGAAGTCTGGCCCAATCTTGTTCATTTTGATAAGATTAAGCCTGTCAGCAGTTTCAGTTGACAGGTGGATGCACCTACCTAATTCCTCCTGCAGCACTAAAAACCCACTCTATCGAAAATCTAGCCATGGGGCAGGCCAGGATCTCCAAGGCATAGAGAGACAGTTTATGCCACATGTCTAGCTTGGATACTCAATAGCTGTAAGGCACAGAGGATTCATAGAGGACATTGGTATTGTAGGCAAGGTACTCCTTGAGCATCTTCCAAAACTTTTATCTCCCTGTCAGAGTACCCCACGTATCATGGCCTTGGAGATGAGAGGGTCTGAGAAAATTGTCCCGGACCTTTGAGAGTATTCCCCTGCCTCTGTTGCATTTAGTGTGTGTCTCCCTAGTCTTTTCTCTGTGGTTGTCCAAGGAAATGTGGCCTCTGCCGCCAGCATTGTCAGATTGGAATTTTTTAAATAATTCTTCAACTAGGGCCTTCTGGTCCTGCAACATTTTATTAGACCTCTCCATCATGGGAAGGAGAGATGTAAAGTTCCCCTTGTAGCATGGGTCTAGAAGGGGAACCAACCAGTAATTAGTGTTGGCCAGAATGCATACAATGCGAGAGTCATGGAAAAGGCATCGGAACATAAACTCAGCCTTGTGTGCCAAACTGCCAACAGTCAAGACTTCTCTGTCCTCCACCAAGAGGATGACTGTTCATGCTGCACTCCTTATCCGCCCTCTCCTCCTCATCTTCACGCTACACACAATGAACAGATGGGATGAAGGTGGTGTGGGTACTACCGTCTGTAGTGCAGGCAACCAGCTCCTGTTCCTCTTCCTTCTCATTATCATCTATTCTGCGTTGAGAAGATGAGATGAGGCTGTGTTGTTTAGCATCACCCAGTATAGTTTATTGCTCCATCTCAACTTGCTCTGCCTGCAAAGCCTCCTCTGTAATTGTGAGCAACGAGCCTTTTTGTAGACAGAGAAGTGCAATGGTGATGCAGATTATGGTGTCATCAAGGCTCACCATCTTGGTCAAGTCCTCAAAGTTTTGGAGAGCCGCACAGATGTCAATCATCCATGATCACTGAGCAGCTCTTATGTGTGGAGGCTGACTGGAATACCTAAGGGCATGGTGTAGCTGGTATTCAACTCCTGCCATCTGCTGCTCTTAAAGCCTTACCAACATATGTAATGTTGAGTTCCTATGCGTGGTGACATGGAGCACCAGTCGGTGAGTTGGAAGTTCCAAATGCTGCTGCAGCACAGACAGGGCGGTGGCAGCTGTAACTGACTTACAGAAATGGGCAAACATGCAGCGTACTTTCACAAGTAGCTCAGGCAGATTTGGGTAGGTTTTGAGAAACCGCTGAACCACAAAGTTGAGCACGTGGGCCAGGCATGTGCAAGGTTGCCAAGCTTCATAGCTGACAGCATGTTATGGCCATTGTCACACATGACCATGCCTGGTTGTAGGTTCAGGAGCGAGAGCTACAGATCAGTCTGGCGTTTTAGACCTGTTAACAACTCTGCCACCAAAACCGACGCAACACCAACTCCAGAGTACCCCTAACCCCTGGGTGACCAGCCAGGACAGCATCATGATGACCTGCCAATATCTTTAGGCAAAGATGGAGCGGTACAAATGATTTGTTAATGGGAAGTTCTGGTGGTACTTCCTCCTGAGCCTCGGCAATCTCAGCCTCAACCTCTGTCGTGAGAGCCGAGACCACTACACCTTTTTGGAGGATGGGTACCGGTTCTTCCCAAGGTTCTCCCCCAGAAAACAACTGGACAAAGCATCTGCCTTAGTGTTCTTAGACCCAGGTCGGTAAGTAACAAAAAAGTTGAACTGTGTGAAAAACAATGCCCAGCGAGCCTGCCTGGGGGACAGACTCCAAATAAAGCAAATTCTTATGGTCGGTCATATCAGTAACCTGGTCAACCGACCCCTCCAAAAAGTGTTGCCATTCCTCAAAAGCCAACTTGATAGCCAACAACTCCCTGTTGCCGATATCATAGTTACGTTCGGCGGGCGACAGTTTCTTGGAGAAATAGGCGCATGGACGCAACTCGCTCAAGGATGAGCCTTCAGACAGCATCGCCCCCACTCCAACCTCAGACGCATCGACTTCCACGGTAAATGGTTTTAATACATCCGGTTGCACCAGAATGGGAGCTGAAGCAAAACTGTTCTTCAGAAACTCGAATGCGCGCACAGCAGGCTCAGACCAGGCGGATAAATCGGTACCTTTTTTTGTCATGTCAGTGAGCGGTTTAGCAATGGTAGAAAAGTTTTTGATAAACTTTCTATAATAGTTAGAAAACCCAAGGAACCGCTGGAGCGCTTTTAGGTTATCAGACCGTTCCCAACGCAGCACCGCTTGCACCTTAGCGGCGTCCATTTTAAACCCAGAAGCGGACACAATATAACCCAAGAAAGGCAACTCCTGAACCGAAAATACACATTTCTCCAATTTAGCATAGAGCTTATTCTCTCTGAGTAGCTGTAACACCTGCCTAACATGCTCTAAATGAGTATCACGGTCACATGAATAGATGAGAATGTCATCAAGGTACACAATAACGAATTTTCCCAGGACATGAGAGAACACATCGTTTATGAAATGTTGAAATACAGCAGGCGCGTTTGTCAAACCAAATGGCATCACCAGATTTTCAAAATGACCCTCAGGAGTATTAAAAGCCGTTTTCCACTCATCCCCTTGACGGACTCTTATGAGGTTGTACGCCCCCCTGAGGTCAAGCTTAGAGAACCACCTAGCACCAGCTACCTGATTGAACAGATCAGGTATCAGCGGCATAAGGTATGGGTCACGAACCATAATCTGGTTTAACTCCCTGAAATCCAGACACGGGCGTAAACCGCCATCTTTCTTCTTAACGAAGAAGAACCCAGAAAACAGAATGTATAAACCCATGAGAGACTCACTAGAAATTGTGAAAGCTACAGTATTTCAGGGTTTAATTTTTAATACAGATGTGTCTAGCATCAAGATTTAAACAATCAGTCATTTTGTTTTTGCAATTTATTCCTTCTATATATGTTATGATTAACTATTTTAGCAGATATTCGTTTGATAGATATTTGTTTATTTGAAAAGCATAAATGTTTTCCTGTTCATTCCATTACATGGTAGTAGGATGTGACACAAACATTGACTTGGGGAGCTGGAATTGTTCATCTGTAAACATGACATCCATTGCATCAATTAAAGCATTTTATACATATTTAATTACAGCTCTCCTTCATTAATCAGATATGCTTTGGGACTGAGCAGAGATATTGCCAGAAAATACCAATTTGTTAATTGAAAGTTTTTTTTCCACAGCAATAGGACCAATGATTCGACTCATCTAGACACTCTATTCAAGCTCGATGTTCTGTTTTTATTGTTTGTACCATATTTAATGGGCCTGCTCTAGTTTTTGGAACATTTATTGAGCATCTCTGCTTTTGCAGTACTAAGTATGAACATGAATAAAATGGAAGTACTAGCACAGCATGCAGTCTCCTCATGTTATTGTGTTTTATAAGCCCAACCTGAGGTCATAGCTCCATCTACACGCTACATGAAATTGCACAGCATGCTTCCTCAGTATTGTATAGTGCAGCTGTTTAAAGGTTCAGTACAGGGGCTGCATACAAAAGACAGATCACAGATTAAGTAACTCACAGCTCTTTAACCCTTCCACCCTGTTGGCAATGTGTACATTCAATAAAACATTTAAAACGCTTTGACATTATCACCTGATATCAACTGACAACAGTAAACAGCTCAAACATGAAGACGCGGCTTGAAAAGACATCGCCTCTCCAAGTTACCTTTTGATATTAGAGCGAGAGGAATACAAACAGTAGCACATTTAAGAAATGAAGATAGGAAACACCTTCTCAATTTCTTTGTACATTTTAACCCTCTTATATTCACGAGCATACTGTAACTGTGAGACTGAATCCCAGCACTTTGTGAGGAAGCATTTGGTTCTAGAGTTTGGTAAATGTAGCAATCCATCATTGTAATCATGCCTTAAAACACAGTGAATGTCTTGCGGTTGGAGACTAGTTTCTTTCACCAAAGGATGTGAATTGGGGTGTTCCCATATATCCTTGGAAAAGGGCATTTTACTACATAAGGCAATACTAGTTTATTCTCTGAACTGTAATATAACTGCTTGCATTACCATTCACTCTTTTAGCATCATGTTTTTTATGTTTTAATTATACCACTCTTGTTATATTATTTTATATTATTCATTCATTATGGATGTTTTATGTACCCATTATGACTGAGATGTAAAATAATGTGGTTCTTTGGCTGTGATATTGTTATGTTTTTGTATGTATTCCTGTCCTGTGCCAGCACTTACCTATGTATTGTGATGCGGTATATAGTTACATAGTTACGTAGGTTGAATAAAGACCTAGGTCCACCAAGTTCAACATTTCTCCACCAATTGTACATTTCATCACTAATCTAGCTATAACCAACAATGTTATGTGTATCAAGGAAATCATCCAGCCCTTTTTAAAAGATGTTATAATGTCTGCCATTACTACCTCTTGTGCTAAGGCATTCCACAGTCAGACTGCTCTAACTGTAAAGAACCCTTTTCTGTTTAGCTGTCAGAATCGCCTTTCTTCTACCCGTAATGAGTGTCCCTTAGTCTTCAGCACGGTCCTTGGAAGGAACAAGTCATGTGACTGTTTTGTAATTGAGTCACCCACCAGGGCAGCGGGGTACTAGGCACCGGGTCCGGTCGCTATTAAAGGGGATGTCACTGTGACTGCGACCTTGTCTGTGTCCCTGGGACTCATTGTAAAAGGGAACGGTCTTTAAAGGGGAATTGTGAATAAGTCTGTCGTGACGCCACTTGTGGTGTTCAGTCAATAGGGGGACCGAAGCTGCTTTAAAGGGGTCCTCTAGGGGATGTTCTTGCAGCAATGATGGTGACGCTTCCCACAGGTGAAGCGGGGACCCCAGGGATCCTAGAATGTATGGTGATGATGGTGTTTGCCGGTCAATGAGTAAAGGACACAAGTTTAAAAGTCTTTACCTGGTTTACTGTAGTTGGCAGGCCACAGTCCAGGGTACCGGCAACAGGTACATTACGAGTCCAGGCAGCCCGGAAACAAGTGAAATTGCCTTGGCGAGTCAGGTTGGGAGCCTTCCACTGTGTGTTTGCTGTAGTCCCTTCTGTCTGTAATGTCCTAACAAGGTCCTGGTTCTTTCCCCTGTACTGGGACAGGTACCTGTATGGTAGGCAGCTTGAGCGGTTCCTCCTGGGGTCTCTCACAGTGACTCCAGGCTCCAGGGTGCTGCTGTACCACAGGCTTAATTTGGGCAGTATACGTGTAGCTTTGTGCCCTCCGGTTCTGCTAGGTGTCCTACAGTTACACTCTAGCCTCAGGCTCCTGGTACCTGGTTTCTGCACTCTGGCTCCTCGGAGGCCCACTCGCAGCCTCCTTGAGCCCTAAAATCTCTCTTCTGCTCTTTTCCTGTCTGCTCTCCAGACTCAACTGCACTTACTGGTCTCTCTGGATCAACTGTCTGACTCCGCTGTTGTGAACTCTATTTTTGGGCTCCCTCTAGTGGTCACAAGTGGTACTGTGTAGTGTTGTCTTTCTGCAGGTTGCAGCATCAGCTGGTTCGTTATCCTTGGTTGGTTTCCTATTTAGCCCACCTGGATACTCAGTTCCTTGCCTGCTATCAATGTATTTAGTGCTCTTCAGATTCCTTGTGTCTACCTTGCTCCCAGTCTCTCCAAGACAAGCTAAGTTTTTGTTTGATCATTTTTTTATTATCAGCGTTCATTATGTTTTTAGTCCAGCTCGCTAAAATGTGATTACCTCGCTTGCTGGTTGCTCTAGGGGACTGAGTTTCTCCCTCCACACCGTTAGTTGGTGTGGGGGTTCTTGAAATCTCAGAGTGGATATTTTGTAAGGGTTTTTTACTGACCGCATAGATTCCCTTTTCTATTTTCTGCTATCTAGTATTAGTGGGCCTCATTTGCTGAATCTGCTTTCACTCCTGTGTATGTGCCTTCCTCTTACCTCACCGTTATTATTTGTTGGGGGCTTCTATATCTTTGGGGATTATTTCTCTGGAGGCAAGATAGGTCTTTCTTTCTCTCTAGGGGTAGTTAGTTCCTCAGGCTGGCTCGAGACGTCTAGGATTTTTAGGCACGTTCACCGGCTACTTCTAGTGTGTTTGGATAGGTTCAGATTTGTGGTCAGTCCAGTGTGCCACCTCCCTAGAGCTTGTCCTATGTTGTTACTTAGCTGGAGTAATTTGTGATCCTCAACCACTAAGGATCATAACAGTATAGCAGGCCAACAAGTGTTTAATGCATCGCACCTGAGTACATTTTTTTTTTTTCCTCCCGCTTTTCCTTTGCTGCAGTCTGTTTAGCTTCTTTCATCCCCTTGAACTCTGGGTGGTTTTGAGCTCAGCTGCAGACATGAATGTTCAGACTCTGACTTCTAGTGTGGATCATCTTACTGCACGGGTGCAAAGTATTCAGGATTTTGTTATTCATAGCCCTATGTCAGAACCAAAGATACCCATTCCTGAGTTGTTTTCTGGAGATAGATCTAGGTTTCTAAATTTTAAGAATAATTGTAAGTTATTTCTATCTCTGAGACCTCGTTCCTCTGGTGATTCCGCTCAGCAAGTTAAAATTGTTATCTCCTTGTTGCGTGGCGACCCTCAAGATTGGGCTTTCTCTCTGGCGCCAGGAGATCCTGCATTGCTTAATGTAGATGCATTTTTTCTGGCTCTTGGACTGCTTTATGAGGAGCCTAATCTTGAGAATTAGGCAGAAAAAGCGTTGCTGGCTATCTCTCAAGGTCAGGATGAAGCAGAGGTGTATTGTCAAAAATTTTGGAAATGGTCGGTGCTTACTCAATGGAATGAGTGTGCCCTGGCTGCAAATTTCAGAGAAGGTCTTTCTGAGGCCATTAAGAATGTTATGGTGGGGTTTCCCACCCCTACAAGTCTGAGTGATTCTATGGCTTTAGCCATTCAGGTTGATCGGCGTTTGCGGGAGCGCAAATCTGCTCATCCTTTGGCGGTATTTTCTGGACAGAGACCTGAGCCTATGCAATGTGACCGAACTCTGACCAGAATTGAGCGACAAAGTCATAGACGTCAAAATGGGTTGTGCTTTTACTGTGGTGATTCTACTCATGTTATCTCAGCATGCTCTAAACGCTTAAAAAAAATCGCTAAACCTGTCACCATTGGTACTATACAGCCTAAATTTATTTTGTCTGTTACTTTGATTTGTTCTTTGTCGTCCTACCCAGTTATGGCTTTTGTGGATTCGGGTGCTGCCCTGAATCTGATGGATTTGTCATTTGCCAGGCGCTGTGGTTTTGTCCTGGAGCCTTTGGAATTTCCTATTCCTCTGAGGGGAATTGATGCTACGCCATTGGCTGAGAATAAGCCTCAGTATTGGACGCAAATGACCATGTGCATGACTCCCGTACATCAGGAGGTGATTCACTTTCTTGTTCTCCATAATTTGCATGATGTTGTCGTTTTGGGTCTGCCATGGCTGCAAGCTCATAATCCAGTATTAGATTGGAAAGCTATGTCTGTGTCGAGTTGGGGTTGTCAGGGAATTCATGGTGATACTCCGTTGGTGTCTATTGCTTCTTCCACTCCTTCTGAGGTCCCTGAGTTGTTGTCTGACTTCCAGGATGTATTTGATGAGCCCAGGTCCAGTGCCCTGCCCCCTCATAGGGATTGTGACTGTGCTATAAATTTAATTCCTGGTAGTAAATTCCATAAGGGACGACTTTTTAATTTGTCTATACCAGAGCATGCCGCGATGCGGAGTTATATAAAGGAGTCTTTGGAGAAGGGACATATTCGCCCATCCTCTTCCCCTCTTGGTGCAGGATTTTTTTTTTGTGGCCAAGAAGGACGGTTCTTTGAGACCTTGTATAGATTATCGTCTTCTGAATAAAATTACAGTCAAATTTCAGTATCCTTTGCCACTATTGTCTGATTTGTTTGCTCGGATTAAGGGTGCCAGTTGGTTCACCAAGATAGATCTCCGTGGTGCGTATAACCTTGTGCGCATTAAGCAGGGAGATGAATGGAAAACAGCATTTAATATGCCCGAAGGCCATTTTGAGTACTTAGTGATTCCTTTTGGACTCTCTAATGCTCCTTCTGTGTTTCAGTCCTTCATGCATGACATCTTCCGAGAATATCTGGATAAATTTATGATTGTTTATCTGGATGACATTTTGGTCTTTTCTGATGATTGGGAGTCCCATGTGAAGCAGGTCAGGATGGTGTTTCAGGTCCTGCGTGCTAATGCTTTATTTGTGAAGGGCTCAAAATGCCTCTTCGGAGTACAGAAGGTCTCCTTTTTGGGTTTTATTTTTTCTCCTTCTACTGTGGAGATGGACCCAGTCAAGGTCCAGGCTATTCATGACTGGACTCAGCCCACGTCTGTTAAGAGTCTTCAGAAGTTCTTGGGTTTTGCTAATTTTTACCGTCGTTTCATCGCTAATTTTTCTAGCGTGGTTAAACCTTTGACGGATTTGACCAAGAAGGGTTCTGATGTGACTAATTGGTCTCCTGCGGCCGTGGAGGCCTTTCGGCAGCTGAAGCACCGGTTTTCTTCAGCTACAGTCTTATGTCAGCCAGATGTCTCTCTCCCCTTCCAAGTCGAGGTTGATGCTTCTGAGATTGGAGCAGGGGCTGCTTTGTCGCAGAGAAGCTCTGATGGCTCTGTGATGAAGCCATGTGCTTTCTTTTCAAGAAAGTTTTCGCCTGCCGAGCGGAATTATGATGTTGGTAATCGGGAGTTGTTGGCTATGAAGTGGGCATTTGAGGAGTGGCGACATTGGCTCGAAGGAGCTAAACATCGTGTGGTGGTCTTGACGGATCACAAAAATCTGATTTATCTTGAATCTGCCAAGCGCCTGAATCCTAGACAGGCTCGTTGGTCGTTGTTTTTCTCCCGTTTCACTTCGTGGTCTCATACCTGCCCAGTTCGAAGAACGTGAAAGCTGATGCACTTTCTAGGAGTTTTGTGCCTGACTCTCCGGGAGTTTCTGAGCCGGCTGGTATTCTCAGAGAGGGAGTTATTTTGTCTGCCATTTCCCCAGATTTGCGACGAGTGCTGCAGAAATTTCAGGCGGATAGACCTGACCATTGTCCACCAGAGAGACTGTTTGTCCCGGATAGATGGGATAGATGGACCAGCAGAGTTATTTCTGAGGTTCATTCTTCGGTGTTGGCGGGTCATCCTGGGATTTTTGGTACCAGAGATTTGGTGGCAAGGTCCTTCTGGTGGCCTTCCTTGTCGCGGGATGTGCGTTCCTTTGTGCAGTCCTGTGGGATTTGTGCTCGGGCTAAGCCTTGCTGTTCTCATGCCAGCGGTTTGCTTTTGCCTTTGCCTGTTCCGAAAAGGCCTTGGACGCACATTTCCATGGATTTTATTTCAGATCTTCCAGTATCTCAGAAAATGTCTGTCATCTGGGTGGTGTGTGATCGTTTTTCCAAGATGGTCCATTTGGTGCCCTTGCCTAAGTTGCCTTCTTCCTCCGATTTGGTTCCTCTATTTTTTCAGAATGTGGTTCGCTTGCACGGCATTCCTGAAAATATTGTGTCTGATAGAGGATCCCAGTTTGTGTCCAGGTTTTGGCAGACTTTTTGTGCTAAGATGGGCATTGATTTGTCTTTTTCGTCGGCCTTCCATCCTCAGACTAATGGCCAAACCGAGCGAACTAATCAGACGTTGGAAACTTATTTGAGATGTTTTGTTTCTGCTGATCAGGATGATTGGGTGACTTTTTTGCCTTTGGCCGAGTTTGCCCTTAATAATCGGGCTAGTTCTGCTACTTTGGTTTCGCCTTTTTTCTGCAATTCTGGTTTCCATCCTCGTTTTTCCTCGGGTCAGGTTGAGCCTTCTGACTGTCCTGGGGTGGATTCTGTGGTGGATAGGTTGCAGCAGATTTGGAACCATGTGGTGGACAATTTGAGGTTGTCACAGGAGAAGGCTCAGCGCTTTGCCAACCGCCGCCGCGGTGTGGGTCCCCGACTTCGTGTTGGGGATTTGGTGTGGCTGTCTTCTCGGTATGTTCCTATGAAGGTCTCCTCTCCTAAATTCAAGCCTCGCTTCATCGGTCCTTATAAGATCTTGGAAATCCTTAACCCGGTGTCTTTTCGTTTGGATCTCCCAGCATCGTTTGCCATTCATAATGTGTTCCATAGGTCTTTGTTGCGGAGGTATGTGGTACCTGTGGTTCCTTCTGTTGAGCCTCCTGCTCCGGTGCTGGTCGAGGGCGAATTGGAGTACGTGGTGGAGAAGATTTTGGATTCTCGTATCTCTAGACGGAGGCTGCAGTATTTGGTTAAGTGGAAGGGCTATGGTCAGGAGGATAATTCCTGGGTTGTCGCCTCTGATGTTCATGCGGCCGATTTGGTTCGTGCCTTCCACGCGGCTCATCCTGATCGCCCTGGGGGTCTTGATGAGGGTTCGGTGACCCCTCCTCAAGGGGGGGGTACTGTTGTGAACTCTATTTTTGGGCTCCCTCTAGTGGTCACAAGCGGTACTGGGTAGTGTTGTCTTTCTGCAGGTTGCAGCATCAGCTGGTTCGTTATCCTTGGTTGGTTTCCTATTTAGCCCACCTGGATACTCAGTTCCTTGCCTGCTATCAATGTATTCAGTGCTCTTCAGATTCCTTGTGTCTACCTTGCTCCCAGTCTCTCCAAGACAAGCTAAGTTTTTGTTTGATCATTTTTTGATTATCAGCGTTCATTATGTTTTTAGTCCAGCTCGCTAAAATGTGATTACCTCGCTTGCTGGTTGCTCTAGGGGACTGAGTTTCTCCCTCCACACCGTTAGTTGGTGTGGGGGTTCTTGAAATCTCAGAGTGGATATTTTGTAAGGGTTTTTTACTGACCGCATAGATTCCCTTTTCTATTTTCTGCTATCTAGTATTAGTGGGCCTCATTTGCTGAATCTGCTTTCACCCCTGTGTATGTGCCTTCCTCTTACCTCACCGTTATTATTTGTTGGGGGCTTCTATATCTTTGGGGATTATTTCTCTGGAGGCAAGAGAGGTCTTTCTTTCTCTCTAGGGGTAGTTAGTTCCTCAGGCTGGCTCGAGACGTCTAGGATTTTTAGGCACGTTCACCGGCTACTTCTAGTGTGTTTGGATAGGTTTAGATTTGCGGTCAGTCCAGTTTGCCACCTCCCTAGAGCTTGTCCTATGTTTGTTACTTAGCTGGAGTAATTTGTGATCCTCAACCACTAAGGATCATAACACTCCGCCTCCAATCCAGGATCTTTATTCAGGGAAGCTGCCCTAAAACAGGGTTTTGAGCTCCCCCTCCTGGCCTGGATTCAGAAGGTGTTGTGTGTGTGTGAGGTTACCTGCCAAAGAGATCCGTCTTGTTTCCAGGCATAGCACTACCCTCCATGAGAGGAAGGCAGCACTACTGTGGTACCCGAACTCCTGGGGTGCCACATTCCCCTGCATTAAATCCTGTACTCCAGGACTGGGAAAAGGAAACATAAAAATTACAGTTTAGATAAGACATTTTTGTAAAACATTTGAACAGGTTAATAACTTTTCATCCCTTATCGGAGGCACGGTTCTTGAACGTTGCAATAAACATTTCATAAGAATACATCTGGTTTTAAACAAGGGTGTCTGTTGTGTATCCGCTTTTTGGGCTCCCCTGGTGGTTGCTGGTGGTACTGGTGACTTGTTTGCACTTTGCTTCTTCTGTTCACCTGCTTCCATCAGTGTTTGGGAGTTTCCTATTAAGCCTTGCTCTCCAGTCATTTCCTTGCCGGTCATCATTGTAACCAGAGCCTTCGGTTGCATGTTCCTGCTACTAGTCTGCTGATCAGCTAAGTGGACTTTGTCCTTTTGTTTTGTACCTTTTGTCCAGTTTGCAGTTTTTGTAATTCTCTGTAGCTGGAAGCTCTTGCGGGCTGAAATTGCCACTCCTGTGTCATGAGTTGACACAGGAGTCTTAAAGTAATTTCAGGATGGTTTTTGAAAGGGTTTTCAGTTGACCGTGAAGTCCTCTTTTGTATCCTTCTGCTATCTAGTAAGTGGACCTCTCTTTGCTAAATCTACTTTCATGCTGTGTATGTCTTTTCCTCTTAATTCACCGTTATTACATGTGGGGGGCTGCTATCATCTTTTGGGGTATTTCCCTAGAGGTAAGCCAGGTCTGTTTCTTCCTCTACCAGGCGTAGTTAGTCCTCCGGCTGGCGCGTGGCATATAGGAAGCCGTAGGTATGCTCCCTGGCTACTGTTAGTTGTGTGGTAGATTTAGCTCACGGTCAACTCGAGTTTCCATCACCCGAGAGCTCGTTCGTTACTTATGTGTTTTTTACGTTCCCTTGCCATTGGGAACCATGACAGTATGACCGGCCCACAAAGTGTTAATTGTTTGGGCTGAAGCAGGAGAAAAAGAAGTGTTGAAGGGAAATTTTTTTTTTTTTCTTTCCCTCAGAGTTTTGCTGCCTAGCCCTTAATTGCTGTCTAGCTGCTTCTTACCTCCTCTTAACCCTTGAATGGCTCTGACCTTAGCTGTTTAACATGGATGTCCAGAGTTTGGCTGCAGGTTTAAATAATCTTGCTACGAAGGTTCAAAATTTACAAGATTTTGTTATACATTCTCCTATTTCTGAACCTTAAATCCCTACACCAGAGGTGTTTTCCGGAGATAGATCTCGGTTTTTGAATTTCAAATATAATTGTAAATTATTCCTTTCTCTCAGACCTCACTCCTCAGGAGATCCTGTCCAGCAGGTTAAGATTGTAATCTCTTTGCTGCGAGGTGACCCTCAAAATTGGACATTTTCATTGGCACCAGGGGATCCTGCGTTGCTCAATGTGGATGCGTTTTTCCTGGCTTTAGGGTTGCTTTATGAGGAACCTAATTTGGAGATTCAAGCTGAAAAAGCTTTGATAGCCCTATCTCAAGGGCAAGATGAAGCGGAGATATACTGCCAAAAATTTCGTAGGTGGTCTGTGCTTACTCAGTGGAATGAGTGCGCCTTAGCGGCAAATTTCAGAGAGGGTCTTTCTGATGCCGTTAAAGATGTTATGGTCGGGTTCCCTGCGCCTACAGGTCTGAATGAGTCCATGACAATGGCAATTCAGATTGATCGGCGTTTGCGGGAGCGCAAACCCGTGCACCATTTGGCGGTATCTTCTGAAGAGACGCCAGAGAAAATGCAATGTGACAGAGTTATGTCCAGAAGCGAGCGGCAGAATTATAGGCGTAAAAATGGGTTATGCTTCTATTGTGGTGATTCTGCTCATGTTATATCGGCATGCTCTAAGCGTACTAGGAAGGTTGACAAGTCCATTTCAATTGGCACTTTACAGTCCAAATTTATTTTGTCTGTAACCTTGATTTGTTCATTATCAGTTATTACCGTGGATGCCTATGTGGACTCGGGCGCCGCTCTGAGTCTTATGGACTGGTCCTTTGCCAGGCGCTGTGGGTTTGATTTAGAGCCTCTGGAAGTCCCTATACCTCTGAAGGGTATTGATTCTACACCTTTGGCTTGTAATAAACCACAGTTCTGGACGCAAGTGACTATGCGTATGACTCCAGACCATCAGGAGGTGATTCGCTTCCTTGTGTTGTACAATTTACATGATGTTTTGGTGCTTGGATTACCATGGTTACAGTCTCATAACCCAGTCCTTGACTGAAAGGCTATGTCTGTGTTAAGCTGGGGATGTCGGGGGGCTCATGGGGACACTCCTATGGTGTCCATTTCGTCATCTATTCCATCTGAGATTCCGGCATTTTTGTCTGATTATCGTGATATTTTTGAAGAGCCTAAGATTGGTTCACTCCCTCCTCACAGGGATTGTGATTGCGCCATAGATCTGATTCCTGGCAGTAAATTTCCAAAGGGTCGTTTGTTTAACCTATCTGTACCTGAACATGCTGCTATGCGCGAGTATATTAAGGAGTCCCTGGAAAAGGGACATATTCGTCCTTCTTCATCACCTTTAGGAGCCGGTTTTTTCTTTGTCTCTAAAAAGGATGGCTCTCTGAGGCCTTGTATTGATTATCGTCTCCTGAATAAAATTACAGTCAAATATCAGTATCCGTTGCCTTTGCTGACTGATTTGTTTGCTCGCATAAGGGGGGCTAAGTGGTTCTCTAAGATTGATCTTCGTGAGGCGTATAATTTGGTGCGAATTAAGCAGGGGGATGAGTGGAAGACCGCATTTAATACGCCTGAGGGCCATTTTGAGTATTTGGTAATGCCTTTCGGCCTTTCTAATGCACCTTCTGTCTTTCAGTCCTTAATGCATGATATTTTCCGGGAATATTTGGATAAATTTATGATTGTGTACTTGGATGATATTTTGATTTTTTCTGATGACTGGGAGTCTCATGTTCAGCAGGTCAGGAGGGTTTTTCAGGTTTTGCGGGAGAATTCTTTGTGTGTAAAGGGTTCAAAGTGTGTTTTTGGGGTTCAAAAAATTTCATTTTTGGGGTATATTTTTTCCCCTTCTTTTATTGAGATGGACCCTGTCAAGGTTCGGGCTATTTACAACTGGACGCAGCCTACTTCTCTGAAGAGTCCAGAAATTCTTGGGCTTTGCTAATTTTTATCGTCGATTTATAGCTGGTTTTTCTGGCGTTGCTAAACCTCTGACGGATTTGACTAAAAAGGGTGCTGATGTTGCCAATTGGTCCCCTGCTGCCGTGGAGGCCTTTCGGGAGCTTAAGCGCCGCTTTTTGTCTGCCCCTGTGTTGCGCCAGCCTGATGTTTCTCTTCCCTTTCAGGTTGAGGTCGATGCTTCCGAGATCGGAGCGGGGGCGGTTTTGTCGCAGAAAAGTTCCGACTGCTCAGTGATGAGACCTTGTGCGTTCTTTTCGCGAAAATTTTCGGCCGCCGAGCGAAACTATGATGTTGGTAATCGGGAGCTTTTGGCCATGAAGTGGGCATTTGAGGAGTGGCGTCATTGGCTTGAGGGTGCCAGACATCAGGTGGTAGTTTTGACTGATCACAAGAATTTAATTTATTTGGAGTCTGCCAGGCGCCTGAATCCTAGACAGGCACGTTGGTCGTTGTTCTTTTCCCGGTTTAATTTTGTGGTCTCGTACTTACCGGGTTCTAGGAATGTGAAAGCAGATGCTCTTTCTAGGAGTTTTGAGCCTGACTCTCCTGGGAATTCTGAACCTGCTGGTGTCCTTAAGGATGGAGTGGTTTTGTCTGCTGTCTCTCCAGATTTGCGACGTGCTTTGCAAGAATTTCAGGCGGATAGACCTGATCGTTGTCCGTCTGGTAGACTGTTTGTTCCTGACGAGTGGACCACTAGAGTCATCTCGGAAGTTCATTCTTCTACTCTGGCAGGTCATCTGGGAATTTTTGGCACCAGAGATTTGGTGGCTAGATCCTTCTGGTGGCCTTCCCTGTCTCGAGATGTGCGTGTTTTTGTGCAGTCTTGCGATGTGTGTGCTCGGGCCAAGCCTTGTTGTTCTAGGGCTAGTGGGTTGTTGTTGCCCTTGCCTATTCCGAAGAGGCCTTGGACGCACATCTCTATGGACTTTATCTCGGATCTCCCTGTTTCTCAGAAGATGTCTGTCATCTGGGTGGTGTGTGACCGTTTTTCTAAAATGGTTCATTTGGTGCCATTGCCTAAGTTGCCTTCCTCATCTGAGTTGGTCCCTCTGTTTTTTCAAAATGTGGTTCGCTTGCATGGTATTCCGGAAAACATCGTTTCTGACAGGGGTACCCAGTTCGTGTCTAGATTTTGGCGGGCAGTCTGTGCCAGGTTGGGCATTGATTTGTCCTTTTCGTCTGCATTCCATCCTCAGACCAATGGCCAGACGGAGCGAACTAATCAAACTTTGGAGACTTATTTGAGGTGTTTTTTGTCTGCGGATCAGGATGATTGGGTTGCCTTTCTGCCGTTGGCGGAGTTTGTTCTTAATAATCGGGCTAGTTCTGCCACTTTGGTTTCTCCTTTCTTTTGCAATTCAGGGTTTCATCCGCGTTTTTCATCTGGTCAGGTTGAATCTTCGGATTGTCCTGGAGTGGATGCGGTGGTGGATCGGTTGCATCGGATTTGGGGACAAGTGGTGGATAATTTGGAATTGTCCCAGGAGAGGACTCAGCAGTTTGCTAACCGTCGTCGTCGTGTTGGTCCCCACCTTCGCGTTGGGGACTTGGTGTGGTTGTCTTCCCGTTTTGTCCCTATGAGAGTTTCTTCTCCCAAATTTAAGCCTCGGTTCATCGGTCCTTATAGGATTTTGGAGATTCTTAACCCTGTTTCCTTTCTTTTGGACCTCCCGGCATCTTTCGCTATCCATAATGTGTTCCATCGGTCGTTGTTGCGGAGATATGAGGTACCGGTGGTTCCTTCTACTGAACCTCCTGCTCCTGTGCTGGTGGAGGGTGAATTGGAGTACGTCGTGGAGAAGATCTTGGACTCCCGTATTTCCAGACGGAGACTTCAATATCTGGTTAAATGGAAAGGCTATGGTCAGGAAGATAATTCTTGGGTAACTGCCTCTGATGTTCATGCCTCGGATTTGGTTCGTGCCTTTCATAGGGCTCATCCAGATCGCCCTGGCGGTTCTTGTGAGGGTTCGGTGCCCCCTCCTTAAGGGGAGGGTACTGTTGTGTATCCGCTTTTTGGGCTCCCCTGGTGGTTGCTGGTGGTACTGGTGACTTGTTTGCACTTTGCTTCTTCTGTTCACCTGCTTCCATCAGTGTTTGGGAGTTTGCTATTTAGCCTTGCTCTCCAGTCATTTCCTTGCCGGTCATCATTGTAACCAGAGCCTTCGGTTGCATGTTCCTGCTACTAGTCTGCTGATCAGCTAAGTGGACTTTGTCCTTTTGTTTTGTACCTTTTGTCCAGTTTGCAGTTTTTGTAATTCTCTGTAGCTGGAAGCTCTTGCGGGCTGAAATTGCCACTCCTGTGTCATGAGTTGACACAGGAGTCTTAAAGTAATTTCAGGATGGTTTTTGAAAGGGTTTTCAGTTGACCGTGAAGTCCTCTTTTGTATCCTTCTGCTATCTAGTAAGTGGACCTCTCTTTGCTAAATCTACTTTCATACTGTGTATGTCTTTTCCTCTTAATTCACCGTTATTACATGTGGGGGGCTGCTATCATCTTTTGGGGTATTTCCCTAGAGGTAAGCCAGGTCTGTTTCTTCCTCTACCAGGCGTAGTTAGTCCTCCGGCTGGCGCGTGGCATATAGGAAGCCGTAGGTATGCTCCCTGGCTACTGTTAGTTGTGTGGTAGATTTAGCTCACGGTCAACTCGAGTTTCCATCACCCGAGAGCTCGTTCGTTACTTATGTGTTTTTTACGTTCCCTTGCCATTGGGAACCATGACAGGTGTCCTTGTTCATATTAAACAGTACCGATGCGAGGGACCCGTCATAAACCCCCAACATAGGGTTGGGTGGGCTACAAGGCATATCCAGACCCAGGGTTCAGCTGCGCCAGATGGTTTTCTGCTTCAGGTTTGTGGGAACAAGGCCCTACCCATGCCGGCAAAGTGGATAGAACCAGGGTGCATCTTGAGGGTGCCAAACTATTTACAAAGACAGTTTTTGGGCAATTCACTGTCCATTACCCCATTGTCCATTTTAAACTGGAAAGAAAACATATGTACACATTTCAAACAGGTAACATCAATTATTGACATTTCTAGTCCCTGTAACGGGCTGAGATTTGACCCTTGGTGCTACGAGTAGACCTACGTACAGTAGTTCCTGGTCTAACATGTTTGCTGTTGTGTACCCACTAGTTTTTGTACTACTTGTAGGCCTGTATTGTGTATGTAAACTGGGTAATTGTCTGTGACTTCTTAGATTCACCATAGGTCTGACAGATTCACCAATAGCAGAGGGTAGACCATTCTCTGGTTCCACTGCTGGGGTGACATTTGCTGCTTGAACCTGCTGGTGTAAAGTCTCTTCTGGTTCAGGATGGTTCTGAGTCACATTTTCCTCTGGTATTTCCAACTGGGGAAAAGTCAGGACTAGTGTTGAGCATTCCGATACCGCAAGTATCGGGTATCGGCCGATACTTGCGGCTATCGGAATTCCGATACCGAGATCCGATACTTTTGTGGTATCGGTATCGAAACAACATTAATGTGTAAAATAAAGAATTAAAATAAAAAATATTGCTATACTCACCTCTCCGACGCAGCCTGGACCTCACCGAGGGAACCGGCAGCGTTCTTTGCTTAAAATGTGCGCGTTTACTTCCTTCCGTGACGTCACGGCTTCTGATTGGTCGCGTGCCGCCCATGTGGCCGTGACGCGACCAATCACAGCAAGCCGTGACGTAATTTTCAGGTCCTCAATGCCTAATTCTAGGCATTCATGATTTTAAAATTACGTTCCGGCTTGTGATTGGTCGCGTCGCGGTCACATGGGCGACGCAACCAATCACAAGCCATGACGTCACGGGAGGCAGGAAACGCGCGCATTTTAAAATTACATCACGGCTTGTGATTGGTTGCGTGCCGCCCATGTGACTGCGACGCGACCAATCACAGCAAGCCGTGACGTAATTTCAGGTCCTGAATGCCTAATTCAGCATTCAGGACCTGAAAATTATGTCACGGCTTGCTGTGATTGGTCGCGTAGCGGCCACATGGGCGGCACGCGACCAATCAGAAGCCGTGACGTCACGGAAGGAAGTAAACGCGCGCATTTTAAGCAAAGAACGCTGCCGGTTCCCTCGGTGAGGTCCAGGCTGCGTCGGAGAGGTGAGTATAGCAATATTTTTTATTTTAATTCTTTATTTTACACATTAATATGGATCCCAGGGCCTGAAGGAGAGTTTCCTCTCCTTCAGACCCTGGGAACCATCAGGGATACCGTCCGATACTTGAGTCCCATTGACTTGTATTGGTATCGGGTATCGGTATCGGATTAGATCCGATACTTTGCCGGTATCGGCCGATACTTTCCGATACCGATACTTTCAAGTATCGGACGGTATCGCTCAACACTAGTCAGGACAGGTATTACTATGGTCTGATGTATTTGAGTCCAAGACTGGGAAAAATCTCCAAGAACGGTGTGGATTTTCTTTTCTTCCTCCATTGGTTGAGAAGTTCCTGGGTCCTTTTCTTTTTCTCTCAGTTTATCAGGGCATACTTTAAGGTGGTCTCTGGATACCGTAGTTTAAGTTCTCCTTCATCTTTGCTGATAAGACACACTTTAGTATTATCAAAGTTTGATGGTAAGATGGTATATGGTTCTGCTTCCCACTGGTCTTCAAGTTTATGCATTCTTCTCTTACGCTTTAGCACTTGATTGACTGGTGACAAGGGAATTGCAGTGGCACATTGGTTATAGTCTCTCTCTTGTTTTAGTCTTGCCTGGGACAAGCTTCTTTCTACACACTCTTGTACTTGGCGGTATTTCTGTTATCGCTCAGTATACCAATCTACATCTGGTGAAGTTGTTTCTGGTGTGAGGACTCCCATGTCTAGATCAACAGGTAATTTGCTAGATCTTCCTCTCATCAGGTATGATGGAGTGCAGTTGGTGGAATTCACTGGGATGTGATTGTACAGATCTACCAAGTCTGGCAACATCTCTGGCCATAAGTTTCTTTTGTGCAAAGGCAAAGTTTTTAACAGATCGATTACCACTTGGTTCATCTTTTCACACATACCATTTGTTTGTGGGTGGTATGGGGTTGTTTTTATTTTCTTGCATCCGTACAGGTTGCAGAACTTTTGAAACACTTCCGCTTCAAAGGCTGGGCCTTGGTCAGTAAGCACTTTCTCAGGGTATCTGTGTGGTCAGCAAATGTGTTGCTGGAAGGCTTTGGCTGCAGTCTTCGCTGTCTGGTTCTTGACAGGTACTACTACCAGGAATCTGGAGTAATGGTCCACAATGGTCAGAGCATAGACATAGCCTGACCAGCTTGGTGTTAGCTTCACGTGGTCTAAGGCTACCAGTTCAAGTGTCTGTTTGGTGACTAAGGGCTGTAGGGGAGCCCTCTGGCTGTCACGGTCCTTTCTGCGCAGGTTGCATAGGCCACACTCTAGGCACCACTTTTTGATGGCTTTTCTCATGCCTATCCAGTAAAATCTTCCAAGTAACAGGATCTGTAACTTCTTCCATCTGAAGTGTCCTGCTCCATTGTGGTACGCTTCCAGAACCATTGGTGCATCTTGTCTTTTGACCACTATCTGCCAGACCAACTCGTGGGTGCGTGGGTTGACATTTCTCCGGCACTGCTAACCATCGTAGATAAACAGTTTGCCTTTTTCCTTCCATAGCTGTTGAGCCTCCAGTGGATCATCTGGACGGGGTGTGAATCTGCTTGCGTCAGCAGCTCTTTGACTAGACAGACCGCGGGGTCACTGTCCTGTGTCTCTGTGCATCCATGGTGGGGCAATGGGTTCAGTGTGGCTTCTTGCTTGTTATTGCACTTGTTCCTCACATAATGAGAATACTGAGTTGCTCCGGGGTGATGGAAAGCTTTTAACTCTATATCTTCCAGTACCTCCGGATCTTCTCCCACCTCTGGTAAGTTAGGCATCCTGGACAGCGCATCGGCATTGCCATTCTTGTGCCCTGCACGGTACTTGATGGTGAATTCATAGTTGGACAACCGGGCCATCCATCGCTGCTCCAAGGCACCTAGTTTTGCTGTCTCCAGGTGTGTCAGCAGATTGCTGTCCGTGTAAACTGTGAATCTTGCTGAGGCCAGGTAGTACTTGAACCTATCTGTTACCGCCTAGACGATGGCGAGGAACTCTAGCTTAAAGGAATTGTAATTTTCGGGGTTCCTTTCCATGGGACGAAGCTTCCTGCTGGCGTTGGCAATTACCCTTTCTTTGCCTTTCTGAACCTAGGACAGTACTGCTCCCAATATCACATTGCTGGCATCCGTGTACAGCACAAACGGTTGGTCATATTCTGGGTAGGCCAGTACCTCATCTCCCATAGGAGCCAACTTCAACTGAGTGAAGGATGCCTCCAGCCTATCATTCCAGTCAAACGGGGTATTCTTACCCTTGGTTTTCTTAGATTGGCCTATTAACAGTTCTTGCAGTGGTGCGGCTGTCTTGGTGAAGTCTTTAATAAATCTTCTGTAGTAGCCTACCAACCTGAGGAACTGTCGGACTTCATAGATGTTACTTGGCTTCGGCCAGTCTCTGATCACGGTGACCTTGTCAGGGTCTTGTGCCACTCCTTCAGAGCTTACCACATGGCCCAGGTTCTGCACTTTGGGTTTCAACAGGTGACATTTAGATGGATTCACCTTCAGGCCAAAGTTAGACAGAGCTTCGAACACTTCGGCCAGGTGCTTCAGGTGGTCCTCATAAGTCTTGAAGAATATGATGACATCGTCCAGGTACAACAAGACGGTTTTGAAGTTCTTGTGCCTGAGACAGGACTCCATCATCCTCTGAAATGTTCCTGGTGCATTGCACAGTCTTAACGGCATGTAGTTGAATTCAGAGAGACCCATCGATGTTGTGAAGGCCGTCTTTTCTTTATCCGCCTCTGCCACGGGAACCTGCCAGTACCAACTGGTGAGATCCAAGGTGGAAAAGTAGTTAGCAGATTTTAAAGCAGCTAATGACTCTTCGATTCTGGACAACGGGTAGGCATCCTTATGTGTAATGTGGTTTATCTGCCTATAATCAACACACATTCTCTTTGTGCCATCCGTTTTCCTGACGAGGAATAGTGGAGCTGCCCAAGGGCTACAACTATCTCTGATTACCCTAGCCTCCTTCATCTCTTGCAACATACTTTTGGCACACTGGTAATGAGCTGGAGGTACAGGCTGGTACCTCTCCTTAATGGGTGGATGACTTCCGGTGAGGATATGATGTTGAACCCCTTTTACCTGCCCAAAATCTAGTGGGTGTTTGCTGAATATCCGCTCATACTCATGGACTACCCAGTAAGCCCCTTGTTTTTGGTGTGATAGGGTAGAGTCAGTGCCCACGTGTAATTTCAGGCACCAATCCTCCATTTGTCCGGAAGAGCCATTGTCCTCTGCCTGGTTGGATGGGACCAAGGGTTCTGTTGCCTGTATTACATTATTATCAACAGTAAACAGTTTGGAAAGTGTGGCAAATCTGGTTAAGTGAACCTCCTTCTCTCCACAGTTAAGAACACGAACTGGTACCCTCCCCTTGCGGACTTCAACCACCGCTCTGGTTGTCAGGATTGTGGGCCTACTCTCTGAATACACAGGTTTCACAAGGGCCTGGTAGTCTTTACCTCTATGGCCTATTGCTGCCCGAAACCATATTAATATTTCACTCCTTGGGGCTATTGCAATGGGGATTGGATCACTCACTGTGACGCTGCCAATTTCTCCACCAGACAATTCTACCTGCTGTCTCTGTATCAGGTCTCTGATTTCCTTTTACAGGACTCTCTGCTCACTGGAACCAGCAGTTTCGGCCACCAGCTGTAACAAGACAATAACCTTGGCAAAACAATTTTCAATAACATTAGTACCAATGGTCATCATAGAGTTTCATTCACGTCGGTCAATATCAACAATCACCATTCCTTGGGCCTTTAATTCTACCCGCCCCACCTTGATGGTGACCTCCTTGTACCCCACCTGTGGCAAAGGCTGACCATTACTGGCGACTATTGTTAGATCACTATCTGGGCCACGGGTAATGTCTGTGGAATAGTTACAACTAGCACATTCCAATGTGATGTAAAAAAGGGGGTATTTAATATACATACAGTAACCACAAACGTTTCGGTCTGCAATGGACCTTCATCAGTGTGCTAAATGTAGCATGACTGGTATATATAGTGGAACCCCAATAGGAATTAACTGATTCGCATCAAAATGTAAGTTTTACTGGAAAAATTGCATGAAAACTGTTTTAAATGGTAGGTCAGTCCGGCTAGAGGGAGAGGAAGAGACACGAGAGCCACGCGGTATCCACGGCAAGTGGAGTGTAATGTCTGTGTCAGCCCAATAACGTTTATAAAGAATGTAAGGCATAGTTGTAACCTGAGAGCCGGTGTCCAACAAAGCGTTCATCGGGATGCCGTCGATCACAATGGGGAGGACAGGTCATCCTCCGACGTACTTGGCTCCCCAGTTTTGCGGGCCTGGTCATCCTACTCCTGGGGGTTGACCCTCTGCCCCAGGGCAAAAAAGAGAAAGAAAAGCATACCCATAAGTGGGAACACCCAGGCTTAATAAAAAGTGTTTTGCAATTTTTATTATTAGTAATATCAAACAGTGATTGCAAACAAGACACAACAATAATTAAAAACATTTAAAAACACAATGTTGACCACTCTATAGTCATGTTGTATAATATAGGCAATGACTAGCCACAACAGTTTTTTCAGACTGAATATTATATACACTGGCTAAAGGTGCACATGATTAAGCAGGTAAGGTATATTAGTGTATGTATATATGTATAAACACTGCACATGAGCACATATTAACTAGTCGACCAATTCACAGTATCATATTAGCCATTGGTTGGAACAAAACACACAGTTTTTTGAACAAAAAAGATAGATATAAAAATATATATATTATCAATAAGCACCTAAGTCCAGTGGCATATAAGATAAACTTGGCCACTGATGGATGGCATATACAGGATTATAGATCAAGTTTGTTTAAGGCTTCTTTCACACTTCCGTCGTTGGCTGTGCGTCACAGTGCAGTGAAATGATGCGCGATGGACGAGAGAGAGAGAGAGAGAGAGAGACTTTTCCCCCGGGTCGGAATATGCTTCCAGGCATGCTCAGATGTAAAAACTGCATCCGTCACTGGATTCCTGCATTTCACAGTATGCGCAGGATCCAGTGTCCATAGGCTCCCATTCTGTGGAATGACGTATGCCACAGGAGGCGTCAGGGAACGTTTATCCATTGCAGACAAAAAACGTTTCATGGAACGTTTTTTGGAAAAGACGGGCCATCAAATTCCGCAGGATCCAGTGCACGATGGACGAAACGTGTGGCCATCCATTGTGATACATCGCTAATACAAGTCTGTGAGAAAATGCAGGATCCTGCAAATTTTTTTGCAGGATCCTCTTTTCTCAAAAACGACGTATCTTGACAGGACTACAAAGACAGAAGTGTGAAAGAGGCCTTAGAGTCCCTACAATTCTAGGACCCTAAAAATACAAATACCCATATAGGGAGTAATGTGGTCAAAAGTATACAACCATGCAAATCCCATATCCACCGAATGGCAAGGAGAAGAAGACCAGAACTCAGACACAGCAATAAGACAGAAGATGTATCCAATAAAGAGCCATGTGAGCTGAGAAAAACTCACCCACTCCTGTTTTTCTCAGCTCACATGGCTCTTTACCACATTACTCCCTATATGGGTATTTGTATGTTTAGGGTTCTTGAATTGTAGGGACTCTTAAACAAACTTAATCTATAATCCTGTATATGCCATCCATATATTAAACAGCATGACTACATAGACTGGTCAACATTGTGTTTTTAAATGTTTTTAATTATTGTTGTGTCTTGTGTGCAATCACTGTTAAATATTGATAATAATAAAAATTGCAAAACACTTTTTATTCAGCCTGGGTGTTCCCACTTTATGGGCATGCTTTTCTTTCTCTTTTTTGCCATGTTACTACATTTTCCCATGGAGAACCCCTTGTAGTATTATATGGTGGTGCCCCCCTCTTTTCCTCTTTTCCCCTCTGCCCCAGGGGTCGCTCGTTTAAATGACAGTACCTTGCAATGTGTCCTGCCTGGTTACAGCAGCGGCAGAAGGGTCGTCCATCCTGATGATAGAGATCGTCGTCTCTTCCTCTGGTCAGCGGGAACCTCTTCTGTCGTCGCCAGGGGACGTCCTCCGGTCTGTAAGCCAGCTTGATCTTTCCTTTGGGGATTCCTGTAGGGACTGCATGGTCCGTGCTAGTACAGCTACACTTTTTGTCAGTTCCTGGACCTGGAGGCACAGTCCTGTGGAGGGATCATCATCCAGGATCTGTGCGTCAGCCTCAACGGGGACCTGAGGATATTATGCCACTTCCTGGTGGTACATGAGGGCTGAATGCTTAGGGGGCACTGTGAGGCTGGGCTGAGGTTCGTGCAGCACCCGGATGGCCCTGTCTTTCAATTGTGCAAAGTCCAGGTCAGGGTTTTGCAAGGCCAGGATGCGTAGCTCCTTTAAGAGTTTATTTCCATCCTGCATGCTGAAAGGATCAACCTGTTTTATGGCTCGTAATGCCTCGTGCAGATTAAGTGAATAGTCCCGTATGCTATCCTGTGTTCTTTACTTACACCCAAAGAACTTCATTTTTATCTCTGCAGCGGTGCGGGTGTCAAAGGTGATTTTGAGTTTAGCAAAGATCTGCTGCACAGTCCTTTTTTCCACATCTTGCCAGGATTTTACCTCTCTTAGGGCTATGCCAATCAGTTGGCCAATTAAGATGTTAACTTTTTTATGCTCTGTCAGGGGATAGACTTCAAATAGACTGCATAGTCTTTTCTTAAAGTCACTTAATGTATGGGACTCTCCGGAATACTGTGGAAGCCAAGCTGCTCCAGGAATATATGGCATGGACAGCGGCATGATGGGCGTCTGGCTGGCTTATTGGAGCTGCGGGCACTGCGGGGCCTGGTAGCGGTATGGGGCCTGCGGCTGCATCCCCCACGGGGCCTGGGGGCATTTCTGGGCTTGCGGGTGCATCCACTGTTGGGCCTTGGGGTACTATGGGGCTTGCGGCTGCGATGGCCGCCAATCCTTCTCCTGGGCCAGACATGGCTTTTCCCTCTTGCTAACCTGTTAGAAGCCGGCATCTCTCCTCCGGAGTCTATAACAGTTCCTCCGGTGCAGTCTGCAGCGGTTCCCGGTCCTCAGTCCAGCACTTTGCGGCGTCCTCACTTCTGACCTTGCTGTACGGCGTCTTCACTTCCGGCGTTCCCCTCAGCGCGGCACCCGCTTCCCTTCTTCAAGCTCTTTTCGGCTGGCTCCGGCCACAAAGGTACGACTCCTCCCTCTCACGCTCCTCGCAGTGCGGCAATGGCAGTTTTCAAATAAACTGTCAGAGTCACTGGCACACAGTACCTGGCAATGCCAGGGCACAAGAATCCTATTCATGATGCCAAAAAGATGAGTCGCCCACCAGGGCAGCGGGGTACTCGGCACCGGGTCCGGACGCTATTAAAGGGATGTCATGGTGACTGTGACCCGGTCCGTGGCCCTGGGACTCAGTGTAAAAGGGAACGAACTTTAAAGGGGAATTGTGAATAAGTCTGTCATGACGCCACCTGTGGTGTTCAGTCAATAGGGGGACCAACGCTGCTTTAAAGGGGTTCTCTGGGGGATGTTGTTGCAGCAATGATGGTGACACTTCCCACAGGTGAAGCGGGGTCCCCAGGGGTTCTAGAGTGTATGGTGATGATGGTGTTTGCCAGTCAATGAGTAAAGGACACAAGTTTAAAAGTCTTTACCTGGTTTACTGTAGTTTGCAGGCCACAGTTCAGGGTACTGGCAACAGGTACATTAGGAGTTCAGGCAGCCTGGAAACAAGTGAAATCCCCTTGGCAAGTCAGGTTGGGAGCCTTTCACTGTGCGCTTGCTATAGTCCCTTGCTGTTTGTAATGTCCTAACAAGGTCCTGGTTCTTTCCCCTGTCCTGGGACAGGTACCTGCATGGTAGGCAGCTTGAGCCGTTCTGCACGGTGACTCCAGGCTCCAGGATGCTGCTGTACCACAGGCTTAATTTGGGCACTATACGTGTAGTTTTGTGCCCTCCATTTCTGCTACGTGTCCTACAGATCCACTCTAGCCTCCGGCTCCCGGTACCTGGTTTCTGCACTCTGGCTCCTCGGAGGCCCACTCACAGCCTCCTTGAGCCCTAAAATCTCTCCTCTGCTCTTTTCCTGTCTGCTCTCCAGACTCAACTGCACTCACTGGTCTCTCTGGACCAACTGTCTGACTCCACCTCCAATCTTTTTTCTTTTTATTACTTGACATTTTATTACCAGAGGGTATCAGTTTTTTGCAGGATTCTAGTAGTATTTCCTTAAAAATGCCACATTTATGTTCGGTATCCCAAGCTACCATGGCATTGTCCCAGTCTGTACTATTAATCTCTTCCCTTAATTTGTTAAAATCAGCTTTCTTAAAGTTCCAGGTTTTGGCATTTCCCCTTTTGAATGTTTGATTGAAAATTACATTGAAACTTACCATGTTATGGTTGCTGCTTCACAGATGCTCCCTGACCTGTAGATCTAAAATTGTATCTGGTCTATTTGACAGAACCAGATCCAGCAGATTACCTCCCCTGGTCAGCTCATCTACCAGCTGAGAGAGGTAATTGTCCTCAACTGTGGATGAGAAATTGTAGCACAACCAGAAGATTATATGTCCCATTTAATGTCTGGGACATAGAATCCCCCATTATAAGAACACTATTACTGTTTGCTGCCTTTTGAATTTGTTGTAGCATTTCATCCTCTACCTGTTCAGCTATATTAGGAGGCTTGTAGCAAACTTCAATTAGCAGCTTTACATTATTACCATCTCCATGTACGTTTACCCATAGTGACTCTACATTGCTGTAACTTCCCCCAATGTTTTCATTGAGCACAGGTTTTAATGTGGATTTTATGAAGACGCACATTGCTCCACCTTTTTTTATCTTTCCTGTCCTTTCTAAGTGTACCTCTCTACATTTGTTACCCAGTCATGGCTCTCGTCAAGCCAGGTTTCCATAATGCCCACCACATTGTATTCTGTGACCATCATAAGAGTCTCTAGTTCATCCATTTTGTTTGCTAGACTTCTTGCATTTGCCAGCAGACATTTAATATTTGTTAATATGTTGTAATATTAATTTGTTATTAATTTGTTAATATTTGCACATTTGTTCCTCCTATTTAGCTCCCTGCTTTCCTTACATATCCCAGCCCTCCTAAATCCTGATTTACCCCTACTGCCTCCCTCTCTCTGTCTACTTTATCTATCCCCTTATTAGAACAACTACCCTCCCTCACCCCAGATCCTAGTTTAAAAGCTCCTCCATCTGTCTAACCATTTTTCCCCCAAGCACAGCTGCACCCTGCCCATTGAGATGCAGCCTGTCCCTACCGTAGAGCCTGTAGACGACAGAAGTCAGCCCAGTTCTCCAGGAATCCAAACCCTTCCTTCCTGCACCAATTTCTAAGCCACTTATTTATCTCACTAAGCTCCTGCTGCCTATCTAGTGGCACTTGTGGCACTGGCAGTATTTTTGAAAACACCACCTTGGAGGTCGTGGCCTTCAGTATCTCTCCTAGTTCCCTAAAATCAGTTTTAAGGACCTTCCACCTTCCTCTAACTTTGTCATTGGTACCGATGGGTTTTCCTCAGCTTTACCAAGCAATTTGTCTATGCGATCCACAAAAGGTCGAACCCAAGCAACAGGCAGACAACACACTGTTCGGCATTCATGGTCTCGGCAGCAGATGACCCTGTCTGTCCACCTAATTATAGAGTCTCCTATCACCAACATCTGTATGGCCTTTGCTGAATTCCTATTTCCCTCCTTCCTACAGCAGTCGTTTTCCTGGTTGCTAGGAGCAATGTCTTGCTGTGATCCCAGTCTTGGGCTTGCATTCCTAATATCAGCCAAGCAGGCATATTTACTAGAAATACTTGATGGATAACATGCCAGTAAAAATGAGAACAATCACATTAGTGAGCAATATAGTAGAAAATAATAATACTGGGCAGGACCGTAGCAGACAAACTGCATGTTTAACATAACAAAAAAAGCCAATAAAAAAGCAGTCATGAGTCCAATTATATGCAAATCACAGAAAAAGGTTGTGTCAGATCAGGAACATTTCCCCCTACCCCTTCTTGTAACATTTACCCATCTGCTTACTTCTCTTTCCTGATCTTCCCAAGTCCACTCTCCTCCAAATCACTGGCCCCAGCAAGCACAAACTCAGTGAGCACTAAACTCTTCTCCAGGTTTGCAATGCTCCTGAGTGTTACCAGCTTCATGTTTAGATCCATTACCTGGGCTTCCAAACATGTATCTCACTTGCATCGAGTGCAGATATATTCACCCTCATACGGCTTTTCAAGGCATGCATATATCTCACAAGATGCACACCTGGTGGCATTTTCCATGAAGCACATAATCAATGGGGATAACCGGTAGAGATAAAAGCGGAAAAAATAAACATTTAAAGCTAGTAAAGAAAACACCAAGCTATGCTCTTGTGTTAACCCCTTAACGACCGCCGATACGCCTTTTAATTAACGGCGCTGTGGAAAAAGTGTATAGCGCCCCCCCAAGTTGGATTTTCTCTGGGATCTCAGTTGCCGGGGGTAGCCGAGACCCAAGAGAATATAATTTGGGTCGGTTTTTACCGACCTCCAAGTTGCGATCGCCGGTAATTAACCGTTTACCGGCAGTCGCAAAAAAAAAACGATTTGCCATTTAATTTCTCTGTCCTCCGATGTGATCACACATCAGAGGACAGAGAAATGGGGTCCCCGATTGCCCCTCGATACTCACCAGTCTCCCCCGGTGCTCCTCGTGGTTCCCCATGGGAACCGTCATCTACTTCCAGCAAAAAAATGGTGGGCGCATGCGCAATGCGCCCGCTGGCCGGCACCCTGAAGATCTTTGGGGTCTCGGCTGCCGGGAGTAGCTGAGACCCCAAAGAACATGATTGGGGTTGGTTTTTTACCAACCCCTGTTTTGTGGTCGCCGGTAAATAACTGTTTACCGGCGACCGCAAAAAAAAAATGTGGTGTGTTATTCTCTGTCCTCTGATATGATCGCACATCAGAGGACAGAGAAATAAGGGGATTGGGGACTCTGTTATACTTACCGGTGTCCCTGGGTCCTCCTGCTTCTTCTGGCCGCCAGCATCTTCCTCTGGGAAGAAAAAGGCGGGCGCATGCACAGTGCGCCCGCCGTGATCTGACGGCCGGCAGAGGAAGTTTTATTTTGGTCACTGTGAGTGATCAAAATAAAAAAAAGTAAATAACCCCCTCTTTATCACCTCCTTAGTTAGGAAAAAATAATAAAATAAAAAAGTATGTATTTCCATTTTCCAATTAAGGTTAAGGTTAGGGTTAGGGTTGGGGCTAAAGTTAGGGTTAGGGTTGGGGCTAGGGTTAGGGCTAGGGTTAGGGCTAGGGTTAGGGTTGGGGCTAAAGTTTGGGTTAGTGCTATGGTTGGGGCTAAATTTAGGTTTAGGGTTGGGGCTAAAGTTAGGGTTGGGGCTAGGGTTAGGGTTAGGGCTAAAGTTAGGGTTAGGGTTGGGGCTAGGGTTAGGGTTGGGGCTAAAGTTAGGGTTAGGGTTGGGGCTAAAGTTAGTGTTAGGGCTAGGGTTGGGGCTAAAGTTAGGGTTAGAGTTGGGATTAGGGTTGGGATTAGGGTTGGGATTAGGGTTAGGGTTGGCATTGGGTTAGGGTTGGCATTAGGATTATGTTTGGGATTAAGGTTAGGTTTTGGATTAGGGTTAAGGTTAGGGTTGGGATTAGGGGTGTATTGGGATTAGGGTTAGGTTTGAGGTTAGGGTTGAGATTAGGATTAGGGGGTGTTGGGTTTAGGGTTTTGATTAGGGTTATGGTTAGGGTTGGGATTAGGGTTAGGGGTGTTTTGGGGTTAGGGTTGTGATTAGGATTATGGATCGGATTGGGATTAGGGTTAGGAGTGTGTTGGGGTTAGGGTTGGAGTTAGAATTGGGGGGTTTCAACTGTTTAGGTACATCAGGGGGTCTCCAAATGAGACAGCCAATTTTGTGCTCAAAAAATCAAACTCTCTCTCTCCCTTCTGAGCTCTGCCATGCGCCCAAACAGTGGTTTACACCCACATATGGGGCATCAGCGTACTAAGTACTAGTTGGACAACATCTTTTGGGGTCCAGTTTCTCCTGTTACCCTTGCAAAAATAAAAAAAATTGGGGGCTAAAAAATCATTTTTGTGGAATTTTTTATTTTTTTATTTTCACGGCTCTGCGTCAAACTTCTGTGAAGCACTTGGGCGTTCAAAATACTCACCAAACATCTAGATAAGTTCCTTTGGGGGTCTAGTTTCCAAAATGGGGTCACTTGTAGGGGGTTTCTACTGTTTAAGTACATCAGGGGCTCTGCAAATGCAACACATAACGCCCGCAGACCATTCTATCAAAGTCTGCATTCAAAAACGGTGCTCCTTCCCTTCCGAGCTTTTCCATGCACCCAAACAGTGGTCTCCCCACATATGGGGTATCAGCGTACTCAGGATAAATTGCCCAATAAATTTTGTGGTCCAATTTCTCATGTTACCCTTGAGAAAATAAAAAATTGTGAGCTAAAAAATCATTTTTGAGGAAAACAAAAAAGGATTGTTTATTTTCACGGCTCTACGTTATAAATTTCTGTGAAGCACTTGGTGGTTCAAAGTGCTCACCACACATCTAGATAAGTTCCATAATGGGTCTAGTTTCCAAAATTCCAGCCAATTCTGCATTGAAAAAGTCAAACGGAACTCCTTCTCTTCCAAGCTCTGCCATGCGTCCAAACTGTGGTTTACCCCCACATATGGGGTATCAGCGTACTCAGGACAAATTGCTCAACAATTTTCTTGGTCTAATTTCTCCTGTTACCCTTGTGAAAATAAAAATTTGGGGGCGAAAATATATTTTTTGTAGAAAAATGTGATTTTTTATTTTCATGGCTCTACGTTATAAACGTCTGTGAAGCATCTAGGGGTTTAAAGTGCTCACCACACATCTAGAAAGGTTTCTTAAAGGGTCTAGTTTCCAAAATGGTGTCATTTGTTGGAGTTTTTTTACTATTTAGGCACATCAGGGGCTCTGATGTGCCTAAATAGCGTCCGATCTCAATTCTAGATATCTATCTTATCTTATCTTATCTAGATAAGTTCCATAAGGGGTCTAGTTTCCAAAATGGTGTCACTTGTGGGGTTTCCACTGTTTAGGCACATCAGGGGCTCTCCAAAAGCGAAATGGCGTCCGATCTCAATTCCAGCCAATTCTCCATTGAAAAAGTCAAACGGCGCTCTTTCTCTTCCAAGCTTTGCCGTGCGCCTAAACAGTGGTTTACCCCCACATATGGGGTATTGGCGTATTCAGGAGAAATTGCACAACAAATTTTGTGGTTCATTTTTTCTTTTTACACTTGTAAAAAAAAAAATAAAATTGGTTCTGGAGTAAAATGTTTGTAAAAAAAGTTAAATTTTCCTTTTTTCCTTCCACATTGTTTCAGTTCCTGTGAAGCACGTAAAGGGTAAATTAACTACTTGAATTTAGTTTTGAGCACCTTGAGGGGTGTAGTTTTTAGTATGGTGTCAAGTTTGGGGATTTTCTGTCATGTATACCCCTCAAAGTGACTTTAAATGTGAGATGGTCCCTAAAAAAATGGTTTTGTAAATTTTGTTGGAAAAAGGAGAAATCGCTGGTCAACTTTTAACCCTTATAACTTCCTGACAAAAAAAAATTGTTTCCAAAATTGTGCTGATGGAAAGTAGACATGTGGGAAATGTTATCTTTTAACTATTTTGAGTGACATATCTCTCTGATTTAAGGGCATAAAAATTCAAAATTTGAAAATTTAAAAATTTTAAAAATGTTCGCCATATTTCCATTTTTTTCATAAATAATCGCAAGTAATATCAAAGAAATGTTACAACTAACATCAAGTACAATATGTCTCGAAAAAATATTCTCAGAATTAGCGGAATCCGTTAAAGCGTTCCAGAGTTATAACCTCATAAAGGGACAGTGGTCAGAATTGTAAAAATTGGCTCGGTCATTAAGTACCAAATTGGCTCTGTCACTAAGGGGTTAAACCATGAAATTGCATTTAACTATGGACTAATCTGCAGCCTTGGACATAATAGCCCTCACTCCGCTCCGCAGCCCTCGCTTAGCCTGTCTGGAACTTGCATGTCCACTCAGCAGCACAGCACAGGTTTCCCTGCTGGAAAGTTTTGGAACAAACACTTAACTCACACTTACCTTATCTATTATTGCTTTTTGATTTATCACTGTGATCCTTAGCCATTAGTTGTGACATCTCTGCGTATTGTTTTTTTTTTAAATCCTGTTCTCTTTTATCATAAGTAAGAACAATCCCAGTGGTTCTGTACAACTGGACTAGATCTGTCTGTCCATGACTCCTCTCTGTCTTCACTGCACACTCAAAATTTTAAGTTTTTTACAGATATTCTTCTCCAGTGTCCCCCAGAGTCACTCTCTACAACCACTGGCCTTTATTAGTGTAAGAGTGATGGACTGTTCTGTTGCATTCTTACCCCCGATGTGCGCCTTTTATATTGTATGGCAGTAATGTAGAGCTGAAGATGCGTTGTACTAAGGAAGTAAAAAACATGAAGTGCTTTGCCTTATCCCACATGTTACACCCTGATAAACTTGAACTAACTAGCTTTTTGCAATGAACTTGGTGTCCCTTAAATTGTGTATGGCTGCTCCTAAAAATGGAGTCCTGGAGCAAGTTGAGGCCTGCAGCCTACAAGAGAGTGTGAGGCACCCCACAGATGACAGCACAGTGGTACTGGGACACTGTTTTCCTGTATAGTCCCAGACCTTAACTGGACAGCAGTTCGGTCATGACTACCACTCTAAGCAACTCTACATTAGCACAGAGCTCCACTTTCTCAGACTCCTTCTGGAGAGTTCCAGAGATTTTTTTTATTTTATGATACTGGTCTGTCTTAGCACAATTGATATGTTATTATTTAGGCAACACTTATGTGAATCAGCTGATTTTGAAGTGGATACCATACCAAAATTCCCAAGATTTCTGTTAAAGCACCACTCTAGCGTTTTGTTTTTTTTATTGCAACTCTGGAGTCATGCAATTAAAGTTCCCTACGCCCAGTGTTATACACTTCAACAGCTGTCTTCTACTGTTATTGGTACAGCTCTGGCTGTTTTTTTGCAGGTTATTTCTGGTTATTCTGAAGTTGCAGTCACAAGATGGCAGCGTGGGACCAATGTTGCGCCAGGAAAAGCTGAAGACAGCAACTGGTAAGTATAATACTAGGGTCAAAATTCATAAACAGATCAGCCATTGCTTACTGGAGAAAAGCTATAGAAAGGGAAATTAATATTTGAAATAAATGTACAAAAAGTAAACAGAAATTGAATTTTTCACGTTTTCAGAATTTTTGTTTCATTTATCGGCTTATCGATATATTTTGCACCCTTAGCAAAACTACTAGCACTTGTACCGATGTGCTAAAAACGTTTATTGGCAAAAATGGAAGCGGCACTTTTAGGTGGGCTGTGCTACAGGAATGAAGAGCCTTTGGATTCCAAAATCTTTTTTATTAATACCTATGCGTTTCTGCACCGGACAAACCCCTCCCATGGGCGCATGTGTCACATTACCGTGGGTCGCAGAGGGGTTGGTATGACAACTTGGGGTCTGTAGGAGACCCCTGTGGTTGTCAATGCCAGATAGCTATGAGCTGAATCCCTACATGTGCAGCAAAAGTTATCAGAGGTTCTCAGCTTCTAGTCTCCCATGGAGACTATTGATACCATTAAAAAAAATAAAAAAATGATTTAAAAATATTACAAAAATAAAAAAATATATAAAAGTTTAAATCATCCCCATTCGCCCCATTCAAAATAAAATAACTGAAAATTAAAAATAAACATAGAGATAGAGATGGACTACACCTCAACAAACCTGGGAAACACACATTCGCCAGAAGACTCGCTACACTCATCAGGAGGGCGTTAAACTAGAAGAAGAGGGGACGGGAAGAAAAACATTAGACTCGAACAAAGAAGACCCAGGAAAACATACTCAGAAGGGAGGTAAGAACATTTCTAAAACAATCCACAGCGAGGAGATTGGAACAAAACAAAATCCTCTAAACTGCATGCTCGCAAATGCCAGAAGCCTGACAAACAAGATGGAAGAACTAGAAGCAGAAATATCTACAGGTAACTTTGACATAGTGGGAATAACCGAGACATGGTTAGATGAAAGCTATGACTGGGCAGTTAACTTACAGGGTTACAGTCTGTTTAGAAAGGATCGTAAAAATCGGAGAGGAGGAGGGGTTTGTCTCTATGTAAAGTCTTGTCTAAAGTCCACTTTAAGGGAGGATATTAGCGAAGGTAATGAGGATGTCGAGTCCATATGGGTCGAAATTCATGGAGGGAAAAATGGTAACAAAATTCTCATTGGGGTCTGTTACAAACCCCCAAATATAACAGAAATCATGGAAAGTCTACTTCTAAAGCAGATAGATGAAGCTGCAACCCATAATGAGGTCCTGGTTATGGGGGACTTTAACTACCCGGATATTAACTGGGAAACAGAAACCTGTGAAACCCATAAAGGCAACAGGTTTCTGCTAATAACCAAGAAAAATTATCTTTCACAATTGGTGCAGAATCCAACCAGAGGAGCAGCACTTTTAGACCTAATACTATCTAATAAACCTGACAGAATAACAAATCTGCAGGTGGTCGGGCATCTAGGAAATAGCGACCACAATATTGTACAGTTTCACCTGTCTTTCACTAGGGGGACTTGTCAGGGAGTCACAAAAACACTGAACTTTAGGAAGGCAAAGTTTGACCAGCTTAGAGATGCCCTTAATCTGGTAGACTGGGACAATATCCTCAGAAATAAGAATACAGATAATAAATGGAAAATGTTTAAGAACATCCTAAATAGGCACTGTAAGCGGTTTATACCTTGTGGGAATAAAAGGACTAGAAATAGGAAAAACCCAATGTGGCTAAACAAAGAAGTAAGACAGGCAATTAACAGTAAAAAGAAAGCATTTGCACTACTAAAGCAGGATGGCACCATTAAAGCTCTAAAAAACTATAGGGAGAAAAATACTTTATCTAAAAAACTAATTAAAGCTGCCAAAAAGGAAACAGAGAAGCACATTGCTAAGGAGAGTAAAACTAATCCCAAACTGTTCTTCAACTATATCAATAGTAAAAGAATAAAAACTGAAAATGTAGGCCCCTTAAAAAATAGTGAGGAAAGAATGGTTGTAGATGACGAGGAAAAGGCTAACATATTAAACACCTTCTTCTCCACGGTATTCACGGTGGAAAATGAAATGCTAGGTGAAATCCCAAGAAACAATGAAAACCCTATATTAAGGGTCACCAATCTAACCCAAGAAGAGGTGCGAAACCGGCTAAATAAGATTAAAATAGATAAATCTCCGGGTCCGGATGGCATACACCCACGAGTACTAAGAGAACTAAGTAATGTAATAGATAAACCATTATTTCTTATTTTTAGGGACTCTATAGCGACGGGGTCTGTTCCGCAGGACTGGCGCATAGCAAATGTGGTGCCAATATTCAAAAAGGGCTCTAAAAGTGAACCTGGAAATTATAGGCCAGTAAGTCTAACCTCTACTGTTGGTAAAATATTTGAAGGGTTTCTGAAGGATGTTATTCTGGATTATCTCAATGAGAATAACTGTTTAACTCCATATCAGCATGGGTTTATGAGAAATCGCTCATGTCAAACCAATCTAATCAGTTTTTATGAAGAGGTAAGCTATAGGCTGGACCACGGTGAGTCATTGGACGTGGTATATCTCGATTTTTCCAAAGCGTTTGATACCGTGCCGCACAAGAGGTTGGTACACAAAATGAGAATGCTTGGTCTGGGGGAAAATGTGTGTAAATGGGTTAGTAACTGGCTTAGTGATAGAAAGCAGAGGGTGGTTATAAATGGTATAGTCTCTAACTGGGTCGCTGTGACCAGTGGGGTACCGCAGGGGTCGGTATTGGGACCTGTTCTCTTCAACATATTCATTAATGATCTGGTAGAAGGTTTACACAGTAAAATATTGATATTTGCAGATGATACAAAACTATGTAAAGCAGTTAATACAAGAGAAGATAGTATTCTGCTACAGATGGATCTGGATAAGTTGGAAACTTGGGCTGAAAGGTGGCAGATGAGGTTTAACAATGATAAATGTAAGGTTATACACATGGGAAGAAGGAATCAATATCACCATTACACACTGAACGGGAAACCACTGGGTAAATCTGACAGGGAGAAGGACTTGGGGATCCTAGTTAATGATAAACTTACCTGGAGCAGCCAGTGCCAGGCAGCAGCTGCCAAGGCAAACAGGATCATGGGGTGCATTAAAAGAGGTCTGGATACACATGATGAGAGCATTATACTGCCTCTGTACAAATCCCTAGTTAGACCGCACATGGAGTACTGTGTCCAGTTTTGGGCACCGGTGCTCAGGAAGGATATAATGGAACTAGAGAGAGTACAAAGGAGGGCAACAAAGTTAATAAAGGGGATGGGAGAACTACAATACCCAGATAGATTAGCGAAATTAGGATTATTTAGTCTAGAAAAAAGACGACTGAGGGGCGATCTAATAACCATGTATAAGTATATAAGGGGACAATACAAATATCTCGCTGAGGATCTGTTTATACCAAGGAAGGTGACGGGCACAAGGGGGCATTCTTTGCGTCTGGAGGAGAGAAGGTTTTTCCACCAACATAGAAGAGGATTCTTTACTGTTAGGGCAGTGAGAATCTGGAATTGCTTGCCTGAGGAGGTGGTGATGGCGAACTCAGTCGAGGGGTTCAAGAGAGGCCTGGATGTCTTCCTGGAGCAGAACAATATTGAATCATACAATTATTAGGTTCTGTAGAAGGATGTAGATCTGGGGATTTATTATGATGGAATATAGGAATATAGGCTGAACTGGATGGACAAATGTCTTTTTTCGGCCTTACTAACTATGTTACTATGCTACTATGTTACTATATTTAGTATTGCTGAGCTCAAAAACACCCAATGTATCAATATATAAAAAGAATTATTCCAGTCGGTAAATGGCGTAGCGGGAAAAAAAATCAAAATGCCAGAATATTTTTTTTTTTTGCAGCAACATTGCATTCAAATGGAATAATGAGAGAAGAAATCCTGTCTACACCAAAATGATATCAATAAAAATGTCAGCTTGGTGCGCAGAAAATAAGCTCTCACCCAGCCTCAGATTATGGAAAATGGAGACACTACATGGCCATATTGATGGAAAAATAAAAAGTTATGGCTCTGGGAAGAAGGGGAGCAAAAAACAAAAACTCAAAAATGGAAAAACTCAAGGTTAATGAACTGGTTAAGAATTCAAAACTCTAACTGACTCTGATCTCTAAATAGTTAGGAGATTGATCTTCAATAATGTTTGTTTTTTCTTCAATACATTTGTTTCACTATTGGGATCCTAATCTCTTAGGCATAGAACAGCAGTGTCCTGACCCTGCAGCCATCACATGCTGATATGTCGACATGGTGATAACACAAAAAAGCTGAGCAGTAAACCTATTTCCCCCTGGGTCTGACAACAACACATTTTCTGATAAACTGCAATCAAAAGTGTTTTTGTATATTTTACGCCACTCTTTCTGTGGAAATTATTATTATTCTACTTTTTTATAGCACCATTTAATCCATGGTGCTTTACATGTGAATAGGGGGCAAATATAGACAAATACCTTAGACATGAGCAAAATCAAGTACATAGGAAGGAAGGATCCTGCCCGCGAGGGCTCACAGTCTGCAGGGGATGGGTGAGGATACACTAGGAGAGGGTAGAGCAGGTTGTGCGGTGGTTCAGTAGGTTGAGGATCACTGCAGGCTGTAGGCTTGTCGGAAGAGGTGAGTCTTCAGGTTCTTCTTGAAGGTTTCTATGGAAAGCAAGAGTCTGATGTGTTGTGGTAGAGAGTTCCAGAGTATGGGGGAAGCACGGGAGAAGTCTTGGATGCGGTTGTGGGAAGAAGAGATGAGAGGGGAGTAGAGAAGGAGGTCTTGAGAGGATTGGAGGTTGTGTGTAGGTAGGTACCGGGAGACCATGTCACAGATGTATGAAGGAGATAGGTTGTGGATGGCTTTGTATGTCATTGTGAGGGTTTTGAACTGGAGTCTCTGGGCGATAGGAAGCCAGTGAAGGGCTTGGCATAGGGGAGAAGCTGGGAAATAGTGGGGAGACAGGTAGATTAGTCAGGCAGCAGAGTGTAGGATGGATTGGAGTGGTGCAAGAGTGCTAGAGGGGAGTCCAGAGAGTAGGAGGTTGCAGTAGTCAAGGCAGGAGATGATAATGGCATGCACTAGTGTTTTTGTGGTGTCGCGAACAAGGAATGCATGGATCCGGGAAATATTTTTGAGTTTGTGATGGCAGGAGGAGGCAAGGGCTTGGATATGTGGCTTGAAAGAGAGGGCAGAGTCGAGGATCACCCCAGGCACCAGGCATGTGGGACTGGGGAAAGTGAGCAGCCATTGACATTGATGGATAGGTCTAGAGGAGGGGTAGAGTGAGGTGGGGGAAAGATGATGAATTCTGTTTTTTTCATGTTCAGTTGTAGAAAGCGAGCAGAAAAGCAGGCTGAAATAGCAGACAGACAGTGCAGGATTTTGGTAAGTAAGGAGGTGAGGTCAGGTACGGATAGGTAGATCTGCATGTCATCAGCGTTGAGATGGTACTGCATACCGTGGGATTCTATGAGCTGTCCAAGGCCGAAGGTGTAGATGGAGAAGAGTAGGGGTCCTAGAACAGAGCCTTGAGGAACACCGACTGACAAGGGGCAAACTGAAGAGGTGGTGTGGGGGTAGGAGACACAATGTGCGGTCTGTCAGATATGACGAGATCAAGGATAGGGCCAAGTCTGTGATGCCAAGAGATGAGAGGATCTGTAGCAGAAGGGAGTGGTCCACAGTGTCGAAGGCAGAAGACAGGTCCAGGTGAAGAAGCAGAGAGTAGTGTCGCTTGCTCCTGGCAGTTAGTAGGTCATTGGTGACTTTAGTTATGGCAGTTTCAGTTGAGTGATGGGGACGGAGGCCAGATAGTAACCGATCAAAGAGGAAGCAGGAGGAGAGGTGGGAGGACAGTTCAAGATGGACGTGTTGCTTCAGTAATTTGGAGGCATAAGGGAGAAGAGATATCAGGCGATAGCTAGACACAGAGGATGGGTTGAAGGAGGGCTTTTTGAGGATGGATGTGATCTTGGCATGCTTGAAGGATGAGGGGAAGACAACTGTTGTGAGTGCGAAGTTGAAGAGATGTGTTAGGGTTGGGATGAAGACTGTGGAAAGGTTAGGGATGAGGTGGGATGGGAGCGGGTCGAGCGTGCAGGTGGTGAGGTATGATCTTGACAGGAGGGTGGAGAGCTGATCTTCTATCATGGTGGAGAAGCTGGTTTTGGAGGAGCAGGTTTGACCAGCTAAGAGGGGCAGTGGGTGCTGTGGGCCAAAGCTTTCTCTGATTGTATCGATCTTCTGTTTAAAGAAAGAGTCAAAGTCTTCAGCAGAAATGAGAGGGGAGGGAGGGCGTGCAGGGGGACGGAGTAGAGAATTGAAAGTGTTGAAAAGCTGTTTAGGGTTGTGAGACAGGGAGGATATGAGAGATGATAAGTTTGTTTTGCGGCAGTGAGCGTGGACTTGAAGCTGGCGAGGGACTGCTTGTATGCAGTGAAGTGGTCGGCAGAGCGGGATCGCTTCCATCTCCGCTTTGTGATCCTGGAAGCCCGTCTCAGTTCTTTGGTAAGGCTGGTCAGCCAGGGCTGCCTGTTGAGTGTACGAGTTTTGCTATGCATGAGCGGGGCGGCCAAATTGATTGTTTCTGTTATTGTGGTGTTATAAAAAGTGGCAGCAGCATCTGTGTCATGAAGGGAGGCTATGTCTGTAAGAGGGAGAAGGGACTCAGAGAGTGATTGTAAGTTGAGGTGTTTGAGATTTCTGCGAGGGTGAGTGAGTTTGTAGAGTGGGGATTGCACACTAGGAGAGGAGAGGGAAGAGAATGTCAGTATGTTGTGGTCAGACAGGGGGAGGGGTGTGTTAATGACATTAGTAAGGGAGCAGAGGCGGGTGAAGATGAGGTCCAGCGTGTGGCAATCTTTGTGAGTGGCCTCAGAGGACCATTGAGTGAGGCCAAAGGAGGCAGTCAGTGATAAAAGCTTAGAGGCAGCTGAGGTGGAAGTCTCAAAGGGGATAATGAAATCACCCATGATGATAGTGGGGATGTCAACAGAGAGGAAATGAAGTAGCCAGGTGGTGAAGTGGTCAAGAAAGGTGGAGATGGCTAGTTCTGGGGGGCGGTAGATGACAGCCAGCTGGAGGTTGGAGGGGGAATAGATGCAAACGGAGTGCACCTCAAATGAGGGAAGAGTAGAAGAGGGTGGTAGCGGGATTGGAGTGAAGGAGCAGGTGTCGAACAGGAGCAAGTCAACCCCTCCACCACGTTTGTTGGTGGAGCGAGGGGTGTGTACAGAGGTGGAATACGCCATAGTAAAGCGCAGCTGGAGAGGCCGAGTCAGAGGGGGTGAGCCAGGTTCCAGTGATGCTGAGGAAGGAGAGTTTGCTGGTGATGAAGAGGTCATGGATAAATGGCAGTTTGATGCAGACGGAGGTGCGTTCCATAGTGCTCCAGGTAAGGGGACCGGGGGAGTTGGGGCAGGATGAATAGGTATGAGGTTGTCATGGTTGTGAAAACATGGAGAGGATCGTGATAGGGGGTTAGAAATGAGTGTGGGGATGTGTTGGGGAGGGCCGGGATTTGGGGATACGTCACCAGCAATGAGGAGTAGCAGACAGAGCGTTAGAAGGTGGGAACAGGATAAGACATGATGTAGCAATGTGTATCTGGAGAAAAAGGATTCTACAGTATATGGAGGAACAGTTCTGAGAAGGTGAGATTGCTGGGGAGTATTGAGAAATGACTAATTCTTTACTAGGTTGAGGGATTTGCAGGAGATTGTAAAAACAAAAGTAGTATGAGAGTGAAAGAGAAAAGAAACTGAAACATTGTGGTGGTTTGGTATTCTGTTACCTTCGAGTCAATTCCAGTCCAATTCAGTCTAATTCAACGTAATTAAAAAGATGTAATTTAAAGATGGAAGTTAACCCCTTCACCCCCGGAGCTTTTTCCGTTTTTCCGTTTTCGTTTTTCGCTCCCCTCCTTCCCAGAGCCATAACTTTTTTATTTTTCCGTCAATTTGGCCATGTGAGGGCTTATTTTTTGCGGGACGAGTTGTACTTTTGAACGACATCATTGGTTTTAGCATGTCGTGTACTAGAAAACGGGAAAAAAATTCCAAGTGCAGTGAAATTGCAAAAAAAGTGCAATCCCACACTTGTTTTTTGCTTGCCTATTTTGCTAGGTTCACTAAATGCTAAAACTGACCTGCCATTATGATTCTCCAGGTCACTACGAGTTCATAGACACCTAACATGACTAGGTTATTTTTCACCTAAGTGGTGAAAAAAAATTCCAAACTTTGCAAAAAACAAAACAAAACAAAATTGCGCCATTTTCCGATACTCGTAGCGTCTCCATTTTTCGTGATCTGTGGTCAGGTGAGGGCTTATTTTTTGCGTGCCGAGCTGGCGTTTTTAATGATAGCATTTTGGTGTAGATACGTTCTTTTGATCGCCCGTTATTGCATTTTAATGCAATGTCGTGGCGACCAAAAAAACGTAAATCTGGCGTTTCGAATTTTTTTCTCATTACGCCATTTAGCGATCAGGTTAATGCTTTTTTTTAATTGATAGATCGGGCGATTCTGAACGCGGCGATACCAAATATGTGTAGGTTTTTTTTTTTTTATTGATTTATTTTGATTGGGGCGAAAGGGGGGTGATTTAAACTTTTATGTTTTTTTTATTTTTTTCACATTTTTAAAAACTTTTTTTTTTTACTTTTGCCATGCTTCTATAGCCTCCATGGGAGGCTAGAAGCAGGCACAGCCCGATCGGCTCTGCTACATAACAGCGATCATCAGATCGCTGTTATGTAGCTAAAATGCAGGTGTGCTGTGAGCGCCGACCACAGGGGGGCGCTCACAGCCACCGGCAATCAGTAACCATAGAGGTCTCAAGGACCTCTATGGTTACAATGGAGGAGCATCGCCGACCCCCGATCATGTGACAGGGGTCGGCGATGCGCTCATATCCGGCCGCGCGGCCGGATGCGGTAGTTAAATGCCGCTGTCTGCGTTTGACAGCGGCATTTAACTAGTTAATAGCAGCGGGTGATCGCGATTTCACCCGCCGCTATTGCGCGCACATGTCAGCTGTAAAAAACAGCTGACATGTCGCGACTTTGATGTGCGCTCACCGCCGGAGCGCACATCAAAGCGGGGGTCCCGACATGTGACGTACTATACCGTCACATGTCGGGAAGGGGTTAAAAGATGAATGCAGCAGACTGCAGTATTGCATAGATGGTGTAGTGCAGCAGTGTCCTTGCTGTGCAGTGATGAGGCAATGACCCAAGGCAAGTTCAAACAAAAACAGGTTTAATGTCCAAAAAGAAAACTCACACAATGCACAGCATACTGTGTCCTCCGGGTCACAGCCGTTGACAATGAAAAAACAGTCCGTGTTTGGTTTCCGTAAGCGACCACACTACTGTGCAGCAGAGGTGCCAGACCTTTTTGGCTCTGTTTGGCCCTGTGGTCCCTCACACAGAGAAGGCTTCTGCAGACCATCTGCAAGCACATAACTAACACACCCAAACTCTCTTGCAGGGTTTTTTCCCTCTTTCCAGACTGTGGCCATGGGCCTCTTATACTGTAAGTTCTGGGCTGGAGGAAATGGACCAGCCCCACTACATTCCTGCAGTCCGTTTAAAAAATAAAAGCCCATACTGGGTTTTCCTGAATAATTTCTTGGTCAAATAACTTGACCCAGTTCGCACTCACTTTTATTCTGCCCTGTGACTCACAGGCAACCTGCTGTGAGCACAGGGCACTCCTGCAGATCTAATATGCTTCTGAGCACATCATGGGGGACTCATAGCGACCCTCACAAATGACACCGGTCACTGCCTCACAATGGATATGGCATACAGATCTCTATAGATCACTATCCCAAGAATGTCCTAGTCTGTAAAATAAAAGGGATGTGGGTAGGTAGGTTTCGAGAACACTGTTGAGCTTCTTTGGAATATACCTTTATCATTGGGCTGCTCTATGAGTTTTAAATTGCAGGCAGTCTAAGTCTATTATTTAAAGTGGGCAAATACATCTTCACTTTTACATTTCAAACTTTTACATTTCAGACTTTGCATAAGCTGTTCTTGACCCTGTCATCTTCTTCTCTAGTGCTCTCCCCATCTGTATATGAAGAAAAATAAGTAAGAAAGACAGAATGTTTTGTTTTAAAGACTTGTTATAAGCCAGGAAAGAAAGACCGCCTCTGTTCAGCCTGGGGTGGAAGATCTTCCCTTTTTGATGTGAACAAATAGTAAATAAGTTACAAATCATTTAAATTGTCACTGGAACTGCAGCTGCTGAGCATTTAATGGACTCCTGTTCTTAGCCAAAGCATTTTCTTATCTCAATAATATATTTAAAGGGAATGGTTCGCAATTTAAAATTGTTGTTATTTATATTTATTAATTATATAATCATTGTTTCTTTAAATGAAATACAATTTACTATTTTAACAATTTTTTTTAATTATTTTTTTTCTTTATCCACTGGGAGCTGACATTTTTATTTACTGATGTGTAAATATCTGAGCATGACACTTACACACTGCAAATACGGCAGCCTCAGACCAAAGGAGTCTGCGGTCAGTGGGCGACATCTCCTACACTGTGGCTCTCTAAGCTGTTAACTGGGCTTTCCAGATCTCAGCTATGGGGGAAGCCAGGCACCATGTTGTTGAAGCCCTGCTCTCTGCACTGAACAAGAATTTCCCCCTATCATCACTTACCAGTACCTGCATTGTTTAGTGAAGAATGGTGACAGGAGATCTGGGCATCAGAGCAGTGGTGGTAAGAGGCGATCCGGACATTAGAACATCGGTTGTAAAAAAAGGTCTATGCATCTGAGCAGTGTTGGTGAGAGGAGCAACCGGGGAAGAAGTGCTGAGAGAAGCACCAGGGCAGTGGTGTCGAGCACAGGTTGGGCAGCCTAGCTTAGTACTACTAATTCCAGGCTACTGAGTTGTTTTTCCTGCTGGAAAAATATATATTCAGGTCCTTGCTCTAATAAAACAGTGAGAACAGGACTGTGCCGGCAATTTCTTTGAGCGGCGAGAACAGGTCAGTAGTCTGGCAGTAGCAGTACAAAACCAGGTTGCCATACCTGTGCTCATGTCCACAGTGTTCAGAGTACAACAGTGAAATCATCATACTGTTCAGTATAACACTTCACTCAGATGTTTGTGATGAGGAGACATGTGAACGAGGCTTTACTGCTGCATCTGCAAAGCTCATCAGATCAGATGATTTTGTGATGGGCTATATCGCTCTGCACATTCAGCTTCAATATACAGAGCGCAGTTACGAGTGACAAAATCAACTCTTCTAATACATTTGAAGACACAGCATTAAAGCCTCATTCTGCTGTCTATTATTATTATTATTATTATTTATATAGCACCATTAATATCATGGTGCTGTACATGAGAAGGGGTTACATCAAAATACAAATATCACTTACAGTAAACAAAACTAACAATGGCAGACTTTAACAGAGGGAAGAGGACCCTGCCCTTGCGGGCTTACATTCTACAGGATTATGGGGAAGGAGACAGTAGGTCGAGGGTTGCAGTAGCTCCGATGGTGTTGAGGTGGCCGTGTGGTCATTACAGGCTGTAAGCTTCTTTGACGAGGTGGGTTTTCAGGTTTCTTTTGAAGGATCCAAATGTGGTGGATAACCAGATGCTTTGGGGCACAGAATTCCAGAGGATGGGGGATATTCTGGAGAAGTATTGGAGGCGATTGGGTGAGGAGCCAATAAGTGTGGAGGAGAGAAGAAGGTCTTGGGAGGACCGGAGATTACGTGAGGGAAGATATTGAGAGATTAGTTTGGAAATATATGGAGGAGAAAGTTTATGGATGGCTTTGTAGGTCAGTGTTAGTAGTTTAAACTGGATACACTGGGAAATTGAGAGCCAGTGAAGGGATTTGCAAAGAGAGGAAGCAGAAGTGTAGCGAGGAGAGAGATTAATTAGTCGGGCAGCAGAGTTAAGGACGGACTGGAGGGGGGTATCATGTATGTCTTAATGAGGCTTTACACTGAGCAGAGATTAGTCAACAACTAGGAAAAGGTCTTAAAGGGTCTTAAAGATTAAATAAAAGAAGTATAAATAAAATTTAAATCACTCACTCTCCCCCATAAAAGTAGTACTCCCATACTGTGGTGTAAGTGTAGGTACATATTAACTCATCTTACCCGGTTCCCAGCAATGATCCAGTCCTCCTCTCAGGAATGTGATAGCGGTTCTGGCTCTCCGGATTACACAGTGCTCTGTGTACGAGCTGGAAGTTGCTATTGCAATGTAAACCTATGGAGTGCTGCAGTGCGAGTCGACAGGTCAGAATCTCAATCATATGACTGAGAAAAAGACCACAGCAGCAGGTGAAGAAGATGATCGGTGAGCTAATCAATACACTTACAAATGAGTAGATACAATTTTACATAAGTTTAGAGAATAAAACATGAAAAGAAGCGCTTCTTTAACCCCTTTCCGACATCGGGCGTAATAGTACGCTGATGTCAGAGTCCCTCACTTTGATGTGGGCTCCGGCGGTGAGCCCACATCTTTCCTGGTACATCAGCTGTTTTTAACAGCTGATGTGCCCACAATCCACCAGCGGCTATTAACCCATTAAATGCCGTTGTCAAACATTGACAACAGCATTTAACTCGCGCTTCCGGCCATCGGGTCGGAAACCCACCCACCAGTTACCCCTGTTATGTGATCGCGGGTCACCGGTTCATTAGCATGACAACCACAGGTCTCCTGGAGACCTCTATGGTTATCACTGCCAGATTGCTGTGAGAGCCACCCAGTGGACGGCGCTCAAAGCAAGTGAGTAAATCTAGTACATAGAGGCGATCTGTTCATTGCCTCTATGTAGCAGAGCAGATCGGGTTGTGGCAGCTTCTAGTCTCCCATGGAGATTATTGAAGCATGCCAAAAGTAAAAAAAAAATGGATTTAAAAATATAAAAAAATATAAAAGTTCAAATCGCCCCCCTTTTGCCCCATTCAAAATAAAACAATAAAAAAAATCAAACATACACATATTTGGTATCGCCGCGTTCAGAATCGCCTGATATATCAATAAAAAGAAAGGATTAACCTTATCTCTAAATCGTGAAGCGAGAAAAAAAGTCCAAACAACAGAATTACATTTTTTGGTCGCCGCAACATTGCATTTAAATGAAATAACAGGTGATCAAAAGATCGCATCTGCACCAAAATGGTATCATTAAAAATGTCAGCTCGGCACGCAAAAATAAGCCTTTACCAAACCCAAGATTGCGAAAAATAGAGTTGCTACGAGTATCAGAAAATGGCGCAAATTTTTTTTTTAACAAAGTTTGGAATTTTTTTTTTCACCACTTAGATAAAAAAGAACCTAGACATGTTTGGTGTCTATGAACTCATAATGACCTGGAGAATTATAATGGCAGATCAGTTTTAGCATTTAGTGAACCTAGTAAAAAAGAAAAACAACTGAGGGATCGCAATTTTTTCCCATTTTCTAGTACAAGACGTGGTAAAACCAATGGTGTTGTTCAAAAGTACAACTCGTCCCACAAAAATAAGCCCTCACAAGGCCATAGTGATGGAAAAATAAAAAGAGTTATGGCTGTGAGATGAAGGGAGCAAAAAAAAACCCGTAAAACCGGAGGTTAAAGGGTGGAAAAAAAAAATGAAAATAGTTTGTATTTTCACATCTGTAAAAGTCTGGTCAATAGTGTTGAGCATTCCGATGCTGCAAGTATCGGGTATCGGCCGATACTTGCTGTATCGGAATTCCGATACCGGGATTCCGATACTCTTGTGGTATCGGGTATCGGGTATCGCAACAACATTAATGTTAAAATGTGTAAAAGAGAGAATTAAAATAAAAAATATCGCTATACTCACCTGTCCGACGCAGCCGGGACTTCAGCGAGGGAACCGGCAGCGTTGTTTGTTTAAAATTCGCGCTATTACTTGGTTACGTGAATTCCCGGCTTGTGATTGGTCAGGTCGGCCATGTTGCCGGGACGCGGACCAATCACAGCAAGCCGTGACGAAATTACGTCACGGCTTGCTGTGATTGGTCCGCGTCCCGGCAATATGGCCGCCCTGACCAATCACAAGCCGTGACGTCACGGGAGGCTGGACACGCGCCCATTTTAAAATGAGCGCGTCCAGCCTCCCGGCTTGTGATTGGTTGACCGCGGCGCAACCAATCACAAGCCGTGACGTCACGGGAGGCTGGACACGCGCCCATTTTAAAATGAGCGCGTCCAGCCTCCCGGCTTGTGATTGGTTGACCGCGGCGCAACCAATCACAAGCCGTGACGTCACGGGAGGCTGGACACGCGCCCATTTTAAAATGAGCGCGTGTCCAGCCTCCCGTGACGTCACGGCTTGTGATTGGTCAGGGCGGCCATATTGCCGGGACGCGGACCAATCACAGCAAGCCGTGACGTAATTTCGTCACGGCTTGCTGTGATTGGTCCGCGTCCCGGCAACATGGCCGACCTGACCAATCACAAGCCGGGAATTCACGTAACCAAGTAATAGCGCGAATTTTAAACAAACAACGCTGCCGGTTCCCTCGCTGAAGTCCCGGCTGCGTCGGACAGGTGAGTATAGCGATATTTTTTATTTTAATTCTTTCTTTTACACATTTATATGGTTCCCAGGGCCTGAAGGAGAGTTTCCTCTCCTTCAGACCCTGGGAACCATCAGGAATACCGTCCGATACATGAGTCCCATTGACTTGCATTGGGATCGGGTATCGGTATCGGATTGGATTCCGATACTGTGACGGTATCGGCCGATACTTTCCGATACCGATACTTTCCGATATCGGAAAGTATCGCTCAACACTACTGGTCAATGAAAATTTAAAATAAAAGAACCCTTTCGGTAAATGTCATTATCAGAAAAATAATCAAAATGCCTAAATTTTTTCAGTTACCACATGTTAAAAAACACATTAAAAAAGCAAATAAAACATTATGTGTAACCTAAAATGGTACCAGTAAAAATATAAGCTCAACACACAAAAAAGCCACCACATATCTCCATTAAGAGAGAAATAAAAATTCAGAAACTGGTGCCACCTACCAAAATTTTTTTTAAACTTTGAATTTTTTTAATTAACTTTAAATAATCAAATCAATTCAAGCTTGCAGAAAAGACAGAATTTGCACTGCTAGCCGTCCTTGATGACACTTTCCACGTCAGTATAACTTTGCAGTTACCATCAAAATGGCTTTGCACTGTGATCCTAAACTTCATCCTCCCTTATCCTCTTGCAAACACCCAGAAGGGAAAGTAAGGAGTGACATCAGACATATGTGAGCAGATCCTGCCCGCATTTACTGCAATTGTAGTGCGAGGTAGCATTACTCTAGGATTTCATGACACGTCAGCAGATGCTCCCTTTAGGCCGGCGTCACACTAGAGAGGAATACGGATGAGGGAGAGGCGCAAAAACAATGTATTGCACATGGACCAATGTTTCTCTATGGGGCAGCTTCCATCAGCCGTATATTTCTCGGCCATATTTTATGGGCTGAGAAAATCGCAGCATGCTGCAATTGTCAGCATATTCCGAAAAAAATATGCCAATGAAAGTCTATGGGGACGAGAAAAATACAGATTACACACGGACCATGCGTGTGACTTGCGAGAAATACGCAAGACTTTTCCAGGTGACAGGAAATGGGCAAAGCCATTATCAGGAAGCTTAGACATGCAAAAACAGCTCCAGACATCCCGGGAGAACACCTCCACGGAGTCCTGTAGCATGTCCTCCTTCATAAACGTGGAGATGCTTCTTGTTCTGGTCCAAGAAAGGCCTGAAATATGGGACCAGAGGGATGCCCACTACTCCAACCGGGCCAGAAAAGAGGCGGCATGGAGGAGGATATGTGGTCTACTTTTTTCGGATTTTGAAGAGCGGCCACGTGAGGGACAGCAACAACTAAGTAAGTTCACTCATGTTTTTGAAATAATATTATAAACTGCACTAAATAACAGGTTTTCACACTATCCCCTTAATTCCTAGCCTGATGTTTTTAATCAAATTATTATAATTGAAGATAATGTTTGAAAAACACAGCTTACTAGGCCACATGACTATGTAAAATCTCAGTAAACTTGTTGTACCACTGCGCACAATGCCCTTATACATTATTTTATTGTCTGTCATTGCAGTGGAAGATGTTATGAGACACTAGTGCAGCATCCGCGACCAGTATAGGAGGGAAAGACAGCAGCGGGCCAGGAGTGGTGATTCCACACCTAAAAAAAGAAAATATATTTATTTTGACCGCCTGTCATTTCTCAATCCCAGTATGGATCTCAGACTGTAAGTTCATACCCCACACCACATTACACATATGTATTTTATGCTCATATGTTTAATCTTTTTTTTTATTTCACACTTTCATAACAGAACTCAGTCCAACCTCACTGAGAGGGAGGCAGGGTCAGATTCAGAGGCCATAATTTATCCGGTCAGGGAAGGTGATGAAGAGGTGGCTGGCCCATCTTCTCAGCCTTACAGCTGCATCCCTCAAGGTCCTTCTGCACCAGCACCAGAAGCTCCTCCAACAACAGGCCCAGAAGCAGCAACAGCACCCACAGCTGCACCACCACCCACAGCTGCACCAGCACCCGTCAGCCTGAAAGATCCAGGAAACAGCAGCAGCCCTACTGTACCCCTGGAGGCCTCACCACAGCCTGCTGTGATTTCTCGTCCTGGGCAACAAAGAAGATCCATGATACAAGGAGGCATGTGAATATGGGGGTTCTGAACTATCTGTCCAGGGCTGCCCAGGATGAGGGTGAGGAGGCATATTCCCACAGCCTGGCCCGGTAGTATATACTATGTGGCTGCTTTATACTATGTGGTTGTGCTATATACTACATGGCAGTGCTATATACTACGTGGCTGTGCTATATGCTACGTGGCTGTGCTATATACGATGTTGCTGTGCTATATACTACATGGATGTGTTGTATACTACGTGGCTGTGCTACATTTTGCACTCCGAGCCCCCGACATTCTGGGACCAATCAGTGACATACGCAGTCCAGCCGCGAATTGATGTGGGTTTTAACCCCTTCCCGACCTTTGACGCATACGCTGCGTCATGAAAGTCTGTGCCAATCCGACCTATGACGCAGCGTATGCGTCATGGAATGATCGCGTCCCTGCAGATCGGGTGAAAGGGTTAACTCCGATTTTACCCGATCTGCAGAGACAGGGGGAGTGGTGCTTCAGCCCAGGGGGGGTGGCTTCACCCCCCCGTGGCTACGATCGCTCTGATTGGCTGTTGAAAGTGAAACTGCCAATCAGAGCGATTTGTAATATTTCACCTAAAAAACTGGTGAAATATTACAATCCAGCCATGGCCGATGCTGCAATATCATCGGCCATGGCTGGAAATACTCAAGTGACCCCCCCCACACCCACCGATCGCCCCCCCAGTCCTCCGTTATGGGGTCCGGTCCCCTCCGTCCGCCTGCCGGCTCCCCCGTCCTCCTGTCCGCTCCCTCCTTGCTCAGATCCACCCCCCCTGTGCTCCGATCACCCCCCCTGTGCTCCGATCCACCCCCCCACCACCCCTTCATACTTACCGATCCTCCCGGTGTCTGGCCGTCTCCTCGCTGGGCGCCGCCATCTTGGAAAATGGCGGGCGCATGCTCAGTGCGCCCGCTGAATCTGCCAGTCGGCAGATTCATTACAAGTACATTTTGATCGCTGTGGTAGGTTCTATCACAGCGATCAAAATAAAAAAAATAATAAATAACCCCCCCCTTTATCACCCCCATAGGTAGGGACAATAATAAAATAAAGAATTTTTTTTTTTTCTTTTTCCACTAGGGTTAGGGTTAGAACTAGGGTTAGAACTAGGGGTAGGGTTAGGGGTAGGGTTAGGGTTACGGGTAGGGTTAGGGGTAGGGTTATGGCATGTGCACACAGAGCGGATCGGCCGCGGATCCGCAGCGGATCGGCCGCGGATCCGCAGCGGATCGGCAGCGGATCGGCAGCGGATCCGCAGCGGATCGGCAGCGGATCGGCAGCGGATCCGCAGCGGATCGGCAGCGGATCGGCCGCGGATCCGCAGCGGATCGGCAGCGGATCGGCAGCGGATCGGCAGCAGATCCGCAGCGGATCCGCAGCGGATCGGCAGCGGATCGGCAGCGGATCGGCTGCGGATACGCAGCGGATCGGCAGCGGATCGGCAGCGGATCGGCCGCGGATCCGCAGCGGATCGGCAGCGGATACGCAGCGGATACGCAGCGGATCGGCAGCGGATCCGCAGCGGATCGGCCGCGGATCCGCAGCGGATCCGCAGCGGATCGGCTGCGGATCCGCAGCGGATCGGCAGCGGATCCGCAGCGGATCGGCCGCGGATCCGCAGCGAATCCGCAGCGGATTGGCCGCGGATCCGCAGCGGATTGGCCGCGGATCCGCATCGGATTGGCCGCGGATCCGCAGCGGATTGGCCGCTGCAAATTCGAAGCAGTTTTCCATCAGGTTTACAGTACCATGTACACCTAAGGAAAACCAAATCCGCTGTGCCCATGGTGCGGAAAATTCCGTGCAGAAACGCTGCGTTGTATTTTCCGCAGCATGTCAATTCTTTGTGCGAATTCCGCAGCGTTTTACACCTGTTCCTCAATAGGAATCCGCAGGTGAAATCCGCACAAAAAAACACTGGAAATCTGCTGTAAATCCGCAGGTAAAACGCAGTGCCTTTTACCTGCAGATTTTTAAAAAATCATGCGGAAAAATCTCACACGAATCCGCAACGTGGGCACATAGCCTTAGGGTTAGGGTTGGAATTAGAGTTAGGGTTGGAATTAGGGCTAGGGTTTGAAATAGGGTTAAGATTAGGCTTGTGGTTAGGGTTACGGATAGGGTTAGGGGTGTGTTGGGGTTACAGTTGTGGTTAGGGTTGGGATTAGGGTTACGGTTGGGATTAGGGTTAGGATTAGGGTTGGAATTAGGGTTACGGGTGTGTTGCGGTTAGGGTTGTGGTTAGGGTTGTGTTGGGGTTAGGGTTGTGATTAGGGTTATGGCTACAGTTGGGATTAGGCTTAGGGGTGTGTTGGGGTTAGTGTTGAAGTTAGAATTGAGGGGTTTCCACTGTTTAGGCACATCAGGGGTCTCCAAACGCAACATGGCGCCACCATTGATTCCAGCCAATCTTGCGTTCAAAAAGTCAAATGGTGCTCCCGCCCTTCCAAGCCCCGACGTGCGCCCAAACAGTGGTTTACCCCCACATTTGGGGTACCAGTGTACTCAGGACAAACTGGGCAACAACTGTTGGGGTCCAATTTCTCCTGTTACCCTTGCAAAAATAAAAAATTACTTGCTAAAACATAATTTTTGAGGAAAGAACAATTATTTTTTATTTTCACGGCTCTGCGTTATAAACTTCTGTGAAGCACTTGGGGGTTGAAAGTGCTCACCACACATCTAGATTAGTTCCTTGGGGGTCTAGTTTCCAAAATGGGGTCACTTGTGGGGTGTTTCTACTGTTTAGGCACATCAGGGGCTCTGCAAATGCAATGTGACGCCCGCAGACCATTCCATCAAAGTCTGCATTTCAAATGTCACTACTTCCCTTCCGAGCCCTGACGTGTGCCCAAACAGTGGTTTACCCCCACATATGGGGTATCAGCGTACTCACAACAAACTGAGCAACAAATATTGGGGTCCAAATTCTCCTGTTACCCTTGTGAAAATAAAAAATTGCTTGCTAAAACATCTTTTTTGAGGAAAGAAAAATGATTTTTTATTTTCACAGCTCTGCGTTGTAAACTTCTGTGAAGCACTTGGAGATTGAAAGTGCTCACCACACATCTAGATTAGTTCCTTGGGGGGTCTAGTTTCCAAAATGGGGTCACTTGTGGGGGGTTTCTACTGTTTAGGCATATCAGGGGCTCTGCAAACGTAACATGATGCCCGCAGACCATTCCATCAAAGTCTGCATTCCAAAACGTCACTACTTCCCTTCCGAGCCCCGGCATGTGCCCAAACAGTGGTTTACCCCCACATATGGGGTATCAGCGTACTCAGGAGAAACTGGACAACAACTTTTGGGGTCCAATTTCTCCTGTTACTCTTGCAAAAATAAAAAATTCTGGGCTAAAAAAATATTTTTGAGGAAAGGAAACACGTTTATTATTTTCACGGCTCTGCGTTATAAACTTCTGTGAAGCACTTGGGGGTTCAAAGTGCTCACCACACATCTAGATAAGTTCCCTTGGGGGTCTAGTTTCCAAAATGGAGTCACTTGTGGGGAGTTCCTACTGTTTAGGCACATCAGGGGCTCTGCAAACGCAACCTGACGCCCGCAGAGCATTCCATCAAAGTCTGCATTTCAAAACGTCACTACTTCCCTTCCGAACCCCGACGTGTGCCAAAACAATGGTTTACCCCCACATATGGGGTATCAGCGTACTCAGGAGAAACTGGACAACAACTTTTGGGGTCCAATTTCTCCTGTTACTCTTGCAAAAATAAAAAATTCTGGGCTAAAAAATATTTTTGAGGAAAGGAAACACGTTTATTATTTTCACGGCTCTGCGTTATAAACTTCTGTGAAGCACTTGGGGGTTCAAAGTGCTCACCACACATCTAGATAAGTTCCTTGGGGGTCTAGTTTCCAAAATCGAGTCACTTGTGGGGAGTTCCTACTGTTTAGGCACATCAGGGGCTCTGCAAACGCAACCTGACGCCCGCAGAGCATTCCATCAAAGTCTGCATTTCAAAACGTCACTACTTCCCTTCCGAACCCCGACGTGTGCCAAAACAATGGTGTACCCCCACATATGGGGTATCAGCGTACTCAGGAGAAACTGGACAACAACTTTTGGGGTCCAATTTCTCCTGTTACCCTTGGGAAAATAAAAAATTGTGGGCTAAAAAATCATTTTTGAGAAAAGAAAAATTATTTTTTATTTTCATGGCTCTGCGTTATAAACTTCTGTGAAGCACTTGGGGGTTCAAAGTGCTCACCACACATCTAGATTAGTTCCTTGGGAGGTCTAGTTTCCAAAATGGGGTCACTTGTGCTGGCGCTCCAATGTTTAGGCACACAGGGGCTCTCCAAACGCGACATGGTGTCCGCTAATGATTGGAGCTAATTTTCCATTCAAAAAGCCAAATGGCGTGCCTTCCCTTCCGAGCCCTGCCGTGCGCCCAAACAGTGGTTTACCCCCACATATGGGGTATCATCGTACTCAGGACAAACTGGACAACAACATTTGGGGTCCAATTTCTCCTATTATCCTTGGGAAAATAAAAAATTCTGGGCTAAAAATAATTTTTGAGGAAAGAAAAATTATTTTTTTATTTTCACAGCTCTGCGTTATAAACTTCTGTGAAGCACCTGGGGGTTGTAAGTGCTCACTATGCATCTAGATAAGTTCCTTGGGGGGTCTAGTTTCCAAAATGGGGTCACTTGTAGGGGAGCTCCAATGTTTAGGCACACAGGGGCTCTCCAAACGCGACATGGTGTCCGCTAACGATTGGAGCTAATTTTCCATTCAAAAAGTCAAATGGCACGCCTCCCCTTCCGAGCCTTGCCGTGCACCCAAACAGTGGTTTACCCCCACATATGAGGTATCGGCATACTCAGGAGAAATTGCCCAACAAATTTTAGGATCCATTTTATCCTGTTGCCCATGTGAAAATGAAAGAATTGAGGCTAAAAGAAATTTTGTGTGAAAAAAAGTACTTTTTCATTTTTGCGGATCAATTTGTGAAGCACCTGGGGGTTTAAAGTGGTCACTATGCCTCTAGATGAGTTCCTTGGGGGGTCTAGTTTCCAAAATGGGGTCACTTGTGGAGGAGCTCCAATGTTTAGGCACACAGGGGCTTTCCAAACGCAACATGGTGTCCGCTAACGATGGAGATAATTTTTCATTCAAAAAGTCAAATGGCGCTCCTTCCCTTCCGAGCCTTACCATGTGCCCAAACAGTGGTTTACCCCCACATGTGAGGTATTGGTGTACTCAGGAGAAATTGCCCAACAAAATTTAGGATCCATTTTATCCTGTTGCCCATGTGAAAATGAAAAAATTGAGGCTAAAATAATTTTTTTGTGAAAAAAAAGTACTTTTTCATTTTTACGGATCAATTTGTGAAGCACCTGGGGGTTTAAAATGCTCACTATGCTTCTAGATAAGTTCCTTGGGGGGTCTAGTTTCCAAAATGGGGTCACTTGTGGGGGAGCTCCAATGTTTAGGCACACGGGGGCTCTCCAAACGTGACATGGTGTCCGCTAAAGATTGGAGCCAATTTTTCATTCAAAAAGTCAAATGGCGCTCCTTCCCTTCCGAGCCCTGCCGTGCGCCCAAACAGTGGTTTACCCCCACATATGAGGTATCAGCGTACTCAGGACAAATTGGACAACAACGTCCGTGGTCCAGTTTCTCCTATTACCGCTGGGAAAATAAAAAATTGTTGCTAAAAGATCATTTTTGTGACTAAAAAGTTAAATGTTCATTTTTTACTTCCATGTTGCTTCTGCTGCTGTGAAACACCTGAAGGGTTAATAAACTTCTTGAATGTGGTTTTGAGCACCTTGAGGGGTGCAGTTTTTAGAATGGTGTCACTTTTGGGTATTTTCAGCCATATAGAACCCTCAAAATGACTTCAAATGTGAGGTGGTCCCTAAAAAAAATGGTTTTGTAAATTTTGTTGTAAAAATGAGAAATCACTGGTCAAATTTTAACCCTTATAACTTCCTAGCAAAAAAAAAAATTGTTTCCAAAATTGTGCTGATGTAAAGTAGACATGTGGCAAACGTTATTTATTAACTATTTTGTGTCACATAACTCTCTGGTTTAACAGAATAAAAATTCAAAATGTGAAAATTGCGAAATTTTCAAATTTTTTGCCAAATTTCTGTTTTTTTCACAAATTATCTCAGAAATTATCGACCTAAATTTACCACTAACATGAAGCCCAATATGTCACGAAAAAACAGTCTCAGAATCGCTAGGATCCGTTGAAGCGTTCCGGAGTTATTACCTCATAAAGGGACACTGGTCAGAATTGCAAAAAACGGCAAGGTCATTAAGGCCAAAATAGGCTGGGTCATGAAGGGGTTAAAGCACACTTCGCTAATCAGCGATATTGGCGTGGTAAAATGATAAAATGTATAGGGAGCTGTAGGTACCATTATACAATGTATAAGGAGCTGTGAGGACCAAAATGCAATGTATAGGGAGCTGTGGGTACCATCATACAGTGCATAGGGAGCTGTGGGAACCATTGTACAGTGTGTAGGGAGCTGTGGGTAGTATCATACAGTATATAGAAGGCCTATGTGGCCCATGTATGACCGCAAAGTCATCTGGGTAATTTCACAATGCATCTCTGGGAACGGAAGCTGATGGCAGCCTCGCCACTCGCGCGCATCAGTGGACGCTGGAGGGTGAGTATATAACTATTTTTTATTTTAATTATTTTTTTTTTAACAGAGATAGGGTGCCCACACTGCTGTATACTATGTGGGCTATGTTATATACTGCATGATTGATATAAACTACGTGGGCAGTGTTATATACTGTGTGGGCTGTGTTATTTACTGCGTGCGCTGTGTTATACACTACGTGGCTGCTATATACTATGTGGCTGCTATATACTACATGGCTGTGCTATATACTATGTGTCTGCTATATACTATGTGGCTGCTACATACTATGTGACTGCTATATACTATGTGGCTGCTATATACTATGTGGCTGCTATATACTATGTGGCTGCTATATACTACGTGGCTGTGCTATATACTACGTGGCTGTGCTTTATACTACGTGGCTGTGCTATATACTACGTGGCTGCTATATACTACGTGGCTGCTATATACTATGTGGCTGCTATATACTATGTGGCTGCTTTATACTACATGGATGTGCTATATACTATGTGGCTGTGCTATATACTACGGGCTGTGCTGTATACTACGTGGCTGCTAAATACTATGTGGCTGTATGTGTTATATAGTACGTGGGCTGTGTTATATACTACGTGGCTGTGCTATACACTACGTGGCTGTGCTATAAACTATGTGGCTGTGCTATATACTATGTGGCTGCTATATACTATGTGGCTGTGCTATATACTACATGGCTGTGCTATATACTACGTGGCTGTGCTATATACTACGTGGCTGTGCTATATGCTACATTGCTGTGGTATATACTACGTGGCTGTGCTATATACTACGTGGCTGTGTTATATACTACGTGGCTGTGCTACATCCTTCACCCCGAACCCCCGACATCATACGACCAATCAGTGACATACGCAGTCCAGCCGCGAATTGACGCGGGATTTAAACCACACTTTGCTAATCAGCGATATTGGCGTGGTATTTAAACACCGCTTCGGTCATTGGTCACGCCCGGCCAGCCGCGACCAATCAGCGACAGGCTCAGTCCGGCCGCAAATTGGCACCAGATTTGAACCATGTTTCATTAATCGGCCAGCCGTGCGCGACCAATCAGCGATATTGGCGCGGAATTTAACCCCCACTCAAAGCGCGACGTACATACATACATACATACATATTCTAGAATACTCAATGCATTACAATCGGGACACCATCTAGTACAGTATATATTGTGCTACGGAGACCTTCATACAGTATATATGGTGCTGCAGAGCCATTATAGAGTATATAAGGATTTGTAGGAGCCATTATACCGATTATGGGGAGCTGTAGGTGTATCATACTGGATATATGGTGCTGTGGGAACCATGATAAAATGTATAGGGAGCTGTAGGTACCATTATACAATGTATAAGGAGCTGTGAGGACCAAAATACAATGTATAGGGAGCTGTGGGGACCATTGTACAGTGTGTAGGGAGCTGTGGGTAGTATCATACAGTATATAGAAGGCCTATGTGGACACTCAGGACATTATTTCTATAAGGCTGCTTTCACACATCAGGTTTTTCGCCGCATGCCGGTTCTGGTGTCGTGCCACAGTGCCGGATCCGGCTTATTTTGTAAAAACCGGATGAGACGGATCCGTTTTTCAGCCAGATCAGGTGTCCGGATCCGGCGAGAAACCGGATCCGTCTCATCCGGTTGTCATCCGTTTTGTCCGGTTTTCCATCCAGTTTTTGACGGATCCGGTTTCTAGAAACGCCCCCTGAAAGGCTAAAAAGGTGATTGGCCCACTGAAAACTATATGTACAGTGTTCCTACAGCCCATCTGTGACAGGTTTGAGAGGAGCAAGATACATAGCAAGATGGATGGCATTATTGCGAAGATTCTGCAGAACAACGTGGATTTCATCGTGGAGGCGAATCGATTGAAAGCAATTGTTATTGAGAAGGAGTGAGAGAGACAGCGTGTCATGCGTCTGCGCCGACGCCGTTTGTGAATCCACCCCATCACAGCACAGAGAATGACGTGGGGAGTCTTTTCTACTTTATACATGGAGCTACGAGGAGACCCTGACAAGTTTTTCAGCTATGTGCGGATGAAAGCTGAGAACTATGATGTATTGGTGGAGCAGGTTGAACATCTAATAAGAAGGAGTGATACATATTTGTTGTGAACTCCGTTTTCAGGCTCCCTCTTGTGGTCACAGATGGTATTGTGTGACTTTGGTTTTTTGGCTCACCCTGGTGGTTTGGTTTATTATCCTGCGGGTCTGGCTGGATCAGCTGCCTCGTTATTCACCAGGGAGGTTCCTATTTAGCTCTGCTTCACTTCCACTTGTTGCCGGCTGTCAATGTATTCAGTGCTATTCTGATTACTCCTGGTTATCTCGTTTTTTGCCTCTTCAGGATAAGCTAAGTTCTGTTTGAATATTTTTTGCTCATCTGCCTGCAATATGATTTCTGTGTAAGATGAGTCTAGTCCAGCTTGCTAATATGTGATTTTTTGTTGCTGGTAAGCTCTGGGGTACGGAGTTGCTTCCCCCGCACCGTTAGTTGGTGCGGGGGCTTGAGCAATCTCTGCGTGGATATTTTGAATAGGGTTTTTTATTGACCGCACAGTTTCCTTCCTATTTTCTGCTATCTAGTATTAGCGGGCCTCATTTGCTAAATCTGATTTCATCTCTGTGTTTGTGCTTTCCCCTTAACTCACCGTTAATATTTGTGGGGGGCTATTCTATATCTTTGGGGTCATTCCACTGAGGCAAGAGAGGACTTTCTTTCCCTCCAGGAATAGTCAGTTTCTCAGGCCGTGAAGAGACGTTTAGGATTTTCAGGTAACGTTCCACGGCTACTTATAGTTGTTTGCGGATAGGATCAAGTTGCGGTCAATCTAGTTACCACCTCCCCAGAGCTAGTCGTCTGTTCAGTTACTTAGCTAGTTCGTTCTGCGATCCTTGCCATTAGGAACATAACAGTACAGCCGGCCAGTAAAGTGTTAATTGCATGGCAGAAGCAGGAGAAAAGAAGCTTGGAGAATTTTTTTTTTTTTTTTTTGCTGCCGTGTGTCTAGCTGCTGTGTGTCTGGCTTCTCTCCTCCTCTTAATTTTGGTGTGGCTATGAGTTCAGCTGCTGATATGGATATCCAGAGTTTAGCCTCCAGTGTAGATCATCTTGCTGCAAGGGTACAAAGTATTCAGGATTTTGTTGTGCACAGTCCTATGTCAGAGCCTAGAATACCTATTCCGGAGTTGTTTTCTGGAGATAGATCTAGGTTCCTGAATTTTAAGAACAATTGCAAATTGTTTCTTTCTTTGAAACCTCGTTCCTCTGGGGATTCTGTTCAGCAAGTTAAGATTATTATTTCTTTCTTGCGTGGCGATCCTCAAGATTGGGCTTTCACATTGGCTCCAGGGGATCCTGCATTGCTCAGTGTGGATGCGTTTTTTCTGGCCCTTGGATTGCTCTATGAGGAACCTAATCTTGAGAACCAGGCTGAAAAAGCGTTGTTGGCCCTCTCTCAGGGGCAAGATGATGCAGAGGTGTACTGCCAGAAATTTCGGAAATGGTCGGTGCTTAGTCAATGGAATGAGTGTGCCCTGGCTGCAAATTTCAGAAAAGGTCTTTCTGAAGCCATTAAGAATGTCATGGTGGGGTTCCCTACGCCTGCAGGTCTGAATGAGTCAATGACTCTGGCCATTCAGATTGATCGGTGTTTGCGGGAGCGCAAACCTGCGCATCATTTGGCGGTGTCTGCTGAACAGACACCTGAGTTTATGCAATGTGATAGAATTCTGACCAGAAGTGAACGGCAAAATTATAGACGGCAAAATGGGTTGTGCTTTTACTGTGGTGACTCAGCTCATGTTATCTCAGCATGCTCTAAGCGCACAAGAGAGATTGATAAATCTGTCACCATCGGTACTTTACAGCCTAAGTTTATTTTGTCTGTTACCCTGATTTGTTCCCTGTCATCTTACCCGGTTATGGCTTTTGTGGATTCAGGTGCTGCCCTGAGTCTGATGGATTTGTCATTTGCCAGGTGCTGTGGTTTTGTTTTGGAGCCTTTAAAATTCCCTATTACACTAAGGGGAATTGATGCTACACCATTGGCTACGAATAAACCTCAGTACTGGACACATGTGACCATGTGCATGACTACTGTTCATCAGGAGGTGATTCGCTTTCTTGTATTGCATAATTTGCATGATGTTGTCGTGTTGGGCCTGCCATGGTTGCAGACTCATAATCCAGTCCTGGATTGGAAAGCAATGTCTGTGTCAAGTTGGGGTTGTCAGGGAATTCATGGCGACGCTCCTGTGGTGTCAATTGCTTCATCCACTCCTTCTGAGGTCCCTGCGTTTTTGTCGGATTACCAGGATGTATTTGATGAGCCCAAACTCAGTTCTCTACCTCCTCATAGGGATTGTGATTGTGCTATAAATTTGATTCCTGGTAGTAAGTTTCCTAAGGGACGACTTTTCAATTTGTCAGTGCCGGAGCATGCTGCTATGCGGACTTATATAAAGGAGTCTTTGGAGAAAGGACTTATTCGCCCCTCCTCCTCCCCTCTTGGTGCGGGGTTCTTTTTTGTTCCCTGAGACCTTGTATTGATTATCGCCTTCTAAACAAAATGACGGTCAAATTTCAGTATCCTTTGCCATTGTTATCTGATCTGTTTGCTCGCATTAGGGGGTCTAGTTGGTTCACCAAGATAGATCTTCGTGGTGCGTATAACCTTGTGCGTATTAAGCAGGGTGATGAATGGAAAACTGCATTTAATACGCCCGAAGGCCATTTTGAGTACTTGGTGATGCCTTTTGGACTTTCTAACGCTCCTTCTGTCTTTCAGTCCTTTATGCACGACATCTTCCGTGAATATCTGGATAAATTTATGATTGTGTATCTGGATGATATTCTGTTTTTTTCGGATGATTGGGAGTCCCATGTTAAGCAGGTCAGGATGGTGTTTCAGGTCCTGCGTGCCAATGCTTTATTTGTGAAGGGCTCAAAATGTCTTTTTGGAGTCCAGAAGGTTTCTTTTTTGGGTTTCATTTTTTCTCCTTCTGCTATTGAGATGGACCCAGTCAAGGTTCAGGCTATTCATGACTGGACTCAGCCTACATCTGTTAAGAGTCTTCAGAAGTTCTTGGGTTTTGCTAATTTTTAACGTCGCTTCACCGCTAATTTTTCTGGTGTTGTTAAGCCATTGACGGATTTGACCAAGAAGGGTTCTGATGTTACTAATTGGTCTCCTGCGGCTGTGGAGGCCTTTCGGGAGCTGAAGCGCCGGTTTTCTTCGGCTCCGGTCTTATGTCAGCCAGACGTCTCCCTTCCTTTCCCGGTCGAGGTTGATGCTTCTGAGATTGGAGCGGGGGCTGTTTTGTCGCAGAGAAGCTCTGATGGCTCTGTGATGAAGCCATGTGCTTTCTTTTCTAGAAAGTTTTCGCATGCCGAGCGGAATTATGATGTTGGTAATCGGGAGTTGTTGGCTATGAAGTGGGCATTTGAGGAGTGGCGACATTGGCTCGAGGGAGCTAAGCATCGTGTGGTGGTCTTGACTGATCACAAGAATTTGATTTATCTCGAGTCGGCCAAGCGGCTGAATCCTAGACAGGCTCGTTGGTCATTGTTTTTCTCTCGTTTTGATTTTGTGGTCTCATACCTGCCTGGTTCGAAGAATGTGAAGGCTGATGCTCTTTCTAGGAGTTTTGTGCCTGACTCTCCTGGTGATTCAGAGCCAGCTGGTATCCTCAGAGAAGGGGTGATTTTGTCTGCCATCTCCCCAGATTTGCGACGAGTGCTGCAGGAGCTTCAGGCGGATAGACTTGACCGTTGTCCACCGGAGAGACTGTTTGTCCCGGATAGATGGACCAGCAGAGTTATTTCCGAGGTTCATTCTTCGGTGTTGGCAGGCCATCCTGTGATTTTTGGTACCAGAGATTTGGTGGCTAGGTCCTTCTGGTGGCCTTCCTTGTCTCGGGATGTGCGTTCCTTTGTGCAGTCTTGTGGAATTTGTGCTCGGGCTAAGCCTTGCTGTTCTCGTGCCAGTGGCTTGTTGTTACCTTTGCCTGTCCCGAAGAGGCCTTGGACGCACATTTCCATGGATTTTATTTCAGATCTCCCTGTCTCTCAGAGAATGTCTGTCATTTGGGTGGTGTGTGATCATTTTTCTAAGATGGTCCATTTGGTGCCTTAAGTTGCCTTCCTCCTCCGAGTTGGTTCCTCTGTTTTTTCAAAATGTGGTTCGTTTGCACGGGATCCCTGAAAATATTGTTTCCGATAGAGGATCCCAGTTTGTGTCTAGATTTTGGCGGACCTTTTGTGCTAAGATGGGCATTAATTTGTCTTTTTCGTCGGCCTTCCATCCTCAGACGAATGGCCAAACCGAGCGCACTAATCAGACTTTGGAAACCTATTTAAGATGTTTTGTTTCTGCTGATCAGGACGACTGGGTGACTTTTTTGCCATTGGCCGAGTTTGCCCTTAATAATTGGGCTAGTTCTGCTACTTTGGTTTCGCCTTTTTTTTGTAATTCAGGGTTTCATCCTCGTTTTTCCTCGGGTCAGGTGGAGCCTTCTGACTCTCCTGGAGTGGATGTTGTGGTGGATAGGTTGCATCAGATTTGGAATCATGTGGTGGACAATTTGAAGCTGTCGCAGGAGAAGGCTCAGCGCTTTGCCAACCGCCGTCACTGTGTGGGTCCCCGACTTCGCGTTGGGGACTTGGTGTGGTTGTCTTCTCGCTTTGTTCCTATGAAGGTCTCCTCTCCTAAGTTTAAGCCTCGGTTTATCGGTCCTTATAGGATTTTGGAAGTCCTTAACCCTGTGTCATTTCATTTGGACCTCCCGGCATCGTTTGCTATTCATAATGTGTTCCATCTGTCGTTGTTGCGGAGGTATGTGGTGCCTGTGGTTCCTTCGGTTGAGCCTCCTGCCCCTGTGCTGGTTGAGGGAGAATTGGAATACGTGGTGGAGAAGATCTTGGATTCTCGTATTTCTAGACGGAGGCTTCAGTATTTGGTTATGTGGAAAGGCTATGGTCAGGAGGATAATTCCTGGGTTGTCGCCTCTGATGTTCATGCGGCCGATTTGGTTCGTGCCTTCCATGTGGCTCACCCTGATCGCCCTGGGGGTTTTGATGAGGGTTCGGTGACCCCTCCTCAAGGGGGGGGTACTGTTGTGAACTCCATTTTCAGGCTCCCTCTTGTGGTCACAGATGGTATTGTGTGACTTTGCTTTTTTGGCTCCCCCTGGTGGTTTGGTTTATTATCCTGTGGGTCTGGCTGGATCAGCTGCCTCGTTATTCACCAGGGAGGTTCCTATTTAGCTCTGCTTCACTTCCACTTGTTGCCGGCTGTCAATGTATTCAGTGCTATTCTGATTACTCCTGATTATCTCGTTTTCTGCCTCTTCAGGATAAGCTAAGTTCTGTTTGAATATTTTTTGCTCATCTGCCTGCAATATGATTTCTGTGTAAGATGAGTCTAGTCCAGCTTGCTAATATGTGATTTTTTGTTGCTGGTAAGCTCTGGGGTATGGAGTTGCTTCCCCCGCACCGTTAGTTGGTGCGGGGGCTCGAGCAATCTCTGCATGGATATTTTGAATAGGGTTTTTTATTGACCGCACAGTTTCCTTCCTATTTTCTGCTATCTAGTATTAGCGGGCCTCATTTGCTAAATCTGATTTCATCTCTGTGTTTGTGCTTTCCCCTTAACTCACCATTAATATTTGTGGGGGGGCTATTCTATATCTTTGGGGTCATTCCACTGAGGCAAGAGAGGACTTTCTTTCCCTCCAGGAATAGTCAGTTTCTCAGGCCGTGAAGAGATGTCTAGGATTTTCAGGTAACGTTCCACGGCTACTTATAGTTGTTTGCGGATAGGATCAGGTTGTGGTCAATCTAGTTACCACCTCCCCAGAGCTAGTCGTCTGTTCAGTTACTTAGCTAGTTCGTTCTGCGATCCTTGCCATTAGGATCATAACACCTATTGCAGATTCTCCATTACACCGGCTGAGCCTCTGATGGTCACTCTTCGGTAAGCTTTTTTTTTGGATCTACTCTTGTAGAGCACTTTCATTGATTGATATTTTGAATTTGCAGTAATTTCTGCCTTGCTTTTCACAGATTCCTAGCAACTGGTGAATCCCTGTCTTCACTACATTTTCAGTTCAGATTGGGCATTTCAACCATATCTGGAATAGTGAGGCACAATTGCCGTGCACTGTGGGACTCTCTGCACGACAAATTCATTCCACATCCCACAATGCAGACATGGTTGGAAGTTGCTGATAGATTCCAGGAAGTGTGTCAGTTTCTCAAATGCTTGGGCACGGTGGATGGGAAACACATCCGTATCGTGAAACCGGCTGATTCTGGATCTCAGTTTTTCAACTATAAAAAGTACTTCTCCATCGTGCTGATGGCCATCGCCGATGCGGATTACAAATTTGTAGGGGTGGATATTGGGGCGTATGGCTGCTCTAAAGATTCTTAAGTTTTCAAACTGTCTTCTATAGGACAGCATTTGTATGGACAAACCTTTCAATTCCCCCCCCTAGACCACTGCCTCAAACCTCTGAGCCACCAATGCCTTTTGTTTGTGTTGGAGATGAAGCTTTTCAGCTTTCAGAACATCTTTTGAAACCCTACTCCAGCCGTGGTTTAAACAATACTAAAAGAGTTTTCAACTACCGACTCACAGGTGCACGGAGAATGGTGGAGTGTGCGTTTGGGATCTTAACCTCCAAATGGAGAGTTCTCCTGACATCCATTAACTTGAAGACAGACACTGTGGATGAGGTAGTGAAAGCGTGTGTTGTCCTACACAATTATGTTATATCCAAGGAACAGCTTTCCATTGAGGACCACTCTGCAGAAACCACCTTGGCTGATTATAGCAACCAAATGTATAGAAGTTCTGCCACTGTTTCCAGAATATGGGATCACTTTGCAGAATATTTTATTTCACCCGAAGGAAGAATACACTGGCAGGATGAGAGAGTTTAAACAATTTGTCTTGAACCTTGTAACTTTTTCACCTTTTACCAAAGATGTGTACTTGTTTGGTTTTACCTTTTACCCAAGATGTGTACCTGTTTGGTTTTACCCTTTACCCAAGATGTGTACCTGTTTGGTTTTACCTTTTACCCAAGATGTGTAGCTGTTTGGTTTTACCTTTTACCCAAGATGTGAACCTGTTTGGTTTTACCTTTTACCCAAGATGTGCATCTGTTTGGGTTTGTACCCAAAGTATTTTACCTCTGACCAATAAACCTTGTTTAACCAAAGTGTGTTAATCTATACCTTATAAAGAATAAATAAAAGATAGCTGTAAACAACAAAGTTTTATTAAAACATTTTTTTACAATATCCAAACCCAACTTTTATTTGGAAACAGAAATAAATAAATACATTTTGCAGCATACAAAACAAGCTACAGACTGGAATAAGTCGGGGTGGAGATAGTGCTGGAGGGGCTGTCGGATAGGGACACTTTGACAGTGGGAGTGTGGAGAGAGGAATGTGTTGGTGGTGGGAAAGGATCAATAGGTAGTGGTGAAGGAGTGGAGAAGGCAATTGACCGGGTGGGCAAGAAAGTGGGATTGGGGTTAGGAATTTGGTAGGATGGAGGGGTGTAGGTGATGATTTGAGAGGATTGGGAGGCAGAAGCAGTGATGGGTGGAGAAGAGGGTTGGGAAGGAGGTGAAACAGGCTGGTGGTAGTGGCCAGGGAGAGGAGGCGCGGATGAAGTGGATGGGAAGTGGTATGGGTCAGGATCATCATATTGGTGGGAAGGGGCACGGGCGGGACGCTGGTAGTGTGGCTGGTGGGAAGGGGCACGGGAACGCTGGAAGTGTTGTGGCTGGTGGAACGGGGCACGGGCACGATGTGGGTGATGGTGAGGTTGGTGGGATGGGGCACGGGCAGGTTGGTCGTACGGGTCAGGAGGATGGTAGTGGCTGTAGTGATGGACAGTGGAGGAAGGGGGGCAGTTGCAGCATGGGTGGCAAGAGTCTCTGCTCTTGAGGCAATGAGCGCTAGAGTAGACTGGCAGGATTCCATTACTTGCATCTGCTGAGAAGCAGATAGCGTCCCCATTTGCTCAAGCACCGACTGGAAAAAGTATTGTTCGGTTACTGTTTTGCCTCTGAACGCATCATTAACAGAAGTGTATGCATCTCGAGTATACTTTTATTTATAAAATTAAAACCTGCAGCCATTTGCTCGGACAAATCTTTCAGACAGTTCTGGAATGATGCGTTCAGGTGTAAGAACTCGGGCGCATAACTCTGTACCTGACCCCTCTGCCGAAGGCACCCAGATGCTACAGGTGTACTAGAGGTGGCTGCAGCAGAGGGGTGGGGTACAGGAAACGATATATCTTCACCAGCAGATACATGCAATGGAACCGGCCAGGGTGCTCCAGCGCTCGTGGATGGGACAGAGGGATCCAATGTGTGGGAAGGTGTAGAGTGGGAAGGTGCAGAGTGGGAAGGTGCAGAGGGTTCCTCACTGTCAAAGTGTCCCTCAGTGGCGGCCTCCTGAGGGATCGCCGCAGAAGGGTTCAACTGTGCTGCAGGCTCCCGAGTGCTCCCGACGGTGCTGTGGAACAAAAGAGAAAAACAAACAATTTGTTTTCAGGCCCTGCCTGAAAGAGCAAAAGAGGTTTAGACATTTGTTAGTGCATGTGGTGGGTAATATTTACCTTCGTGTCACCATTGTTGACCTGAGGAACGACAGGGCTTGGGCATACTTGTATTTGCTCCTGCGTCCTCCAGATCCACTTGGAGCCAACATCTCTTTGTTGAACTCCTTTTTAAAGCGATCCCTGATCGACCGCCACCTTTTCACAATCCTCTCACCTTGTAAAAAAGGAGAAACACAACTTGGTTAGAAACAATACTTAGAATGCATCAACAAAACTGAACTGTGGATACTTACTTTCTTGATTCTGGGCCTGAACATCAAGGTCCTCCCATCTCGATATAAGTTCTTAGCAGATTTGCTCCCAGAGTCGACGGGTCACTGTGAAATCAGCATGGCGGCGGTCACCCATGTTCCACAGCGGCTCCCTGTCTCGGACAAGATCGATGAGGAGGTCAATATCAAGGCCAACCTCCTCACCATCAGAATCAGGAGCACGCTGTGAAACCTGTTATAAAAAAGGGAAAATAAATTAACCCAAAATTGTAAACATATAAAACCTACAAAAAATAAATAAATAAAAAAATCTTACACGACGACGGCCGCCACGACTCTCACGCCGACGACCCTGGGAGCCACTGGAAGGACCTCTCGATTGAGCACCAGAGTCCAAACTCTAGAAGAAAAATAACATAAAAATGTTGTGCTTGTAGGTAGCCTTTCTATGTGTTGTGTGCCATGTGATATCTATAATGATAAGTTTTTTATGTGTTGTGTGATGTCTGAATGTATCAGTTTGTATGTGTTGTGTTCTATCTGTAAGCATCTAGTGTTATATGTTGTGTGTAGTGTTAAGTTGTGGTTCCGTAATACATGAAAGAAACATACCAATTGTGAACCCTCTCCATGTCTTTCTCCACCCCTTCCCTCTTCTTCGGGGAGCACCTCTTGGACTATGGCAGCAGCTTCAGCAGCTTCCTACAAAGATGCAAAATGACAAAATACATTAATATACACATACATACACAAATACACACACAGACATACATTCACACACACACACAGACACACATACACAAACAGACACACATACAAACACAGACACACGTACACAAGACAGCGAGGGAGCAAGAGAGCAAAATCATGTTAAAAACATATTTACCTCAGTGCGCTGCCGACGGGGAGGAGGGCTCCCAGAAGAAGACATGTCTGCTCTGGTACGGCTTGGCTGGCTGGGCTCTGTGGCAGGTTATAGCTGGCAGGCCTCTGGCAGGTAGCTGGCAGGCTTCTGTGGCAGGAAGCTGGCAGGCCTCTGTGGCAGGAGAGCTGGTTGGGCTCTGTGGCAGGTTATAGCTGGCAGGCCTTTGTGGCAGGTTATAGCTGGCAGGCCTCTGTGGCAGGAGAGCTGGCAGGCCTCTGTGGCAGGTTATAGCTGGCAGGCCTCTGTGTCAGGAGAGCTGGCAGGCCTCTATGGCAGGAGAGCTGGCTGGGCTCTGTGGCAGGTTATAGCTGGCAGGCCTTTGTGGCAGGTAGCTGGCAGGCCTCTGTGGCAGGAGAGCTGGCTGGGATCTGTGGCAGGTTATAGCTGGCAGGCCTTTGTGGCAGGTAGCTGGCAGGCCTCTGTGGCAGGAGAGCTGGCTGGGCTCTGTGGCAGGTTATAGCTGGCAGGCCTTTGTGGCAGGTTATAGCTGGCAGGCCTTTGTGGCAGGTAGATGGCAGGCCTCTGTGGCAGGAGAGCTGGCTGGGCTCTGTGGCAGGTTATAGCTGGCAGGCCTTTGTGGCAGGTTATAGCTGGCAGGCCTTTGTGGCAGGTTATAGCTGGCAGGCCTCTGTGACAAGAGAGCTGGCAGGCCTCTGTGGCAGGTTATAGCTGGCAGGCCTCTGTGGCAGGAGAGCTGGCAGGCCTCTGTGGCAGGAGAGCTGGCTGGACTCTGTGGCAAGTTATAGCTGGCAGGCCTTTGTGGCAGGTTTGTAGCTGGCTCCGCTCTCTGGCTCCTTTGTTCTTCTGTCTTGGCAGGGTGTGTCTCTCTTGTGGTCTCTCTGGCTGGCAGTATGGCTGGAAATGAGTGAAGGCCTCAATGGCATTGCTTTATATAAAGTCCTGGGGGCAGGCCCACAGTTTCTGAGCATGCTCAGTGTAAAAAGCCGGATCAGGCCGCCGGATCCGCCATTTTCCGGATCCGGCGCTATCTGGCGTCCATAGACATGCATTTCAGCGAAAAGCCGGCCCTTCCGGCTTTTTCGCCGCAGACAAAAAACACTACAGTAGATGTTTTTTCCAGATGCCAGAATCGATTGTCCGCTGGATCCGGCATCAAACCGGAAGGAACGCTGGGCCATCCGGCGCTAATACAAGTCAATGGGGGAAAAGCCGGATCTGGTTTTACACTGTTCCGATTCCGTTTTTTTTCGGAAGAGCTGGAATTAGCCTGAAACAAAAAACCTGATGTGTGAAAGCAGCCTTAAATGGGTGTATTATTAGTTTTGATTGTGGCTTTGTAGGTTGTGCAGATTGGTAATAGAAGGGGACAGTGCTTAAAATGTGAGAAGTCAAATGTGTCTTTGTTGTAATCTCTGCAGACAAGTCCTGACTGGAAGAAATTGTTATGGTGGTCTGGACCAAATGAAAAAAACAAGAAAAGTAAATGTCTCCATCAGAAAGAACGCCATCTGTAAGTCCCTATACTGCATATATCTGCACTGTAATTTCTGCAATATAGTTAGCAGGACTTGTATTTAGAGTTTTTTTCTTTTGTTTTGTTTTTAGTAACATCTTAACCCCTTTCTGACAACCGACATACTATCCCGTCCATGTGGGCTGGGCCCGTCTGATTGGTGCGGCCGATCGGGGCTGGGTGTCAGCTGGTTCTCACAGCTGACACCCGGCACTAAGGGCCAAAAGCTGTAACGGACTGCTCCCGGCACTTTAACCCCCTGAACACTGCGATCAAACATGATCGCAGCGTTGCGGGAGCAGGCAGGATTTTTTCCTGTCTATTCTTCCCCCTTTGCACCAGTTCCATGTTTGCGTCCTGCAGCTACTGAGCGTTGATTAGTGATGCACATCACTGATCTGTATCTGGTTGTTTTTCTTTTTTTTCAAAAGGTGTAAAAAAAATTAAAACAATTTAAATTACTGTAGTTGATAGGTCTTGATTAAGGACAGTAAAGTATATTGTAGTAAAACATAAGAATAAGCATCAGATAGTAAAGTGTAAAAAAAACAAAACAAAATAATTTGGATTAGATTGATAGAACTAAATAAGAGACTGTGTAATCCACAGTAAAAATATACTGCAGTAATTCCCTTATACTACAGTATTTTTTACTAAAATATTATCCCAATTATAGTCAGATAGCTGTGGGCACTCAGTAATTGTTTCTATTGATGTAGTGGAAAATTCTTGTAGTACTTATACAGAATCAAAATTAGCATCAAATAATTGCGGGCGCTCAGTAATTTTTTTTTACTGACGTCTGTTTAGTAATTGTAGTTTCTGAATTTTAGTGGAAAATTCTTGTAGTAATTATACTAGTTTTTTTCTGCTGCCCAAAATTAAGGTTAGCATAACTTAGCTGCAGGAGCACAGTAATTGTTTTTACGGTCGTCAGTTTGATACATTTTTTTATTTTACCAAATTTTTATATTCTCCTTTTTATTTTATTTTTAGCATTTTATTTCTAGATTCTTTTATTCATTGTTTTACTTTTTTTTCTTTTATTTTAAATGTAATAAATTAATAATAGCAACACCAAACACATAATTAAATATAGTTTGGTTATCCAACGCACGCACATGAAAAATACAACAAACAACACACTTGAAAAATAAAAAAAAGCTTTCAAGATACTGTTTGCCTTATGTCTGGAGCACATGGACAGTCAGATATATTCAGAATGCAATGTAAACAGGTAGTAAGACAATGACTCACAAACATACAGCCAATGTCAAAAACAACTATCTTCAACGTAAAGAATAATGTGGCGTTCTGGATGTGATGATATGACCCCCACAAAGACCTGATCTCAACATCATTGAGATTGTGTGGGGTAACATTAAGAAACAGAAGGATTTGTGCATGCTTATATCTACAGAAGATCTGTGGTTCTATCTTCAAAATGTTTGAAACAACCTTCTTGCTGAGTTACTTAAAAAAATGTATGCTGGTGTACCTAAAAGAATTGATTCTTTGATGCTGTTTTGAAGGAAAAGAAGGGTCACAACAAATAGTGATTTGATTTAAATTTCTCTTTGGCGCAGTCATTTTACATTTGATTAATTGAATAAAAAGACCTATTAATACATCTATTTTTTAAAATATTCTAACACTGGATCATTTTTTCCACACTTATTTAAAGGTTTGGCACAGTAAGGGCTTGTTTCCATTTGCGAGAAACACATCCGTGTCTCGCATGTGGAAACCAAGCTCTGGCGCCGGCACTCCAGAGCGGAGCGTGCGGCTCCATGTGTTGCTATGCGGCCGCACGCTCCGCTCCCAAGTGCCGGCACCAGAGCTTGGTTTCCACATGCGAGACACGGACGTTTTTCTCGCAAATGGAAACAAGCCCTTACATATATAATGGGATGGAGGGTGGATTAAGGGTAGTGAGGGCTAAGGCAGTCTATAGTGTAACCAATGTCACAAAATGGTTTTGGGAGGTCATGTGATAGGTAACATGATGTACACCCAGGTGCTCTGTTGCACATTTGCAGAAGTAAGAAGATAGAGGAATGGTGCTAGACATAACTATAGAGCATACTATGAGATAAGGGAATGCACTATGCCTACATATAGTGCCTACAGTGAAACATGGTGAAGGCAGTGTCCTTATGAGTGCTCCTGGTGTTGGGGAGCTACATTTCATTAATGGTATGAATTCACAGATGTAATGCTCTATATTGGAAGGGAAGATGCAACATCACTTTGTGCCCTTGGTAGACGTGCACTTTTCCAACTTAACATTGAACCAAAACACAGATCTAAGGCCACTATTGCATTTCTGAAGATGAATAGTGTGAAAGTGAATCAGTGGCCAAGTTTGCTTCCTGATCTGAACACAATCAAGCACCTATGGGGATTTTTGAAGAGGCAAGTTGAGTATCACTATCCATCCTGCATCCAGGCTCTAAAAGGTCGTTCTTAAAGAATGATAAAAGTTGTTGCAAAATGTTTATTCCATACCTAGAAAACTTGGAATTTTTTATGGAGGTTATAAAAAATACTAGACACAGTAGTCAAAATTTTGGAAGGTGCAGTGAGTAGGGTTGAGCGAAACGGATCGTTCATTTTCATAAGTCGCCGACTTTTAGCAAAGTCGGCGTCTCATGAAACCCGACCCGATCCCTGTGTGGGGTCGGCCATTTGGTACGCGACTTTCGTGCCAAAGTCACGTTTCAATGACGCTAAAAGCGCCATTTCTCAGCCAATTAAGGTGGACGCAGAGTGTGGGCAGCGTGATGACATAGATCTCAGTCCCCACCATCTTAGAGAAGGGCATTGCAGTGATTGGCTTGCTTTCTGCGGCGTCACAGGGGCTATAAAGGGGCGTTCCCGCCGACCGCCATCTTACTGCTGCTGATCTGAGAGTAGGGAGAGGTTGCTGGCCGCTTCGTCAGAAGCAGGGATAGTGTTAGGCAGGGTACGTTCACCCCCAAACCGCTTGTGCTGTAGCGATTTCCACTGTCCAACACCACCTTTTGTTTGCAGGGACAGTGGAAGCTACATTTTTTTTTCCTCAGCGCTGTAGCTCATTGGGCTGCCCTAGAAGGCTCCCTGATAGCAGCGTTGCTGTGTGTGTACGCCGCTGTGCAAACCAACTGCTTTTTTCAAAGCACAAATCCTGTTGTTCCTTCCTTTCTGCACAGCTATCATGTTTGTTTGTCCACACTTTTGTGTGCAGCAGTCCTTTTTATAGCTGCCTGCCATACTTTTCTGAGATTACTGCAGGGAGATAAAGATTGGCAAGTCTGCCTCTGTGCCAGTGCTGTGTGTGGCATCTGTCTCTCATTGTGTGCCAAATAAAACCTAGTGTGTAATACTGGGCCATTTTTTTTTTTTTATTCTCCCTGAAAAAAATAAATAAATAGTGGGAGATAAAGATTGGCAAGTCTGCCTCTGTGCCAGTGCTGTGTGTGGCATCTGTCTCTCATTGTGTGTCACAGAAAACCTAGTGTGTAATACTGGGCCATTTATTTTTTTGTAAATTCTCCCTGAAAAAAAATAAATAAATAAATAGTGGGAGATAAAGATTGGCAAGTCTGCCTCTGTGCCATTGCTGTGTGTGGCATCTGTCTCTCATAGTGTGCCACAGAAAACCAGTGTGTAATACTGGGCCTTTTTTTTTTTTGGTAAATTCTCCCTGAAAAAAAAAAAATAAATAGTGGGAGATAAAGATTGGCAAGTCTGCCTCTGTGCCATTGCTGTGTGTAGCATCTGTCTCTCATAGTGTGCCACAGAAAACCAGTGTGTAATACTGGGCCTTTTTTTTTTTGGTAAATTCTCCCTGAAAAAAAAAAAAATAGTGGGAGATAAAGATTGGCAAGTCTGCCCCTGTGCCATTGCTGTGTGTGGCATCTGTCTCTCATAGTGTGCCACAGAAAACCAGTGTGTAATACTGGGCCATTTTTTTGGGGGGGTAAATTCTCCCTGAAAAAAAAATAAATAGTGGGAGATAAAGATTGGCAAGTCTGCCTCTGTGCCATTGCTGTGTGTGGCATCTGTCTCTCATTGTGTGCCACAGAAAACCAGTGTGTAATACTGGGCCATTTTTTTTTTTTTTTTTGTAAATTCTCCCTGAAAAAAATAAATAAATAGTGGGAGATAAAGATTGGCAAGTCTGCCTCTGTGCCATTGCTGTGTGTGGCATCTGTCTCTCATTGTGTGCCACAGAAAACCAGTGTGTAATACTAGGCCTTTTTTTTTTTTTGTAAATTCTCCCTGAAAAAAATAAATAAATAGTGGGAGATAAAGATTGGCAAGTCTGCCTCTGTGCCATTGCTGTGTGTGGCATCTGTCTCTCATTGTGTGCCACAGAAAACCAGTGTGTAATACTGGGCCATTTTTTTTTTTTTTGTAAATTCTACCTGAAAAAAAATAAATAAATAGTGGGAGATTAAGATTGGCATTTCTGCTTGAGTGCCGGTCGTGTGTGTGCCATCTGTCTCAAATTATTGGGGCACAGAAAACCTAGTGTGTAACATTGGGCCTGGTTTTCCTTTCAGTGTCAGCCACCTATAAAGGTGTATATAAATCCTACAGAAGTTTGAGTTCACCTTATAAGTTGTTTTACAGTAACAAATAACGTTAATTTGGTTACGTTTTGCAAACAATGAGGAAGTCAGGTGGAAGAGGTCATGGCCGTGGGCGGTCATTGTCAGCTGGTAATGATGGTAGTGGTGGTGGAGCATCAGGTGGTCGTGGTAAAAGCAGTACAGCACCTAAGTCTCGAGTTGTTGAGCCAGGTTCGTCGTCTGGCTACACAAGGCCTCGAACGCTCCCTTTTGTGGGAGTAGGAAAACCGCTTTTAAAGCCGGAGCAGCAAGAACAATTTTTGGCTTTCCTTGCTGACTCAGCCTCTAGCTCTTTTGCCTCCTCTTCTGAAAGTGCAAAATGTAAAAGCAGCGCGTCATTAGTGGATGTTCACGGTCAGGGACAAGTCACTTCCTTGTCTTCTTCACCCAGAACAAGAGAGAAGGATGCGTCAGGAGGCACAACGGGTTACTCCATGGAGCTCTTTACACATACCGTTCCTGGGTTAGACAGTGAAACAGTTAACAGGCCATGCCCATTAGAAGTTGAATCGGACATGGAGTGCACTGATGCACAGCCACAGCCAGATTACTATGCTGTTCCTTTGACTCAGACCAGAACATTGCCCTCGCAGTGTACTGAGCCAGAATCAAACCCAGCTGAGACTATGGTGCCCCGTCACGAACGCTATACCACCGGCTTACACGGTGACACAGACGAAGTTGCACACGAGATAGAAGAGGCGGTCATAGATGACCCAGTTGTTGACCCTGATTGGCAGCCATTGTGGGAACAGGGTGCAGGCGGCAGTAGTTCTGAAGTGTAAGAGGAGGAGGAGCCGCAGCAGGCATCAACATCACAACAGGTTCCACCTGCCGGGCCCGTATCTGGCCAAAAACGCGTGGCAAAACCAAAACCAGTTGGAGGACAGCGTGGCCATCCGGTTAAAGAAGCTCAGTCTGCAATGCCTGAAAAAGTATCCGATAGTAGAAAGAGTGCAGTCTGGCATTTTTTTAAACAACATCCAAATGATCAGCGCAAAGTCATCTGTCAAAAATGTTCAACTACCTTAAGCAGAGGTCAGAATCTTAAAAGTCTAAATACAAGTTGCATGCATAGACATTTATCCACCATGCATTTGCAAGCCTGGACTAACTACCAAACGTGCCTAAAGGTTGCAGCACCCTCGGCCATTGAAGCTAGTCAGCAACGCTACATCCCTTCCCTCACTGTAAGCCCACCATTTACCGCAACACCTGCAGTATCTGTGCAGCTTTTGTCTCCAGGCCAAAGCAGTCAGGGAATCACCAGGTTCGTAGTAGGAAACACTGCATATAGGGCACCAGCAAGAATACCATCTCCAACCCTCTCTCAGTCTGCCATGTCCACCGGCACCACCGCTAGTTCCACGATCTCCAGCTCTCCAGTCCAGCTCACCCTACATGAGACTCTTGTTAGGAAAAGGAAGTACTCATCCTCGCATCCGCATACACAGGGTTTGAACGCCCACATTGCTAGACTAATCTCATTAGAGATGATGCCCTACCGGTTAGTTGAAAGTGAAGCTTTAAAAGCGCTGATGGACTACGCTGTACCACGCTACGAGCTACCCAGTCGACACTTCTTTTCTAGAAAAGTCATCCCAGCCCTCCAACAGCATGTTAAAGACCGCATCGTCCATGCACTCAGGCAGTCTGTGACTACAAAGGTGCACCTGACAACAGATGCATGGACCAGTAGGCATGGCCAGGGACGTTACGTCTCCATCACGGCACACTGGGTGAATGTGGTGGATGCAGGGTCCACAGGGGACAGCAATATTGGGACAGTTCTGCCTAGCCCACGGTCAAGGAAAGAGTTGGCTGTAGGCGTTCGCCCCCCCTCCTCCTCTTCCTCATCCTCCTGCAGAAGTGAGAGCTCGTCCACAGACCGCAGTTGCACATCCACTCCATCCGCAGCTGCCACTGTTGCACACCAGGTGTGCCATTATGGGACAGCTAGTGGCAAGCGTCAGCAGCCTCTATTGGCAATGAAGTGTTTGGGCGACAACAGACACACCGCAGAAGTTCTGTCCGAGTTCTTGCAGAAAGAAACTCAGTCATGGCTGGGCACTGTACATCTTGAGGCAGGCAAGGTAGTGAGTGATAATGGAAGGAATTTCATGGCTGCCATAGCCCTTTCCCAACTGAAACACATTCCTTGCCTGGCTCACACCTTAAACCTGGTGGTGCAGTGCTTCCTGAAAAGTTATCCGGGGTTACCCGACGTGCGCCTCAAAGTGCGCAGACTTTGCTCGCATATCCGCCGTTCGCCCGTACACTCCAGCCGTATGCAGAACTATCAGCGGTCTTTGAACCTTCCCCAGCATCGCCTAATCATCGACGTTGCAACAAGGTGGAACTCCACACTGCACATGCTTCAGAGACTGTGCGAACAGAGGCGTGCTGTTATGTATTTGTGGGAGGATACATGGACAGGCAGTTGGATGCAGACATGGAGTTGTCAGGTGTGCAGTGGTCGAAGCTACAAGACCTGTGTCAAGCCCTTCAGTGTTTTGAGGAATGCACATGGCTGGTTAGTGCAGACAACGCCATAATAAGCATGAGCATCCCCCTAATGCGTCTGCTGATGCAAAGTTTGACGCACATAAAGGAGCAGGCGTCTGCAGCCGAGGAAGAGGAAAGCCTTGATGACAGTCAGCCATTGTCTGGTCAGGGCCGTGTAGAGGACGCGGTAGCGGGCGAAGAGGATGAGGAGGACGAGGAGGATGATGAGGATGAGTACTTTTTTAATGAGGAAGCTTCTCCTGGGCCAACCGAAATTAGTGGCGTTGCAAGGCCGGGTTCTGTTTTTTTAAGGGAGACAAGTGACGTAGATTTGCCTGTAACTGCCCCTCAAACCAGCACAACCGCAGATTTGACAACTGGAACTTTGGCCCACATGGCGGATTATGCCTTACGTATCCTCAAAAGGGACCCACACATTATTAAAATGATGACCGATGACGATTACTGGTTGGCCTGCATCCTTGACCCTCGCTATAAAGGCAAATTGCAAAATATTATGCCACATGAGAACCTCGAACAAATATTAGCAACCAAACAAGCAACTCTTGTAGACCGTTTGATTCAGGCATTCCCAGCACACAGCGCTGGTGATGGTTCTCACACGAGCTGCAGGGGGCTACAGGGCAGAGGTGTTAGAGGTGCACAAATCAGAAGTGGCGTTGGACAGAGGGGTTTTCTGACCAGGTTGTGGAGTGATTTCGCAATGACCGCAGACAGGACAGGTACTGCAGCATCTATTCAAAGTGACAGGAGACAACATTTGTCCAGTATGGTTACTAACTATTTTTCATCCCTTATCGATGTTCTCCCTCAACCGTCATTCCCATTTGATTACTGGGCATCCAAATTAGACACCTGGCCTGAATTGGCAGAATATGCATTGCAGGAGCTTGCTTGCCCAGCAGCTAGTGTGCTATCAGAAAGAGTATTCAGTAGTGTTGAGCATTCCGATACTGCAAGTATCGGGTATCGGCCGATACTTGCTGTATCGGAATTCCGATACCGAGATCCGATATTTTTGTGATATCGGGTATCGGTATTGAAACAACATTAATGTAAAAATGTGTAAAAGAGAGAATTAAAATAAAAAATATTGCTATACTCACCTCTCCGACGCAGCCTGCACCTTACCGAGGGAAGCGGCAGCGTTCTTTGTTTAAAATTCGCGCTTTTCTTTCCTTTACGTGAGTCCCGGCTTGTGATTGGTTGCGTGCCGCCCATGTGACCGGGACGCAACCAATCACAGCAAGCCGTGACGTAATTTCAGGTCCTTCAGGATTTTAAAATTACGTTCCGGCGTTGTGATTGGTTGCGTCGCAGTCACATGGGCGACGCAACCAATCACAGCAAGCCGTGACGTAATTTCAGGTCCTTAAGGATTTTAAAATTACGTCCCGGCTTTGTGATTGGTTGCGTCGCAGTCACATGGGAGACGCAACCAATCACAAGCCGTGACGTCACGGGAGGCTGGACACGCGCGCATTTTAAAATGGGCGCGTGTCCAGCCTCCCGTGACGTCCCGGCTTGTGATTGGTTGCGCCGCGATCAACCAATCACAAGCCGGGAGGCTGGACACGCGCGCATTTTAAAATTTTAAACACGCGCGCGTGTCCAGCCTCCCGGCTTGTGATTGGTTGACCGCGGCGCAACCAATCACAAGCCGGGACGTCACGGGAGGCTGGACACGCGCCCATTTTAAAAAGCGCGCGTGTCCAGCCTCCCGTGACGTCACGGCTTGTGATTGATTAATGGCGGCCATGTTGCCGGGACGCGGACCAATCACAGCAAGCCGTGACGTAATTTCGTCACGGCTTGCTGTGATTGGTCCGCGTCCCGGCAACATGGCGCCGTGACCAATCATAAGCTGGGACGTCACTGGAGGCTGGACACGCGCGCTTTTTAAAATGGGCGCGTGTCCAGCCTCCCGTGACGTCCCGGCTTGTGATTGGTTAATGGCGGCCATGTTGCCGGGACGCGGACCAATCACAGCAAGCCGTGACGTAATTTCGTCACGGCTTGCTGTGATTGGTCTGCGTCCCGGCAACATGGCCGCCCTGACCAATCACAAGCCGGGACTTCACGTAACCAAGTAAAAGCGCGAATTTTAAACAAACAACGCTGCCGGTTCCCTCGCTGAGGTCCAGGCTGCGTCGGAGGGTGAGTATAGCAATATTTTTTATTTTAATTCTTTCTTTTACACATTTATATGGATCCCAGGGAGTTTCCTCTCCTTCAGACCCTGGGAACCATCAGGAATACCGTCCGATACTTGAGTCCCATTGACTTGTATTGGTATCGGGTATCGGTATCGGATTGGATCCGATACTTTGCCGGTATCGGCCGATATTTTCCGATACCGATACTTTCAAGTATCGGACGGTATCGCTCAACACTAGTATTCAGTGCTGCTAGTTCAATATTAACCGAAAAAAGGACTCGTCTGGCTACCCAAAATGTGGATGATCTAACCTTCATTAAAATGAACCACTCCTGGATTTCAAATTATTTTGCCCCACCTTTCCCGGCTGACACCTAGCTTTCCTATTAAAAGGTCTTGCTTGTGGACTGGTCTTACTGAGTGTTCCAATCTCTTAATTTGCAGCAGCTGTTTGTCCAGCATACGACATGTTTACACCTCCCTCAATGGGAAAACTCCCCCCACAGGGTCGTGGTCTCGCCACTTGGCGCAAGCACCCGTTAGAGTGCCATTTGTCTGAAGAGGTGGGTGTGCCCGCTTTTGGTCGACGGCACTGCCACTGGGTCTCTCATAGTACAATAAAGTGTCTCTGGCGGTGGTAGCGCGCACCCAACGTCAGACACACCGTTGTAACATGAGGGGCCCTGGGACGGTACCGCCGGCCACAAGAGAGTTCACCCCCCCAGCTCAAACTGTGCTCTACCACGTGCAAAATTATCTCTCACAGCTCCACCAATGTTTAGTCTATGCGCTGACATCATTCAATGCCTGGCACTGACAATACCAATTTGTTGACATCTATGATGCTAGTTAAAGTAGTCTGGGTCAGTGTCCTATATTGACACCAGTAAATACTGCCAAATTACTATGTCAGAAACTCAGCAGATGAGCCCACCCCTGTACCTTAGTATGCCACCCTTTTTTTTGTTGTTGTTGTCTTGCGAGACATTAACATCTATTTATTTTTGTGAGTACTAACTGTGTCAGACACTCCTTGCAATCGTCCTCCGCTGACCACAACAATGCTGCCTGTGTACCCATGTAACCTATTTAAAACTGCATAGAGCCTATTTTTATTTATTTTAGGCCTAGTAAGCCTGTCTGCGGTCCCTCCTTGCAATCCTCCTCCGCTGACCACAACAATGCTGCCTGTGTACCCCTGCGAGATAACTCTAAGTGCCTTGAGCCTATTTTTATTTATTTTAGGCCTAGTAAGCCTGTCTGCGGTCCCTCCTTGCAATCCTCCTCCAGTGACCACAACAATGCTGCCTGTGTACCCATGTAACCTATTTAACCCTGCTGTTTTGTTCGCATTTACTATACACTTGTAGTGTTCCGGGTCACTATGACCCGGCTTATTAAACCTTGATTTTAGACACTCTAACTCCATTTTTTTTATACTTTTTGCTTACTAAACTGTTTGTGAACATGTTTGGTAGTAAAAAAAAAAGAAAAATAAACTAGAAATCTTTTTTTTTTGTTTTTATTCTGAAAAAACAGATCAATGAGCAAAACGAAAATAGAAAACTACACATATTTTGTAAAAACAAACAAAACATGTGTACTGATAAGAGCAGAGAAGATAAGAACTCTTCTGAAAACAAGCAGATAAGCCAGGAAGACAGACTTACTTAGCAAAAAAAAATTATTTGCAAGACTTTACAGCTCAGCTTTACAAAAAAAAACGTCTTAGACAGCGCGTTCTGAGCAGTCCGTTCTGCGCATAATATACACGTGTAGTGCACACCTAGTGATCTCTCCGGATGCACTCTACATTTTAGAATAGACTGCGCACCAAAAATAATCAATATAAAGCCATTTTTATGGTGCACAGATCTCAATGCATACCCCCGGTAGAGCGCGTGTACGACCCCATTGAAATAATTTAGGAAATAAATCAATTGATATACAATAGTAGATGCAATAACTAGACCCAATTGAGGTTATAACTCCTTTATTTCACTGAAAATATGGCCTCACAGCTGTAAAAAAACGATGTTGGGTCACTATGACCCGAACACAACAAGTGTAACTTTTTGCGTGTAGCAAAAAGTAATCGAAAAAAAAAAAAAATACTCATAGGTATGTCCCCCCAAATGAGGAAAAGTCAAGGAGTCTCAAGTTTTATAGACTTACAGAAAAAAATCTACAGGGCCGCAAAAGTCTGTTCGGGTCACTATGACCCGAACAGAACATTAGGGTTAAAACTGCATAGAGCCTATTTTTATTTATTTTAGGCCTAGTAAGCCTGTCTGCGGTCCCTCCTTGCAATCCTCCTCCGCTGACCACAACAATGCTGCCTGTGTACCCATGTAACCTATTTAAAACTGCATAGAGCCTATTTTTATTTATTTTAGGCCTAGTAAGCCTGTCTGCGGTCCCTCCTTGCAATCCTCCTCCGCTGACCACAACAATGCTGCCTGTGTACCCCTGCGAGATAACTCTAAGTGCCTTTAGCCTATTTTTATTTATTTTAGGCCTAGTAAGCCTGTCTGCGGTCCCTCCTTGCAATCCTCCTCCACTGACCACAACAATGCTGCCTGTGTACCCATGTAGCCTATTTAAAACTGCATAGAGCCTATTTTTTTCTTTTATTAATAAAGCCATGATGGACTACGCTGTACCACGCTACGAGCTACCCAGTTGACACTTCTTTTGCGAGAAAAGCCATCCCAACCCTCCACCAGCATGTAAAAGACCGCAATTGTCCATGCACTCTGTCAATCTGTGAGCACAAAGGTATACCTGACAACAGACGCATGGACCTGTAGGCATGGCCACGGAAGGTTACGTGTCCATTACGGCGCAATGGGTTAATGTGGTGGATGCATGGTACACAGGGGACAGCCTACTAAGTCTGTCTGCAGTCCCTAATTCAAATTGTCCTCAATTCAGGTTTTCGGGCTTTTTTTAAAAATAGGAAACTGCATTTGGGCTACTAGTTTGGTTGGGGCCTACTGTTGATGTCTGACGCTCCTGGGTGTTCTCCTCCTCCTTGGTGTTCTCCTCCAGGTTTCCTTGTCTGAGCTTCAACCTTCTGGCTCTCATTAAGTGCTTTTTTTAAAAAAAATTGGTGGTTAGGGCCTACTAACGGTGTCTGCCGCTCCCTGGTGTTGTCCTCAACTGTATGAATCTGAGCTTCAACCTTCTGGCTCTCATTAAGTGCAGTTTTTAAAAAAATTGGGGGTTAGGGCCTACTAACGGTGTCTGCCGCTCCCTGGTGTTGTCCTCAACTGTATAAATTTGAGCTTCAACCTTCTGGCCTCATTAAGTGCTGTTTTTTTTTTTAAATGGTGGTTAGGGCCTACTAACGGTGTCTGCCGCTCCCTGGTGTTGTCCTCGACTGTATAAATCTGAGCTTCAACCTTCTGGCTCTCATTAAGTGCTTTTTTTAAAAAAATTGGGGGTTAGGGCCTACTAACGGTGTCTGCCGCTCCCTGGTGTTGTCCTCAACTGTATAAATCTGAACTTCAACCTTCTGGCTCTCATTAAGTGCTTTTTAAAAAAAAATTTGGGGTTAGGGCCTTCTAACGGTGTCTGCCGCTCCCTAGTGTTGTCCTCAACTGTATAAATCTGAGCTTCAACCTTCTGGCTCTCATTAAGTGCTGTTTTTAAAAAAATTGGGGGTTAGGGCCTACTAACGGTGTCTGCCGCTCCCTGGTGTTGTCCTCAACTGTATAAATCTGAGCTTCAACCTTCTGGCTCTCATTAAGTGCTGTTTTTAAAAAAATTGGGGGTTAGGGCCTACTAACGGTGTCTGCCGCTCCCTGGTGTTGTCCTCAACTGTATAAATCTGAGCTTCAACCTTCTGGCCTCATTAAGTATTTGTTGGTAAAAATTGGTGGTTGGGGCCTACTAACTGTGTCTGACGCTCCTGGGTGTTCTCCTCCTCCTTGGTGTTCTCCTCCTCCTGGGTGTTCTCCTCCTCCTGGGTGTTCTCCTCCAGGTTTCCTTGTCTGAGCTGCAACCTTCTGGCTCTAATTAATTATTTGTTGGTAAAAATTGGTGGTTAGGGCCTACTAACGGTGTCTGCCGCTCCCTGGTGTTGTCCTCAACTGTATAAATCTGAGCTTCAACCTTCTGGCTCTCATTAAGTGCTGTTTTTTAAAAAAATGGTGGTTAGGGCCTACTAACGGTGTCTGCCGCTCCCTGGTGTTGTCCTCGACTGTATAAATCTGAGCTTCAACCTTCTGGCTCTCATTAAGTGCTGTTTTTAATAAAATTGGTGGTTAGGGCCTACTAACGGTGTCTGCCGCTCCCTGGTGATGTCCTCAACTGTATAAATCTGAGCTTCAACCTTCTGGCTCTCATTAAGTGCTGTTTTTAAAAAAATTGGGGGTTAGGGCCTACTAATGGTGTCTGCCGCTCCCTGGTGTTGTCCTCAACTGTATAAATCTGAGCTTCAACCTTCTGGCTCTCATTAAGTGCTGTTTTTAAAAAAATTGGTGGTTAGGGCCTACTATCGGTGTCTGCCGCTCCCTGGTGTTGTCCTCAACTGTATAAATCTGAGCTTCAACCTTCTGGCTCTCATTAAATGCTGTTTTTAAAAAAATTGGGGGTTAGGGCCTACTAATGGTGTCTGCCGCTCCCTGGTGTTGTCCTCAACTGTATAAATCTGAGCTTCAACCTTCTGGCTCTCATTAAGTGCTGTTTTTAAAAAAATTGGTGGTTAGGGCCTACTAACGGTGTCTGCCGCTCCCTGGTGTTGTCCTCAACTGTATAAATCTGAGCTTCAACCTTCTGGCTCTCATTAAGTGCTGTTTTTAAAAAAATTGGTGGTTAGGGCCTACTAACGGTGTCTGCCGCTCCCTGGTGTTGTCCTCAACTGTATAAATCTGAGCTTCAACCTTCTGGCTCTCATTAAGTGCTGTTTTAAAAAAAATGGTGGTTAGGGCCTACTAACGGTGTCTGCCGCTCCCTGGTGTTGTCCTCGACTGTATAAATCTGAGCTTCAACCTACTGGCTCTCATTAAGTGCTGTTTTTAAAAAAATTGGAGGTTAGGGCCTACTAACCGTGTCTGCCGCTCCCTGGTGTTGTCCTCAACTATATAAATCTGAGCTTCAACCTTCTGGCTCTCATTAAGTGCTGTTTTTTAAAAAATTGGGGGTTAGGGCCTACTAACGGTGTCTGCCCTCCCTGGTGTTGTCCTCAACTGTATAAATCTGAGCTTCAACCTTCTGGCTCTCATTAAGTGCTGTTTTTAAAAAAAATTGGGCGTTAGGGCCTACTAACGGTGTCTGCCGCTCCCTGGTGTTGTCCTCAACTGTATAAATCTGAGCTTCAACCTTCTGGCTCTCATTAAGTGCTGTTTTTAAAAAAATGGTGGTTAGGGCCTACTAACGGTGTCTGCCGCTCCCTGGTGTTGTCCTCGACAGTATAAATCTGACCTTCAACCTTCTGGCTCTCATTAAGTGCTGTTTTTAAAAAATTTGGTGGTTAGTGCCTACTAACGGTGTCTGCCGCTCCCTGGTGTTGTCCTCAACTGTATAAATCTGAGCTTCAACCTTCTGGCTCTCATTAAGTGCTGTTTTTAAAAAAATTGGTGGTTAGGGCCTACTAACGGTGTCTGCCGCTCCCTGGTGTTGTCCTCAACTGTATAAATCTGAGCTTCAACCTTCTGGCTCTCATTAAGTGCTGTTTTTTTAAAAAAATGGTGGTTAGGGCCTACTAACGGTGTCTGCCGCTCCCTGGTGTTGTCCTCAACTGTATAAATCTGAGCTTCAACCTTCTGGCTCTCATTAAGTGCTGTTTTTAAAAAAATTGGGGGTTAGGGCCTACTAACGGTGTCTGCCGCTCCCTGGTGTTGTCCTCAACTGTATAAATCTGAGCTTCAACCTTCTGGCCTCATTAAGTATTTGTTGGTAAAAATTGGTGGTTGGGGCCTACTAACTGTGTCTGACGCTCCTGGGTGTTCTCCTCCTCCTTGGTGTTCTCCTCCTCCTGGGTGTTCTCCTCCTCCTGGGTGTTCTCCTCCAGGTTTCCTTGTCTGAGCTGCAACCTTCTGGCTCTAATTAATTATTTGTTGGTAAAAATTGGTGGTTAGGGCCTACTAACGGTGTCTGCCGCTCCCTGGTGTTGTCCTCAACTGTATAAATCTGAGCTTCAACCTTCTGGCTCTCATTAAGTGCTGTTTTTTAAAAAAATGGTGGTTAGGGCCTACTAACGGTGTCTGCCGCTCCCTGGTGTTGTCCTCGACTGTATAAATCTGAGCTTCAACCTTCTGGCTCTCATTAAGTGCTGTTTTTAATAAAATTGGTGGTTAGGGCCTACTAACGGTGTCTGCCGCTCCCTGGTGATGTCCTCAACTGTATAAATCTGAGCTTCAACCTTCTGGCTCTCATTAAGTGCTGTTTTTAAAAAAATTGGGGGTTAGGGCCTACTAATGGTGTCTGCCGCTCCCTGGTGTTGTCCTCAACTGTATAAATCTGAGCTTCAACCTTCTGGCTCTCATTAAGTGCTGTTTTTAAAAAAATTGGTGGTTAGGGCCTACTATCGGTGTCTGCCGCTCCCTGGTGTTGTCCTCAACTGTATAAATCTGAGCTTCAACCTTCTGGCTCTCATTAAATGCTGTTTTTAAAAAAATTGGGGGTTAGGGCCTACTAATGGTGTCTGCCGCTCCCTGGTGTTGTCCTCAACTGTATAAATCTGAGCTTCAACCTTCTGGCTCTCATTAAGTGCTGTTTTTAAAAAAATTGGTGGTTAGGGCCTACTAACGGTGTCTGCCGCTCCCTGGTGTTGTCCTCAACTGTATAAATCTGAGCTTCAACCTTCTGGCTCTCATTAAGTGCTGTTTTTAAAAAAATTGGTGGTTAGGGCCTACTAACGGTGTCTGCCGCTCCCTGGTGTTGTCCTCAACTGTATAAATCTGAGCTTCAACCTTCTGGCTCTCATTAAGTGCTGTTTTTAAAAAAATGGTGGTTAGGGCCTACTAACGGTGTCTGCCGCTCCCTGGTGTTGTCCTCGACAGTATAAATCTGACCTTCAACCTTCTGGCTCTCATTAAGTGCTGTTTTAAAAAAAATTGGTGGTTAGTGCCTACTAACGGTGTCTGCCGCTCCCTGGTGTTGTCCTCAACTGTATAAATCTGAGCTTCAACCTTCTGGCTCTCATTAAGTGCTGTTTTTAAAAAAATTGGTGGTTAGGGCCTACTAACGGTGTCTGCCGCTCCCTGGTGTTGTCCTCAACTGTATAAATCTGAGCTTCAACCTTCTGGCTCTCATTAAGTGCTGTTTTTAAAAAAATGGTGGTTAGGGCCTACTAACGGTGTCTGCCGCTCCCTGGTGTTGTCCTCGACAGTATAAATCTGACCTTCAACCTTCTGGCTCTCATTAAGTGCTGTTTTAAAAAAAATTGGTGGTTAGTGCCTACTAACGGTGTCTGCCGCTCCCTGGTGTTGTCCTCAACTGTATAAATCTGAGCTTCAACCTTCTGGCTCTCATTAAGTGCTGTTTTTAAAAAAATTGGTGGTTAGGGCCTACTAACGGTGTCTGCCGCTCCCTGGTGTTGTCCTCGACTGTATAAATCTGAGCTTCAACCTTCTGGCTCTCATTAAGTGCTGTTTTTAAAAAAATTGGAGGTTAGGGCCTACTAACCGTGTCTGCCGCTCCCTGGTGTTGTCCTCAACTATATAAATCTGAGCTTCAACCTTCTGGCTCTCATTAAGTGCTGTTTTTTAAAAAATTGGGGGTCAGGGCCTACTAACGGTGTCTGCCCTCCCTGGTGTTGTCCTCAACTGTATAAATCTGAGCTTCAACCTTCTGGCTCTCATTAAGTGCTGTTTTTAAAAAAAATTGGGCGTTAGGGCCTACTAACGGTGTCTGCCGCTCCCTGGTGTTGTCCTCGACAGTATAAATCTGACCTTCAACCTTCTGGCTCTCATTAAGTGCTGTTTTTAAAAAAATTGGTGGTTAGTGCCTACTAACGGTGTCTGCCGCTCCCTGGTGTTGTCCTCAACTGTATAAATCTGAGCTTCAACCTTCTGGCTCTCATTAAGTGCTGTTTTTAAAAAAATTGGTGGTTAGGGCCTACTAACGGTGTCTGCCGCTCCCTGGTGTTGTCCTCAACTGTATAAATCTGAGCTTCAACCTTCTGGCTCTCATTAAGTGCTGTTTTTTTAAAAAAAATGGTGGTTAGGGCCTACTAACGGTGTCTGCCGCTCCCTGGTGTTGTCCTCAACTGTATAAATCTGAGCTTCAACCTTCTGGCTCTCATTAAGTGCTGTTTTTAAAAAAATTGGGGGTTAGGGCCTACTAACGGTGTCTGCCGCTCCCTGGTGTTGTCCTCAACTGTATAAATCTGAGCTTCAACCTTCTGGCCTCATTAAGTATTTGTTGGTAAAAATTGGTGGTTAGTGCCTACTAACTGTGTCTGACGCTCCTGGGTGTTCTCCTCCTCCTTGGTGTTCTCCTCCTCCTGGGTGTTCTCCTCCTCCTGGGTGTTCTCCTCCAGGTTTCCTTGTCTGAGCTGCAACCTTCTGGCTCTAATTAATTATTTGTTGGTAAAAATTGGTGGTTAGGGCCTACTAACGGTGTCTGCCGCTCCCTGGTGTTGTCCTCATCTGTATAAATCTGAGCTTCAACCTTCTGGCTCTCATTAAGTGCTGTTTTTTAAAAAAATGGTGGTTAGGGCCTACTAACGGTGTCTGCCGCTCCCTGGTGTTGTCCTCGACTGTATAAATCTGAGCTTCAACCTTCTGGCTCTCATTAAGTGCTGTTTTTAAAAAAATTGGTGGTTAGGGCCTACTAACGGTGTCTGCCGCTCCCTGGTGTTGTCCTCAACTGTATAAATCTGAGCTTCAACCTTCTGGCCTCATTAAGTATTTGTTGGTAAAAATTGGTGGTTGGGGCCTACTAACTGTGTCTGACGCTCCTGGGTGTTCTCCTCCTCCTTGGTGTTCTCCTCCTCCTGGGTGTTCTCCTCCAGGTTTCCTTGTCTGAGCTGCAACCTTCTGGCTCTAATTAATTATTTGTTGGTAAAAATTGGTGGTTAGGGCCTACTAACGGTGTCTGCCGCTCCCTGGTGTTGTCCTCAACTGTATAAATCTGAGCTTCAACCTTCTGGCTCTCATTAAGTGCTGTTTTTTAAAAAAATGGTGGTTAGGGCCTACTAACGGTGTCTGCCGCTCCCTGGTGTTGTCCTCGACTGTATAAATCTGAGCTTCAACCTTCTGGCTCTCATTAAGTGCTGTTTTTAATAAAATTGGTGGTTAGGGCCTACTAACGGTGTCTGCCGCTCCCTGGTGATGTCCTCAACTGTATAAATCTGAGCTTCAACCTTCTGGCTCTCATTAAGTGCTGTTTTTAAAAAAATTGGGGGTTAGGGCCTACTAATGGTGTCTGCCGCTCCCTGGTGTTGTCCTCAACTGTATAAATCTGAGCTTCAACCTTCTGGCTCTCATTAAGTGCTGTTTTTAAAAAAATTGGTGGTTAGGGCCTACTATCGGTGTCTGCCGCTCCCTGGTGTTGTCCTCAACTGTATAAATCTGAGCTTCAACCTTCTGGCTCTCATTAAATGCTGTTTTTAAAAAAATTGGGGGTTAGGGCCTACTAATGGTGTCTGCCGCTCCCTGGTGTTGTCCTCAACTGTATAAATCTGAGCTTCAACCTTCTGGCTCTCATTAAGTGCTGTTTTTAAAAAAATTGGTGGTTAGGGCCTACTAACGGTGTCTGCCGCTCCCTGGTGTTGTCCTCAACTGTATAAATCTGAGCTTCAACCTTCTGGCTCTCATTAAGTGCTGTTTTTTTAAAAAAATGGTGGTTAGGGCCTACTAACGGTGTCTGCCGCTCCCTGGTGTTGTCCTCAACTGTATAAATCTGAGCTTCAACCTTCTGGCTCTCATTAAGTGCTGTTTTTAAAAAAAATTGGGGGTTAGGGCCTACTAACGGTGTCTGCCCTCCCTGGTGTTGTCCTCAACTGTATAAATCTGAGCTTCAACCTTCTGGCTCTCATTAAGTGCTGTTTTTAAAAAAAATTGGGCGTTAGGGCCTACTAACGGTGTCTGCCGCTCCCTGGTGTTGTCCTCAACTGTATAAATCTGAGCTTCAACCTTCTGGCTCTCATTAAGTGCTGTTTTTAAAAAAATGGTGGTTAGGGCCTACTAACGGTGTCTGCCGCTCCCTGGTGTTGTCCTCGACAGTATAAATCTGACCTTCAACCTTCTGGCTCTCATTAAGTGCTGTTTTTAAAAAAATTGGTGGTTAGTGCCTACTAACGGTGTCTGCCGCTCCCTGGTGTTGTCCTCAACTGTATAAATCTGAGCTTCAACCTTCTGGCTCTCATTAAGTGCTGTTTTTAAAAAAATTGGTGGTTAGGGCCTACTAACGGTGTCTGCCGCTCCCTGGTGTTGTCCTCAACTGTATAAATCTGAGCTTCAACCTTCTGGCTCTCATTAAGTGCTGTTTTTAAAAAAATTGGTGGTTAGGGCCTACTAACGGTGTCTGCCGCTCCCTGGTGTTGTCCTCAACTGTATAAATCTGAGCTTCAACCTTCTGGCTCTCATTAAGTGCTGTTTTTTTTAAAAAATGGTGGTTAGGGCCTACTAACGGTGTCTGCCGCTCCCTGGTGTTGTCCTCAACTGTATAAATCTGAGCTTCAACCTTCTGGCTCTCATTAAGTGCTGTTTTTAAAAAAATTGGGGGTTAGGGCCTACTAACGGTGTCTGCCGCTCCCTGGTGTTGTCCTCAACTGTATAAATCTGAGCTTCAACCTTCTGGCCTCATTAAGTATTTGTTGGTAAAAATTGGTGGTTGGGGCCTACTAACTGTGTCTGACGCTCCTGGGTGTTCTCCTCCTCCTTGGTGTTCTCCTCCTCCTGGGTGTTCTCCTCCTCCTGGGTGTTCTCCTCCAGGTTTCCTTGTCTGAGCTGCAACCTTCTGGCTCTAATTAATTATTTGTTGGTAAAAATTGGTGGTTAGGGCCTACTAACGGTGTCTGCCGCTCCCTGGTGTTGTCCTCAACTGTATAAATCTGAGCTTCAACCTTCTGGCTCTCATTAAGTGCTGTTTTTTAAAAAAATGGTGGTTAGGGCCTACTAACGGTGTCTGCCGCTCCCTGGTGTTGTCCTCGACTGTATAAATCTGAGCTTCAACCTTCTGGCTCTCATTAAGTGCTGTTTTTAAAAAAATTGGGGGTTAGGGCCTACTAACGGTGTCTGCCGCTCCCTGGTGTTGTCCTCAACTGTATAAATCTGAGCTTCAACCTTCTGGCCTCATTAAGTATTTGTTGTTAAAAATTGGTGGTTGGGGCCTACTAACTGTGTCTGACGCTCCTGGGTGTTCTCCTCCTCCTTGGTGTTCTCCTCCTCCTGGGTGTTCTCCTCCAGGTTTCCTTGTCTGAGCTGCAACCTTCTGGCTCTAATTAATTATTTGTTGGTAAAAATTGGTGGTTAGGGCCTACTAACGGTGTCTGCCGCTCCCTGGTGTTGTCCTCAACTGTATAAATCTGAGCTTCAACCTTCTGGCTCTCATTAAGTGCTGTTTTTTTAAAAAATGGTGGTTAGGGCCTACTAACGGTGTCTGCCGCTCCCTGGTGTTGTCCTCGACTGTATAAATCTGAGCTTCAACCTTCTGGCTCTCATTAAGTGCTGTTTTTAATAAAATTGGTGGTTAGGGCCTACTAACGGTGTCTGCCGCTCCCTGGTGATGTCCTCAACTGTATAAATCTGAGCTTCAACCTTCTGGCTCTCATTAAGTGCTGTTTTTAAAAAAATTGGGGGTTAGGGCCTACTAATGGTGTCTGCCGCTCCCTGGTGTTGTCCTCAACTGTATAAATCTGAGCTTCAACCTTCTGGCTCTCATTAAGTGCTGTTTTTAAAAAAATTGGTGGTTAGGGCCTACTATCGGTGTCTGCCGCTCCCTGGTGTTGTCCTCAACTGTATAAATCTGAGCTTCAACCTTCTGGCTCTCATTAAATGCTGTTTTTAAAAAAATTGGGGGTTAGGGCCTACTAATGGTGTCTGCCGCTCCCTGGTGTTGTCCTCAACTGTATAAATCTGAGCTTCAACCTTCTGGCTCTCATTAAGTGCTGTTTTTAAAAAAATTGGTGGTTAGGGCCTACTAACGGTGTCTGCCGCTCCCTGGTGTTGTCCTCAACTGTATAAATCTGAGCTTCAACCTTCTGGCTCTCATTAAGTGCTGTTTTTAAAAAAATTGGTGGTTAGGGCCTACTAACGGTGTCTGCCGCTCCCTGGTGTTGTCCTCAACTGTATAAATCTGAGCTTCAACCTTCTGGCTCTCATTAAGTGCTGTTTTTAAAAAAATGGTGGTTAGGGCCTACTAACGGTGTCTGCCGCTCCCTGGTGTTGTCCTCGACAGTATAAATCTGACCTTCAACCTTCTGGCTCTCATTAAGTGCTGTTTTAAAAAAAATTGGTGGTTAGTGCCTACTAACGGTGTCTGCCGCTCCCTGGTGTTGTCCTCAACTGTATAAATCTGAGCTTCAACCTTCTGGCTCTCATTAAGTGCTGTTTTTAAAAAAATTGGTGGTTAGGGCCTACTAACGGTGTCTGCCGCTCCCTGGTGTTGTCCTCGACTGTATAAATCTGAGCTTCAACCTTCTGGCTCTCATTAAGTGCTGTTTTATAAAAAATTGGGGGTTAGGGCCTACTAACGGTGTCTGCCCTCCCTGGTGTTGTCCTCAACTGTATAAATCTGAGCTTCAACCTTCTGGCTCTCATTAAGTGCTGTTTTTAAAAAAAATTGGGCGTTAGGGCCTACTAACGGTGTCTGCCGCTCCCTGGTGTTGTCCTCAACTGTATAAATCTGAGCTTCAACCTTCTGGCTCTCATTAAGTGCTGTTTTTAAAAAAATGGTGGTTAGGGCCTACTAACGGTGTCTGCCGCTCCCTGGTGTTGTCCTCGACAGTATAAATCTGACCTTCAACCTTCTGGCTCTCATTAAGTGCTGTTTTTAAAAAAATTGGTGGTTAGTGCCTACTAACGGTGTCTGCCGCTCCCTGGTGTTGTCCTCAACTGTATAAATCTGAGCTTCAACCTTCTGGCTCTCATTAAGTGCTGTTTTTAAAAAAATTGGTGGTTAGGGCCTACTAACGGTGTCTGCCGCTCCCTGGTGTTGTCCTCAACTGTATAAATCTGAGCTTCAACCTTCTGGCTCTCATTAAGTGCTGTTTTTTTAAAAAAATGGTGGTTAGGGCCTACTAACGGTGTCTGCCGCTCCCTGGTGTTGTCCTCAACTGTATAAATCTGAGCTTCAACCTTCTGGCTCTCATTAAGTGCTGTTTTTAAAAAAATTGGGGGTTAGGGCCTACTAACGGTGTCTGCCGCTCCCTGGTGTTGTCCTCAACTGTATAAATCTGAGCTTCAACCTTCTGGCCTCATTAAGTATTTGTTGGTAAAAATTGGTGGTTGGGGCCTACTAACTGTGTCTGACGCTCCTGGGTGTTCTCCTCCTCCTTGGTGTTCTCCTCCTCCTGGGTGTTCTCCTCCTCCTGGGTGTTCTCCTCCAGGTTTCCTTGTCTGAGCTGCAACCTTCTGGCTCTAATTAATTATTTGTTGGTAAAAATTGGTGGTTAGGGCCTACTAACGGTGTCTGCCGCTCCCTGGTGTTGTCCTCAACTGTATAAATCTGAGCTTCAACCTTCTGGCTCTCATTAAGTGCTGTTTTTTAAAAAAATGGTGGTTAGGGCCTACTAACGGTGTCTGCCGCTCCCTGGTGTTGTCCTCGACTGTATAAATCTGAGCTTCAACCTTCTGGCTCTCATTAAGTGCTGTTTTTAATAAAATTGGTGGTTAGGGCCTACTAACGGTGTCTGCCGCTCCCTGGTGATGTCCTCAACTGTATAAATCTGAGCTTCAACCTTCTGGCTCTCATTAAGTGCTGTTTTTAAAAAAATGGTGGTTAGGGCCTACTAACGGTGTCTGCCGCTCCCTGGTGTTGTCCTCGACTGTATAAATCTGAGCTTCAACCTTCTGGCTCTCATTAAGTGCTGTTTTTAAAAAAATTTGGGGTTAGGGCCTACTAACGGTGTCTGCCGCTCCCTGGTGTTGTCCTCAACTGTATAAATCTGAGCTTCAACCTTCTGGCCTCATTAAGTATTTGTTGGTAAAAATTGATGGTTGGGGCCTACTAACTGTGTCTGACGCTCCTGGGTGTTCTCCTCCTCCTTGGTGTTCTCCTCCTCCTGGGTGTTCTCCTCCAGGTTTCCTTGTCTGAGCTGCAACCTTCTGGCTCTAATTAATTATTTGTTGGTAAAAATTGGTGGTTAGGGCCTACTAACGGTGTCTGCCGCTCCCTGGTGTTGTCCTCAACTGTATAAATCTGAGCTTCAACCTTCTGGCCTCATTAAGTATTTGTTGGTAAAAATTGGTGGTTGGGGCCTACTAACTGTGTCTGACGCTCCTGGGTGTTCTCCTCCTCCTTGGTGTTCTCCTCCTCCTGGGTGTTCTCCTCCAGGTTTCCTTGTCTGAGCTGCAACCTTCTGGCTCTAATTAATTATTTGTTGGTAAAAATTGGTGGTTAGGGCCTACTAACGGTGTCTGCCGCTCCCTGGTGTTGTCCTCAACTGTATAAATCTGAGCTTCAACCTTCTGGCTCTCATTAAGTGCTGTTTTTTTAAAAAATGGTGGTTAGGGCCTACTAACGGTGTCTGCCGCTCCCTGGTGTTGTCCTCGACTGTATAAATCTGAGCTTCAACCTTCTGGCTCTCATTAAGTGCTGTTTTTAATAAAATTGGTGGTTAGGGCCTACTAACGGTGTCTGCCGCTCCCTGGTGATGTCCTCAACTGTATAAATCTGAGCTTCAACCTTCTGGCTCTCATTAAGTGCTGTTTTTTAAAAAATTGGGGGTTAGGGCCTACTAATGGTGTCTGCCGCTCCCTGGTGTTGTCCTCAACTGTATAAATCTGAGCTTCAACCTTCTGGCTCTCATTAAGTGCTGTTTTTAAAAAAATTGGTGGTTAGGGCCTACTATCGGTGTCTGCCGCTCCCTGGTGTTGTCCTCAACTGTATAAATCTGAGCTTCAACCTTCTGGCTCTCATTAAATGCTGTTTTTAAAAAAATTGGGGGTTAGGGCCTACTAATGGTGTCTGCCGCTCCCTGGTGTTGTCCTCAACTGTATAAATCTGAGCTTCAACCTTCTGGCTCTCATTAAGTGCTGTTTTTAAAAAAATTGGTGGTTAGGGCCTACTAACGGTGTCTGCCGCTCCCTGGTGTTGTCCTCAACTGTATAAATCTGAGCTTCAACCTTCTGGCTCTCATTAAGTGCTGTTTTTAAAAAAATTGGTGGTTAGGGCCTACTAACGGTGTCTGCCGCTCCCTGGTGTTGTCCTCAACTGTATAAATCTGAGCTTCAACCTTCTGGCTCTCATTAAGTGCTGTTTTTAAAAAAATGGTGGTTAGGGCCTACTAACGGTGTCTGCCGCTCCCTGGTGTTGTCCTCGACAGTATAAATCTGACCTTCAACCTTCTGGCTCTCATTAAGTGCTGTTTTAAAAAAAATTGGTGGTTAGTGCCTACTAACGGTGTCTGCCGCTCCCTGGTGTTGTCCTCAACTGTATAAATCTGAGCTTCAACCTTCTGGCTCTCATTAAGTGCTGTTTTTAAAAAAATTGGTGGTTAGGGCCTACTAACGGTGTCTGCCGCTCCCTGGTGTTGTCCTCGACTGTATAAATCTGAGCTTCAACCTTCTGGCTCTCATTAAGTGCTGTTTTTAAAAAAATTGGAGGTTAGGGCCTACTAACCGTGTCTGCCGCTCCCTGGTGTTGTCCTCAACTATATAAATCTGAGCTTCAACCTTCTGGCTCTCATTAAGTGCTGTTTTTTAAAAAATTGGGGGTTAGGGCCTACTAACGGTGTCTGCCCTCCCTGGTGTTGTCCTCAACTGTATAAATCTGAGCTTCAACCTTCTGGCTCTCATTAAGTGCTGTTTTTAAAAAAAATTGGGCGTTAGGGCCTACTAACGGTGTCTGCCGCTCCCTGGTGTTGTCCTCAACTGTATAAATCTGAGCTTCAACCTTCTGGCTCTCATTAAGTGCTGTTTTTAAAAAAATGGTGGTTAGGGCCTACTAACGGTGTCTGCCGCTCCCTGGTGTTGTCCTCGACAGTATAAATCTGACCTTCAACCTTCTGGCTCTCATTAAGTGCTGTTTTTAAAAAAATTGGTGGTTAGTGCCTACTAACGGTGTCTGCCGCTCCCTGGTGTTGTCCTCAACTGTATAAATCTGAGCTTCAACCTTCTGGCTCTCATTAAGTGCTGTTTTTAAAAAAATTGGTGGTTAGGGCCTACTAACGGTGTCTGCCGCTCCCTGGTGTTGTCCTCAACTGTATAAATCTGAGCTTCAACCTTCTGGCTCTCATTAAGTGCTGTTTTTAAAAAAATTGGTGGTTAGGGCCTACTAACGGTGTCTGCCGCTCCCTGGTGTTGTCCTCAACTGTATAAATCTGAGCTTCAACCTTCTGGCTCTCATTAAGTGCTGTTTTTAAAAAAATTGGTGGTTAGGGCCTACTAACGGTGTCTGCCGCTCCCTGGTGTTGTCCTCAACTGTATAAATCTGAGCTTCAACCTTCTGGCTCTCATTAAGTGCTGTTTTTAAAAAAATGGTGGTTAGGGCCTACTAACGGTGTCTGCCGCTCCCTGGTGTTGTCCTCGACAGTATAAATCTGACCTTCAACCTTCTGGCTCTCATTAAGTGCTGTTTTAAAAAAAATTGGTGGTTAGTGCCTACTAACGGTGTCTGCCGCTCCCTGGTGTTGTCCTCAACTGTATAAATCTGAGCTTCAACCTTCTGGCTCTCATTAAGTGCTGTTTTTAAAAAAATTGGTGGTTAGGGCCTACTAACGGTGTCTGCCGCTCCCTGGTGTTGTCCTCGACTGTATAAATCTGAGCTTCAACCTTCTGGCTCTCATTAAGTGCTGTTTTTAAAAAAATTGGAGGTTAGGGCCTACTAACCGTGTCTGCCGCTCCCTGGTGTTGTCCTCAACTATATAAATCTGAGCTTCAACCTTCTGGCTCTCATTAAGTGCTGTTTTTTAAAAAATTGGGGGTTAGGGCCTACTAACGGTGTCTGCCCTCCCTGGTGTTGTCCTCAACTGTATAAATCTGAGCTTCAACCTTCTGGCTCTCTGTTGTGAATTTGGATTCTGGGCTCCCCCGGTGGCTACTGGTGGAATTGAACTTGTGACATCATCTTCCCTGTTCACCTGTTCTGATTAGATCTGGGTGTCGCTATATAACCTGGCTTCTCTGTTAGATGCTTGCCGGTCAACAATGTTATCAGAAGCCTCTCTGTGCTTGTTCCTGCTCCCAGACATCTACTAGATAAGTTGGACATTCGTCCATGTTTTGTTTTTGTATTTTGGTTCCAGTTCACAGCTGCAGTTTCGTTACTGTGTCTGGAAAGCTCTTGTTGATCAGGAATTGCCACTCTGGTATTATGAGTTAATGCCAGAGTCCTAAAGTAATTTCTGGATGTGTTTTGTTAGGGTTTTCTACTGACCATGAAAGTATGCTTTCTGTCTTCTGCTATCTAGAAAGCGGACCTCAAATTTGCTAAAACTATTTTCCTGCTGCGTTTGTTGTTTCATCTCATATCACCGCCAATATATGTGGGGGGCTTCTGTCTCCTTTGGGGCATTTCTCTAGAGGTGAGTCAGGTCTTATATTTCCCTCTGCTAGCATTATTTAGTTCTCCGGCCGGCGCTGGGCATATAGGGATAAAAAGTAGGACATGCTACCTGGCTACTTCTAGATGATGCGGTAGGTTTAGTTCATGGTCAGTACAGTTACATCTTCCAAGAGCTTGTTCCTATTGAGGCTTATGCTAGTTCTCTGGCCATGGAGATCATGACAGTTTGACCGGCCCACTAAAGGGTTAAAATCCTTGGCTGAGAAAGGAGAGAATTAAGAAGTCTGCTGAGAATTTTTTTTTTTTTTTTTCTCTAGTTGTGAGTGTGCTCTTAATTGGATCACTTGCCAGTCTGTCTATGCTGCAGTCTTTCTTTTTTTTCTCTCTCCTTCTAATCTTTGAATGGCTCTATGTTCACCTGTCTATAATGGATCTACAGAGTGTAACTGCAGGTTTGAATAATCTCGCCACGAAAGTACAAAGTTTGCAAGATTTTGTTGTTCATGCTCCGGTATCAGAGCCGAGAATTCCTTTGCCGGAATTCTTCTCAGGGAATAGATCTAGCTTTCAGAATTTTAGAAATAATTGTAAGTTATTTTTGTCCCTGAAATCTCGTTCTGCTGGAGACCCTGCACAGCAGGTTGGGATTGTGATTTCCTTGCTCCGCGGCGACCCTCAAGATTGGGCTTTTGCATTGGCACCAGGGGATCCTGCGTTGCGCAATGTGGATGCGTTTTTTCTGGCCTTGGGCTTGCTTTATGAGGAACCTCATTTGGAACTTCAGGCAGAAAAAACTTTGATGTCCCTATCGCAGGGGCAAGATGAAGCTGAAATTTACTGCCAAAGATTCCGTAAATGGTCTGTGCTTACTCAGTGGAATGAGTGCGCCTTGGCGGCTACTTTCAGAGAGGGTCTTTCTGATGCCATTAAGGATGTTATGGTGGGGTTCCCTGTGCCTGCGGGTCTGAATGAGTCCATGACAATGGCCATTCAGATCGATAGGCGTCTGCGGGAGCGCAAACCAGTGCACCATCTGGCGGTGTCCACTGAGAAGACGCCAGAAAACATGCAGTGTGATAGAATTCTGTCCAGAAGCGAGCGGCAGAATTTTAGACGGAAAAATGGGTTGTGTTTCTATTGTGGGGATTCTACTCATGTTTTATCAGCATGCTCTAAGCGTACTAAAAAGCTTGATAAATCCGTTCCCATTGGCACTTTACAGTCTAAATTTATTTTGTCTGTGACCCTGATTTGCTCTTTGTCATCTATTACTACGGACGCCTATATCGACTCTGGCGCCGCGTTGAGTCTTATGGATTGGTCCTTTGCCAATCGTTGTGGGTATGATTTAGAGCCTTTGGAGACTCTTATTCCTCTGAAGGGGATTGACTCCACCCCATTGGCTAATAATAAACCACAATACTGGACACAAGTGACTATGTGTATTAATCCGGATCACCAGGAGACTATTCGTTTTCTGGTGCTGTATAATCTACATGATGATTTGGTGCTGGGATTGCCATGGCTGCAGTCTCACAACCCAGTCCTTGACTGGAGAGCTATGTCTGTGTTGAGTTGGGGATGTAAGGGGACTCATGGGGACGTACCTTTGGGGTCCATTTCATCATCTATTCCCTCTGAAATCCCTGAGTTCCTGTCTGATTATCGTGACGTCTTTGAAGAACCCAAGCTGGGTTCATTACCTCCGCACCGGGAGTGCGATTGTGCTATAGATTTAATTCCGGGTAGTAAATACCCAAAGGGTCGTTTATTTAATCTGTCTGTGCCTGAACATACTGCTATGCGAGAATATATAAAGGAGTCCTTGGAAAAGGGACATATTCGTCCATCGTCATCTCCCTTAGGAGCCGGTTTTTTCTTTGTGTCAAAAAAAGACGGCTCTTTGAGACCATGTATTGATTATCGGCTTTTGAATAAAATCACGGTTAAATATCAATACCCATTGCCGTTGCTGACTGATTTGTTTGCTCGCATAAAGGGGGCCAAGTGGTTCTCTAAGATTGATCTCCGTGGGGCGTATAATTTGGTGCGGATCAGGCAGGGGGATGAGTGGAAAACCGCATTTAATACGCCCGAGGGCCACTTTGAGTATTTGGTGATGCCTTTTGGTCTTTCTAATGCCCCTTCAGTCTTCCAGTCCTTTATGCATGATATTTTCCGCGATTTTTTGGATAAATTTATGATAGTGTATCTGGATGATATTCTGATTTTTTCGGATGACTGGGACTCTCATGTCCGGCAAGTTAAGAGGGTTTTTCAGGTTTTGCGGTCTAATTCTCTGTGTGTCAAGGGTTCTAAGTGCGTTTTTGGGGTTCAGAGAATTTCCTTTTTGGGATATATTTTTTCTCCCTCTTCCATTGAGATGGATCCTGTCAAGGTTCAAGCTATTTGTGATTGGACGCAGCCCTCTTCTCTTAAAAGTCTTCAGAAATTTTTGGGCTTTGCCAACTTTTATCGTCGATTTATTTCTGGTTTTTCGGATGTCGTTAAGCCATTGACCGATTTGACTAGACAGGGTGCTGATGTTGCTAATTGGTCCCCTGATGCTGTGGAGGCCTTTCAGGAGCTTAAGCGCCGTTTTTCTTCTGCCCCTGTGTTGCGTCAGCCTGATGTGACTCTTCCTTTTCAGGTTGAGGTCGACGCTTCTGAGATCGGGGCTGGGGCAGTGTTGTCGCAGAAAAGTTCTGACTGCGCCGTGATGAGGCCTTGTGCCTTCTTTTCCCGTAAATTTTCGCCCGCTGAGCGGAATTATGATGTTGGGAATCGGGAGCTTTTGGCCATGAAGTGGGCGTTTGAGGAGTGGCGCCATTGGCTCGAGGGGGCCAGACATCAGGTGGTGGTATTGACTGACCACAAAAATTTGATCTATCTTGAGACCGCCAGGCGCCTGAATCCTAGACAGGCGCGCTGGTCATTATTTTTCTCTCGGTTTAATTTTGTGGTATCGTACCTACCGGGTTCTAAGAATGTTAAGGCGGATGCCCTTTCTAGGAGTTTTGAGCCTGATTCACCCGGCAACTCTGACCCCACAGGTATTCTTAAGGAGGGAGTTATCTTGTCAGCCGTTTCTCCAGACCTGCGGCGGGCCTTGCAGGAGTTTCAGGCGGATAGACCGGATCGTTGTCCGCCTGATAGGTTGTTTGTTCCTGATGATTGGACCAGTAGAGTCATCTCTGAGGTACATTCTTCTGCATTGGCAGGTCATCCTGGAATTTTTGGTACCAGGGATTTGGTGGCAAGATCCTTCTGGTGGCCTTCCCTGTCACGAGATGTGCGAGGCTTTGTGCAGTCTTGTGACGTTTGTGCTCGGGCCAAGCCTTGTTGTTCTCGGGCTAGTGGATTATTGTTGCCCTTGCCTATTCCTAAGAGGCCTTGGACACACATCTCGATGGATTTTATTTCAGATCTGCCTGTTTCTCAGAAGATGTCTGTCATCTGGGTGGTGTGTGACCGTTTTTCTAAGATGGTCCATTTGGTTCCCCTGCCCAAATTGCCTTCTTCTTCCGAGTTGGTGCCCCTGTTTTTTCAAAATGTTGTTCGTTTGCATGGTATTCCTGAGAATATCGTTTCTGACAGAGGAACCCAATTTGTGTCTAGATTTTGGCGGGCATTCTGTGCTAGGATGGGCATAGATTTGTCTTTTTCGTCTGCTTTTCACCCTCAGACTAATGGCCAGACCGAGCGGACTAATCAGACCCTGGAGACATATCTGAGGTGTTTTGTGTCTGCTGACCAGGATGATTGGGTTGCTTTTTTGCCATTGGCGGAGTTCGCCCTCAATAATCGGGCCAGCTCTGCCACTTTGGTGTCCCCGTTTTTCTGTAATTCGGGGTTCCACCCTCGATTTTCCTCCGGTCAGATGGAATCCTCGGATTGTCCTGGAGTGGATGCGGTGGTGGAGAGATTGCATCATATCTGGGGGCAGGTGATGGACAATTTAAAGTTGTCCCAGGAGAAGACTCAGCTTTTTGCCAACCGTCACCGTCGTGTTGGTCCTCGGCTTTGTGTTGGAGATTTGGTGTGGTTGTCTTCTCGTTTTGTCCCTATGAGGGTCTCATCTCCTAAGTTTAAGCCTCGGTTCATCGGTCCGTATAAAATATTGGAGATTCTTAACCCTGTTTCCTTCCGTTTGGACCTCCCTGCATCCTTTTCTATTCATAACGTTTTTCATCGGTCGTTATTGCGCAGGTATGAGGCACCGGTTGTGCCTTCCGTTGAGCCTCCTGCTCCGGTGTTGGTTGAGGGTGAGTTGGAGTACGTTGTGGAAAAAATCCTAGACTCCCGTGTTTCCAGACGGAGACTCCAGTATCTGGTCAAGTGGAAGGGATACGGCCAGGAGGATAATTCTTGGGTCACTGCATCTGATGTTCATGCCTCTGATCTGGTTCGTGCCTTTCATAGGGCCCATCCTGATCGCCCTGGTGGTTCTGGTGAGGGTTCGGTGCCCCCTCCTTGAGGGGGGGGTACTGTTGTGAATTTGGATTCTGGGCTCCCCCGGTGGCTACTGGTGGAATTGAACTTGTGACATCATCTTCCCTGTTCACCTGTTCTGATTAGATCTGGGTGTCGCTATATAACCTGGCTTCTCTGTTAGATGCTTGCCGGTCAACAATGTTATCAGAAGCCTCTCTGTGCTTGTTCCTGCTCCCAGACATCTACTAGATAAGTTGGACATTCGTCCATGTTTTGTTTTTGTATTTTGGTTCCAGTTCACAGCTGCAGTTTCGTTACTGTGTCTGGAAAGCTCTTGTTGATCAGGAATTGCCACTCTGGTATTATGAGTTAATGCCAGAGTCCTAAAGTAATTTCTGGATGTGTTTTGTTAGGGTTTTCTACTGACCATGAAAGTATGCTTTCTGTCTTCTGCTATCTAGAAAGCGGACCTCAAATTTGCTAAAACTATTTTCCTGCTGCGTTTGTTGTTTCATCTCATATCACCGCCAATATATGTGGGGGGCTTCTGTCTCCTTTGGGGCATTTCTCTAGAGGTGAGTCAGGTCTTATATTTCCCTCTGCTAGCATTATTTAGTTCTCCGGCCGGCGCTGGGCATATAGGGATAAAAAGTAGGACATGCTACCTGGCTACTTCTAGATGATGCGGTAGGTTTAGTTCATGGTCAGTACAGTTACATCTTCCAAGAGCTTGTTCCTATTGAGGCTTATGCTAGTTCTCTGGCCATGGAGATCATGACAGCTCTCATTAAGTGCTGTTTTTAAAAAAAATTGGGCGTTAGGGCCTACTAACGGTGTCTGCCGCTCCCTGGTGTTGTCCTCAACTGTATAAATCTGAGCTTCAACCTTCTGGCTCTCATTAAGTGCTGTTTTTAAAAAAATGGTGGTTAGGGCCTACTAACGGTGTCTGCCGCTCCCTGGTGTTGTCCTCGACAGTATAAATCTGACCTTCAACCTTCTGGCTCTCATTAAGTGCTGTTTTTAAAAAAATTGGTGGTTAGTGCCTACTAACGGTGTCTGCCGCTCCCTGGTGTTGTCCTCAACTGTATAAATCTGAGCTTCAACCTTCTGGCTCTCATTAAGTGCTGTTTTTAAAAAAATTGGTGGTTAGGGCCTACTAACGGTGTCTGCCGCTCCCTGGTGTTGTCCTCAACTGTATAAATCTGAGCTTCAACCTTCTGGCTCTCATTAAGTGCTGTTTTTTTAAAAAAATGGTGGTTAGGGCCTACTAACGGTGTCTGCCGCTCCCTGGTGTTGTCCTCAACTGTATAAATCTGAGCTTCAACCTTCTGGCTCTCATTAAGTGCTGTTTTTAAAAAAATTGGGGGTTAGGGCCTACTAACGGTGTCTGCCGCTCCCTGGTGTTGTCCTCAACTGTATAAATCTGAGCTTCAACCTTCTGGCCTCATTAAGTATTTGTTGGTAAAAATTGGTGGTTGGGGCCTACTAACTGTGTCTGACGCTCCTGGGTGTTCTCCTCCTCCTTGGTGTTCTCCTCCTCCTGGGTGTTCTCCTCCTCCTGGGTGTTCTCCTCCAGGTTTCCTTGTCTGAGCTGCAACCTTCTGGCTCTAATTAATTATTTGTTGGTAAAAATTGGTGGTTAGGGCCTACTAACGGTGTCTGCCGCTCCCTGGTGTTGTCCTCAACTGTATAAATCTGAGCTTCAACCTTCTGGCTCTCATTAAGTGCTGTTTTTTAAAAAAATGGTGGTTAGGGCCTACTAACGGTGTCTGCCGCTCCCTGGTGTTGTCCTCGACTGTATAAATCTGAGCTTCAACCTTCTGGCTCTCATTAAGTGCTGTTTTTAATAAAATTGTTGGTTAGGGCCTACTAACGGTGTCTGCCGCTCCCTGGTGATGTCCTCAACTGTATAAATCTGAGCTTCAACCTTCTGGCTCTCATTAAGTGCTGTTTTTAAAAAAATTGGGGGTTAGGGCCTACTAATGGTGTCTGCCGCTCCCTGGTGTTGTCCTCAACTGTATAAATCTGAGCTTCAACCTTCTGGCTCTCATTAAGTGCTGTTTTTAAAAAAATTGGTGGTTAGGGCTTACTATCGGTGTCTGCCGCTCCCTGGTGTTGTCCTCAACTGTATAAATCTGAGCTTCAACCTTCTGGCTCTCATTAAATGCTGTTTTTAAAAAAATTGGGGGTTAGGGCCTACTAATGGTGTCTGCCGCTCCCTGGTGTTGTCCTCAACTGTATAAATCTGAGCTTCAACCTTCTGGCTCTCATTAAGTGCTGTTTTTAAAAAAATTGGTGGTTAGGGCCTACTAACGGTGTCTGCCGCTCCCTGGTGTTGTCCTCAACTGTATAAATCTGAGCTTCAACCTTCTGGCTCTCATTAAGTGCTGTTTTTAAAAAAATTGGTGGTTAGGGCCTACTAACGGTGTCTGCCGCTCCCTGGTGTTGTCCTCAACTGTATAAATCTGAGCTTCAACCTTCTGGCTCTCATTAAGTGCTGTTTTTTAAAAAAATGGTGGTTAGGGCCTACTAACGGTGTCTGCCGCTCCCTGGTGTTGTCCTCGACTGTATAAATCTGAGCTTCAACCTTCTGGCTCTCATTAAGTGCTGTTTTTAAAAAAATTGGTGGTTAGTGCCTACTAACGGTGTCTGCCGCTCCCTGGTGTTGTCCTCAACTATATAAATCTGAGCTTCAACCTTCTGGCTCTCATTAAGTGCTGTTTTTTAAAAAATTGGGGGTTAGGGCCTACTAACGGTGTCTGCCCTCCCTGGTGTTGTCCTCAACTGTATAAATCTGAGCTTCAACCTTCTGGCTCTCATTAAGTGCTGTTTTTAAAAAAATTGGGCGTTAGGGCCTACTAACGGTGTCTGCCGCTCCCTGGTGTTGTCCTCAACTGTATAAATATGAGCTTCAACCTTCTGGCTCTCATTAAGTGCTGTTTTTAAAAAAATGGTGGTTAGGGCCTACTAACGGTGTCTGCCGCTCCCTGGTGTTGTCCTCGACAGTATAAATCTGACCTTCAACCTTCTGGCTCTCATTAAGTGCTGTTTTTAAAAAAAATTGGTGGTTAGTGCCTACTAACGGTGTCTGCCGCTCCCTGGTGTTGTCCTCAACTGTATAAATCTGAGCTTCAACCTTCTGGCTCTCATTAAGTGCTGTTTTTAAAAAAATTGGGGGTTAGGGCCTACTAACGGTGTCTGCCGCTCCCTGGTGTTGTCCTCAACTGTATAAATCTGAGCTTCAACCTTCTGGCTCTCATTAAGTGCTGTTTTTTTAAAAAATGGTGGTTAGGGCCTACTAACGGTGTCTGCCGCTCCCTGGTGTTGTCCTCGACTGTATAAATCTGAGCTTCAACCTTCTGGCTCTCATTAAGTGCTGTTTTTAATAAAATTGGTGGTTAGGGCCTACTAACGGTGTCTGCCGCTCCCTGGTGATGTCCTCAACTGTATAAATCTGAGCTTCAACCTTCTGGCTCTCATTAAGTGCTGTTTTTAAAAAATTGGGGGTTAGGGCCTACTAATGGTGTCTGCCGCTCCCTGGTGTTGTCCTCAACTGTATAAATCTGAGCTTCAACCTTCTGGCTCTCATTAAGTGCTGTTTTTAAAAAAATTGGTGGTTAGGGCCTACTATCGGTGTCTGCCGCTCCCTGGTGTTGTCCTCAACTGTATAAATCTGAGCTTCAACCTTCTGGCTCTCATTAAATGCTGTTTTTAAAAAAATTGGGGGTTAGGGCCTACTAATGGTGTCTGCCGCTCCCTGGTGTTGTCCTCAACTGTATAAATCTGAGCTTCAACCTTCTGGCTCTCATTAAGTGCTGTTTTTAAAAAAATTGGTGGTTAGGGCCTACTAACGGTGTCTGCCGCTCCCTGGTGTTGTCCTCAACTGTATAAATCTGAGCTTCAACCTTCTGGCTCTCATTAAGTGCTGTTTTTTTAAAAAAATGGTGGTTAGGGCCTACTAACGGTGTCTGCCGCTCCCTGGTGTTGTCCTCAACTGTATAAATCTGAGCTTCAACCTTCTGGCTCTCATTAAGTGCTGTTTTTTAAAAAATTGGGGGTTAGGGCCTACTAACGGTGTCTGCCCTCCCTGGTGTTGTCCTCAACTGTATAAATCTGAGCTTCAACCTTCTGGCTCTCATTAAGTGCTGTTTTTAAAAAAAATTGGGCGTTAGGGCCTACTAACTGTGTCTGCCGCTCCCTGGTGTTGTCCTCAACTGTATAAATCTGAGCTTCAACCTTCTGGCTCTCATTAAGTGCTGTTTTTAAAAAAATGGTGGTTAGGGCCTACTAACGGTGTCTGCCGCTCCCTGGTGTTGTCCTCGACAGTATAAATCTGACCTTCAACCTTCTGGCTCTCATTAAGTGCTGTTTTTAAAAAAATTGGTGGTTAGTGCCTACTAACGGTGTCTGCCGCTCCCTGGTGTTGTCCTCAACTGTATAAATCTGAGCTTCAACCTTCTGGCTCTCATTAAGTGCTGTTTTTAAAAAAATTGGTGGTTAGGGCCTACTAACGGTGTCTGCCGCTCCCTGGTGTTGTCCTCAACTGTATAAATCTGAGCTTCAACCTTCTGGCTCTCATTAAGTGCTGTTTTTAAAAAAATTGGTGGTTAGGGCCTACTAACGGTGTCTGCCGCTCCCTGGTGTTGTCCTCAACTGTATAAATCTGAGCTTCAACCTTCTGGCTCTCATTAAGTGCTGTTTTTTTTAAAAAATGGTGGTTAGGGCCTACTAACGGTGTCTGCCGCTCCCTGGTGTTGTCCTCAACTGTATAAATCTGAGCTTCAACCTTCTGGCTCTCATTAAGTGCTGTTTTTAAAAAAATTGGGGGTTAGGGCCTACTAACGGTGTCTGCCGCTCCCTGGTGTTGTCCTCAACTGTATAAATCTGAGCTTCAACCTTCTGGCCTCATTAAGTATTTGTTGGTAAAAATTGGTGGTTGGGGCCTACTAACTGTGTCTGACGCTCCTGGGTGTTCTCCTCCTCCTTGGTGTTCTCCTCCTCCTGGGTGTTCTCCTCCTCCTGGGTGTTCTCCTCCAGGTTTCCTTGTCTGAGCTGCAACCTTCTGGCTCTAATTAATTATTTGTTGGTAAAAATTGGTGGTTAGGGCCTACTAACGGTGTCTGCCGCTCCCTGGTGTTGTCCTCAACTGTATAAATCTGAGCTTCAACCTTCTGGCTCTCATTAAGTGCTGTTTTTTAAAAAAATGGTGGTTAGGGCCTACTAACGGTGTCTGCCGCTCCCTGGTGTTGTCCTCGACTGTATAAATCTGAGCTTCAACCTTCTGGCTCTCATTAAGTGCTGTTTTTAAAAAAATTGGGGGTTAGGGCCTACTAACGGTGTCTGCCGCTCCCTGGTGTTGTCCTCAACTGTATAAATCTGAGCTTCAACCTTCTGGCCTCATTAAGTATTTGTTGTTAAAAATTGGTGGTTGGGGCCTACTAACTGTGTCTGACGCTCCTGGGTGTTCTCCTCCTCCTTGGTGTTCTCCTCCTCCTGGGTGTTCTCCTCCAGGTTTCCTTGTCTGAGCTGCAACCTTCTGGCTCTAATTAATTATTTGTTGGTAAAAATTGGTGGTTAGGGCCTACTAACGGTGTCTGCCGCTCCCTGGTGTTGTCCTCAACTGTATAAATCTGAGCTTCAACCTTCTGGCTCTCATTAAGTGCTGTTTTTTTAAAAAATGGTGGTTAGGGCCTACTAACGGTGTCTGCCGCTCCCTGGTGTTGTCCTCGACTGTATAAATCTGAGCTTCAACCTTCTGGCTCTCATTAAGTGCTGTTTTTAATAAAATTGGTGGTTAGGGCCTACTAACGGTGTCTGCCGCTCCCTGGTGATGTCCTCAACTGTATAAATCTGAGCTTCAACCTTCTGGCTCTCATTAAGTGCTGTTTTTAAAAAAATTGGGGGTTAGGGCCTACTAATGGTGTCTGCCGCTCCCTGGTGTTGTCCTCAACTGTATAAATCTGAGCTTCAACCTTCTGGCTCTCATTAAGTGCTGTTTTTAAAAAAATTGGTGGTTAGGGCCTACTATCGGTGTCTGCCGCTCCCTGGTGTTGTCCTCAACTGTATAAATCTGAGCTTCAACCTTCTGGCTCTCATTAAATGCTGTTTTTAAAAAAATTGGGGGTTAGGGCCTACTAATGGTGTCTGCCGCTCCCTGGTGTTGTCCTCAACTGTATAAATCTGAGCTTCAACCTTCTGGCTCTCATTAAGTGCTGTTTTTAAAAAAATTGGTGGTTAGGGCCTACTAACGGTGTCTGCTGCTCCCTGGTGTTGTCCTCAACTGTATAAATCTGAGCTTCAACCTTCTGGCTCTCATTAAGTGCTGTTTTTAAAAAAATTGGTGGTTAGGGCCTACTAACGGTGTCTGCCGCTCCCTGGTGTTGTCCTCAACTGTATAAATCTGAGCTTCAACCTTCTGGCTCTCATTAAGTGCTGTTTTTAAAAAAATTGGTGGTTAGGGCCTACTAACGGTGTCTGCCGCTCCCTGGTGTTGTCCTCAACTGTATAAATCTGAGCTTCAACCTTCTGGCTCTCATTAAGTGCTGTTTTTAAAAAAATGGTGGTTAGGGCCTACTAACGGTGTCTGCCGCTCCCTGGTGTTGTCCTCGACAGTATAAATCTGACCTTCAACCTTCTGGCTCTCATTAAGTGCTGTTTTAAAAAAAATTGGTGGTTAGTGCCTACTAACGGTGTCTGCCGCTCCCTGGTGTTGTCCTCAACTGTATAAATCTGAGCTTCAACCTTCTGGCTCTCATTAAGTGCTGTTTTTAAAAAAATTGGTGGTTAGGGCCTACTAACGGTGTCTGCCGCTCCCTGGTGTTGTCCTCGACTGTATAAATCTGAGCTTCAACCTTCTGGCTCTCATTAAGTGCTGTTTTTAAAAAAATTGGAGGTTAGGGCCTACTAACCGTGTCTGCCGCTCCCTGGTGTTGTCCTCAACTATATAAATCTGAGCTTCAACCTTCTGGCTCTCATTAAGTGCTGTTTTTTAAAAAATTGGGGGTTAGGGCCTACTAACGGTGTCTGCCCTCCCTGGTGTTGTCCTCAACTGTATAAATCTGAGCTTCAACCTTCTGGCTCTCATTAAGTGCTGTTTTTAAAAAAAATTGGGCGTTAGGGCCTACTAACGGTGTCTGCCGCTCCCTGGTGTTGTCCTCAACTGTATAAATCTGAGCTTCAACCTTCTGGCTCTCATTAAGTGCTGTTTTTAAAAAAATGGTGGTTAGGGCCTACTAACGGTGTCTGCCGCTCCCTGGTGTTGTCCTCGACAGTATAAATCTGACCTTCAACCTTCTGGCTCTCATTAAGTGCTGTTTTTAAAAAAATTGGTGGTTAGTGCCTACTAACGGTGTCTGCCGCTCCCTGGTGTTGTCCTCAACTGTATAAATCTGAGCTTCAACCTTCTGGCTCTCATTAAGTGCTGTTTTTTTAAAAAAATGGTGGTTAGGGCCTACTAACGGTGTCTGCCGCTCCCTGGTGTTGTCCTCAACTGTATAAATCTGAGCTTCAACCTTCTGGCTCTCATTAAGTGCTGTTTTTAAAAAAATTGGGGGTTAGGGCCTACTAACGGTGTCTGCCGCTCCCTGGTGTTGTCCTCAACTGTATAAATCTGAGCTTCAACCTTCTGGCCTCATTAAGTATTTGTTGGTAAAAATTGGTGGTTGGGGCCTACTAACTGTGTCTGACGCTCCTGGGTGTTCTCCTCCTCCTTGGTGTTCTCCTCCTCCTGGGTGTTCTCCTCCTCCTGGGTGTTCTCCTCCAGGTTTCCTTGTCTGAGCTGCAACCTTCTGGCTCTAATTAATTATTTGTTGGTAAAAATTGGTGGTTAGGGCCTACTAACGGTGTCTGCCGCTCCCTGGTGTTGTCCTCAACTGTATAAATCTGAGCTTCAACCTTCTGGCTCTCATTAAGTGCTGTTTTTTAAAAAAATGGTGGTTAGGGCCTACTAACGGTGTCTGCCGCTCCCTGGTGTTGTCCTCGACTGTATAAATCTGAGCTTCAACCTTCTGGCTCTCATTAAGTGCTGTTTTTAATAAAATTGTTGGTTAGGGCCTACTAACGGTGTCTGCCGCTCCCTGGTGATGTCCTCAACTGTATAAATCTGAGCTTCAACCTTCTGGCTCTCATTAAGTGCTGTTTTTAAAAAAATTGGGGGTTAGGGCCTACTAATGGTGTCTGCCGCTCCCTGGTGTTGTCCTCAACTGTATAAATCTGAGCTTCAACCTTCTGGCTCTCATTAAGTGCTGTTTTTAAAAAAATTGGGGGTTAGGGCTTACTATCGGTGTCTGCCGCTCCCTGGTGTTGTCCTCAACTGTATAAATCTGAGCTTCAACCTTCTGGCTCTCATTAAATGCTGTTTTTAAAAAAATTGGGGGTTAGGGCCTACTAATGGTGTCTGCCGCTCCCTGGTGTTGTCCTCAACTGTATAAATCTGAGCTTCAACCTTCTGGCTCTCATTAAGTGCTGTTTTTAAAAAAATTGGTGGTTAGGGCCTACTAACGGTGTCTGCCGCTCCCTGGTGTTGTCCTCAACTGTATAAATCTGAGCTTCAACCTTCTGGCTCTCATTAAGTGCTGTTTTTAAAAAAATTGGTGGTTAGGGCCTACTAACGGTGTCTGCCGCTCCCTGGTGTTGTCCTCAACTGTATAAATCTGAGCTTCAACCTTCTGGCTCTCATTAAGTGCTGTTTTTTAAAAAAATGGTGGTTAGGGCCTACTAACGGTGTCTGCCGCTCCCTGGTGTTGTCCTCGACTGTATAAATCTGAGCTTCAACCTTCTGGCTCTCATTAAGTGCTGTTTTTAAAAAAATTGGTGGTTAGTGCCTACTAACGGTGTCTGCCGCTCCCTGGTGTTGTCCTCAACTATATAAATCTGAGCTTCAACCTTCTGGCTCTCATTAAGTGCTGTTTTTTAAAAAATTGGGGGTTAGGGCCTACTAACGGTGTCTGCCCTCCCTGGTGTTGTCCTCAACTGTATAAATCTGAGCTTCAACCTTCTGGCTCTCATTAAGTGCTGTTTTTAAAAAAATTGGGCGTTAGGGCCTACTAACGGTGTCTGCCGCTCCCTGGTGTTGTCCTCAACTGTATAAATATGAGCTTCAACCTTCTGGCTCTCATTAAGTGCTGTTTTTAAAAAAATGGTGGTTAGGGCCTACTAACGGTGTCTGCCGCTCCCTGGTGTTGTCCTCGACAGTATAAATCTGACCTTCAACCTTCTGGCTCTCATTAAGTGCTGTTTTTAAAAAAAATTGGTGGTTAGTGCCTACTAACGGTGTCTGCCGCTCCCTGGTGTTGTCCTCAACTGTATAAATCTGAGCTTCAACCTTCTGGCTCTCATTAAGTGCTGTTTTTAAAAAAATTGGGGGTTAGGGCCTACTAACGGTGTCTGCCGCTCCCTGGTGTTGTCCTCAACTGTATAAATCTGAGCTTCAACCTTCTGGCTCTCATTAAGTGCTGTTTTTTTAAAAAATGGTGGTTAGGGCCTACTAACGGTGTCTGCCGCTCCCTGGTGTTGTCCTCGACTGTATAAATCTGAGCTTCAACCTTCTGGCTCTCATTAAGTGCTGTTTTTAATAAAATTGGTGGTTAGGGCCTACTAACGGTGTCTGCCGCTCCCTGGTGATGTCCTCAACTGTATAAATCTGAGCTTCAACCTTCTGGCTCTCATTAAGTGCTGTTTTTAAAAAAATTGGGGGTTAGGGCCTACTAATGGTGTCTGCCGCTCCCTGGTGTTGTCCTCAACTGTATAAATCTGAGCTTCAACCTTCTGGCTCTCATTAAGTGCTGTTTTTAAAAAAATTGGTGGTTAGGGCCTACTATCGGTGTCTGCCGCTCCCTGGTGTTGTCCTCAACTGTATAAATCTGAGCTTCAACCTTCTGGCTCTCATTAAATGCTGTTTTTAAAAAAATTGGGGGTTAGGGCCTACTAATGGTGTCTGCCGCTCCCTGGTGTTGTCCTCAACTGTATAAATCTGAGCTTCAACCTTCTGGCTCTCATTAAGTGCTGTTTTTAAAAAAATTGGTGGTTAGGGCCTACTAACGGTGTCTGCCGCTCCCTGGTGTTGTCCTCAACTGTATAAATCTGAGCTTCAACCTTCTGGCTCTCATTAAGTGCTGTTTTTTTAAAAAAATGGTGGTTAGGGCCTACTAACGGTGTCTGCCGCTCCCTGGTGTTGTCCTCAACTGTATAAATCTGAGCTTCAACCTTCTGGCTCTCATTAAGTGCTGTTTTTTAAAAAATTGGGGGTTAGGGCCTACTAACGGTGTCTGCCCTCCCTGGTGTTGTCCTCAACTGTATAAATCTGAGCTTCAACCTTCTGGCTCTCATTAAGTGCTGTTTTTAAAAAAAATTGGGCGTTAGGGCCTACTAACGGTGTCTGCCGCTCCCTGGTGTTGTCCTCAACTGTATAAATCTGAGCTTCAACCTTCTGGCTCTCATTAAGTGCTGTTTTTAAAAAAATGGTGGTTAGGGCCTACTAACGGTGTCTGCCGCTCCCTGGTGTTGTCCTCGACAGTATAAATCTGACCTTCAACCTTCTGGCTCTCATTAAGTGCTGTTTTTAAAAAAATTGGTGGTTAGTGCCTACTAACGGTGTCTGCCGCTCCCTGGTGTTGTCCTCAACTGTATAAATCTGAGCTTCAACCTTCTGGCTCTCATTAAGTGCTGTTTTTAAAAAAATTGGTGGTTAGGGCCTACTAACGGTGTCTGCCGCTCCCTGGTGTTGTCCTCAACTGTATAAATCTGAGCTTCAACCTTCTGGCTCTCATTAAGTGCTGTTTTTAAAAAAATTGGTGGTTAGGGCCTACTAACGGTGTCTGCCGCTCCCTGGTGTTGTCCTCAACTGTATAAATCTGAGCTTCAACCTTCTGGCTCTCATTAAGTGCTGTTTTTTTTAAAAAATGGTGGTTAGGGCCTACTAACGGTGTCTGCCGCTCCCTGGTGTTGTCCTCAACTGTATAAATCTGAGCTTCAACCTTCTGGCTCTCATTAAGTGCTGTTTTTAAAAAAATTGGGGGTTAGGGCCTACTAACGGTGTCTGCCGCTCCCTGGTGTTGTCCTCAACTGTATAAATCTGAGCATCAACCTTCTGGCCTCATTAAGTATTTGTTGGTAAAAATTGGTGGTTGGGGCCTACTAACTGTGTCTGACGCTCCTGGGTGTTCTCCTCCTCCTTGGTGTTCTCCTCCTCCTGGGTGTTCTCCTCCTCCTGGGTGTTCTCCTCCAGGTTTCCTTGTCTGAGCTGCAACCTTCTGGCTCTAATTAATTATTTGTTGGTAAAAATTGGTGGTTAGGGCCTACTAACGGTGTCTGCCGCTCCCTGGTGTTGTCCTCAACTGTATAAATCTGAGCTTCAACCTTCTGGCTCTCATTAAGTGCTGTTTTTTAAAAAAATGGTGGTTAGGGCCTACTAACGGTGTCTGCCGCTCCCTGGTGTTGTCCTCGACTGTATAAATCTGAGCTTCAACCTTCTGGCTCTCATTAAGTGCTGTTTTTAAAAAAATTGGGGGTTAGGGCCTACTAACGGTGTCTGCCGCTCCCTGGTGTTGTCCTCAACTGTATAAATCTGAGCTTCAACCTTCTGGCCTCATTAAGTATTTGTTGTTAAAAATTGGTGGTTGGGGCCTACTAACTGTGTCTGACGCTCCTGGGTGTTCTCCTCCTCCTTGGTGTTCTCCTCCTCCTGGGTGTTCTCCTCCAGGTTTCCTTGTCTGAGCTGCAACCTTCTGGCTCTAATTAATTATTTGTTGGTAAAAATTGGTGGTTAGGGCCTACTAACGGTGTCTGCCGCTCCCTGGTGTTGTCCTCAACTGTATAAATCTGAGCTTCAACCTTCTGGCTCTCATTAAGTGCTGTTTTTTTAAAAAATGGTGGTTAGGGCCTACTAACGGTGTCTGCCGCTCCCTGGTGTTGTCCTCGACTGTATAAATCTGAGCTTCAACCTTCTGGCTCTCATTAAGTGCTGTTTTTAATAAAATTGGTGGTTAGGGCCTACTAACGGTGTCTGCCGCTCCCTGGTGATGTCCTCAACTGTATAAATCTGAGCTTCAACCTTCTGGCTCTCATTAAGTGCTGTTTTTAAAAAAATTGGGGGTTAGGGCCTACTAATGGTGTCTGCCGCTCCCTGGTGTTGTCCTCAACTGTATAAATCTGAGCTTCAACCTTCTGGCTCTCATTAAGTGCTGTTTTTAAAAAAATTGGTGGTTAGGGCCTACTATCGGTGTCTGCCGCTCCCTGGTGTTGTCCTCAACTGTATAAATCTGAGCTTCAACCTTCTGGCTCTCATTAAATGCTGTTTTTAAAAAAATTGGGGGTTAGGGCCTACTAATGGTGTCTGCCGCTCCCTGGTGTTGTCCTCAACTGTATAAATCTGAGCTTCAACCTTCTGGCTCTCATTAAGTGCTGTTTTTAAAAAAATTGGTGGTTAGGGCCTACTAACGGTGTCTGCCGCTCCCTGGTGTTGTCCTCAACTGTATAAATCTGAGCTTCAACCTTCTGGCTCTCATTAAGTGCTGTTTTTAAAAAAATTGGTGGTTAGGGCCTACTAACGGTGTCTGCCGCTCCCTGGTGTTGTCCTCAACTGTATAAATCTGAGCTTCAACCTTCTGGCTCTCATTAAGTGCTGTTTTTAAAAAAATGGTGGTTAGGGCCTACTAACGGTGTCTGCCGCTCCCTGGTGTTGTCCTCGACAGTATAAATCTGACCTTCAACCTTCTGGCTCTCATTAAGTGCTGTTTTAAAAAAAATTGGTGGTTAGTGCCTACTAACGGTGTCTGCCGCTCCCTGGTGTTGTCCTCAACTGTATAAATCTGAGCTTCAACCTTCTGGCTCTCATTAAGTGCTGTTTTTAAAAAAATTGGTGGTTAGGGCCTACTAACGGTGTCTGCCGCTCCCTGGTGTTGTCCTCGACTGTATAAATCTGAGCTTCAACCTTCTGGCTCTCATTAAGTGCTGTTTTTTAAAAAATTGGGGGTTAGGGCCTACTAACGGTGTCTGCCCTCCCTGGTGTTGTCCTCAACTGTATAAATCTGAGCTTCAACCTTCTGGCTCTCATTAAGTGCTGTTTTTAAAAAAAATTGGGCGTTAGGGCCTACTAACGGTGTCTGCCGCTCCCTGGTGTTGTCCTCAACTGTATAAATCTGAGCTTCAACCTTCTGGCTCTCATTAAGTGCTGTTTTTAAAAAAATGGTGGTTAGGGCCTACTAACGGTGTCTGCCGCTCCCTGGTGTTGTCCTCGACAGTATAAATCTGACCTTCAACCTTCTGGCTCTCATTAAGTGCTGTTTTTAAAAAAATTGGTGGTTAGTGCCTACTAACGGTGTCTGCCGCTCCCTGGTGTTGTCCTCAACTGTATAAATCTGAGCTTCAACCTTCTGGCTCTCATTAAGTGCTGTTTTTAAAAAAATTGGTGGTTAGGGCCTACTAACGGTGTCTGCCGCTCCCTGGTGTTGTCCTCAACTGTATAAATCTGAGCTTCAACCTTCTGGCTCTCATTAAGTGCTGTTTTTTTAAAAAAATGGTGGTTAGGGCCTACTAACGGTGTCTGCCGCTCCCTGGTGTTGTCCTCAACTGTATAAATCTGAGCTTCAACCTTCTGGCTCTCATTAAGTGCTGTTTTTAAAAAAATTGGGGGTTAGGGCCTACTAACGGTGTCTGCCGCTCCCTGGTGTTGTCCTCAACTGTATAAATCTGAGCTTCAACCTTCTGGCCTCATTAAGTATTTGTTGGTAAAAATTGGTGGTTGGGGCCTACTAACTGTGTCTGACGCTCCTGGGTGTTCTCCTCCTCCTTGGTGTTCTCCTCCTCCTGGGTGTTCTCCTCCAGGTTTCCTTGTCTGAGCTGCAACCTTCTGGCTCTAATTAATTATTTGTTGGTAAAAATTGGTGGTTAGGGCCTACTAACGGTGTCTGCTGCTCCCTGGTGTTGTCCTCAACTGTATAAATCTGAGCTTCAACCTTCTGGCCTCATTAAGTATTTGTTGGTAAAAATTGGTGGTTGGGGCCTACTAACTGTGTCTGACGCTCCTGGGTGTTCTCCTCCTCCTTGGTGTTCTCCTCCTCCTGGGTGTTCTCCTCCAGGTTTCCTTGTCTGAGCTGCAACCTTCTGGCTCTAATTAATTATTTGTTGGTAAAAATTGGTGGTTAGGGCCTACTAACGGTGTCTGCCGCTCCCTGGTGTTGTCCTCAACTGTATAAATCTGAGCTTCAACCTTCTGGCTCTCATTAAGTGCTGTTTTTTTAAAAAATGGTGGTTAGGGCCTACTAACGGTGTCTGCCGCTCCCTGGTGTTGTCCTCGACTGTATAAATCTGAGCTTCAACCTTCTGGCTCTCATTAAGTGCTGTTTTTAATAAAATTGGTGGTTAGGGCCTACTAACGGTGTCTGCCGCTCCCTGGTGATGTCCTCAACTGTATAAATCTGAGCTTCAACCTTCTGGCTCTCATTAAGTGCTGTTTTTAAAAAAATTGGGGGTTAGGGCCTACTAATGGTGTCTGCCGCTCCCTGGTGTTGTCCTCAACTGTATAAATCTGAGCTTCAACCTTCTGGCTCTCATTAAGTGCTGTTTTTAAAAAAATTGGTGGTTAGGGCCTACTATCGGTGTCTGCCGCTCCCTGGTGTTGTCCTCAACTGTATAAATCTGAGCTTCAACCTTCTGGCTCTCATTAAATGCTGTTTTTAAAAAAATTGGGGGTTAGGGCCTACTAATGGTGTCTGCCGCTCCCTGGTGTTGTCCTCAACTGTATAAATCTGAGCTTCAACCTTCTGGCTCTCATTAAGTGCTGTTTTTAAAAAAATTGGTGGTTAGGGCCTACTAACGGTGTCTGCCGCTCCCTGGTGTTGTCCTCAACTGTATAAATCTGAGCTTCAACCTTCTGGCTCTCATTAAGTGCTGTTTTTAAAAAAATTGGTGGTTAGGGCCTACTAACGGTGTCTGCCGCTCCCTGGTGTTGTCCTCAACTGTATAAATCTGAGCTTCAACCTTCTGGCTCTCATTAAGTGCTGTTTTTAAAAAAATGGTGGTTAGGGCCTACTAACGGTGTCTGCCGCTCCCTGGTGTTGTCCTCGACAGTATAAATCTGACCTTCAACCTTCTGGCTCTCATTAAGTGCTGTTTTAAAAAAAATTGGTGGTTAGTGCCTACTAACGGTGTCTGCCGCTCCCTGGTGTTGTCCTCAACTGTATAAATCTGAGCTTCAACCTTCTGGCTCTCATTAAGTGCTGTTTTTAAAAAAATTGGTGGTTAGGGCCTACTAACGGTGTCTGCCGCTCCCTGGTGTTGTCCTCGACTGTATAAATCTGAGCTTCAACCTTCTGGCTCTCATTAAGTGCTGTTTTTAAAAAAATTGGAGGTTAGGGCCTACTAACCGTGTCTGCCGCTCCCTGGTGTTGTCCTCAACTATATAAATCTGAGCTTCAACCTTCTGGCTCTCATTAAGTGCTGTTTTTTAAAAAATTGGGGGTTAGGGCCTACTAACGGTGTCTGCCCTCCCTGGTGTTGTCCTCAACTGTATAAATCTGAGCTTCAACCTTCTGGCTCTCATTAAGTGCTGTTTTTAAAAAAAATTGGGCGTTAGGGCCTACTAACGGTGTCTGCCGCTCCCTGGTGTTGTCCTCAACTGTATAAATCTGAGCTTCAACCTTCTGGCTCTCATTAAGTGCTGTTTTTAAAAAAATGGTGGTTAGGGCCTACTAACGGTGTCTGCCGCTCCCTGGTGTTGTCCTCGACAGTATAAATCTGACCTTCAACCTTCTGGCTCTCATTAAGTGCTGTTTTTAAAAAAATTGGTGGTTAGTGCCTACTAACGGTGTCTGCCGCTCCCTGGTGTTGTCCTCAACTGTATAAATCTGAGCTTCAACCTTCTGGCTCTCATTAAGTGCTGTTTTTAAAAAAATTGGTGGTTAGGGCCTACTAACGGTGTCTGCCGCTCCCTGGTGTTGTCCTCAACTGTATAAATCTGAGCTTCAACCTTCTGGCTCTCATTAAGTGCTGTTTTTAAAAAAATTGGTGGTTAGGGCCTACTAACGGTGTCTGCCGCTCCCTGGTGTTGTCCTCAACTGTATAAATCTGAGCTTCAACCTTCTGGCTCTCATTAAGTGCTGTTTTTAAAAAAATTGGTGGTTAGGGCCTACTAACGGTGTCTGCCGCTCCCTGGTGTTGTCCTCAACTGTATAAATCTGAGCTTCAACCTTCTGGCTCTCATTAAGTGCTGTTTTTAAAAAAATGGTGGTTAGGGCCTACTAACGGTGTCTGCCGCTCCCTGGTGTTGTCCTCGACAGTATAAATCTGACCTTCAACCTTCTGGCTCTCATTAAGTGCTGTTTTAAAAAAAATTGGTGGTTAGTGCCTACTAACGGTGTCTGCCGCTCCCTGGTGTTGTCCTCAACTGTATAAATCTGAGCTTCAACCTTCTGGCTCTCATTAAGTGCTGTTTTTAAAAAAATTGGTGGTTAGGGCCTACTAACGGTGTCTGCCGCTCCCTGGTGTTGTCCTCGACTGTATAAATCTGAGCTTCAACCTTCTGGCTCTCATTAAGTGCTGTTTTTAAAAAAATTGGAGGTTAGGGCCTACTAACCGTGTCTGCCGCTCCCTGGTGTTGTCCTCAACTATATAAATCTGAGCTTCAACCTTCTGGCTCTCATTAAGTGCTGTTTTTTAAAAAATTGGGGGTTAGGGCCTACTAACGGTGTCTGCCCTCCCTGGTGTTGTCCTCAACTGTATAAATCTGAGCTTCAACCTTCTGGCTCTCATTAAGTGCTGTTTTTAAAAAAAATTGGGCGTTAGGGCCTACTAACGGTGTCTGCCGCTCCCTGGTGTTGTCCTCAACTGTATAAATCTGAGCTTCAACCTTCTGGCTCTCATTAAGTGCTGTTTTTAAAAAAATGGTGGTTAGGGCCTACTAACGGTGTCTGCCGCTCCCTGGTGTTGTCCTCGACAGTATAAATCTGACCTTCAACCTTCTGGCTCTCATTAAGTGCTGTTTTTAAAAAAATTGGTGGTTAGTGCCTACTAACGGTGTCTGCGCTCCCTGGTGTTGTCCTCAACTGTATAAATCTGAGCTTCAACCTTCTGGCTCTCATTAAGTGCTGTTTTTAAAAAAATTGGTGGTTAGGGCCTACTAACGGTGTCTGCCGCTCCCTGGTGTTGTCCTCAACTGTATAAATCTGAGCTTCAACCTTCTGGCTCTCATTAAGTGCTGTTTTTTTAAAAAAATGGTGGTTAGGGCCTACTAACGGTGTCTGCCGCTCCCTGGTGTTGTCCTCAACTGTATAAATCTGAGCTTCAACCTTCTGGCTCTCATTAAGTGCTGTTTTTAAAAAAATTGGGGGTTAGGGCCTACTAACGGTGTCTGCCGCTCCCTGGTGTTGTCCTCAACTGTATAAATCTGAGCTTCAACCTTCTGGCCTCATTAAGTATTTGTTGGTAAAAATTGGTGGTTGGGGCCTACTAACTGTGTCTGACGCTCCTGGGTGTTCTCCTCCTCCTTGGTGTTCTCCTCCTCCTGGGTGTTCTCCTCCTCCTGGGTGTTCTCCTCCAGGTTTCCTTGTCTGAGCTGCAACCTTCTGGCTCTAATTAATTATTTGTTGGTAAAAATTGGTGGTTAGGGCCTACTAACGGTGTCTGCCGCTCCCTGGTGTTGTCCTCAACTGTATAAATCTGAGCTTCAACCTTCTGGCTCTCATTAAGTGCTGTTTTTTAAAAAAATGGTGGTTAGGGCCTACTAACGGTGTCTGCCGCTCCCTGGTGTTGTCCTCGACTGTATAAATCTGAGCTTCAACCTTCTGGCTCTCATTAAGTGCTGTTTTTAATAAAATTGTTGGTTAGGGCCTACTAACGGTGTCTGCCGCTCCCTGGTGATGTCCTCAACTGTATAAATCTGAGCTTCAACCTTCTGGCTCTCATTAAGTGCTGTTTTTAAAAAAATTGGGGGTTAGGGCCTACTAATGGTGTCTGCCGCTCCCTGGTGTTGTCCTCAACTGTATAAATCTGAGCTTCAACCTTCTGGCTCTCATTAAGTGCTGTTTTTAAAAAAAATTGGTGGTTAGGGCTTACTATCGGTGTCTGCCGCTCCCTGGTGTTGTCCTCAACTGTATAAATCTGAGCTTCAACCTTCTGGCTCTCATTAAATGCTGTTTTTAAAAAAATTGGGGGTTAGGGCCTACTAATGGTGTCTGCCGCTCCCTGGTGTTGTCCTCAACTGTATAAATCTGAGCTTCAACCTTCTGGCTCTCATTAAGTGCTGTTTTTTAAAAAATTGGTGGTTAGGGCCTACTAACGGTGTCTGCCGCTCCCTGGTGTTGTCCTCAACTGTATAAATCTGAGCTTCAACCTTCTGGCTCTCATTAAGTGCTGTTTTTAAAAAAATTGGTGGTTAGGGCCTACTAACGGTGTCTGCCGCTCCCTGGTGTTGTCCTCAACTGTATAAATCTGAGCTTCAACCTTCTGGCTCTCATTAAGTGCTGTTTTTTAAAAAAATGGTGGTTAGGGCCTACTAACGGTGTCTGCCGCTCCCTGGTGTTGTCCTCGACTGTATAAATCTGAGCTTCAACCTTCTGGCTCTCATTAAGTGCTGTTTTTAAAAAAATTGGTGGTTAGTGCCTACTAACGGTGTCTGCCGCTCCCTGGTGTTGTCCTCAACTATATAAATCTGAGCTTCAACCTTCTGGCTCTCATTAAGTGCTGTTTTTTAAAAAATTGGGGGTTAGGGCCTACTAACGGTGTCTGCCCTCCCTGGTGTTGTCCTCAACTGTATAAATCTGAGCTTCAACCTTCTGGCTCTCATTAAGTGCTGTTTTTAAAAAAATTGGGCGTTAGGGCCTACTAACGGTGTCTGCCGCTCCCTGGTGTTGTCCTCAACTGTATAAATATGAGCTTCAACCTTCTGGCTCTCATTAAGTGCTGTTTTTAAAAAAATGGTGGTTAGGGCCTACTAACGGTGTCTGCCGCTCCCTGGTGTTGTCCTCGACAGTATAAATCTGACCTTCAACCTTCTGGCTCTCATTAAGTGCTGTTTTTAAAAAAAATTGGTGGTTAGTGCCTACTAACGGTGTCTGCCGCTCCCTGGTGTTGTCCTCAACTGTATAAATCTGAGCTTCAACCTTCTGGCTCTCATTAAGTGCTGTTTTTAAAAAAATTGGGGGTTAGGGCCTACTAACGGTGTCTGCCGCTCCCTGGTGTTGTCCTCAACTGTATAAATCTGAGCTTCAACCTTCTGGCTCTCATTAAGTGCTGTTTTTTTTAAAAAATGGTGGTTAGGGCCTACTAACGGTGTCTGCCGCTCCCTGGTGTTGTCCTCAACTGTATAAATCTGAGCTTCAACCTTCTGGCTCTCATTAAGTGCTGTTTTTAAAAAAATTGGGGGTTAGGGCCTACTAACGGTGTCTGCCGCTCCCTGGTGTTGTCCTCAACTGTATAAATCTGAGCTTCAACCTTCTGGCCTCATTAAGTATTTGTTGGTAAAAATTGGTGGTTGGGGCCTACTAACTGTGTCTGACGCTCCTGGGTGTTCTCCTCCTCCTTGGTGTTCTCCTCCTCCTGGGTGTTCTCCTCCTCCTGGGTGTTCTCCTCCAGGTTTCCTTGTCTGAGCTGCAACCTTCTGGCTCTAATTAATTATTTGTTGGTAAAAATTGGTGGTTAGGGCCTACTAACGGTGTCTGCCGCTCCCTGGTGTTGTCCTCAGCTGTATAAATCTGAGCTTCAACCTTCTGGCTCTCATTAAGTGCTGTTTTTTTTAAAAATGGTGGTTAGGGCCTACTAACAGTGTCTGCCGCTCCCTGGTGTTGTCCTCGACTGTATAAATCTGAGCTTCAACCTTCTGGCTCTCATTAAGTGCTGTTTTTAATAAAATTGGTGGTTAGGGCCTACTAACGGTGTCTGCCGCTCCCTGGTGATGTCCTCAACTGTATAAATCTGAGCTTCAACCTTCTGGCTCTCATTAAGTGCTGTTTTTAAAAAAATTGGGGGTTAGGGCCTACTAATGGTGTCTGCCGCTCCCTGGTGTTGTCCTCAACTGTATGAATCTGAGCTTCAACCTTCTGGCTCTCATTAAGTGCTGTTTTTAAAAAAATTGGTGGTTAGGGCCTACTATCGGTGTCTGCCGCTCCCTGGTGTTGTCCTCAACTGTATAAATCTGAGCTTCAACCTTCTGGCTCTCATTAAATGCTGTTTTTAAAAAAATTGGGGGTTAGGGCCTACTAATGGTGTCTGCCGCTCCCTGGTGTTGTCCTCAACTGTATAAATCTGAGCTTCAACCTTCTGGCTCTCATTAAGTGATGTTTTTTAAAAAATTGGTGGTTAGGGCCTACTAACGGTGTCTGCCGCTCCCTGGTGTTGTCCTCCACTGTATATATCTGAGCTTCAACCTTCTGGCTCTCATTAAGTGCTGTTTTTTAAAAAATTGGGGGTTAGGGCCTACTAACGGTGTCTGCCCTCCCTGGTGTTGTCCTCAACTGTATAAATCTGAGCTTCAACCTTCTGGCTCTCATTAAGTGCTTTTTTAAAAAAATTGGGCGTTAGGGCCTACTAACGGTGTCTGCCGCTCCCTGGTGTTGTCCTCAACTGTATAAATCTGAGCTTCAACCTTCTGGCTCTCATTAAGTGCTGTTTTTAAAAAAATGGTGGTTAGGGCCTACTAACGATGTCTGCCGCTCCCTGGTGTTGTCCTCGACAGTATAAATCTGACCTTCAACCTTCTGGCTCTCATTAAGTGCTGTTTTTAAAAAAATTGGTGGTTAGTGCCTACTAACGGTGTCTGCCGCTCCCTGGTGTTGTCCTCAACTGTATAAATCTGAGCTTCAACCTTCTGGCTCTCATTAAGTGCTGTTTTTAAAAAAATTGGGGGTTAGGGCCTACTAACGGTGTCTGCCGCTCCCTGGTGTTGTCCTCAACTGTATAAATCTGAGCTTCAACCTTCTGGCTCTCATTAAGTGCTGTTTTTTTTAAAAAATGGTGGTTAGGGCCTACTAACGGTGTCTGCCGCTCCCTGGTGTTGTCCTCAACTGTATAAATCTGAGCTTCAACCTTCTGGCTCTCATTAAGTGCTGTTTTTAAAAAAATTGGGGGTTAGGGCCTACTAACGGTGTCTGCCGCTCCCTGGTGTTGTCCTCAACTGTATAAATCTGAGCTTCAACCTTCTGGCCTCATTAAGTATTTGTTGGTAAAAATTGGTGGTTGGGGCCTACTAACTGTGTCTGACGCTCCTGGGTGTTCTCCTCCTCCTTGGTGTTCTCCTCCTCCTGGGTGTTCTCCTCCTCCTGGGTGTTCTCCTCCAGGTTTCCTTGTCTGAGCTGCAACCTTCTGGCTCTAATTAATTATTTGTTGGTAAAAATTGGTGGTTAGGGCCTACTAACGGTGTCTGCCGCTCCCTGGTGTTGTCCTCAACTGTATAAATCTGAGCTTCAACCTTCTGGCTCTCATTAAGTGCTGTTTTTTAAAAAAATGGTGGTTAGGGCCTACTAACGGTGTCTGCCGCTCCCTGGTGTTGTCCTCGACTGTATAAATCTGAGCTTCAACCTTCTGGCTCTCATTAAGTGCTGTTTTTAATAAAATTGTTGGTTAGGGCCTACTAACGGTGTCTGCCGCTCCCTGGTGATGTCCTCAACTGTATAAATCTGAGCTTCAACCTTCTGGCTCTCATTAAGTGCTGTTTTTAAAAAAATTGGGGGTTAGGGCCTACTAATGGTGTCTGCCGCTCCCTGGTGTTGTCCTCAACTGTATAAATCTGAGCTTCAACCTTCTGGCTCTCATTAAGTGCTGTTTTTAAAAAAATTGGTGGTTAGGGCTTACTATCGGTGTCTGCCGCTCCCTGGTGTTGTCCTCAACTGTATAAATCTGAGCTTCAACCTTCTGGCTCTCATTAAATGCTGTTTTTAAAAAAATTGGGGGTTAGGGCCTACTAATGGTGTCTGCCGCTCCCTGGTGTTGTCCTCAACTGTATAAATCTGAGCTTCAACCTTCTGGCTCTCATTAAGTGCTGTTTTTAAAAAAATTGGTGGTTAGGGCCTACTAACGGTGTCTGCCGCTCCCTGGTGTTGTCCTCAACTGTATAAATCTGAGCTTCAACCTTCTGGCTCTCATTAAGTGCTGTTTTTAAAAAAATTGGTGGTTAGGGCCTACTAACGGTGTCTGCCGCTCCCTGGTGTTGTCCTCAACTGTATAAATCTGAGCTTCAACCTTCTGGCTCTCATTAAGTGCTGTTTTTTAAAAAAATGGTGGTTAGGGCCTACTAACGGTGTCTGCCGCTCCCTGGTGTTGTCCTCGACTGTATAAATCTGAGCTTCAACCTTCTGGCTCTCATTAAGTGCTGTTTTTAAAAAAATTGGTGGTTAGTGCCTACTAACGGTGTCTGCCGCTCCCTGGTGTTGTCCTCAACTATATAAATCTGAGCTTCAACCTTCTGGCTCTCATTAAGTGCTGTTTTTTAAAAAATTGGGGGTTAGGGCCTACTAACGGTGTCTGCCCTCCCTGGTGTTGTCCTCAACTGTATAAATCTGAGCTTCAACCTTCTGGCTCTCATTAAGTGCTGTTTTTAAAAAAATTGGGCGTTAGGGCCTACTAACGGTGTCTGCCGCTCCCTGGTGTTGTCCTCAACTGTATAAATATGAGCTTCAACCTTCTGGCTCTCATTAAGTGCTGTTTTTAAAAAAATGGTGGTTAGGGCCTACTAACGGTGTCTGCCGCTCCCTGGTGTTGTCCTCGACAGTATAAATCTGACCTTCAACCTTCTGGCTCTCATTAAGTGCTGTTTTTAAAAAAAATTGGTGGTTAGTGCCTACTAACGGTGTCTGCCGCTCCCTGGTGTTGTCCTCAACTGTATAAATCTGAGCTTCAACCTTCTGGCTCTCATTAAGTGCTGTTTTTAAAAAAATTGGGGGTTAGGGCCTACTAACGGTGTCTGCCGCTCCCTGGTGTTGTCCTCAACTGTATAAATCTGAGCTTCAACCTTCTGGCTCTCATTAAGTGCTGTTTTTTTTAAAAAATGGTGGTTAGGGCCTACTAACGGTGTCTGCCGCTCCCTGGTGTTGTCCTCAACTGTATAAATCTGAGCTTCAACCTTCTGGCTCTCATTAAGTGCTGTTTTTAAAAAAATTGGGGGTTAGGGCCTACTAACGGTGTCTGCCGCTCCCTGGTGTTGTCCTCAACTGTATAAATCTGAGCTTCAACCTTCTGGCCTCATTAAGTATTTGTTGGTAAAAATTGGTGGTTGGGGCCTACTAACTGTGTCTGACGCTCCTGGGTGTTCTCCTCCTCCTTGGTGTTCTCCTCCTCCTGGGTGTTCTCCTCCTCCTGGGTGTTCTCCTCCAGGTTTCCTTGTCTGAGCTGCAACCTTCTGGCTCTAATTAATTATTTGTTGGTAAAAATTGGTGGTTAGGGCCTACTAACGGTGTCTGCCGCTCCCTGGTGTTGTCCTCAGCTGTATAAATCTGAGCTTCAACCTTCTGGCTCTCATTAAGTGCTGTTTTTTTTAAAAATGGTGGTTAGGGCCTACTAACAGTGTCTGCCGCTCCCTGGTGTTGTCCTCGACTGTATAAATCTGAGCTTCAACCTTCTGGCTCTCATTAAGTGCTGTTTTTAATAAAATTGGTGGTTAGGGCCTACTAACGGTGTCTGCCGCTCCCTGGTGATGTCCTCAACTGTATAAATCTGAGCTTCAACCTTCTGGCTCTCATTAAGTGCTGTTTTTAAAAAAATTGGGGGTTAGGGCCTACTAATGGTGTCTGCCGCTCCCTGGTGTTGTCCTCAACTGTATGAATCTGAGCTTCAACCTTCTGGCTCTCATTAAGTGCTGTTTTTAAAAAAATTGGTGGTTAGGGCCTACTATCGGTGTCTGCCGCTCCCTGGTGTTGTCCTCAACTGTATAAATCTGAGCTTCAACCTTCTGGCTCTCATTAAATGCTGTTTTTAAAAAAATTGGGGGTTAGGGCCTACTAATGGTGTCTGCCGCTCCCTGGTGTTGTCCTCAACTGTATAAATCTGAGCTTCAACCTTCTGGCTCTCATTAAGTGATGTTTTTTAAAAAATTGGTGGTTAGGGCCTACTAACGGTGTCTGCCGCTCCCTGGTGTTGTCCTCCACTGTATATATCTGAGCTTCAACCTTCTGGCTCTCATTAAGTGCTGTTTTTTAAAAAATTGGGGGTTAGGGCCTACTAACGGTGTCTGCCCTCCCTGGTGTTGTCCTCAACTGTATAAATCTGAGCTTCAACCTTCTGGCTCTCATTAAGTGCTGTTTTTAAAAAAATTGGGCGTTAGGGCCTACTAACGGTGTCTGCCGCTCCCTGGTGTTGTCCTCAACTGTATAAATCTGAGCTTCAACCTTCTGGCTCTCATTAAGTGCTGTTTTTAAAAAAATGGTGGTTAGGGCCTACTAACGATGTCTGCCGCTCCCTGGTGTTGTCCTCGACAGTATAAATCTGACCTTCAACCTTCTGGCTCTCATTAAGTGCTGTTTTTAAAAAAATTGGTGGTTAGTGCCTACTAACGGTGTCTGCCGCTCCCTGGTGTTGTCCTCAACTGTATAAATCTGAGCTTCAACCTTCTGGCTCTCATTAAGTGCTGTTTTTAAAAAAATTGGGGGTTAGGGCCTACTAACGGTGTCTGCCGCTCCCTGGTGTTGTCCTCAACTGTATAAATCTGAGCTTCAACCTTCTGGCTCTCATTAAGTGCTGTTTTTTTTAAAAAATGGTGGTTAGGGCCTACTAACGGTGTCTGCCGCTCCCTGGTGTTGTCCTCAACTGTATAAATCTGAGCTTCAACCTTCTGGCTCTCATTAAGTGCTGTTTTTAAAAAAATTGGGGGTTAGGGCCTACTAACGGTGTCTGCCGCTCCCTGGTGTTGTCCTCAACTGTATAAATCTGAGCTTCAACCTTCTGGCCTCATTAAGTATTTGTTGGTAAAAATTGGTGGTTGGGGCCTACTAACTGTGTCTGACGCTCCTGGGTGTTCTCCTCCTCCTTGGTGTTCTCCTCCTCCTGGGTGTTCTCCTCCTCCTGGGTGTTCTCCTCCAGGTTTCCTTGTCTGAGCTGCAACCTTCTGGCTCTAATTAATTATTTGTTGGTAAAAATTGGTGGTTAGGGCCTACTAACGGTGTCTGCCGCTCCCTGGTGTTGTCCTCAGCTGTATAAATCTGAGCTTCAACCTTCTGGCTCTCATTAAGTGCTGTTTTTTTTAAAAATGGTGGTTAGGGCCTACTAACGGTGTCTGCCGCTCCCTGGTGTTGTCCTCGACTGTATAAATCTGAGCTTCAACCTTCTGGCTCTCATTAAGTGCTGTTTTTAATAAAATTGGTGGTTAGGGCCTACTAACGGTGTCTGCCGCTCCCTGGTGATGTCCTCAACTGTATAAATCTGAGCTTCAACCTTCTGGCTCTCATTAAGTGCTGTTTTTAAAAAAATTGGTGGTTAGGGCCTACTATCGGTGTCTGCCGCTCCCTGGTGTTGTCCTCAACTGTATAAATCTGAGCTTCAACCTTCTGGCTCTCATTAAGTGCTGTTTTTAAAAAAATTGGGGGTTAGGGCCTACTAATGGTGTCTGCCGCTCCCTGGTGTTGTCCTCAACTGTATAAATCTGAGCTTCAACCTTCTGGCTTTCATTAAGTGCTGTTTTTAAAAAAATTGGTGGTTAGGGCCTACTAACGGTGTCTGCCGCTCCCTGGTGTTGTCCTCAACTGTATAAATCTGAGCTTCAACCTTCTGGCTCTCATTAAGTGCTGTTTTTAAAAAAATTGGTGGTTAGGGCCTACTAACGGTGTCTGCCGCTCCCTGGTGTTGTCCTCAACTGTATAAATCTCAGCTTCAACCTTCTGGCTCTCATTAAGTGCTGTTTTTAAAAAAATTGGGTGTTAGGGCCTACTAACGGTGTCTGCCGCTCCCTGGTGTTGTCCTCAACTGTATAAATCTGAGCTTCAACCTTCTGGCTCTCATTAAGTGCTGTTTTTAAAAAAATGGTGGTTAGGGCCTACTAACGGTGTCTGCCGCTCCCTGGTGTTGTCCTCGACAGTATAAATCTGACCTTCAACCTTCTGGCTCTCATTAAGTGCTGTTTTTAAAAAAATTGGTGGTTAGTGCCTACTAACGGTGTCTGCCGCTCCCTGGTGTTGTCCTCAACTGTATAAATCTGAGCTTCAACCTTCTGGCTCTCATTAAGTGCTGTTTTTAAAAAATTGGGGGTTAGGGCCTACTAACGGTGTCTGCCCTCCCTGGTGTTGTCCTCAACTGTATAAATCTGAGCTTCAACCTTCTGGCTCTCATTAAGTGCTGTTTTTAAAAAAATTGGTGGTTAGGGCCTACTAACGGTGTCTGCCGCTCCCTGGTGTTGTCCTCGACTGTAAAAATCTGAGCTTCAACCTTCTGGCTCTCATTAAGTGCTGTTTTTAAAAAAATTGGTGGTTAGGCCCTACTAACCGTGTCTGCTGTTCCCTGGTGTTGTCCTGAACTGTATAAATCTGAGCTTCAACCTTTTGGCTCTCATTAAGTGCTGTTTTTAAAAAAATTGGGGGTTAGGGCCTACTAACGGTGTCTGCCGCTCCCTGGTGTTGTCCTCAACTGTATAAATCTGAGCTTCAACCTTCTGGCTCTCATTAAGTGCTGTTTTTAAAAAAATTGGTGGTTAGTGCCTACTAACGGTGTCTGCCGCTCCCTGGTGTTGTCCTCAACTGTATAAATCTGAGCTTCAACCTTCTGGCTCTCATTAAGTGCTGTTTTTAAAAAAATTGGGGGTTAGGGCCTACTAACGGTGTCTGCCGCTCCCTGGTGTTGTCCTCAACTGTATAAATCTGAGCTTCAACCTTCTGGCTCTCATTAAGTGCTGTTTTTTTTAAAAAATGGTGGTTAGGGCCTACTAACGGTGTCTGCCGCTCCCTGGTGTTGTCCTCAACTGTATAAATCTGAGCTTCAACCTTCTGGCTCTCATTAAGTGCTGTTTTTTAAAAAATTGGGGGTTAGGGCCTACTAACGGTGTCTGCCGCTCCCTGGTGTTGTCCTCAACTGTATAAATCTGAGCTTCAACCTTCTGGCCTCATTAAGTATTTGTTGGTAAAAATTGGTGGTTGGGGCCTACTAACGGTGTCTGCCGCTCCCTGGTGTTGTCCTCAACTGTATAAATCTGAGCTTCAAGATTCTGGCTCTCATTAAGTGCTGTTTTTTTAAAAAATGGGGGTTAGGGCCTACTAACGGTGTATGCCGCTCCCTGGTGTTGTCCTCAACTGTATAAATCTGAGCTTCAACCTTCTGGCTCTCATTAAGTGCTGTTTTTTTAAAAAATGGGGGTTAGGGCCTACTAACGGTGTCTGCCGCTCCCTGGTGTTGTCCTCAACTGTATAAATCTGAGCTTCAACCTTCTGGCTCTCATTAAGTGCTGTTTTTTAAAAAATTGGTGGTTAGGGCCTACTATCAGTGTCTGCCGCTCCCTGGTGTTGTCCTCAACTGTTTAAATCTGAGATTCAACCTTCTGGCTCTCATTAAGTGCTGTTTTTAAAAAAATTGGGGGTTAGGGCCTACTAACGGTGTCTGCTGCTCCCTGGTGTTGTCCTCAACTGTATAAATCTGAGCTTCAACCTTCTGGCTCTCATTAAGTGCTGTTTTTTAAAAAATTGGTGGTTAGGGCCTACTATCAGTGTCTGCCGCTCCCTGGTGTTGTCCTCAACTGTTTAAATCTGAGATTCAACCTTCTGGCTCTCATTAAGTGCTGTTTTTAAAAAAATTGGGGGTTAGGGCCTACTAACGGTGTCTGCCGCTCCCTGGTGTTGTCCTCAACTGTATAAATCTCAGCTTCAACCTTCTGGCTCTCATTAAGTGCTGTTTTTAAAAAAAATGGTGGTTAGGGCCTACTAACGGTGTCTGCCGCTCCCTGGTGTTATCCTCGACTGTATAAATCTGAGCTTCAACCTTCTGGCTCTCATTAAGTGCTGTTTTTAAAAAAATTGGAGGTTAGGGCCTACTAACCGTGTCTGCCGCTCCCTGGTGTTGTCCTCAACTATATAAATCTGAGCTTCAACCTTCTGGCTCTCATTAAGTGCTGTTTTTTAAAAAATTGGGGGTTAGGGCCTACTAACGGTGTCTGCCCTCCCTGGTGTTGTCCTCAACTGTATAAATCTGAGCTTCAACCTTCTGGCTCTCATTAAGTGCTGTTTTTAAAAAAATTGGGCGTTAGGGCCTACTAACGGTGTCTGCCGCTCCCTGGTGTTGTCCTCAACTGTATAAATCTGAGCTTCAACCTTCTGGCTCTCATTAAGTGCTGTTTTTTAAAAAATGGTGGTTAGGGCCTACTAACGGTGTCTGCCGCTCCCTGGTGTTGTCCTCGACAGTATAAATCTGACCTTCAACCTTCTGGCTCTCATTAAGTGCTGTTTTTAAAAAAATTGGTGGTTAGTGCCTACTAACGGTGTCTGCCGCTCCCTGGTGTTGTCCTCAACTGTATAAATCTGAGCTTCAACCTTCTGGCTCTCATTAAGTGCTGTTTTTTAAAAAATTGGGGGTTAGGGCCTACTAACGGTGTCTGCCCTCCCTGGTGTTGTCCTCAACTGTATAAATCTGAGCTTCAACCTTCTGGCTCTCATTAAGTGCTGTTTTTAAAAAAATTGGTGGTTAGGGCCTACTAACGGTGTCTGCCGCTCCCTGGTGTTGTCCTCAACTGTATAAATCTGAGCTTCAACCTTCTGGCTCTCATTAAGTGCTGTTTTTAAAAAAATTGGCGGTTAGGGCCTACTAACGGTGTCTGCCGCTCCCTGGTGTTGTCCTCGACTGTAAAAATCTGAGCTTCAACCTTCTGGCTCTCATTAAGTGCTGTTTTTAAAAAAATTGGTGGTTAGGCCCTACTAACGGTGTCTGCTGTTCCCTGGTGTTGTCCTGAACTGTATAAATCTGAGCTTCAACCTTTTGGCTCTCATTAAGTGCTGTTTTTAAAAAAATTGGGGGTTAGGGCCTACTAACGGTGTCTGCCGCTCCCTGGTGTTGTCCTCAACTGTATAAATCTGAGCTTCAACCTTCTGGCTCTCATTAAGTGCTGTTTTTTTTTAAAAATTGGTGGTTAGGGCCTACTAACGGTGTCTGCCGCTCCCTGGTGTTGTCCTCAACTGTATAAATCTGAGCTTCAACCTTCTGGCTCTCATTAAGTGCTGTTTTTAAAAAAATTGGGGGTTAGGGCCTACTAACGGTGTCTGCCGTTCCCTGGTGTTGTCCTCAACTGTATAAATCTGAGCTTCAACCTTCTGGCCTCATTAAGTATTTGTTGGTAAAAATTGGTGGTTGGGGCCTACTAACTGTGTCTGACGCTCCTGGGTGTTCTCCTCCTCCTTGGTGTTCTCCTCCTCCTGGGTGTTCTCCTCCTCCTGGGTGTTCTCCTCCAGGTTTCCTTGTCTGAGCTGCAACCTTCTGGCTCTAATTAATTATTTGTTGGTAAAAATTGGTGGTTAGGGCCTACTAACGGTGTCTGCCGCTCCCTGGTGTTGTCCTCAGCTGTATAAATCTGAGCTTCAACCTTCTGGCTCTCATTAAGTGCTGTTTTTTTAAAAAATGGTGGTTAGGGCCTACTAACGGTGTCTGCCGTTTCCTGGTGTTGTCCTCGACTGTATAAATCTGAGCTTCAACCTTCTGGCTCTCATTAAGTGCTGTTTTTAATAAAATTGGTGGTTAGGGCCTACTAACGGTGTCTGCCGCTCCCTGGTGATGTCCTCAACTGTATAAATCTGAGCTTCAACCTTCTGGCTCTCATTAAGTGCTGTTTTTAAAAAAATTGGGGGTTAGGGCCTACTAATGGTGTCTGCCGCTCCCTGGTGTTGTCCTCAACTGTATGAATCTGAGCTTCAACCTTCTGGCTCTCATTAAGTGCTGTTTTTAAAAAAATTGGTGGTTAGGGCCTACTATCGGTGTCTGCCGCTCCCTGGTGTTGTCCTCAACTGTATAAATCTGAGCTTCAACCTTCTGGCTCTCATTAAATGCTGTTTTTAAAAAAATTGGGGGTTAGGGCCTACTAATGGTGTCTGCCGCTCCCTGGTGTTGTCCTCAACTGTATAAATCTGAGCTTCAACCTTCTGGCTCTCATTAAGTGCTGTTTTTAAAAAAATTGGTGGTTAGGGCCTACTAACGGTGTCTGCCGCTCCCTGGTGTTGTCCTCAACTGTATAAATCTGAGCTTCAACCTTCTGGCTCTCATTAAGTGCTGTTTTTAAAAAAATTGGTGGTTAGGGCCTACTAACGGTGTCTGCCGCTCCCTGGTGTTGTCCTCAACTGTATAAATCTCAGCTTCAACCTTCTGGCTCTCATTAAGTGCTGTTTTTAAAAAAAATGGTGGTTAGGGCCTACTAACGGTGTCTGCCGCTCCCTGGTGTTGTCCTCGACTGTATAAATCTGAACTTCAACCTTCTGGCTCTCATTAAGTGCTGTTTTTAAAAAAATTGGAGGTTAGGGCCTACTAACCGTGTCTGCCGCTCCCTGGTGTTGTCCTCAACTGTATAAATCTGAGCTTCAACCTTCTGGCTCTCATTAAGTGCTGTTTTTAAAAAAATTGGCGGTTAGGGCCTACTAACGGTGTCTGCCGCTCCCTGGTGTTGTCCTCGACTGTAAAAATCTGAGCTTCAACCTTCTGGCTCTCATTAACTGCTGTTTTTAAAAAAATTGGTGGTTAGGCCCTACTAACGGTGTCTGCTGTTCCCTGGTGTTGTCCTGAACTGTATAAATCTGAGCTTCAACCTTTTGGCTCTCATTAAGTGCTGTTTTTAAAAAATTGGGGGTTAGGGCCTACTAACGGTGTCTGCCGCTCCCTGGTGTTGTCCTCAACTGTATAAATCTGAGCTTCAACCTTCTGGCTCTCATTAAGTGCTGTTTTTTAAAAAATTGGTGGTTAGGGCCTACTATCAGTGTCTGCCGCTCCCTGGTGTTGTCCTCAACTGTTTAAATCTGAGATTCAACCTTCTGGCTCTCATTAAGTGCTGTTTTTAAAAAAATTGGGGGTTAGGGCCTACTAACGGTGTCTGCCGCTCCCTGGTGTTGTCCTCAACTGTATAAATCTGAGCTTCAACCTTCTGGCTCTCATTAAGTGCTGTTTTTTAAAAAATTGGTGGTTAGGGCCTACTATCAGTGTCTGCCGCTCCCTGGTGTTGTCCTCAACTGTTTAAATCTGAGATTCAACCTTCTGGCTCTCATTAAGTGCTGTTTTTAAAAAAATTGGGGGTTAGGGCCTACTAACGGTGTCTGCCGCTCCCTGGTGTTGTCCTCAACTGTATAAATCTCAGCTTCAACCTTCTGGCTCTCATTAAGTGCTGTTTTTAAAAAAAATGGTGGTTAGGGCCTACTAACGGTGTCTGCCGCTCCCTGGTGTTATCCTCGACTGTATAAATCTGAGCTTCAAACTTCTGGCTCTCATTAAGTGCTGTTTTTAAAAAAATTGGAGGTTAGGGCCTACTAACCGTGTCTGCCGCTCCCTGGTGTTGTCCTCAACTATATAAATCTGAGCTTCAACCTTCTGGCTCTCATTAAGTGCTGTTTTTTAAAAAATTGGGGGTTAGGGCCTACTAACGGTGTCTGCCCTCCCTGGTGTTGTCCTCAACTGTATAAATCTGAGCTTCAACCTTCTGGCTCTCATTAAGTGCTGTTTTTAAAAAAATTGGGCGTTAGGGCCTACTAACGGTGTCTGCCGCTCCCTGGTGTTGTCCTCAACTGTATAAATCTGAGCTTCAACCTTCTGGCTCTCATTAAGTGCTGTTTTTTAAAAAATGGTGGTTAGGGCCTACTAACGGTGTCTGCCGCTCCCTGTTGTTGTCCTCGACAGTATAAATCTGACCTTCAACCTTCTGGCTCTCATTAAGTGCTGTTTTTAAAAAAATTGGTGGTTAGTGCCTACTAACGGTGTCTGCCGCTCCCTGGTGTTGTCCTCAACTGTATAAATCTGAGCTTCAACCTTCTGGCTCTCATTAAGTGCTGTTTTTTAAAAAATTGGTGGTTAGGGCCTACTATCAGTGTCTGCCGCTCCCTGGTGTTGTCCTCAACTGTTTAAATCTGAGATTCAACCTTCTGGCTCTCATTAAGTGCTGTTTTTAAAAAAATTGGGGGTTAGGGCCTACTAACGGTGTCTGCCGCTCCCTGGTGTTGTCCTCAACTGTATAAATCTCAGCTTCAACCTTCTGGCTCTCATTAAGTGCTGTTTTTAAAAAAAATGGTGGTTAGGGCCTACTAACGGTGTCTGCCGCTCCCTGGTGTTATCCTCGACTGTATAAATCTGAGCTTCAAACTTCTGGCTCTCATTAAGTGCTGTTTTTAAAAAAATTGGAGGTTAGGGCCTACTAACCGTGTCTGCCGCTCCCTGGTGTTGTCCTCAACTATATAAATCTGAGCTTCAACCTTCTGGCTCTCATTAAGTGCTGTTTTTTAAAAAATTGGGGGTTAGGGCCTACTAACGGTGTCTGCCCTCCCTGGTGTTGTCCTCAACTGTATAAATCTGAGCTTCAACCTTCTGGCTCTCATTAAGTGCTGTTTTTAAAAAAATTGGGCGTTAGGGCCAACTAACGGTGTCTGCCGCTCCCTGGTGTTGTCCTCAACTGTATAAATCTGAGCTTCAACCTTCTGGCTCTCATTAAGTGCTGTTTTTTAAAAAATGGTGGTTAGGGCCTACTAACGGTGTCTGCCGCTCCCTGTTGTTGTCCTCGACAGTATAAATCTGACCTTCAACCTTCTGGCTCTCATTAAGTGCTGTTTTTAAAAAAATTGGTGGTTAGTGCCTACTAACGGTGTCTGCCGCTCCCTGGTGTTGTCCTCAACTGTATAAATCTGAGCTTCAACCTTCTGGCTCTCATTAAGTGCTGTTTTTTAAAAAATTGGGGGTTAGGGCCTACTAACGGTGTCTGCCCTCCCTGGTGTTGTCCTCAACTGTATAAATCTGAGCTTCAACCTTCTGGCTCTCATTAAGTGCTGTTTTTAAAAAAATTGGTGGTTAGGGCCTACTAACGGTGTCTGCCGCTCCCTGGTGTTGTCCTCAACTGTATAAAGCTGAGCTTCAACCTTCTGGCTCTCATTAAGTGCTGTTTTTAAAAAAATTGGCGGTTAGGGCCTACTAACGGTGTCTGCCGCTCCCTGGTGTTGTCCTCGACTGTAAAAATCTGAGCTTCAACCTTCTGGCTCTCATTAAGTGCTGTTTTTAAAAAAATTGGTGGTTAGGCCCTACTAACGGTGTCTGCTGTTCCCTGGTGTTGTCCTGAACTGTATAAATCTGAGCTTCAACCTTTTGGCTCTCATTAAGTGCTGTTTTTAAAAAAATTGGGGGTTAGGGCCTACTAACGGTGTCTGCCGCTCCCTGGTGTTGTCCTCAACTGTATAAATCTGAGCTTCAACCTTCTGGCTCTCATTAAGTGCTGTTTTTTTTAAAAATTGGTGGTTAGGGCCTACTAACGGTGTCTGCCGCTCCCTGGTGTTGTCCTCAACTGTATAAATCTGAGCTTCAACCTTCTGGCTCTCATTAAGTGCTGTTTTTAAAAAAATTGGGGGTTAGGGCCTACTAACGGTGTCTGCCGCTCCCTGGTGTTGTCCTCAACTGTATAAATCTGAGCTTCAACCTTCTGGCCTCATTAAGTATTTGTTGGTAAAAATTGGTGGTTGGGGCCTACTAACTGTGTCTGACGCTCCTGGGTGTTCTCCTCCTCCTTGGTGTTCTCCTCCTCCTGGGTGTTCTCCTCCTCCTGGGTGTTCTCCTCCAGGTTTCCTTGTCTGAGCTGCAACCTTCTGGCTCTAATTAATTATTTGTTGGTAAAAATTGGTGGTTAGGGCCTACTAACGGTGTCTGCCGCTCCCTGGTGTTGTCCTCAGCTGTATAAATCTGAGCTTCAACCTTCTGGCTCTCATTAAGTGCTGTTTTTTTAAAAAATGGTGGTTAGGGCCTACTAACGGTGTCTGCCGTTTCCTGGTGTTGTCCTCGACTGTATAAATCTGAGCTTCAACCTTCTGGCTCTCATTAAGTGCTGTTTTTAATAAAATTGGTGGTTAGGGCCTACTAACGGTGTCTGCCGCTCCCTGGTGATGTCCTCAACTGTATAAATCTGAGCTTCAACCTTCTGGCTCTCATTAAGTGCTGTTTTTAAAAAAATTGGGGGTTAGGGCCTACTAATGGTGTCTGCCGCTCCCTGGTGTTGTCCTCAACTGTATGAATCTGAGCTTCAACCTTCTGGCTCTCATTAAGTGCTGTTTTTAAAAAAATTGGTGGTTAGGGCCTACTATCGGTGTCTGCCGCTCCCTGGTGTTGTCCTCAACTGTATAAATCTGAGCTTCAACCTTCTGGCTCTCATTAAATGCTGTTTTTAAAAAAATTGGGGGTTAGGGCCTACTAATGGTGTCTGCCGCTCCCTGGTGTTGTCCTCAACTGTATAAATCTGAGCTTCAACCTTCTGGCTCTCATTAAGTGCTGTTTTTAAAAAAATTGGTGGTTAGGGCCTACTAACGGTGTCTGCCGCTCCCTGGTGTTGTCCTCAACTGTATAAATCTGAGCTTCAACCTTCTGGCTCTCATTAAGTGCTGTTTTTAAAAAAATTGGTGGTTAGGGCCTACTAACGGTGTCTGCCGCTCCCTGGTGTTGTCCTCAACTGTATAAATCTCAGCTTCAACCTTCTGGCTCTCATTAAGTGCTGTTTTTAAAAAAAATGGTGGTTAGGGCCTACTAACGGTGTCTGCCGCTCCCTGGTGTTGTCCTCGACTGTATAAATCTGAACTTCAACCTTCTGGCTCTCATTAAGTGCTGTTTTTAAAAAAATTGGAGGTTAGGGCCTACTAACCGTGTCTGCCGCTCCCTGGTGTTGTCCTCAACTGTATAAATCTGAGCTTCAACCTTCTGGCTCTCATTAAGTGCTGTTTTTAAAAAAATTGGCGGTTAGGGCCTACTAACGGTGTCTGCCGCTCCCTGGTGTTGTCCTCGACTGTAAAAATCTGAGCTTCAACCTTCTGGCTCTCATTAACTGCTGTTTTTAAAAAAATTGGTGGTTAGGCCCTACTAACGGTGTCTGCTGTTCCCTGGTGTTGTCCTGAACTGTATAAATCTGAGCTTCAACCTTTTGGCTCTCATTAAGTGCTGTTTTTAAAAAAATTGGGGGTTAGGGCCTACTAACGGTGTCTGCCGCTCCCTGGTGTTGTCCTCAACTGTATAAATCTGAGCTTCAACCTTCTGGCTCTCATTAAGTGCTGTTTTTTAAAAAATTGGTGGTTAGGGCCTACTATCAGTGTCTGCCGCTCCCTGGTGTTGTCCTCAACTGTTTAAATCTGAGATTCAACCTTCTGGCTCTCATTAAGTGCTGTTTTTAAAAAAATTGGGGGTTAGGGCCTACTAACGGTGTCTGCCGCTCCCTGGTGTTGTCCTCAACTGTATAAATCTGAGCTTCAACCTTCTGGCTCTCATTAAGTGCTGTTTTTTAAAAAATTGGTGGTTAGGGCCTACTATCAGTGTCTGCCGCTCCCTGGTGTTGTCCTCAACTGTTTAAATCTGAGATTCAACCTTCTGGCTCTCATTAAGTGCTGTTTTTAAAAAAATTGGGGGTTAGGGCCTACTAACGGTGTCTGCCGCTCCCTGGTGTTGTCCTCGACTGTATAAATCTGAGCTTCAACCTTCTGGCTCTCATTAAGTGCTGTTTTTAAAAAAATTGGAGGTTAGGGCCTACTAACCGTGTCTGCCGCTCCCTGGTGTTGTCCTCAACTATATAAATCTGAGCTTCAACCTTCTGGCTCTCATTAAGTGCTGTTTTTTAAAAAATTGGGGGTTAGGGCCTACTAACGGTGTCTGCCCTCCCTGGTGTTGTCCTCAACTGTATAAATCTGAGCTTCAACCTTCTGGCTCTCATTAAGTGCTGTTTTTAAAAAAAATTGGGCGTTAGGGCCTACTAACGGTGTCTGCCGCTCCCTGGTGTTGTCCTCAACTGTATAAATCTGAGCTTCAACCTTCTGGCTCTCATTAAGTGCTGTTTTTAAAAAAATGGTGGTTAGGGCCTACTAACGGTGTCTGCCGCTCCCTGGTGTTGTCCTCGACAGTATAAATCTGACCTTCAACCTTCTGGCTCTCATTAAGTGCTGTTTTTAAAAAAATTGGTGGTTAGTGCCTACTAACGGTGTCTGCCGCTCCCTGGTGTTGTCCTCAACTGTATAAATCTGAGCTTCAACCTTCTGGCTCTCATTAAGTGCTGTTTTTAAAAAAATTGGTGGTTAGGGCCTACTAACGGTGTCTGCCGCTCCCTGGTGTTGTCCTCAACTGTATAAATCTGAGCTTCAACCTTCTGGCTCTCATTAAGTGCTGTTTTTAAAAAAATTGGTGGTTAGGGCCTACTAACGGTGTCTGCCGCTCCCTGGTGTTGTCCTCAACTGTATAAATCTGAGCTTCAACCTTCTGGCTCTCATTAAGTGCTGTTTTTAAAAAAATTGGTGGTTAGGGCCTACTAACGGTGTCTGCCGCTCCCTGGTGTTGTCCTCAACTGTATAAATCTGAGCTTCAACCTTCTGGCTCTCATTAAGTGCTGTTTTTAAAAAAATGGTGGTTAGGGCCTACTAACGGTGTCTGCCGCTCCCTGGTGTTGTCCTCGACAGTATAAATCTGACCTTCAACCTTCTGGCTCTCATTAAGTGCTGTTTTAAAAAAAATTGGTGGTTAGTGCCTACTAACGGTGTCTGCCGCTCCCTGGTGTTGTCCTCAACTGTATAAATCTGAGCTTCAACCTTCTGGCTCTCATTAAGTGCTGTTTTTAAAAAAATTGGTGGTTAGGGCCTACTAACGGTGTCTGCCGCTCCCTGGTGTTGTCCTCGACTGTATAAATCTGAGCTTCAACCTTCTGGCTCTCATTAAGTGCTGTTTTTAAAAAAATTGGAGGTTAGGGCCTACTAACCGTGTCTGCCGCTCCCTGGTGTTGTCCTCAACTATATAAATCTGAGCTTCAACCTTCTGGCTCTCATTAAGTGCTGTTTTTTAAAAAATTGGGGGTTAGGGCCTACTAACGGTGTCTGCCCTCCCTGGTGTTGTCCTCAACTGTATAAATCTGAGCTTCAACCTTCTGGCTCTCATTAAGTGCTGTTTTTAAAAAAAATTGGGCGTTAGGGCCTACTAACGGTGTCTGCCGCTCCCTGGTGTTGTCCTCAACTGTATAAATCTGAGCTTCAACCTTCTGGCTCTCATTAAGTGCTGTTTTTAAAAAAATGGTGGTTAGGGCCTACTAACGGTGTCTGCCGCTCCCTGGTGTTGTCCTCGACAGTATAAATCTGACCTTCAACCTTCTGGCTCTCATTAAGTGCTGTTTTTAAAAAAATTGGTGGTTAGTGCCTACTAACGGTGTCTGCCGCTCCCTGGTGTTGTCCTCAACTGTATAAATCTGAGCTTCAACCTTCTGGCTCTCATTAAGTGCTGTTTTTAAAAAAATTGGTGGTTAGGGCCTACTAACGGTGTCTGCCGCTCCCTGGTGTTGTCCTCAACTGTATAAATCTGAGCTTCAACCTTCTGGCTCTCATTAAGTGCTGTTTTTTTAAAAAAATGGTGGTTAGGGCCTACTAACGGTGTCTGCCGCTCCCTGGTGTTGTCCTCAACTGTATAAATCTGAGCTTCAACCTTCTGGCTCTCATTAAGTGCTGTTTTTAAAAAAATTGGGGGTTAGGGCCTACTAACGGTGTCTGCCGCTCCCTGGTGTTGTCCTCAACTGTATAAATCTGAGCTTCAACCTTCTGGCCTCATTAAGTATTTGTTGGTAAAAATTGGTGGTTGGGGCCTACTAACTGTGTCTGACGCTCCTGGGTGTTCTCCTCCTCCTTGGTGTTCTCCTCCTCCTGGGTGTTCTCCTCCTCCTGGGTGTTCTCCTCCAGGTTTCCTTGTCTGAGCTGCAACCTTCTGGCTCTAATTAATTATTTGTTGGTAAAAATTGGTGGTTAGGGCCTACTAACGGTGTCTGCCGCTCCCTGGTGTTGTCCTCAACTGTATAAATCTGAGCTTCAACCTTCTGGCTCTCATTAAGTGCTGTTTTTTAAAAAAATGGTGGTTAGGGCCTACTAACGGTGTCTGCCGCTCCCTGGTGTTGTCCTCGACTGTATAAATCTGAGCTTCAACCTTCTGGCTCTCATTAAGTGCTGTTTTTAATAAAATTGTTGGTTAGGGCCTACTAACGGTGTCTGCCGCTCCCTGGTGATGTCCTCAACTGTATAAATCTGAGCTTCAACCTTCTGGCTCTCATTAAGTGCTGTTTTTAAAAAAATTGGGGGTTAGGGCCTACTAATGGTGTCTGCCGCTCCCTGGTGTTGTCCTCAACTGTATAAATCTGAGCTTCAACCTTCTGGCTCTCATTAAGTGCTGTTTTTAAAAAAAATTGGTGGTTAGGGCTTACTATCGGTGTCTGCCGCTCCCTGGTGTTGTCCTCAACTGTATAAATCTGAGCTTCAACCTTCTGGCTCTCATTAAATGCTGTTTTTAAAAAAATTGGGGGTTAGGGCCTACTAATGGTGTCTGCCGCTCCCTGGTGTTGTCCTCAACTGTATAAATCTGAGCTTCAACCTTCTGGCTCTCATTAAGTGCTGTTTTTAAAAAAATTGGTGGTTAGGGCCTACTAACGGTGTCTGCCGCTCCCTGGTGTTGTCCTCAACTGTATAAATCTGAGCTTCAACCTTCTGGCTCTCATTAAGTGCTGTTTTTAAAAAAATTGGTGGTTAGGGCCTACTAACGGTGTCTGCCGCTCCCTGGTGTTGTCCTCAACTGTATAAATCTGAGCTTCAACCTTCTGGCTCTCATTAAGTGCTGTTTTTTAAAAAAATGGTGGTTAGGGCCTACTAACGGTGTCTGCCGCTCCCTGGTGTTGTCCTCGACTGTATAAATCTGAGCTTCAACCTTCTGGCTCTCATTAAGTGCTGTTTTTAAAAAAATTGGTGGTTAGTGCCTACTAACGGTGTCTGCCGCTCCCTGGTGTTGTCCTCAACTATATAAATCTGAGCTTCAACCTTCTGGCTCTCATTAAGTGCTGTTTTTTAAAAAATTGGGGGTTAGGGCCTACTAACGGTGTCTGCCCTCCCTGGTGTTGTCCTCAACTGTATAAATCTGAGCTTCAACCTTCTGGCTCTCATTAAGTGCTGTTTTTAAAAAAATTGGGCGTTAGGGCCTACTAACGGTGTCTGCCGCTCCCTGGTGTTGTCCTCAACTGTATAAATATGAGCTTCAACCTTCTGGCTCTCATTAAGTGCTGTTTTTAAAAAAATGGTGGTTAGGGCCTACTAACGGTGTCTGCCGCTCCCTGGTGTTGTCCTCGACAGTATAAATCTGACCTTCAACCTTCTGGCTCTCATTAAGTGCTGTTTTTAAAAAAAATTGGTGGTTAGTGCCTACTAACGGTGTCTGCCGCTCCCTGGTGTTGTCCTCAACTGTATAAATCTGAGCTTCAACCTTCTGGCTCTCATTAAGTGCTGTTTTTAAAAAAATTGGGGGTTAGGGCCTACTAACGGTGTCTGCCGCTCCCTGGTGTTGTCCTCAACTGTATAAATCTGAGCTTCAACCTTCTGGCTCTCATTAAGTGCTGTTTTTTTTAAAAAATGGTGGTTAGGGCCTACTAACGGTGTCTGCCGCTCCCTGGTGTTGTCCTCAACTGTATAAATCTGAGCTTCAACCTTCTGGCTCTCATTAAGTGCTGTTTTTAAAAAAATTGGGGGTTAGGGCCTACTAACGGTGTCTGCCGCTCCCTGGTGTTGTCCTCAACTGTATAAATCTGAGCTTCAACCTTCTGGCCTCATTAAGTATTTGTTGGTAAAAATTGGTGGTTGGGGCCTACTAACTGTGTCTGACGCTCCTGGGTGTTCTCCTCCTCCTTGGTGTTCTCCTCCTCCTGGGTGTTCTCCTCCTCCTGGGTGTTCTCCTCCAGGTTTCCTTGTCTGAGCTGCAACCTTCTGGCTCTAATTAATTATTTGTTGGTAAAAATTGGTGGTTAGGGCCTACTAACGGTGTCTGCCGCTCCCTGGTGTTGTCCTCAGCTGTATAAATCTGAGCTTCAACCTTCTGGCTCTCATTAAGTGCTGTTTTTTTTAAAAATGGTGGTTAGGGCCTACTAACAGTGTCTGCCGCTCCCTGGTGTTGTCCTCGACTGTATAAATCTGAGCTTCAACCTTCTGGCTCTCATTAAGTGCTGTTTTTAATAAAATTGGTGGTTAGGGCCTATTAACGGTGTCTGCCGCTCCCTGGTGATGTCCTCAACTGTATAAATCTGAGCTTCAACCTTCTGGCTCTCATTAAGTGCTGTTTTTAAAAAAATTGGGGGTTAGGGCCTACTAATGGTGTCTGCCGCTCCCTGGTGTTGTCCTCAACTGTATGAATCTGAGCTTCAACCTTCTGGCTCTCATTAAGTGCTGTTTTTAAAAAAATTGGTGGTTAGGGCCTACTATCGGTGTCTGCCGCTCCCTGGTGTTGTCCTCAACTGTATAAATCTGAGCTTCAACCTTCTGGCTCTCATTAAATGCTGTTTTTAAAAAAATTGGGGGTTAGGGCCTACTAATGGTGTCTGCCGCTCCCTGGTGTTGTCCTCAACTGTATAAATCTGAGCTTCAACCTTCTGGCTCTCATTAAGTGATGTTTTTTAAAAAATTGGTGGTTAGGGCCTACTAACGGTGTCTGCCGCTCCCTGGTGTTGTCCTCCACTGTATATATCTGAGCTTCAACCTTCTGGCTCTCATTAAGTGCTGTTTTTTAAAAAATTGGGGGTTAGGGCCTACTAACGGTGTCTGCCCTCCCTGGTGTTGTCCTCAACTGTATAAATCTGAGCTTCAACCTTCTGGCTCTCATTAAGTGCTTTTTTAAAAAAATTGGGCGTTAGGGCCTACTAACGGTGTCTGCCGCTCCCTGGTGTTGTCCTCAACTGTATAAATCTGAGCTTCAACCTTCTGGCTCTCATTAAGTGCTGTTTTTAAAAAAATGGTGGTTAGGGCCTACTAACGATGTCTGCCGCTCCCTGGTGTTGTCCTCGACAGTATAAATCTGACCTTCAACCTTCTGGCTCTCATTAAGTGCTGTTTTTAAAAAAATTGGTGGTTAGTGCCTACTAACGGTGTCTGCCGCTCCCTGGTGTTGTCCTCAACTGTATAAATCTGAGCTTCAACCTTCTGGCTCTCATTAAGTGCTGTTTTTAAAAAAATTGGGGGTTAGGGCCTACTAACGGTGTCTGCCGCTCCCTGGTGTTGTCCTCAACTGTATAAATCTGAGCTTCAACCTTCTGGCTCTCATTAAGTGCTGTTTTTTTTAAAAAATGGTGGTTAGGGCCTACTAACGGTGTCTGCCGCTCCCTGGTGTTGTCCTCAACTGTATAAATCTGAGCTTCAACCTTCTGGCTCTCATTAAGTGCTGTTTTTAAAAAAATTGGGGGTTAGGGCCTACTAACGGTGTCTGCCGCTCCCTGGTGTTGTCCTCAACTGTATAAATCTGAGCTTCAACCTTCTGGCCTCATTAAGTATTTGTTGGTAAAAATTGGTGGTTGGGGCCTACTAACTGTGTCTGACGCTCCTGGGTGTTCTCCTCCTCCTTGGTGTTCTCCTCCTCCTGGGTGTTCTCCTCCTCCTGGGTGTTCTCCTCCAGGTTTCCTTGTCTGAGCTGCAACCTTCTGGCTCTAATTAATTATTTGTTGGTAAAAATTGGTGGTTAGGGCCTACTAACGGTGTCTGCCGCTCCCTGGTGTTGTCCTCAACTGTATAAATCTGAGCTTCAACCTTCTGGCTCTCATTAAGTGCTGTTTTTTAAAAAAATGGTGGTTAGGGCCTACTAACGGTGTCTGCCGCTCCCTGGTGTTGTCCTCGACTGTATAAATCTGAGCTTCAACCTTCTGGCTCTCATTAAGTGCTGTTTTTAATAAAATTGTTGGTTAGGGCCTACTAACGGTGTCTGCCGCTCCCTGGTGATGTCCTCAACTGTATAAATCTGAGCTTCAACCTTCTGGCTCTCATTAAGTGCTGTTTTTAAAAAAATTGGGGGTTAGGGCCTACTAATGGTGTCTGCCGCTCCCTGGTGTTGTCCTCAACTGTATAAATCTGAGCTTCAACCTTCTGGCTCTCATTAAGTGCTGTTTTTAAAAAAAATTGGTGGTTAGGGCTTACTATCGGTGTCTGCCGCTCCCTGGTGTTGTCCTCAACTGTATAAATCTGAGCTTCAACCTTCTGGCTCTCATTAAATGCTGTTTTTAAAAAAATTGGGGGTTAGGGCCTACTAATGGTGTCTGCCGCTCCCTGGTGTTGTCCTCAACTGTATAAATCTGAGCTTCAACCTTCTGGCTCTCATTAAGTGCTGTTTTTAAAAAAATTGGTGGTTAGGGCCTACTAACGGTGTCTGCCGCTCCCTGGTGTTGTCCTCAACTGTATAAATCTGAGCTTCAACCTTCTGGCTCTCATTAAGTGCTGTTTTTAAAAAAATTGGTGGTTAGGGCCTACTAACGGTGTCTGCCGCTCCCTGGTGTTGTCCTCAACTGTATAAATCTGAGCTTCAACCTTCTGGCTCTCATTAAGTGCTGTTTTTTAAAAAAATGGTGGTTAGGGCCTACTAACGGTGTCTGCCGCTCCCTGGTGTTGTCCTCGACTGTATAAATCTGAGCTTCAACCTTCTGGCTCTCATTAAGTGCTGTTTTTTAAAAAATTGGTGGTTAGGGCCTACTATCAGTGTCTGCCGCTCCCTGGTGTTGTCCTCAACTGTTTAAATCTGAGATTCAACCTTCTGGCTCTCATTAAGTGCTGTTTTTAAAAAAATTGGGGGTTAGGGCCTACTAACGGTGTCTGCTGCTCCCTGGTGTTGTCCTCAACTGTATAAATCTGAGCTTCAACCTTCTGGCTCTCATTAAGTGCTGTTTTTTAAAAAATTGGTGGTTAGGGCCTACTATCAGTGTCTGCCGCTCCCTGGTGTTGTCCTCAACTGTTTAAATCTGAGATTCAACCTTCTGGCTCTCATTAAGTGCTGTTTTTAAAAAAATTGGGGGTTAGGGCCTACTAACGGTGTCTGCCGCTCCCTGGTGTTGTCCTCAACTGTATAAATCTCAGCTTCAACCTTCTGGCTCTCATTAAGTGCTGTTTTTAAAAAAAATGGTGGTTAGGGCCTACTAACGGTGTCTGCCGCTCCCTGGTGTTATCCTCGACTGTATAAATCTGAGCTTCAAACTTCTGGCTCTCATTAAGTGCTGTTTTTAAAAAAATTGGAGGTTAGGGCCTACTAACCGTGTCTGCCGCTCCCTGGTGTTGTCCTCAACTATATAAATCTGAGCTTCAACCTTCTGGCTCTCATTAAGTGCTGTTTTTTAAAAAATTGGGGGTTAGGGCCTACTAACGGTGTCTGCCCTCCCTGGTGTTGTCCTCAACTGTATAAATCTGAGCTTCAACCTTCTGGCTCTCATTAAGTGCTGTTTTTAAAAAAATTGGGCGTTAGGGCCTACTAACGGTGTCTGCCGCTCCCTGGTGTTGTCCTCAACTGTATAAATCTGAGCTTCAACCTTCTGGCTCTCATTAAGTGCTGTTTTTTAAAAAATGGTGGTTAGGGCCTACTAACGGTGTCTGCCGCTCCCTGGTGTTGTCCTCGACAGTATAAATCTGACCTTCAACCTTCTGGCTCTCATTAAGTGCTGTTTTTAAAAAAATTGGTGGTTAGTGCCTACTAACGGTGTCTGCCGCTCCCTGGTGTTGTCCTCAACTGTATAAATCTGAGCTTCAACCTTCTGGCTCTCATTAAGTGCTGTTTTTTAAAAAATTGGGGGTTAGGGCCTACTAACGGTGTCTGCCCTCCCTGGTGTTGTCCTCAACTGTATAAATCTGAGCTTCAACCTTCTGGCTCTCATTAAGTGCTGTTTTTAAAAAAATTGGTGGTTAGGGCCTACTAACGGTGTCTGCCGCTCCCTGGTGTTGTCCTCAACTGTATAAATCTGAGCTTCAACCTTCTGGCTCTCATTAAGTGCTGTTTTTAAAAAAATTGGCGGTTAGGGCCTACTAACGGTGTCTGCCGCTCCCTGGTGTTGTCCTCGACTGTAAAAATCTGAGCTTCAACCTTCTGGCTCTCATTAAGTGCTGTTTTTAAAAAAATTGGTGGTTAGGCCCTACTAACGGTGTCTGCTGTTCCCTGGTGTTGTCCTGAACTGTATAAATCTGAGCTTCAACCTTTTGGCTCTCATTAAGTGCTGTTTTTAAAAAAATTGGGGGTTAGGGCCTACTAACGGTGTCTGCCGCTCCCTGGTGTTGTCCTCAACTGTATAAATCTGAGCTTCAACCTTCTGGCTCTCATTAAGTGCTGTTTTTTTTAAAAATTGGTGGTTAGGGCCTACTAACGGTGTCTGCCGCTCCCTGGTGTTGTCCTCAACTGTATAAATCTGAGCTTCAACCTTCTGGCTCTCATTAAGTGCTGTTTTTAAAAAAATTGGGGGTTAGGGCCTACTAACGGTGTCTGCCGCTCCCTGGTGTTGTCCTCAACTGTATAAATCTGAGCTTCAACCTTCTGGCCTCATTAAGTATTTGTTGGTAAAAATTGGTGGTTGGGGCCTACTAACTGTGTCTGACGCTCCTGGGTGTTCTCCTCCTCCTTGGTGTTCTCCTCCTCCTGGGTGTTCTCCTCCTCCTGGGTGTTCTCCTCCAGGTTTCCTTGTCTGAGCTGCAACCTTCTGGCTCTAATTAATTATTTGTTGGTAAAAATTGGTGGTTAGGGCCTACTAACGGTGTCTGCCGCTCCCTGGTGTTGTCCTCAGCTGTATAAATCTGAGCTTCAACCTTCTGGCTCTCATTAAGTGCTGTTTTTTTAAAAAATGGTGGTTAGGGCCTACTAACGGTGTCTGCCGTTTCCTGGTGTTGTCCTCGACTGTATAAATCTGAGCTTCAACCTTCTGGCTCTCATTAAGTGCTGTTTTTAATAAAATTGGTGGTTAGGGCCTACTAACGGTGTCTGCCGCTCCCTGGTGATGTCCTCAACTGTATAAATCTGAGCTTCAACCTTCTGGCTCTCATTAAGTGCTGTTTTTAAAAAAATTGGGGGTTAGGGCCTACTAATGGTGTCTGCCGCTCCCTGGTGTTGTCCTCAACTGTATGAATCTGAGCTTCAACCTTCTGGCTCTCATTAAGTGCTGTTTTTAAAAAAATTGGTGGTTAGGGCCTACTATCGGTGTCTGCCGCTCCCTGGTGTTGTCCTCAACTGTATAAATCTGAGCTTCAACCTTCTGGCTCTCATTAAATGCTGTTTTTAAAAAAATTGGGGGTTAGGGCCTACTAATGGTGTCTGCCGCTCCCTGGTGTTGTCCTCAACTGTATAAATCTGAGCTTCAACCTTCTGGCTCTCATTAAGTGCTGTTTTTAAAAAAATTGGTGGTTAGGGCCTACTAACGGTGTCTGCCGCTCCCTGGTGTTGTCCTCAACTGTATAAATCTGAGCTTCAACCTTCTGGCTCTCATTAAGTGCTGTTTTTAAAAAAATTGGTGGTTAGGGCCTACTAACGGTGTCTGCCGCTCCCTGGTGTTGTCCTCAACTGTATAAATCTCAGCTTCAACCTTCTGGCTCTCATTAAGTGCTGTTTTTAAAAAAAATGGTGGTTAGGGCCTACTAACGGTGTCTGCCGCTCCCTGGTGTTGTCCTCGACTGTATAAATCTGAACTTCAACCTTCTGGCTCTCATTAAGTGCTGTTTTTAAAAAAATTGGAGGTTAGGGCCTACTAACCGTGTCTGCCGCTCCCTGGTGTTGTCCTCAACTGTATAAATCTGAGCTTCAACCTTCTGGCTCTCATTAAGTGCTGTTTTTAAAAAAATTGGCGGTTAGGGCCTACTAACGGTGTCTGCCGCTCCCTGGTGTTGTCCTCGACTGTAAAAATCTGAGCTTCAACCTTCTGGCTCTCATTAACTGCTGTTTTTAAAAAAATTGGTGGTTAGGCCCTACTAACGGTGTCTGCTGTTCCCTGGTGTTGTCCTGAACTGTATAAATCTGAGCTTCAACCTTTTGGCTCTCATTAAGTGCTGTTTTTAAAAAAATTGGGGGTTAGGGCCTACTAACGGTGTCTGCCGCTCCCTGGTGTTGTCCTCAACTGTATAAATCTGAGCTTCAACCTTCTGGCTCTCATTAAGTGCTGTTTTTTAAAAAATTGGTGGTTAGGGCCTACTATCAGTGTCTGCCGCTCCCTGGTGTTGTCCTCAACTGTTTAAATCTGAGATTCAACCTTCTGGCTCTCATTAAGTGCTGTTTTTAAAAAAATTGGGGGTTAGGGCCTACTAACGGTGTCTGCCGCTCCCTGGTGTTGTCCTCAACTGTATAAATCTGAGCTTCAACCTTCTGGCTCTCATTAAGTGCTGTTTTTTAAAAAATTGGTGGTTAGGGCCTACTATCAGTGTCTGCCGCTCCCTGGTGTTGTCCTCAACTGTTTAAATCTGAGATTCAACCTTCTGGCTCTCATTAAGTGCTGTTTTTAAAAAAATTGGGGGTTAGGGCCTACTAACGGTGTCTGCCGCTCCCTGGTGTTGTCCTCAACTGTATAAATCTGAGCTTCAACCTTTTGGCTCTCATTAAGTGCTGTTTTTTTAAAAGATGGTGGTTAGGGCCTACTAACGGTGTCTGCCGCTCCCTGGTGTTGTCCTCAACTGTATAAATCTGAGCTTCAAGATTCTGGCTCTCATTAAGTGCTGTTTTTTTAAAAAATGGGGGTTAGGGCCTACTAACGGTGTATGCCGCTCCCTGGTGTTGTCCTCAACTGTATAAATCTGAGCTTCAACCTTCTGGCTCTCATTAAGTGCTGTTTTTTTAAAAAATGGGGGTTAGGGCCTACTAACGGTGTCTGCCGCTCCCTGGTGTTGTCCTCAACTGTATAAATCTGAGCTTCAACCTTCTGGCTCTCATTAAGTGCTGTTTTTTAAAAAATTGGTGGTTAGGGCCTACTATCAGTGTCTGCCGCTCCCTGGTGTTGTCCTCAACTGTTTAAATCTGAGATTCAACCTTCTGGCTCTCATTAAGTGCTGTTTTTAAAAAAATTGGGGGTTAGGGCCTACTAACGGTGTCTGCTGCTCCCTGGTGTTGTCCTCAACTGTATAAATCTGAGCTTCAACCTTCTGGCTCTCATTAAGTGCTGTTTTTTAAAAAATTGGTGGTTAGGGCCTACTATCAGTGTCTGCCGCTCCCTGGTGTTGTCCTCAACTGTTTAAATCTGAGATTCAACCTTCTGGCTCTCATTAAGTGCTGTTTTTAAAAAAATTGGGGGTTAGGGCCTACTAACGGTGTCTGCCGCTCCCTGGTGTTGTCCTCAACTGTATAAATCTCAGCTTCAACCTTCTGGCTCTCATTAAGTGCTGTTTTTAAAAAAAATGGTGGTTAGGGCCTACTAACGGTGTCTGCCGCTCCCTGGTGTTATCCTCGACTGTATAAATCTGAGCTTCAACCTTCTGGCTCTCATTAAGTGCTGTTTTTAAAAAAATTGGAGGTTAGGGCCTACTAACCGTGTCTGCCGCTCCCTGGTGTTGTCCTCAACTATATAAATCTGAGCTTCAACCTTCTGGCTCTCATTAAGTGCTGTTTTTTAAAAAATTGGGGGTTAGGGCCTACTAACGGTGTCTGCCCTCCCTGGTGTTGTCCTCAACTGTATAAATCTGAGCTTCAACCTTCTGGCTCTCATTAAGTGCTGTTTTTAAAAAAATTGGGCGTTAGGGCCTACTAACGGTGTCTGCCGCTCCCTGGTGTTGTCCTCAACTGTATAAATCTGAGCTTCAACCTTCTGGCTCTCATTAAGTGCTGTTTTTTAAAAAATGGTGGTTAGGGCCTACTAACGGTGTCTGCCGCTCCCTGGTGTTGTCCTCGACAGTATAAATCTGACCTTCAACCTTCTGGCTCTCATTAAGTGCTGTTTTTAAAAAAATTGGTGGTTAGTGCCTACTAACGGTGTCTGCCGCTCCCTGGTGTTGTCCTCAACTGTATAAATCTGAGCTTCAACCTTCTGGCTCTCATTAAGTGCTGTTTTTTAAAAAATTGGGGGTTAGGGCCTACTAACGGTGTCTGCCCTCCCTGGTGTTGTCCTCAACTGTATAAATCTGAGCTTCAACCTTCTGGCTCTCATTAAGTGCTGTTTTTAAAAAAATTGGTGGTTAGGGCCTACTAACGGTGTCTGCCGCTCCCTGGTGTTGTCCTCAACTGTATAAATCTGAGCTTCAACCTTCTGGCTCTCATTAAGTGCTGTTTTTAAAAAAATTGGCGGTTAGGGCCTACTAACGGTGTCTGCCGCTCCCTGGTGTTGTCCTCGACTGTAAAAATCTGAGCTTCAACCTTCTGGCTCTCATTAAGTGCTGTTTTTAAAAAAATTGGTGGTTAGGCCCTACTAACGGTGTCTGCTGTTCCCTGGTGTTGTCCTGAACTGTATAAATCTGAGCTTCAACCTTTTGGCTCTCATTAAGTGCTGTTTTTAAAAAAATTGGGGGTTAGGGCCTACTAACGGTGTCTGCCGCTCCCTGGTGTTGTCCTCAACTGTATAAATCTGAGCTTCAACCTTCTGGCTCTCATTAAGTGCTGTTTTTTTTAAAAATTGGTGGTTAGGGCCTACTAACGGTGTCTGCCGCTCCCTGGTGTTGTCCTCAACTGTATAAATCTGAGCTTCAACCTTCTGGCTCTCATTAAGTGCTGTTTTTAAAAAAATTGGGGGTTAGGGCCTACTAACGGTGTCTGCCGCTCCCTGGTGTTGTCCTCAACTGTATAAATCTGAGCTTCAACCTTCTGGCCTCATTAAGTATTTGTTGGTAAAAATTGGTGGTTGGGGCCTACTAACTGTGTCTGACGCTCCTGGGTGTTCTCCTCCTCCTTGGTGTTCTCCTCCTCCTGGGTGTTCTCCTCCTCCTGGGTGTTCTCCTCCAGGTTTCCTTGTCTGAGCTGCAACCTTCTGGCTCTAATTAATTATTTGTTGGTAAAAATTGGTGGTTAGGGCCTACTAACGGTGTCTGCCGCTCCCTGGTGTTGTCCTCAGCTGTATAAATCTGAGCTTCAACCTTCTGGCTCTCATTAAGTGCTGTTTTTTTAAAAAATGGTGGTTAGGGCCTACTAACGGTGTCTGCCGTTTCCTGGTGTTGTCCTCGACTGTATAAATCTGAGCTTCAACCTTCTGGCTCTCATTAAGTGCTGTTTTTAATAAAATTGGTGGTTAGGGCCTACTAACGGTGTCTGCCGCTCCCTGGTGATGTCCTCAACTGTATAAATCTGAGCTTCAACCTTCTGGCTCTCATTAAGTGCTGTTTTTAAAAAAATTGGGGGTTAGGGCCTACTAATGGTGTCTGCCGCTCCCTGGTGTTGTCCTCAACTGTATGAATCTGAGCTTCAACCTTCTGGCTCTCATTAAGTGCTGTTTTTAAAAAAATTGGTGGTTAGGGCCTACTATCGGTGTCTGCCGCTCCCTGGTGTTGTCCTCAACTGTATAAATCTGAGCTTCAACCTTCTGGCTCTCATTAAATGCTGTTTTTAAAAAAATTGGGGGTTAGGGCCTACTAATGGTGTCTGCCGCTCCCTGGTGTTGTCCTCAACTGTATAAATCTGAGCTTCAACCTTCTGGCTCTCATTAAGTGCTGTTTTTAAAAAAATTGGTGGTTAGGGCCTACTAACGGTGTCTGCCGCTCCCTGGTGTTGTCCTCAACTGTATAAATCTGAGCTTCAACCTTCTGGCTCTCATTAAGTGCTGTTTTTAAAAAAATTGGTGGTTAGGGCCTACTAACGGTGTCTGCCGCTCCCTGGTGTTGTCCTCAACTGTATAAATCTCAGCTTCAACCTTCTGGCTCTCATTAAGTGCTGTTTTTAAAAAAAATGGTGGTTAGGGCCTACTAACGGTGTCTGCCGCTCCCTGGTGTTGTCCTCGACTGTATAAATCTGAACTTCAACCTTCTGGCTCTCATTAAGTGCTGTTTTTAAAAAAATTGGAGGTTAGGGCCTACTAACCGTGTCTGCCGCTCCCTGGTGTTGTCCTCAACTATATAAATCTGAGCTTCAACCTTCTGGCTCTCATTAAGTGCTGTTTTTTAAAAAATTGGGGGTTAGGGCCTACTAACGGTGTCTGCCCTCCCTGGTGTTGTCCTCAACTGTATAAATCTGAGCTTCAACCTTCTGGCTCTCATTAAGTGCTGTTTTTAAAAAAATGGTGGTTAGGGCCTACTAACGGTGTCTGCCGCTCCCTGGTGTTGTCCTCGACAGTATAAATCTGACCTTCAACCTTCTGGCTCTCATTAAGTGCTGTTTTTAAAAAAATTGGTGGTTAGTGCCTACTAACGGTGTCTGCCGCTCCCTGGTGTTGTCCTCAACTGTATAAATATGAGCTTCAACCTTCTGGCTCTCATTAAGTGCTGTTTTTTAAAAAATTGGGGGTTAGGGCCTACTAACGGTGTCTGCCCTCCCTGGTGTTGTCCTCAACTGTATAAATCTGAGCTTCAACCTTCTGGCTCTCATTAAGTGCTGTTTTTAAAAAAATTGGCGGTTAGGGCCTACTAACGGTGTCTGCCGCTCCCTGGTGTTGTCCTCGACTGTAAAAATCTGAGCTTCAACCTTCTGGCTCTCATTAAGTGCTGTTTTTAAAAAAATTGGTGGTTAGGCCCTACTAACGGTGTCTGCTGTTCCCTGGTGTTGTCCTGAACTGTATAAATCTGAGCTTCAACCTTTTGGCTCTCATTAAGTGCTGTTTTTAAAAAAATTGGGGGTTAGGGCCTACTAACGGTGTCTGCCGCTCCCTGGTGTTGTCCTCAACTGTATAAATCTGAGCTTCAACCTTCTGGCTCTCATTAAGTGCTGTTTTTTAAAAAATTGGTGGTTAGGGCCTACTATCAGTGTCTGCCGCTCCCTGGTGTTGTCCTCAACTGTTTAAATCTGAGATTCAACCTTCTGGCTCTCATTAAGTGCTGTTTTTAAAAAAATTGGGGGTTAGGGCCTACTAACGGTGTCTGCCGCTCCCTGGTGTTGTCCTCAACTGTATAAATCTGAGCTTCAACCTTCTGGCTCTCATTAAGTGCTGTTTTTTAAAAAATTGGTGGTTAGGGCCTACTATCAGTGTCTGCCGCTCCCTGGTGTTGTCCTCAACTGTTTAAATCTGAGATTCAACCTTCTGGCTCTCATTAAGTGCTGTTTTTAAAAAAATTGGGGGTTAGGGCCTACTAACGGTGTCTGCCGCTCCCTGGTGTTGTCCTCAACTGTATAAATCTGAGCTTCAACCTTTTGGCTCTCATTAAGTGCTGTTTTTTTAAAAAATGGTGGTTAGGGCCTACTAACGGTGTCTGCCGCTCCCTGGTGTTGTCCTCAACTGTATAAATCTGAGCTTCAAGATTCTGGCTCTCATTAAGTGCTGTTTTTTTAAAAAATGGGGGTTAGGGCCTACTAACGGTGTATGCCGCTCCCTGGTGTTGTCCTCAACTGTATAAATCTGAGCTTCAACCTTCTGGCTCTCATTAAGTGCTGTTTTTTTAAAAAATGGGGGTTAGGGCCTACTAACGGTGTCTGCCGCTCCCTGGTGTTGTCCTCAACTGTATAAATCTGAGCTTCAACCTTCTGGCTCTCATTAAGTGCTGTTTTTTAAAAAATTGGTGGTTAGGGCCTACTATCAGTGTCTGCCGCTCCCTGGTGTTGTCCTCAACTGTTTAAATCTGAGATTCAACCTTCTGGCTCTCATTAAGTGCTGTTTTTAAAAAAATTGGGGGTTAGGGCCTTCTAACGGTGTCTGCTGCTCCCTGGTGTTGTCCTCAACTGTATAAATCTGAGCTTCAACCTTCTGGCTCTCATTAAGTGCTGTTTTTTAAAAATTTGGTGGTTAGGGCCTACTATCAGTGTCTGCCGCTCCCTGGTGTTGTCCTCAACTGTTTAAATCTGAGATTCAACCTTCTGGCTCTCATTAAGTGCTGTTTTTAAAAAAATTGGGGGTTAGGGCCTACTAACGGTGTCTGCCGCTCCCTGGTGTTGTCCTCAACTGTATAAATCTCAGCTTCAACCTTCTGGCTCTCATTAAGTGCTGTTTTTAAAAAAAATGGTGGTTAGGGCCTACTAACGGTGTCTGCCGCTCCCTGGTGTTATCCTCGACTGTATAAATCTGAGCTTCAACCTTCTGGCTCTCATTAAGTGCTGTTTTTAAAAAAATTGGAGGTTAGGGCCTACTAACCGTGTCTGCCGCTCCCTGGTGTTGTCCTCAACTATATAAATCTGAGCTTCAACCTTCTGGCTCTCATTAAGTGCTGTTTTTTAAAAAATTGGGGGTTAGGGCCTACTAACGGTGTCTGCCCTCCCTGGTGTTGTCCTCAACTGTATAAATCTGAGCTTCAACCTTCTGGCTCTCATTAAGTGCTGTTTTTAAAAAAATTGGGCGTTAGGGCCTACTAACGGTGTCTGCCGCTCCCTGGTGTTGTCCTCAACTGTATAAATCTGAGCTTCAACCTTCTGGCTCTCATTAAGTGCTGTTTTTAAAAAAATGGTGGTTAGGGCCTACTAACGGTGTCTGCCGCTCCCTGGTGTTGTCCTCGACAGTATAAATCTGACCTTCAACCTTCTGGCTCTCATTAAGTGCTGTTTTTAAAAAAATTGGTGGTTAGTGCCTACTAACGGTGTCTGCCGCTCCCTGGTGTTGTCCTCAACTGTATAAATCTGAGCTTCAACCTTCTGGCTCTCATTAAGTGCTGTTTTTAAAAAAATTGGTGGTTAGGCTTTACTAACGGTGTCTGCTGTTCCCTGGTGTTGTCCTGAACTGTATAAATCTGAGCTTCAACCTTTTGGCTCTCATTAAGTGCTGTTTTTAAAAAAATTGGGGGTTAGGGCCTACTAACGGTGTCTGCCGCTCCCTGGTGTTGTCCTCAACTGTATAAATCTGAGCTTCAACCTTCTGGCTCTCATTAAGTGCTGTTTTTAAAAAAATTGGGGGTTAGGGCCTACTAACGGTGTCTGCCCTCCCTGGTGTTGTCCTCAACTGTATAAATCTGAGCTTCAACCTTCTGGCTCTCATTAAGTGCTGTTTTTAAAAAAATTGGTGGTTAGGGCCTACTAACGGTGTCTGCCGCTCCCTGGTGTTGTCCTCAACTGTATAAATCTGAGCTTCAACCTTCTGGCTCTCATTAAGTGCTGTTTTTAAAAAAATTGGCGGTTAGGGCCTACTAACGGTGTCTGCCGCTCCCTGGTGTTGTCCTCGACTGTAAAAATCTGAGCTTCAACCTTCTGGCTCTCATTAAGTGCTGTTTTTAAAAAAATTGGTGGTTAGGGCCTACTATCAGTGTCTGCCGCTCCCTGGTGTTGTCCTCAACTGTATAAATCTGAGCTTCAACCTTCTGGCTCTCATTAAGTGCTGTTTTTAAAAAAATTGGGGGTTAGGGCCTACTAACGGTGTCTGCCGCTCCCTGGTGTTGTCCGCAACTGTATAAATCTGAGCTTCAACCTTTTGGCTCTCATTAAGTGCTGTTTTTTTTAAAAATGGTGGTTAGGGCCTACTAACGGTGTCTGCCGCTCCCTGGTGTTGTCCTCAACTGTATAAATCTGAGCTTCAAGATTCTGGCTCTCATTAAGTGCTGTTTTTTTAAAAAATGGGGGTTAGGGCCTACTAACGGTGTATGCCGCTCCCTGGTGTTGTCCTCAACTGTATAAATCTGAGCTTCAACCTTCTGGCTCTCATTAAGTGCTGTTTTTTTAAAAAATGGGGGTTAGGGCCTACTAACGGTGTATGCTGATCCCCGGTGTTGTCCTCGACTGTATAAATCTGAGCTTCAAGATTCTGGCTCTCATTAAGTGCTGTTTTTAAAAAAATTGGTGGTTAGGGCCTACTAACGGTGTCTGCCGCTCCCTGGTGTTGTCCTCAACTGTATAAATCTGAGCTTCAACCTTCTGGCTCTCATTAAGTGCTGTTTTTAAATAAAATTGGTGGTTAGGGCCTACTAACGGTGTCTGCCGCTCCCTGGTGTTGTCCTCGACTGTATAAATCTGAGCTTCAACCTTTTGGCTCTCATTAAGTGCTGTTTTAAAAAAAATTGGTGGTTAGGGCCTACTAACGGTGTCTGCCGCTCCCTGGTGTTGTCCTCAACTGTATAAATCTGAGCTTCAACCTTCTGGCTCTCATTAAGTGCTGTTTTTTTAAAAATGGCGGTTAGGGCCTACTAACGGTGTCTGCCGCTCCCTGGTGTTGTCCTCGACTGTATAAATCTGAGCTTCAACCTTCTGGCTCTCATTAAGTGCTGTTTTTAAAAAAATTAATGGTTAGGGCCTACTATTGGTGTCTGCCGCTCCCTGGTGTTGTCCTCAACTGTTTAAATCTGAAATTCAACATTCTGGCTCTCATTAAGTGCTGTTTTAAAAAAAATTGGGGGTTAGGGCCTACTAACGGTGTCTGCCGCTCCCTGGTGTTGTCCTCAACTGTATAAATCTGAGCTTCAACCTTTTGGCTCTCATTAAGTGCTGTTTTTTAAAAAAATTGGTGGTTAGGGCCTACTAACGGTGTCTGCCGCTCCCTGGTGTTGTCCTCAACTGTATAAATCTGAGCTTCAACCTTCTGGCTCTCATTAAGTGCTGTTTTTTTAAAAAATGGTGGTTAGGGCCTACTAACGGTGTATGCCGCTCCCTGGTGTTGTCCTCGACTGTATAAATCTGAGCTTCAAGATTCTGGCTCTCATTAAGTGCTGTTTTTAAAAAAATTGGTGGTTAGGGCCTACTAACGGTGTCTGCCGCTCCCTGGTGTTGTCCTCAACTGTATAAATCTGAGCTTCAACCTTCTGGCTCTCATTAAGTGCTGTTTTTAAAAAAATTGGGGGTTAGGGCCTACTAATGGTGTCTGCCGCTCCCTGGTGTTGACCTCCACTGTATAAATCTGAGCTTCAACCTTCTGGTTCTCTTTAAGTGCTGTTTTTTTAAAAATTGGGGGTTAGGGCCTACTAACGGTGTCTGCCGCTCCCTGGTGTTGTCCTCAACTGTATAAATCTGTGCTTCAACCTTCTGGCTCTCATTAAGTGCTGTTTTTTTAAGAAATGGTGGTTAGGGCCTACTAACGGTGTCTGCCGCTCCCTGGTGCTGTCCTTGACTGTATAAATCTGAGCTTCAACCTTCTGGCTCTCATTAAGTGCTGTTTTTAAAAAAATTGGTGGTTAGGGCCTACTAACGGTGTCTGCCGCTCCCTGGTGTTGTCCTCAACCGTATAAATCTGAGCTTCAACCTTCTGGCTCTCATTAAGTGCTGTTTTTAAAAAACTTGGGGGTTAGGGCCTACTAACGGTGTCTGCCGCTCCCTGGTGTTGTCCTCAACTGTATAAATCTGAGCTTCAACCTTCTGGCTCTCATTAAGTGCTGTTTTTAAAAAAATTGGTGGTTAGGGCCTACTAACGGTGTCTGCTGCTCCCTGGTGTTGTCCTCAACTGTATAAATCTGAGCTTCAACCTTCTGGCTCTCATTAAGTGCTGTTTTTAAAAAAATTGGGGGATAGGGCCTACTAATGGTGTCTGCCGCTCCCTGGTGTTGACCTCCACTGTATAAATCTGAGCTTCAACCTTCTGGTTCTCTTTAAGTGCTGTTTTTTAAAAAATTGGGGGTTAGGGCCTACTAACGGTGTCTGCCGCTCCCTGGTGTTGTCCTCAACTGTATAAATCTGTGCTTCAACCTTCTGGCTCTCATTAAGTGCTGTTTTTTTAAGAAATGGTGGTTAGGGCCTACTAACGGTGTCTGCCGCTCCCTGGTGCTGTCCTTGACTGTATAAATCTGAGCTTCAACCTTCTGGCTCTCATTAAGTGCTGTTTTTAAAAAAATTGGGGGTTAGGGCCTACTAACGGTGTCTGCCGCTCCCTGGTGTTGTCCGCAACTGTATAAATCTGAGCTTCAACCTTTTGGCTCTCATTAAGTGCTGTTTTTTTTAAAAATGGTGGTTAGGGCCTACTAACGGTGTCTGCCGCTCCCTGGTGTTGTCCTCAACTGTATAAATCTGAGCTTCAAGATTCTGGCTCTCATTAAGTGCTGTTTTTTTAAAAAATGGGGGTTAGGGCCTACTAACGGTGTATGCCGCTCCCTGGTGTTGTCCTCAACTGTATAAATCTGAGCTTCAACCTTCTGGCTCTCATTAAGTGCTGTTTTTTTAAAAAATGGGGGTTAGGGCCTACTAACGGTGTATGCTGATCCCCGGTGTTGTCCTCGACTGTATAAATCTGAGCTTCAAGATTCTGGCTCTCATTAAGTGCTGTTTTTAAAAAAATTGGTGGTTAGGGCCTACTAACGGTGTCTGCCGCTCCCTGGTGTTGTCCTCAACTGTATAAATCTGAGCTTCAACCTTCTGGCTCTCATTAAGTGCTGTTTTTAAATAAAATTGGTGGTTAGGGCCTACTAACGGTGTCTGCCGCTCCCTGGTGTTGTCCTCGACTGTATAAATCTGAGCTTCAACCTTTTGGCTCTCATTAAGTGCTGTTTTAAAAAAAATTGGTGGTTAGGGCCTACTAACGGTGTCTGCCGCTCCCTGGTGTTGTCCTCAACTGTATAAATCTGAGCTTCAACCTTCTGGCTCTCATTAAGTGCTGTTTTTTTAAAAATGGCGGTTAGGGCCTACTAACGGTGTCTGCCGCTCCCTGGTGTTGTCCTCGACTGTATAAATCTGAGCTTCAACCTTCTGGCTCTCATTAAGTGCTGTTTTTAAAAAAATTAATGGTTAGGGCCTACTATTGGTGTCTGCCGCTCCCTGGTGTTGTCCTCAACTGTTTAAATCTGAAATTCAACATTCTGGCTCTCATTAAGTGCTGTTTTAAAAAAAATTGGGGGTTAGGGCCTACTAACGGTGTCTGCCGCTCCCTGGTGTTGTCCTCAACTGTATAAATCTGAGCTTCAACCTTTTGGCTCTCATTAAGTGCTGTTTTTTAAAAAAATTGGTGGTTAGGGCCTACTAACGGTGTCTGCCGCTCCCTGGTGTTGTCCTCAACTGTATAAATCTGAGCTTCAACCTTCTGGCTCTCATTAAGTGCTGTTTTTTTAAAAAATGGTGGTTAGGGCCTACTAACGGTGTATGCCGCTCCCTGGTGTTGTCCTCGACTGTATAAATCTGAGCTTCAAGATTCTGGCTCTCATTAAGTGCTGTTTTTAAAAAAATTGGTGGTTAGGGCCTACTAACGGTGTCTGCCGCTCCCTGGTGTTGTCCTCAACTGTATAAATCTGAGCTTCAACCTTCTGGCTCTCATTAAGTGCTGTTTTTAAAAAAATTGGGGGTTAGGGCCTACTAATGGTGTCTGCCGCTCCCTGGTGTTGACCTCCACTGTATAAATCTGAGCTTCAACCTTCTGGTTCTCTTTAAGTGCTGTTTTTTTAAAAATTGGGGGTTAGGGCCTACTAACGGTGTCTGCCGCTCCCTGGTGTTGTCCTCAACTGTATAAATCTGTGCTTCAACCTTCTGGCTCTCATTAAGTGCTGTTTTTTTAAGAAATGGTGGTTAGGGCCTACTAACGGTGTCTGCCGCTCCCTGGTGCTGTCCTTGACTGTATAAATCTGAGCTTCAACCTTCTGGCTCTCATTAAGTGCTGTTTTTAAAAAAATTGGTGGTTAGGGCCTACTAACGGTGTCTGCCGCTCCCTGGTGTTGTCCTCAACCGTATAAATCTGAGCTTCAACCTTCTGGCTCTCATTAAGTGCTGTTTTTAAAAAACTTGGGGGTTAGGGCCTACTAACGGTGTCTGCCGCTCCCTGGTGTTGTCCTCAACTGTATAAATCTGAGCTTCAACCTTCTGGCTCTCATTAAGTGCTGTTTTTAAAAAAATTGGTGGTTAGGGCCTACTAACGGTGTCTGCTGCTCCCTGGTGTTGTCCTCAACTGTATAAATCTGAGCTTCAACCTTCTGGCTCTCATTAAGTGCTGTTTTTAAAAAAATTGGGGGATAGGGCCTACTAATGGTGTCTGCCGCTCCCTGGTGTTGACCTCCACTGTATAAATCTGAGCTTCAACCTTCTGGTTCTCTTTAAGTGCTGTTTTTTAAAAAATTGGGGGTTAGGGCCTACTAACGGTGTCTGCCGCTCCCTGGTGTTGTCCTCAACTGTATAAATCTGTGCTTCAACCTTCTGGCTCTCATTAAGTGCTGTTTTTTTAAGAAATGGTGGTTAGGGCCTACTAACGGTGTCTGCCGCTCCCTGGTGCTGTCCTTGACTGTATAAATCTGAGCTTCAACCTTCTGGCTCTCATTAAGTGCTGTTTTTAAAAAAATTGGGGGTTAGGGCCTACTAACGGTGTCTGCCGCTCCCTGGTGTTGTCCTCAACCGTATAAATCTGAGCTTCAACCTTCTGGCTCTCATTAAGTGCTGTTTTTAAAAAACTTGGGGGTTAGGGCCTACTAACGGTGTCTGCCGCTCCCTGGTGTTGTCCTCAACTGTATAAATCTGAGCTTCAACCTTCTGGCTCTCATTAAGTGCTGTTTTTTTAAAAAATGGCGGTTAGGGCCTACTAACGGTGTCTGCCGCTCCCTGGTGTTGTCCTCGACTGTATAAATCTGAGCTTCAACCTTCTGGCTCTCATTAAGTGCTGTTTTTAAAAAAATTGGTGGTTAGGGCCTACTATCGGTGTCTGCCGCTCCCTGGTGTTGTCCTCAACTGTATAAATCTGAGATTCAACCTTCTGGCTCTCATTAAGTGCTGTTTTTAAAAAAATTGGGGGTTAGGGCCTACTAACGGTGTCTGCCGCTCCCTGGTGTTGTCCTCAACTGTATAAATCTGAGCTTCAACCTTTTGGCTCTCATTAAGTGCTGTTTTTAAAAAAATTGGTGGTTAGGGCCTACTAACGGTGTCTGCCGCTCCCTGGTGTTGTCCTCAACTGCACAAATCTGAGCTTCAACCTTCTGGCTCTCATTAAGTGCTGTTTTTTTAAAAAATGGTGGTTAGGGCCTACTAACGGTGTCTGCCGCTCCCTGGTGTTGTCCTCGACTGTATAAATCTGAGCTTCAACCTTCTGGCTCTCATTAAGTGCTGTTTTTTAAAAAATTGGTGGTTAGGGTCTACTAACGGTGTCTGCCGCTCCCTGGTGTTGTCCTCAACTGTATAAATCTGAGCTTCAACCTTCTGGCTCTCATTAAGTGCTGTTTTTAAAAAAATTGGGGGTTAGGGCCTACTAATGGTGTCTGCCGCTCCCTGGTGTTGTCCTCAACTGTATAAATCTGAGCTTCAACCTTCTGGCTCTCATTAAGTGCTGTTTTTAAAAAAAATGGTGGTTAGGGCCTACTAACGGTGTCTGCCGCTCCCTGGTGTTGTCCTCAACTGTATAAATCTGAGCTTCAACCTTCTGGCTCTCATTAAGTGATGTTTTTTAAAAAATTGGTGGTTAGGGCCTACTAACGGTGTCTGCCGCTCCCTGGTGTTGTCCTCCACTGTATATATCTGAGCTTCAACCTTCTGGTTCTCTTTAAGTGCTGTTTTTTAAAAAAATGGGGGTTAGGGCCTACTAACGGTGTCTGCCGCTCCCTGGTGTTGTCCTCAACTGTATAAATCTGTGCTTCAACCTTCTGGCTCTCATTAAGTGCTGTTTTTAAAAAAATTGGGCGTTAGGGCCTACTAACGGTGTCTGCCGCTCCCTGGTGTTGTCCTCAACTGTTTAAATCTGAGATTCAACCTTCTGGCTCTCATTAAGTGCTGTTTTTAAAAACATTGGTGGTTAGTGCCTACTAACGGTGTCTGCTGTTCCCTGGTGTTGTCCTGAACTGTATAAATCTGAGCTTCAAACTTTTGGCTCTCATTAAGTGCTGTTTTTTAAAAAATTGGGGGTTAGGGCCTACTAACGGTGTCTGCCGCTCCCTGGTGTTGTCCTCAACTGTATAAATCTGAGCTTCAACCTTCTGGCTCTCATTAAGTGCTGTTTTTTAAAAAATTGGTGGTTAGGGCCTACTATCAGTGTCTGCCGCTCCCTGGTGTTGTCCTCAACTGTTTAAATCTGAGATTCAACCTTCTGGCTCTCATAAAGTGCTGTTTTTTAAAAAATTGGGGGTTAGGGCCTACTAACGGTGTCTGCCGCTCCCTGGTGTTGTCCTCAACTGTATAAATCTGAGCTTCAACCTTCTGGCTCTCATTAAGTGCTGTTTTTTAAAAAATTGGTGGTTAGGGCCTACTATCAGTGTCTGCCGCTCCCTGGTGTTGTCCTCAACTGTTTAAATCTGAGATTCAACCTTCTGGCTCTCATTAAGTGCTGTTTTTAAAAAAATTGGGGGTTAGGGCCTACTAACGGTGTCTGCTGCTCCCTGGTGTTGTCCTCAACTGTATAAATCTGAGCTTCAACCTTCTGGCTCTCATTAAGTGCTGTTTTTTTAAAAAATGGGGGTTAGGGCCTACTAACGGTGTATGCCGCTCCCTGGTGTTGTCCTCGACTGTATAAATCTGAGCTTCAAGATTCTGGCTCTCATTAAGTGCTGTTTTTTTAAAAAATGGGGGTTAGGGCCTACTAACGGTGTATGCCGCTCCCTGGTGTTGTCCTCAACTGTATAAATCTGAGCTTCAACCTTCTGGCTCTCATTAAGTGCTGTTTTTTTAAAAAATGGGGGTTAGGGCCTACTAACGGTGTATGCTGCTCCCTGGTGTTGTCCTCGACTGTATAAATCTGAGCTTCAAGATTCTGGCTCTCATTAAGTGCTGTTTTTAAAAAAATTGGTGGTTAGGGCCTACTAACGGTGTCTGCCGCTCCCTGGTGTTGTCCTCAACTGTATAAATCTGAGCTTCAACCATCTGGCTCTCATTAAGTGCTGTTTTTAAATAAAATTGGTGGTTAGGGCCTACTAACGGTGTCTGCCGCTCCCTGGTGTTGTCCTCGACTGTAAAAATCTGAGCTTCAACCTTCTGGCTCTCATTAAGTGCTGTTTTTAAAAAAATTGGTGGTTAGGCCCTACTAACGGTGTCTGCTGTTCCCTGGTGTTGTCCTGAACTGTATAAATCTGAGCTTCAACCTTTTGGCTCTCATTAAGTGCTGTTTTTAAAAAAATTGGGGGTTAGGGCCTACTAACGGTGTCTGCCGCTCCCTGGTGTTGTCCTCAACCGTATAAATCTGAGCTTCAACCTTCTGGCTCTCATTAAGTGCTGTTTTTAAAAAACTTGGGGGTTAGGGCCTACTAACGGTGTCTGCCGCTCCCTGGTGTTGTCCTCAACTGTATAAATCTGAGCTTCAACCTTCTGGCTCTCATTAAGTGCTGTTTTTAAAAAAATTGGTGGTTAGGGCCTACTAACGGTGTCTGCCGCTCCCTGGTGTTGTCCTCAACTGTATAAATCTGAGCTTCAACCTTCTGGCTCTCATTAAGTGCTGTTTTTAAAAAAATTGGGGGATAGGGCCTACTAATGGTGTCTGCCGCTCCCTGGTGTTGACCTCCACTGTATAAATCTGAGCTTCAACCTTCTGGTTCTCTTTAAGTGCTGTTTTTTAACAAAATTGGGGGTTAGGGCCTACTAACGGTGTCTGCCGCTCCCTGGTGTTGTCCTCAACTGTATAAATCTGTGCTTCAACCTTCTGGCTCTCATTAAGTGCTGTTTTTTTAAGAAATGGTGGTTAGGGCCTACTAACGGTGTCTGCCGCTCCCTGGTGCTGTCCTTGACTGTATAAATCTGAGCTTCAACCTTCTGGCTCTCATTAAGTGCTGTTTTTAAAAAAATTGGGGGTTAGGGCCTACTAACGGTGTCTGCCGCTCCCTGGTGTTGTCCTCAACCGTATAAATCTGAGCTTCAACCTTCTGGCTCTGATTAAGTGCTGTTTTTAAAAAACTTGGGGGTTAGGGCCTACTAACGGTGTCTGCCGCTCCCTGGTGTTGTCCTCAACTGTATAAATCTGAGCTTCAACCTTCTGGCTCTCATTAAGTGCTGTTTTTAAAAAAAATGGCGGTTAGGGCCTACTAACGGTGTCTGCCGCTCCCTGGTGTTGTCCTCGACTGTATAAATCTGAGCTTCAACCTTCTGGCTCTCATTAAGTGCTGTTTTTAAAAAAATTGGTGGTTAGGGCCTACTATCGGTGTCTGCCGCTCCCTGGTGTTGTCCTCAACTGTATAAATCTGAGATTCAACCTTCTGGCTCTCATTAAGTGCTGTTTTTAAAAAAATTGGGGGTTAGGGCCTACTAACGGTGTCTGCCGCTCCCTGGTGTTGTCCTCAACTGTATAAATCTGAGCTTCAACCTTTTGGCTCTCATTAAGTGCTGTTTTGAAAAAAATTGGTGGTTAGGGCCTACTAACGGTGTCTGCCGCTCCCTGGTGTTGTCCTCAACTGCATAAATCTGAGCTTCAACCTTCTGGCTCTCATTAAGTGCTGTTTATTTAAAAAATGGTGGTTAGGGCCTACTAACGGTGTCTGCCGCTCCCTGGTGTTGTCCTCGACTGTATAAATCTGAGCTTCAACCTTCTGGCTCTCATTAAGTGCTGTTTTTAAAAAACTTGGGGGTTAGGGCCTACTAACGGTGTCTGCCGCTCCCTGGTGTTGTCCTCAACTGTATAAATCTGAGCTTCAACCTTCTGGCTCTCATTAAGTGCTGTTTTTTAAAAAAATGGCGGTTAGGGCCTACTAACGGCGTCTGCCGCTCCCTGGTGTTGTCCTCGACTGTATAAATCTGAGCTTCAACCTTCTGGCTCTCATTAAGTGCTGTTTTTAAAAAAATTGGTGGTTAGGGCCTACTATCGGTGTCTGCCGCTCCCTGGTGTTGTCCTCAACTGTATAAATCTGAGCTTCAACCTTCTGGCTCTCATTAAGTGCTGTTTTTAAAAAAATTGGGGGTTAGGGCCTACTAACGGTGTATGCTGCTCCCTGGTGTTGTCCTCAACTGTATAAATCTGAGCTTCAAGATTCTGGCTCTCATTAAGTGCTGTTTTTAAAAAAATTGGTGGTTAGGGCCTACTAACGGTGTCTGCCGCTCCCTGGTGTTGTCCTCAACTGTATAAATCTGAGCTTCAACCATCTGGCTCTCATTAAGTGCTGTTTTTAAATAAAATTGGTGGTTAGGGCCTACTAACGGTGTCTGCCGCTCCCTGGTGTTGTCCTCGACTGTAAAAATCTGAGCTTCAACCTTCTGGCTCTCATTAAGTGCTGTTTTTAAAAAAATTGGTGGTTAGGCCCTACTAACGGTGTCTGCTGTTCCCTGGTGTTGTCCTGAACTGTATAAATCTGAGCTTCAACCTTTTGGCTCTCATTAAGTGCTGTTTTTAAAAAAATTGGGGGTTAGGGCCTACTATCGGTGTCTGCCGCTCCCTGGTGTTGTCCTCAACCGTATAAATCTGAGCTTCAACCTTCTGGCTCTCATTAAGTGCTGTTTTTAAAAAAATTGGTGGTTAGGGCCTACTAACGGTGTCTGCCGCTCCCTGGTGTTGTCCTCAACTGTATAAATCTGAGCTTCAACCTTCTGGCTCTCATTAAGTGCTGTTTTTAAAAAAATTGGGGGATAGGGCCTACTAATGGTGTCTGCCGCTCCCTGGTGTTGACCTCCACTGTATAAATCTGAGCTTCAACCTTCTGGTTCTCTTTAAGTGCTGTTTTTTAAAAAATTGGGGGTTAGGGCCTACTAACGGTGTCTGCCGCTCCCTGGTGTTGTCCTCAACTGTATAAATCTGTGCTTCAACCTTCTGGCTCTCATTAAGTGCTGTTTTTTTAAGAAATGGTGGTTAGGGCCTACTAACGGTGTCTGCCGCTCCCTGGTGCTGTCCTTGACTGTATAAATCTGAGCTTCAACCTTCTGGCTCTCATTAAGTGCTGTTTTTAAAAAAATTGGGGGTTAGGGCCTACTAACGGTGTCTGCCGCTCCCTGGTGTTGTCCTCAACCGTATAAATCTGAGCTTCAACCTTCTGGCTCTCATTAAGTGCTGTTTTTAAAAAACTTGGGGGTTAGGGCCTACTAACGGTGTCTGCCGCTCCCTGGTGTTGTCCTCAACTGTATAAATCTGAGCTTCAACCTTCTGGCTCTCATTAAGTGCTGTTTTTTTTAAAAATGGCGGTTAGGGCCTACTAACGGTGTCTGCCGCTCCCTGGTGTTGTCCTCGACTGTATAAATCTGAGCTTCAACCTTCTGGCTCTCATTAAGTGCTGTTTTTAAAAAAATTGGTGGTTAGGGCCTACTATCGGTGTCTGCCGCTCCCTGGTGTTGTCCTCAACTGTATAAATCTGAGATTCAACCTTCTGGCTCTCATTAAGTGCTGTTTTTAAAAAAATTGGGGGTTAGGGCCTACTAACGGTGTCTGCCGCTCCCTGGTGTTGTCCTCAACTGTATAAATCTGAGCTTCAACCTTTTGGCTCTCATTAAGTGCTGTTTTTAAAAAAATTGGTGGTTAGGGCCTACTAACGGTGTCTGCCGCTCCCTGGTGTTGTCCTCAACTGCATAAATCTGAGCTTCAACCTTCTGGCTCTCATTAAGTGCTGTTTTTTTTTAAAATGGTGGTTAGGGCCTACTAACGGTGTCTGCCGCTCCCTGGTGTTGTCCTCGACTGTATAAATCTGAGCTTCAACCTTCTGGCTCTCATTAAGTGCTGTTTTTTAAAAAATTGGTGGTTAGGGTCTACTAACGGTGTCTGCCGCTCCCTGGTGTTGTCCTCAACTGTATAAATCTGAGCTTCAACCTTCTGGCTCTCATTAAGTGCTGTTTTTAAAAAAATTGGGGGTTAGGGCCTACTAATGGTGTCTGCCGCTCCCTGGTGTTGTCCTCAACTGTATAAATCTGAGCTTCAACCTTCTGGCTCTCATTAAGTGCTGTTTTTAAAAAAATTGGTGGTTAGGGCCTGCTAACGGTGTCTGCCGCTCCCTGGTGTTGTCCTCAACTGTATAAATCTGAGCTTCAACCTTCTGGCTCTCATTGAGTGATGTTTTTAAAAAAATTGGTGGTTAGGGCCTACTAACGGTGTCTGCCGCTCCCTGGTGTTGTCCTCCACTGTATATATCTGAGCTTCAACCTTCTGGTTCTCTTTAAGTGCTGTTTTTTAAAAAAATGGGGGTTAGGGCCTACTAACGGTGTCTGCCGCTCCCTGGTGTTGTCCTCAACTGTATAAATCTGTGCTTCAACCTTCTGGCTCTCATTAAGTGCTGTTTTTAAAATAAATGGTGGTTAGGGCCTACTAACGGTGTCTGCCGCTCCCTGGTGTTGTCCTCGACTGTATAAATCTGAGCTTCAACCTTCTGGCTCTCATTAAGTGCTGTTTTTTTTAAAAAATGGTGGTTAGGGCCTACTAACAGTGTCTGCCGCTCCCTGGTGTTGTCCTCAACTGTATAAATCTGAGCTTCAACCTTCTGGCTATAGCAAACTAGGAGAGACAAGAGTGGACCCTCTGGACCGTGGGGAGCCCTACCCCTGGGCGAGCAACCTAGGAGATAACGACCCCTATACAGGGACCGCAAGGAGCAAGCCCAGAGGTCACTTACCCACGGTGAGATACCAGTAGGGACAGCTCCAGGAAGAGAGATAAACGAAGGCAGGATACTGGGGAAGAATACGGGAAGCAGCTAGAGAGCCTGGAGGGCCGGGAGGCAGGAACGGAGCGGAGCTGAGGGAAGGAAAACAAAACAAAGACCATAGGTAAACTACAGGAAAAGAAGAACAGGGACTGCAGGTAACAACAAGGAGGAAACGGAGTGAACCAGAGAGAACCGGAAGGTAGCACGGTAAGGCACAGAGTGCAGGCACTGAGCAGGGAATACGAAGGGCCAAACGTAATAGCAAATGTGCTAAAACAATCAGGCACCAGGAAGCAGGAAGAACTACCTTTTATAGGAGGAGCAGGAACGGGATTGGATGGAAAAGAACATGTGACTTCAGGAGGAGGTAGCAGAGACGCTGGGTCTGCGTCCTAGAGGGAAGCTAGAGCGCCTGCGCAGAGAAAGAACACCTGCAGAGGAGCGTGCAGACCGGGACGTAGCAGCGGTGGAGCGAGGACGCAGGAGCGCAGCGCTGGAGCGGTGAGAACGGCGACGCTGGAGCGTAGCGGTGGATGTAACACTGGCTCTCATTAAGTGATGTTTTTTAAAAAATTGGGGGTTAGGGCCTACTAACGGTGTCTGCCACTCCCTGGTGTTGTCCTCAACTGTATAAATCTGAGCTTCAACCTTTTGGCTCTCATTAAGTGCTGTTTTTTAAAAAAATGGTGGTTAGGGCCTACTAACGGTGTCTGCCGCTCCCTGGTGTTGTCCTCGACTGTATAAATCTGAGCTTCAACCTTCTGGCTCTCATTAAGTGCTGTTTTTAAAAAAATTGGTGGTTAGGGCCTACTAACGGTGTCTGCCGCTCCCTGGTGTTGTCCTCGACTGTATAAATCTGAGCTTCAACCTTCTGGCTCTCATTTAGTGCTGTTTATTAAAAAATTGGTGGTTAGGGCCTACTAACGGTGTCTGCCGCTCCCTGGTGTTGTCCTCAACTGTATAAATCTGAGCTTCAACCTTCTGGCTCTCATTAAGTGCTGTTTTTAAAAAAATTGGTGGTTAGGGCCTACTAACGGTGTCTGCCGCTCCCTGGTGTTGTCCTCAACTGTACACTGTGTTCCAAATTATTATGCAAATAATATTTCCTCATATTTTCTCTAAATTACCTATCTGAATTGCAGTCATTGTTATTTTCCAGTCATCTACTATTCCAGTATAATTGCAATGTTTTGGAACAAACTGCCTATGAAAACAGTATCTTTTTAAAAAAAAAAAAAACACTCAAAATGCATGTTCCAAATTATTATGCACAGCAGAGTTTTCAACCTTTTTTTTTTATTTTGACCAAAAAAATGGTCAATTGTGAAGTTATAAGCATTATCAGCTTATTACAAAATGAAATCAAACAGTTTTCAAGTGAAAACGTTATTCTAGGTGATGTTACATTTGCACATAGGACCCCTTGTTCGAAAGAAGCTTCTGAACTCTCTCGTGCATTGAATTTGTCAGTTTTTGGATGGTTTCTGCTTCAATTGTTTTGCATGTGGACAGAATACCCTCCCAGAGCTGTTGCTTAGTTGTGAACTGCCTCCCGCCATCATAGACACTCCTTTTGATGATGCTTCAGAGGTTCTCAATGGGGTTGAGGTCAGGGGAAGATGGTGGCCACACCATAAGTTTGTCCTCTTTTATGCCCATAGCAGCCAGAGATGCAGATGTGTTTTTTGCAGCATGAGACGGTGCATTATCATGCATGAAAATGATCTTGCCACAGAAAGCACAGTTCTTCCTCTTGAACCATGGCAGGAAGTGTTGTTTTAGAAACTCCTCATAGATTATAGAGTTCATCTTTACCCCTTCAGGGATCATAAAGGGGCCGACAATCTCTCTCCCCATGATTCCAGCCCAAAACATTACTCCACCTCCTCCTTGTTGGCGCCTTAGCCATGTTTTCATGGGGTGTCCATCAACCAGCCATCCTCCACTCCATCCATCTGGACCATCGAGCGTTGCACGGCACTCATCTGTGAACAAAACAGTTTGGAAGTCAGTCTTCATGTATCGTTTGGCCCACTGGAGCCGTTTCTGCTTGTATGCAATGGATAGAGGTGGTCGACAGGATGGCTTATGCACCTCTGAAGGACCCTGCATCTTGTTGTTCTGGGGACGTTGGAGGAACCAGCAGCTTCAAAAACCTGTCTGCTGCTATGACAAGGCATTTTTGCAGCTGCTCTTTTAACCTTACGCAATTGCCTGTTGGAAAGAGTCCTCAATTTTTCCTTATCAGCACGCACACGTGTGTGCTGGGAATCAGATACATACTTCTTGATTGTGCGATGATCACAATGAAGTGTCTTGGCAATGTTGATTGTAGTCATGCCTTGACCTAAATACTCCACAATTTGTTGCTTCTCAGCAGCCGACACATCCTTTTTCTTTCCCATTTTGGCAAAAAATGTAGGCTGCTTAATAATGTGGAACAGCCTTCTTAAGTAGTCTTGCCTTTATTTGGACACACCTGCCAAACTAATGTGCACAGGTATCTGCAATTGCTTTCAGTGATATAAAGAGCCCTGACACACATCACCATCAATGAGTTTAAATGACAAACAAAAAAATTCTAACCTTATCACTCCTAAACTCTTTGTGCGTAATAATTTGGAACACAGTGTATAAATCTGAGCTTCAACCTTCTGGCTCTCATTAAGTGCTGTTTTTAAAAAAAATTGGTGGTTAGGGCCTACTAACGGTGTCTGCCGCTCCCTGGTGTTGTCCTCGACTGTAAAAATCTGAGCTTCAACCTTCTGGCTCTCATTAAGTGCTGTTTTTAAAAAAATTGGTGGTTAGGCCCTACTAACGGTGTCTGCTGTTCCCTGGTGTTGTCCTGAACTGTATAAATCTGAGCTTCAACCTTTTGGCTCTCATTAAGTGCTGTTTTTTAAAAAATTGGGGGTTAGGGCCTACTAACGGTGTCTGCCGCTCCCTGGTGTTGTCCTCAACTGTATAAATCTGAGCTTCAACCTTCTGGCTCTCATTAAGTGCTGTTTTTTTAAAAATGGCGGTTAGGGCCTACTAACGGTGTCTGCCGCTCCCTGGTGTTGTCCTCGACTGTATAAATCTGAGCTTCAACCTTCTGGCTCTCATTAAGTGCTGTTTTTAAAAAAATTGGTGGTTAGGGCCTACTATCGGTGTCTGCCGCTCCCTGGTGTTGTCCTCAACTGTTTAAATCTGAGATTCAACCTTCTGGCTCTCATTAAGTGCTGTTTTTAAAAAAATTGGGGGTTAGGGCCTACTAACGGTGTCTGCCGCTCCCTGGTGTTGTCCTCAACTGTATAAATCTGACCTTCAACCTTTTGGCTCTCATTAAGTGCTGTTTTTAAAAAAAATTGGTGGTTAGGGCCTACTAACGGTGTCTGCCGCTCCCTGGTGTTGTTCTCAACTGTATAAATCTGAGCTTCAACCTTCTGGCTCTCATTAAGTGCTGTTTTTTTAAAAAATGGTGGTTAGGGCCTACTAACGGTGTCTGCCGCTCCCTGGTGTTGTCCTCAACTGTATAAATCTGAGCTTCAACCTTTTGGCTCTCATTAAGTGCTGTTTTAAAAAAAATTGGTGGTTAGGGCCTACTAACGGTGTCTGCCGCTCCCTGGTGTTGTCCTCAACTGTATAAATCTGAGCTTCAACCTTCTGGCTCTCATTAAGTGCTGTTTTTTTAAAAAATTGGTGGTTAGGGCCTACTAACGGTGTCTGCCGCTCCCTGGTGTTGTTCTCAACTGTATAAATCTGAGCTTCAACCTTTTGGCTCTCATTAAGTGCTGTTTTTAAAAAAAATTGGTGGTTAGGGCCTACTAACGGTGTCTGCCGCTCCCTGGTGTTGTTCTCAACTGTATAAATCTGAGCTTCAACCTTCTGGCTCTCATTAAGTGCTGTTTTTTTAAAAAATGGTGGTTAGGGCCTAATAACGGTGTCTGCCGCTCCCTGGTGTTGTCCTCAACTGTATAAATCTGAGCTTCAACCTTTTGGCTCTCATTAAGTGCTGTTTTAAAAAAAATTGGTGGTTAGGGCCTACTAACGGTGTCTGCCGCTCCCTGGTGTTGTCCTCAACTGTACACTGTGTTCCAAATTATTATGCAAATAATATTTCCTCATATTTTCTCTAAATTACCTATCTGAATTGCAGTCATTGTTATTTTCCAGTCATCTACTATTCCAGTATAATTGCAATGTTTTGGAACAAACTGCCTATGAAAACAGTATCTTTTTTTAAAAAAAAAAAACACTCAAAATGCATGTTCCAAATTATTATGCACAGCAGAGTTTTCAACCTTTTTTTTTTATTTTGACCAAAAAAATGGTCAATTGTGAAGTTATAAGCATTATCAGCTTATTACAAAATGAAATCAAACAGTTTTCAAGTGAAAACGTTATTCTAGGTGATGTTACATTTGCACATAGGACCCCTTGTTCGAAAGAAGCTTCTGAACTCTCTCGTGCATTGAATTTGTCAGTTTTTGGATGGTTTCTGCTTCAATTGTTTTGCATGTGGACAGAATACCCTCCCAGAGCTGTTGCTTAGTTGTGAACTGCCTCCCGCCATCATAGACACTCCTTTTGATGATGCTTCAGAGGTTCTCAATGGGGTTGAGGTCAGGGGAAGATGGTGGCCACACCATAAGTTTGTCCTCTTTTATGCCCATAGCAGCCAGAGATGCAGATGTGTTTTTTGCAGCATGAGACGGTGCATTATCATGCATGAAAATGATCTTGCCACAGAAAGCACAGTTCTTCCTCTTGAACCATGGCAGGAAGTGTTGTTTTAGAAACTCCTCATAGATTATAGAGTTCATCTTTACCCCTTCAGGGATCATAAAGGGGCCGACAATCTCTCTCCCCATGATTCCAGCCCAAAACATTACTCCACCTCCTCCTTGTTGGCGCCTTAGCCATGTTTTCATGGGGTGTCCATCAACCAGCCATCCTCCACTCCATCCATCTGGACCATCGAGCGTTGCACGGCACTCATCTGTGAACAAAACAGTTTGGAAGTCAGTCTTCATGTATCGTTTGGCCCACTGGAGCCGTTTCTGCTTGTATGCAATGGATAGAGGTGGTCGACAGGATGGCTTATGCACCTCTGAAGGACCCTGCATCTTGTTGTTCTGGGGACGTTGGAGGAACCAGCAGCTTCAAAAACCTGTCTGCTGCTATGACAAGGCATTTTTGCAGCTGCTCTTTTAACCTTACGCAATTGCCTGTTGGAAAGAGTCCTCAATTTTTCCTTATCAGCACGCACACGTGTGTGCTGGGAATCAGATACATACTTCTTGATTGTGCGATGATCACAATGAAGTGTCTTGGCAATGTTGATTGTAGTCATGCCTTGACCTAAATACTCCACAATTTGTTGCTTCTCAGCAGCCGACACATCCTTTTTCTTTCCCATTTTGGCAAAAAATGTAGGCTGCTTAATAATGTGGAACAGCCTTCTTAAGTAGTCTTGCCTTTATTTGGACACACCTGCCAAACTAATGTGCACAGGTATCTGCAATTGCTTTCAGTGATATAAAGAGCCCTGACACACATCACCATCAATGAGTTTAAATGACAAACAAAAAAATTCTAACCTTATCACTCCTAAACTCTTTGTGCGTAATAATTTGGAACACAGTGTATAAATCTGAGCTTCAACCTTCTGGCTCTCATTAAGTGCTGTTTTTAAAAAAAATTGGTGGTTAGGGCCTACTAACGGTGTCTGCCGCTCCCTGGTGTTGTCCTCGACTGTAAAAATCTGAGCTTCAACCTTCTGGCTCTCATTAAGTGCTGTTTTTAAAAAAATTGGTGGTTAGGCCCTACTAACGGTGTCTGCTGTTCCCTGGTGTTGTCCTGAACTGTATAAATCTGAGCTTCAACCTTTTGGCTCTCATTAAGTGCTGTTTTTTAAAAAATTGGGGGTTAGGGCCTACTAACGGTGTCTGCCGCTCCCTGGTGTTGTCCTCAACTGTATAAATCTGAGCTTCAACCTTCTGGCTCTCATTAAGTGCTGTTTTTTTAAAAATGGCGGTTAGGGCCTACTAACGGTGTCTGCCGCTCCCTGGTGTTGTCCTCGACTGTATAAATCTGAGCTTCAACCTTCTGGCTCTCATTAAGTGCTGTTTTTAAAAAAATTGGTGGTTAGGGCCTACTATCGGTGTCTGCCGCTCCCTGGTGTTGTCCTCAACTGTTTAAATCTGAGATTCAACCTTCTGGCTCTCATTAAGTGCTGTTTTTAAAAAAATTGGGGGTTAGGGCCTACTAACGGTGTCTGCCGCTCCCTGGTGTTGTCCTCAACTGTATAAATCTGAGCTTCAACCTTTTGGCTCTCATTAAGTGCTGTTTTTTAAAAAAATTGGTGGTTAGGGCCTACTAACGGTGTCTGCCGCTCCCTGGTGTTGTTCTCAACTGTATAAATCTGAGCTTCAACCTTCTGGCTCTCATTAAGTGCTGTTTTTTAAAAAATGGTGGTTAGGGCCTACTAACGGTGTCTGCCGCTCCCTGGTGTTGTCCTCAACTGTATAAATCTGAGCTTCAACCTTTTGGCTCTCATTAAGTGCTGTTTTAAAAAAAATTGGTGGTTAGGGCCTACTAACGGTGTCTGCCGCTCCCTGGTGTTGTCCTCAACTGTATAAATCTGAGCTTCAACCTTCTGGCTCTCATTAAGTGCTGTTTTTTTAAAAAATTGGTGGTTAGGGCCTACTAACGGTGTCTGCCGCTCCCTGGTGTTGTTCTCAACTGTATAAATCTGAGCTTCAACCTTCTGGCTCTCATTAAGTGCTGTTTTTTTAAAAAATGGTGGTTAGGGCCTAATAACGGTGTCTGCCGCTCCCTGGTGTTGTCCTCAACTGTATAAATCTGAGCTTCAACCTTTTGGCTCTCATTAAGTGCTGTTTTAAAAAAAATTGGTGGTTAGGGCCTACTAACGGTGTCTGCCGCTCCCTGGTGTTGTCCTCAACTGTATAAATCTGAGCTTCAACCTTCTGGCTCTCATTAAGTGCTGTTTTTAAAAAAAATGGTGGTTAGGGCCTACTAACGGTGTATGCCGCTCCCTGGTGTTGTCCTCGACTGTATAAATCTGAGCTTCGAAATTCTGGCTCTCATTAAGTGCTGTTTTTAAAAAAATTGGTGGTTAGGGCCTACTAACGGTGTCTGCCGCTCCCTGGTGTTGTCCTCAACTGTATAAATCTGAGCTTCAACCTTCTGGCTCTCATTAAGTGCTGTTTTTAAAAAAAATTGGGGGTTAGGGCCTACTAATGGTGTCTGCCGCTCCCTGGTGTTGTCCTCCACTGTGTAAATCTGAGCTTCAACCTTCTGGTTCTCTTTAAGTGCTGTTTTTTAAAAAATTGGGGGTTAGGGCCTACTAACGGTGTCTGCCGCTCCCTGGTGTTGTCCTCAACTGTATAAATCTGTGCTTCAACCTTCTGGCTCTCATTAAGTGCTGTTTTTTTAAGAAATGGTGGTTAGGGCCTACTAACGGTGTCTGCCGCTCCCTGGTGCTGTCCTCAACTGTATAAATCTGAGCTTCAACCTTTTGGCTCTCATTAAGTGCTGTTTTTTAAAAAAATTGGTGGTTAGGGCCTACTAACGGTGTCTGCCGCTCCCTGGTGTTGTTCTCAACTGTATAAATCTGAGCTTCAACCTTCTGGCTCTCATTAAGTGCTGTTTTTTAAAAAAATGGTGGTTAGGGCCTACTAACGGTGTCTGCCGCTCCCTGGTGTTGTCCTCAACTGTATAAATCTGAGCTTCAACCTTTTGGCTCTCATTAAGTGCTGTTTTAAAAAAAATTGGTGGTTAGGGCCTACTAACGGTGTCTGCCGCTCCCTGGTGTTGTCCTCAACTGTATAAATCTGAGCTTCAACCTTCTGGCTCTCATTAAGTGCTGTTTTTTTAAAAAATGGTGGTTAGGGCCTACTAACGGTGTATGCCGCTCCCTGGTGTTGTCCTCGACTGTATAAATCTGAGCTTCAAGATTCTGGCTCTCATTAAGTGCTGTTTTTAAAAAAATTGTTGGTTAGGGCCTACTAACGGTGTCTGCCGCTCCCTGGTGTTGTCCTCAACTGTATAAATCTGAGCTTCAACCTTCTGGCTCTCATTAAGTGCTGTTTTTAAAAAAATTGGGGTTAGGGCCTACTAATGGTGTCTGCCGCTCCCTGGTGTTGTCCTCCACTGTATAAATCTGAGCTTCAACCTTCTGGCTCTCATTAAGTGCTGTTTTTTAAAAAAATGGCGGTTAGGGCCTACTAACGGTGTCTGCCGCTCCCTGGTGTTGTCCTCGACTGTATAAATCTGAGCTTCAACCTTCTGGCTCTCATTAAGTGCTGTTTTTAAAAAAATTGGTGGTTAGGGCCTACTATCGGTGTCTGCCGCTCCCTGGTGTTGTCCTCAACTGTATAAATCTGAGATTCAACCTTCTGGCTCTCATTAAGTGCTGTTTTTAAAAAAATTGGGGGTTAGGGCCTACTAACGGTGTCTGCCGCTCCCTGGTGTTGTCCTCAACTGTATAAATCTGAGCTTCAACCTTTTGGCTCTCATTAAGTGCTGTTTTTAAAAAAATTGGTGGTTAGGGCCTACTAACGGTGTCTGCCGCTCCCTGGTGTTGTCCTCAACTGCATAAATCTGAGCTTCAACCTTCTGGCTCTCATTAAGTGCTGTTTTTTTAAAAAATGGTGGTTAGGGCCTACTAACGGTGTCTGCCGCTCCCTGGTGTTGTCCTCGACTGTATAAATCTGAGCTTCAACCTTCTGGCTCTCATTAAGTGCTGTTTTTTAAAAAATTGGTGGTTAGGGCCTACTAACGGTGTCTGCCGCTCCCTGGTGTTGTCCTCAACTGTATAAATCTGAGCTTCAACCTTCTGGCTCTCATTAAGTGCTGTTTTTAAAAAAATTGGGGGTTAGGGCCTACTAATGGTGTCTGCCGCTCCCTGGTATTGTCCTCAACTGCATAAATCTGAGCTTCAACCTTTTGGATCTCATTAAGTGCTGTTTTTTAAAAAAATTGGTGGTTAGGGCCTACTAACGGTGTCTGCCGCTCCCTGGTGTTGTTCTCAACTGTATAAATCTGAGCTTCAACCTTCTGGCTCTCATTAAGTGCTGTTTTTTAAAAAAATGGTGGTTAGGGCCTACTAACGGTGTCTGCCGCTCCCTGGTGTTGTCCTCAACTGTATAAATCTGAGCTTCAACCTTTTGGCTCTCATTAAGTGCTGTTTTAAAAAAAATTGGTGGTTAGGGCCTACTAACGGTGTCTGCCGCTCCCTGGTGTTGTCCTCAACTGTATAAATCTGAGCTTCAACCTTCTGGCTCTCATTAAGTGCTGTTTTTTAAAAAAATGGTGGTTAGGGCCTACTAACGGTGTATGCCGCTCCCTGGTGTTGTCCTCGACTGTATAAATCTGAGCTTCAAGATTCTGGCTCTCATTAAGTGCTGTTTTTAAAAAAATTGGTGGTTAGGGCCTACTAACGGTGTCTGCCGCTCCCTGGTGTTGTCCTCAACTGTATAAATCTGAGCTTCAACCTTCTGGCTCTCATTAAGTGCTGTTTTTAAAAAAAATTGGGGGTTAGGGCCTACTAATGGTGTCTGCCGCTCCCTGGTGTTGTCCTCCACTGTGTAAATCTGAGCTTCAACCTTCTGGTTCTCTTTAAGTGCTGTTTTTTAAAAAATTGGGGGTTAGGGCCTACTAACGGTGTCTGCCGCTCCTTGGTGTTGTCCTCAACTGTATAAATCTGTGCTTCAACCTTCTGGCTCTCATTAAGTGCTGTTTTTTTAAGAAATGGTGGTTAGGGCCTACTAACGGTGTCTGCCGCTCCCTGGTGCTGTCCTCAACTGTATAAATCTGAGCTTCAACCTTTTGGCTCTCATTAAGTGCTGTTTTTTAAAAAAATTGGTGGTTAGGGCCTACTAACGGTGTCTGCCGCTCCCTGGTGTTGTTCTCAACTGTATAAATCTGAGCTTCAACCTTCTGGCTCTCATTAAGTGCTGTTTTTTAAAAAAATGGTGGTTAGGGCCTACTAACGGTGTCTGCCGCTCCCTGGTGTTGTCCTCAACTGTATAAATCTGAGCTTCAACCTTTTGGCTCTCATTAAGTGCTGTTTTAAAAAAAATTGGTGGTTAGGGCCTACTAACGGTGTCTGCCGCTCCCTGGTGTTGTCCTCAACTGTATAAATCTGAGCTTCAACCTTCTGGCTCTCATTAAGTGCTGTTTTTTTAAAAAATGGTGGTTAGGGCCTACTAACGGTGTATGCCGCTCCCTGGTGTTGTCCTCGACTGTATAAATCTGAGCTTCAAGATTCTGGCTCTCATTAAGTGCTGTTTTTAAAAAAATTGTTGGTTAGGGCCTACTAACGGTGTCTGCCGCTCCCTGGTGTTGTCCTCAACTGTATAAATCTGAGCTTCAACCTTCTGGCTCTCATTAAGTGCTGTTTTTAAAAAAATTGGGGTTAGGGCCTACTAATGGTGTCTGCCGCTCCCTGGTGTTGTCCTCCACTGTATAAATCTGAGCTTCAACCTTCTGGCTCTCATTAAGTGCTGTTTTTTAAAAAAATGGCGGTTAGGGCCTACTAACGGTGTCTGCCGCTCCCTGGTGTTGTCCTCGACTGTATAAATCTGAGCTTCAACCTTCTGGCTCTCATTAAGTGCTGTTTTTAAAAAAATTGGTGGTTAGGGCCTACTATCGGTGTCTGCCGCTCCCTGGTGTTGTCCTCAACTGTATAAATCTGAGATTCAACCTTCTGGCTCTCATTAAGTGCTGTTTTTAAAAAAATTGGGGGTTAGGGCCTACTAACGGTGTCTGCCGCTCCCTGGTGTTGTCCTCAACTGTATAAATCTGAGCTTCAACCTTTTGGCTCTCATTAAGTGCTGTTTTTAAAAAAATTGGTGGTTAGGGCCTACTAACGGTGTCTGCCGCTCCCTGGTGTTGTCCTCAACTGCATAAATCTGAGCTTCAACCTTCTGGCTCTCATTAAGTGCTGTTTTTTTAAAAAATGGTGGTTAGGGCCTACTAACGGTGTCTGCCGCTCCCTGGTGTTGTCCTCGACTGTATAAATCTGAGCTTCAACCTTCTGGCTCTCATTAAGTGCTGTTTTTTAAAAAATTGGTGGTTAGGGCCTACTAACGGTGTCTGCCGCTCCCTGGTGTTGTCCTCAACTGTATAAATCTGAGCTTCAACCTTCTGGCTCTCATTAAGTGCTGTTTTTAAAAAAATTGGGGGTTAGGGCCTACTAATGGTGTCTGCCGCTCCCTGGTGTTGTCCTCAACTGCATAAATCTGAGCTTCAACCTTTTGGATCTCATTAAGTGCTGTTTTTTAAAAAAATTGGTGGTTAGGGCCTACTAACGGTGTCTGCCGCTCCCTGGTGTTGTTCTCAACTGTATAAATCTGAGCTTCAACCTTCTGGCTCTCATTAAGTGCTGTTTTTTAAAAAAATGGTGGTTAGGGCCTACTAACGGTGTCTGCCGCTCCCTGGTGTTGTCCTCAACTGTATAAATCTGAGCTTCAACCTTCTGGCTCTCATTAAGTGCTGTTTTTTAAAAAAATGGTGGTTAGGGCCTACTAACGGTGTCTGCCGCTCCCTGGTGTTGTCCTCAACTGTATAAATCTGAGCTTCAACCTTCTGGCTCTCATTAAGTGCTGTTTTTTAAAAAAATGGTGGTTAGGGCCTACTAACGATGTATGCCGCTCCCTGGTGTTGTCCTCGACTGTATAAATCTGAGCTTCAAGATTCTGGCTCTCATTAAGTGCTGTTTTTAAAAAAATTGGTGGTTAGGGCCTACTAACGGTGTCTGCCGCTCCCTGGTGTTGTCCTCAACTGTATAAATCTGAGCTTCAACCTTCTGGCTCTCATTAAGTGCTGTTTTTAAAAAAAATTGGGGGTTAGGGCCTACTAATGGTGTCTGCCGCTCCCTGGTGTTGTCCTCCACTGTATAAATCTGAGCTTCAACCTTCTGGTTCTCTTTAAGTGCTGTTTTTTAAAAAATTGGGGGTTAGGGCCTACTAACGGTGTCTGCCGCTCCCTGGTGTTGTCCTCAACTGTATAAATCTGTGCTTCAACCTTCTGGCTCTCATTAAGTGCTGTTTTTTTAAGAAATGGTGGTTAGGGCCTACTAACGGTGTCTGCCGCTCCCTGGTGCTGTCCTCAACTGTATAAATCTGAGCTTCAACCTTTTGGCTCTCATTAAGTGCTGTTTTTTAAAAAAATTGGTGGTTAGGGCCTACTAACGGTGTCTGCCGCTCCCTGGTGTTGTTCTCAACTGTATAAATCTGAGCTTCAACCTTCTGGCTCTCATTAAGTGCTGTTTTTTAAAAAAATGGTGGTTAGGGCCTACTAACGGTGTCTGCCGCTCCCTGGTGTTGTCCTCAACTGTATAAATCTGAGCTTCAACCTTTTGGCTCTCATTAAGTGCTGTTTTAAAAAAAATTGGTGGTTAGGGCCTACTAACGGTGTCTGCCGCTCCCTGGTGTTGTCCTCAACTGTATAAATCTGAGCTTCAACCTTCTGGCTCTCATTAAGTGCTGTTTTTTTAAAAAATGGTGGTTAGGGCCTACTAACGGTGTATGCCGCTCCCTGGTGTTGTCCTCGACTGTATAAATCTGAGCTTCAAGATTCTGGCTCTCATTAAGTGCTGTTTTTAAAAAAATTGTTGGTTAGGGCCTACTAACGGTGTCTGCCGCTCCCTGGTGTTGTCCTCAACTGTATAAATCTGAGCTTCAACCTTCTGGCTCTCATTAAGTGCTGTTTTTAAAAAAATTGGGGTTAGGGCCTACTAATGGTGTCTGCCGCTCCCTGGTGTTGTCCTCCACTGTATAAATCTGAGCTTCAACCTTCTGGCTCTCATTAAGTGCTGTTTTTAAAAAAAATGGCGGTTAGGGCCTACTAACGGTGTCTGCCGCTCCCTGGTGTTGTCCTCGACTGTATAAATCTGAGCTTCAACCTTCTGGCTCTCATTAAGTGCTGTTTTTAAAAAAATTGGTGGTTAGGGCCTACTATCGGTGTCTGCCGCTCCCTGGTGTTGTCCTCAACTGTATAAATCTGAGATTCAACCTTCTGGCTCTCATTAAGTGCTGTTTTTAAAAAAATTGGTGGTTAGGGCCTACTAACGGTGTCTGCCGCTCCCTGGTGTTGTCCTCAACTGCATAAATCTGAGCTTCAACCTTCTGGCTCTCATTAAGTGCTGTTTTTTTAAAAAATGGTGGTTAGGGCCTACTAACGGTGTCTGCCGCTCCCTGGTGTTGTCCTCGACTGTATAAATCTGAGCTTCAACCTTCTGGCTCTCATTAAGTGCTGTTTTTTAAAAAATTGGTGGTTAGGGCCTACTAACGGTGTCTGCCGCGCCCTGGTGTTGTCCTCAACTGTATAAATCTGAGCTTCAACCTTCTGGCTCTCATTAAGTGCTGTTTTTAAAAAAATTGGGGGTTAGGGCCTACTAATGGTGTCTGCCGCTCCCTGGTGTTGTCCTCAACTGCATAAATCTGAGCTTCAACCTTTTGGATCTCATTAAGTGCTGTTTTTTAAAAAAATTGGTGGTTAGGGCCTACTAACGGTGTCTGCCGCTCCCTGGTGTTGTTCTCAACTGTATAAATCTGAGCTTCAACCTTCTGGCTCTCATTAAGTGCTGTTTTTTAAAAAAATGGTGGTTAGGGCCTACTAACGGTGTCTGCCGCTCCCTGGTGTTGTCCTCAACTGTATAAATCTGAGCTTCAACCTTTTGGCTCTCATTAAGTGCTGTTTTAAAAAAAATTGGTGGTTAGGGCCTACTAACGGTGTCTGCCGCTCCCTGGTGTTGTCCTCAACTGTATAAATCTGAGCTTCAACCTTCTGGCTCTCATTAAGTGCTGTTTTTTTTAAAAATGGTGGTTAGGGCCTACTAACGGTGTATGCCGCTCCCTGGTGTTGTCCTCGACTGTATAAATCTGAGCTTCAACCTTCTGGCTCTCATTAAGTGCTGTTTTTAAAAAAATTGGGGGTTAGGGCCTACTAACGGTGTCTGCCGCTCCTTGGTGTTGTCCTCAACCGTATAAATCTGAGCTTCAACCTTCTGGCTCTCATTAAGTGCTGTTTTTAAAAAACTTGGGGGTTAGGGCCTACTAACGGTGTCTGCCGCTCCCTGGTGTTGTCCTCAACTGTATAAATCTGAGCTTCAACCTTCTGGCTCTCATTAAGTGCTGTTTTTTAAAAAAATGGCGGTTAGGGCCTACTAACGGTGTCTGCCGCTCCCTGGTGTTGTCCTCGACTGTATAAATCTGAGCTTCAACCTTCTGGCTCTCATTAAGTGCTGTTTTTAAAAAAATTGGTGGTTAGGGCCTACTATCGGTGTCTGCCGCTCCCTGGTGTTGTCCTCAACTGTATAAATCTGAGATTCAACCTTCTGGCTCTCATTAAGTGCTGTTTTTAAAAAAATTGGGGGTTAGGGCCTACTAACGGTGTCTGCTGCTCCCTGGTGTTGTCCTCAACTGTATAAATCTGAGCTTCAACCTTTTGGCTCTCATTAAGTGCTGTTTTTAAAAAAATTGGTGGTTAGGGCCTACTAACGGTGTCTGCCGCTCCCTGGTGTTGTCCTCAACTGCATAAATCTGAGCTTCAACCTTCTGGCTCTCATTAAGTGCTGTTTTTTAAAAAAATGGTGGTTAGGGCCTACTAACGGTGTCTGCCGCTCCCTGGTGTTGTCCTCGACTGTATAAATCTGAGCTTCAACCTTCTGGCTCTCATTAAGTGCTGTTTTTTAAAAAATTGGTGGTTAGGGCCTACTAACGGTGTCTGCCGCTCCCTGGTGTTGTCCTCAACTGTATAAATCTGAGCTTCAACCTTCTGGCTCTCATTAAGTGCTGTTTTTAAAAAAATTGGGGGTTAGGGCCTACTAATGGTGTCTGCCGCTCCCTGGTGTTGTCCTCAACTGTATAAATCTGAGCTTCAACCTTCTGGCTCTCATTAAGTGCTGTTTTTAAAAAAATTGGTGGTTAGGGCCTACTTACGGTGTCTGCCGCTCCCTGGTGTTGTCCTCAACTGTATAAATCTGAGCTTCAACCTTCTGGCTCTCATTAAGTGATGTTTTTAAAAAAATTGGTGGTTAGGGCCTACTAACGGTGTCTGACGCTCCCTGGTGTTGTCCTCCACTGTATAAATCTGAGCTTCAACCTTCTGGTTCTCTTTAAGTGCTGTTTTTTAAAAAAATGGGGGTTAGGGCCTACTAACGGTGTCTGCTGCTCCCTGGTGTTGTCCTCGACTGTATAAATCTGAGCTTCAACCTTCTGGCTCTCATTAAGTGCTGTTTTTTTAAAAAAATGGTGGTTAGGGCCTACTAACAGTGTCTGCCGCTCCCTGGTGTTGTCCTCAACTGTATAAATCTGAGCTTCAACCTTCTGGCTATAGCAAACTAGGAGAGACAAGAGTGGACCCTCTGGACCGTGGGGAGCCCTACCCCTGGGCGAGCGACTTAGGAGATAACGACCCCTATACAGGGACCGCAAGGAGCAAGCCCAGAGGTCACTTACCCACGGTGAGATACCAGTAGGGACGGCTCCAGGAAGAGAGATAAACGAAGGCAGGATACTGGGGAAGAATACGGGAAGCAGCTAGAGAGCCTGGAGGGCCGGGAGGCAGGAACGGAGCAGAGCTGAGGGAAGGAAAACAAAACAAAGACCATAGGTAAACTACAGGAAAAGAAGAACAGGGACTGCAGGTAACAACAAGGAGGAAGCGGAGTGAACCAGAGAGAACCGGAAGGTAGCACGGTAAGGCACAGAGTGCAGGCACTGAGCAGGGAATACGAAGGGCCAAACGTAATAGCAAATGTGCTAAAACAATCAGGCACCAGGAAGCAGGAAGAACTACCTTTTATAGGAGGAGCAGGAACGGGATTGGATGGAAAAGAACATGTGACTTCAGGAGGAGGTAGCAGAGACGCTGGGTCTGCGTCCTAGAGGGAAGCTAGAGCGCAAGCGCAGAGAAAGAACACCTGCAGAGGAGCGTGCAGACCGGGACGTAGCAGCGGTGGAGCGAGGACGCAGGAGCGCAGCGCTGGAGCGGTAAGAACGGCGACGCTGGAGCGTAGCGGTGGATGTAACACTGGCTCTCATTAAGTGATGTTTTTTAAAAAATTGGGGGTTAGGGCCTACTAACGGTGTCTGCCACTCCCTGGTGTTGTCCTCAACTGTATAAATCTGAGCTTCAACCTTCTGGCTCTCATTAAGTGCTGTTTTTAAAAAAATTGATGGTTAGGGCCTACTAACGGTGTCTGCCGCTCCCTGGTGTTGTCCTCGACTGTATAAATCTGAGCTTCAACCTTCTGGCTCTCATTAAGTGCTGTTTTTAAAAAAATTGGTGGTTAAGGCCTACTAACGGTGTCTGCCACTCCCTGGTGTTGTCCTCAACTGTATAAATCTGAGCTTCAACCTTTTGGCTCTCATTAAGTGCTGTTTTTAAAAAAATTGGTGGTTAGGGCCTACTAACGGTGTCTGCCGCTTCCCTGGTGTTGTCCTCAACTGTATAAATCTGAGCTTCAACCTTTTGGCTCTCATTAAGTGCTGTTTTTAAAAAAAATGGTGGTTAGGGCCTACTAACGGTGTCTGCCGCTCCCTGGTGTTGTCCTCGACTGTATAAATCTGAGCTTCAACCTTCTGGCTCTCATTAAGTGCTGTTTTTAAAAAAATTGGGGGTTAGGGCCTACTAACGGTGTCTGCCGCTCCCTGGTGTTGTCCTCAACCGTATAAATCTGAGCTTCAACCTTCTGGCTCTCATTAAGTGCTGTTTTTTTTTAAAAATGGTGGTTAGGGCCTACTAACAGTGTCTGCCGCTCCCTGGTGTTGTCCTCAACTGTATAAATCTGAGCTTCAACCTTCTGGCTCTCAATAAGTGCTGTTTTTAAAAAAATTGATGGTTAGGGCCTACTAACGGTGTCTGCCGCTCACTGGTGTTGTCCTCAACTGTATAAATCTGAGCTTCAACCTTCTGGCTCTCATTAAGTGCTGTTTTTTTAAAAATTGATGGTTAGGGCCTACTAACGGTGTCTGCCGCTCACTGGTGTTGTCCTCAACTGTATAAATCTGAGCTTCAACCTTCTGGCTCTCATTAAGTGCTGTTTTTAAAAAATTGGTGGTTAGGGCCTACTAACGGTGTCTGCCGCTCCCTGGTGTTGTCCTCAACTGTATAAATCTGAGCTTCAACCTTCTGGCTCTCATTAAGTGCTGTTTTTAAATAATATGGTGGTTAGGGCCTACTAACGGTGTCTGCCGCTCCCTGGTGTTGTCCTCGACTGTATAAATCTGAGCTTCAACCTTCTGGCTCTCATTAAGTGCTGTTTTTAAAAAAAATGGTGGTTAGGGCCTACTAACGGTGTCTGCCGCTCCCTGGTGTTGTCCTCAACTGTATAAATCTGAGCTTCAACCTTCTGGCTCTCATTAAGTGCTTTTTTAAAAAAAATTGGGGGTTAGGGCCTACTAACGGTGTCTTCCGCTCCCTGGTGTTGTCCTCCACTGTATAAATCTGAGCTTCAACCTTCTGGCTCTCATTAAGTGCTTTTTAAAAAAAATTGGTGGTTAGGGCATACTTACGGTGTCTGCCGCTCCCTGGTGTTGTCCTCCACTGTATAAATCTGAGCTTCAACCTTCTGGCTCTCATTAAGTGCTGTTTTTAAAAAAATTGGGGGTTAGGGCCTACTAACGGTGTCTGCCGCTCCCTGGTGTTGTCCTCAACTGTATAAATCTGAGCTTCAACCTTCTGGCTCTCATTAAGTGCTTTTTTAAAAAAAATTGGGGGTTAGGGCCTACTAACGGTGTCTTCCGCTCCCTGGTGTTGTCCTCCACTGTATAAATCTGAGCTTCAACCTTCTGGCTCTCATTAAGTGCTTTTTAAAAAAAATTGGTGGTTAGGGCATACTTACGGTGTCTGCCGCTCCCTGGTGTTGTCCTCCACTGTATAAATCTGAACTTCAACTTTCTCACTCTCATTAAGTGCTGTTTTTAAAAAAAATTGGGGGTTAGGGCCTACTAACGGTGCCTGCCACTGCCTGGTGTTGTCCTCAATAGGGTTGAGCGACTTTCATTTTTTTAAGATCGAGTCTGGTTTTGTGAAACCCGATTTAGTCCAGAGTCGAGTCGAGTGAAGTCGGCCGATTATCGCTAAAAGTCGGGGATCGACCGAAACACGAAACCCAATGCAAGTCAATGGGGAAGCATAGCCGGCAGTGAGTGGAGGCCAGGAAAACACCTACAGTGCACATTTTACTGCCAAAAACATCCATTCTTGTTTTCTGAAGCTTGTCAATCTTAATTAACTTTATAATAATAGTTGGGCACTGGAAATTGGGGGTCATTTGGCAAAAGTTGTGGGGGTAGGGCTGGTTCAAGGTTTTAGTGGGCCCAGGAAACATGGACTACGTCATGGCGGTGGAGCAGGGAGAGGTAAGTATTTCAACGTTGCAAGTGCTGTGATCCTGAGCAAGCAGGGGGGGCCCACTCGTTCGCATTGGCACTGGCACAGGGCCCCTCAAAGTACGGCGGTGTGTTTGCATGGCGGGGGCGCCTCCCACCAGCAGCGACACTTTTGCGTACTCTGAGTGGCCCTGTGCCAGTGACGTCGCCAACGAGTATGCCCCCCCACCTGATGAAGGAACCTGCACTTTCATCTGCACCTTCCTCTTTGTCCCTGTGTAAGGTGGTATAATATGCGGGAAGGGGAACCTTACTTTCAGCAGGGTCAGATTCTGGCTGTGTAGAGTACAAGGGGAATGTAGTGGTCTAGGTCAATGTACCAGCAGACTCATCTAGCAGTGGCTGGGCAATGGGCAGGATGATGAGGAAACAGATATAGGGCCAAAGAATAAAGTAGGCTAAATGCAGATCAAAATTGGTAACAGGACTAAACAGGCGGCATTGCTTTGTTCAGTGGAGTAGCAAACCCAAGAGCAGCAGACACTGTTTCAAGGGCCTAACCACACTAGTAGGCCAAATGCAGTTTAATATCTGATAGTATAGGCCGAAAGCCAGAATGTGGAAGCTCAGCTTTGTTCAGTTGAGGGCAACACCAGGCAGGGGCAGACACCGTTAGTAGGCCGGAACCACCATTTTGTTTTTTAAAAAACACTTAATGAGAGCCAGAAGGTTGAAGCTCAGCTTTATTCAGTTGAGGGCAACACCAGGCAGGGGCAGACACCGTTAGTAGGCCGGAACCAGCAATGTGTTTAAAAACAGCAGTTAATCAGAGCCGGAAGGTAGAAGCTCAGCTTTATTCAGTTGAGGGCAACACCAGGGAGGGGCAGAAGCCGTTAGTAGGCCCTAACCACCATTTTGTTTTTTAAAAAACACTTAATGAGAGCCAGAAGGTTGAAGCTCAGCTTTATTCAGTTGAGGGCAACACCAGGCAGGGGCAGACACCGTTAGTAGGCCGGAACCAGCAATGTGTTTAAAAACAGCAGTTAATCAGAGCCGGAAGGTAGAAGCTCAGCTTTATTCAGTTGAGGGCAACACCAGGGAGGGGCAGAAGCCGTTAGTAGGCCCTAACCACCATTTTGTTTTTTAAAAAACACTTAATGAGAGCCAGAAGGTTGAAACTCAGCTTTATTCAGTTGAGGGCAACACCAGGCAGGGGCAGACACCGTTAGTAGGCCGGAACCAGCAATGTGTTTAAAAACAGCAGTTAATCAGAGCCGGAAGGTAGAAGCTCAGCTTTATTCCGTTGAGGGCAACACCAGGGAGGGACAGAAGCCGTTAGTAGGCCCTAACCACCATTTTGTTTTTTAAAAAACACTTAATGAGAGCCAGAAGGTTGAAGCTCAGCTTTATTCAGTTGAGGGCAACACCAGGCAGGGGCAGACACCGTTAGTAGGCCGGAACCAGCAATGTGTTTAAAAACAGCAGTTAATCAGAGCCGGAAGGTAGAAGCTCAGCTTTATTCAGTTGAGGGCAACACCAGGGAGGGACAGAAGCCGTTAGTAGGCCCTAACCACCATTTTGTTTTTTAAAAAACACTTAATGAGAGCCAGAAGGTTGAAGCTCAGCTTTATTCAGTTGAGGGCAACACCAGGCAGGGGCAGACACCGTTAGTAGGCCGGAACCAGCAATGTGTTTAAAAACAGCAGTTAATCAGAGCCGGAAGGTAGAAGCTCAGCTTTATTCAGTTGAGGGCAACACCAGGGAGGGGCAGAAGCCGTTAGTAGGCCCTAACCACCATTTTGTTTTTTAAAAAACACTTAATGAGAGCCAGAAGGTTGAAGCTCAGCTTTATTCAGTTGAGGGCAACACCAGGCAGGGGCAGACACCGTTAGTAGGCCGGAACCAGCAATGTGTTTAAAAACAGCAGTTAATCAGAGCCGGAAGGTAGAAGCTCAGCTTTATTCAGTTGAGGGCAACACCAGGGAGGGGCAGAAGCCGTTAGTAGGCCCTAACCACCATTTTGTTTTTTAAAAAACACTTAATGAGAGCCAGAAGGTTGAAGCTCAGCTTTATTCAGTTGAGGGCAACACCAGGCAGGGGCAGACACTGTTAGTAGGCCGGAACCAGCAATGTGTTTAAAAACAGCAGTTAATCAGAGCCGGAAGGTAGAAGCTCAGCTTTATTCAGTTGAGGGCAACACCAGGGAGGGGCAGAAGCCGTTAGTAGGCCCTAACCACCATTTTGTTTTTTAAAAAACACTTAATGAGAGCCAGAAGGTTGAAGCTCAGCTTTATTCAGTTGAGGGCAACACCAGGCAGGGGCAGACACCGTTAGTAGGCCGGAACCAGCAATGTGTTTAAAAACAGCAGTTAATCAGAGCCGGAAGGTAGAAGCTCAGCTTTATTCAGTTGAGGGCAACACCAGGGAGGGGCAGAAGCCGTTAGTAGGCTCTAACCACCATTTTGTTTTTTAAAAAACACTTAATGAGAGCCAGAAGGTTGAAGCTCAGCTTTATTCAGTTGAGGGCAACACCAGGCAGGGGCAGACACCGTTAGTAGGCCGGAACCAGCAATGTGTTTAAAAACAGCAGTTAATCAGAGCCGGAAGGTAGAAGCTCAGCTTTATTCAGTTGAGGGCAACACCAGGGAGGGGCAGAAGCCGTTAGTAGGCCCTAACCACCATTTTGTTTTTTAAAAAACACTTAATGAGAGCCAGAAGGTTGAAGCTCAGCTTTATTCAGTTGAGGGCAACACCAGGCAGGGGCAGACACCGTTAGTAGGCCGGAACCACCATTTTGTTTAAAAACAGCAGTTAATCAGAGCCGGAAGGTAGAAGCTCAGCTTTATTCAGTTGAGGGCAACACCAGGGAGGGGCAGAAGCCGTTAGTAGGCCCTAACCACCATTTTGTTTTTTAAAAAACACTTAATGAGAGCCAGAAGGTTGAAGCTCAGCTTTATTCAGTTGAGGGCAACACCAGGCAGGGGCAGACACCGTTAGTAGGCCGGAACCACCATTTTGTTTTTTTAAAAAACACTTAATGAGAGCCAGAAGGTAGAAGCTCAGCTTTATTCAGTTGAGGACAACTTGAATTAGGGACTGCATACAGACTTAGCAGGCTGTCCCCTGTGTGGACCATGCATCCAATACATTAACCCATTGAGCCACAAAGGACACGTAACCTTCCGTGGCCATGCCTACAGGTCCATGTGTCTGTTGTCAGGTGTACCTTTGTCAGTGTAGGCCTATTGGAAGGAGGGACCGCAGACAGGCTTCAAAGGCCTAACACAATAAAATGGGCTGGCTGTAGGCACTTTAAAATTGGTTCCAGGGGTACACGGGCAGCAGTGGTCTGGTCAGTGGAGGCGTAGTGGAAGGAGGGACCGCAGATAGGCTTCGAAGGCCTAACACAATAAAATGGGCTGGCTGTAGGCACTTTAAAATTGGTTCCAGGGGTACACGGGCAGCAGTGGTCTGGTCAGTGGAGGCCTAGTGGAAGGAGGGACCGCAGACAGGCTATCAAAGGCCTAAAATAACAAACAATAGGCTCATGGCAGTTTTACAGCGGTTACATGGATACACGGGCAGGCAGCTGGTGATGAGTGGAGGAGTATTTAAAGTAGGGACCGCAGACAGGCTATCAAAGGCCTAAAATAACAAACAATAGGCTCATGGCAGTTTTACAGCGGTTACATGGATACACAGGCAGCTTGGTGGTGAGTGGAGGAGTATTTAAAGTAGGGACCGCAGACAGGCTATCAAAGGCCTAAAATAACAAACAATAGGCTCATGGCAGTTTTACAGCGGTTACATGGATACACGGGCAGGCAGCTGGTGATGAGTGGAGGAGTATTTAAAGTAGGGACCGCAGACAGGCTATCAAAGGCCTAAAATAACAAACAATAGGCTCATGGCAGTTTTACAGCGGTTACATGGATACACAGGCAGCTTGGTGGTGAGTGGAGGAGTATTTAAAGTAGGGACCGCAGACAGGCTATCAAAGGCCTAAAATAACAAACAATAGGCTCATGGCAGTTTTACAGCGGTTACATGGATACACGGGCAGGCAGCTGGTGATGAGTGGAGGAGTATTTAAAGTAGGGACCGCAGACAGGCTATCCAAGGCCTAAAATAACAAACAATAGGCTCATGGCAGTTTTACAGCGGTTACATGGATACACGGGCAGGCAGCTGGTGATGAGTGGAGGAGTATTTAAAGTAGGGACCGCAGACAGGCTATCAAAGGCCTAAAATAACAAACAATAGGCTCATGGCAGTTTTACAGCGGTTACATGGATACACAGGCAGCTTGGTGGTGAGTGGAGGAGTATTTAAAGTAGGGACCGCAGACAGGCTATCAAAGGCCTAAAATAACAAACAATAGGCTCATGGCAGTTTTACAGCGGTTACATGGATACACGGGCAGGCAGCTGGTGATGAGTGGAGGAGTATTTAAAGTAGGGACCGCAGACAGGCTATCAAAGGCCTAAAATAACAAACAATAGGCTCATGGCAGTTTTACAGCGGTTACATGGATACACGGGCAGGCAGCTGGTGATGAGTGGAGGAGTATTTAAAGTAGGGACCGCAGACAGGCTATCAAAGGCCTAAAATAACAAACAATAGGCTCATGGCAGCTTTACAGCGGTTACATGGATACACAGGCAGCTTGGTGGTGAGTGGAGGAGTAGTGCAAGGAGTGTCTGTCCCAGTACTCCCAAAATATAAATAGATGTTAATGTCTCGCAAAACAACCAAAACAAAAAAAAGGTGGCATACTTAGGTACAGGGGTGGGCTCATCTACTGAGTTTCTGACATAGTAATTTGGCAGTAACTATTTAATGGTGCCAATATAGGACACAGACACAGACTACTTTAAGTTGCATCATAGATGTCTACAAATTTGTATTGTCAGTGCCAGACATTGAATGATGTCAGCGAATAGACTAAAGATTGGTGGAGCTGTGCGACATAATTTTGCACGTGGTAGAGCACATTTTGAGCTGGGGTAGGGGGGAACTCTCTTGAGGCCGGCGGGACCGCCCCAGGGCCCCTCATGTTACAACGGTGTGTCTGACGTTGGGTGCGCACCGCCACCGCCAGAGACACTACATTGTACTATGAGGGACCCAGTAGCAATGCCGTCAACCAAAAGCGAGCACACCCACCTCTTCAGACAAACAGCAGTCTCACGGGTGCTTGCGCCAAGTCGCGATACCACGGCCCCGTGTGGGGAGTTTGGCCATTTAGGGAGGTGTAAACATGTCGTATGCTGTACAATCAGCTGCAGCAAATTAGACATTAGAAAAGTAATTCACAGGCAAGAGCTTTTCATAGGAAAGCTAGGTGTCGGCCGGGCAAGGTGGGGCAAAAGATTTCGAAATCCAGTTGTGGTTCATTTTAATGAATGTTAGATCGTCAACATTTTGGGTAGCCAGACGAGTCCTTTTTTCGGTTAATATTGAACCTGCAGCACTGAATACTCTTTCTGATAGGACACTTGCTGCCGGGCAAGCAAGCTCCTGCAATGCATATTCTGCCAATTCTGGCCAGGTGTCTAATTTGGAGGCCCAGTAATCAAATGGGAATGACGGTTGAGGGAGAACATCGATAAGGGATGAAAAATAGTTAGTAACCATACTGGACAAATGTTGTCTCCTGTCACTTTCAATTGATGCAGCAGTACCTGTCCTGTCTGCGGTCATAGCAAAATCACTCCACAACCTGGTCAGAAAACCCCTCTGTCCAACGCCACTTCTGATGTGTGCACCCCTAACACTCCTAGTCTGCTGCCCCCTGGAGCTCGTGTGAGAACGATCACGTGCGCTGTGTGCTGGGAATGCCTGAAGCAAACGGTCAACAAGAGTTGATTGTTTGGTTGCTAATATTAGTTCCAAGTTCTCATGTGGCATAATATTTTGCAATTTGCCTTTATAGCGTGGATCAAGGAGGCAGGCCAACCAGTAATCGTCATCGTTCATCATTTTCGTAATGCGTGTGTCCCTTTTTAGGATACGTAAGGCATAATCTGCCATGTGGGCCAAAGTTCCAGTTGTCAAATCTCCGGTTGTGATTGGTTGAGGGGCAGTTGCAGGCAAATCTACGTCACTTGTGTCCCTCAAAAAACCAGAACCCGGCCGTGACACGCAACCAATTTCCTGTGCCCCCGGGAAAGGTTCGGCATTAAAAATATACTCATCCCCATCATCCTCCTCGTCCTCCACCTCCTCTTCGCCCGCTACCTCGTCCTGTACACTGCCCTGACCAGACAATGGCTGACTGTCATCAAGGCTTTCCTCTTCCTCTGGTGCAGACGCCTGCTCCTTTATGTGCGTCAAACTTTGCATCAGCAGACGCATTAGGGGGATGCTCATGCTTATTACGGCGTTGTCTGCACTAACCAGCCGTGTGCATTCCTCAAAACACTGAAGGACTTGACACATGTCTTGTATCTTAGACCACTGCACACCTGACAACTCCATGTCTGCCATCCTACTGCCTGCCCGTGTATCCTCCCACAAATAAATAACAGCACGCCTCTGTTCGCACAGTCTCTGAAGCATGTGCAGTGTTGAGTTCCACCTTGTTGCAACGTCTATGATGAGGCGATGCTGGGGAAGGTTCAAAGACCGCTGATAGGTCTGCATACGGCTGGCGTGTACAGTCGAACGTCGGATATGTGAGCAAAGTGCACGCACTTTGAGGAGCAGGTCGGAGAACCCAGGATAAGTTTTCAATAAGCACTGCACCACCAGGTTTAAGGTGTGAGCCAGGCAAGGAATGTGTTTCAGTTGGGAAAGGGAGATGGCAGCCATGAAATTCCTTCCGTTATCACTCACTACCTTGCCTGCCTCAAGATCTACTGTGCCCAGCCACGACTGCGTTTCTTGTTGCAAGAACTCGGACAGAACTTCCGCGGTGTGTCTGTTGTCACCCAAACACTTCATAGCCAATACAGCCTGCTGACGCTTGGCAGTAGCTGGCCCATAATGGGACAACTGGTGTGCAACAGTGTCATCTGCCGATGGAGTGGTTGGCAGACTGCGTTCTCTGGAAGAGCTGTAGCTTCTGCAGGAGGACGAGGAGGAGGAGGAGGAGGGGGTGCGAACGCCTACAGCCAACTGTTTCCTAGACCGTGGGCTAGGCACAACTGTCCCTAAATTGATGTCGCCTGTGGACCCTGCATCCACCACATTCACCCAGTGTGCCGTGATGGACACATAACGTCCCTGGCCATGCCTACTGGTCCATGCATCTGTAGTCAGGTGCACCTTTGTACTCACAGATTGCCTGAGTGCATGGACGATGCGCTGTTTAACATGCTGGTGCAGGGCTGGGATGGCTTTTCTGGAAAAAAAGTGTCGACTGGGTAGCTCGTATCGTGGTTCAGCGTACTCCATCAGGGCTTTGAAAGCTTCGCTTTCAACTAACCGGTAGGTAGTGTTGAGCATTCCGATGCTGCAAGTATCGGGTATCGGCCGATACTTGCTGTATCGGAATTTCCGATACCGAGATCCGATATTTTTGTAATATCGGATATCGGTATCGAAACAACATTAATGTAAAAAGGTGTAAAAGAAAGAATTAAAATAAAAAAAATCGCTATACTCACCTCTCCGACGCAGCCGGGACCTCAGCGAAGGAACCGGCAGCGTTGTTTGTTTAAAATTCGCGCTTTTACTTGCTTACGTGAATTCCCGGCTTCTGATTGGTCAGGGCGGCCATGTTGCCGGGACGCGGACCAATCACAGCAAGCCGTGACGAAATTACGTCACGGCTTGCTGTGATTGGTCCGCGTCACGGCAACATGGCCGCCATTAACCAATCACAAGCCGTGACGTCACGGGAGGCTGGACACGCGCTTATTTTGAAAAGCGCGCGTGTCCAGCCTCCCGTGACGTCACGGCTTGTGATTGGTCACGGCGCCATATTGCCGGGATGCGGACCAATCACAGCAAGCCGTGACGAAATTACGTCACGGCTTGCTGTGATTGGTCCGCGTCCCAGGAACATGGCCGCCATTAACCAATCACAAGCCGTGACGTCACGGGAGGCTGGACACGCGCTTATTTTGAAAAGCGCGCGTGTCCAGCCTCCCGTGACGTCACGGCTTGTGATTGGTCACGGCGCCATATTGCCGGGATGCGGACCAATCACAGCAAGCCGTGACGAAATTACGTCACGGCTTGCTGTGATTGGTCCGCGTCCCAGGAACATGGCCGCCATTAACCAATCACAAGCCGTGACGTCACGGGAGGCTGGACACGCGCTTATTTTGAAAAGCGCGCGTGTCCAGCCTCCCGTGACGTCACGGCTTGTGATTGGTCCGCGTCCCGGCAATATGGCGCCGTGACCAATCACAAGCCGTGACGTCACGGGAGGCTGGACACGCGCGCTTTTCAAAATAAGCGCGTGTCCAGCCTCCCGTGACGTCACGGCTTGTGATTGGTCACGGCGCCATATTGCCGGGACGCGGACCAATCACAGCAAGCCGTGACGTAATTTCGTCACGGCTTGCTGTGATTGGTCCGAGTCCCGGCAACATGGCCGCCCTGACCAATCAGAAGCCGGGAATTCACGTAAGCAAGTAAAAGCGCGAATTTTAAAGAAACAACGCTGCCGCTTACAATCGCCGAGGTCCCGGCTGCGTCGGACAGGTGAGTATAGCGATATTTTTTATTTTAATTCTTTATTTTACACATGTATATGGTTCCCAGGGCCTGAAGGAGAGTTTCCTCTCCTTCAGACCCTGGGAACCATCAGGAATACCGTCCGATACCTGAGTCCCATTGACTTGTATTGGTATCGGGTATCGGTATCGGATTGGATCCGATATTTTGCCGGTATCGGCCGATACTTTCCGATACCGATACTTTCAAGTATCGGACGGTATCGCTCAACACTACCGGTAGGGCATCATCTCTAACGAGATTAGTCTAGCTATGTGGGCGTTAAAACCCTGTGTACGCGGATGCGAGGATAAGTACTTCCTTTTTCTAACCAGAGTCTCATGTAGGGTGAGCTGGACTGGAGAGCTGGAGATCGTGGAACTTTCGGGTGTGCCGGTGTACATGGCAGACTGAGAGACGGTTGGAGACGGTATTGTTTCCGCCGGTGCCCTAGATGCAATATTTCCTCCTACAAAACTGGTGGTTCCCTGACCCTGACTGCTTTTGGCTGGCAAAGAAACCTGCACAGATACTGCCGGTGGTGCGGAAAATGGTGGCCTTACAGTGACGGAAGGGATGTTGCGTTGCTGACTAGCTTCATTGGCCGAGGGTGCTACAACCTTAAGGGACGTTTGGTAGTTAGTCCAGGCTTGAAAATGCATGGTGGTTAAGTGTCTATGCATGCAACTAGTATTTAGACTTTTCAGATTCTGACCTCTGCTTAAGCTAGTTGAACATTTTTGACAGATGACTTTGCGCTGATCAGTTGGATGTTGTTTAAAAAAATGCCAGACTGCACTCTTCCTAGACTCAGATCCCTTTTCAGGGATTGCAGACTGAGCTTTAACCGGATGGCCATGCTGTCCTCCAACAGGTTTTGGCTTTGACACGCGTTTTGGGCCAGATACGGGCCCGGCAGATGGAACCTGTTGCGATGTTGATGCCTGCTGCGGCCCCTCCTCCACCTCCGCTTCTGAACTACTGCCGCCTGCACCCTGTTCCCCCAATGGCTGCCAATCGGGGTCAATAACTGGGTCATCTATTACCTCCTCTTCGAGCTCGTGTGCAACTTCGTCTGTGTCACTGTGTCGGTTGGTGGTATAGCGTTCGTGGCGGGGCAACATAGTCTCATCAGGGTCTGATTGTGGATTTGTACCCTGAGAGGGCAATGTGGTGGTCTGAGTCAAAGGAGCAGCATAGTACTCTGGCTGTGGCTGTGCATCAGTGCACTCCATGTCAGAATATACTTGTAATGGGCATGGCCTGTTAAATGTTTCACTTTCTAAGCCAGGGACGGTATGTGTAAAGAGCTCCATGGAGTGACCCGTTGTGTCGCCTGCTGCATCCTTCTCTCTTGTTGTAGTTTTTGCTGAGGAGGACAAGGAAGCGACTTGTCCCTGACCGTGAACATCCACAAGCGACGCGCTGCTTTTACATTTACCAGTTTCGGAAGAGGAGGCAAAAGAGCTAGAGGCTGAGTCTGCAATGTAAGCCAAAACTTGCTGTTGCTGCTCTGCCTTTAAAAGCGGTTTTCCTACTCCCAGAAAAGAGAGCGTTCGAGGCCTTGTGTAGCCTGACGACGAAACTGGCTCCACAGCTCCAGACTTAGGTGGAATATTTTTATCCCCACGACCACCTGATGCTCCACTACCACTACCATCATTACCAGCTGACAATGAACGCCCACGACGACCTCTTGCACCAGACTTCCTCATTGTTTTAAAATCTTAACCAAAGTAACTTTATTTGTTGCTGTCAAACAACTTACACGGTGAGCTATAACTTCAGTATGATTTCAATATCCCTTAACAGGTTGGTGAGACCACAAGGAAAATCAGGCACAATGTTACACACTCTGTTTTCTGTGGCACAAAATCACAGAGATGACACACACGCAGGACTGTCACTCAAGCACTAATGTCAATATTAATCTCCCACCTAATTTATTTTTTTTTTTTTCTCAGGGAGACTTTAGAAACCAAATAATATTAAAAAAAAACCAAAAAAAAAAACAACAAAAAAAAAGGCTTTCTATGGCCCACAATTAGAGAGAGAGAGGTGGCACACCCAGGAGTCAAGACTGGCACACAAGCTGAAAGGGCAATATTACTCTCCCACTGTTTTTTTAAGTTTTTTTTTTATTATTTTCAGGGAGACTTTAGAAACCAAATAATATTAAAAAAACCAAAAAAATAAATAGCCTTTCTATGGCCCACTGAATGAGAGAGAGAGGTGGCACACCCAGGAGTCAAGACTGGCACACAAGCTGAAAGGGCAATATTACTCTCCCACTGTTTTTTTATGTATTTTTTGTTTTTTAAGGGAGACTTTAGAAACCCAATAATATTTAAAAAAAAAAAAAAAAAAAGGCTTTCTATGGCCCACTGAATGAGAGAGAGAGGTGGCACACCCAGGAGTCAAGACTGGCACACAAGCTGAAAGGGCAATATTACTCTCCCACTGTTTTTTTATGTATTTTTTGTTTTTTAAGGGAGACTTTAGAAACCCAATAATATTTAAAAAAAAAAAAAAGGCTTTCTATGGCCCACTGAATGAGAGAGAGAGGTGGCACACCCAGGAGTCAAGACTGGCGCACAAGCTGAAAGGGCAATATTACTCTCCCACTGTTTTTTTAAGTTTTTTTTTTTTTATTTTCAGGGAGACTTTAGAAACCAAATAATATTAAAAAAACCAAAAAAATAAATAGCCTTTCTATGGCCCACTGAATGAGAGAGAGAGGTGGCACACCCAGGAGTCAAGACTGGCACACAAGCTGAAAGGGCAATATTACTCTCCCACTGTTTTTTTATGTATTTTTTGTTTTTTAAGGGAGACTTTAGAAACCCAATAATATTTAAAAAAAAAAAAAAAAAAAAGGCTTTCTATGGCCCACTGAATGAGAGAGAGAGGTGGCACACCCAGGAGTCAAGACTGGCACACAAGCTGAAAGGGCAATATTACTCTCCCACTGTTTTTTTATGTATTTTTTGTTTTTTAAGGGAGACTTTAGAAACCCAATAATATTTAAAAAAAAAAAAAAAAGGCTTTCTATGGCCCACAATTAGAGAGAGAGGTGGCACACCCAGGAGTCAAGACTGGCACACAAGCTGAAAGGGCAATATTACTCTCCCACTGTTTTTTTATTTATTTATTTTTTTTTCAGGGAGACTTTAGAAACCAAATAATAAGAAAAAAAATAAATAAATAAATAGGCTTTCTATAGCCCACTGAATAAGAGATAGCACACACAGCAGTGGCACACAAGCCCTGACTGAGGCCAATATTTTTCTACCACTGATTGATGTAGTGTTTTTGTGTTGAGGTAGAATTTAGAACACAAATCACGGAAAAAATAAATAGGCTTTCTATGGCCCACTCAGTGAGAGATGGCACACACAGGGATGGCACTGTAGCAGAAATGCCAATCTTAATCTCCCACAAAAAAAAAAAAAAAAACAGGGACTGTCCTACAATTACTATCTCCCTGCAGTAATCTAAGCCAGGTATGGCAGGCAGCAATAGGAGTGGACTGATGCACAAATTAAATAAAAAGTGTGGACAAACAAAAAAGATAGCTGTGCAGAAAGGAAGGAACAAGAGGATATGTGCTTTGAAAAAAGCAGTTGGTTTCCACAGTGGCGTACACACAGCAATACAGCTATCACGGAGCCTTCTAGGGCAGCCCAATGAGCTACAGCGCTGAGGAAAAAAAAATAAAAATAGCTTCCAATGTTCCTGCACACCGAAGGTGGTGTTGGACAGTGGAAATCGCTACAGCACAAGCGGTTTGGTGGTTAGTGGACCCTGCCTAACGCTCTCCCTGCTTCTGACGAAGCGGCAGCAACCTCTCCCTAAGCTCAGATCAGCAGCAGTAAGATGGTGGTCGGCGGGAACGCCCCTTTATAGCCCCTGTGACGCCGCAGACAGCAAGCCAATCACTGCAATGCCCTTCTCTAAGATGGTGGGGACCAGGATCTATGTCATCACGCTGCCCACACTCTGCGTTCACCTTCATTGGCTGAGAAATGGCGCTTTTCGCGTCATTGAAACGCGACTTTGGCGCGAAAGTCGCGTACCGCATGGCCGACAAGCACAGGGGTCGGATCGGGTTTCATGAGACGCCGACTTAGCCAAAAGTCGGCGACTTTTGAAAATGATCGACCCGTTTCGCTCAACCCTAGTCCTCAACTGTATAAATCTGAGCTTCAACCTTCTGGCTCTCATTAAGTGCTGTTTTTAAAAAAATTGGTGATTAGGGCCTACTAAGGTGTCTGCCGCTCCCTGGTGTTGTCCTCAACTGTATAAATCTGAGCTTCAACCTTCTGGCTCTCATTAAGTGCTGTTTTTTAAAAAATTGGTGGTTAGGGCCTACTAACGGTGTCTGCCGCTCCCTGGTGTTGTCCTCCACTGTATAAATCTGAGCTTCAACCTTCTGGCTCTCATTAAGTGCTGTTTTTAAAAAAATTGGTGGTTAGGGCCTACTAACGGTGTCTGCCGCTCCATGGTGTTGTCCTCAACAGTATAAATCTGATCTTCAACCTTCTGGCTCTCGTTAAGTGCTGTTTTTAAAAAAATTGGGAGTTAGGGCCTACTAACGGTGTCTGCCGCTCCCTGGTGTTGTCCTCCACTGTATAAATCTGAGCTTCAACCTTCTGGCTCTCATTAAGTGCTGTTTTTTAAAAAAATGGTGGTTAGGGCCTACTAACGGTGTCTGCCACTCCCTGGTGTTGTCCTCCACTGTATAAATCTGAGCTTCAACCTTCTGGCTCTCATTAAGTGCTGTTTTTTAAAAATTTGGTGGTTGGGGCCTACTAACGGTGTCTGCCGCACCTTGGTGTTGTCCTGTGTTATTTTCCTGACCTTTGTTCTTCAGGCTTTCGGCCTTCATTTGTAATATTAAACTGCATAGGGCCTACTAGTTGGGTTGGGCCTACTAATGGTGTCTGCCGCTCAAAGGTGTTCTCCACTGAACAAAGCAGTGCCTCCTGTTTACTCCTGTTACCAATTTTGAACTTTATTTTGCCCACTTTATTATTTGGGCCTACTAACTGTGTCTGCCTCTCATTACAGTTGTCCTCAACTGAACTAAGCAATGCTGCCTGGTTAGTCCTGTTACCAATTTTGAATTGCATTTAGCCCACTTTATTATTTGGCCCTATATCAGTGTTTCCTCCTCATCCTGCCCATTGCCCAGCCGGTGCTACATGAGTCTTGTGGTACTTTGACCCAGACCACTGCATTCCCCTTGAACGCTACACAGCCACAATCTGACCCTGCCGAAAGTCAGGTTCCCCTTCCCGCATACTATACCACCTTACACAGGGACAAAGAGGAAGGTGCAGATGAAAGTGCAGGTTTCTTTAACAGGTATGGGGCATACTCGTTGGCGACGTCACAGGCACAGGGCCCCTCAGAGTACGCAAAAGTGTCGCTGCCGGTGGGAGGCGCCCCCGCCGTGCAAACACACCGCTGTACTTTGAGGGGCCCTGTGCCAGTGCCAATGCGAACGAGTGGGCCTCCCTGCTTGCTCAGGATCACAGCACTTGCAAAGTTGAAATACTTACCTCTCACTGCTCCACCGCCGTGACGTAGTCCACGTTTTCTGGGCCCACTAAAACCTTGAACCAGCCCTACCCCCCACAACTTTTGCCAAATGACCCCCAATTTCCAAGGCCCAACTATTATTATAAAGTTAATTAAGATTGACAAGCTTCAGAAACAAGAATGGATGTTTTTGGCATTAAAATGGGCACTGTAGGTGTTTTCCTGGCCTCCACTCACTGCCGACTATGCTTCCCCATTGACTTGCATTGGGTTTCGTGTTTTGGTCGATCCCCGACTTTTCGCGATAATCGGCCGACTGCACTCGACTCGACTTTGGGCAAAGTCGGGTTTCGCAAAACCCGACTCGATCTTAAAAAAATTAAAGTCGCTCAACCCTAGCAGTGAGATATTGATTAAAATCTTACATCTTACTAGTAAAAAGGGGTGTACTCCTTTATGCTGAATATATAATATATATATATAGTACAAACCAAAAGTTTGGACACACCTTCTCATTTAAAGATTTTTCTGTATTTTCAAGACTATGAAAATTGTAAATTCACACTGAAGGCATCGAAACTATGAATTAACACATGTGGAATTATATACTTAAGAAAATAGTGTGAAACAACTGAAAATATGTCTTATATTCTGCATTCTTCAAAGTAGCCACCTTTTGCTTTGATGACTGCTTTGCACACTCTTGGCATTCTCTTGATGAGCTTCAAGAGGTAGTCACCGGAAATGGTTTTCACTTCACAGGTGTGCCCTGTCAGGTTTAATAAGTGGGATTTCTTGCCTTATAAATAGGGGTGGGACCATCAGTTGTGTTGAGCAGAAGTCTGGTGGATACACAGCTGATAGTCCTACTGAATAGACTGTTAGAATTTGTATTATGGCAAGAAAAAAGAAGCTAAGTAAAGAAAAATGTGTGGCCATCATTACTTTAAGAAATGAAGGTCAGTCAGTCTGAAAAATTGGCAAAACTTTGAAAGTGTCCCCAAGTGCAGTTGCAAAAACCATCAAGCAGTACAAAGAAACTGGCTCATATGAGGACCGCCCCAGGAAGGGAAGACCAAGAGTCACCTCTGCTTCTGAGGATAAGTTTATCCGAGTCACCAGCCTCAGAAATCTCAGGTTAACAGCACTTCAGATTAGAGACCAGGTCAATGCCACACAGAGTTCTAGCAGCAGACACATTTCTATAACAACTGTTAAGAGGAGACTTTGTGCAGTAGGCCTTCATGGTAAAATAGCTGCTAGGAAACCACTGCTAAGGACAGGCAACAAGCAGAAGAGACTTGTTTGGCTAAAGAACACAAGTAATGGACATTAAACCAGTGGAAATCTGTGCTTTGGTCTGATGAGTCCAAATTTGAGATCTTTGGTTCCAACCACCGTGTCTTTGTGCAACCAGAAAAGGTGAACAGATGGACTCTACATGCCTGGTTCTCACCATGAAGCATGGAGGAGGAGGTGTGATGGTGTGGGGGTGCTTTGCTGGTGACACTGTTGGGGATTTATTCAAAGCTGAAGGCATACTGAACCAGCATGGCTACCACAGCATCTTACAGCAGTATGCTATTCCATTTGGTTTGCGTTTAGTTGGGCCATCATTTATTTTTCAACAGGACAATGACCCCAAACACACCTCCAGGCTGTGTAAGGGCTATTTGACCAAGAAGGAGAGAGATGGGGTGCTACGCCAGATGTCCTGGCCTCCACAGTCACCAGACCTGAACCCAATCGAGATGGTTTATGGTGAGCTCGACCGCAGAGTGAAGGCAAAAGAGTCAACAAGTGCTAAGCATCTCTGGGAACTCCTTCAAGATGGTTGGAAGACCATTTCCGTTGACTACCTCTTGAAGCTCATCAAGAAAATGCTAAGAGTGTGCAAAGCAGTTATCAAAGCAAAAGGTGGCTACTTTGAAGAACCTAGAATATAAGTCATAATTTCAGTTGTTTCACACTTTTTTGTTAAGTATATAATTCTACATGTGTTAATTCATAGTTTTGATGCCATTAGTGTGAATTTACAATTTTCATAGTCATGAAAATACAGAAAAATATTTAAATGAGAAGATGTGTCCAAACTTTTGGTCTGTACTGTATATACTGTATATACTCGAGTATAAGCCAACCCGAGTATAAGCCAAGGCACCTAATTTTGCCACGGAAAACTGGGTAAGCTTATTGAATTGAGTATAAGCCGGGTATGCATTGTCCCCTCATCCCTGTCCTGCTATGCGTGGCTCCTCCGTCCTGTCCTCGTATGTGGCTCCCCCATTTTGTCCTGGTATGTGTGGCTCCCCCATCCTGTCCTGGTATGTGTGGCTCCTCCTGTTTTATGCACGGCTCCCCTGGTCCCACACAGCTCACCCCCTGCCAACCCATCGTTGTATTCATGGCTCACCCCCCCATCCTACTCACCCTCCTTGCACCGTCACTGCATCTCCGTTGTCCTGGCATGGCAGCTTTGAGCTCTACTGTGCTCATTGGTCACGTGGTACCGCTCATTAAGGTAATGAATATGTGTGCCACGCCTATGGGAGTGGAGATGCGTGCATATTCATTACCTTAATGAGCGGTACCACGTGACCACTCAGCACTGGAAGATCTTCCGGCGTCAGGATGGAGATGCAGAGATGGAGATGCAGCAAGAAGGGTGAGTATGATGTCTTCGGTTAGTCGGCTCCTGCTGCTGCTCCGCCACTCCCCCTCCTTCACCGGCTTTCTGGACAATGACTCATGTATAAGCCGAGGGGGGTGTTTTCAGCGCAAAAAATGTGCTGAAAATCTCTGCTTATACACGAGTATATATGGTATATGTACACAATTCTTTGAAAACGTGTTCATACCCTGAGGACTTTTCCATATTGTTTCACATTACACGCACTAACAAATGTTTTTATTTGGATTTTATGTCATATGCCAACACAAATTAGCAAATATTCGTCAGGTCTAAAGGAAATGTCACATGTTTTTCTAAGTATTTAAAAAATATAAATCTGAAAATTGTGAGGTGCAGCGTTTGACATTCACATAGCGCTGCAGCACGCAGTTTCCCATCATCCAGACAACTGATGAAGGTCTTGTGTTACCCAAAACATATTTATTCTGTTTCTGGATATTCCACATTTAATAAAATATTCATCTTGAGGCAATTAGCCCCTCAAGATTTTATCTAGGGGGGTATCAGACTACAGAGAGTTAAATACAAATGCAAGTCACAATTTTCAGATTTTTTCTTTTTACATATTTAGAAAACTGTATATCATTTCCTTTCCTCTTCACCAATGCTTGCTAATTTGTGTTGGTATGTTAAGTAAAACCCCAATATAAAACATTTATGCACGTGGGTATAACATGAAAATGTGGAAAAGATCATGAGGTATAAACACTTTTTCAAGTCTATCTATTTATCTATCTATCTATCTATCTATATATATATGTATAAGAGGCATCATGATTACTCGCTAATCCCGCCCCCGCACAGTAGCTCCACCCCCTTTACATCACCACACATAATCCTGCCCCCCACCCCATTGCCACACACAATCCTGCCCCCACCACATTACCACACACAATCCGCACCACATCACCACACACAATCCCGCCCCCCACAGATCCCGCCCCCCCACCACATCACCACACATAATCCTGCCCCTTCAACACATCACCACACATAATCCCGCCCCCCAACTCATCACCACACATAATCCCGCCACCCCACCACATCACTACACATATTATCGCCCCCACCACATTACCACAGATAATCCCGCCCCCCACCACATTACCACACATAATCCCGCCCCCTACCACATATAATACCGCCCCCACCACATTACCACACATAATCCCGCCCCCCCAATACATTACCACAGATAATCCCACCCCCCACCACATTACCACACATAATCCCACCCCCCACCACATCACCACACATAATCCCTCCCCCCACCCCATCACCACACATAATCCCTCCCCCCACCCCATCACCACACAAACTCCCGCCCCCCCACCACATCACACATAATCCGGCCCCACACCACATCACCACACATAATCCCGCTCCCCCACCACATTGTCACACATAATCCCGCCCCCAACACATCACCACGCATTTTCCCACCCCCCACCCCATTACCACACACAAATCCGCCCCCACCACATTACCACACATAATCCCGCCCCCCACCACATCACCACACATAATCCAGGCCCCCCACCACATCACCACACATAATCCCGCCCCCCACCACATTACCACATATAATCCCGCCCCCACCACACATATTCTAGCCCCCACCACATCACCGCACATAATCCCACCCCCACTACATCAACGCGCTTAATCCTGCACCCCCACCCCATCACCACACATAATCCCACCCCCCACCCCATCACCACACATAATCCCGCCCCCCCACCCCATCACCACACATAATCCCGCCCCCATCACCACACATAATCCCACCCCCCCACCCCATCACCACATATAATCCCGCCACCCACCCCATCACCATGCATAATCCCACCCCCCACCCCGTCACCACACATAATCCTGCCCCCCCACCCCACAACCACACATAATACCGCCCCCCACCCCATCACCACACATAATCCCACCACCACATCACCACACATAATCCAGCCCCCCACCACATTACCACAGATAATCCCACCCCCCACCACATTACCACACATAATTCCACCCCCCTTCACATTACCACACATAATCCCACCCACCCACCACATTACCACAAATAATCCCACCCCCCACCACATCACCACACATAATCCTGCCCCCCACCACATCACCACACATAAACCCGCCCCCCACCACACCACACATAATCCCGCCCCCCACCACATTACTATAGATAATCCCGCCCCCCCACCACATTACCACACATAATCCAGCCCCCCCTCACATTACCACACATAGTCCTGCCCCCACCACATTACCACACATAATACTGCCCCCCCATCACCACACATAATCCTGCCCCCACCCCATCACCACACATAATCCCGCCCCCCACCACTTCACCACACATAATCCAGCCCCCCACCACATTACCACAGATAATCCTGCCCCCACCACATTACCACACATAATCCCGCCACCCACCCCATCACCACACATAATCCCGCCACCCACCACATCACCACACAAAATCCAGCCCCCCACCACATTACCACAGATAATCCCGCCCCACCACATTACCACACATAATCCCACCCCCCTTCACATTACCACACATAATCGCGCCCACCCACCACATTACCACAAATAATCCCACCCCCCACCACATCACCACACATAATCCCGCCCCCACCACATCACACATAAATCCGCCCCCCACCACATCATCACACATAATCCCACCCCCCCACCACATTACTACAGATAATCCCGCCCCCCCACCACATTACCACACATAATCCAGCCCCCCTCACATTACCACACATAGTCCTGCCCCCACCACATTACCACACATAATACTGCCCCCCAACACATCACCACACAAAATCCCGCCCCCCCACCCCATTACCACACATAATCCCACCCCCAACACATCACCACACATAATCCCGCCCCCCACTTCATTACCACACATAATCCCGCCCCCCACCCCATTACCACACATAATCCCACCCCCCACCACATTACCACACATAATCCAAGTCCCCCACCACATTACCACACATAATCCCGCCCCCACCACATCACCACACATAAAGCCCGCCCCCCACCACATTACCACACATAATCCCGCCACCCCACCACATCACCACACATAATCCCACCCCCACCTCATCACCACACATAATCCTGCCCCCAACACATCACCACACTATTGTTATTAACTTCATTTTAAGTTAATTTACCACCTGTGTAAGCGCTATTGAATGTTGTCATTATTTACTTTAGTTTAATCACCAGCAGCGTTAATTAGATAGCAATGCACATGCCGAGCGTTAGCTGGCTGGAAACATCAAGTTATATTATATTGATGTAGAAGCAAAAGTTCTCGCTTACTCACTTACAACGTGTCTTGAGTATCCATGCTCTCTGTTTTAAAATATTGCAACATATGAAATGTAGATTTTATGCAAAACATATACTGTAGAAAGCCAATATGAACAAGTAGAATCCTTAATAGCAAATATAGAGCAGAATATACCTAGCCACTGTCAGTCTACTCAAGTTTTTATTCTTCTTCTCTCAGGCGACACCTCCTATCATTATTATTACTTTACAAGCACTGACAGTTTCAATATGAAAGAGTACATTTGCTCAGAATGTCTTGCTTTTTGTAAAACAATGCCCTGTAGATCTTGCCAGAAGTGAAAGTGCCAGCATCCCAAGTGAGAGAACAAAGGCAGCCTTCACATGTAGAAAAGGAAATACCTTTTATGTTTAGGTACCTATACTTGTTTATTTGTGTTGTCTTTTAAGATACTTGGTGGTAAAAAAAAATAAGATTATTATACGTTCCTTCATTCAAGCTTCCTGATTCTACATTTGGGAATTTTTACTTGATCCTGAAAACCTACTTTAGATTCTTCTCACAGCACTCACGCCGTAGTCTTTTTTGTGGATACAGTGGAGGTTTCTATGTTTAAGCTACTAACAGCTCTGATGGCCACTGTACCAGCAGTGTACACATGCCCAGCACCGCAGCATTCTTCCGCCAGACCACCATTTCCTGAATCACAGTAGAAAAATATTTATTTTCCCATCATGACCTTAGCTAAAAGCAACAGCACATTACAGTGAAGGTTATTTAAACGTGTAGTTTTTGTGTTATTGGACTGATTACTCACTATGTTTGTGACAAGTCTCATCAATTGTGGAACCTCTCATATGCACCACCATTAATGCACAAAAGACCTATGTAAAGAGAAATCTTTTATTTGAGTTCGGCTAGATATTAGTCCAGTTTGCATTATATCCGCAGTGCTCTTTTCTATATACGCAGCTGCAGTCAGACCATTATAGGCAGACGCAGGATTATTATTATCCTGTGATCAGATTAATGTTGTACTTGACTATACATAATCAGGTTAGGCCGAGGATTCTACTTGTTCATATACACTTTATTCAGTATTGTACAGAACACACTAGTCTTAATAAAGGGGCATTTTGCTGTAGGATACCCCTGAAATCGTTGAGAGGCACACAACACTTAATTAATTTGATGCATCTTCCAATTGGCATGCACCTCCTTGTGCCTAGTCATTGACGCCACTGCAGTCAGGGACTGGAGTAAAATTTTTGGCATAAAAACTTTACCACTACTGATGGATGCTTTCCACCCCAAGCCACTTCCCAGTTCCACTTATTTGGGGAAAACTGTTTTGAAAATGCAAAAATGTGAAAAAAAATTTTTCCCAAAAATGTTACTTTTCATAGTGTTTCATAGGGTTTAGCGAAACGGATCGGACAAATTAAAAAATCGCCGACTTTCGGCAAAGTCGGTTTTCATGAAACCCGACCCGATCCTAGTGTGGGATCGGCCATGCGGTGGGCGATCTTCGCGCCAATGTCGTGTTTCGTATGACGCTTTCAGCGCCATTTCTCAGGCAATGAAGGAAGACGCAGAGTGTGGGCAGCGTGATGACATAGGTCTCGGTCCCTACCATCTTAGAGAAGGGCATGACAGTGATTGGCTTGCTTTCTACGGCGTCACAGGGGCTATAATGGGGCATGCACGCCGACTGCCATCCTACTTCTGCCGATCGTAGCATAGGGAGAGGTTGCTGCAGCTTCGTCAGAAGAAGGGACATAGTTAGGGAGGGAAGATTAACCAGCGACTTCCACTGTCCAACACCACCTTTGTTTTGCAGGGACAGTGGAGGCTACATCTTTGTGCATCAGCTGTGTAGCTTATTAGGCTGCCTTATAAGGCTCCCTGATAGCTGCATTGCTGTTTGCACCGCTTCTGTGCAAACCAACTGCTTTTTTAAAAGCAAAAATCCTGTTGCTCCTTTCTGCAGTTATCTTGTTTATTTGTCCACACTTTTGTGTGCAGCAGTCCTTTTTATTGCTGCCATACTTGTCCTGATATCATTGTAGGGAGATTGAAATTGTACTACAGTCCTTGTATTTTTTCATATATCAGCCAGCCACTTGCTGCCACTTACATTGCGTTGTTTTATACACTGTGCCTGAGTTTGGGTTCAGTCTCCCCCCCAAAAAAGTGAGATTCAAATTCTCACAAAATGGATATACCTCAGTCCTCTTAGTTTGTTGTGTATCAGCCAGCCACTTGCTGCCACTCACATTGCATTGTTTTATACACTGGGGCTGAGTTTGAGTTCAGTCTCCCCCCAAAAAAAAGTGAGATTGAAATTCTCACAAAGTGGATATACCTCAGTCCTCTTAGTTTGTGGTGTATCAGACCACCACTTGCTGCCACTCACATTGCGTTGTTTTATACACTGCTGAGTTTGGGTTCTGTGTCCAAAAAAAAAAAGTGAGATTCAAATTCTCACAAAGTGGATATACCTCAGTCCTCTTAGTTTGTGGTGCATCAGCCAGCCACTTGCTGCCACTCATATTGCGTTGTTTTATACACTGGGCCTGAGTTGTGGTTCAGTCTCCCCAAAATAAAAAGGGGGATTGAAATTCTCACAAAGTGGATATACCTCAGTCCTCTTAGTTTGTGGTGTATCAGCCAGCTACTTGCTGCCACTCACATTGCATTGTTTTATACACTGGGGCTGAGTTTGGGTTCAGTCTCCCCCCCAAAAAAAGTGAGATTGAAATTCTCACAAAGTGGATATACCTCAGTCCTCTTAGTTTGTGGTGTATCAGCCCGCCACTTGCTGCCACTCACATTGCGTTGTTTTATACACTGTGCCTGAGTTTGGGTTCTGTGTTAAAAAAAGTGAGATTGAAATTCTCACAAAGTGGATATACCTCAGTCCTCTTAGTTTGTGGTGTATCAGCCAGCCACTTGCTGCCACTTACATTGCGTTGTTTTATACACTGGGCCTGAGTTGTGGTTCAGTCTCCCCAAAATAAAAAGGGGGATTGAAATTCTCACAAAGTGGATATACCTCAGTCCTCTTAGTTTGTGGTGTATCAGCCAGCCACTTGCTGCCACTCACATTGCGTTTTTACACACTGGGCCTAAGTTGTGGTTCAGTCTCCCCAAAATAAAAAGGGGGATTGAAATTCTCACAAAGTGGATATACCTCAGTCCTCTTAGTTTGTGGTGTATCAGCCCGCCACTTACATTGCGTTGTTTTATACACTGTGCCTGAGTTTGGGTTCTGTGTCCAAAAAAAAGTGAAATTCAAATTCTCACAAAGTGGATATACCTCAGTCCTCTTAGTTTGTGGTGTATCAGCCCGCCACTTGCTGCCTCTCACATTGCGTTGTTTTATACACTGTGCCTGAGTTTGGGTTCTGTGTCCAAAAAAAAGTGAGATTCAAATTCTCACAAAGTGGATATACCTCAGTCCTCTTAGTTTGTGGTGTATCAGCCCGCCACTTGCTGCCACTCACATTTCGTTGTTTTATACACTGGGCCTGAGTTGTGGTTCAGTCTCCCCAAAATAAAAAGGGGGATTGAAATTCTCACAAAGTGGATATACCTCAGTCCTCTTAGTTTGTGGTGTATCAGCCAGCCACTTGCTGCCACTCACATTTCGTTGTTTTATACACTGGGCCTGAGTTGTGGTTCAGTCTCCCCAAAATAAAAAGGGAGATTTAAATTCTCAACAAGTTTATATACACCTTCTACCTTGTTTTACAGCACCATATAACGGTTGTTTTTTTGGTTACATTTTCCCAAAAATGAGGAAGTCTGGTGGAAGGGGCCGTGGGCGATCGTTGCCAGCTGGTACTGATGGTGATGGTGGTGGTGGTGGTGGTGGAGCATCTGGTGGTAGTGGGAAAAGGAAAATAGCACCTAAAGCTGGAGGTGTTGAGCCAGTGTCATCATCTGGCTACACAAGGCCTTGAAGGCTCCCTTATCTGGGAGTAGGAAAACAAGTTTTAAAGCCGGAGCAGCAGGAGGAAAAAGTTTTGGCTTTTATTGCTGACTCAGCTCCTAGCTCTTTCGCCTCCTCTTCCGAAAGTTCCAAATATAAAAGCAGCGAGTCGTCAGTGGATGCTCCCAGACAGGAACAAGACACTTCCTTGTGTCCTTCACACAAACCAAAAGTGAAGGATGCGGCAGGCGACACTGTTATGACCCCAATGGCAGAGTGTCTCAAAAGTAAATACCAAGTCTGCAAACACAAAAAACCAGCTCATAGGGCAGTGGTAACTGAGCTGACCGTATATCTAATCCTAGCACCACAAATAGCAGCAGCCGGGGAACGTGCCTACGTTGGTTCTAGATGTCTCGCGCCAGCCGGAGAACTAACTAACCCTAGAAGGGAAAAGATAGACCTTTCTTGCCTCCAGAGAAAAGACCCCAAAAGTTGGATACAAGCCCCCAACAAATAATAACGGTGAGGTAAGAAGAAAAGACAAACGTAAGAATGAACTAGATATTTAGCAAAGAGAGGCCCACTGACTAATAGCAGAATATAGTAAGATGACTTATATGGTCAGCAAAAACCCTATCAAAATTTCCACGCTGGATATTCAAGAACCCCCGAACCGTCTAACGGCCCGGGGGGAGAATACCAGCCCCCTAGAGCTTCCAGCAAAATCAGGAATCACATTTAGTACAAGCTGGACAAAAAATAAGAGCAAAGCAAAAACCAAAAAACAAAGAAGCAGGACTTAGCTTAATTTTGCAAGATCCAGGACCAGCACACAGGAGAAAACAGAAAGGAACTGATTACAACGATGCCAGGCACCAGACTGAGAATTCAGGAAGTTTATATAGCAACACCCCTGGATTAACGACCCAGGTGGGTGCCAAACTGAGGAAAGACAATCCCAGAGTCATATCACTAGTGACCACAAGAGGGAGCCAAAAAAGTCTAATTCACAACAGTACCCCCCCTTTAAGGAGGGGTCACCGAACCCTCACCAAGACCACCAGGGCGATCAGGATGAGCAGCGTGAAAGGCACGAACTAAATCGGCCGCATGCACATCAGAGGCAACCACCCAGGAATTATCCTCCTGACCATAGCCCTTCCACTTGACCAGATACTGAAGCCTCCGCCTGGAGAGACGAGAATCCAAGATCTTCTCCACCACATACTCCAACTCGCCCTCAACCAAGACCGGAGCAGGAGGCTCAACAGAAGGAACCACAGGTACAATGTACCGCCGCAACAAAGACCTATGGAACACGTTGTGAATGGCAAACGACACCGGAAGATCCAAGCGAAAGGACACAGGATTAAGGATTTCCAATATCTTGTAAGGACCGATGAAGCGAGGCTTGAATTTAGGAGAGGAGACCTTCATAGGAACAAATCGAGAAGACAGCCATACCAAATCCCCAACACGAAGTCGGGGACCCACACCGCGGCGGCGGTTGGCAAAACGCTGAGCCTTCTCCTGTGACAACTTTAAGTTGTCCACCACATGATTCCAAATCTGCTGCAACCTATCCACCACGGAATCTACCCCAGGACAGTCAGAAGGCTCCAAATGTCCCGAGGAAAAACGAGGATGGAAACCAGAGTTGCAGAAAAATGGCGAAACCAAAGTAGCGGAACTAGCCCGATTATTAAGGGCAAACTCAGCCAACGGCAAGAAGGTCACCCAATCATCCTGATCAGCAGAAACAAAACACCTCAAATAAGCCTCCAGAGTCTGATTAGTTCGCTCCGTTTGTCCATTAGTCTGAGGATGAAAGGCAGACGAAAACGACAAATCAATGCCCATCTTAGCACAAAAGGATCGCCAGAACCTGGAAACAAACTGGGATCTTCTGTCAGACACAATATTCTCAGGAATGCCGTGTAAACGAACCACATTCTGAAAGAACAAAGGAACCAGATCGGAAGAGGATGGCAGCTTAGGCAAAGATACCAAATGGACCATCTTGGAAAAGCGATCACATACCACCCAGATGACAGACATGCCCTGAGACACCGGAAGATCTGAAATGAAATCCATGGAAATGTGTGTCCAAGGCCTCTTCGGGACAGGCAAGGGCAAGAGCAACCCGCTGGCACGAGAACAGCAAGGCTTAGCTCGAGCACAAGTCCCACAGGACTGCACAAAAGACCGCACATCCCGTGACAAGGAAGGCCACCAAAAGGACCTAGCCACCAAATCTCTGGTGCCAAAAATTCCCGGATGCCCTGCCAACACCGAGGAATGAACCTCGGAAATGACTCTGCTGGTCCACTTATCAGGAACAAACAGTCTGTCAGGTGGACAAGAGTCAAGTCTACCAGCCTGAAATCTCTGCAACACACGTCACAAATCCGGAGAAATGGCTGACAAAATAACTCCCTCTTTAAGAATACCAACTGGTTCTGCGACTCCAGGAGAGTCAGGCACAAAGCTCCTTGAAAGAGCATCAGCCTTCACATTCTTTGAACCTGGTAAATACGAGACCACAAAGTCAAAACGGGAGCAAAACAATGACCAACGGGCCTGTCTAGGATTCAGGCATTTAGCAGACTCGAGATACATCAGATTTTTGTGATCAGTCAAGACCACCACACGATGCTTAGCACCCTCGAGCCAATGACGCTACTCCTCAAATGCCCACTTCATGGCCAACAACTCCCGATTGCCAACATCATAATTCCGCTCAGCAGGCGAAAACTTCCTAGAGAAAAAAGCACATGGTCTCATTACACAGCAACCAGGGCCTCTCTGCGACAAAACGGCCCCTGCCCCAATCTCAGAAGCATCCACTTCAACCTGAAAGGGAAGTGAGACATCAGGCTGGCACAAAACAGGCGCCGAAGTAAACCGGCGCTTCAACTCTTGGAAAGCTTCCACGGCTGCAGGAGCCCAGTTAGAAACATCTGAACCTTTCTTGGTCATATCCGTCAAAGGTTTAACAACGCTAGAAAAGTTAGCGATAAAACGACGGTAGAAGTTAGCAAAACCCAAGAACTTCTGAAGACTCTTAACTGATGTGGGTTGAGTCCAATCATGAATAGCTCGGACCTTGACTGGGTCCATCTCCAACGCAGAAGGGGAAAAAATAAAACCCAAAAAGGGAACCTTCTGTACTCCAAAGAGACACTTTGAGCCCTTAACAAACAAAGCATTCTCACGCAAAACCTGAAACACCATCCTGACCTGCTCCACATGCCAGTCCCAATCATCAGAAAAAAACAGAATATCATCCAGATAAACAATCATAAATTCATCCAGATACTTCCGGAAAATATCATGCATAAAGGACTGAAACACTGAAGGAGCATTAGAGAGCCCAAAAGGCATCACCAAGTACTCAAAATGACCTTCGGGCGTATTAAATGCAGTTTTCCATTCATCTCCTTGCTTAATGCGCACAAGGTTGTACGCACCACGAAGATCTATCTTGGTGAACCACTTGGCACCTTTAATCCGGGCAAACAAGTCCGACAAACAGAGGCAAAGGATACTGAAATTTAACAGTGATTTTATTCAGAAGCCGATAGTCAATACAAGGTCTCAAAGATCCGTCCTTCTTGGCCACAAAAAAGAATCCCGCACCAAGAGGGGAAGAGGATGGACGGATATTCCCCTTCTCCAGAGATTCCTTGATATACGAACGCATTGCGGTATGCTCAGGTACAGACAGATTAAATAATCTTCCCTTAGGAAATTTACTACCTGGAATCAAATCTATAGCGCAGTCACAGTCCCTATGAGGAGGCAGAGCACTGGACCTGGACTCGCTGAATACATCCTGATAATCAGACAAATACTCAGGAACTTCCGAAGGAGTAGAGGAAGCAATAGACACCGGCGGGGAATCACCATGAATTCCCTGACAGCCCCAACTTGACACAGACATTGCCTTCCAATCCAAGACTGGATTATGGGTCTGTAACCATGACAGACCCAAAACGACCAAATCATGCATTTTATGCAGAACAAGAAAACGAATCACCTCCCGATGTTCAGGAGTCATGCACATGGTTACCTGTGTCCAAAACTGCGGTTTATTTTCCGCCAATGGCGTAGCATCGATACCTCTAAGAGGGATAGGATTTATCAACGGCTCAAGAACAAAACCACAGCGCTTGGCAAATGACAGATCCATAAACTCAGGGCAGCACCTGAATCCACAAACGCCATAACAGGGTAGGAGGACAATGAGCAAATTAAAGTCACAGACAAAATAAATTTAGGTTGCAAATTACCAATGGCGACAGGACTAACAACCCTTGTTAGGCGTTTAGAGCATGCTGATATAACATGTGTAGAATCACCACAGTAAAAACACAACCCATTCTGGCGTCTATGATTTTTCCATTCATTTCTAGTCTGAATTTTACCACATTGCATTAAATCAGGTGTTTGTTCAGACAACACCACCAGAGGATTAGCTGTCATGAATCCCCAATGGCTAGGGATAGCACAGGATTAGCAAAGTATAATAAATATCGGACGAGCTCTAGGGTGATGGAACCTGGGCTGACCGCTGCCCTACGCCTGACAAACGCAACTAGAGATAGCCAGGGAGCGTGCCTACGTTGGTTCTAGACGCCACGCACCAGCCTAAGAGCTAACTAGTACTGCAGAGGAAACAAAGACCTCACTTGCCTCCAGAGGAATTAACCCCAAAGATATAGTTGCCCCCCACATGTATTGACGGTGAAATGAGAGGAAGGCACACACATATAGAGATGATGTATATAGCTTTAGCAAATAGAGGCCCGCTGAAAACTAGAAAGCAGAATGACACAAAAGGGGACTGAGCGGTCAGCAAAAAACCCTAATCAAAAAAACCATCCTGAGATTACAAGAACCCATGTGCCAACTCATGGCACATGGGGAGAACCTCAGTCCACTAGAGCAACCAGCTAACAAAGAGACATTCTAAGCAAGCTGGACAAAAAACCAAACAACTGAAAATCAGCACTTAGCTTATCCTGAAAGATCTGGGAGCAGGTAGGCAGGAACCAAACAGAGCACATCTGAACACATTGATAGCCGGCAAGGGAAATGACAGAAAGGCCAGGTAAAATAGGAAACACCCAGCCTCTGATGGACAGATGGAAACCAAAGGCCGCAACCCACCAAAGTCACCCAGTACCAGCAGTAACCACCAGAGGGAGCCCGCAAACAGAATCCACAACAGTACCCCCCCTTGAGGAGGGGTCACCGAACCCTCACGAGAACCCCCAGGGCGATCAGGGTGAGCTCTATGGAAGGCGCGGACAAAATCAGTCGCATGAACATCGGAGGCGACCACCCAGGAATTGTCCTCCTGACCATAACCCTTCCACTTAACCAAATACTGGAGTTTGCGTCTGGAAACACGAGAATCCAAGATCTTTTCAACAACATACTCCAATTCTCCCTCCACCAGCACCGGAGCAGGAGGCTCGACCGAAGGAACAACAGGCACCTCATACCTCCGCAACAACGACCGATGGAACACATTATGAATAGCGAACGATGCTGGGAGATCCAAACGGAAAGATACAGGGTTAAGAATCTCCGAGATCCTATAAGGACCGATGAACCGAGGCTTGAACTTAGGAGAAGAGACCTTCATAGGGACAAAACGAGAAGACAACCACACCAAGTCCCCAACAACGAAATCTTCTGGACTCCGAAGAGACACTTTGAGCCCTTCACAAACAGAGAATTGGCCCGCAAAACCTGAAACACCTTCCTGACCTGTAGAACATGAGACTCCCAGTCATCAGAAAACACCAAAATATCATCCAAATACACAATCATAAACTTATCCAGATATTCACGGAAAATATTGTGCATAAAGGACTGAAAGACTGACGGAGCATTGGAGAGTCCAAAAGGCATTACCAAATACTCAAAATGGCCCTCAGGCGTATTAAATGCGGTTTTCCACTCATCACCCTGTTTTATCCGCACCAGATTATACGCACCACGAAGATCTATTTTAGTGAACCACCTAGCCCCCTTAATGCGAGCAAACAAATCAGTAAATAATGGCAATGGATACTGGTATTTGACTGTAATCTTATTCAGAAGGCGATAATCTATACAAGGCCTCAGGGAACCATCTTTTTTTGCCACGAAAAAAAAAACCTGCTCCCAGAGGGGACGAAGATGGACGAATATGTCCCTTTTCCAAGGACTCCTTAATATAATTCCGCATAGCAGTATGCTCTGGCAGTGACAGATTAAATAAACGACCCTTAGGGAACTTACTGCCAGGAATCAATTCTATAGCACAGTCACACTCTCTATGGGGAGGGAGCGAATTGAGCTAAGGCTCCTCAAAAACATCCCTATAATCCGACAAAAACGCAGGGATCTCCGAAGGAGTAGATGAAGCGATAGAAATCGGATGTGCATCATCATGAACCCCCTGACATCCCCAGCTTAGCACAGACATTGTTTTCCAGTCCAGGACAGGATTATGAGTTTGTAACCATGGCAGACCAAGCACTAGTACATCATGTAAATTATACAGTACAAGGAAGCGAATCACCTCCTGATGAACGGGAGTCATGCGCATGGTCACTTGTGTCCAATACTGCGGTTTATTCATAGCCAATGGTGTAGAATCAATTCCTTTCAGAGGAATAGGAACTTCCAGAGGCTCTAGACTAAAACCGCAGCGTTTAGCAAATGACCAATCCATAAGACTCAGGGCAGCGCCTGAATCCACATAGGCATCGACGGAAATGGAAGACAGTGAAAAAATCAGAGTCACAGACAAAATGAACTTAGACTGCAGAGTATCAATGGCAAAAGATTTATCAACCCTTTTTGTGCGTTTAGAGCATGCTGATATAACATGAGCTGAATCACCACAATAAAAACACAAACCATTTTTCCGCCTATAACTTTGCCGTTCACTTCTGGACTGAATTCTATCACATTGCATAGTCTCAGGTGCCTGTTCAGAAGACACCGCCAACTGGTGCACGGGTTTGCGCTCCCGTAAACGCCGATCAATCTGAATGGCCATAGCCATAGACTCATTCAGACCTGTAGGCGCAGGGAACCCCACCATAATATCCTTAATGGCCTCAGAAAGACCATTTCTGAAGTTTGCAGCCAGGGCGCACTCATTCCACTGAGTAAGCACCGACCATTTCCGAAATTTCTGACAATATATTTCCGCTTCATCATGCCCCTGAGAGAGGGCTAATAAAGCCTTTTCAGCCTGAATCTTTAGGTTAGGTTCCTCATAGAGCAATCCCAATGCCAGAAAAAACGCATCCACACTGAGCAATGCAGGATCCCCTGGTGCCAATGCAAATGCCCAATTCTGAGGGTCGCCCCGTAGGAACGATATAACAATCTTGACCTGTTGAGCAGGGTCTCCAGAGGAGCGAGATTTCAAAGAGAGAAACAATTTACAATTGTTCCTGAAATTCAGGAAGGTAGATCTATCTCCAGAAAAACACTCTGGAATAGGAATTCTAGGTTCAGACATGGGAGTGTGAACAACGAAATCCTGTATGTTTTGAACCTTTGCCGCGAGATTACTCAGGCTGGAAGCCAAACTCTGGACATCCATGATAAACAGCTAAGATCAGAGCCATTCAAGGGTTAAGAGGAGGTAAGAAGCAGCTAGACAGCAATTAAGGGCTGGGCAGCAAAACTCTGAAGGAAAAAAAAAAAAATTTCCCTTGAACACTTCTATATCTCCTGCTTCAGCCCAAACAATTAACACTTTGTGGGCCGGCTATACTGTCATGAATCCCCAATGGCTAGGGATAGCACAGGATTAGCAAAGTATAATAAATATCGGACGAGCTCTAGGGTGATGGAACCTGGGCTGACCGCTGCCCTACGCCTGACAAACGCAACTAGAGATAGCCAGGGAGCGTGCCTACGTTGGTTCTAGACGCCACGCACCAGCCTAAGAGCTAACTAGTACTGCAGAGGAAACAAAGACCTCACTTGCCTCCAGAGGAATTAACCCCAAAGATATAGTTGCCCCCCACATGTATTGATGGTGAAATGAGAGGAAGGCACACACATAGAGATGATGTATATAGCTTTAGCAAATAGAGGCCCGCTGAAAACTAGAAAGCAGAATGACACAAAAGGGGACTGAGCGGTCAGCAAAAAACCCTAATCAAAAAAACCATCCTGAGATTACAAGAACCCATGTGCCAACTCATGGCACATGGGGAGAACCTCAGTCCACTAGAGCAACCAGCTAACAAAGAGACATTCTAAGCAAGCTGGACAAAAAAACAAACAACTGAAAATCAGCACTTAGCTTATCCTGAAAGATCTGGGAGCAGGTAGGCAGGAACCAAACAGAGCACATCTGAACACATTGATAGCCGGCAAGGGAAATGACAGAAAGGCCAGGTAAAATAGGAAACACCCAGCCTCTGATGGACAGATGGAAACCAAAGGCCGCAACCCACCAAAGTCACCCAGTACCAGCAGTAACCACCAGAGGGAGCCCGCAAACAGAATCCACAACAATTAGCGGCTTTGCGCTCCCGCAAACGCCGGTCAATTTGAATAGCCAGCGCCATGGAATCATTCAGACTTGTAGGAATGGAGAAACCCACCATCACATTCTTAATGGCTTCAGAAAGGCCATTTCTGAAATTTGTGGCCAGAGTACACTCATTCCACTGAGTAAGCACGGACCATTTCCGAAATTTTTGGCAGTACACTTCAGCTTCATCCTGGCCCTGAGAAATAGCCAGCAAGGCTTTTTCTGCCTGAATTTCAAGATTGGGTTCCTCGTAAAGCAATCCGAGCGCCAGAAAAAACGCATCAATATTTGCCAATGCCGCATCTCCTGGCGCTAGCGAGAAAGCCCAATCCTGAGGGTCGCCCCGTAAGAAAGAGATAACAATTTTAACTTGCTGAGCTGAGTCTCCAGATGAACGGGGTCTCAGAGATAGAAAAAATTTACATTTATTCCTGAAATTCCTAAACTTAAATCGGTCTCCAGAGAACAGTTCAGGAATAGGTATTTTAGGTTCAGACATAGGACTACTGGTAACAAAATCTTGTATGCCCTGCACACGAGCAGCAAGCTGATCTACACTTGTAATCAAGGTCTGGACATTCATGTCTGCAGCAAGCTCAAGCCACTCAGAGGTAAAGGGGAGGAAGAAAGAGAGGAGAAAAAAAAAAAAAAAAAACTCAGAATTTCCTTTCTTATTATCCCACTTCTGCAATGCATTAAACATTCAACTTTGGGCCTGGCATACTGTTATGACCCCAATGGCAGAGGGTCTCAAAAGTAAATACCAAGTCTGCAAACACAAAAAGCAGCTCATAGGGCAGTGGTAACTGAGCTGACCGTATATCTAATCCTAGCACCACAAATAGCAGCAGCCGGGGAACGTGCCTACGTTGGTTCTAGACGTCTCGCGCCAGCCGGAGAACTAACTAACCCTAGAAGGGAAAAGATAGACCTTTCTTGCCTCCAGAGAAAAGACCCCAAAAGTTGGATACAAGCCCCCAACAAATAATAACGCTGAGGTAAGAAGAAAAGACAAACGTAAGAATGAACTAGATATTTAGCAAAGAGAGGCCCACTGACTAATAGCAGAATATAGTAAGATGACTTATACGGTCAGCAAAAACCCTATCAAAATTTCCACGCTGGATATTCAAGAACCCCCGAACCGTCTAACGGCCCGGGGGGAGAATACCAGCCCCCTAGAGCTTCCAGCAAAATCAGGAATCACATTTAGTACAAGCTGGACAAAAAATAAGAGCAAAGCAAAAACCAAAAAACAAGAAGCAGGACTTAGCTTAATTTTGCAAGATCCAGGACCAGCAGACAGGAGCAAACAGAAAGGAACTGATTACAACAATGCCAGGCACCAGACTGAGAATTCAGGAAGTTTATATAGCAACACCCATGGACTAACGACCCAGGTGGGTGCCAAACTGAGGAAAGACAATCTCAGAGTCATATCACTAGTGACCACAAGAGGGAGCCAAAAAAGTCTAATTCACAACACGACACTACAGTTTACTCCATGGAGCTCTTTACACATACCGAGCCTGGGTTAGAAAGGGAAATTGTTAACAGTAGGGTTGAGCGAAACGGGTCGGCAATTTTCAGAAGTCGCTGACTTTTGGCAAAGTTGGGTTTCATGAAACCAAACCCGACTCCTGTGTGGGGTCGGCCATGAAGTCGGCGATCTTCTGAATCTGGAATCGGAATTCCGATACCGATTCCCGATATGTTTAAGATATCGGGAATTGGTATCGGAATTCAGATTTAAGTGTAAAATAAAGAATTAAAATAAAAAATATCGCTATACTTACCCTCTGACGGGCCCTGGTACTAACCGGGAACCTTCCTTCCTTAGAATCAGCCTTCCATGACCTTGCGGTGACGTCACGGTGACGTCGCGGCTTGTGATTGGTCCGAGGCCGCCCATGTGACCGCTCGCGTGAGCGGTCACATGGGTGGCCGCGGACCAATCACAAGCCGCAACGTCACCGTGACGTCACCGAAGGTCCTTGAAGGGCTGATTCTTAGGAAGGAAGGCTGCCGGAAAGAAGCCGAGGGTGAGTATATACCTATTAGGTATATACTCACCCTCGGACATGCCCTGCTTCTTTCCGGCAGCCTTCCTTCCTAAGAATCAGCCCTTCAAGGACCTTCGGTGACGTCACGGTGACGTCGCGGCTTGTGATTGGTCCGCGGCCACCCATGTGACCGCTCGCGCGAGCGGTCACATGGGCGGCCTCGGACCAATCACAAGCCGCGACGTCACCGTGACGTCACCGTGACGTCACCGCAAGGTCATGGAAGGCTGATTCTAAGGAAGGAAGGTTCCCGGTTAGTACCAGGGCCCGTCAGAGGGTAAGTATAGCGATATTTTTTATTTTAATTCTTTATTTTACACTTAAATATGGATCCCAGGGCCTGAAGGAGAGTTTCCGCTCCTTCAGACCCTGTGAACCATTGGAAACCCAATGCACTGCATTGGGTTTCGAGTTTCGGCCGACCCCGACCCCGACTTTTTTATAGGATCGGCCGATTTCACTCGACCCGACTTTTGAAAAAGTCGGGTTTCGTGAAACCCGACCCGATCCTATAAAAGTAAAGGTCGCTCAACCCTAGTTAACAGCCCATTACAAGATGATTCGGACATGGAGTGCACAGATGCACAGCCACAGCTAGATTATTATGCTGTTCCATTGACTCAGATCACTACATTGCCCTCGCAATCTACTGAGCCAGAATCTGACCCTGATGAGACTATGGTGCCCCGTCCCGAACGCTATAGCACCTTACACGGTGACACAGAGGAAGGTGCACATGACATTGAAGAGGAGGTGATAGATGACCCAGTTGTTGACCCAGATTGGCAGCCATTGGGGGAAGAGGGTGCCGGCGCCAGTAGCTCAGAAGCGGAGGAGGATGATCCGCAGCAGCCATCTACATCGCAACAGCTGTCATCTGGCAGGCCCGTTTCAGGCCAAACACGTTTGTCAAAAACAAAAACAGTTTTAGGACAGCGTGGCCATCCGGTGAAAGTAGCACCACGTGCAATGCCTGAAAATGTTATCCATAGTAGGAAGAGTGCAGTGTGGCAATTTTTTAACCAAGATCCGAATGATCAGTCAAAAGTTTTCTGTAAGAAAAGCTCAAAGACCTTTAGCAGAGGGAAGAATCTCCAAAATTTATATACAACGTGCATGTGTAGACATTTAACCAGCATGCACTTGCAAGCCTGGACTAACTACCAATCGTCCCGTACCGTTGGTGCACCTGCTCAGAATGAAGGTAGTCAGCAATGCTACATTGCTTCCCTCACTGTAAGCCCACCGGTTAGGACACCACCAGCAGCAAATGTGGTGGTATCGTCGCAAGGCCAAAGCAGTCAGGGAATCACAAGGTTCTTGGTAGGAAACACTGTATGTAGGCCAACATCAAGAATACCATCACCAACCCTCTCTCAATCTGCCATGTCCACCACCACCCCCCCACTAGTTTCACCAAATGCAGCTCTCCAGTCCAGCTCACCCTACAAGAGACTCTCATTAGGAAATGGAAGTACTCATCCTCTCATCCACGTACACAGGGTTTGAATGCGCACATTGCTAGACTAATCTCATTAAAGATGATGCCCTACCGGTTGGTTGAAAGCAAAGCTTTCAAAGCCCTGATGGCCTATGCAGTACCACGCTGTGACCTACCCAGTCATCACTTCTTTGCGAGAAAAGCTATCCCAGCCCTCCACCAGCATGTCAAAGACTGCATTCTCCATGCACTGAGGCAATCAGTTAGTAGAAAGCTGCACCTCACATCAGATGTATGGACCAGTAGGCATGGCCAGGGATGTTACGTGTCCATCACGGCACACTGGGTTAATGTGGTGGATGCAGGGTCCACAGGGGACAGCCATAGTGGGACAGTTCTGCCTAGCCCACGGTCTAGGAAACAGTTGGCTGTAGGCGTTCGCCACCCCTCCTCCTACTCCTCCAGAAGCGAAAGATCGTCCACAGAGCACAGTCGCACGACCACTCCATCCGCAGCTGCCAGTGTTGCACACGAGGTGTCCCATTATGGAACAGCTAGTGGTAAGCGTCAGCAGGCTGTGTTGGAAAATAAGTGTTTGGGCAACAACAGACACACCGCGGAAGTACTGGCTGAGTACTTGCAGCAAGAAACTCAGTCATGGCTGGGCAGTGTACATCTTGAGGCAGGCAAGGTAGTCAGTGATAACGGAAGGAATTTTATGGCTGCCATAGCCCTTTCAGAACTGAAACACATACCTTGCCTGGCTCACACCTTGAACCTGGTGGTGCAGTGCTTCCTGAAAAATTATCCGGGGTTACCAGCCCTGCTCCTGAAGGTGCGAAGACTTTGCTCGCACATCCGCCGGTCGCCCGTACACTCCAGCCGTATGCTGAACCATCAGCGATCGCTGAATCTTCCCCAGCACCACCTAATAATTGATGTTGCAACAAGGTGGAACTCCACAGTGCACATGCTTCAGAGGCTGTGCGAAAAGAGGTGTGCTGTAATTTATTTGTGGGAGGATACACATACACGGGCAGGCAGTTGGATGGCAGACATGGAGTTGTCTGGTGTGCAGTGGTCGAAGCTACAAGGCCTCTGTCAATCCTTCAGTGTTTTGAGGAATGCACACAGCTGGTAAGTGCAGACGACACCATCATAAGCATGAGCATCCCACTAATGCATCTACTGATGCAAAGTTTGACGCACATTAAGGAGCAGGCATCTGCAGCCGAGGAGGAGGGAAGCCTTGATGACAGTCAGCCATTGTCTGCTCAGGGAACTCTCCAGGACGAGGTGGTGGACGAAGAGGAGGAGGAGGATGATGGGGACAAATATTTATGGGAGGAGGATGCTTCTCAGGGGGCAATAGAAACTGGTGGCATTGCAAGGTCAGGTACAGGGTTTTTGCATGACACAAGTGATGTTGATTTGCAAGAAAGTGCTCCTCAACCCAGCACAAGCAGTGAATTGACACCTGGAACTTTGGCCCACATGGCTGAGTATGCCTTGCGTATCCTAAAAAGGGACCCCCGCATTATCAAAATGATGACCGATGACGATTACTGGTTGGCCTGCCTCCTGGATCCACGATATAAAGGAATATTACAAAATATCATGCCACATGAGAACCTTGAGCAAATATTGGCTACCAAACAAGCAACTCTTGTAGAACGTTTGGTTCAGGCATTCCCTGCACACAGCGGTGGTGATGGTTCTCACACGAGCTGTAGGGGGCAACATGGCAGAGGTGTTAGAAGTGCACAAATCCGAAGTGGAGATGGACAGAGGGGTTTTATGACCAGGTTGTGGAGTGATTTCGCAATGACCGCAGACACGACAGGTACTGCTGCATCGATTCAAAGTGACAGGAGACAGCATTTGTCCAGTATGGTTGCGAACTACTTTTCCACCCTTATGGATGTTCTCCCTCACAGGTCATTCCCCTTTGAATATTGGGCATCTAAAATAGACACTTGGCCTGAATTGGCAGAATATGCATTACAGGAGCTCGCTTGCCCAGCTGCTAGTGTGCTACCAGAAAGAGTCTTCAGTGCTGCTGGTTCAATACTGACCGAAAAAAGGACACGTCTGGCTACCCGAAATGTTGATGATCTAACCTTCATTAAAATGAACCAATCATGGATTTCAAATTATTTTGCCCCACCTTCCCCTGCTGACACGTAGCTTGTCTGAAAAATGTCTTGCTTTTGGCCTCCTCTTACTGACCTCCAATTCCTCCATTTGCAGCTGCTGAATGTCCACCATAGGCCATTTTTATACCTCCCTAAATGGGCTGACTCCCCCCACAGGGCTGTGGTCACCACTTGGCGCAAGCACCCGTGCGAGTGCCGTTTGCCTGGACAGGTGGGTGTGCCCACTCTTGGGCGACGGCACTGGCACAGGGTCCCTCATAGTACAATGAAGTGTCTCTGACGGTGGTGTGCACAACCAACGTCAGACACACCATCGTAATATGAGGGGCCCTGTGCCAGTACCGCCGCCCACGAGAGAGTGTTCCTCCCATCTCAAACAGTGCTCTACCACTTGCAAAACTTACCTCTCCCTGCTCCACCACTGTGTAGTCTGTGCAGTTAAATCCTTCAATGGCACTGCCAATACAAATTTGTTGAAATGATAGATGATAGTAAAAATATACAGGGGCCCTGGCCTCCATTTAGACCAGTTAATACTTTACGCCAACTACCACTGTCTGCTACTCAGCAGAGGAGCCCACCACTGTACCTAGCTATGCCACCTGTTTATTTATGAACATTTTTTTGGCAGACATTTAGCCTACTTACTTATTTGGGCCTAGTAACTGTGTCAGCCAGTCCTTACAGTTGTCCTCCACTGAACAAAGCTATGCCGCCTGTGTACTCCTGTTACCAATTTTGAACTGCATTTAGCCTACTTTTTTATTTAAGGCCTACTACCTGTGTCTGTCTGCACCACTCCTTATAGTTGTCCTCCACTGAACAAAGCAATGCTGCCTGTGTACTCCTGTTACAAATTTTGAACTGCATTTAGCCTACATACTTATTTGGGCCTAGTAACTGTGCCAGCCAGTCCTTACAGTTGTCCTCCACTGAACAAAGCTATGCTGCCTGTGTACACCTGTTACCAATTTTGAACTGCATTTAGCCTACTTTTTTATTTTAGGCCTACTACCTGTGTCTGTCTGCGCCACTCCTTACAGTTGTTCTCCACTGAGAAAAGCAATGCCGCCTGTGTACTCCTGTTACAAATTTTGAACTGCATTTAGCCTACTTACTTATTTGGGCCTAGTAACTGTGTCAGCCAGTCCTTACAGTTGTCCTCCACTGAACAAAGCTATGCCTCCTTGTACTCCTGTTACCAATTTTGAACTGCATTTAGCCTACTTACTTATTTGGGCCTAGTAACTGTGTCAGCCAGTCCTTACAGTTGTCCTCCACTGAACAAAGCTATGCCGCCTGTGTACTCCTGTTACCAATTTTGAACTGCATTTAGCCTCCTTTTTTATTTTAGGCCTACTACTTGTGTCTGTCTGCGCCACTTCTTACAGTTGTCCTCCACTGAACAAAGCAATGCCGCCTGTGTACACCTGTTACTAATTTTGAACTGCATTTAGCCTACTTACTTATTTGGGCCTAGTAACTGTGTCAGCCAGTCCTTACAGTTGTCCTCCACTGAACAAAGCTATGCCGCCTGTGTACTCATGTTACCAATTTTGAACTGCTTTTAGCCTACTTTTTTATTTTGGCCCTATAGCTGTGTTTCCTCCTCATCCTGCCCATTGCCCAGCCACTGCTAGATGAGTCTGCTGGTACATTGACCCAGACCACTACATTCCCCTTGCACTCTACACAGCCAGAATCTGACCCTGCTGAAAGTCAGGTTCTCCTTCCCGCATACTATACCACCTTACACGGGGACAAAAAGGAAGGTGCAGATGAAAGTGCAGGTTCCTTCATCAGGTGGGGGGAGCATACTCGTTGGCACTGGCACAGGGCCCCTCATAGTACGCAAAAGTGTCTCTGGCAGTGGGAGGCGCCGCCCGCCATCAAACACACTGCCGTAATATGAGGGGCCCTGTGCCAGTGCCAACTAGTGGGCCCCCCTGCTTGCTCAGGATCACAGCACTTGCAAAGTTGAAATACTTACCTCTCCCTGCTCCACCGCCGTGACGTATTCCGCGTTTCCTGGGCCCACGAAAATTTTGAGCCAGCCCTACCCCCCACAACTTTAGCCAAATGACCCCCAGTTTTCAATGCCTAACTATTATTATAAAGTAAATTAAGATTGACAAGCTTAAGTATTAAGACTTGATGTTTTGGGCATTAAAATGGGCACTGTAGGTGTTTTCCTGTCCTCCACTCACTGCCGACTTTGATTCCCCATTGACTTGCATTGGGTTTCGTGTTTCAGTCGGCCCTCGACTTTACGCAATAATCGGCCGATTTCACCCGACCCGACTTTTGAGAAAGTCGGGTTTCGCGAAACCCGACTCGATCCTAAAAAAGTAAAAGTCGCTCAACTCTAGTGTTTCACATCAGATAGCATAAGTCGCTTGATAAATGAGTGTCTATATGTTTTGTTCTGGCCTCTGACCATTAAAAGTGCTGCCCCTCCATTATTTATGTCATCCTCTATATAGAGCATAACAAATTATTTGCACCTTACATGCTGCAATCCAGTGAAGAGTAGTGTTGAGCATTCCGATACCGCAAGTATCGGGTATCGGCCGATATTTGCTGTATCGGAATTCCGATACCGAGATCCGATACTTTTGTGGTATCGGGTATCGGTATCGAAACAACATTAATGTGTAAAAGAAAGAATTAAAATAAAAAATATTGATATACTCACCTCTCCGACGCAGCCTGCACCTTACCGAGGGAACCGGCAGCCTTCTTTGCTTAAAATGCGCGCGTTTACTGCCTTCCGTGACGTCACGGCTTGTGATTGGTCGCGTGCCGCCCATGTGGCCGCGACGCGACCAATCACAGCAAGCCGTGATGTAATTTCCAGGTCCTGAATGCCTAATTCTAGGCATTCAGGATTTGAAAATTACGTTACGGCTTGTGATTGGTCGCGTCGCGGTCACATGGACGACGCGACCAATCACAAGCCGTGACGTCACGGGAGGCAGGAAACGCGCACATTTTAAAATTACGTCATGGCTTGTGATTGGTTGCGTGCCGCCCATGTGACCGTGACGCGACCAATCACAGCAAGCCGTGACGTAATTTTCAGGTCCTGAATGCTGAATTCTAGGCATTCAGGATTTGAAAATTACGTTACGGCTTGTGATTGGTCGCGTCGCGGTCACATGGGCGACGCGACCAATCATGTTGTGTCCATAAATACTGAAAAGAAATGTGGCACTCACCCCAATGCACTGCCAAATAATTGTCCTTTATTCGTCTTTAAAATCAAACAAACGTCATGCGGAGAGGCGGCGGGGGTCGGGAGACGGTGTGAGGAGGAAAGGAAAGGATGACGGCCGTTTCGCGCCGATGCGCTTCCACGGGTCCACAGGGTCCACACACAGGTGTGTGTGGACCTGTGGAAGCGCATCGGCGCGAAACGGCCGTCGTCCTTTCCTTTCCTCCTCACACCGTCTCCCGACCCCCGCCGCCTCTCCGCATGACGTTTGTTTGATTTTAAAGACGAATAAAGGACAATTATTTGGCAGTGCATTGGGGTGAGTGCCACATTTCTTTTCAGTATTTATGGACATTTGCCGCTATTTCATGTTGAGCACCCCCCTTCATGCCTGCGTTTTTTGCTAAATGAGACCAAAACGAACTCTGGTGCTAACTTAAAAGAAAAAGTCTGTATCAACACAGCCTAGTGCCGTCCGCACACCTTATAACTTTTGTCCAATCATGTTGTGAATTAGACTTTTTTGCTCCCTCTTGTGGTCACTAGTGGTATGACACTGGGATTGTCTTTTTTTCTGTTTGGCACTCACCTGGGTCGTTAGTCCAGGGGTGTCGCTATATTAACTTCCTGGATCCTTAGTCCAGTGCCTGGCATCGTTGTAATCAGATCCTTCTGTTGCTCCTGTCTGCTGGTCCTGGCTCTTGCACAATTAAGCTAAGTCTTGCTTCTTTGTTTTTTGAGTTACTTGCTTTGCTACTATTTTTGTCCAGCTTGTACTAAATGTGATTTCTGACCTTGCTGGAAGCTCTAGGGGGCTGGTGTTCTCCCCCCGGCCGTTAGACGGTTCGGGGGTTCTTGAATATCCAGCGTGGATATTTTAATAGGGTTTTTGCTGACCATATAAGTCATCTTACTATATTCTGCTATTAGCTAGTGGGCCTCTCTTTGCTAAATACCTAGCTCATTCTTATGTTTGTCTTTTCCTCTTACCTCACCGTTATTATTTGTTGGGGGCTTGTATCCAACTTTTGGGGTCTTTTCTCTGGAGGCAAGAAAGGTCTTTCTTTTCCCTTCTAGGGTTAGTTAGTTCTCCGGCTGGCGCGAGATGTCTAGAACCAACGTAGGCACGTTCCCCGGCTACTTCTATTTGTGGTGCTAGGATTAGATATATGGTCAGCCCAGTTACCACTGCCCTATGAGCTGGTTTTTTGTGTTTGCAGACTTGGTATTGATTCCTGAGACCCTCTGCCATTGGGGTCATAACAGTATGCCAGGCCAACATTGAATGTTTAATGCATTGCAGAAGTGGGATATAAGAAAGGAAATTCTGAATTTTTTTTTTTTTTCCTCTCTTCCTCCCCTTTACCTCTGAGTGGCTTGAGCTTGCTGCAGACATGAATGTCCAGACCTTTATTACAAGTGTGGACCAGCTTGCTGCTCGTGTGCAAAGCATACAAGATTTTGTTACCAGTAGTCCTATGTCTGAACCTAAAATACCTATTCCTGAACTGTTTTCTGGAGACCGATTTAAGTTTAGGAATTTCAGGGATAATTGTAAATTGTTTCTATCTCTGAGACCCCGTTCATCTGGAGACTCAGTTCAGCAAGTTAAAATTGTTATCTCTTTTTTACGGGGCGAACCTCAGGATTGGGCCTTCTCGCTAGCGCCAGGAGATCCGGCATTGGCAAATATTGATGCGTTTTTTCTGGCGCTCGGATTGCTTTACGAGGAACCCAATCTTGAGGTTCAGGCAGAAAAAGCCTTGCTGGCTATTTCTCAGGGCCAGGATGAAGCTGAAGTGTATTGTCAAAAATTTCGGAAATGGTCCGTGCTTACTCAGTGGAATGAGTGTGCTCTGGCCGCAAACTTCAGAAATGGCCTTTCTGAAGCCATTAAGAATGTGATGGTGGGTTTCTCCATTCCTACAAGTCTGAATGATTCCATGGCGCTGGCTATTCAAATTAACCGGCGTTTGTGGGAGCGCAAAACCGCTAATCCTCTGGTGGTGTTGTCTAAACAAACACCTGATTTGATGCAATGTGATAGAATTCAGACCAGAAATGAGCGGAAAAATCATAGACGTCAGAATGGGTTGTGTTTTTACTGTGGTGATTCTACACATGTTATATCAGCATGCTCTAAACGCCTAACAAGGGTTGTTAGTCCTGTCGCCATTGGTAATTTGCAACCGAAATTTATTTTGTCTGTGACTTTAATTTGCTCATTGTCCTCTTACCCTGTTATGGCGTTTGTGGATTCAGGTGCTGCCCTGAGTCTTATGGATCTGTCATTTGCCAAGCGCTGTGGTTTTGTACTTGAGCCTTTGGTTAATCCTATCCCTCTGAGGGGTATTGATGCTACGCCATTGGCGGAAAATAAACCGCAGTTTTGGACGCAGGTAACCATGTGCATGACTCCTGAACATCGGGAGGTGATTCATTTTCTTGTTCTGCATAAAAAGCATGATTTGGTCGTTTTGGGTTTGCCATGGTTACAGACTCATAATCCAGTCTTGCATTGGAAGGCAATGTCTGTGTCAAGTTGGGGCTGTCAGGGTATTCATGGTGATTCCCCGCCGGTGTCTATTGCTTCCTCTACTCCTTCGGAAGTTCCTGAGTATTTGTCTGATTATCAGGATGTGTTCAGCGAGTCCAGGTCCAGTGTTCTGCCTCCTCATAGGGACTGTGACTGTGCCATAGATTTGATTCCAGGTAGCAAATTTCCTAAGGGAAGACTATTTAATCTGTCTGTACCTGAGCATACCGCAATGCGTTCGTATATCAAGGAATCTCTGGAGAAGGGGCATATCCGTCCTTCCTCTTCCCCTCTTGGTGCGGGATTCTTTTTTGTGGCCAAGAAGGATGGATCTTTGAGACCTTGTATTGACTATCGGCTATTGAATAAAATCACTGCTAAATTTCAGTATCCTTTGCCTCTGTTGTCAGACTTGTTTGCCCGAATTAAAGGTGCCAAGTGGTTCACCAAGATTGATCTTCATGGTGCGTACAACCTTGTGCGCATTAAGCGAGGAGATGAATGGAAAACCGCGTTTAATACGCCCGAAGGTCATTTTGAGTACTTGGTGATGCCTTTTGGGCTCTCTAATGCTCCTTCAGTGTTTCAGTCCTTTATGCATGATATTTTCCGGAAGTATCTGGATAAATTTATGATCGTTTATCTGGATGATATTCTGTTTTTTTCTGATGACTGGGACTCGCATGTAGAGCAGGTCAGGATGGTGTTTCAGGTTTTGCGTGAGAATGCTTTATTTGTTAAGGGCTCAAAGTGTCTCTTTGGAGTACAGAAGGTTCCCTTTTTGGGGTTTATTTTTTCCCCTTCTGCGGTGGAGATGGACCCAGTCAAGGTCCGTGCTATTCATGATTGGACTCAACCCACGTCAGTTAAGAGTCTTCAGAAGTTCTTGGGTTTTGCTAACTTCTACCGTCATTTTATTGCTAATTTTTCTAGCATTGCTAAACCTTTGACGGATATGACCAAGAAAGGTTCTGATGTTGCTAACTGGGCTCCTGCAGCCGTGGAGGCTTTCCAGGAGTTGAAGCGCCGGTTTACTTCGGCGCCTGTTTTGTGCCAGCCTGATGTCTCACTTCCCTTTCAGGTTGAAGTGGATGCTTCTGAGATTGGGGCAGGGGCCGTTTTGTCGCAGAGAGGCCCTGGTTGCTCTGTGATGAGACCTTGTGCCTTTTTCTCGAGGAAGTTTTCGCCTGCTGAGCGGAATTATGATGTGGGCAATCGGGAGTTGTTGGCCATGAAGTGGGCATTTGAGGAGTGGCGTCATTGGCTCGAGGGTGCTAAGCATCGTGTGGTGGTCTTGACTGATCACAAAAATTTGATGTATCTCGAGTCTGCTAAACGCCTGAATCCTAGACAGGCCCGCTGGTCATTGTTTTTCTCCCGTTTTGACTTTGTGGTCTCGTATTTACCAGGTTCGAAGAATGTGAAGGCTGATGCTCTTTCAAGGAGCTTTGTGCCTGACTCTCCGGGAGTCGCAGAACCAGTTGGTATTCTTAAAGAGGGAGTTATCTTGTCAGCCATTTCTCCGGATTTGCGACGTGTGTTGCAGAGATTTCAGGCTGGTAGACCTGACTCTTGTCCACCTGACAGACTGTTTGTTCCTGATAAGTGGACCAGCAGAGTCATTTCCGAGGTTCATTCCTCGGTGTTGGCAGGGCATCCGGGAATTTTTGGCACCAGAGATCTGGTGGCTAGGTCCTTTTGGTGGCCTTCCTTGTCACGGGATGTGCGGTCGTTTGTGCAGTCCTGTGGGACTTGTGCTCGAGCTAAGCCTTGCTGTTCGCGTGCCAGCGGGTTGCTCTTGCCCTTGCCTGTCCCGAAGAGGTCTTGGAGACACATTTCCATGGACTTCATTTCAGATCTCCCGGTGTCTCAGGGCATGTCTGTCATCTGGGTGGTATGTGATCGCTTTTCTAAGATGGTCCATTTGGTACCTTTGCCTAAGCTGCTTTCCTCTTCCGATCTGGTTCCTGTGTTCTTTCAGAATGTGGTTCGTTTACACGGCATTCCTGAGAATATTGTGTCTGACAGAGGATCCCAGTTTGTTTCCAGGTTCTGGCGATCCTTTTGTGCTAGCATGGGCATTGAGTTGTCGTTTTCGTCTGCCTTTCATCCTCAGACTAATGGACAAACGGAGCGAACTAATCAGACTCTGGAGGCTTATTTGAGGTGTTTTGTTTCTGCGGATCAGGATGATTGGGTGACCTTCTTGCCGTTGGCTGAGTTTGCCCTTAATAATCGGGCTAGTTCAGCTACATTGGTTTCGCCATTTTTCTGCAACTCTGGTTTCCATCCTCGTTTTTCCTCGGGACATGTGGAGCCTTCTGACTGTCCTGGGGTAGATTCTGTGGTGGATAGGTTGCAGCAGATCTGGAATCATGTGGTGGACAACTTAAAGTTGTCACAAGAGAAGGCTCAGCGTTTTGCCAACCGCCGCCGCGGTGTGGGTCCCCGACTTCGTGTTGGGGATTTGGTATGGTTGTCTTCTCGATTTGTTCCTATGAAGGTCTCCTTTCCTAAATTTAAGCCTCGCTTCATCGGTCCTTACAAGATATTGGAAATCCTTAATCCTGTGTCCTTTCGCTTGGATCTTCCTGTGTCGTTTGCCATTCACAACGTGTTCCATAGGTCTTTGTTGCGGCGGTACGTTGTACCTGTGGTTCCTTCTGTTGAGCCTCCTGCTCCGGTGTTGGTTGAGGGCGAGTTGGAGTACGTGGTGGAGAAGATCTTGGATTCTCGTCTCTCCAGGCGGAGGCTTCAGTATCTGGTCAAGTGGAAGGGCTATGGTCAGGAGGATAATTCCTGGGTGGTTGCCTCTGATGTGCATGCGGCCGATTTAGTTCGTGCCTTTCACGCTGCTCATCCTGATCGCCCTGGTGGTCTTGGTGAGGGTTCGGTGACCCCTCCTTAAGGGGGGGGTACTGTTGTGAATTAGACTTTTTGGCTCCCTCTTGTGGTCACTAGTGGTATGACGCTGGGATTGTCTATTTTTCTGTTTGGCACTCACCTGGGTCGTTAGTCCAGGGGTGTCGCTATATTAACTTCCTGGATCCTTAGTCCAGTGCCTGGCATCGTTGTAATCAGATCCTTCTGTTGCTCCTGTCTGCTGATTCTGGCTCTTGCACAATTAAGCTAAGTCTTGCTTCTTTGTTTTTTGAGTTACTTGCTTTGCTACTATTTTTGTCCAGCTTGTACTAAATGTGATTTCTGACCTTGCTGGAAGCTCTAGGGGGCTGGTGTTCTCCCCCCGGCCGTTAGACGGTTCGGGGGTTCTTGAATATCCAGCGTGGATATTATAATAGGGTTTTTGCTGACCATATAAGTCATCTTACTATATTCTGCTATTAGCTAGTGGGCCTCTCTTTGCTAAATACCTAGCTCATTCTTATGTTTGTCTTTTCCTCTTACCTCACCGTTATTATTTGTTGGGGGCTTGTATCCAACTTTTGGGGTCTTTTCTCTGGAGGCAAGAAAGGTCTTTATTTTCCCTTCTAGGGTTAGTTAGTTCTCCGGCTGGCGCGAGACGTCTAGAACCAACGTAGGCACGTTCCCCGGCTACTTCTATTTGTGGTGCTAGGATTAGATATATGGTCAGCCCAGTTACCACTGCCCTATGAGCTGGTTTTTTGTGTTTGCAGACTTGGTATTGATTCCTGAGACCCTCTGCCATTGGGGTCATAACACAATCACAAGCCGTGACGTCACGGGAGGCAGGAAATGCGCGCATTTTAAAATTACGTCACGGCTTGTGATTGGTTGCGTGCCGCCCATGTGACCGCGACGCGACCAATCACAGCAAGCCGTGACGTAATTTTCAGGTCCTAAATGCAGAATTAGGCATTCAGGACCTGAAATTACGTCACGGCTTGCTGTGATTGGTCGCGTCGCGGTCACATGGACGGCACGCAAGCAATCACAAGCCGTGACGTAATTTTAAAATGCGCGCGTTTCCTGCCTCCCGTGACGTCACGGCTTGTGATTGGTCGCGTCGCCCATGTGACCGTGACGCGACCAATCACAAGCCGTAACGTAATTTTCAAATCCTGAATGCCTAGAATTAGGCATTCAGAACCTGAAAATTACGTCACGGCTTGCTGTGATTGGTCGCGTCGCGGCCACATGGGCGGCACGCGACCAATCACAAGCCGTGAAATCACGGAAGGCAGTAAACGTGCGCATTTTAAGCAAAGAACGCTGCCGGTTCCCTCGGTAAGGTCCAGGCTGCGTCGGAGAGGTGAGTATAGCAATATTTTTTATTTTAATTCTTTCTTTTACACATTAATATGGATCCCAGGGCCTGAAGGAGAGTTTCCTCTCCTTCAGACCCTGGGAACCATCAGGGATACCGTCCGATACTTGAGTCCCATTGACTTGTATTGGTATCGGGTATCGGTATCGGATTAGATCCGATACTTTGCCGGTATCGGCCGATACTTTCCGATACCGATACTTTCAAGTATCGGACAGTATCGCTCAACACTAGTGAAGAGTTAATAAATTCATAGTATGGAGCCACTTGCTGTTAAAAATGCGGTCAGATCTAGTGAGTAGGATGTTGCTAGACACATGTTCAGTCAAGCTTCCAATAGTCAGTAATCTGAATAATGAGTCACTGTTTATTGCAGAGCCAATAGAAACTGTTTTCTGCCCTTAAAGGAACCTGTCACGTGGGATAATGCTATTAATCTGCAGGTATAGTTTCAATCTGCAGGTTCGATGTGAATACTTTTCTGCCCAATGATGACAGAAGTATTCTAGGAGTGATACCTTTATTGGCTAACCAGAAAATAATATGCTTGCAAATAAAGGTATCACTCCTAGAATACTTCTGTCATCATTGGGCAGAAAAGTATTCACATCGATTTTTCTGGCTAACACGGTACCACAATACAATTTGTTATTGTACAATCTGCAGGTTAATATTGTTAGAAAGACTTTACTGAATGCATGTCTTCCAGGAGAAAATGATCTTTATTTCTGCAGAGAGCCGCTGACTTTCAGTCATACAGGTGTGCTGGCAAGGCTTCAGTCAACACCTACAGCACTGTTAGCTGTGCCTGTATGCGCATTGCAAAACTTGGATTGGCTGCCAGCTCTGCACTGCATCACTACCGAGCTGGCTGTAAAAATACCAGGGGCATGCTAACAGCCACCACTCAAAGTGATGTGACTGTTGCCTCACTGGCACACCTGTTTAACTGAAAGCTGGTGGCCCAAGGGCGGAATAAAGTTAATTTTGTCCCTGGAGCTGTTCTTTTACTAAAGCAGATGGGCACTTTTAGATGGGCTCCTTTCTAATGCTAACAACCTGCAGATTAATATCATATCAGCAGATTAAAGGCATGACAGGGTCCCTTTAAGTGGATGTATTTTTGACTAAAGAAAATTTTTTTTTGCAATTTGGTTGCATCAAACAATTTGCTTCATTTAACTTTTACAGGCTGTTTTTAGTCCCTGCACTTTTATCTTTGAATTAGTCTTTGATGACCTGAGAAAATACCAGAAAAGACAGATGAAACAATAAGAACCTCTCCTGAAAGACCATTAGAACTATTTCACTAATAAATTCTTAGTTAGCTCATTCTGCAGGGAACACTTAACCCCTTTACCCCCAAGGGTGGTTTGCACGTTAATTACCGGGCCAATTTTTACAATTCTGACCACTGTCCCTTTATGAGGTTATAACTCTGGAACGCTTCAATGGATCCCGGTGATTCTGAAATTGTTTTCTCGTCGTGACATATTGTACTTCATGATAGTGGTAAAATTTCTTTGATATTACCTTTATTTGTGAAAAAAACGGAAATTTGGCAAAAATTTTGAAAATTTCACAATTTTCCAAATTTGAATTTTTATACAATTAAATCACAGAGATATGTCACACAAAATACTTAATAAGTAACATTTCCCACATGTCTACTTTACATCAGCACATTTTTAGGGACCACATCTCATTTGAAGTCATGTTGAGGTGTCTATATGATGGAAAATACAAAAAAGAAAAGTGTGACACCATTATAAAAACTACACCCCTCAAAGTGCTCAAAACCACATTCAAGAAGTTTATTAACCCTTCACGTGTTTCACAGGAATTTTTGGAATGTTTAAATAAAAATGAACATTTAACTTTTTTACACAAAAAATGTATTTCAGCTCTAATTTGTTTTATTTTACCAAGGGTAACAGGAGAAAATAGACCCCAAAAGTTGTTGTACAATTTGTCCTGAGTACGCCGATACCTTATATGTTTGGGTAAACCACTGTTTGGGCACATGGCAGAGCTTGGAAGGGAAAGAGCGCCATTTGACTTTTCAATGCAAAATTGACTGGAATTGAGATGGGACGCCATGTTGCGTTTGGAGAGCCCCTGATGTGCCTAAACATTGAAACCCTCCACAAGTGACACCGTTTTAGAAAGTAGACCCCCTAAGGAACTTATCTAGATGTGTTGTGAGAGCTTTGAACCCCCAAGTGTTTCACTACAGTTTATAACGCAGAGCCGTGAAAATAAAAATTCTTTTTTTTCCCCCAGAAAAATTATTTTTTAACCCCCAGTTTTGTATTTTCCCAAGGGTAACAGGAGAAATTGGACCCCAAAAGTTGTTGTCCAATTTGTCCTGAGTATGCTGATACCCCATATGTGGGGGGAAACCACCGTTTGGGCGCATGGGAGAGCTCAGAAGGGAAGGAGCACCATTTGGAATGCAGACTTAGGTGGAATGGTCTGCAGGCGTCACGTTGCATTTGCAGAGCCCCTGATGTAACTAAACAGTAGAAACCCCCCCATAAGTGACCCCATATTGGAAACTAGACCCCGCAAGGAACTTATCTAGATGTGTTGTGAGAACTTTTAACCCCCAAGTGTTTCACTACAGTTTATAACGCAGAGCCGTGAAAATAAAAAATCCTTTTTTTTTCCACAAAAATTATTTTTTAGCCCCAAGTTTTGTACTTTTCCAAGGGAAACAGTGAAATTGAACCCCAAAAGTTGGTGTCCAATTTGTCCTGAGTACGCTGATACCCAATATGTGGGGGAGAACCACCATTTGGGTGCATGGCAGAGCTCGGAAGGGAAGGAGCGCCATTTGGAATGCAGACTTAGATGGATTGGTCTGCAGGCGTCATGTTGCATTTGCAGAGCCCCTGATGTAACTAAACAGTAGAAACCCCCATAACACTAGAAGTCCCAGAGACGGGTCATTTGACATATACCTTTGAAACCCAGAGAAGGGTCAAATGACCTAAAGGATTTTATCTATAGCTTATCTTATCTCTATTCACTGTCTTTTGTTCTGTAATTAAGGCCATTACTGTTGCACCACAGGAGGTTGTTTGCTGTTTTCCATCGAGTTTACCCATGTAGTTTCAAGTTTCAAGTTAGTTCTGTTCAGTTTATTGTATTTGATAATATAAAGACTATACATATTGTATTTAGTTTAGTTTTATTTGAGCAAAAAAGTGCTGAAACAATGAATCATATTTTATATATTTTAAATAGAGAATTAGAAATTTTAGAGCAAGGTACAGCTGTGAGTAATGACCAGAAGCATTTGTGTCTAAGGGTACTGTCACACAGTGCAATTTTGATCGCTACGACGGTACGATTCGTGACGTTCTAGCGATATCCATACTATATCGCAGTGTCTGACACGCAGCAGCGATCAGGGACCCTGCTGAGAATCGTACATCGTAGCAGATCGTTTGGAACTTTCTTTCGTCGCTTGATCACCTGCTGACATCGCTGGATCGTTGTGTGTGACAGCGATCCAGCGATGTGTTCGCTTGTAACCAGGGTAAACATCGGGTAACTAAGCGCAGGGCCGCGCTTAGTAACCCGATGTTTACCGTGGTTACCAGAGTAAAAGTAAAAAAAAACAAACAGTACATACTTACATTCCGGTGTCTGTCCTCCGGCGTCTCAGCTTCTCTGCACTGTGAGCGCCAGCCGGCCGGAAAGCGAGCACAGCGGTGACGTCTGACGTCACCGCTGTGCTTTCCGGCTATGGTGCTTACACAGTGCAGAGAAGCAGAACGCCGGGGGACAGACACCGGAATGTTAGTATGTACTGTTTGTTTTTTTTACGTTTACGCTGGTAACCAGGGTAAACATCGGGTTACTAAGCGCGGCCCTGCGCTTAGTAACCCGATGTTTACCCTGGTTACCCGGGGACTTCGGCATCGCTCCAGCGCCGTGATTGCAACGTGTGACCGCAGTCTACGACGCTGGAGCGATAACCATACGACGCTGCGATGTCACGGATTGTGCCGTCGTAGCAATCAAAATTGCACTGTGTGACAGTACCCTTAGGCTATGTGCACACTTTGCGGATTCCACTGCGGATTTTTCCGCAGCAGAATTCCAAAATCCGCAGTGAAAACCCGTTGCGGTTTTTACTGCGGATTTATCGTGTTTTTTACTGCGGTTTCTTCGGCGGATTTTCATCTGCAGTTTCCTATTGGAGCAGGTGAAAATCCGCAGAAAAGAAGTGACATGCTGCGGAATGTAATCCGCAGCGTTTCCGCGTGGATTTTTCCGCAGCATGTGCACAGCGTTATTTGTTTCCCATAAGTTTACATTGTACTGTAAACTCAGGGGAAACTGCTGCGGATCCGCAGCGGTCAAAGGTACTGTTTCATGTTACGATCTCGTCGACGATATAGTTAGAAATGTCACGTGATCACATCATTCGTGCAATCAGTTTCACATCGTCCAAGAGGCGTCACATGCAACTATCTTGTTAACGATGTAAATTTTGGCTCCGCGTTAGCCTCATTGCAAACGTTTGCAGAACGATTTTTCACAATGGCAGGAATAGGAGAATTTAGACCGACATCGTTCATCTCAGCGTTACACTGAACGATGCTTCACATCTTCTGACATATAATTGGACGAGGATCGTCAGATTTGAGATCCTGACCTCAAATCTGCGATCAGCGATCCAACGATGTGTTCGTCCGATATCTTTACGTTACACGCAACGATGTGAAAACGACATCGCATGAACGACGTGGTAACGTGACGTTTTCAAACGATATCGTCAACGAGATCGTAACGTGTAACTGTACCTTTAGGCCTCCATCACACTAGCGAAAAAAAATCGCAGCATGTTCATTCTTGTGCAAATTTGGCGCGAAAAAAATTTGCACAAGAGGACTGAAATTTTAGTGTGAAAAATATACAAAAGAACAACTGTTATTTGTTTCGATGCTTTTTATTTTTTTAAAAAAACCAATAAGATTTTTTTTTCACTAAAGGGTTATTTCACACCAACATCAAACAAATAGTCACATTTTCAAGATGAGCAGTGTATAAGTGGCATGGCCAAACAAATGTGATAAAACAGTGAACAAGAAAACAATATAATCAAATTATACAACAGGGAGGGATGTTGGTGGAGGAGTGGGAAGAGGGGAGGGGGAAAGGGTAAAGACAAATTCATGGGGGTAGGGGAGTAAAGGAGCACGCATTAAAGGATGCTTTTTATTTTTGTTATAAAAATGTTAAAAAAATACAAGGAATAAAACAATTCCACACATATTTTCAATAGGCTGCAGTGGGGGGCTGTGTGTGTGTGAGTGGCATGTCCTTGTGTGACTAGCATTTCAGCACTCACTCAGCAGTCTGTCTGAACATGTCGGAACATACCTGGCACTGCCTGGGTATGTCCCTGGTACATTTGCCACACGTGTATTTGTAGCAGTCAACACATCTCTCAGTTGCACAATTGTTCGTGCATCGATGGTTGACCTGACACTTCACCCTTTTGCCAGGGCTGGGTGTAGAAGGAAGTTGCCAAAGGAGTTTCTCCTTGCGTGCCTTCTTTTCAGTCACATGACGGCCACCTAACTCTTTTGCAAGCTCAACCAGGAAGTCCACCCGTCTCTCCTGCACCCCAGTGCATGCCTGATAAAGAACATGAGCATTGAGTGCTGCCATGTCAATCATGTTGTAGAACACGGCGACTGGCCATCTCCGTGTTCCTGCACGCACGTTGTACTCCCGCACCATTTGGTCCATTACATCCACACCGCACTTTGTGTGGTTGTATTGTGTGACCGTGTTTGGCTTCCTTTTGTTGGTATCCTCAGTCTCAACCACACTGTGCATGCTGCTGAGAATGTAGACGGCCTTCTTTCGTTTGGGTGCATACACTGTCAGTGTGGCACCAGTGGTTGAAAACACCTGAGTGGTGAATTCAGTGCGGTCCATCTGTCTAGTGGATTGAGGAATTTCCCGGCGACTCTTGTTGACTGTGCTGAGGATAGTGGTTTCCTGGCTAAGCAGTCGTTGTGCAAGTGACAATGATGTAAAGAAATTGTCCGTGGTTACAGTTCTGCCCTTGTCCATGAATGGTTCCATCAGCCTCATCACTAAAGCTTCGGACAGTCTCTCCCCGCTGGGACGACTGGGGTCCTTGCCAAGATATGGGAGGACATTACAGATGTACTTTGATTTCAAGTGGCAAGCCACCCAAAACTTGATGCCAAACTTGTCTGGTTTTGTTGCAATGTATTGCAGAAAACAGCAGCGAGTCTTTGACGGGAAAAGCTGTTCATCAATAGTGATGTGTCGACCAGGGTTGTAGGACGCGATGCAGTTGGTGACAAACGATCTCCACACATCGGAGATTGCAGCAAACTTATCGGTCTCCACTCGCTCACTGCGCGTGAACATGTCATCAAAGCGTAGGTGTTGCATGATGTCTTGAAAGCGGTTTCGGGTCATAGTGGCAATGATCCTTGGGTTTCCCAGGTTTGCTGACCAGCTGTCACGTAGTGATGAAACCTTGGTCACCCCGCAAGATAATGACTGAAATAAATGCCATTAGTTCCGGGAGACCCATGAACCAATCCACCTGCTCCGTGTGACGTGCATGTTGAATAGTCCATTCTTCAATGCTACGAAGCATGTCAAGACTGATAAAACAGAGGAAGCTCTGAAGGCGACTCTGGACACTTCGTCTGGCCTTAGCACTTGGCTCTCCATCTGTAGGGTACGGTTCTATTGGGGTCAAATGGAGATGTTTCCCCACTTGTACTTCATGCCACACTGTGCCATCTTTTGCGGTCTCTGTCGGCTCACTTGCCAACCGAGCTCTCTTTTTTGGTAGAGGCGGAGTCTCCTCATCTGCAAGATAAATAATTTCAAATAAGCATTTTGTTTTGGTTCAAAATAAAAAAGATAGTCAGCTACCACACCCACCCTGCACCGCAGCGTACTGCCCACGCACCACACCTGCCCCGTACCGACTCTTATCTGCACCAACCCCTGCAAAACATAGGATCCAAATGAACAGGCAAAAAAGGGAGTGTGAAGCCAGCCTAACCTGAAGACAGCTCAGAGTCCGAATCCGGTTGAAGGACTATGTCTTCTCCATCTGAGTTAGAAGGGTTTGTGTTGCTCAGAATCAGTTCCAATGCCTCTTCAATGGTGTGCCTTCTCTCCATTTTCTTTCCTGTGAACAAAATAGGTTTCTCCCCCACAGCACATAAAGCTGCATGCAAATTTGCTAATGCAATGCAGCTGGGGGGTGAGCAGACACTCAGGAGCAGCTCACATTCTTTGGCTAGGGACACACTTCAGTTCCTGATCAGTTTTCTTTCAAGATTGACACCTGTTCTGGGTTTTGGAGTCACTCCTGGGCCCTAATGGGGCCGTGACACGGGGAGATGATTCTTGGCGATGTGCGGGCAATCACGTGCACGTGCACATCGCCGGGGCATCGCTGGTGACGTGACACATGCGGACATGTCGCCGGCGAACGTCTGTGAAGGATCGCCTCGGAACCAGCCTGTAGTTCAGAGGCGATCCCCGGGCCATTCCCTGGATGACTGTACCTTCTCTGCACCAACCCCTGCAAAACAGGATGCAAACGATCAGGCAAAAAAAGGCACTGTGAAGCCAGCATCTCTTTCTTGTGAGCAGCAACCCCCACACTCAGGAATAGCTTGCATTCTTCTGTTTACACACTCTTATCTTAGATATACCCCCCTGCAGATTCCTCAGGCAAGAGCACATTTACAAATGAAAGGATGCTAATTAAGGTGTCAATATGGACTGAGGGTCATTTGACCCTGTCTCAGGACTTCAGGGGGGATCTTGAAATTCCCGGGACGTCTAGTGATAAGTGACCCCATATTGGAAACTAGACCCCCAAGGAACTTATCTAGATGTGTTGTGAGAACTTTGAACCCCCAAGTATTTCACTACAGTTTATAACGCAGAGCCGTGAAATTAAAAAAAAAAATTTTTAAACAAAAATTATTTTTTAGCCCCCAGTTTTGTATTTTCCCAAGAGTAACAGGAGAAATTGGACCCAAAAGTTGTTGTCCAATGTGTCCTGAGTACGCTGATACCCCATATGTTGGGGTAAACCCCTGTTTGTTCACACGGGAGAGTGTTGTGAATTTGCTTTTTGGCTCCCTCTAGTGGTTACTAGTGATTTGACTCTGGGTATGTCAGTCATCCCTTGTATGCTCACTGTTATGACCCCAGTGGACAGGGTCTCAGAGGAACGTGTAAGTCTGCAAGATACAAAAATCCAGCTCATAGGGCTGTGGTAACTGGGTTGACCAAATAGCTACTCCTAACGCCAACACTAGAAGTAGCCGGGGATCATGCCTACGGTGATCGCTAGATGACTCGCGCCAGCCGGAGAATCTAACTCCCCCTAGGAGAAGAAAACAAAGACCTCTCTTGCCTCCAGAGAAAGGGACCCCAAAGCAAGATACAAGCCCCCCACAAATAATAACGGTGAGGTAAGAGGAAATGACAAACACAGAAATGAACCAGGTTCAGCAAAGAGAGGCCAGCTTACTAATAGCAGAATAAAGCAAGATAACTTATCTGGTCAACAAAAACCCTATAAAAATCCACGCTGGAGATTCAAGAACCCCCGAACCGTCTAACGGTCCGGGGGGAGAACACCAGCCCCCCTAGAGCTTCCAGCAAAGGTCAGGATACAGATAGGAACAAGCTGGACAAAAATACCAAACAAAACAAAAGCAAAAAGCAAGGAAGCAGACTTAGCTTGAAAAACAGGAACCAGGATCAGAGGACAAGAGCACAACAGATTAGCTCTGATTTCAACGATGCCAGGCATTGAACTGAAGGTCCAGGGAGCTTATATAGCAACGCCCCTGAACTAACGGCCCAGGTGAGGATATAGGAAAAGACAGACGCTCCAGAGTCAAATCACTAATGACCACTAGAGGGAGCAAAAAGCAAAATCACAACAGTACCCCCCCCTTAGTGAGGGGTCACCGAACCCTCACCACGACCACCAGGGCGATCAGGATGAGCGGCGTGAAAGGCACGAACTAAATCGGCCGCATGAACATCAGAGGCGACCACCCAGGAATTATCTTCCTGACCATAGCCCTTCCACTTGACCAAGTACTGAAGCCTCCGCCTGGAGAGACGAGAATCCAAGATCTTCTCCACCACGTACTCCAACTCGCCCTCAACCAACACCGGAGCAGGAGGCTCAGCAGAAGGAACCACAGGCACAACGTACCGCCGCAACAAGGACCTATGAAACACGTTGTGGATAGCAAACGACACAGGAAGATCCAGGCGAAAGGATACAGGATTAAGAATTTCCAATATCTTGTAAGGACCAATAAAACGAGGTTTAAATTTGGGAGAGGAAACCTTCATAGGAACAAAGCGGGAAGAAAGCCACACCAAATCCCCAACACGTAGTCGGGGACCCACACCGCGGCGGCGGTTGGCAAAGCGCTGAGCCCTCTCCTGTGACAACTTCAAGTTGTCCACCACAAGATTCCAGATCCGCTGCAACCTATCCACCACAGAATCCACCCCAGGGCAGTCAGAAGGTTCCACATGACCCGAAGAAAAACGAGGGTGGAAACCAGAGTTGCAGAAAAACGGCGAAACCAAGGTGGCGGAACTAGCCCGATTATTAAGGGCAAACTCAGCTAACGGCAAGAAGGTCACCCAATCGTCCTGATCAGCAGAGACAAAACACCTCAAATAAGCCTCCAAAGTCTGATTAGTTCGCTCCGTCTGTCCATTAGTCTGAGGATGGAAAGCAGACGAAAACGACAAGTCAATGCCCATCCTACTACAAAAGGATCGCCAGAATCTGGAAACGAACTGGGATCCTCTGTCTGACACAATATTCTCAGGGATGCCGTGCAAACGAACCACGTTCTGGAAAAACACAGGAACCAGATCGGAAGAGGAAGGCAGTTTAGGCAAAGGAACCAAATGGACCATCTTGGAGAAGCGATCACATATCACCCAGATAACAGACATGCCCTGAGACACCGGAAGATCAGAAATGAAATCCATGGAGATATGTGTCCAAGGTCTCTTAGGGACAGGCAAGGGCAAGAGCAACCCGCTGGCACGAGAACAGCAAGGCTTAGCTCGAGCACAAGTCCCACAGGACTGTACAAATGACCGCACATCCCTAGACAAGGAAGGCCACCAAAAGGATCTGGCCACCAGATCTCTGGTGCCAAAAATTCCTGGGTGACCTGCCAACACCGAGGAATGAACCTCGGAAATGACTCTGCTGGTCCACTTATCAGGCACAAACAGTCTGTCAGGTGGACAAGAATCAGGCCTATCAGCCTGAAATCTCTGCAACACACGTCGCAGATCAGGAGAAATAGCTGACAAGATAATACCATCCTTAAGAATACCAACAGGTTCAGCGACTCCAGGAGCATCAGGCACAAAGCTCCTGGAAAGAGCATCGGCCTTCACATTCTTTGAACCTGGTAAATACGAGACAACAAAGTCAAAACGGGAGAAAAACAATGACCAGCGGGCCTGTCTAGGATTCAGGCGTTTAGCAGACTCAAGATACATCAGATTTTTGTGATCAGTCAAGACCACCACACGATGCTTAGCACCCTCGAGCCAATGACGCCACTCCTCAAATGCCCATTTCATGGCCAACAACTCCCGATTGCCCACATCATAATTTCGCTCCGCAGGCAAAAACTTCCTAGAGAAAAAGGCGCAAGGTCTCATAACAGAGCAACCAGGGCCTCTCTGCGACAAAACGGCCCCTGCTCCAATCTCTGAAGCATCCACCTCAACTTGAAAGGGAAGCGAGACATCAGGCTGGCACAAAACAGGCGCCGAAGTAAACCGACGTTTCAACTCCTGGAAAGCCTCCACGGCAGCAGGAGCCCAATTAACCACATCGGAGCCCTTCTTGGTCATATCCGTCAAAGGTTTCACAGTGCTAGAAAAGTTAGCGATAAAACGATGGTAGAAGTTAGCGAAACCCAAGAACTTCTGAAGACTCTTAACTGACGAGGGCTGAGTCCAATCAAGAATAGCTCGGACCTTGACTGGGTCCATCTCCACAGCAGAAGGGGAAAAAATGAACCCCAAAAAGGGAACCTTCTGTACACCAAAAAGACACTTTGAGCCCTTGACAAACAAAGAATTTTCACGCAAAATTTTAAAGACCATCCTGACCTGCTCCACATGCGAGTCCCAATTATCAGAAAAAACCAGAATATCATCCAGATAAACGATCAGAAATTTATCCAGATAGTTCCGGAAAATGTCATGCATAAAGGACTGAAAAACTGAAGGGGCATTAGAGAGCCCAAAAGGCATCACCAAGTACTCAAAATGACCTTCGGGCATATTGAATGCGGTTTTCCATTCATCCCCTTGCTTAATGCGCACAAGGTTGTACGCACCACGAAGGTCTATCTTGGTGAACCACTTGGCACCTTTAATCCGGGCAAACAAGTCAGACAACAGCGGCAAAGGATACTGAAATTTGACAGTGATCTTATTTAAAAGCCGATAGTCAATACAAGGCCTCAAAGATCCGTCCTTCTTAGCCACAAAAAAGAATCCCGCACCAAGAGGGGAAGAAGACGGACGGATGTGTCCTTTCTCCAGAGACTCCTTGATATATGAACGCATAGCGGTATGTTCATGTATCGACAGATTAAACAGTCTTCCCTTAGGAAATTTACTGCCTGGAATCAAATCTATTGCACAGTCACATTCCCTATGAGGAGGCAATGCACTGGACCTGGACTCGCTAAAGACATCCTGATAATCAGACAAGTACTCCGGAACTTCCGAAGGCGTAGAAGAAGCAATAGACACAGGCAGGGAATCCTCATGAATACCACGACAGCCCCAACTAGACACTGACATAGCCTTCCAGTCAAGGACTGGATTATGGGTCTGTAACCATGGCAGCCCCAAAACAACCAAATCATGCATTTTATGTAGAACGAGAAAACGTATCACCTCGCGGTGTTCAGGAGTCATGCACATGGTAACCTGTGTCCAATACTGCGGCTTATTTTCTGCCAATGGCGTAGCATCAATACCCCTAAGAGGGATAGGATTTTCTAATGGTTCAAGAATAAAACCACAGCGCTTAGCAAATGAGAGATCCATAAGACTCAGGGCAGCACCTGAATCTACAAACGCCATGACAGGATAAGATGACAGTGAGCAAATCAAAGTTACAGACAGAATAAACTTAGGATGCAAATTACCAACGGTGACAGGACTAACAACCTTAGATATACGTTTAGAGCATGCTGAGATAACATGTGTAGAATCACCACAGTAGTAGCACAAGCCATTCCGGCGTCTATGAATTTTCCTCTCATTTCTAGTCAGGATTCTATCACATTGCATCACATCAGGTGTCTGTTCAGACAACAACATGAGGGAATTTGCGGTTTTGCGCTCCCGCAAGCGCCGGTCAATTTGAATAGCCAGGGACATGGTATCATTCAGACCTGTGGGAATGGGAAAACCCACCATAACATTCTTAATGGCCTCAGAAAGGCCATTTCTAAAATTAGCGGCCAGTGCACACTCGTTCCAATGTGTCAGCACGGACCATTTCCGAAATTTTTGGCAATACACCTCAGCCTCGTCCTGGCCCTGAGACATAGCCAGCAAGGCTTTCTCTGCCTGAATCTCAAGATTGGGTTCCTCATAAAGTAAACTGAGCGCCAGAAAAAACGCATCAATATCAGCCAATGCCGGATCTCCTGGCGCCAACGAAAAAGCCCAATCCTGAGGGTCACCCCGTAAGAATGAAATAACAATTTTTACTTGTTGAGCAGAGTCTCCAGACGAACAAGGTTTCAGGGACAAAAATAATTTACAATTATTCCTGAAATTCCTAAACTTAAATCGGTCTCCTGAAAACAGTTCAGGAATCGGAATCTTGGGTTCAGACCTAGGATTTCTGGTAACATAATCTTGTATACCCTGCACACAAGCGGCAAGCTGGTCCACACTTGTAATCAAGGTCTGGACATTCATGTCTGCAGCAAGCTTAAGCCACTCTGAGGTAAAGGGGAAAAGAAAAAAAAAAATGAGAGAGGGAAAAAAAAAACTCAAAATTTTCTTTCTTATAATCCCACTTCTGCAATGCATTAAACATTTAATACTGGCCTGGCATACTGTTATGACCCCAGTGGACAGGGTCTCAGAGGAACGTGTAAGTCTGCAAGATACAAAAATCCAGCTCATAGGGCTGTGGTAACTGGGTTGACCAAATAGCTACTCCTAACGCCAACACTAGAAGTAGCCGGGGATCATGCCTACGGTGATCGCTAGATGACTCGCGCCAGCCGGAGAATCTAACTCCCCCTAGGAGAAGAAAACAAAGACCTCTCTTGCCTCCAGAGAAAGGGACCCCAAAGCAAGATACAAGCCCCCCACAAATAATAACGGTGAGGTAAGAGGAAATGACAAACACAGAAATGAACCAGGTTCAGCAAAGAGAGGCCAGCTTACTAATAGCAGAATAAAGCAAGATAACTTATCTGGTCAACAAAAACCCTATAAAAATCCACGCTGGAGATTCAAGAACCCCCGAACCGTCTAACGGTCCGGGGGGAGAACACCAGCCCCCCTAGAGCTTCCAGCAAAGGTCAGGATACAGATAGGAACAAGCTGGACAAAAATACCAAACAAAACAAAAGCAAAAAGCAAGGAAGCAGACTTAGCTTGAAAAACAGGAACCAGGATCAGAGGACAAGAGCACAACAGATTAGCTCTGATTTCAACGATGCCAGGCATTGAACTGAAGGTCCAGGGAGCTTATATAGCAACGCCCCTGAACTAACGGCCCAGGTGAGGATATAGGAAAAGACAGACGCTCCAGAGTCAAATCACTAATGACCACTAGAGGGAGCAAAAAGCAAAATCACAACAGCTCACCTGGGCCGTTAGTTCAGGGGTGTTGCTATATAAGCTCCCTGGACCTCCAGTTCAATGCCTGGCAACGTTGTAATCAGAGCTAATCTGTTGTGCTCTTGTCTACTGATCCTGGTTCCTGCTAGATTAAGCTAAGTCTGCTTTCTTGCTTTTTGCTATTTGTTTTTGTTTGCATTTTTGTCCAGCTTGTACATAATCTGTATCCTAACCTTGCTGGAAGCTCTAGGGAGGCTGGAGTTCTCTGTTATGGTTCTCAATGGCAAGAGAACATAGCCCAGCAAACAAACGAACTAGCTCTTGGAAGGATGGAAACTAAACTGACCATGAACTAAACCTGCCGCACAACTAACAGTAGCCGGGTAGCGTAGCCTGCGTTTTATCCCTAGACGCCCAGCGCCGGCCGGAGGACTAACTAATCCTGGCAGAGGAAAATATAGTCCTGGCTCACCTCTAGAGAAATTTCCCCGAAAGGCAGACAGAGGCCCCCACAAATATTGGCGGTGATTTTAGATGAAATGACAAACGTAGTATGAAAATAGGTTTAGCAAAATTGAGGTCCGCTTACTAGATAGCAGGAAGACAGAAAGGGCACTTTCATGGTCAGCTGAAAACCCTATCAAAATACCATCCTGAAATTACTTTAAGACTCTAGTATTAACTCATAACTTCAGAGTGGCAATTTCAGATCACAAGAGCTTTCCAGACACAGAAACGAAACTACAGCTGTGAACTGGAACAAAATGCAAAAACAAACAAGGACTAAGTCCAACTTAGCTGGGAGTTGTCTAGCAGCAGGAACATGCACAGAAAGGCTTCTGATTACAATGTTGACCGGCATGGAAGTGACAGAGGAGCAAGGCTAAATAGCGACTCCCACATCCTGATGGAAACAGGTGAACAGAGAGGATGATGCACACCAGTTCAATTCCACCAGTGGCCACCGGGGGAGCCCAAAATCCAATTTCACAACAGTTCTCCCCCCGGGCCGTTAGACGGTTCGGGGGTTCTTGAATTTCCATTGTGGAATTTTGATAGGGTTTTCGTTGACCATATAAGTTATCTTACTACATTCTGCTATTAGTAAGTGGGCCTCTCTTTGCTAAACCTAGTTCATCTCTGTGTTTGTCATTTCCTCTTACCTCACTGTTATTATTTGTGGGGGGCTTGTATCCAACTTTTGGGGTCTATTATCTGGAGGCAAGAGAGGTCTTTGTTTTCCTCTTCTAGGGGTAGTTAGTCCTCCGGCTGGCGCGAGACATCTAGCGACCAACGTAGGCATGTTCCCCGGCTACTTCTAGTGTTGGCGTTAGGAGTAGATATATGGTCAACCCAGTTACCACTGCCCTATGAGCTGGATTTTTTGTACTTCGCAGACTTACTTGTTCCTCTGAGACCCTCGCCATTGGGGTCATAACAGTTTGCCAGGCCAGTATTAAATGTTAAATGCATTGCAGAAGCGGGATTATAAGAAAGAAAATTCTGAGTTTTTTTTTTTCTTTTTCTCATTTTTTTTTTCTTTTCCCCTTTACCTCTGAGTGGCTTGTGTTTGCTGCAGACATGAATGTCCAGACCTTGATTACAGGTGTGGACCAGCTTACTGCTCGTGTGCAGGGCATACAAGATTATGTTATCAGAAATCCTATGTCAGAACCTAAGATACCGATTCCTGAACTGTTTTCCGGAGACCGATTTAAATTTAGAAATTTCAGGAATAATTGTAAATTGTTTTTGTCCCTGAGACCCTGTTCATCTGGAGACTCCGCTCAGCAAGTGAAAATTGTTATTTCTTTTTTACGGGGCGACCCTCAGGATTGGGCCTTCTCGCTGGCGCCAGGAGATCCGGCATTGGCTGATGTTGATGCGTTTTTTCTGGCACTCGGTTTGCTTTATGAGGAACCCAATCTTGAGATTCAGGCAGAAAAAGCCTTGCTGGCTATGTCTCAGTGCCAGGACGAGGCTGAAGTGTATTGCCAAAAATTTCGGAAATGGTCCGTGCTGACCCAGTGGAACGAGTGTGCATTGGCTGCAAATTTCAGAAATGGCCTTTCTGAAGCCATTAAGAATGTGATGGTGGGTTTTTTCCATTCCCACAGGTCTGAATGATTCCATGGCCCTGGCAATTCAAATCGACCGGCGGTTGCGGGAGCGCAAAACCGCAAATTCCCTCATGGTGTTGTCTGAACAGGCACCTGATTTAATGCAATGTGATAGAATCCTGACTAGAAATGAGCGGAAAATTAATAGACGCCAGAATGGCTTGTGTTACTACTGTGGTGATTCTACACATGTTATCTCAGCATGCTCTAAACGTCTTACTAGGGTTGTTAGTCCTGTCGCCATTGGTAATTTGCAACCTAAATTTATTCTATCTGTAACTTTGATTTGCTCACTGTCATCGTATCCTGTCATGGCGTTTGTAGACTCAGGTGCTGCCCTGAGTCTGATGGATCTGTCATTTGCCAAGCGCTGCGGTTTTATTCTGGAGCCATTAGAAAATTCTATCCCTCTTAGGGGTATTGATGCTACGCCTTTGGCAAAAAATAAACCGCAGTTTTGGACACAGGTTACCATGTGCATGACTCCCGAACATCGGGAGGTGATACATTTTCTTGTTCTGCATAAGATGCATGATTTGGTTGTTTTGGGTTTGCCATGGTTACAGACCCATAATCCAGTCTTGGACTGGAAGGCAATGTCGGTGTCAAGTTGGGGCTGCCATGGAATTCATGGAGATTCCCTGCCCTTGTCTATTGCTTCTTCTACGCCTTCGGAAGTTCCGGCGTATTTGTCTGATTATCAGGATGTCTTCAGCGAGTCTAAGTCCAGTGCACTGCCTCCTCATAGGGAATGTGACTGTGCAATAGATTTGATTCCTGGCAGTAAGTTTCCTAAGGGGAGACTGTTTAATTTGTCGGTACCTGAACATACCGCGATGCGTTCATATATCAAGGAGTCTCTTGAGAAGGGGCATATCCGTCCTTCTTCTTCCCCTCTTGGTGCGGGATTCTTTTTTGTGGCCAAAAAGGACGGATCTTTGAGGCCTTGTATTGACTATCGGCTTTTAAACAAGATCACTGTCAAATTTCAGTATCCTTTGCCGCTGTTGTCAGACTTGTTTGCCCGGATTAAAGGTGCCAAGTGGTTCACCAAGATAGACCTTCGTGGTGCGTACAACCTTGTGCGCATTAAGCAAGGCGATGAATGGAAAACCGCATTCAATACGCCCGAAGGTCATTTTGAGTACTTGGTGATGCCATTTGGGCTCTCTAATGCACCTTCAGTTTTTCAGTCCTTCATGCATGACATTTTCCGGAAGTATCTGGATAAATTTTTGATTGTTTATCTGGATGATATTCTGGTTTTTTCTGATGATTGGGACTCGCATGTGGAGCAGGTCAGGATGGTTTTTAAGATTTTGCGTGAAAATTCTTTGTTTGTTAAAGGCTCAAAGTGTCTCTTTGGTGTACAGAGGGTTCCCTTTTTGGGGTTCATTTTTTCCCCTTCTGCTGTGGAGATGGACCCAGTCAAGGTCCGAGCTATTCATGATTGGACTCAACCCTCGTCAGTTAAGAGTCTTCAGAAGTTCTTGGGTTTTGCTAACTTCTACCGTCGTTTTATCGCAAATTTTTCTAGCGTTGTTAAACCATTGATGGATATGACCAAGAAAGGCTCTGATGTAGCTAACTGGGCTCCTGCTGCCGTGGAGGCTTTCCAGGAGTTGAAACGCCGGTTTACTTCGGCGCCTGTTTTGTGCCAACCTGACACCTCACTTCCCTTTCAGGTGGAGGTGGATGCTTCGGAGATTGGGGCAGGGGCCGTTTTGTCGCAGAGAGGCCCTGGTTGCTCTACTATGAGACCTTGTGCCTTTTTCTCCAGGAAGTTTTCGCCGGCAGAGCGAAATTATGATGTGGGCAATCGGGAGTTGTTGGCCATGAAGTGGGCATTTGAGGAGTGGCGTCATTGGCTCGAGGGTGCTAAGCATCGTGTGGTGGTCTTGACTGATCACAAAAATCTGATGTATCTCGAGTCTGCTAAACGCCTGAATCCTAGACAGGCCCGCTGGTCATTGTTTTTCTCCCGTTTTGACTTTGTGGTCTCGTATTTACCAGATTCTAAGAATGTGAAGGCCGATGCTCTGTCTAGGAGCTTTGTGCCTGATGCTCCTGGAGTCGCTGAACCTGAGGGTATTCTTAAGGAAGGAGTTATCTTGTCAGCTATTTCTCCTGATCTGCGGCGTGTGTTGCAGAGATTTCAGGCTGGTAGGCCTGACTCTTGTCCATCTGACAGATTGTTTGTGCCTGCTAAATGGACCAGCAGAGTCATTTCCGAGGTTCATTCCTCAGTGTTGGCAGGGCACCCGGGAATTTTTGGCACCAGAGATCTGGTGGCCAGGTCCTTTTGGTGGCCTTCCTTGTCAAGGGATGTGCGGTTATTTGTGCAGTCCTGTGGAACTTGCGCTCGAGCTAAGCCTTGCTGTTCTCATGCCAGCGGGTTGCTCTTGCCCTTGCCTGTCCCGAAGAGACCTTGGACACACATCTCTATGGATTTCATTTCTGATCTTCCGGTGTCTCAGGGCATGTCTGTCATCTGGGTGATATGTGATCGTTTCTCCAAGATGGTCCATTTGGTTCCTTTACCTAAGCTGCCCTCTTCTTCTGATCTGGTTCCTGTGTTCTTCCAGAACGTGGTTCGTTTGCACGGCATTCCTGAGAATATTGTGTCGGACAGAGGATCCCAGTTTGTTTCCAGGTTCTGGCGATCCTTTTGTGGTAGGATGGGCATTGATTTGTCGTTTTCGTCCGCTTTTCATCCCCAGACTAACGGACAAACGGAGCGAACTAATCAGACTCTGGAGGCTTATTTGAGGTGTTTTGTCTCTTCTGATCAGGATGATTGGGTGACCTTCTTGCCGTTGGCTGAATTTGCCCTTAATAATCGGGCTAGTTCCGCCACCTTGGTTTCGCCATTTTTCTGCAACTCTGGTTTCCATCCTCGTTTTTCCTCGGGACATGTGGAGCCTTCTGACTGTCCTGGGGTGGATTCTGTGGTGGATAGGTTGCAGCGGATCTGGAGTCATGTGGTGGACAACTTGAAGTTGTCACAGGAGAAGGCTCAGCATTTTGCCAACCGCCGCCGCGGTGTGGGTCCCCGACTTCGCGTTGGGGATTTGGTATGGCTGTCTTCTCGATTTGTTCCTATGAAGGTCTCCTCTCCCAAATTTAAGCCTCGCTTCATTGGTCCTTACAAGATATTGGAAATCCTTAATCCTGTATCCTTTCGCCTGGATCTTCCGGTGTCGTTTGCCATTCACAACGTATTTCATAGGTCTTTGTTGCGGCGGTACGTTGTGCCTGTGGTCCCTTCTGCGGAGCCTCCTGCTCCGGTGTTGGTTGAGGGCGAGTTGGAGTACGTGGTGGAGAAGATCTTAGATTCTCGTCTCTCCAGGCGGAGGCTTCAGTACCTGGTCAAGTGGAAGGGCTATGGTCAGGAGGATAATTCCTGGGTTGTCGCCTCTGATGTGCATGCGGCCGATTTGGTTCGTGCCTTTCACGCCGCTCATCCTGATCGCCCTGGTGGTCTTGGTGAGGGTTCGGTGACCCCTCACTAAGGGGCTGGTACTGTTGTGAATTTGCTTTTTGGCTCCCTCTAGTGGTTACTAGTGATTTGACTCTGGGTATGTCAGTCATCCCTTGTATGCTCACCTGGGCCGTTAGTTCAGGGGTGTTGCTATATAAGCTCCCTGGACCTTCAGTTCAATGCCTGGCAACGTTGTAATCAGAGCTAATCTGTTGTGCTCTTGTCTACTGATCCTGGTTCCTGCTAGATTAAGCTAAGTCTGCTTTCTTGCTTTTTGCTATTTGTTTTTGTTTGCATTTTTGTCCAGCTTGTACATAATCTGTATCCTAACCTTGCTGGAAGCTCTAGGGAGGCTGGAGTTCTCCCCCCGGGCCGTTAGACGGTTCGGGGGTTCTTGAATTTCCAGTGTGGAATTTTGATAGGGTTTTCGTTGACCATATAAGTTATCTTACTACATTCTGCTATTAGTAAGTGGGCCTCTCTTTGCTAAACCTAGTTCATCTCTGTGTTTGTCATTTCCTCTTACCTCACCATTATTATTTGTGGGGGGCTTGTATCCAACTTTTGGGGTCTATTATCTGGAGGCAAGAGAGGTCTTTGTTTTCCTCTTCTAGGGGTAGTTAGTCCTCCGGCTGGCACGAGACATCTAGCGACCAACGTAGGCATGTTCCCCGGCTACTTCTAGTGTTGGCGTTAGGAGTAGATATATGGTCAACCCAGTTACCACTGCCCTATGAGCTGGATTTTTTGTACTTCGCAGACTTACTTGTTCCTCTGAGACCCTCGCCATTGGGGTCATAACAGGAGAGCTCGGAAGGGAAGGAGCACTGTTTTACTTTTTCAATGCAGAATTGGCTGGAATTGAGATCGGACGCAATGTCGCATTTGGAGAGCCCCTGATGTGCCTAAACAGTGGAAACCCCCCAATTATAACTGAAACCCTAATCCAAACACACCCCTAACCCTAATCTCAACTGAAACCCTAACCACACCCCTAACCCTGACACACCCCTAACCCTAATCCCAACCATATTCCCAACCGTAAATGTAATCCAAACCCTAACCCTAACTTTAGCCCCAACCCTAACTTTAGCCCCAACCCTAACTTTAGCCCCAACCCTAACCCTAACTGTAGCCCTAACCCCAGCCCTAGCCCTAACCCTAACCCTAGCCCTAACCCTAGCCCTAACCCTAACCCTAGCCCTAACCCTAACCCTAGCCCTAACCCTAACCCTAGCCCTAACCCTAGCCCTAACCCTAACCCTAATGGGAAATAGAAATAAATACATTTTTTTAATTTTTTCATTTTTTGCAACTAAGGGGGTGATGAAGGGGGGTTTGATTTACTATTTATAGCGCATTTTCTAGTGGATTTTTGATTTGCAGCCATCACACACTAAAAGATGCTTTTTATTGCAAAAACGCTTTTTGCGTTACCACATTTTGAGTGCTATAATTTTTCCATATTTTGGTCCACAGAGTCATGTGAGGTCTTGTTTTTTGCGGGACGAGTTGAAGTTTTTATTGGTAACATTTTCGGGCACATGACATTTTTTTATCGCTTTTTATTCCGATTTTCATGAGGCAGAATGACCAAAAACCAGCTATTCATGAATTTATTTTTGGGGCGCCGTTTATACCGTTCCGCGTTTGGTAAAATGGATAAAGCAGTTTTATTCTTCGAGTCAGTACGATTACAGCAAAGCAATATCTCATTTATATAATTTTTTATGTTTTGTCGCTGTTATACGATAAAAACTATTTTATAGAAAAAATAATATTTTGCATCACTTTATTCTGAGGACTATAACTTTTTTACTTTTTTGCTGATGATGCTGTATGGTGGCTAGTTCTCTGCGGGTCAAGATGACATTTTCAGCAGTACCATGGTTATTTATTTCTGTCTTTTTGATTGCATGATATTCCACTTTTTGTTCGGCGGTATGATAATAAAGCGTTGTTTTTTGCCTTGTTTTTTTTTTCTTACGGTGTTCACTGAAGGGGTTAACTAGTGGGACCGTTTTATAGGTCAGGTCATTACGGACTCGGCGATACTAAATATGTGTACTTTTATTGTTTTTTATTTAGCTAAAGGAATGTACTTAAAGGAACAACATTTTTTTTTTAATTATTATTTATTTGGGAATTATTTTTTTTTTTACATTTTTACTTTGCCCCAGGGGGGCATCACAGTAAAGTGACAGATTGCCGATCTGACACTTTGCTGTGCACTGTGTCAGATCGGCGATCTGACGTGCACAGCTCCAGGCTTCCCGGCGCCTGCTCAGAGCAGGCGCCGGGAAGCCACCACCCTGCAGGACCCGGATGCAGCCCCTCAGCCATTTTGGATCCGGGGCTTGCAGGGAGGAGACGCTCGGTACAAGGTGAGCACATCGCCTTGTACCGATTGTCTCAGGGAAGCATGCAGGGAGCCCACTCCCTGCGCGATGCTTCCCTGTACCGCCGGAACACTGCGATCATGTTTGATCGCAGTGTGCCGGGGGTTAATGTGCCGGGGGCGGTCCGTGACCGCTCCTGGCACATAGTGCCGGATGTCAGCTGCGATAGTCAGCTGACACCCGGCCGCGATCGGCCACGCCCCCCCCGTGAGCACGGCTGATCGCGCTGGACGTACTATTCCGTCCTTGGGAAGAAGGGCCCACCCCACATGGACGGAATAGTACATCCAATGACAGAAAGGGGTTAAACAACAGAATATAACTCCAAGTAAATCAAACTTCTGTGAAATCAAACTGTCCACTTGGGAAGCAACACTGATTGACAATCAATTTCACATGCTGTTGTGCAAATGGAATAGACAACAGATGGAAATTATTGGCAATTATCAAGACACACTCAATAAAGGAGTGGTTTTTCAGGTGGGACCACAGACCACATCTCAGTACCAGTGCTTTCTGGCTGATGTTTTGGTCACTTTTGAATGTTGAATGATGCGCATGAGGAGAACATAATTTTACCTCTATACAAGTAACTTGTGCGACCACACTTAGAATACTGTGTACAGTTCTGGTCTCCTGTGTATAAGAGAGACATAGCTGAACTAGAGCGGGTGCAGAGAAGAGCGAGCAAGATTATTAGAGGACTGGGGGGTCTGCAATACCAAGATAGGTTATTACACTTGGGGCTATTTAGTTTGGAAAAACAAAGGCTAAGGGGTGATCTTATTTTAATGTATAAATATATGAGGGGACAGTACAGAGACCTTTCTAATGACCTTTTTACTCGTAGACCAGAGACGGGGACAAGGGGCATCCTCTACGTCTGGAGGAAAGAAGGTTTAAGCATAATCACAGATGTGGATTCTTTACTGTAAGAGCAGCAAGACTATGGAACTCTCTGCCGTATGATGTTGTAATGAGTGATTCATTGCTAAAATTTAAGAGGGGACTGGATGCCTTTCTTGAAAAGCATACTGTTACAGGTTATATACACTAGTTTCCTTGATAGGGCGTTGATCCAGGGAACTAGTCTGATTGCTGTATGTGCAGTCGGGAAGGAATTTTTTTCCCCAATGTGGAGCTTACTGTTTGCCACATGGTTTTTTTTTGCCTTCCTCTGGATCAACATGTTAGGGCATCTTAGGTTAGGCTATGGGTTGAACAACATGGACTTAAAGTCTTCCTTCAACCTTAAAATCTATGTTACTATGTTACTATGTTACTATGTTGTGCTTTCACACTCGTGGTAGCATGAGACGGACCCTACAACCCACACAAGTGGCTCAGATAGTGCAGTTCATCCAAGATGGCGCATCAATGCGTGCTGTGGCAAGAAGGTGTGCTGTGTCTGTCAGCGTAGTTTCCAGGTGCTGGAGTCGCTACCAGGAGACAGGCCAGTATACCAGGAGATGTGGAGGGGGTGGGAAGGGGGGCAACAACACAGCAGCAGGACCGCTACCTCAGCCTATGTGCAAGGTGGAACAGGAGGAGCACTGCCAGAGCCCTGCAAAATGACCTCCAGCAGGCCACAAATGTACATGTGTCTGCACAAATGGTTAGAAACCAACTCCATGAGGATGGTCTGAGAGCCCGACGTCCACAGATGGGGGTTGTGCTCACAGCCCACCACCATGCAGGATGCTTGGCATTTGGCACAGAACACCAGGATTGGAAAATTTGCCACTGGTGCCCTGTGCTCTTCACAGATGAAAGCAGGATCACACTGAGCACATGTGACAGATGTGACAGAGTCTGGAGATGCTGTGGAGAACAATCTGCTGCCTGCAACATCCTTCAGCATGACCGGTTTGGCAGTGGGTCAGTAATGGCATGGGCTGGCATTTCTTTGAAAGGCCGCACAGCCATCCATGTGTTCGCCAAAGGTAGCCTGACTGCCATTAGGTACCGAGATGACATCCTGGGACCCCTTGTGAGACTATATGCTGGTGCGGTTGGCCCTGGGTTCCTCCTAATGCAGGACAATGCCAGACCTCATGTGGCTGGAGTGTGTCAACTGTTCCTGCAAGATGAATGCATTGAAGCTATGGACTGGTCTGCCGGTTCCCCAGAACTGAATCCGATTGAACACATCTGGGACATCATGTCTTACACCATCCACCAATGTCATGCTGCACCACAGACTGTCCAGGAGTTAGCGGATGCTTTAGTCTAGGTCTGGGAGGAGATCCCTCAGGAGACCATCCGCCGCCTCATTAAGAGTATGCCCAGGCATTGTAGGGAGGTCATACAGGCATGTGGAGGCCACACACACCACTGAGCATCAGTTCCTTGTCTTGAGGCATTTCCACTGAAGTTGGATCAGCCTGTAACTTCATTTTCCGCTTTGATTTTGAGCATCATTCCAACTCCAGACCTCCGTGGGATATTAGTTGTGATTTATATTGATAATTTTTAGGTTTATTGTTCTCAACACATTCCACTATGTAATGAATAAAGATTTACAACTGGAATATTTCATTCAGTGATATCTAGGATGTGGGATTTTAGTGCTCCCTTTATTTTTTTGAGCAGTGTATATATATATATATATATATATATATATATATATATATTTATATTTAGAAACAGCGTTGGCCATTTATATGGATACACCTAAATAAAATGGAAATGGTTGGTGATATCAACTTCCTGTTTGTGGCACGTTAGTATACGGGAGGGGGAAAACTTTACAAGATGGGTGGTGACCATGGTGACCATTTTGAAGTTGGATCCAACTTTACTTTTTCCAATGGGAAGAGGGTCATGTGACACATCAAAATTATTGAGAATTTCACAAGAAAATGGTGTGCTTGGTTTTACCATAACTTTATTCATTCTTGAGTTATTTACAAGTTTATGACCCCTTAAAAAATGTGTTTAAATTGCTGCCCATTGTGTTGGATTGTCAATGCAACCCTCTTCTCCCACTCTTGACACACTTATAGCAACATCACAGAAGAAATGCTAGCACAGGCTTCCAGTATTCGTTGTTTCTGATGCTGCACATCTCGTATCATAATTCAATTGTCTATGCTGTGAAGATACAGACCAGCTTCAGGAGAGCATGTTGCTGCTTTGTCACTGCGCTGCTGCAAAGGTCCCAGTTTGGCAGTGATGGGGAGAGTACTACAGCAGAGGATGAGGAGTAGGAGGAAGGGAGAGAGGAAGTGAAATATGAAGAGGTGGAAACCCTGACAGAAGTTCAGCCTGCTATTATTGGTGTTGCTAGGATGTGTGATGTTTAGTGTTGAGCAATACATGGTGCATGCTTGGTCGCAGGCAGTAGGAAATATTTGGACTACTCTTTTGCATAGGGCACTTAATGCCTTTTTAAGTGGATTAATGTGGAGAGCAGAATCCAGGCTCTGACCCCCAAAACAGCAGGGAAAATAGACCATTGCTTTAAAAAAAAAAAAGAGAAATCACTAAATGCTAGTACTCTGTTTGCTGGAAAAATTTAGCTTTGCCTCTAACAAGAGCTGTTTTAAGATGGACACAGGAAGAACACTTTAACCTCTCCCTACCTAATACACAATGTCTCCCTCCCTGTACTCTGACTTTGTTTTGTGTCTTCAGCCTTGAAAATAGCAAATTTTTTTGTGGTATTATGGAACAAGCTTTTTTAAACTGTCCCCTCTCGAGTATCTCTCTCTCCCTACTCAGCACTGACCTAGTATACACTGCAGGCAGCCATGAAAATGGCATTTGCGTTATCAAGAGTCCTAAAGACTCTGAGCGAACTCTCCCTATGTTTGTAGAACGCAGACTCCAGATGCAATGTGCGCAAAATGGCGGCAGCAGGGCTTAAAAAGACCCTATGACACTGAGCGGCCAGCTAATCACAGTAATGGCACAACCAAGATGTCAACAGCATTACTGTGATTGAGTAAGAAGCCCAGCATGTTTAGTGGCTGCAAAGGAGGCGCCAAAACTACACAGCGGTACATCCGAATATAGCGAGGCGAGTACACAAATATTCGAAATGTAACGAGTAACCCGAATACCATAATATCCGTGCAAATAGCGAATAGTAACGAATACACTCGCTCATCACTAATTAGCTCAGCTCCATTTTAGAGATTAGTCGCAAATAGTGTTGAGCTATACCTTCCGATATTTGAAAGTATCGGTATCAGATTGGATCGGCCGATATCCCAAAAAATATCGGATATCGCCGATACCGATACCCAATACCAATACAAGTCAATGGGACGCAAATATCGGAAGTGATCCTGGATGGTTCCCAGGGTCTGAAGGAGAGGAAACTCTCCTTCAGGCCCAGGGATCCATATTCATGTAAAAAATAAAGAATAAAATTAAAAAATATGGATATACTCACCCTCGGACGAGCCCTGGCTGTCACCGCTGCAAGCGTCTGCCTCCGTTCCTAAGAATGCAGAGTGAAGGACCTTCGATGACGTCGCGGCTTGTGATTGGTCGCGTGACCGCTCATGTGACCGCTCACGTGACCAATCACAAGCCGCGACGTCATCGCAGGTCCTACACTCACTGCATTCTTAGGAACGGAGGCTGCCGGTTGCACCGCTGAGGTCTAGGGTCTGTCGGAGAGGTGAGTATATCCATATTTTTTATTTTTATTCTTTATTTTTTACATGAATATGGATCCCAGGGCCTGAAGGAGAGTCTCCTCTCCTCCAGACTGTGGGAACCATACGCACCGCACACGCCAGGGAACTTATAGGAACTTCCGATTCCGATCTCCGATATCACAAAAATATCGGAACTTGGTATCGGAATTCCGATACAGCGAATATCGGCCGATACCCGATATTTGCAGTATCGGAATGCTCAACACTAGTCCCAAAAGATTAATTGTTGAAGAAAAACTTGTGCTACTGTGTGTGGCTTCAGAATTTACATCTAGAACAATGACTAAAGTTTCCTAACCATTGACAAGTAAAACAAAAAAGTTCAATTAAACTACCAAGGTATAAACGACTTATACTAGATTTATTTTATTAGGAAATAACTTAAAGGGGTTGTTTCCTTTCAGTTAATGAATGTCAGTGGTGGAAGAATATTATATAGAAACAAACCTCACTGTACTCGCCTTCCTGGGTTCACAAGTGAATATTCCCCGACTATTTCTGATGTCTGGTATTGCCTGCAGTGTTGATGTCATGTTGACAGCATGACAGCCAAACAGCGAGCTCCGCGGCTTCAAAGAGGGTGTTCCATCTACACTGGCAGAGCCACTGAGCTCACTGATTGGCTGCTGTCAATGTGGCATCTGCACCGCAGCAAATGCCAGACACTGGGAGCATCGGTGGAGAATTGCCGGTGGACAGAGGAACGGTGAATATAGCTCTATTTGTTTATAATAACCAACAAGTTAGAAAATTAAATTATTGATCAGGAACCACCTCTTTAAAAGGGTTTCCCAGCCTTTAATTATTCTTGACCTGTCATTTGGAATAGTCATAAATCTCTTTTAACATACTCTTTTCCCAACCTTACACTGCCGTTAGCAATTAGTCTTTTTGGTTGTAGTAAGGTGTCCTTGTTGTATCATGCACCCATGCTTTTCACTTGCCAACTTATATATTCCTACTGCTGTCTTCCATGTTTCATGCCAGCAGTTGCAAACAGAAATTACTCTGGGAATATCAAGCTAAGTGTTTCAGACAGAATTCTCTATAGAGGTTAAAAGGTGAGTACCAGGGAATAGCTTAGACTTTATTCTGGAGTTCAGCACTAAGCAAAATCCATTGCAACCCCTTGGGCCCACACTTATCTCCAGTAAGCCCTGGTTAGTACAATATTATGATATTACAACACTTTTAAAGGCAGGAGGGATAATATTATTATATAGTAACATTTTCATATAGAGAAAATTATTATATAATTATAGTGGCAAGTGAAAAGAAAACACATGGCATATGCTTTTGTCCACTTTTTTGGAACATAAAACAATAATATAGTTTATATTTTTTATTTTTTTTACATTTAAAAAAAAAAAAATTACTACTTATTGTAGGCATCTTTTCCCTCTACCTGACTTTTAGTGTCTGTAAGGGTTCAGAATATCTGCCCACACTGAAGAAAAAAAAGAAGAAAGAAAAATCAGCAGTAAAAAATCAGCAGAGCTAGTGCTCCTATGTTCACCTCTTCTCCTGACATTACCCCCACCTTAATACAAAATACCAGTAATTGTCTGTCCGCTGTCTCTAACATCATGTCCTCCCTGAATCTCTCCAAAAGTGAACTTTTCATGCTTCGCCCCTCGGCTAACCTATCAACACCCCATATTGCAATTGTTTTGGACGGTTCAACCATAATTCCCAAGCAGCACGCTCGCTGTCTGGGGTTATATTTGACACAAAATTTTCCTTTATTCCCTATACCCAATTGTTTAATCGCTCATGTTACCTGTGTCTTGCAAACATCTCCAGAATCCCACCTTTTCTCACCTTTTGAAACTACAAAAACTGTTACATTTGCTCAATTTCATTCTCATCTGGCCTACTGTAACTCTCTGCTGATCGGTCTTCCTCTAACCAAAATTTCTCCCCTCCAATCCATCCTGAATGCAGCAGTAGGGTTGTTTTTCTTTCCAGCTTCTACACCGATGCCTCCACAGTGTGCCAGTCATTTCACTGGTCCCCCATTTAATACAGAATACGATACAAATATATCTCCCTTACCCACAAGGCTCTCCCCACTTCTACATCACCCTATATCTCCTCCCTCATCTCTGTCTATCATACTACCTGTGCTCTCTGCCCCACAACTGATCAAAGACTAACATCATCCATAATCCGAACCTCCCACCTCCATCTCCAAGACTTCTCTTGTGCTGCACCAGTTTTCTGGAATGTACTACCCCAGACAATCCTATCCCCCATGTTTTTAAAGGTACCTTAAAAACACATCTTTTTCGACAGGCCTATCACCTCAATTCACCAATCTAACTCTCCCCTGTTCCCTCTTTCTAAATTTTCCTCAGAAACCGGTTCCTCCTGTTCATATGTGTCCACTTCCTCCTTGCATCCAATAGCACTTGGCATCTGTACCTAGACAGATACTGTGCGGTGACTGGATCATGCAGCTTATTTAAAATGCCCTATTTATTATAATGATGGCTGGGAGGTGATCTGCATATCTCACGTCACGATAAAGCAGATTATCGGACTCAATATTTAACAGACATAGCAATGGAAGCTTTGTATGAAAACTCTTCAGAACACTATGTTATTTCGTTAGGATCAGGGACTGGGTGCAGTGCTTCTGAGTGAAGGAGAATATGACAGCTGACACCCTTTATTGAGCTGAACACAAGGAAACATTTCAGTTACAAATAGATCCTGCAGAGAGGAAACCAGGTATAACTACACCATGCATGTAGGCAGAAATACTATAAGGACAAGAATGGTAAGCATAATTTAAAGCAACAGCTTTAAAATTAATAAATAAACAATACTATCATTTTAAATGGGCCAATCATTTTATATGCTGCACACTCTAATGACTTCTATAAAAACACAAGTCATTGCCCAACATTTCTTCTTGCCAGGAAGGTCACTGGGCTTTCTATGCTTACATTTATTACATGCAGTTTATGTTATTTATAGATTTCATTTTTATGGGATGACCTCATAAATTTACATCAGTGACCTGTAGCTTGTGAAACTACAAATCTTAATAAACTACAAGTCTCAGCATACTTTGACAGTCTACAGTTCTCAAGATATTTTTAGTTTCATAACAGTAAAAGTGTCACAGCTTGCAGACCAGCAATGCACATTTGTGTACAAAATTGTTCAATGCCCAGTGCAAAATAAATTTATTAGCCAAGCTTACAAACTTTCTATTGTTTGCAATAAACAAATCAAACAATGGCATTTTGAATATCTTGGTACAACCAATACAAAAGTAAAATTCATCATAAATTGACTTAAAAAATGTCACTTTCAATTGGATTCATGTTTGGGCTCTGGCTGCAACCATTCTTTTGTTCAATTGGAGATATGCTTAGGGTTGTTGATTTGCTGAAAGGTGAAATTACAATTCATGCTCAGCTTCTTAGCAGAATGTTTTGATTCAAAACTGACTGATATTTGGAACTGTTCATAATTCTATCCATCTTTACTAAACCTCAAGTTTCAGATTTTGAAAATACCTCCAAAATATATTGCTGCCTCCACCATGCTTCATTGTGTATGTGTATAGTATTCTTTTGGTGATGGGTAGTGTTTTGCACCAAACAAACCATTTGGAATTATAACCAAAAAGTTGAAACTTGGTCTTATCAGACAAATAAACCTTTTCCCACATGCTTTTCGCAGACTTTATATTGATTTTTGGCAAAACATACTGTAGCTTTGGATGTTTTGGTTTATTAAAAAAAGGTTTCCGCCCTGCCACTCTACAACATAGGCCAGACATATGAAGAATACAGGAGACTGTTGTTACTTGCAGTACACAATCAGTACTTGCTAGAAATTCCTGCAGGCCTCTTGGTAGTCTCCTGGACTAATTTTCTCCTTGACTCCTCATCTATATTTGAGAGACATCCAATTCTAGGTGATGTCACTGTTGTGTCAAATTTTAAAAACTTCTTGATGACCATCTTCACAGTATATGGCATGTTTAATGCCTTGGAAATTGTTTGTACCCTTATGTCTTTCTCTGTACAATGCAGCTAAAAATGTCAAGAGATTCCTATTAAAACATTTGCTAGGATATTAAACAATGTATTTGTTTGTCAGCAATTCTTCACAATTTCATAGAATATTTCAAAACTTGTTTTTTAGGGACAGTTTTGATGTGGCTTAGAATAGGTTAGGCCATTTTACAAACTGTAATCCTCAAAGTATTCAAAACAACATTGAAGAAGTTTGTCCTATTTAGCTGCAAGCCTTTAGTCAAGCTTGGCTTTCATCTGCTGCTTCATCCAACTCTATACTGCGGCTAACACGTACCAACCGTTGGCTATTCCTGAGTATGAAACCTGCTAATCCTTTAACTATACTGCTGCTTCCATGTACTGACCTCTGGCTATATTACTGACTCTTCCCGGAAGAAGGCTTGAACACGGAAAGGTGCGTAGGGGTACCTGGCACCACATCATACCCTGGTAATAATACCTTTATACTTCTTTCTAATGGTGTTATTGGCCTATGATAGGGAGACTAGTATATACTCTATACTGATTTACCTCCAGTTTACTGACTATGCAAGTTATACTATGGATGTGTCACAATGACCATTGAATGCACTATATATCACACTTATATCAGTTAACTAGTTCTCTGCATTGCATCATTGCATTTTTTGTACCAATTTGTGATATATCAGGTTTTAAATGTGTTTCATTCATTTGGGTAACTTGATGGTGACTTGTTTTTAATGTATATCAATAAACAATGTTTTATAATCTATCCAATTTTCTACTGCGCGTGGTCATTTAGACAATCTCTTATATGATTCATGTTAACACGGTGTAGTACTATTATTTTCTGTCCCAGATATATTCAATTCACTATTTTCCATGGTAATTTACATGGATTCATATTTTCACATTCATATATGGTGCTAAATTATGGTCTATTCCTGACTACGCAAACTACTGATCCTTGTAGAGAGAGAACTTCCTGCTCCAAGAGCATAGCCTGGGCAGGCTAGCCCAGGTCAGGACATGCACTGTAATGAAGACAGAGAATTCCCCGGTCGGGGGATGAAGGCTGCCTAGCTTGATGGGCAATGTGGACAGACACTGGCTCAGCGGGATGGACCCCAGGAGAGATATGGGGTTTGGGACCAAGACAGTAGCTGGTGTTTTGCAGTCTTCTGGAGTCACAGGAACAGAGCGGGAAGCATTGTCTTGTTTGCACTGTGTTCAGTAAAGTTTTGCCGCTGGAACAGAACTTTGGATTGTGGTGTTTTCCTGAGACTTCGTCCCATGCAACCTGAGTGACTGTGAGCTGAAGGTAACTGACTGTACCGCAGGACTGGGACTTTACCTGTCGTTTCATGTGCAAGGTGTCGTGGGGCTCACTGACTGTGACTTAGTAGACTCACTCACGACTACCACCCTGTACCACCTTGTTACATTATCATTACTGTGGATTCCTCAATCAATGTCAAATCGATTTTCAGATGCAACTTTCTCTGTTTACCAGTGCCAGGAAAAATCTTTTGTTCATCATTAATCTCCTGATTGATGAGGCTCTGGCATGGAACTCACCTTATGTGGAAAAGAAGTGTGACCTCCTTAATTATTTATTTTATTTCATCACAGCTATGGATCAAGGGTCTGATTATCCATATACTTGTGCTACAGCTCAAACCAAGTGGCATAACCTACGTCAAGGGTGGTGCTCTGCACCTGAATATACCCCTGAATTTCACCACTGGATGGCAGACACCACATAGAATTTAGAGAAACATAATCACCTATATACAGTGTGAGACCCCACATAGCCTCCCACATACATTATGTGCCCTCACATAGCCTCCTATATACCTACAAACATGCCATTCCTGCAGCGCTCTGCTCTGGTCTTCAGTGCACCGACTCTCCGCACAGCAAATGCAATATAATCATCAGCTCTGCTGTGCCAGTTTCATATTTAGCTTGGTGGAAGAAGGAAAATGCGGCTTTGTCCTCCGCCAATGTATTCACCATCATCTGCATCCTGAGGATTTGGATAGCGGTGACATCGGGAAGCAGGAGGTGAGAGGTAGATCATGGGCAAGGGCATGGTGCTGCTTGTGGCCCACTGTTTTCAGCCAGTCAGCTGTCTCAGTCTGCGGGCTGGACAGGAACAATCAGAAAAAAATATGTGGCCCTCGAGCTGCACCTTACCCAACTCTGATCTAGGGTATAGTGACAATTTTAATATCAAAGGTGTTTTCCAAAGACTGTTTTGCAATGGATTTTGCAGTGCAAAAAATGAAATATGCCATTTGAGTATCCATTACATTGTGTCCATAATGAAATTATGGAGACATGCAACCCAGTTAATATTTAAGTTGTCTCTCCATGCATAGTAATGCCTTACATGAGGACAGTAATTGCTGTTTGGGCTCACTTCAGGGCTCAGAAGAGAGCGAGAGCCATTTGGCTTAATGAGTATGGATTTTGCTTGGTCAGTTTTTGAGAGCCATCTCGTTTTTGCAGAGCCTTAGAGATAGCAGTAAAGCAGAAAATCATGAGAAGTTACTCCAATATGAAAGGTGAGTTCATCTAAATTTATAGTAAGAAATATTTTGGGCTATTAATAAAGCTTTTTTTGGCAAGGTTGTATAAAATATCAACCCCTACATTATTCTTTAGGTTTCACTTTTGCAGCATGAAGTGTTTGGACTGAGTAACAAAGTACCTTGCTCAATCTGATTACAGCCATGCCAAATTGAATTTCTCTTTGTATTTTACTACAGTACTTATAGACAAAAGTACTTGGAAATAAATAAATTAATAAATATATATATATATATATATATATATATATATATATATATATATATATATATATACACTCACTGGCCACTTTACTAGGTACACCTGTCCAACTTCATGGTAACACTTAATTTCTAATCAGCCAATCACATGGCGGCAACTCAGTGCATTTAGGCATGTAGACATGGTCAAGACAATCTCCTGCAGTTCAAACCGAGCATCAGTATGGGGAAGAAAGGTGATTTGAGTGCCTTTGAACGTGGCATGGTTGTTGGTGCCAGAAGGGCTGGTCTGAGTATTTCAGAAACTGCTGATCTACTGGGATTTTCACGCACAACCATCTCTAGGGTTTACAGAGAATGGTCCGAAAAAGAAAAAAAATCCAGTGAGCGGCAGTTCTGTGGGCGGAAATGCCTTGTTGATGCCAGAGGTCAGAGGAGAATGGGCAGACTGGTTCGAGCTGATAGAAAGGCAACAGTGACTCAAATCTCCACCCGTTACAACCAAGGTAGGCCTAAGAGCATCTCTGAACGCACAGTGCGTCGAACTTTGAGGCAGATGGGCTACAGCAGCAGAAGACCACACCGGGTACCACTCCTTTCAGCTAAGAACAGGAAACTGAGGCTACAATTTGTACAAGCTCATCGAAATTGGACAGTAGAAGATTGGAAAAACGTTGCTTGGTCTGATGAGTCTCGATTTCTGCTGCGACATTCGGATGGTAGGGTCAGAATTTGGCGTAAACAACATGAAAGCATGGATCCATCCTGCCTTGTATGGAGCATCTTTGGGATGTGCAGCCGACAAATCTGCGGCAACTGTGTGATGCCATCATGTCAATATGGACCAAAATCTCTGAGGAATGCTTCCAGCACCTTGTTGAATCTATGCCACGAAGAATTGAGGCAGTTCTGAAGGCAAAAGGGGGTCCAACCCGTTACTAGCATGGTGTACCTAATAAAGTGGCCGGTGAGTGTATATATATACAGACCAAAAGTTTGGACACACCTCCTCATTTAAAATTTTTGCTGTATCTTCATGACTATGAAAATTGTACATTCACAGTAGCCACCTTTTGCTTTGATGACTGCTTTGCACACTCTTGGCATTCTCTTGATGAGCTTCAAGAGGTAGTCACCGGGAATAGTTTTCACTTCACAGGTGTGCCCTGTCAGGTTTAATAAGTGGGATTTCTTGCCTCATAAATGGGGTTGGGACCATCAGTTGTGTTGTGCAGAAGTCTGGTGGATACACAGCTGATAGTCCTACTGAATAGACTGTTAGAATTTGAATTATGGTAAGAAAAAACCAGCTAATAAAGAAAACCGAGTGGCCATCACTACTTTAAGATATGAAGGTCAGTCAGTCCGAAAAATTGGACAAAATTTTGAAAGTGTCCCCAAGTGCAGTGGCAAAAACCATCAAGCGCTACAAAGAAACTGGCTCACATGAGGACCGCCCCAGGTAAGGAAGACCAAGAGACACCTCTGCTTCTGAGGATAAGTTAATCCGAGTCACCAGCCTCAGAAATCGCAGGTTAACAGCAGCTCAGATTAGAGACCAGGTCAATGCCACACAGAGTTCTAGCAGCAGACACATCTCTACAACAACTGTTAAGAGGAGACTTTGTGCAGCAGGCCTTCATGGTAAAATAGCTGCTAGGAAACCACTGCTAAGGACAGGCAACAAGCAGAAGAGACTTATTTGGGCTAAAGAACACAAGGAATGGACATTAGACAAGTGGAAATCTGTGCTTTGGTCTGATGAGTCCAAATTTGAGATCTTTGTTTCCAACCACCGTGTCTTTGTGTGATGCAGAAAAGGTGAACGGATGGACTCTACATGCCTGGTTCCCACCGTGAAGCATGGAGGAGGAGGTGTGATGGTGTGGGGGTGCTTTGCTGGTGACACTGTTGGAGATTTATTTAAAATTGAAGGCATACTGAACCAGCATGGCTACCACAGCATCTTGCAGCAGCATGCTATTCCATCCGGTTTGCACATAGTTGGACCATCATTTATTTTCAACAAGACAATTACCCCAAACACACCTCCAGGCTGTGTAAGGGCTATTTGACCAAGAAGGAGAGTGATGGGGTGGTACTCCAGATGACCTGGCCTACACAGTCACCAGACCTGAACCCAATCGAGATGGTTTGGGGTGATCTGGACCGCAGAGTGAAGGCAAAAGGGCCAACAACTGCTAAGCATCCCTGGGAACTCCTTCAAGATTGTTGGAAAACCCATTCCCAGTGACTACCTCTTGAAGCTCATCAAGAGAATGCCAAGAGTGTGCAAAGCAGTCATCAAAGCAAAAGGTGGCTACTTTGAAGAACCTAGAATATAAGACATAATTTTATTTGCTTCACACTTTGTTGTTAAGTATATAATTCCACATGTGTTAATTCATAGAATTGATGCCTTCAGTGTGAATGCACAATTTTCATAGTCATTTAAATACAGAAAAATATTTAAATGAGAAAGTGTCTGCACTGTGTAAGCGCCGGCAGTAGCAGGGCACAGCGGTGACATCACCGCTGTGCTTTGCTTTCCGGCCGGCACTGACACATTCAGTGCAGGAAGCTCTGAGCAGCAGCGCGGACGCCGGGGGATGTGACGGACATCAGAAGGTGAGTATGTAGTGTTTTTTTTTTTACTTTTACAATGGTAACCAGGGTAAATATCGGGTTACTAAGCGCGGCCCTGCGCTTAGTAACCCGATATTTACCCTGGTTACCATTGTAAAACATCGCTGGCATCGTTGCTTTTGCTGTCAAACACAACGATACACGCCGATCTGATGACCAAATAAGGTTCTGAACTTTCAGCAACGACCAGCGATATCACAGCAGGATCCAGATCGCTGCTGCGTGTCAAACACAACGATATCGCTATCCAGGACGCTGCAATGTCACGGATCACTGTCGTTATCGCTGCAAAGTCGTTTAGTGTGAAGATACCTTAAGGCTGGTTTCACATTTGCGTTCAGGAGGGCTACAGAGGACTGTGTACTTCCTGCCTTCTTCCTCCCGGTAGCTAAGCCTACACTCCGCCTACTTCCGCATGCGTAGTGCGTACCTATCTTTAACATTGGGTATGCAGGAACATGTTGCCCGAAACGCGTCCAGGTGCTGGTTGCTCTCCGTCACCTTCATGCTGGTCATGTTTTAGCAGCGTTTTAAATGTTTAAATAAAATTTTGCATTTTTATCCCGGAGCTGGATCCACACCGTTTCTTTCTACATACCAATCAGTGTTGTGGCAGCAACACTCAGTATCCGTGCTCAGACTGACTTCTACCATCTCGTCTGAACTAAGGGTGAGCTGAAATACCGTTCTTTTTTCAAGCAGGAACATGCATTGCATGCGGATGCGTCCGCATGCGGTGATTTGACATGTGCGGCGACTGCACAGAAACGCAAAATTTCAGGTAGCACATAGCTAAGGCCATGATAACAAATGCAGCAATACTAACTATGTGTGTACTTTTTTTTTGCTGTTTTTATATCAAAACTTCACCTTTGATACTGAAAGTTTTTTTTTTTTTTTTTCATTTTTAAAGGGACTCTGTCACCTGAATTTGGAGGGCCCCGTTTACTCCGATGGGCGATGTTTTCTGTTCTTTCATTCACCCCTTCCTTTTCCACTGGCCACAATATTGTCTTAAATGTGAGTTGGTTTCCTCCGTAGAACACGCGTGGGCCAGGCAATCTTGCCTTGCGCACGCGCAGTATGCTTTGCCCTACTGCAGGCAAAGCCGAAAAGCATTAGTGCGCATGCAGAGGCGCACTATGTCCCGGAACACAGCAAAATACGTCCGGGACATAGTGCGCCGGCGCATGTGCACTAATGCTTTTCAGCTTTGCCCGCAGTTGGGCAAAGCATACTGCGCGTGTGCAAGGCAAGATTGCCTTGCGCAGGCATGTTCTACGGAGGAAACCAACTCATATTCAAGACAATATTGCAGCCAGCGGGAAAGGAAGGGGTGAATGAAAGTACAGATAACACCGCCCATCGGACCGTAAACAGGGCCCTCCAAATTCAGGTGACAGAGTCCTTTTAAAAAGTAATTTAACTTTTTTTTTACTATTTTACCTTGTTCCACTATGGAAATTGAACATTCAGTGTCTTGATATCTGATTTAGTATAGTGAAACATTTAAGTATTGCAGACTACTAAAACTGCCAGTTTTACACTAACACACCCTATTAGATTCTGGTTTTAGCAGTGCCTATTAAACCACAATAGTTGCCATGGCGAACCACTAGAACTTTATGATTTAAAACACTTAGATGCTCTGGTCTCTTCTGACTGTAGCATCTAGGAGGTTAAGAAGTTAAAATCAGGGCTGACTTTGGCACTGGCTATTGATGCGGAAGCTTAGCTGCCAGTTAAGTTGAGCTCTCATGGTGATCATACTGTGTACAGCTCCTATACCCTCCAGGTCACCATGACATACATATTAATCCATCGTAGGGAGATCTTCTACACCAAAATGAACCTTTAATTCTTACGTGGTTACACTTGCAACTTTGAACTACTAACTACATGTGACGCAATGCTAATTTATAATTTGATTTCTTATTTGCGTTGGCCATAAAGTTAGATATATTACATTTTGCATAAATTGGGCAACGCATTTCACATCTAGAAGGTTTTGGTTACAACTTGAAATCCCAGTAGTGCTTAGTTACTAAATGTTAATGTTAGCTTATATTAGTATTACAAAGTTACAGAATTGTAACAATTGAATTCCTAATACTTCCATTTTGACCTAATAATAGAGGTTAGCAAGTTAACCTTGCAGTTTTATGGCTAGTGTTTTTTTTATTCTTTCTATTTTATGCCAAAAGGGATTTATTAGAATTCACTACAAAACTTTGACTTGGGTAGGAACATAAAAGAGAATTCTTGGCTGTGAAAGTATTCAGCATGAAGAGAAACTGAATAAACATTATAGGATTGTTGATATTAACTAGAAGAAAATGCCATTCCAACTGGGAAAAGAATATTTTCATATAAAATAATATTTGCAGAGAGGGGTATAATGGTGTCCTTGATTACAGTAAAAAAATAGTCTATACAATATGCAAATATGCGGAGTTGAAAACTGAAACAACTAAAGAAAAGGGCAAATAAACAGAATAAAAGCTTTATAATTAAAGTAAAAGAGATCACTGTTGAATATTAGCGTGTTGGGTCTATTCATTATGCATTTTAAGTAAAACCTTTGTTCATATTCTGTAGAATGTACAAATATACAAAACAGTCTAGGTAGAATGATACATTGTAATGATAGGGATATTGTATTTATCATTGCTTCTTATAACATACACTCACTGGCCACTTTATTAGGTACACCTGTCCAACTTCTTGTTAACACTTAATTTCTAATCAGCCAATCACATGGCGGCAACTCAGTGCATTTAGGCATGTAGACATGGTCAAGACAATCTCCTGCAGTTCAAACCGAGCATCAGTATGGGGAAGAAAGGTGATTTGAGTGCCTTTGAACGTGGCATGGTTGTTGGTGCCAGAAGGGCTGGTCTGAGTATTTCAGAAACTGCTGATCTACTGGGATTTTCACGCACAACCATCTCTAGGGTTTACAGAGAATGGTCCGAAAAAGAAAAAAAATCCAGTGAGCGGCAGTTCTGTGGGCGGAAATGCCTTGTTGATGCCAGAGGTCAGAGGAGAATGGGCAGACTGGGTCGAGCTGATAGAAAGGCAACAGTGACTCAAATCGCCACCCGTTACAACCAAGGTAGGCCTAAGAGCATCTCTGAATGCACAGTGCGTCGAACTTTGAGGCAGATGGGCTACAGCAGCAGAAGACCACACCGGGTACCACTCCTTTCAGCTAAGAACAGGAAACTGAGGCTACAATTTGTACAAGCTCATCGAAATTGGACAGTAGAAGATTGGAAAAACGTTGCTTGGTCTGATGAGTCTCGATTTCTGCTGCGACATTCGGATGGTAGGGTCAGAATTTGGCGTAAACAACATGAAAGCATGGATCCATCCTGCCTTGTATGGAGCATCTTTGGGATGTGCAGCTGACAAATCTGTGGCAACTGTGTGATGCCATCATGTCAATATGGACCAAAATCTCTGAGGAATGCTTCCAGCACCTTGTTGAATCTATGCCATGAAGAATTGAGGCAGTTCTGAAGGCAAAAGGGGGTCCAACCCGTTACTAGCATGGTGTACCTAATAAAGTGGCCGGTGAGTGTAGTTCAAAAATATAACACAAAGGTGATATTTACAAAACAAATTAATAGCTATATTAAACAAGTTAAATATTTGGTCAGGCTCATATTTGTGTTGGAACCTTGGGTAGGATGACGCATTGCAGATTCTATTGTGTTTAGTGGAATAACTTTTTTCTGGGACAGAAGTGAACATGCTAACACAATCTGACGGATTTCATTATACATCAACAGTCCAGTTTTTTTTCCTTTATAGTCTGTAATGTAACAGATCTGTCCATGACGTAAATTCAGCTATCCTGATTCTAATACCTGTTAATATTCATGCTAATGGAATTCATGGAATTTAATGCTGTTGGAGGCCATTGAGGAAGCCATAGCTTATGACTATGTGCACTTGAAGACCCCCTAGCCTGTCTGTATTATATTGGTTTCATTTTTGTATTCACATGCTGTTAGTATACTTGTAAGTTCTTTTTTAAAGGGTTTCTTATTACTGCATGTGTGTGGAGGGAAAAGTGTTTGGGCAGTGCACTTATTTGGGTGCAGTCCCATAGATACGATTGGAGAATATGCACACTTTATAATGAATTTTAAATGTTTGGTTTTATATAATCATATAATACATGCAATAACATGACAGAAAAGAAGGGAGAAAAAGCAAAAGAGTAAAATTGTAGATAGTCAAGTGTATCCCTGTATGTCACCAAACCCTAAAATGGTAATGGCTTAGCAACATGGCAAGCAAAGAACCTTATATATAGAAGTACACCAAAAGACAGGCCAAGGTTTACTCTCTGAGGAAGCATTGCAAAATGTGCATTTGAGGGTGAGGTGGAGGAGGAGCATTGCACTTCGATATTATGGGTTTGTAGTCATTTTATTATTCTTACATTGATTTTGTATACTTTTAGGTTATTTATTCTTGGTACTCCATTTTTCACTATGAATTAAACTGTATATTATTTAGGCTATAATGAACTAAGAGATGTATTTTTTTATTGTGCACTAGCACTTTTTGACTTTTATATTTATAGATAGGGATATCAAGAAACAAGCACTCTTTGATCATTTACTAGGTCTATAGGATTTTCTATCTGATTATTTTATCTTTGTCTCTGGGTCACTACTTGTTATATATTTACATAACAACTTTTGCAATGTATTCCTCCACCTTCATCTATTTTGTCTTGTCTGTCTCATGGTATATGGTTTTAATTAATGTGTCTTGTCCTCTTTATTTTCAAAAAATATTATTTTAAAATTTTATTATTAGTCCTGTATTGGATTCTTGTAAGTGTCTTTAGGATTCATTATTTTTCCTGTACTGACTTATTTACATGTCAATAATATATGTTACCACCCTCTTTTGCAGGCGTTAATATATTACCCCTTAATGACCAGAGCTTTTTTCGGTTTTTCGTTTTCGTTTTTCACTCCCCTCCTTCCCAGAGCCATAACTTTTTTTATTTTTTTGTCAATATGGCCATGTGAAGGCTTATTTTTTGCGGGACAAATTGAACAACACCATTGGTTTTACCTTGTCATGTACTAGAAAACGGTAAAAAAATTTCCAAGTGCTGTAAAGTTGCAAAAATAGTGAAATCCCAAACTAGTTTTTTGTTTGGCTTTTTTGCTAGGTTCACTAAATGCTAAAACTGACCTGCCAGTATGATTCTCCAGGTCATTACGAATTCATAGACACCAAACATGTCTAGGTTCTTTTTTATCTAGGTGAAAAAAAATTCCAAACTTTGCTAAAAAAAAACAAAAAACGCAATTTTCTGTTACCCCTAGCGTCTCCATTTTTCGTGATTTGGGGTTGGCTGAGGGCTTAATTTTTGTGTGCCGAGCTGTCATTTTTAATAATACAATCTTGGTGCACATATGATCTTTTGATCACCCGTTATTGCATTTTAACCCCTTCACCCCCAAGGGTGGTTTGCACGTTAATGACCGGGCCAATTTTTACAATTCTGACCACTGTCCCTTTATGAGGCTATAACTCTGGAACGCTTTGACGGATCTTGGCGATTCTGACATTGTTTTCTCGTGACATGTTGTACTTCATGTTAGTGGTAAAATTTATTCGATATAACTTGCGTTTATTTGTGAAAAAAATGGAAAATTGGCGAAAATTTTGAAAATTTTGCAATTTTCCAACTTTGAATTTTTATGCCCTTAAATCACAGACATATGTCACACAAAATACTTAATAAATAACATTTCCCACATGTCTACTTTACATCAGCACAATTTTGGAACCAACATTTTTTTTTGTGACGGAGTTATAAGGGTTAAAAGTTGACCAGCAATTTCTCATTTTTACAACACCATTTTTTTTTAGGGACCACATCTCATTTGAAGTCATTTTGACGGGTCTATATGATAGAAAATACCCAAGTGTGACACCATTCTAAAAACTGCACCCCTCAAGGTACTCAAAACCACTTTCAAGAAGTTTATTAACCCTTCAGGTGTTTCACAGGAATTTTTGGAATGTTTAAATAAAAATGAACATTTAACTTTTTTTCACACAAAATTTATTTCAGCTCCAATTTGTTTTATTTTACCAAGGGTAACAGGAGAAAATAGACCCCAAAAGTTGTTGTACAATTTGTCCTGAGTACGCTGATACCCCATATGTGGGGGTAAACCACAGTTTGGGCGCATGGCAGAGCTTGGAAGCAAAGGAGCGCCATTTGACTTTTCAATGCAAAATTGACTGGAATTGAGATGGGACGCCATGTTGCATTTGGAGAGCCCCTGATGTGCCTAAACATTGAAACCCCTAACAAGTGACACCATTTTGGAAAGTAGACCCCCTAAGGAACTTATCTAGATGTGTGGTGAGCACTTTGACCCAACAAGTGCTTTACAGAAGTTTATAATGCAGAGCCGTAAAAATAAAAAATCATATTTTTTCACAAAAATGATCTTTTCACCCCCAATTTTTTAATTTTCCCAAGGGTGAGAGAAGAAATTGGACCCCAAAAATTGTTGTGCAATTTGTCCTGAGTACGCTGATACCCCATATGTGGGTGTAAACCATTGTTTGGGCGCAGGGCAGAGCTCGGAAGGGAAGGAGCGCCATTTGACTTTTCAATGCAAAATTGACTGGAATTGAGATGGGATGCCATGTTGCATTTAGAGAGCCCTTGATGTGCCTAAACATTGAAACCCCTAACAAGTGACACCATTTTGGAAAGTAGACCCCCTAAGGAACTTATCTAGATGTGTGGTGAGCACTTTGACCCACCAAGTGCTTCACAGAAGTTTATAATGCAGAGCCGTAAAAATAAAAAATCAAATTTTTTCACAAAAATGATCTTTTCACCCCCAATTTTTTATTTCCCCAAGGGTAAGAGAAGAAATTGGACCCCAAAAATTGTTGTGCAATTTGTCCTGAGTACACTGATACCCCATATGTGGGTGTAAACCATTGTTTGGGCGCAGGGCAGAGCTCAGAAGGGAAGGAGCGCCATTTGACTTTTCAATGCAAAATTGACTGGAATTGAGATGGGACGCCATGTTGCGTTTGGAGAGCCCCTAATGTGCCTAAACATTGAAACCCCCCACGAGTGACACCATTTTGGAAAGTAGACCCCTTAAGGAACTTATCTAGATGTGTGTTGAGCACTTTGACCCAACAAGTGCTTCACAGAAGTTTATAATGCAGAGCCGTAAAAATAAAAAATCATATTTTTTCACAAAAATGATCTTTTAACCCCCATTTTTTTATTTCCCCAAGGGTAAGAGAAGAAATTAGACCACAAAAGTTGTTGTGCAATTTGTCCTGAGTACGACGATACCCCATATGTGGGTGTAAACCATTGTTTGGGCGCATAGCAGAGCTCAGAAGGGAAGAAGCGCTATTTTACTTTTCAATGCAAAATTGACTGGAATTAAGATGGGATGCCATGTTGCGTTTGGAGAGCCCCTGATGTGCCTAAACATTAAACCCCCCCACAAGTGACACCATTTTGGAAAGTAGACCCCCTAAGGAACTTATCTAGATGTGTTTTGAGAGCTTTGAACCCCCAAGTGTTTCACTACAGTTTATAACGCAGAGCCGTGAAAATAAAAATTATTTTTTTTTTTCACAAAAATGATTTTTTAGCCCCCAGTTTTGTATTTTCACAAGGGTATCAGGATAAATTGGACCTCAAAAGTTGTTGTCCAATTTGTCTGGAGTACGCTGATACCCCATTTGTGGGGGGGGACCACTGCTTGGGCGCATGACAGAGCTTGGAAGGGAAGGAGCGCCATTTGGAATGCAGACTTAAATGGATTGGTCTGCAGGCGTCACGTTGCATTTGCAGAGCCCCTGATGTACCCAAACAGTACAAACCCCCCACAAGTGACCCCATATTGGAAACTAGACCCCCCAAGGAACTTATCTAGATGTGTTGTGAGAACTTTGAACCCCCAAGTGTTTCACTACAGTTTATAACGCAGAGCCGTGAAAATAAAAATTATTTTTTTTTTTTCACAAAAATGATTTTTTAGCCCCCAGTTTTGTATTTTCACAAGGGTATCAGGATAAATTGGACCCTAAACGTTGTTGTCCAATTTGTCCTGAGTACGCTGATACCCCCTATGTGGGGGGGAACCACTGTTTGGGCGCATGACAGAGCTCGGAAGGGAAGGAGCGCCATTTGGAATGCAGACTTAAATGGATTGGTCTGCAGGCGTCACGTTGCATTTGCAGAGCCCCTGATGTACCCAAATAGTACAAACCCCCCACAAGTGACCCCATATTGGAAACTAGACCTCCCAAGGAACTTATCTAGATGTGTTGTGAGAACTTTGAACCCCCAACTGTTTCACTACAGTTTACAACGCAGAGCCGTGAAAATAAAACATATTTTTTTTCCCACAAAAATGATTTTTAGCCCCCCAAATTTTTATTTTCCCAAGGATAACAAGAGAACTTGGACCCCAGAAGTTGTTGTTCAATTTGTCCCTAGTACGCTGATACCCCATATGTTGGGGTAAACCCCTTTTTGGACGCACGGGAGAGCTCAGAAGGGAAGGAGCACTGTTTTACTTTTTCAACGCAGAATTGGCTGGAATTGAGATTGGACGCCATGTCGCGTTTGGAGAGCCCCTGATGTGCCTGAACAGTGGAATCTCCCCAATTCTACCTGAAACCCTACCCCTAACCTCACCCCTAACCGTTTACTGAACATTTTCTGACAGTCATAAGTGCCACGTATATAAGTGCCACGTATATAAGTGCCACGTATTTAAGAGCCACGTATTTAAGTGCCACGTATTTAAGTGCCACGTATTTCAGTGCCACGTATTTCAGTGCCACGATATTTCAGTGCCACGATATTTCAGTGCCACGTATTTCAGTGCCACGTATTTCAGGCACTGAAAAATACGTGGCACGTAAATACTTCAGTGCCACGATATTTCAGTGCCACAATATTTCAGTGCCACGTATTTCAGTGCCACGTATTTCAGGCACTGAAAAATACGTGGCACGTAAATACGTGGCACGTAAATACGTGGCACTGAAATACGTGGCACTTAAATACGTGGCCACTGAAATATCGTGGCACTTATATACGTATATACGTATATAAACGTATATTTCAGTGCCACGTATTTCAGTGCCACGTATTTCAGGTTAGGGGTAGGGTTAGGGGTAGGGTTAGGGTTTTTTGTTTTTTTCTTGTTTTCTTGTGTTTTTCTATAAAAATGCATGCGTTTTACCGCGTTTACATGCATTTTTTCACACATGTGGTTTTTTTAAAAAACGCATGCAGATAAAAACGCAAGTGTGAAACCAGACTAAAAGACGCTTTTTATAGCAAAAAAGTTTTTGCGTCTCCACATTTTGAGACCTATAATTTTTCCACATTTTGGTCCACAGAGTCATGTGAGGTTTTTTTTTTTTTGCGGGACGAGTTGACGTTTTTATTGGTAACATTTTCGGACACGTGACCATTTTTTATCACTTTTTATTCCGATTTTTGTGAGGCAGAATAACCAAAAACCAGCTATTCATGAATTTCTTTTGGGAGAGGCGTTTATACCGTTCTGCGCTTGGTAAAATTGATAAAGCAGTTTTATTCGTCGGGTCAGTACGATTACAGCGATACCTCATTTATATCATTTTTTTATGTTTTGACGCTTTTATACGATAAAAACTATTTTATAGAAAAAATAATTATTTTGGCATCGCTTTATTCTGAGGACTATAACTTTTTTATTTTTTTGCTGATGATGCTGTATGGCGGCTCGTTTTTTGCGGGACAAGATGACGTTTTCAGCGGTAACATGGTTATTTATATCTGTCTTTTTGATCGCGTATTATTCCACTTTTTGTTCGGCGGTATGGTAATAAAGCGTTGTTTTTTGCCTCGTTTTTTTTTTTTTTTTCTTACGGTGTTTACTGAAGGGGTTAACTAGTGGGCCAGTTTTATAGGTTGGGTCGTTACGGACGCGGCGATACTAAATATGTGTACTTTTATTGTTTTTGTTTGTTTTTTTTTAGATAAAGAAATGTATTTATGGGAATAATATATTTTTTTTATTATTATTTATTTAGGAATTTTTTTTTTTTTTTTTACACATGTGGAAATTTTTTTTTTTACTTTTTTACTTTGTCCCAGGGGGGGACATCACAGATCGCAGATCTGATAGTGTGCACAGCACTCTATCAGATCCGCGATCATACTTTCATCGGAGCAGGCTGCAGCTTTCATCTGCAGCCTGCTCCGACCCGGAAGTGCTCCCTGCAGGACCCGGATACAGCCCCTCGGCCATTTTGGATCCTGGGCCTGCAGGGAGAAGACGTTCGGTACGAGGTGAGTACATCACCTTGTACCGATCGTCTCAGGGAAGCACGCAGGGAGCCCCCTCCCTGCGCGATGCTTCCCTGTACCGCCGGTACACCGCGATCATGTTTGATCGCGGTGTGCCGGGGGTTAATGTGCCGGGGGCGGTCCGTGACCGCTCCTGGCACATAGTGCCGGATGTCAGCTGCGATATGCAGCCGACACCCGGCCGCGATCGGCCGCGCTCCCCCCGTGAGCGCGGCCGATCGCGTATGATGTACTATCCCGTCGGCGGTCATGGGGGCCCACCCCACCTCGACGGGATAGTACGTCAAATGTCGGGAAGGGGTTAATGCAATGTCGCGGCGACCATAAAAACATAATTCTGGCGTTTGGCTTTTTTTCTCGCTACACTGTTTAGCAATCAGGTTAATCCCTTTTTATTGATAGATCGGGCGATTCTAAACATGCCGATACCAAATATGTGTAGGTTTGATTTTATTTTTATTGTTTTATTTTGAATGGGGCAAAAAGGGGGTGATTTAAACTTTTATATTTTTTTATTTCTTTCATATTTTTTTAAACTTTTTTTTACAAATTTTGCCATGCTTCAATAGCCTCCATGGGAGGCTATAAGCTGCCATAACTCGATTACCTCTGCTGCATAGAGGTGATGCCAGATCACCCCTATGTAGTAGAATTGCAGCCTTGCTATGAGCGCCGACCACAGGGTGGCGCTCATAGCAATCTGGCATCAACAACCATATTGGTCTCAAGGAGACCTCTGGTTGTCATGTCGATGCACCGATGACCCCCGGTTACATGATGGGGGTCACCGGTGCACGCATTTCCGGCCCGATGGATGGAAGCGCATGTTAAATGCCACTGTCAGAGTTTGACAGCGGCATTTAACTAGTTAATAGGTGCGGTCAGATCGCGATTCCACCAGCACCTATTGCGGCTTTGTCTCAGCTTTGATGCGGGTTCACTGACGGAGCGGGCATCAAAGCAGGGATTCTGCCATCGGATGTACTATTCCGTCCGATGGCAGAAAAGGGTTCAGAAATAATCACTCAAATGGATTTGTGACATGTACTACAGAACTTATACCAGCAAGAAAAGTACAAAAATAAGTCCATGTGATGTAAAAATATGCAAATTGAGTGATATACAGCTACAGAATTCTAATTAATACAGTTGTTTTAAAGTTTTAAGGCTAAAATTTTGTTTTTCACAAAAGTTTGCTTCTTCAGTGTTTTTAGTCAGGTGTTTCTATGGTTACTGATGTACAATTGTATGCATTTTATGAATTTTATATATTTTTTTGGCAATTACATCAAGTTTATGCAAACACGCAATATTTAAAGTGTTGACCTTTATTGTTCAAGACTTCTGAAATTTACCGTGGCATGCTGGATGTCAGCTTTTGGGCCAGCTTTTGGGCCAAATCCTGATTGATGGCAACCCATTCTTACCTAGTCAGTGCTTGTAGATTATCACAATTTTTATGTTTTTGTTTGCCCAACCGCTTACTGAAGAGTGACCAAAGGTTCTCAATAGGATTGGTAGGTTGGCAGAAAAAAACCTTTTTTTTACAAAGAAAAACATCCTAGTCCAGCTACATTTTGCCAAAAGCATGTGGGTAAATGTTTACTTGTCTGACAAAGCCAAGGTACAACTTTTTGGTCATAATTCTAAAAGGTATATTTGGCACAAAGCCAACCACTGCCCATCACCAAAGAAACACCATACACAAACACTTAAGCATGGTGGAGGCAGCATTATACTTATGGAGGTGTTTTTCAGCATCTTGAACTGGGGTTTTAGTCATGGATAGAATTATGAACAGTTCTATGCAACTGGAGAGTTTGCTTGCCATGGACCCAAATTTTCAATGTATTGATGATGTATTGATGTATTGATGTATTGATCACTTAGTTATCATTTATGCCTTGTGACATGGTCTTCTATCATGCTTGAAAAAGCATTGCTCATCACCAAATTGCACTTGAAGGAAAAATTCGATTATATTATTTATTCATGACAAGGTTCTTAAGCAATATTCTGAATGAACCCACTTCTTTGAATGAAAATCAACCCCACACATGAATAATCTCAGGATGCATTAATGGTGGCGCGACACAGGATGAGCATGGTAGTGTTCACCTTTTATACGTCAGACAATCATTCTTCCAGATGTCCCAAACAGCCTGTAATAACAGAAGTCTTGAAAAATATTGATTAACACAAGAGATGAGTGGATGAAGTGAAATTTTAATTTGCCTGTTCACGTGGATTTTCCTGGTAAATTTGATTTGCAGAGAAGTTATTCTCCACAAAATTAATGTCCTTTATTATGCTCTGGTGTCTATCCAGACTCCAGAGCATAATAAACATAATATATAAAAAAGATAGAAAATTGTTTTACTTACCTTACCTCACGTGACGGGTGATGGTGACCTGCCCAGGGATCAGAAAGGTGAGCGGACAATCCACGAAGAGGTGAAATACAAAAAATCCGCATTTTAGCAAAAGCAGATTTTTGTAAACTTCAAGAAGAATGTAATTTCACACAAATCTCTTTGCTGATCTGTAGTTGATACTGCAAATATTGAGAGTCCATTTAATTAAAGTATTAATGCCAGAATTCTGTGGTAAAATATTTGAAAAGTCAAATATTTTTGGAACAACTTAAGAGTTGCATCAACATTTTGCTATTTTGGGTGTTTTCATGCAAATTTCTCCTAGCTCCAACAAAAAGGGTAGAGCTGTGGCAGGACGGGGCATGGAAAGTTAGAAATCTCATTCCAGTCCCTGACTAGAGTAAGATTTTTGGCGTGACTCACAGAGTTGCACACAACTCATCAGACGCTCCAAATTTATGAAGAAGCGCACAACTCTTCATGAATAGGGAGCTTCTGACTTCAGCACGCCCCTCATCAAGACCAACGTGAACAACGTAGAGGAACTCCTACTACCCTGACACTCAGCTATTATATGCTCACTCAGAGAGCAGAAGCAAAGTTGCTGCTTCCTGTGCTGTATCACTTTTCATTGATATTTTAAAATGAATTTACAGAGTTTTGTGCAACCTAGCCCAACATTTTAAGACATTGGGTGGTCTGCAACATTTACGAAAGTACATTTTTGAAAACTACCTCTTTGTTTACAATGTCCAATTGCCTTCTTGCTATGGTCCACTTGTATTGAGAATTGTAATATTTTACTTTTCAAACAGAAAAATAAAGACAGTATATAATATGGTAGACATTTTGTTTTGCAAGATTATTTGGTTCATTTAGTTCCTAGAAATTCTTAAAGAGGTTGTTCACTACTAGAGCAACGACTTCTTAAACAAAATGTTTGGCCCAGATAAAATACTAAAGCCTATACTCACCTCGCATGCTGTGGGGCAGTGATATGGTGTTGTGACACGTGACTCTGGCACCCGATCAGCGCTTATGTCACTGTCTTTCCCTTCATACGAACTGAACATGAAGGGAAAGCCTGAGATCGGCTCATACTTCGCTTCTGCTTCATGTTCAATTTTTCAGAAGGCTGAGACAGTAATGCCTGCTCTGATTTGATGCTCGGCAGCAAGTGACCTTCCACCTCTTCACAAGGGAAGTGAGCAATAATAATAATAATAATAATAATAATTTTTATTTATATAGCGCCAACATATTCCGCAGCGCTTTACAACTTATAGAGGGGACTTGTACAGACAATAGACATTACAGCATAACAGAAATCACAGTTCAAAATAGATACCAGGAGGAATGAGGGCCCTGCTCGCAAGCTTACAAACTATGAGGAAAAGGGGAGACACGAGAGGTGGATGGTAACAATTGCTTTAGTTATTTGGACCAGCCATAGAGTAAGGCTCGGGTGTTCATGTAAAGCTGCATGAACCAGTTAACTGCCTAAGTATGTAGCAGTACAGACACAGAGGCTATTAACTGCATAAAGTGTATGAGAACACGATGCAAGGAACCTGATTATGTGTTTGTTTTTTCTATTTTTAATAGGCCACACAGGGATAATTAGGTTAATGCGTTGAGGCGGTAGGCCAGTCTGAACAAATGCGTTTTTAGGGCACGCTTAAAACTGTGGGGATTGGGGATTAATCGTATTAACCTAGGTAGTGCATTCCAAAGAATCGGCGCAGCACGTGTAAAGTCTTGGAGACGGGAGTGGGAGGTTCTGATTATTGAGGATGCTAACCGGAGGTCATTAGTGGAGCGGAGGGCACGGGTAGGGTGGTAGACTGAGACCAGAGAGGAGATGTAGGGTGGTGCTCAGCCATGGAGTGCTTTGTGGATGAGGGTAGTAGTTTTGTACTGGATTCTGGAGTATAGGTTTTATTATTTTAACGGGGCCAAACATTTAGTTTAAGAAAGATTTGTCCTAGAAATGGAAAACCGCTTTAAGGGTATGTGCACATGCTGCGGATCTGCAGCGGATTGGCGGCTGCAGATTCGCAGCAATTTTCCATGAGTTTACAGTACCATATAAACCTATGGAAAACAAAATCTGCAGTGCATATGCTGTATAAAAAAACACGTGGAAACATAGCAATGTTTATTCCACAGCATGTCAATTCTTTGTGCGGATTCCACATCGGTTTACACCTGCTCTATGATAGGAATCCGCAGGTGTAAAACCGCAGGTGGAATCCGCACAAAATCCGTCAAAAAAAATTTCACAGGAAATCTGCACTGCGGTTTGCCTGTGGATTTACCAAAATCAGTCCGGAAAAATCTGCAGAGTAATCCGCAGCGTGTGTCACATACCCTAATAGTTTGTCATGCGCTGTGTGGATTATCTTCCATATCACTTCATTGTGATGTAATATTATATTAATTTTGATAATTACATTTTTACTATTGTTTACTATTCATGTTTTCTTGATGAAAAAAAATTGAAATATAATTTTGATTCCTCTTCGAATCAGTAATGTTCACAGAACCTTCACACTAAAGGGAACCTAACCATGAAAATGTTTTGTGAGTTATTGTAAGTTGTTATTTATTTGTTTAAATATTTGCACATTTGGAGCTTAGTAGGCTAGTGGGCGGTCTGACAACCTTCTTTATATGGGAATGCATAGAGAGATAACTGTCAATCACAAAATGAAAAAGCTGTCACATGAAACGTGCATTGTGGAAGTGAAGAGGAAAATTATGATCCAGGGATATTATGATTAAGCACCTGTGGAGCGCCCACTAAGGCCTAGGGGTACTCGGTTCTAAAGGGGTGGTCACAGTGACAGTGACCCGGTACATGGCCCTGGGTGTCCAATAAAAGGGGTTGAAGTAAATGGGAATAAAGTTTGTTTCTGACGCCACCTGTGATACTTGGCAATAAAAGTGTTAGCCGATGCTGCTTCAGAGTCCACTTGGGCTGATGGTGATGCAGCAGATTTGTTACAGCTCTCCACAGGTAGAGCTAGACCCCAGGGCAGCTGTAGTGTTAAGGGTGATGATGGTGCTTGTGGTAGTTGTAGTAGCTGTGGTGCAGGGTGGATGGTGCAGTAAATAAATATGAGGACCAGGGGCGGATTATAATGAGGTCAATCTGGGCGGTAGCCCAGGGCCCAGTGGTGTGGGGGGCCCTGGGCAACCGCTCAGATTGACCGCCACCATCAGGGCATTACTGCCCTGACTGGTGTATAGGCTCTGTGGGCAGAGGGGGCCCACATCAGGCCCCGTCTCATCTGCTCACCGGGCCCCTACCGGCACTGCGGCAGTTTGACGCTATTGATGTGTGGGCACACACCCGCATGTCAAAAGTTAACAGCCGCTAGCCAATTGGAGGCTGGCAGCTGAAGTCAGCCACAGTGCGCAACTCGCTGGTGTCTGATGTCATTGTCAGTCGCCGGCGAGTGCACGCTGCTGGAGGGAGCATCGCTGAAGGAGTGTGGACAGGTGAGGAGAACTAGGTTTTTTTTATTGCGAATGGCAATCTGGGGGGCTCAGGCCAGAATTCTGGACACTGGGAGCAAAGATGCTGGACACACTGGGGGCAGAGATGCTGGACACACTGGGGGCAAAGATGCTGGACACACTGGGGGCAGAGATGCTGGACACACTGGGTAGAAGGATGCTGGACACACTGGGGCAGAGATGCTGGACACACTGGGGACAATATGCTGGACACACTGGGGGCAGGATGCTGGACACATTGGGGCGGAGATGCTGGACACACTGGGGGCAATATGCTGGACACACTGGGGGCAATATGCTGGACACACTGAGGGCAATATGCTGGACACACTGGGGGCAGAGATGCTGGACACACTGGGTAGAAGGATGCTGGACACACTGGGGCAGAGATGCTGGACACACTGGGGACAATATGCTGGACACACTGGGTAGAAGGATGCTGGACACACTGGGGCAGAGATGCTGGACACACTGGGGACAATATGCTGGACACACTGGGGGCAGGATGCTGGACACATTGGGGCAGGATGCTGGACACACTGGGGGCAGGATGCTGAACACACTGAGGGATGAATGCTGGACACACTGGAGGCTGAATGCTGGACACACTGGGGGCAGGATGCTGGACACACTAGGGGCAGGATGCTGGACACACTGGGGGCAGGATGCTGGACACAATGGGGGCAGGATGCTGGACACTGGTGGCAGAGATGCTGGACATTGGGGGCAGAGATGCTGTACACAATGGGGGCAGGACTGGAGACAGATGGGGCAGGATTGGAGACATGGGCAGAATGAAAGACATGAGGCAGGATTGGAGACAGATCGTGCAGGATCATGGGGCAAGATAAATAAGATGGAGAGTTGCCTCAGCCGGGGTGCTGTGTCCTTCAGGTCTGTGGTCCAGCCAGCTTTCAAGCAAATTGGGTACACTTTCCAGAACCCTCTTCCTTATGTTCCTTTCCCTGGCTGTCTCACTACACTGGCTTCCACCCTTTTGCCCTGCGACTTCATACACAGTGTCCCAATCCAGCAGCCTCGAACCTTGTCGGGCGACATCCTCTCCTCTCCTCCTCCGCATCTTGCTCCTATATGGCTGCCTTTTCAGCAAATATGTGTGTATGTGGCTGTGCTTCTTTTAAAAGCTACAGCCTCTGGTTAGCTAGCTGAGTCCTTAGTTTCTCCACTAGTTTGAGGGCTGGTCCCTCACTGAGACCTGGTTTCTCCACTACTGAAACGAGCCACATGGATAGTTTTGTCTCTACCTGTGCCTCTGGAACCCCTTCCTTCAGTTCTTTCTGTCGTATGACTTTCTTTCAGTTCCCTTTCTTTCTGGGAACTCCTTTTAGTCTGACAGGAGCTGCAGACCCCAACGTCTGCTCAGCTCCACTCCTCTCTCAATCTCTGCCTAAGCTGATGTTTCTAACAAGCTCCTCCCCTACTCTACCTACCCCACCCACTCCTCTAACACCTTTTCCTATCCAGCCTAAGATGAAACCTTCCTCCCTTAGGGTACGTCCAGGTGCCCTGACTGAATGGTCTGGTGTTGGATACAGGTGTAGTGTTCTGTGCCATGCCCCTCCTTACCTGAGAGCAAAATATCAGACCTCTGGCTGAGGTGCAATACTCTGTGGTGACTGGACCCTCAGGGGCACCACACCTGTCATTCTGAACTTCGTCTGTACCATTCTAATTATCCTGATGTTCAGGGAGTCACTTCTAGCACTATAATTATTTCTATAAAAATAATAAGAAACCTGAGTTTATGCTTCTTAATAAAATTACAGTGCCTACAAGTAGTATTCAACCCCCTGCAGATTTAGCAGGTTTAATAAGATGCAAATAAGTTAGAGCCTTCAAACTTCAAACAAGAGCAGGATTTATTAACAGATGCATAAATCTTACAAACCAAAAAGTTTTGTTGCTCAGTTAAATTTTTATAAATTTTAAACATAAAAGTGTGGGTCAATTATTTTGTGGAATAACCTTTGTTTGCAATTACAGCTAATAATCGTTTTTTATAAGACCTGATCAGGCCGGCACAGGTCTCTGGAGTTATCTTGGCCCACTCCTCCATGCAGATCTTCTCCAAGTTATCTAGGTTCTTTGGGTGTCTCATGTGGACTTTAATCTTGAGCTCCTTCCACAAGTTTTCAATTGGGTTAAGGTCAGGAGACTGACTAGGCCACTGCAACACCTTGATTTTTTGCCTCTTGAACCAGGCCTTGGTTTTCTTGGCTGTGTGCTTTGGGTCGTTGTCTTGTTGGAAGATGAAATGACGACCCATCTTAAGATCCTTGATGGAGGATCGGAGGTTCTTGGCCAAAATCTCCAGGTAGGCCGTGCTATCCATCTTCCCATGGATGCGGACCAGATGGCCAGGCCCCTTGGCTGAGAAACAGCCCCACAGCATGATGCTGCCACCACCATGCTTGACTGTAGGGATGGTATTCTTGGGGTCGTATGCAGTGCCATCCAGTCTCCAAACGTCACGTGTGTGGTTGGCACCAAAGATCTCGATCTTGGTCTCATCAGACCAGAGAACCTTGAACCAGTCAGTCTCAGAGTCCTCCAAGTGATCATGAGCAAACTGTAGACGAGCCTTGACATGACGCTTTGAAAGTAAATGTACCTTACGGGCTCGTCTGGAACGGAGACCATTGCGGTGGAGTACATTACTTATGGTATTGACTGAAACCAATGTCCCCACTGCCATGAGATCTTCCTGGAGCTCCTTCCTTGTTGTCCTTGGGTTAGCCTTGACTCTTCGGACAAGCCTGGCCTCGGCATGGGAGGAAACTTTCAAAGGCTGTCCAGGCCGTGGAAGGCTAACAGTAGTTCCATAAGCCTTCCACTTCTGGATGATGCTCCCAACAGTGGAGACAGGTAGGCCCAACTCCTTGGAAAGGGTTTTGTACCCTTTGCCAGCCTTGTGACCCTCCATGATCTTGTCTCTGATGGCCTTGGAATGCTCCTTTGTCTTTCCCATGTTGACCATGTATGAGTGCTGTTCACAAGTTTGGGGAGGGTCTTAAATAGTCAGAAAAGGCTGGAAAAAGAGATAATTAATCCAAACATGTGAAGCTCATTGTTCTTTGTGCCTGAACTACTTCTTAATACTTTAGGGGAACCAAACAGAATTATGGTGGGTTGAGGGGTTGAATAATAAATGACCCTCTGAATAAACTTTTCACAATTAAAAAAAAAAATAAACAAAGAAATAACATTCTTTTTTGCTGCAGTGCATTTCACACTTCCAGGCTGATCTACAGTCCAAATGTCACAATGCCAAGTTAATTCCAAATGTGTAAACCTGCTAAATCTGCAGGGGGTTGAATACTACTTGTAGGCACTGTATATATGTTATTGAAAAAACAATCACAAACACAAAAACACATGCATAATGGGCAAAAGGAGATAAGGGTGAAACAGTGACAAGAATCCAGAGATAATAAGCAAATCATAATAATAATGGGGCTGTGAGAACAGCTTGTTTAATAATAACCAGTGGGTCATACATATAAGTAATAGATGATGGTAAGTATAGGTGGTGCCTCTCCTAAAAAAAAAACAAATCAAAGATAATGATCTGTTGACAAGAGCAAAAATCTACACATGGTATGTCAGAACAACATTGTATAGGTTCACATGGGAATGGGTCTCTAGTAGTCTATCCACTATGCTAGAATCAAGTATAGTTCCTTGTCTAGGTTTACCAACATGTTTAATTCTGACTAAATCCTGGGTGGATATATAGCTTCCAGCCAAACCAGATCTCCACTTTGCACTGACGAGGGGCAGTACCCCGAAACACAGTGGCTGCAAATTGAGATTCTGGTTTGGCTATTATCTTGTCATGCGACAAGGCTCGTTAAAGGGTCGACATTGACAGTTAGGATTGCTACTTCCAATAGGTGGCACTAGAGTTTTAGTCCTCTTCCTCTCTGAAGAGACAATTTGCATATTTCCCAGAGGAGCATTGCGGCTTTAAGTCTCCTCACCTCGACATGCTTATCATGTCACTCTCCGCAAGGAGAAACAATACTTCTTGGATCCCAGATTAGCACAGTAACACCTTAAAGAGATAGCTGCAATAAGGTTAGAGACACAAAAAGTAAGTAAATAAAAAAGCAGCGCACCTGCCCGCTGTCCCCAATGTATGTTTCACTGTCTATTGCTTCCTCAGGGGGAGTGCGTACTTGCTAGTTGTTGACCTTGATCTATTTGCAGGGGCTCTCTCTGGTTGCTACTAGTGAAGAGCGAACGTGCTCGACACTACTCGGTACTCGCCCGAGTATCACTATGCTCGGTGTACTCGGCGAGCACTGAGTTTTTCCGAGATTATTCGGTGGGAGCTCGGGTCCCCGCCCTACAATTCTGGTGCTCTTTAGAGCGCCAATGACAGTGCAGGGATTGTCAGCCATGCATTGTAATGCCGCAGCCATCTTTGTTGTGGTATTACAGTGATTGGCTAGCCGCACAGCATCATCAGGTCTATAAGAGACCTGGCACCGCCCTGCTTGCCACATTCTGCTTCAGACTTAGCAAGTGTAGGGAGAGCTGCTGCTGAGATAGGGTCAGAATCGTTCTTTTAATAGTTAGTGTAGGTCAGCAACTGTTCAGTCCACAACTCCTGAGAAACCAACAGTCCATTTTAGGGCTAATCCGGGGGTCCACAAATCCACAAATTGTAGCGCTAGGTAGACAGGGGAGTCTATGTGCACATATCCACATCAGTGCAAGGCCTGCAGGCACTGTATTTGAGTATATAGCTCTCACTGCATACCTCCAAAAGCTCCATTACTGTCTGCTGCTGCTTATTTAATAAATACCTAGCTGCAATTTTCTGTGGCTCTTTTTCTTCACCTTATACCTGCTCCTTTTATTCTAAAGCAATCCATAGCCCCCTTATTTCAACATTTATTTGCTTAGTGACGCTGCCTACTACAGCCAGGTTATTGTAATCGAAGAACGTGCAAATCTACCATTTTTTTTGTCCCAGACACCACATGTGAGTGCACCAAAATTCTTTTTTTTTTTTGTTTTTGTGTCATAGCCAACTTGTTAACAGAAATTAAAAACACAAAAGAGCACAGTGAGGTCAAAAATACTCTGTTGTAAAAAAATCACAGTAATCAGCAAGTGCTAGTCAAAAGATGTAAAGAAAACAGGGTATTTAGTTGATACGTTTTTTTGCAAAAAAATGTATACTAAGCTGCTCCACCAAATCGTCAAGGTATACCCTTATAGAGCAGTCCTAACTAATGTATAGAATCCCTATCTGATGTATTTAAAACCTGATCATCTGTATAGTACCTGTATAAGCAGGGTTCAGAGAAGGACTATCCATGTGGACATGCAGGATGGAACAGCTTAAATGCAAATGACCCACAGAGGAGTGGTGGACTCCCCAGTCTTGTAGAAACAAGAGAACAATTATAGAACCAGAAACACATGGGCCACTTGCACATTGAACAAGTCTGTAGGAACCTGTTCACACCACCAGAAAACTTGAAGACACAAAAGAGCACAGTGAGGTCAAAAATACTCTGTTGTAAAAAAATCACAGTAATCAGCAAGTGCTAGTCAAAAGATGTAAAGAAAACAGGGTATTTAGTTGATACGTTTTTTTGCAAAAAAATGTATACTAAGCTGCTCCACCAAATCGTCAAGGTATACCCTTATAGAGCAGTCCTAACTAATGTATAGAATCCCTATCTGATGTATTTAAAACCTGATCATCTGTATAGTACCTGTATAAGCAGGGTTCAGAGAAGGACTATCCATGTGGACATGCAGGATGGAACAGCTTAAATGCAAATGACCCACAGAGGAGTGGTGGACTCCCCAGTCTTGAAGAAACAAGAGAACAATTATAGAACCAGAAACATGCATGTCCACATGGATAGTCCTTCTCTGAACCCTGCTTATACAGGTACTATACAGATGATCAGGTTTTAAATACATCAGATAGGGATTCTATACACTAGTTAGGACTGCTCTATAAGGGTATACCTTGACGATTTGGTGGAGCAGCTTAGTATACATTTTTTTGCAAAAAAACGTATCAACTAAATACCCTGTTTTCTTTACATCTTTTGACTAGCACTTGCTGATTACTGTGATTTTTTTACAACAGAGTATTTTTGACCTCACTGTGCTCTTTTGTGTCTTCAAGTTTTCTGGTGGTGTGAACAGGTTCCTACAGACTTGTTCAATGTGCAAGTGGCCCATGTGTTTCTGGTTCTATAATTGTTCTCTTGTTTCTACAAGACTGGGGAGCCCACCACTCCTCTGTGGGTCATTTGCATTTAAGCTGTTCCATCCTGCATGTCCACATGGATAGTCCTTCTCTGAACCCTGCTTATACAGGTACTATACAGATGATCAGGTTTTAAATACATCAGATAGGGATTCTATACATTAGTTAGGACTGCTCTATAAGGGTATACCTTGACGATTTGGTGGAGCAGCTTAGTATACATTTTTTTGCAAAAAAACGTATCAACTAAATACCCTGTTTTCTTTACATCTTTTGACTAGCACTTGCTGATTACTGTGATTTTTTTACAACAGAGTATTTTTGACCTCACTGTGCTCTTTTGTGTCTTCAAGTTTTCTGGTGGTGTGAACAGGTTCCTACAGACTTGTTCAATGTGCAAGTGGCCCATGTGTTTCTGGTTCTATAATTGTTCTCTTGTTTCTACAAGACTGGGGAGTCCACCACTCCTCTGTGGGTCATTTGCATTTAAGCTGTTCCATCCTGCATGTCCACATGGATAGTCCTTCTCTGAACCCTGCTTATACAGGTACTATACAGATGATCAGGTTTTAAATACATCAGATAGGGATTCTATACATTAGTTAGGACTGCTCTATAAGGGTATACCTTGACGATTTGGTGGAGCAGCTTAGTATACATTTTTTTGCAAAAAAACGTATCAACTAAATACCCTGTTTTCTTTACATCTTTTGACTAGCACTTGCTGATTACTGTGATTTTTTTACAACAGAGTATTTTTGACCTCACTGTGCTCTTTTGTGTCTTCAAGTTTTCTGGTGGTGTGAACAGGTTCCTACAGACTTGTTCAATGTGCAAGTGGCCCATGTGTTTCTGGTTCTATAATTGTTAACAGAAATTAGTTGTGCCCAAAAAAATCAAGGCCACATTTAGATCAGTCTGTTATCTGAGGCTGACGGCTGGTGTATCTGTGGTGGAAAAATCATAAGATAGTGCACAAGTTGCATAGTTCTGTCTGCTAGCCTTGTTCCACTCATTTTTATTAACAAAAAATGACCAAAAATAAAAAAAACGAAACAGTCTGTTATGTCAGGCTGATGCCTTGTGTATCTGTGGTGGAAAAATCATAGCTTCGCAGGCATAAGTTTCACAGTTCTGTCTGCTAGCCTCGTTGTACTTATTTTTAAGTTTTTGCCAAATTTGACATACAAGAGAAAAAAAATCTGTGGCTGCGGCCTGGTGTATCTGTGGTGGAGAAATCATAGTTTTGCAGGCATACGTATCATAGGTTTGTGTGCTAGCCTTGATCTACTTTTTTTTTTTCAAAAATTCACCAAAAATAAAAAAAATATTTTATACAGTCTGTTATCTGTGGCTGCGGCCTGGCATGTCTGTGGTGGAAAAATCGTAGTTTCGCAGGCATACGTAGCATAGATCTGTGTGATAGCCTTGTTCAACTCATTTTTCAATTTTTTTCAAAAATTTACCAAAAACCCTAAAAAATGTGAGCAGTCTATTATGTCAGGCTGAGGCCTGTTGTATCTGTGGTGGAAAAATTGTAGCTTCGCAGGCATATGTTTCATAGTTCTGTCTGCTACCCTTGTTCCACTCATTTTTTTTCTATCAAAAAATCTCCAAAAAAATAATTATACAGTCTGTTATGTCTAGCTGAGGCCTTGTGTATCTGTGGTGGAAAAATCGTAGCCTCGCAGGCATAAGTTTCATAGTTCTGGCTGCTAGCCTTGTTGTACTCATTTTTAATTTTGGGGGGAAATTTCACATGCAATAGAAAAAAAAATTACACAGTCTGTTATCTGTGGCTGTGGCCTGGTGTATCTGTGGTGGAAAAATCGTAATTTAGCAAGCATACGTATCATACAGTAGTCCTGTATGCTAGCCTTGTTCTACTTTTTTTTAAAAAAAAATTCACCGAAAAACAAAAAACATTTTACACAGTCTGTTATCTGTGGCTGCAACCTTTTTTATCTGTGGTGGAAAAATCGTACTTTCCCAGGCATGCGTAGAATAGTTTTGTGTGCTAGCCTTGTTGTACTCTTTTTTTTTTAATTCACAAAAAAATATATATATACAGTCTGTTATGTCAGGCTGAGCCCTGGTGACTGTCACGATCCATGTTTGGATCTGTGGCAGATCTGGTTTTCCTTTGATTAAAACCTTTTTTCCTTTCTGGTCATCGGGGTTGATGCAGTTTCCCCTCCCGGTGGCCACTGGTGTTATTGCATTGCATTGCATTGCTACTGGGTCAGCTGATGTTGGTGGTAACCACTCCCATCATCCTTCTTAAGGTCACTTGATACATCACCTGACTGTTGGTTATACAGGTCCTTTTGGAGACCAACCTGGATGGAGAAAGAGCTGGCTAAGTACTGTGGTTCTTCAGCTGAATTGTTATCTGGTGCCTTACTCTGCTTTGTGGTGTATTGCAGAAAAGAAAGCTAAGTGTGGTGTTATTGTTTCTTTGTCTCTATGTTGTCTTTATCTTCCCCTGTGTTGTATTAGTGCAGCGGTGGGACCAGTGCTCTCACCTGCCAATTCCCTACTTAGGGATAGGTGCAGGGCAAGTGAGGGCCTAGGTATCCTGCTCGGCGACAGGTTTAAAAAACCTGTATAGGGACATCAGGGAGATCAGGGCCATCCTTAGGAGAGTGCAGGAGGTGTCCATTTCCCCATTCCCTATCGCAGGGCCCACCGTTGTTCAAGTGTCCCCGGTGTGTTCCCTTGTGAGTTCCGCTGCTTTGTGACCGACCACCCGTTGGGTCGTGTCACGCTTGGGCAGTCACTTCATGACAGTGTATCTGTGGTGTAAAAATCTTCTTTTTACAGGCATATGTTGCAGTGTTCTGTCTGCTAGCCTTGGTGTACTTAGTATTTATTGTTTTACAAAAAAAAAAAATTAAGAAAATGTATACAGTCTGTTATATCAGGCTGCTTTTTAATGAGGTCTTCCTCCACCTCTCATTCATTTTCCACCACTAGATCACCAGAGTTCACATGTTCCATGCTGCTACAGACAGTCAATTTTTTGGCAAGGGTGTGTGTGATCTCCATTAAATATTTTTTTTAAAATGTACCCCCATGGAGAAAGTTTGTCAGACCATACACTTAGTGTATGGGCATTACGAGTCTAGGAGGCCCACTCCTTTTTAATGGGACAGTTTTTTTTTATGAGGCCCTCCTCCATGTTTCTTCCAAGGGGGATTGGGGAGTGTGCAAATTTGGATCAAGGCGACTCTTGCATTCAATGCATAAGGTAATAGTGTAGCAGGACCAACTGAAGAATGTGAAGTGGGTTTTCCTGTGGCCATCCAGTACCTGGGTTCAAAGGCTTATTGGGGTGCATATGACTTGGTAGCAGGGCAGGCCTTGCAGTTAATGCATAAGAAAACAGAATGGCAGGACCAACTGAAGAATGTGAAGTGGGTTTTCCTGTGGCCATCCAGTACCTGGGTTCAAAGGCATATTGGGATGCATATGACTTGATAGCAGGGCAGGCCTTGCATTCCATGCAACATTTTTTTCAGGAAGAGCTCCTGTACCCTCGTGAAAGGGGTATTGGGGTGCATTGTAATTGTGGCAGCCCAGCCACACACTACATAGACAATAACAGCATAGGAGACCCACTGTTTAATAATGGCCCTTTAGGAATATTAATGCAGCCTGATGCCCCTCTAAAAATAGGCTTTGTGACTTTAAGAGTCCGTCCTTCATAAATGAAACAAGATGTGTCACACACCACATGGCCAGCTAGGGTTGTTAAATGTTACAATGACATTTCCCAGTGAATTTATTTATATTGGTTGAAAGCAATGTTAAAGTTGAAAAACACATCAACAATGCTGCGTGTGAACATAGTCCAAGTTTTGCCTTATATACAAGTCATTACCCTGGAAAGGATGTACCTTAACATATTTCCCAGTAAAATCCATTTTGGTTTTGTTTTTGTATGTTTTTTGGTGCACCTGTAAAAATGGCGTGAAACTCTGACAGCATTGCTTACAGCTATGACCTAGGAGTCAGGAGTCCAGGGGCGATCCCCATGATGTTCTTATGTCATTTGAGCAGTGTTTCCATCGTTTTGAGACGTTTTTAGACCTTAAATGACCCCCCGGGGGGATCACGGTAACAATACTCGGGTTCCCATAAACTTACATTGGGCTCGTTGCTCTGGCCGAGTACCCGAGTATTCCAATTTGCTCGACCCGAGCAACGAGCACCCGAGCATTTTAGTGCTCGCTCATCACTAGTTGCTACCATATCCCACACTGGACTCTGTCTACATGTCTTCTCCTTAATAGACCTTGATATTGTATATTGAAATTTGTTATTTTTACAATTTTCTCAATAAATTTGTAATTTTTAATTGGTGTTTGATGATTTGTGGTTACTTCAGTTCCTGATGATTTCAAGTTTTCAATATGTATAGTAGTACTACACCGTTTTATTCTCTTTCTAATGAATTGTAGGGAGAATGCCTTAAAATATTGTGGGTATGTTCTCAACCTGGATAAATGACCTGTGCTATACGAATATTGTTATAGTTAGAAACCTTCCTTATATATGCATGCTTATAGACATAACTGTCAATTACAAATTAGGAACACCACTGGACTCCGAAACAGGATGAGTAAGAATTTTATTGAATAAAATGCAAGGTACATTGAATATTTTTTCTGTAAAACCATATATTAGTCTTCTTAGCTCATCCTGCTCAATATGATGATACTGGCAAATCAAACTGCTAGTTCAATGCAATGGTTTCCATTTAATGAATTTAAAATAATTAATGATGGTAATGTCCTGTGCTCAGAAGACTACAACCCCTGGCAAAAATTATGGAATCACCGGCCTTGGAGGATGTTCATTCAGTTGTTTAATTTTGTAGAAAAAAAGCAGATCACAAACATGGCACAAAACTAGTCATTTCACATGGCAACTTTCTGGCTTCCAGAAACACTAAAAGAAATCAAGAACAAAAAATGTGGTAGTCAGTAAAGGTTACTTTTTTAACCAAGCATAGGGGAAAAATTATGAAATCACTCAATTCTGAGGAAAAAATTATGGAATCACCCTGTAAATGTTCATACCCCAAAATAACACCTGCATCAAATTAGGGTGGTTTCACATTTGCGTTTGTTGCTGCAGCGTTTGTTCCGCATATAAACGCATGTGTCGTGTTTTCCTATATTTAACATTAAAAACGCATGCGTTTTTTTTTGTTCGTGTTTTGCCGCGTTTGACGACGCATGCATCGTCTCGTCGTTTGCGGCTTGGCGTGGAAATGCAACATGTAGTAATTTCTAGAGGCGTCTATTTGCCACCAGGAAACGCATGCGGTCGATTGCTCAAGGATTGCGACCAAAAAACGCATTGCTGTCTATGTAAACGCATGCATTTTTTAGCACATGCGTTTGGTTGTGTTTTTGAACGCATGCGTTTCAATTGAGAAAAACATGTCTAGACACTGATCAGCCACCCCCCACCATCAAGGTGATAAAAGGGAGGGTGTGGACAGTTGCAGGTCACTTCTCAGCAGACAGCCAAGCAGAGCAGACGGACCAGAGTGGACAGCCAAGCAGAGCAGACGGCCAACAGCGGACAGCCAAGCAGAGCAGATGGCCCACGGTGGACAGCCAAGCTGAGCAGACGGACCACAGCACCTTGGAGCAAACAAGCCTCAGAACAATGTGAGTATATCCTAGCCAATGCCTTTATTTTCAATTTTCTGTCTCCACATGTCCTAATTTCTGCAATTTCTTTCTTTCTACATGCATCAGAATGTCTTCTTCGGATTCTTCATCTGGTGAGGAGTTTCGGCCAGGACAGTTGGAAGTGGAGCATGTCAGTGAGGTGAGTACTTGCTTCGTCAGATTGGTAAGTATTCACTGTCACATCGACACGTGTGACAATTTAAATTTTTCTTTTTTTAGAGCTCTTCTACTGCGGCAGAGACAGGGCAGGAGCAGCGGAGTCAAGGTCTGGTGGAAAGATGGCAGCGGGTACGTATACAAGGCTGACTGTCCTCAGTGTAATATTCTTGAATCTTCCTTTCTTTCCATTCTTATTTCCTTACTTTTTTCTTCTGGAATCCTTTTGTATGTTGACTTTACTATTCATGCCATTTCTCAGCATCTTTTTTCTTTCTTTTCCTTCTGTTAATTGAGCAAACTGTAATGACTTTCTTTAATTTTTAGGTTTCACAACGGGAGGATGATCTTATCGAGAATGACCTCCTCATCCCCCTGGTCCAGGAGAGAGTCCCATTGTGGGACACCCGGGATCCACTGCACTCAAACAACGTGATGATCCGGCGGTTATGGAATGAGGTGGCCCAAGCGATGTGGGATGGCTGGAACAATGCCCAGACACGGGTCTGAGCTGCATTTGGTAAGTATTGCACAGCAGTGTGAAGCAGCAGAGACCTTGGCTGTGCTCACTCGACTGTGTGTGATGAAAGAAACTCTCTGGAGTTTCTCTCATCACACACAGTTGTGTGAGCATGGCCAAAAGTACTTTTTCTGACCACCATTTTTTTTAACAGTATCCAAATTCAAAACACGTTGGCGTTCGATGAAGGACCGCTTCAACAAGGACCTGCATCAAGAGAGCCGTGTTCCCAGTGGTTCAGGAGCAAGGATCAGACGCTACAAATACCATCGCGTTCTGTCATTTTTAAGACCGGTCCTTGCCCAGAGAACGTAAGTATTTATCACGTGCATTAGGTTGTATTGTATTGCCATAATCTGTATTTTTACATTCCACAGGATTTTGCGTCTGTTAAATTTTTGATAGTAATTTTCTTTTTCCTTTTTTCACAGCACATACAGCACTACTGTTGGCCTAGGTTCTGGAGCAGTCCTTCATCTGACAGCCACGGACCCGTCCCAGCCATCCAGCAGCACAGCAGCAAGTGGGCCTTCCACACTAACTGGAGACCAGGGAGCTGGTCCATCAGGTTTTCCCCAATCGCAGTCCTCTTCCACTGCCCCTTTTTTTTGGGCTCCTCGCAGCAGAGGGCTTCGGACAGGTCACTCATGCCCGAGTTTTTGCACTTGAACTCGGTTTTATACAAAGCAATCAAGGCTTTGGGTGACCGAATGGATGTTTCACATAGCCTCTTGAATGCACGTATCCAGGAGGTCAGCAAAAGCCTTCATCAAGTGAAAGCCGACCTCCAGAGGCCAGCACATCATTTTTTTAACCAAATTGAGCACGGCATGTTGGAACACCTTACTCCTGATCTCCAGCTGAGTGTCATGCAGGCCTGCAATGCTGCTTACGTGCAGGCTATGCAGCAGAGTCGGTATTTCCAGCAGACAGTGGGGGCATATCCACCTGTGCCTTCACTGTCACGCTTGACCACAATGTCAACCTCTGCTGCATCCCACTGCATGGCCACCTCAATTCCTTCCACAGCCGGACACTACTACAGCACCACCACCATGCCGAGTGCAGTTGGACACCCCACCGCCACCACCATGACATCCGCTGCTCCTGCTTGGACCTCCTCCACTGACACCACGATGCAGCAGGACCCTGGCATGGCCTTCTGTACCGCCACCTCCACGATGCAGGAGGACCCTGGCATGGCCTTCCGTACCGCCACCTCCACGATGCAGCAGGACCCTGGCATGGCCTTCCATACCGCCACCTCCACGATGCAGCAGGACCCTGGCATGGCCTTCCGCTCTACAAGCGCTATGGACTCTGGCATGGCTGCACGCTGTACAAGCACTATGGACTCTGGCATGGCTGCACGCTCTACGAGCACTATGGACTCTGGCATGGCTGCACACTCTATGAGCACTATGGACTCTGGCATGGCTGCACGCTCTATGAGCACTGTGGACTCTGGCAAGGCTGCATGCTCTACGAGCACTATGGACTCTGGCATGGCTGCACGATCTACGAGCACTATGGACTCTGACACAGTGCAGCTGGACCCTGACAGGTCACCCGCCACCACGCCACGCCATATGAGCCCACCAAGACCTCCCACAACCAGGCAAACCAAAAAAAACACCGAAAAAAAACAGAGGACTCTTAGCATTCCCCCCCCTTCACCTCCCAATGTGTCTGTAATGTCAGGTTTGTCTCACCCTTCCAGTGCGTCTCAAGCCTCTCATGTGTCAAGCCCCATCCCCGAACTTCCAGACCCTTCTAATTTCATTGCCCCTTCTCCTGCCACCTCTGCGTCCTCCATGGTTAGCCAGGCCTCAGTTCTTCACACCCCCTGTTTACATCACTCTACCCCAAGCCGGCGCAGTAAATAAATTTTTGAGTTGTTTACAAAATAAAAAAAGTTTGATTTGCCACAATTATGTTGGTTTATTGTGTCTTCCGCCGCCGGCAACACACACCGTGCGCCAAGAAACTTCACCACATACTTACTTTTTGGGCCACATCATATCTCCAGTAGTTAAAAATAAAAAGACTGCAGCTTTGTGTGTCTTTAGTATACAGATATGAGGTGGGCCAAAAAATATTACATGTATCTCCATAATCTCTTTTTGTCTGTGCCTAGTGTGGCAGTCTGAAGAGAAAATGGTGGAAATACAGTGCAGACCTCTACTGAACAGGTCAGGTGTCAAAAAACTCATTAGTTATGACACCTGACCTGTTGATTAGAGAACTGCCTTGTATAACCACCATTTTCTCTTCTTCATACATAATCTATTACACACAACTTGAGGGACAATGGTGGTCACACACTACATATCTATGCTCACCTGCACAGGTGTCAGAAATAGTGAATTCATGAGCCTGTATATGTTTATTATGAATTCATTATTTCTGACACCTGACTTGATGAGTATAGATAGTGTGACAGTGATTGTCTCTTCAGTTGGTGTCCAATGGATACAGGAGAAGAGAATCATGACGCAATGACGTCAACAAGCTTACCAATAAAGCAACATGGCTGCCATTACTAGCAGTAAGTGCCCAGTGTTGTATATCAGTATTTGTAAGCCAAAACAAGGAGTGAACAATTAGAGGTAAATTATTATATTAACATAATAACTAGCACCTCTGCTTTTATCACCCACTCCTGGTTTTGGATTACAAAAACTGATATTAAATACAGATCAAATATTGCAAGTTTAGGACAGCCTTGGTTTGGAGAGGAAAAAGATAGGAGACACGGTCAACTCAACCAAAACTAAAGTTTATTAATGAGAAATATTATAAAGTTTATTAATGAGAAATATTATTATCATTGTAGAAAATAACTGGTACAGATCAAATTACAACTGGACCTTTACACAACATTGTCCTGCCATGACACACGTCCAATATCTGAATCAAAAAAGGCCGCAAATTGGTCCCGCATGTGACCAACTGCTGCAGTTGACCGCAGCGGGTGATGCTGGAAATCGGGCAGTGGGTGTGCAACTGGTTCATCCAGTTCAATGTTGGGTTGCTCCTTAACCATTATATAATTATGCAGAACCACACAGGCTTTGACCACCTCGTCGACTGTTTCCACTTTTAGATTTATGGCTGATGCAAGAATGCGCCATTTAGCGACCAGAATGCCAAAGGTACACTCTACAGTTCTTTGGGCCCTGGTCAGTCTGTAGATAAAGATCCTTCTAGTGTGGTTCAAGTCCCGACTGGAATAGGGCTTCAGTAGGTTTTCACACATCTGAAAGGCCTCATCCCCAACCATAACAAATGGCATTGGTGGTCCTTGAGTGTTGGGGAGAGGTTGTGGCGGGGAAAAAATTGAAATTGTTGCCATACACACGGCAGCCCATATCCGAGTTCTTGAAAGTCTGGGAATCGTTGCCACATCCAAAAGCTCCAATGTCCACGGCGATGAAGCGACAGTTCGCATCGGCAATTGCCATGAGCACAACAGAAAAATATTTTTTGTAATTGAAGTACTCTGATCCAGTTCTGGCTGGTTTGATAATGCAAATGTGCTTTCCATCCACCGCTCCTAAACAGTTGGGGAAATCACACACACTCAAGAATTTCTCCGCAATTACTAGCCACATGTCCAAGGTGGGTAGGGGTATAAACTCATCCCGGAGTACATTCCACAAAGCCTGGCAGGTGTCCACAACTATTCCGAACAGGGTGGATATTCCAAGCCGGTATTGGAAGTGGAGGGATGATAAACTCTCTCCGGTGGCCAGAAATCTGGAAGAAAAACAAACACAAAAAATTACAATCTATTCTTTTTATGGTGTGGTTACGCTAAAGAAAGAAAGGAAAATACCCAAAAAATACATGTCAGAAAACACTAAATTTGGACTATCATTGGTTTAGATTTTGAACGTACCTTAATGTAACCAGCAGACGTTCCTCGGGTGGAATCGCTCTACGGAGCTGGGTGTCCTGTCGCCGTATGGCTCCTTGGACACGAGAAAGCAAATCCCGGAACGAGTCTTGCGACATTCGTGTGTATTCCTGGAATTTCTCCGGGTTGGCATTAAGCTCGGCATAGAGCGTGTAGTAGGCTCCACGGCTCTCACGTAGTTCGATAATGGGGTGCCTCCAAAAATGCCTACGTTGTCTCCTTCTCCATCTTTGGTGATTTCTGTCTTGCTCCCAAGCAAAAGCACAGGCAAGAAACAGTTTGAAGCTGAAATCCAGGTTGAAATAAAAGCTCTCCATGCGAAGATCCATCATGACACAGGATACAGTAGAAAACTGTTAAAATTTCAGTAGCCCTAGGGTCTATATATAGAGATTCCATAATACATGCCCTCTGTAGTTCCATTGGCGTTGTCTGGTTATCTTGATTTTTCTCTTGTGAAATTTCTCATCATGCGCACCAAAAATGCAAACGCAGGAAAAAACGCATGTAAACGCATACAAACGTGGCGGTTTTTTAACCGTATGCATCAACGCATGCATTAAAAAAATGCTGCGTTTGTACGCGTTTATATGCGTTTTTTCCACCACTTGCGGATGCGTTTTAAACGCTGCGGATTTAAATGCAAATGTGAAACTATAAGAACATTATGAACAATGAAGCAACTATGAGTGAGATTGATAAGGACCTAGGTGAGATTCAGGAGGAGATCAACAACATGCTTACCCCCAAAAATGACACCACGTTTAAAAATGACTTAGACGCAGAAATCCAGAAATGGGAGAAGGAGATTGTGGCCATCAAAACGAAAAAATATCAACGAGACGTTTCAGATGCCCAGAATAATAGGGTGTATAGATGGAGGATGAACCAGACCAATAGGAGATTTACATCTAGGGCAAGATCAGTGTCTTTTTCATCCATTTCATCCGTGGATGAGAGGACATCTGTTAGCGATAAGGGAAGAAATGGACCTGACAAGGTAGAGATACAGAAAGATCGGTGGCAAAAAGTGACTAGATTTGGAAACAAAAGGAAAACTCCTACATCTCCACAAAAGGAGAAGAGATCTAAAAATGCTAATCTAGAGGTAATTAATCTCTCACAAATTCCACTTACGGAGGCACAGTGTGAAGTGTTGAGTCTAGGCCTGTCATTCTCACCTTTTAATAACTATGATTACTTCACAGCACTAAAAGACCTCCACCTTTTTGCACGGAAGCTTGTCCTGAAAAAGCTTCACTCACGTTCTTTAACGGAGAGTACGTACATTACTGAACAAGAAGCTATCTCCATCTTGGAGGAGTTGGAGAATGAGTCTGCAGGTCCTTCTACAGGTATTCCACTTCCACCCATTTCTGCTAAATCCACCACGTTTCCTCCCTTGTCACTCTGCCCACAGGTGGAAATTTTTACAAATCTAGTGGCTGCAGATTTAAAAAATATTAATAACAAACATAAAAAGGATAATCTCACAGCGTGTCAGAGGAATGCTCTGCGTGAGATCAGGGCATTGGAGAATGTGGTAATTAAACCTTCAGACAAGGGTGGAAACGTGGTGATTTGGCCATCTGATAAATACGAAAGAGAGGCATTTAAGCCGCTTCGTAACAGAGAAACATACATATTGCTCACAAAGAATCCTCTCTCTGACTTTATGTCTGAGCTTGTTGAAATACTTGAGGAGGCACTTTATAAGGGGACTATCAACAAGAAAATGTTTGATGGATTAGTGGTAAAATGTCCCGTAGTGCCTACTTTCTATCTTCTCCCCAAGGTCCACAAAGATCCTGTCAATCCTCCGGGCCGTCCGATTGTCTCTGGCATGGGAGGGATGTGTGATCCCATATGCAAACTTATAGATTATTATCTTAGATCACAAGTTGAGACCCTTCCCTCCTATGTCAGAGACACTACGGACGTCCTGAGAAGACTAGATGGCCTTATTTTGGAACCAGAGATGCTCTTAGTCACGGCGGATGTTGAGACACTTTACACCTCCATCCGCCATGATGATGGATTAGAGGCCGCGGAATTTCTTCTTGGGTCCAGTAGCATTGAACCAGAAATGTGTGACCTGGTGTTGAGGCTCTTGCGGTTCATCCTTACACATAATTTTTTTACGTTTAAGGACCGATACTACCTCCAGAACCGCGGTACAGCTATGGGGGCGGCGTGCGCGCCCTCCTATGCTAACCTCTTTCTGGGTTTCTGGGAGAGGGGCATATTTCAGGGGGGCATGCACTCCGCCTCGCGGATTCTGGGGTGGTATCGGTACATTGATATTTTGTTTATTTGGCATGGTTCGGTGGAACAATTGAAACTGTTCATGCAGGATTTGAACCGCAACAGCCTCAACATCAGGCTCACCTACAGATATAGTCGTAAGGAAATACCATTTTTGGACATTTTATTGTTGGTTCAGGAGGATGGTTATATACACACGGATGTATTTAGGAAAGAGACCTCTGTCAATGCACTCCTCCATGCTTCCTCATCCCATCTGGACTCCACTATTGGAGCCATATCTATTGGGCAATTCTTAAGGATGAGAAGAATTTGTTCCACGGAGGAGGCTTTTGACAGACAATCTGCAGACCTTGGGGAGAGATTCCGCGCACGTGGATATAGTAACAGGAGCATAAAACGTGGCTTTGCCCGTGCTAGAGGCAAGAAGAGGTGTGATCTACTGTCTCAACTGCATAAACCCAGAAAAGAGGAGGAAGGAAAAATTCGTTATATATCCACCTTCAATCATCAATGGGGAATGATGAGAACAATTCTAAGGAGGCATTGGCCTATTTTGAAAACCAAACCCACACTTGCAAAATGTCTCTCGGATGAACCATTGATGACAGCAAGAAGAGGTAAAAATCTGAGAGACATGTTGGTCAAGAGCCATTACACAACTAAGGTCCCGACCATCTTTGGAGCAGGTAAACCCAGGTGGGGATTCTATCCGTGTGGAGACTGCTTAGCATGTCGAAACCACATAAGAGCCATGCATTTCACCTCGGCTGATGGCCAGAAAGAATTTAAAATCACGGACTACATTAGTTGCAGTACCACATTTGTGGTATATATGGCTAAATGCTCATGTGGCCTGTCCTATGTGGGTCTCACTTCACGAGAACTCAGAATCAGGACACGTGAGCATATAAGAGATATAATGGCGGCAAGCCAGGTTGAAGACATTGCTACACTAAAAACAATACCCCGCCATTTTAGACTGCAACATGAATGTAATCCAAAAGATCTAAAAAATTTTGGCATTGACCACGTAAGATGTGGGATCAGAGGTGGGGATATGAAACGGACATTAGCACAACTAGAATGCCGGTGGATAGCAGTCCTGGGCACCATGTCCCCACATGGCCTAAACGAGCAACTTAGCTTCTCTTCTTTCTTGTAGCCTTATTGGGTTATTTTGATCAGCTCTGTAGTATTCTGGATTTTAATTATGTGTGTTTTTTATTCTTTTTTTATTAGTATCATCATTCTACTTACATATTATCTGCAATAACCTATCTTCTGAGCTCCCGTGTCTTATAACGATATCAAGAAGCACCTGTGTCAGGACATCATATGAAGATACCGACGGTCCTCCTTTGGAATGGAGATTGGACTACATTATTGTGTTTTTGCCTTATTATTTCTTTTATTTATTTATTTATTTATTTTTTTGTGTTTTGTTTTATCACTTTTGTATTTATTGCCCCTTTTTGGGTTGATATTCACTATATATTGAATGCTATATTATCCCCTTATTGGGGGTCTATGTATGGATTTATGTCCCACTATATAATTGTGGTGATTTAATACTTGATGTATGTGGAGTATGTCTCCCTAAGCCAAATGTAATTTTAATAGATGTTTTAGATTCTTTATTTTCTAGTGTTCAAATGTATGCACATTTAGCAAAGTTTGAAGTTATGGGTCCACTTCTTTTATGGGCACACTATACGGCACTTTGTCACTTTATATCGCCCCCACCTGTCACTTGGTCCCTTTCAATATAGCGCTCTTAGCAATTCACGCTGTCATTACACATTATACTTACTCCTGGTGGTCTTCCCTATTCCAAAATGGAGTCCGCGGCGCGTGCGCATGCGCAGTGCGGCACAGATCCGCGATGCATCTTCTCCTGCCTCCAGGATGTGACGCGGTGGGGTATTGACGTCATGAGGGATTTCCCTCTCCCTGCCCCGTCACAGGAAGAGCAGGGGACGTTGCATTAGAGCGGACATGCATGACAGTGCGCATGCGCCGTTAATGGCGCTGATAGTCATACACAGGTGCTCTCCTGTTATAAATTATGCTCCACACATACATCTTTACAGCCCCCCGAGGAAGCCCAACGCGAAACGCGCGTCGGGGCTGCTGGAGACACACTACTGGCATATACTGATGGGTAAGATGAGCGGCACACCTCTCCTTTCTATTTCCCTTTTGGACTAGCAGTAAGGCTTGACTATGCCCTATCTTCAGCATACATAGGGATTTAGGTATATATACCTTGGTATGACATCTTGCACTAAGCACCTTGTAGTAGGTTTTGAGTGACCCGCTTGTCTATCCCACATTGTGACTTCAGTATTTTGTGTCTTTCTGTACATGCATCACTTCTGGATTTTGTTATGCTAGTCTGTATTTTACCCCATGATTGTTAATAAAAACTGTTACTTTTTTTCTTACATTTTTTGTATGGGACTATTTACTCCAGTGTTTGTTGTAGGATAGGCAAATGTGAAACTAGCCTTAGATCTGCTCGTTAGTCTGCATCTAAAAAGGAGTGATCACACCTTGGAGAGGTGTTGCACCAAGTGCACTGACATGAATTATGGCTTCAACATGAGAGATGTCAATTGAAACAAAGGAGAGAATTATCAAACTCTTAAAAGAGGGTAAATCATCACGCAATGTTGCAAAAGATGTTGGTTTTTCACAGTCAGCTGTGTCTAAAATCTGGACCAAATACAAACAACATGGGGAGGTTGTTTAAGACAAACATACTGGAAGACCAAGGAAGACATCAAAGCGTCAAGACCAGAAACTTAAAGAATATTTCTCAAAAACAGGAAATGCACAACAAAACAAGGAACGAATGGGTGTTAACTTGAGTCAACATCTGTGACCGAACTGTAAAAAAACGCCTAAAGGAAATGGGATTTACATACAGAAAAGCTAAACGAAAGCCATCATTAAGACCTAAACAGTAAAAAACAAGGTTACAATGGGCTAAGGAAAAGCAATCATGGACTGTGGATGACTGGATGAAAGTCATATTCAGTGATGAATCATGAATCTGCATTAGGCAAGGTGATGATGCTGGAACTTTTGCTTGGTGCCACTCCAATGAGATTTACAAAGATGACTGCCTGAACAGAATAAGCAAATTTCCACAGTCATTGATGATATGGGGCTGCATGTCAGGTAAAGGCACTGGGGAGATGGCTGTCATTACATCTTCAATAAATGCACAAGTTTATGTTGATATTTTGGACACTTTTCTTCTCCCATCAATTGAAATGATGTTTGGGATGATGAAATCATTTTTCAAGATGATAATGCATTCTGCCATAGAGCAAAAACTGTGAAAAAAGACACATAAGGCCAATGTCATGGCCTGCAAATAGTCTGGATCTCAACCCAAATGAAAATCTTTGGTGGACGTTAAGGAAAATGGTCCATGACAAGGTTCCAACCTGCAAAGCTGATCTGGCAACAGCAATCAGAAAAAAGTTGGAGCCAGATTGATGCAGAGTACTGATTGACACTCATTAAGTCCATGCCTCAGAGACTGCAAGCTGTTATAAAAGCCAGAGGTGGTGCAACAAAATACTAGTGATGTGTTGGAGTGTTTTTTTTGTTTTGTTTTTGATTTCTTTTAGTGTTTCTTAAAGCCAGAAAGTAGCCATTGGAAATAACTTTAGTTTTGTGCCATGTCTGTGATCTGCTTTTTTTCTACAAAATTAAACAACTGAATGAACATCCTCCAAGGTCGGTGATTCCATAGTTTTTGCCAGGGGTTGTAGGAGTCAATCATATTTACAGAAGAGTTAGTTAGCGCAAATACAATTCAATGATTACTGGCTGTAGATTTCTTGGGAGGACCTTTATTCTGCAGTCTGCTAATTAACCCTACTGTTCTGTTCGTATTGGCTATACACTTGTACTGTTTGGGTCAATATGATCTACTAAAGTCTGCTAATTTTGATATTTTGCTACTCTAAGATGCCTATCCATTACTAACCTTATAGTAATACTGTAAATAAACATAAGGCATGAATAAAGTCCTTTATTGAAATTAAAATTCACACCATTTTATTTTTTATTTAAAAACTCATAGAGCTGAGAGCTGCACCATGAGACTTTTTCTCATGGTACTATCAGTGTGTCAGGACTCTGAACATTTTTATTACCTTTTGTGCATTACTGCCCTTTTCCAAGATGGTGTCTTTGGTCTCATGTGCACTGTGTCTTCCTGCTATAAAACTCCACCCCAGCCTTCAGTCTGTGCTAGAGTATTCTGCCTTGCATCCAGCTCCTCTCCCTGGTGACTCCCTGGCTATATACCTGCTCCTGTGAATGTGTGGTTATCCTGCTACTCTGCTCTGAGTTCCTGCTGCATACACCAGTTTCCAGTAATCCTCCTTCATCTGCTGCTTGTGTTTTCTCCATCTACATTTGCTGGACATGTAAGCTGTTGCTGCTCTGCAAAAACCTGAGAATACTACCCAGGCCTCCCTGGTTGTGCTAAGATATTATTTGAACTGCCTTATAAGCATATCTATCTGTGTTTGGACTAAGACAAAGACTTATTCGTGTCAAGTATCCTCAAGAATAATTGTGCTTCATAGACTTTCTGCGTGATTGCATTTTCCTCTGAAGTTTCCTATAGACTGCTAAGCTGCGTTTAATATTTACACCAAGTGTTGTGGACTTGAGTTTCTCTCTGCACCTGTTTGAATCACCGTGTGATAATATAGACTTTACCACTTATAAAACTGTGTCCTGTAGTTGTCTTGTTCCATGCAAAGAGTCTCCTGAGTTATCCCTTATAATTATTACACAGTGATCTCACTGAGGTCACTGCAGTTCATCAGCCCGACTTACAGCGAAGTGAGCTGGAAATACAGCCTCAGTGACATGTGGTAACCTCAATGATGTCACCACTAGTTACTGATGCTGAGCTCAAAGCAGCTCATTCTCCCGTGGTTGCATCTTGCCACCGTCCAAGTTGCAAAAAAATTTCACAGACATGGATTATGGCTTGGGACAGTATGTTGTTGCCTAATTCTAGGCATTCAGGACCTGAAAATTACGTCATGGCTTGTTGTGATTGGTCGCGTTGCGGTCACATGGGCGGCACGCGACCAATCAGAAGTCGTGACGTCACGGAAGGCAGTAAACGCGCGCATTTTAAGCAAACAAGGCTGCCGGTTTCCTCGGTAAGGTGTAGGCTGCGTCGGAGAGGTGAGTATAGCAATATTTTTTATTTTAATTCTTTATTTTACACATTAATATGGATCCCAGGGCCTGAAGGAGAGTTTCCTCTCCTTCAGACCCTGGGAACCATCAGGGATACCGTCCGATACTTGAGTCCCATTGACTTGTATTGGTATCGGGTATCGGTATTGGATTAGATCTGATACTTTGCCGGTATCGGCCGATACTTTCCGATACCGATACTTTCAAGTATCGGACGGTATCGCTCAACACTACTCATGACATATTGTACTTCATGTTAGTTGTAAAAAAATATTGATACTACCTGCGATTATTTGTGAAAAAATGAAAATTTGGCGAAAATTTGGAAAATTTTGCTATTTTCCAATTTTGAATTTTTATGCCCTTAAATCACAGAGATATGTCACACAAAGTACTTAATACGTAACATTTCCCATATGTCTACTTTACATCAGCACAATTTTGGAACCAAAATTTTTTTTTGTTAGGGAGTTATAAGGGTTAAAGTTTGACCAGCAATTTCTCATTTTTACAACGCCATTTTTTTTAGGGACTAAATCACATTTGAAGTCATTTTGAGGGGTCTATATGATAGAAAATAACCCAAGTGTGACACCATTCTAAAAACTGAACCCCTCAAGGTGCTTAAAACCACATTCAAGAAGTTTATCAACCCTTCAGGTATTTTACAGGAATTTTTGGAAAGTTTAAAAAAAATGAACATTTAACTTTTTTTCACAAAAAATTTGGTTTAGCTCCAATTTGTTTTATTTTACCAAGGGTAACCAGAGAAATTAGACCCAAATATTGTTGTACAATTTGTCGTGACTATGCTGATACCCCATATGTGGGGGTAAACCACTGTTTGGGCGCATGGCAGAGCTCAGAAGGGAAGGAGCGCCATTTGACTTTTCAATGCAAAATTGACTGGAATTGAGAGATAACGGTATGTTGCATTTGGAGAGTCCCTGATGTGCCTAAACATTGAAACACCCCACAAATGACACCATTTTGGAAAGTAGATCCCCTAAGAAACTTATCTAGATGTGTGGTGAGCACTTTGACCCACCAATTGCTTCACATAAGATTATAATGTGGAGCCGTAAAAATAAAAAATCATATTTTTCACAAAAATTATAGTTTTGCCCCCAATTTTTTATTTTTTCAAGGGTAACAGAAGAAATTGGACCCCAAAAGTTGTGCAATCTGTCCTGAGTACGATCATACCCCATATGTGGGAGAAAACTACTGTTTGGGCGCATGGCAGAGCTCGGAATGGAAGGAGCGCCATTTGGAATGCAGACTTAGATGTAATAATAATAATAATCTTTATTTTTATATAGCGCTAACATATTCCACAGCGCTTTACACACATTATCATCGCTGTCCCCGATGGGGCTCACAATCTAAATTCCCTATCAGCATGACTTTGGAATGTGGGAGGAAACTGGAGAACCCGGAGGAAACCCACGCAAACATGGAGAGAACATACAAACTCTTTGCAGATGTTGTCCTTGGTGGGGTTTGAACCCAGGACTCCAGCGCTGCAAGGCTGCTGTGCTACCACTCCATCGATTTTTGAGAATGCAGGATCCTGCAAAACAATTTGCAGGATCCTGCATTTTTTCATAGACTTATATTAGTGACGGATTGTGACGGATGGCCATCCGTTTCATCCGTCGTGCACTGGATCCTGTGTAAAAAAATGGTCCGTTGGGTAGAGAAAACGTTCAGAGGAACATTTTCTCTGCACATCATCAGAAAATCGGTCTTGATCACTCTCTTTCTACTATTGATGCTGCCTATGTACAAGATAAAATGTTTAAAAAAAAAAAATCGCAATGTTCTCACCTACCGGCGTTCCTTCTCACTATGCTCCGCTCCATAGGCCTCAAGGACACAGCCCTCTCCTGGTTCTCCTCCTACCTCTCTGACCGCTCCTTCACTGTATCTTTTGCCGGCTCCTCTTCCTCTCCTCGTGCCCTTACAATCGGGGTTCCGCAAGGCTCAGTCCTAGGCCCCCTCCTCTTCTCTCTTTACATGGCCCCTATTGGACAAACAATCAGCAGATTTGGGTTCCAGTATCATCTCTATGCTGATGACACCCAATTATACACTTCCTCCCCCGACATCACCCGTTGTGGTCCGAGAGCGGGAGAGGGGAGTTCGTAAAGTCGTGCAGCGAGCCGGGACGGGAGAAGACCAGGTCCAGAGTATTCCCGTCCTCATGTGTAGGAGAATTAGTAAACTGTGAGAGGCCGAATGAAGAAGTTAGTGAAAGAAGATGAGCGGCAGATTGGGAGAGGGGATCATTGATGGGGATGTTAAAGTCTCCCATGATGAGGGCGGGGATGTCACTGGGTAGAAAGTGAGTAAGCCAGGTGGCAAAGTGGTTTAGAAACTGGCGGGAGGAGCCTGGAGGGCGATAAATAACCGCCACTCACAAGGAGAAGGGCTTAAAGAGTCTGATGGCGTGGACTTCAAAGAAAGGAAATGTGAGTGAGGGAACCGGGGGGATGACCTGGAAAGCACATTGTGATGAAAGGAGCAAACCAACACCTCCACACTGTCTGTTCTCAGGTCTGGTGGTATGTGAAAATTTCAGCCCACCAAATGACAGAGCGGCAGCGGCGGTGGTGTCTGAGTCCTGGATCCAGGTTTCTGTAATAACCAGAAGGTTAAGGGAATTAGAGAGGAAAAGATCGTGAATGTAAGTTAGTTTTACACACAGACCGTGCATTCCAGAGAGCACAGTGGAAAGCCATAGGAGAAGGCATGCACTGAATGTTAATAAGATTAGCAGGGTTTCTATATGCAGCTGGAGGAGAGTAATGTATGCTGGTGGAGAGGGGGCCAGGGTTCGGGGAGATGTCACCTGCAACTAGTAGAAGGAGAAAAAACAGAAAGAGCAGGTGGTGGGATGATTTGTATGAACATTTTGAGTGCTGCATGGCGGTAGTGGCTGGTTTGGAGTGGGTAAGAAATGTCAGTAGAGCCTCAGAGTTATACATGGGAGAGAGGAGAAGGGAGGGGTGGATATAGAGAGAGTGCCCAGAATGTGTTAAAGGGGGGGCGAGTTGTGAGAAAGCAGAAGTAAAAACAAATAAGAAGCAGATTGATATGATTAATGCATAATGTAGTATGACTGACCAAGAAGCATGATTGATTATAAAACTTATAGAATGGTCTGCAGGCGTCACATTGCGTTTGCAGAGCCCCTGATGTACCTAAACAGTAGAATCCCCCACAAGTGACCCCATATTGGAAACTAGACCCCCCAAGGAACTTATCTAGATGTGTTGTGAGAACTTTGAACCCCCAAGTGTTTCACTGCTGTTTATAACACAGAGCCGTGAAAATAAAAAAATCATTGATTTTTTAGCCCTTCAAATTTTTGTTTTCCCAAGGGTAACCAGAGAAATTGGACCCCGTAGGTTGTTGTCCAATTTGTCCTGAGTACGCTGATACCCCATATGTTGGGGTAAACCCCTGTTTTGGAGCACGGGAGAACTCAGAAGGGAAGGAGCACTGTTTTACTTATTCAACGCAGACTTGGCTGGAATTGAGATTGGACACCATGTCGCGTTTGGAGAGCCCCTGAAGTGCCTAAACAGTGGAAACCCCCAATTCTAACTGAAACCCTAATCCAAACACACCTCTAACCCTAACCACACCCCTAACCTGAACATGCTCCTAACTCTTTTCCCAACCACACCCCTATACCCAACATACCCCTAACCCTAATTCCAACCTTAACCACACCCCTAACTCCAACACACACCTAATCCTAATCCCAAGCATAACCCTAACCACACCCCTAACCCTGACACAGCCCTAACCTTAATCCCAGCCATAATCTCAACCGTAAATGTAATCCAAACCCCAACCCTAACTTTAGACCCAACCCTAACTTTAGACCCAACCCTAACCCTAACTTTAGCCCAACCCTTACCCTAACTGTAGCCCCAACCCTAACTGTAGCCCTAACCCTAACTTTAGCCCCAACCCTAACCCTAACTTTAGCCCCAACCCTAATCCTAACTTTAGCCCCATCCCTAACCCTAACTTTAGCCCCAACCCTAACTTTAGCCCCAAACATATCCCTAACCCTAATGGGAAAATGGAAATAAATACATTTTTTAAAAATTATTATATTTCCCTAACTAAGGCGGTGATAATGGGGGGCTTGATTTACTATTTATAGCGGGTTTTTCAGCGGATTTTTATGATTGGCAGCTGTCACACACTAAAAGACGCTTTTTATTGCAAAAAATAGTTTTTGCGTCTCCACATTTTGAGAGCTATAAATTTTCCAAATTTTGGTACAGAGTCATATGAGGTCTTGTTTTTTGCGGGACAAGCTGATGTTTTGATTGATACCTTTTTTGGGCACATGACATTTTTTGATCGCTTTTTATTCCGATTTTTGTGAGGCAGAATGAACAAAAACCAGCAATTCACGAATTTCTCTTGGGGGCGTTTATACCGTTCCACGTTTGATAAAATTGATAAAGAAGTTTTATTCTTCAGGTCAGTATGATTACAGCGATACCTCATTTATATTTTTTATGTTTTGGCGCTTTTATTCTAGAAAATCTCTTTTATATAAAAAATAATTATTTTTGCATTTTTTTATTCTGAGGACTAACTTTTTTATTTTTTTGCTGATGATGCTTTATGGTGGCTCGTTTTGTGCGGGACAAGATGACATTTTCAGCGGTACCATGTTTATTTATATCAGTATTTGATCGCGTGTTATTCCACTTTTTGTTCAGCGGTATGATAATAAAGTGTTGTTTTTTGCCTCGTTTTTTTTACGGTGATCACTGAAGGGGTTATAGGTTGGGTCGTTAAGGACACGGTGATACTAAATATGTGTACTTTTATCATTTTTTTTATTTAGACAAAGAAATGTTTTTATTGGAACAATATATTTTTTTTTTCATTATTTAGTATTTTTTTTTTTTACACATCCAAATTTTTTTTTTTTACTTTGTCTCGGGGGGACATCGCTATATATTGTCAGATCGCTGATCTGACACTTTGCAGTGCACTGTGTCAGATCAGAGATCTGACAGGCACTGCAGGGAGGATTGCTGGCGCCTGCTCTGAGCAGGCGCTTGCAAGCCTCCTCCCTGCAGGACTCGGAAGGGGCCCTGCAGCCATTTTGGATCCGGGGCCTGCAGGTAGGAGGAGGTAGGAGACCCTCTGAACAACGCGATCACATCACGTTGTTCTGAGGGTCTCAGGGAAGCAGCGGCCCCTGAGTGCGTCCGATCGCCTATGGCATACTATTCCGTCCATGGGAAGTAGGGCCCAGGTCACATGGACTGAATAGTTTGTCTAATGGCAGGAAGGGGTTAAAATTAGTTATCATTGAAAAAAACAGTGATGGGACCTCTTTATTCTTGATAACCAGCAATGATAAAGGTGACAGCTGAGGGTTGCATCCCACAGCTGTCAGTTTTGCCATGCTGGCTATCAAAAATACAATGGAACATACACCATTTAAAAAAAATATATATTTGTTTACAGCACAGGCACAAACTGATTATTACTCCCATCAACCAAGGACTGCTTTCGCTGTTATCAGCACTATGCCTGTCACTGGAGATAAACTTTTTACCTCCGGTCACAGCTGCTGGCTCAGCTCTCTGACCCACAGAAATAATATTACCGCTGATCAGAGCCTTTGTTTGCCCCACTGTCATGCAGATGACAGCATGGCAAACAATGGATTTTTGGGCCCTCCATTCATCCTGGTACCCAAACCAAACTTTTTTTAACTGTTCAGCCGAACTCCCAGGACCTGAACATCGCAGGGTTCACCTTCTCTAAAAACTCACGACTTTCACTGGGTAAAATTGGTGTTGTGGAAAAAAATAGCACTATATAAATAAGTAATAATAATAATAATAATAATAATAAAATCGCAGTAAACACTAACCAGTTTAGCAACAATAAGAGCTTATACACTGCAGTGAAACAGACTTGCACAGACCTGTACTCAAAGCCCATCCACTCAAATGTATCATGCACACGGACCTGCAGGAACTGGAGAAATCAATAAACAATAGTAGATGCAATAAATTATTCAAAATGATATTATAAAGCGTTTATGTGACTGAAATATGGCGGTAGATCTGTATAAAACACGATCAGATTGACATGAGCGGTACATATGTATTTATCATTATTTCATACCAAAAACTTAAAATAAAAAAAACACTCATAATAAGAACACCTATCCATAAATAAAATCACCTATCAACAATTTGCAATCCTCATAAAGAATAATCTGCAGCTTTGCAAACTTTTTTTTAAATAGACCTGAACAGCAGGGTTATAGTGAAGTGTAGAATCATATCTGTAGAATCTTTTCTGAAAGTACTACCATTGTTGTTTTTAACAAATTATGAATGTATTTCCATTAGTTTTATCACCTGTATTTATAAATAAACTGTCATAAACTGTATTATTGACTCATTAATTTGTCATTCAGGATTTTAAGTGTTCTTTGGTAGTTACTTTTAAACGTTTATAAAGCCATTACGTTTATTATTTAATCTGAAGTTTATTGCATCTTTTGAATAAACCGATGTAAATTATTTATTATTTATGAACTAATGGCATAGTCATCATGACAGATTTCTTTTGCTGTGCTTTATTTTTTTAAAGTAGTATTCAACCCCCTGCAGATTTAGCAGGTTTAATAAGATGCAAATACGTTGGAGCCTTCAAACTTCAAACAAGAGCAGGATTTATTAACAGATGCATAAATCTTACAAACCAAAAAGTTTTGTTGCTCAGTTAAATTTTTTATAAATTTTAAACATAAAAGTGTGGGTCAATTATTATTCAACCCCTAGGTTTAATATTTTGTGGAATAACCTTTGTTTGCAATTACAGCTAATAATCATCTTTTATAAGACCTGATCAGGCCAGCCCAGGTCTCTGGAGTTATCTTGGCCCACTCCTCCATGCAGATCTTCTCCAAGTTATCTAGGTTCTTTGGGTGTCTCATGTGGACTTTAATCTTGAGCTCCTTCCACAAGTTTTCAATTGGGATAAGGTCAGGAGACTGACTAGGCCACTGCAACACCTTGATTTTTTGCCTCTTGAACCAGGCCTTGGTTTTCTTGGCTGTGTGCTTTGGGTCATTGTCTTGTTGGAAGATGAAATGACGACCCATCTTAAGATCCTTGATGGAGGAGCGGAGGTTCTTGGCCAAAATCTCCAGGTAGGCCGTGCTATCCATCTTCCCATGGATGCGGACCAGATGGCCAGGCCCCTTGGCTGAGAAACAGCCCCACAGCATGATGCTGCCACCACCATGCTTGACTGTAGGGATGGTATTCTTGGGGTCGTATGCAGTGCCATCCAGTCTCCAAATGTCACGTGTGTGGTTGGCACCAAAGATCTCGATCTTGGTCTCATCAGACCAGAGAACCTTGAACCAGTCAGTCTCAGAGTCCTCCAAGTGATCATGAGCAAACTGTAGACGAGCCTTGACATGACGCTTTGAAAGTAAAGGTACCTTACGGGCTCGTCTGGAACGGAGACCATTGCGGTGGAGTACGTTACTTATGGTATTGACTGAAACCAATGTCCCCACTGCCATGAGATCTTCCCGGAGCTCCTTCCTTGTTGTCCTTGGGTTAGCCTTGACTCTTCGGACAAGCCTGGCCTCAGCACAGGAGGAAACTTTCAAAGGCTGTCCAGGCCGTGGAAGGCTAACAGTAGTTCCATAAGCCTTCCACTTCCGGATGATGCTCCCAACAGTGGAGACAGGTAGGCCCAACTCCTTGGAAAGGGTTTTGTACCCCTTGCCAGCCTTGTGACCCTCCATGATCTTGTCTCTGATGGCCTTGGAATGCTCCTTTGTCTTTCCCATGTTGACCATGTTTGAGTGCTGTTCACAAGTTTGGGGAGGGTCTTAAATAGTCAGAAAAGGCTGGAAAAAGAGATAATTAATCCAAACATGTGAAGCTCATTGTTCTTTGTGCCTGAACTACTTCTTAATACTTTAGGGGAACCAAACAGAATTCTGGTGGGTTGACGGGTTGAATAATAAATGACCCTCTGAAAAAACTTTTCCCAATTTAAGAAAAAGTAAACAAAGAAATAACATTCTTTTTTGCTGCAGTGCATTTCACACTTCCAGGCTGATCTACAGTCCAAATGTCACAATGCCAAGTTAATTCCAAATGTGTAAACCTGCTAAATCTGCAGGGGGTTGAATACTACTTGTAGGCACTGTATTTAAATTAAGATAAATAGTTCTGTAGTACAAGATTGCTTTCAAACAGTTAAGGTACCGTCACATTAAGCGACGCTGCAGCGATAGCGACAGCGATGCCGATCGCTGCAGCGTCGCTGTTTGGTCGCTGGAGAGCTGTCACACAGACCGCTCTCCAGCGACCAACGATGCCGAGGTCCCCGGGTAACCAGGGTAAGCATCGGGTTGCTAAGCGCAGGGCCGCGCTTAGTAACCCGATGTTTACCCTGGTTACCAGCGTAAAAGTTAAAAAAACAAACAGCACATACTCACCAGCGCGTCCCCCAGCCTCTGCTTCCTGACACTGACTGAGCTCCGGCCCTAACAGCACAGCGGTGACGTCACCGCTGTGCTTTCACTTTCAGTTTAGGGCCGGCGCTCAGTCAGTGTCAGGAAGCAGAGGCTGGGGGACGCGCTGGTGAGTATGTGCTGTTTGTTTTTTTAACTTTTACGCTGGTAACCAGGGTAAACATCGGGTTACTAAGCGCGGCCCTGCGCTTAGTAACCCGATGTTTACCCTGGTTACCAGTGTAAAATATCGCTGGTATCCTTGCTTTTGCTGTCAAACACGGCGATACACGGCGACCTAGCGACCAAATAAAGTGCAGACCTTCTAGCAGCGACCAGCAATTTCACAGCGGGATCCAGATCGCTGCTGCGTGTCAAATACAGCGATATCGCTATCCAGGTCGCTGCAACGTCACGGATCGCTGGCGATATCGCCTAGTGTGACGGTACCTTTAAAGGCAATCTGTCACAAGGTTTTTTCCACCTAACCTAAGAGCAGCATGATGTAGAGGCAGAGACCCAAATTCCAAGTGATGTATCACTTACTAAGTTGCTTGCTGCTATTTTGTAAAAAATATTGTTATATCTGCTGAAGATCTACTCTTTATCCCAACCAAACCACTGGTGGGCAGCTTTCTATGGAATTTTGTGCAGAAATCTGTCAATCAGTGGTGTGTGTGATTTTATACAGAGCTCAGCATTCAGATAACTGATAGATCTGCAGCAGATAAAAGTGATTTTATTAAAACTACACAAAGCAGATCAGTAAGTAGCGGTCTGAAAACCCAATTTCATTGGCAGGGATAGAAAACAATATTGATCCCAGCTTTTTAGACTATTAAAGGGAATCTGTCAGCAGGTTTTTGCTACCTCTCTAAGATCAGCATGATATAAGCAAAGAGCCCCTTAATCCAAGAATGTATCACTTAGTTTCCTGGGTGCAGCGGTTCTGACTCAACCAGAGTTTTTAGATTTAGCATGAAGCAGAGCTGAAAACCTGCACCCATTGAGCTGTTTAGCACAGGAGGGTAAACAAATAAATCAGAGCAATCTTCTACTTTAATGTTTGTGTTGACTTCCAGACTCGTTGTACCTGAGTCCATTATAAATTTACCTGTTACTTAAATATTACTATTTCTACCAGTAAAAGATATTTTACTAAATGTTACTGTTTTATGTAGTAATAAAGATCATGTTGTATTTATTCTAAGACAGATTTGTTGACTCCATCCTTTTCAGTTTTCATGCTCATCACAGGAGGGTGCAGAGTCGGAAAAGCATGCATGCACTGTAGCTGCTATAGTCCAGACAATGATAGTCATTGGGTGATAAAGCCTTCAGTGTAAGTAACCAGCACACAGCCTGACATGTGACACATTATTGAAATCTATGTTTTAACCCCTACCTCATTCTGTTCTCAGATTACATAGGAAAATCCTGCTGACAGATTCACTTTAAATGCCGAAGCCTAACCTTAATATCTAAGTGGTTAGACATGTTGCTCCTTACCTGTGACTGAAATACAGAAGCCCTGATCAACTGCTTTAACATGTCTTTACATCACAGTGAAAAAAAAAAGAAACAATACTTAAATTATTATTTTTTCAACATGATTCCTAAAAAGCATAAAAGTTGTCAAAAAGTAATATGTACCAAAGAAAATACCAAGTTTACCAAGGCTGAGTGTCAGAAGAAGTTCTGGCAGATTTTGGAGCTTTCTTTGTCTTTGGTGGGAAAATCTTTAGTATGATTTGAAGAAAGCAGTTCAAATACACTGTCATGGCTAGGTTTTGGGATTTAATACGTAACAACCCAGGTAACCGGTTGTTACAGTGATGCTGCCTTCCTTTCGAGGAGGGTGATGTCATGCCTGGAGGCAAGGAGGATTCCCTTTAACAGGTAATACACCTACATGCAACATATTCTGAATCCAAGCCAGAAGGGGGAGCACTGAACCCGGATTCAGGGGAGATTCCCCCAGATATATATATTCTGGTCTGGAGGAGGAGTTAGTCAGTTGTTGTTCAGAGACAGAGAAGGAGAGAGGAGTGAGAGCAGTGAGTGCGGCCGTGCAGCCATGTGTGGTGCTGCAGCTCCATGACAGAAGAGAACCAGACGGATTGCATTGATAGCAAGTGTCAGAGGGGAGAAGCAAATGAGAACAAAGGAGTTCAGAGGGAAACTGTGATTGGGTACCCTCTGAGCTGAAGCGCAGGAACCGGCAGCTGGAACCCGAGGCTGTGTATTACTTCACGTCTCACAGCAGAATCAGAGGGCAGAAGACTTTATGTAGACTGTCCGCACCCACACCCAAAAGTGCAGCAGTACACAGAGCCCGGGTCGTGATAGAGACCCTGTAAAAAGGCTCTCATTGCTCACTATATGGGTACTTTCCCAGGACAGGAGAGAGAGGACCTTGTAAGGGAGCCACAGGCAGCAAGGACCTCACATAAGAGCACGAGAAGAAAGGCTTACTGACCTCACCTGGGAGAAGGATCCATCATTGTCTCCAGGCCAACCGGCCACACCAACACCTGTTGCTGGTACCCTGGACTGAGACTGTCTACCATCAGTAAACTAGGTAAGGAGACTGCAACTCTGTGTCCTCCATTTATTTCACAACACACAACACCATCCTTTCCAAACACATTGGGAGCCCTGGGGACCCAGCTTCACCTGTGGAAAGCGATACCATCTTTGCTGCAGTACTATCACCCCCAGAGGACCCCTTTAAGCAGCGTCGGTCACCCCTGACCAAGTACCACAGCTGGCGTAACGAACATTTCCCATTTTTGCAAACTTTTTTCAAACCCCTTTAAAGACTGTCCCTTTTACTTGGGCACCCAGGGCCATGGACCAGGTCACCGCTGCTGTGACACATCCCCTTTAGGTACCATATCCGGTAGTACCTCACAGCCCTGGCGGGCATTCCAAATACAGTGACATGTTGCTTTGCGGTCGGTTCTTCTGCCTTTTAAGCTATAGCTGTTTTCCTTCCCTTTCCTTCCTTCCAAATGCTGAATGTTCATTTGTTTTTATTCTCCCTTCTTGGTTTTCTCCGTTCCAGGTGTTTTCCATTTTCCCATGTTGGCTTACCCTATCACATTCTGAATGGGGCTTTCCATAGTATTCCTTCCATGCACTCTGTTGCTTGCTATATTTTCTGGTGGTTGTACATTTAGGAGTTCTAGCTCTTTTATCTTAGTGGTTTACCTTGCTGAATAAACTCCGACTGTATTCTTACAGTAAGCTGGTTTGCTTTCCCTCCCTGCACCTTTTCTTTTCATCTCTGTTAGTTTCTTTGGAGGACTTACTGTTTCCTCTTATTTTTGGTACTCCTTAACATTCACTCTTTGACCTTATTTGAATGTGTCTTAGATTCTCAACTTTGGTTCCTGTATCTTCACACTTTCCTTTACCATTGTTGGTAGTGTTGTGACCTCCCCTCTGGTTCCTCCGGAGGTATGAGTGTCACAGCCGCCTCTCCTCTCCCCGTATCTGCTGCTGGGTCCACCGGTGCTCCAGCCCATACTTACCTGCTCCGGCACACTCTTCCTGTTCCTCCAGCTGCCGGGTCCGCCACTGTCTCCTCCTCTTTCTTTCACCCACGGCTGCGCGCTCCTTCTGCAGGAGCATGTCCTCCTCCTGGTTCTAGGCGGGTGCGCGTGCGCACTCCTCGCTCCAGCACCTCTCTGCGCACGCGCACCTCTCTTTCCTGAACTACAGGCACTCCATACCTCTATGATCCTGGGGGACTCTGACCCAGAAGTCCTTCAGCACATCATGTATATAAGGTAATTTCTTCCTCTGCTCTTTGCCTATCTGTCATTTGTGTTTCTGTGACCTAGGTCCACATTTGTCTCTGCGTTGCCTGTCCAGAGTCTCTGCTTTGTTCAGCTTGCCTTGCTTCGCTGCCTTTCCTAGGCTTCCTTGTCCAGTCCAGTCTTCCTAGTGTGTTCCACGTATTCTGTCCATCTGGTGTCTCTGTCCTGTCCTGCTTCCTTGGTGTCCCTTCTTCCCAGTGCTCCCTTGGTTTCACCTGTGCTCTGCTCGTACCAATCCATACTACATCTTACCCCGCTCTGTCCAATCCTTTTCTTAGCATCTTTATTTAGTACCTCCTACTGCCTGCTTCCGGGTTCCAGCTTCTGCGGCAATAGTCTCCTTTGGGCCTGCCCCTAACACTCCCTGTAAAGGGGGTGGTCTACCTGGTCAGCTCACCCTTGGGAGGTTCATTGTCGTGGATCTGCGGGTTCACTCTTAAATTCCTTAAAACCTCACAATGAGGAACCCTTCAATAGCCTTCCAGAGATCCAGGTCCAAGATGATGTTTCTTTGCTTGTGTAGGTAGGGTCTTTCTAGTCAGTACAGGGACCAGTTTGGTGTAGGTGTAGTGTTTCCTTGGTGTGTGTGAATATGTTCATAGCACACAGAATCCAAAAAACATTAGCAAACTGGAAGCCATTGCCAATGAAGATTGGGTAAAGAGTCAATCCTTAAAAGAGTTGTCAGCATTCTGAACCATTGCCTAGGAACCACACTTCAACATGTGAGCAGTTCTCTCCTGATTCTGGAGGAGCTGCTTACACCCCATCTAGAGTTTTCCGGTCTGGCAGAGACTGGACATAATGTCACAACAGACACTATGCCCAGTTTCTGCCAAACCCTCCCTCTGCCTCCTGCTTCTATTGATTCTGGCACCTGTGCAGTCAGCCTCTTCAGTGTCCTGATGATAAGAGATCATCTCCAGCATGGAGATGATCACTGGCTCCATCAATTTTGCTTTATTGGTGAGGAGGCGGCTGCAAGAGCAGATGTTGATTGGAAGGATCTGGCCGCCCTGCAGGAGAAGGGAAGAAACACAGGAGGCAAGCTTGGTAAGGAAATAAGAAGAGTGGTGAAATATATATGAGAGGTAGGTGTATAGGAAAGATCAGGAGAAAGGAGCAGGACGGAGAGACCTAGTGGCCCATCAAAATCAGTATTGACTGAGGAGTTGACACTAATGCTATGTTGCTATTGTGGGCAGGGGCAGAGGGAAGAAGTAGAAACAACTGTACTATGTAGCAGTAACCTTGTAAGTCCTGCTAAACATTTAGAGATGTTTTAGTATAGATTTTCCATATAAAAAATGACAGATTTTGGGTGGTGTTTATCTTAAAAGGGGAGGGGTTTGGCACAACTTATGAGCAGAGCCTATCAATTTAAAAATCTATTTATTACCACGGTAAGAATTCCAATGTCTTATCGGCCAAGAAGGTAAGAACAGTATACACGGTGCAATTTAATTGGTAAGTGACACATATCTAGTGTGCGAATTATGCCTGTCTAGTGGGTGACTGATGCGTATCTAGTGTGCAAGTGATGTATGTAGTGTGCGAGTGACGTGTATCTCATGTGCAAGTGACACATGTCTAGTGGGCGAGTGGTTTGTATCTAGTGTGCGAGTGATGCATGTCTAATGTCCTAGTAACACAAGTCTAATGCACGAGTGATATGTGTCTAGTGGTCGAGAGATGCCTGTCTATTGGGTGAGTGACGCTTGTCTAGTGTGTGAGTGACTTGTATCTGGTGAGCGAGTGATGCTTTTATAATGTGTGAGTGGCGCATGTCTAGTGAGAGAGTGGGTGAGTGATGTGTGAATAATGTATGATTGACCCACCTCTAGCGGGCGAGTGGAGTGTCTAGTAGGCAAATAACGCGTATCTAGAGGGCGAGTGAGGTGCATCTAATGGGTGACTGACATGTGAGTTCCTTTTGCTGTCTTTATTGCTACATGGGATGAAATATAATGTTGGCGCACCTACATGGATACCACTATTTAATCAGTGTGTACTAAGTTGTGGCTGGCACTGCCATGTGGCTACTGTTGGAAAATATTAGCCACATGGTAGTACTAGTCTGAATGTAGCTCCGGCCAATTAAAGGGGATGTAGTAAATTTGGTAGTTATCCACTATTCATGAAATATCTTCTTCACGGCGCTGGCCTGGAGATCGCATGCCTCGCATGCATGTCAGCACTGTGTGATGGTGTGAGACAGCTGATTAGACCATGCTGTGAAATAAGCTGTTATCAGTGCTGTTGTATAGCAAGGTGTAATGCCTGTAAGTATGTGTAAGTAATAAGGTATCACAAATAAATAGTCTGTGTGTCTTATATTTTGTGGACTTTTCCTGCCTTCTCTGCAGGAAGTCTCTGTCACTTCCATTGCTCAAAACAAATTGGAGGTGTGTCTTATAATCCAAATGTAGCTTACAGGGTGGGGAGTCAGCTGCGATGGAGTGGGGTCCCAGGAGGCAAGGTTACTGCTGCAGGAAGCTGGTGGCAATGGCAGGAGTGGGGTGATGCAGCTTGCCCCTGGCTGGGAGGAGGGGGTGTGAGGCTGCTGTGCGCCTTGGGTTTTCATAAATTGTCTTAAGTCCTTGCACTTCCCATCCTTTTCAATGCTGTGGACTTCAGGAAAATGGTGCCAGAGGCACTGCACGCACAGATTGAGATCTCGGCTGCGGCCATTTTCCTGAAGTCCACCACAGTGAATAGGATGGGAAGTCTCACATCCTTGCACAGCCGAACACCCCTTCCTCTCAGCCCATGGCCTGCACCGTTACGCCTCTCCTGCCACCACTGCCAGCTTCCTGCAACTGCAAACATGCCTTCTGGGACCCCACTTCACCATATCCGATCCCCCCCCCCCGTAAGCTAGAACAAAAGCAGACTACAATATGCACCACCATTTCATTAAAAAAATGTTTTCCTATTTTCCACCCCAAAATTGGGGGGCATCTTATGGTATGGTGCAAGACATGTACATAACATATTTTTCACACTATTTGTTAAAAAAAGAATTAGATAGGTACAAACTTAATAACTGTATTGAGCGTGTGTGATATATATCCACATTAGAGATGATTACAAATCTTCATACTTGGGATCCTAGCCCAGTGTCACATCAATAACCTGTGGCAATCCTACCAGAACAGAACCCTGCAGAATGTTCTGATTCTTGATCCATCCTGATATCATCTTTGTTGCAAATACAAACATATGATGTTGCACAAATCAGAAAAGGATTTGTTTTTGTAGGGGTATGGACTAGCAGCTGTGTGCAAATCTTTTTGATTTTCTCTAAAAGATAAAAGAATCATTTATTGCCTATATATGAGGATATTCTTTGAAGTCGATGTCAATAGATAGCTATAGATTTCTCCATGCTCTGCTGGGTGAATGGATCAAACCAAAGTCTGTGGTGCTATCAATGCTCAGCGTTTCGGCCTCCCATGATGCAAATAAACTGTCATCCTGTGCTGTATTGAAGTCATCAGCTATGAACTCCTATGCAGGCAAAAAGGGGTATGCATCTAACCCTACGCGTTTCGGAGGATAACGTCCTCCTTCCTCAGGGATTACCATTACTAGGGACAAGAAAGTCTTTTACAGGTAAGTATAGATGGAGATTGGTTGATCTGTATCCAATATTACTTATTTGTATAGATAATGCTTTAAATTGTCCGCGAATGCAAATAGCTCTATTTAATCCCGCTGGTATCAGAGTATTTAAATCAAATATCCACAAACTTTCAGCTTTGGACATCTGGTGCATATAATTACCCCCTTTCCAATGTTTTTTTATTCTTTCTATTCCTAATAATTATTCACTTTTTAATTTACTATCATGTAGGAATTTGTAATGCTTAGATAGTGGATTATTATTATTATTATTAGTAGTAGTAGTATTATTACTATTTATTTATATAGCACCATTGATTTCATGGTGCTGTACATGAGAAGGGGTTACATACAAATTACAGATATCACTTACAGTAAACAAACTAACAATTACAGACTGATACAGAGGGGCGAGGACCCTGCCCTTGCGGGCTTACATTCTACAGGATGATGGGGAAGGAGACAATAGGTTGAGGGTTGCAGGAGCTCCGGTGTTGGTGAGGTGGTAGCTTCAGTAGTGGTGAGGAGGCAGCGGGGTCAGTGCAGGCTGTAGGCTTTCCTGAAGAGGTGGGTTTTCAGGTTCCATCTGAAGGATCCGAATGTGGTTGATAGTCGGACGAGTTGGGGCAAAGAATTCCAGAGGATGGGGGATATTCGGGAGAAGTCTTGGAGGCGGTTAGGTGAGGAGCGAATAAGTGAGGAGGAGAGAAGGAGGTCTTGGGAGGATCGGAGATTACATGAGGGAAGATATCTGGAGATTAGTTCAGAGATATATGGAGGAGACAGGTTATGGATGGCTTTGTAGGTCAGTATTAGTAATTTGAATTGGATACACTGAGGGAATGGGAGCCAGTGAAGAGATCTGCAGATGGGGAAGCAGAGGAGTAGCGAGGAGAGAGATGAATTAGTTGGGCAGCAGAGTTAAGGATGGACTGGAGAGGTGCAAGGGTGTTAGCAGGGAGGCCACAGAAGAGGATGTTGCAGTAGTCAAGGCGGGAGATGATGAGGTCAAGCACAACAATTTTAGTAGATTGATGGTTGAGGAAAGGATGGATTCTGGAGGTATTTTTGAGCTAGAGGCAACAGGAGGTGGAAAGAGCTTGGATGTGCAGTTTGAATGACAGGGCAGAGTCAAGGGTAACTTCGATACAGCGGACTTCCGATACGGGGGAAAGCGTGATGTCGTTAAGTCGTTAATTGCGATAGATAGGTCAGGTAAGGAAGATCTATGAGATGGAGGAAAGATGATGAGTTCAGATTTGTCCACATTGAGTTTGAGGAAAAGAGGGGAGAAGAAGGAGGATATGGCTGATAGACACTCCGGAATTCTGGACAGCAGAGAGGTGACGTATGGGCCAGAAAGGTAGTTCTGAGTGTCATGGACATCGAGTGCAGTAAACATTGCTTTCACTCTGTTAAGTTATCTGATTTTAAATGTTAAAAAACCCTTTCTGTTGTAGTTAAAGTATATATTGGATTTGAGTTTTTTATAGAGCAACACATTGTACACAGAAAGCAATACATTTACTTGGGAAAAAAGCAACACATTTACCGTGTTCTGCTCAGAAATTCTACTTTATGTGATATTTTAACTACTGTGAGGACTATATAACTTGACAAATTTCAAACTTTTCTATTCACAAGCATAGGTTGGGGTGGGATGAATTCCCCTATATTTTTGTCCTGGTGTAATAAGGACCAATGTTTTTTACTATTCTTTTTAATATCCAGCATTCTTGTGTATATTGTGTTATTATAGGGATATTGAAATTATTTACATTTGTCTCTGTATCCATGTTATTTTTCGAAGAGATAATTAAGGTTTCTCTTGGTAATCCCTCTCTGTTTTTACTGGGGAAGGATAGGACCTGGGAACCTATTGAGCACATTCGTGCCCCCAGAGTATTGCGGCCTTCGAGCATAGTGAACGTTGCCGGGGGGATGCTAGTGGGGGGGTAATGTTAGGCGTTGGGATTCTCCCATTGCGCAGGTTAGATCCCAAGCATTATCTTCTTCTGCGGTCTCCCATTCAGGTCCAGGAGCTGCGATTGATGCACAGCACAGACGTTGGTCCCAGCGTCTTGCTCAGGTTTGTGGTATATGTTACCAATGATATGCAGGTGCAGCCTTGCACTCCGGAGTCTAAGGCTATGTGCACACGTAGGAAGGGTCCTCTGCGGGTTCTCCCACAGCGAACTTGATAAATCTGCAGGGCAAAACCGCTGCGGTTATCCCTGCAGATTTATCGCGGTTTGTCTTGCGGTTTCCGCTGCAGGTTTACTCCTGCACTTGTTTTACTAGTGATGCTGCATATGCAGCATCAATAGTAATGTTAAAAATAATAAAAAAATGGTTATACTCACCCTCCGATGTCCCGATCTCCTCGGCGCTGCACGCGGCGGTCTGGTTCCAAAGATGCTATGCGAGAAGGACCTTCATGACATCACGGTCATGTGACCGCGAATGCATCGCAGGTCCTGTTCACATAGCAACCCTGCGACCGGACGGCCGCGTGCAGCGCTAAGAGGTGAGTATATCATTATTTTTTATTTTAATTCTTTTTTTTTACACAAATATGGTTCCCAGGGCCTGGAGGAGAGTCTTCTCTCCTCCACCCCAGGTACCATCCGCACATGATCCACTTACTTCCTGCATGGTGGGCATAGCCCCATGCGGGAAGTAAGCGGATCAATGCATTCCTATGAGTGCAGAATCCCCGCGATTCCTCACAAAGAAGTGACATGCTGCGGATTGTAAACCGCTGCGTTCCTGCACATTTTTTTCCGCAGCATGTGCACAGCGTTTTCGGTTTCCTATAGGTTTACATTGAACTGTAAACTCATGGGAAACTGCTGCGGACCCGCAGCTGCAGAAACGCTGTGGATCCACAGCAAAATCTGCAACGTGTGCACATACCCTAAGTCCAGAGATCACCTTATTGAGCATGTGCGTGATGTGGCGGCTTCTCATTGGTGGTCGGATGTTAGCTGCTCTGGTGATGTGGCAGCTCTGGAATGCCCCGCTGGCAATGTCTCGGCCAACTGGCCATGAGTGTTAGGAGTGGAGCCTGGCATAATAGGCTCTCAGTGGCACACGAGGGCACGCTAGTGTCATTTATGTTTGGTGTGTGTGGGTGGCTACTCTATCACTCTGCACGTTTGTGTGCGTGTCTTTGCCCAGAGACTGAACACACTGGCAAGCAGGCTGCACACTTGTGCGGTTTCGTACCCTTGGCTCAATGCCTGAGTCTCTTGTCTGCTACATGATTAGGGTGCTGGTCAGGCACAGGTTCAGTACTGTGAGGACTGGGGTAACTAGCTTAGCTTAGGATCTGTTTCGTACATGTGTGTGATTGGCACAGTTCAGTTGCATAGCAAGCTCAACTCTTATGCTATTTTTCTCTGTGAAGACAACAGGGTATTGTACCTAGGGTCATATGAGTTCCTTCTCTTGGCTTAGCATCTGCTTCACTCATGTGTGTGGTTAGCACAGTTTAGTTCCAGAGCAAACTCTCTCCATGTGCTATCATCCCTGTGACATTTAACATGGTATAATACTTAGCAAACTCGGAGCTCTACCTCTGTGAAGTTAACAGAGTTAGGTATTCTGCATCCTGTCCATGCTGTGTATAGTTAACTTAGTGTGTTTATGGTAACGCTCGTTGTTTTGTTCCATCATTGTTCACACTAGCAGCAGTTATACATCTCTGCATGGTGGACCACTGGGTTGCAATTGCACTTTAATTTATATTTTATTTAGTGCAATCCGCCAATCCTAACAGATTCACCCCAAATTTTGAGGAGAAAAATATGTTTTTTTTAAATAAAATGATGGTGCTTCTTATAATCTATGAGTCTTATTGCTTACCGGAGGTGGTGGCTTGGTGAAGCGGGGTCCCAGGGTCGCTGCTGGAGGAGGCAAGAGTGGAGCACTGCTGCAGCCTGCAGGCTGGGAATAGAGGGTGTTTGGATGTGCGGTGCGGCGCGCCGCTGCAGGTGTTCAGTGCTGCTGGTGTTTGGTGGCTTTACTTACATCTTGTGAAAGCCCAGAGTCCCTAGAGTTAGATTGATGTGAAATAGGGCATTAGGTGCCGGTATTCTCCCGCTGCATAGAGTAGATCCGAAGCCTTGCCTGCATCTGCGGTCTTCCATCCAGCTTTGACCACTGTGGGATAGCTGAGCATAGACCTCGGTCCTAGCCTCTTGCTCAGGCTCGTGCTGTTTGTCTGGTTACTGCTGGCTCTTCAGCCAAGCCTATGGTAACTAGCAGTAGGCAGCGATGAGGGAACGCTCTGGAGAGTAAGTCCAGAAATCACCCTACTGAGCATGCTCGTGATGTTGCGATGTCTCATTGGTGGTCGGTCATCTGCTGCTCTGGTGATGTGGCAGCTATGGATTGGTTCGCAAGTAATGTCCTGTCCAACTGGACATGAGCTGGACATATAAAAGGGTTTCAGAGCCGCATGCATGCACGCTAGTATCAACCATTTTATATGTGTGTATGAGACATTGAAACAGTATGGTCTATGTCAGCATGTGCTCAGGGTCGGAGGTAAGCCATAAGAATTTTGGCACCTCTGGAGAGCAGTTTGTCTGAGTGAATTCAGGGCTGGCGTTTAGCCATTAGAATTCTGGCACCTCCGGAGAGGAATTGGCTCAGTGTTTTTGCTGACTGTGTGAACACTGTTTGCTATTTACCCCATGTGCGGGTTTCGATCCCCTGTGAGGTTAAGAGGGATCGTATCTAGCGTTATTTCTATTTCATTACTGTGTGCGACTGACACAGCTCTATAGCAGAGCATCTACTCCGTTTCTGCGTGCTAGTGATTGCTCGCTGTGTGTTCCGTCATTGTTCACACTAGCTGCAGTTTAACATCTCTGCACGGTGGACACCGGGTTGCAATTGAACTTCTCTATTAAATTTATTTAGTGCAATCCGCCAACCCTAACACAGGGATCAATGAATATGACAGATATTGGAACAGGCAGACATACCCAAAAGAGAGAGATTGATGTAAAACAGGGCTCAATGCATAGTTGAAATTAAAATAATCTTTAAAAGGCTTAAAGAGAAAGGTGTCACATTACCTTTGTATTTTAGGAAATATGCAAATTGTCTCTTCAGAGAGGAAGAGGACTAGAACTCTAGTGCCACCTATTGGACGTAGAAATCCTAACAGTCAAGTCCTCTTCCTTTCTGAGAAGACAATATGCATATTTCCCAGAGAAGCATTGCGGCTTTAAGTATCCTCATCTTGACATGCTTAACATGTAACTATCCGCAAGGAGAAACAATGCTTCTTGGATCCTGGTCAGATGCCTCTCGCTCAGCCAAACCAGATCTCCACTTTGCACTGACAAGGGGCAGTATGTTGTGAACTCTGTTTTCAGGCTCCCTCTTGTGGTCACAGGTGGTATTGTGTGACTTTTGTTTTGGGCTCCCCCTGGTGGCTTTGTTTGTTATCCTGCGGGTCTGTGGCTGATCAGCTGCCTCGTCATTCACTTGGGAGTTTCCTATTTTAGCTCTGTTTCACTTCCACTTGTTGCCGGCTGTCAATGTACTCAGTGCTATTCTGATTACTCCTGATTATCTTCGGTTTCAGTCTCTTCAGGAGAAGCTAAGTTCTGTTTAATTATTTTTTGCTCATCAGTCTGCAATATGATTTCTGTGTATGATGAGTTTAGTCCAGCTTGCTAATATGTGATTTCTTCTGCTGGTTTGCTCTGGGGTACAGAGTTGCTTCCCCCGCACCGTTAGTTGGTGCGGGGGCTCGAGCGATCTCTGCGTGGATATTTTGAATAGGGTTTTTAATTGACCGCACAGTTCCCTTTCTATTTTCTGCTTTCTAGTGTTAGCGGGCCTCATTTGCTAAATCCAATTTCATCTCTGCGTTTGTGCTTTCCCCTTAACTCACCGTTAATATTTGTGGGGGGCTATTCTATATCTTTGGGGTCATTTCACTGAGGCAAGTAAGGACTTTCGTTCCCTCTAGGAATAGTCAGTTTCTCAGGCCGTGAAGAGACGTCTAGGATTTTCAGGTAACGTTCCACGGCTGCCTATAGTTGTTTGCGGATAGGATCAGGTTGCGGTCAATTCAGTTACCACTTCCCCAGAGTTTGTAGTCGGTTTAGTTACTTAGCTAGTCCTACTTGTGATCCTTGCCACTAGGATCATAACAGTACAGCCGGCCGGTAAAGTGTTAATTGCATGGCAGAAGCAGGAGAAAAGAAGCCTTGAGAATTTTTTTTTTTTTTTGCCGTGTGTCTAGCTGCTGTGTGTCTAGCTTCTCTCCTCCTCTTAATCTTGGTGTGGCTCTAAACTCAGCTGCTGATATGGATATTCAGCGTTTGGCCTCCAGTGTAGATCATCTTGCTGCAAGGGTACAAAGTATTCAGGATTTTGTTGTTCACAGTCCTATGTCAGAGCCTAGAATACCTATTCCGGAGTTGTTTTCTGGAGATAGATCTAGGTTCCTGAATTTTAAGAACAATTGTAAATTGTTTCTTTCTTTGAAACCTCGTTCTTCTGGTGATTCCGTTCAGCAAGTTAAAATTATAATTTCTTTCTTGCGTAATGACCCTCAAGATTGGGCCTTCGCATTGGCGCCAGGGGATCCGGCATTGCTCAGTGTTGATGCGTTTTTTCTGGCCCTTGGATTGCTCTATGAGGAACCTAATCTTGAGAATCAGGCTGAAAAAGCGTTGTTGGCCCTCTCTCAGGGACAAGATGAAGCAGAGGTGTACTGCCAGAAATTTCGGAAATGGTCGGTGCTTACTCAGTGGAATGAGTGTGCCCTGGCTGCAAATTTCAGAAAAGGTCTTTCTGAGGCCATTAAGAATGTCATGGTGGGGTTCCCTACGCCTGCAGGTCTGAATGAGTCAATGACTCTGGCCATTCAGATTGATCGGCGTTTCCGGGAGCGCAAACCTGCACACTATTTGGCGGTGTCTTCTGAACAGACACCTGAGTCTATGCAATGTGATAGAATTCTGACCAGAAGTGAACGGCAAAATTATAGACGGCAAAATGGGTTGTGCTTTTACTGTGGTGACTCAGCTCATGTTATCTCAGCATGCTCTAAGCGCAAAAAAAGGTTGATAAATCTGTCACCATTGGTACTTTACAGCCTAAGTTCATTTTGTCTGTTACCCTGATTTGTTCCTTGTCATCTTACCCGGTTATGGCTTTTGTAGATTCAGGTGCTGCCCTGAGTCTGATGGACTTGTCATTTGCCAGGCGCTGTGGTTTTGTTTTGGAGCCTTTAAAATTCCCTATTCCACTAAGGGGAATTGATGCTACGCCATTGGCTACGAATAAACCTCAGTACTGGACAAAAGTGACCATGTGCATGACTCCTGTTCATCAGGAGGTGATTCGCTTTCTTGTGCTGCATAATTTGCATGATGTTGTTGTGTTGGGTCTGCCATGGTTGCAGACTCATAATCCAGTCCTGGATTGGAAAGCAATGTCTGTGTCAAGTTGGGGTTGTCAGGGAATTCATGGTGACGCTCCTGTGGTGTCAATTGCTTCATCCACTCCTTCTGAAGTCCCTGCGTTTTTGTCAGACTACCAGGATGTATTTGATGAGCCCAAGCTCAGTTCTCTACCTCCTCATAGGGATTGTGATTGTGCTATAAATTTGATTCCTGGTAGTAAGTTTCCTAAGGGACGACTTTTCAATTTGTCAGTGCCGGAGCATGCTGCCATGCGGAGTTATATAAAGGAGTCTTTGGAGAAAGGACTTATTCGCCCCTCCTCCTCCCCTCTTGGTGCGGGGTTCTTTTTTGTGGCTAAGCAGGATGGTTCTCTGAGACCTTGTATTGATTATCGCCTTCTAAATAAAATCACGGTCAAATTTCAGTATCCTTTGCCATTGTTATCTGATCTGTTTGCTCGCATTAAGGGGTCTAGTTGGTTCACCAAGATAGATCTTCGTGGTGCGTATAACCTTGTGCGTATTAAGCAGGGTGATGAATGGAAAACTGCATTTAATACGCCCGAAGGCCATTTTGAGTACTTGGTGATGCCTTTTGGACTTTCTAACGCTCCTTCTGTCTTTCAGTCTTTTATGCACGACATCTTCCGCGAATATCTGGATAAATTTATGATTGTGTATCTGGATGATATTCTGTTTTTTTCTGATGATTGGGAGTCCCATGTTAAGCAGGTCAGGATGGTGTTTCAGGTCCTGCGTGCCAATGCTTTATTTGTGAAGGGCTCAAAATGTCTTTTTGGAGTCCAGTAGGTTTCTTTTTTGGGTTTCATTTTTTCTCCTTCTACTATTGAGATGGACCCAGTCAAGGTTCAGGCTATTCATGGTTGGACGCAGCCTACATCTGTTAAGAGTCTTCAGAAGTTCTTGGGTTTTGCTAATTTTTACCGTCGCTTCATCGCTAATTTTTCTGGTGTTGTTAAGCCTTTGACGGATTTGACCAAGAAAGGTTCTGATGTTACTAACTGGTCTCCTGTGGCTGTGGAGGCCTTTCGGGAGCTGAAGCCTTGGTTTTCTTTGGCTCCGGTCTTATGTCAGCCAGATGTCTCTCTTCCTTTCCAGGTCAAGGTTGATGCTTCCGAGATTGGAGCGGGGGCTGTTTTGTCGCAGAGAAGCGCCGATGGCTCTGTGATGAAGCCATGTGCTTTCTTTTCAAGAAAGATTTTGCCTGCCGAGCGGAATTATGATGTCGGTAATTGGGAGTTGTTGGCTATGAAGTGGGCATTTGAGGAGTGGCGACATTGGCTCGAGGGAGCTAAGCATCGTGTGGTGGTCTTGACTGATCACAAGAATCTGATTTATCTCGAGTTGGCCAAGCGGCTGAATCCTAGACAGGCTCGTTGGTCGTTGTTTTTCTCTCGTTTTGATTTCGTGGTCTCGTACCTGCCTGGTTCGAAGAATGTAAAGGCTGATGCTCTTTCTAGGAGTTTTGTGCCTGACTCTCCTGGAGATTCAGAGCCGGCTGGTATTCTCAGAGAAGGGGTGATTTTGTCTGCCATCTCCCCAGATTTGCAACGAGTGCTGCAGGAGTTTCAAGCGGATAGACATGACCGTTGTCCACCGGAGAGACTGTTTGTCCCGGATAGATGGACCAGCAGAGTTATTTCCGAGGTTCATTCTTCGGTGTTGGCGGGCCATCCTGGAATATTTGGTACCAGAGATTTGGTGGCCAGGTCCTTTTGGTGGCCTTCCTTGTCACGGGATGTGCGTTCCTTTGTGCAGTCTTGTGGAATTTGTGCTCGGGCTAAGCCTTGCTGTTCTCGTGCCAGTGGTTTGCTATTACCTTTGCCTGTCCCGAAGAGGCCTTGGACGCACATTTCCATGGATTTTATTTCAGATCTCCCTGTCTCTCAGAGAATGTCTGTCATCTGGGTGGTGTGTGATCGTTTTTCTAAGATGGTCCATTTGGTGCCCTTGCCTAAGTTGCCTTCCTCCTCCGAGTTGGTTCCGCTGTTTTTTCAAAATGTGGTTCGTTTGCATGGGATCCGTGAAAATATTGTTTCCGACAGAGGATCCCAGTTTGTATCTAGATTTTGGCGGACCTTTTGCGCTAAGATGGGCATTGACATGTCTTTTTCGTTGGCCTTCCATCCTCAGACGAATGGCCAAACCGAACGAACTAATCAGACCTTGGAAACCTATTTGAGATGTTTTGTTTCTGCTGATCAGGACGACTGGGTGACTTTTTTGCCGTTGGCCGAGTTTGCCCTTAATAATCGGGCTAGTTCTGCTACTTTGGTTTCTCCTTTTTTTTGTAATTCGGGGTTTCATCCTCGTTTTTCCTCGGGTCAGGTGGAGCCTTCTGACTGTCCTGGAGTGGATGTTGTGGTGGATAGGTTGCATCAGATTTGGAATCATGTTGTGGACAATTTGAAGCTGTCACAAGAGAAGGCTCAGCGCTTTGCCAACCGCCGTCGCTGTGTGGGTCCCCGACTTCGCGTTGGGGACTTGGTGTGGTTGTCTTCTCGCTTTGTTCCTATGAAGGTCTCCTCTCCTAAGTTCAAGCCTCGGTTTATCGGTCCTTATAAAATTTTGGAAGTCCTTAACCCTGTGTCATTTCGTTTGGACCTCCCAGCATCGTTTGCTATTCATAATGTGTTTCTTCTGTCGTTGTTGCGGAGGTATGTGGTGCCTGTGGGTCCTCCGGTTGAGCCTCTTGCCCCTGTGCTGGTTGAGGGAGAATTGGAATACGTGGTGGAGAAGATCTTGGATTCTCGTATTTCTAGATGGAGGCTTCAGTATTTGGTTAAATGGAAGGGCTATGGTCAGGAGGATAATTCCTGGGTTGTCGCCTCTGATGTTCATGCGGCCGATTTGGTTTGTGCCTTCCATGTGGCTCACCCTGATCGCCCTGGGGGTTTTGATGAGGGTTCGGTGACCCCTCCTCAAGGGGGGGGTACTGTTGTGAACTCTGTTTTCAGGCTCCCTCTTGTGGTCACAGGTGGTATTGTGTGACTTTTGTTTTGGGCTCCCCCTGGTGGCTTTGTTTGTTATCCTGTGGGTCTGTGGCTGATCAGCTGCCTCGTCATTCACTTGGGAGTTTCCTATTTTAGCTCTGTTTCACTTCCACTTGTTGCCGGCTGTCAATGTACTCAGTGCTATTCTGATTACTCCTGATTATCTTCGGTTTCAGTCTCTTCAGGAGAAGCTAAGTTCTGTTTAATTATTTTTTGCTCATCAGTCTGCAATATGATTTCTGTGTATGATGAGTTTAGTCCAGCTTGCTAATATGTGATTTCTTCTGCTGGTTTGCTCTGGGGTACAGAGTTGCTTCCCCCGCACCGTTAGTTGGTGCGGGGGCTCGAGCGATCTCTGCGTGGATATTTTGAATAGGGTTTTTATTTGACCGCACAGTTCCCTTTCTATTTTCTGCTTTCTAGTGTTAGCGGGCCTCATTTGCTAAATCTAATTTCATCTCTGCGTTTGTGCTTTCCCCTTAACTCACCGTTAATATTTGTGGGGGGCTATTCTATATCTTTGGGGTCATTTCACTGAGGCAAGTAAGGACTTTCGTTCCCTCTAGGAATAGTCAGTTTCTCAGGCCGTGAAGAGACGTCTAGGATTTTCAGGTAACGTTCCATGGCTGCCTATAGTTGTTTGCGGATAGGATCAGGTTGCGGTCAATTCAGTTACCACTTCCCTGTTGTGAATTAGACTTTTTGGCTCCCTCTTGTGGTTACTAGTGATATGACTCTGGGATTGTCTTTCCTCGGTTTGGCACCCACCTGGGTCGTTAGTCCAGGGGAGTTGCTATATAAGCTTCCTAGATCCTTAGTCCAGTGCCTGGCATCGTTGTAATCAGATCCTTTCTGTTTGCTCCTGTCTGCTGGTCCAGGTTCGTGCTAAATTAAGCTAAGTCCTGCTTCTTTGTTTTTTGGTTATTTGCTTGCTTTCATTTTTTTCCAGCTTGTACTAAATGTGATTCCTGACCTTGCTGGAAGCTCTAGGGGGCTGTTGTTCTCCCCCCGGGCCGTTAGACGGTTCGGGGGTTCTTGAATATCTAGCGTGGATATTTTGATAGGGTTTTTGCTGACCATATAAGTCATCTTACTATATTCTGCTATTAGCTAGTGGGCCTCTCTTTGCTAAATACCTAGCTCATTCTTACGTTTGTCTTTTCCTCTTACCTCACCGTTATTATTTGTTGGGGGCTTGTATCCAACTTTTGGGGTCTTTTCTCTGGAGGCAAGAAAGGTCTTTCTTTTCCCTTCTAGGGTTAGTTAGTTCTCCGGCTGGCGCGAGACGTCTAGAACCAACGTAGGCACGTTCCCCGGCTGCTGCTATTTGTGGTGCTAGGATTAGATATATGGTCAGCTCAGTTACCACTGCCCTATGAGCTGGTTTTTTGTGTTTGCAGACTTAGTAATTGTTTCTGAGACCCTCTGCCATTGGGGTCATAACAGTATGCCAGGCCAACATTGAATGTTTAATGCATTGCTGAAGTGGGATTATAAGAAAGGAAATTCTGAGTTTTTTTTTTTTTTTTTTTCCTCTCTTGCTCCCCTTTACCTCTGAGTGGCTTGTGCTTGCTGCAGACATGAATGTCCAGACCTTGATTACAAGTGTAGACCAGCTTGCTGCTCGTGTGCAGGGCATACAAGATTTTGTTACCAGTAGTCCTATGTCTGAACCTAAAATACCTATTCCTGAACTGTTTTCTGGAGACCGATTTAAGTTTAGGAATTTCAGGAATAATTGTAAATTGTTTCTATCTCTGAGACCCCGTTCATCTGGAGATTCAGCTCAGCAAGTTAAAATTGTTATCTCTTTTTTACGGGGCGACCCTCAGGATTGGGCTTTCTCGCTAGCACCAGGAGATCCGGCATTGGCAAATATTGATGCGTTTTTTCTGGCGCTCGGATTGCTTTACGAGGAACCCAATCTTGAAATTCAGGCAGAAAAAGCCTTGCTGGCTATTTCTCAGGGCCAGGATGAAGCTGAAGTGTATTGCCAAATATTTCGGAAATGGTCCGTGCTTACTCAGTGGAATGAGTGTGCTCTGGCCGCAAATTTCAGAAATGGCCTTTCTGAAGCCATTAAGAATGTGATGGTGGGTTTCCCCATTCCTACAAGTCTGAATGATTCCTTGGCGCTGGCTATTCAAATTGACCGGCGTTTGCGGGAGCGCAAAACCGCTAATCCTCTAGTGGTGTTGTCTGAACAAACACCTGATTTAATGCAATGTGATAGAATTCAGACTAGAAATGAGCGGAAAAATCCTAGACGTCAGAATGGGTTGTGTTTTTACTGTGGTGATTCTACACATGTTATATCAGCATGCTCTAAACGCCTAACAAGGGTTGTTAGTCCTGTCGCCATTGGTAATTTGCAACCTAAATTTATTTTGTCTGTGACTTTAATTTGCTCATTGTCTTCTTACCCTGTTATGGCGTTTGTGGATTCAGGTGCTGCCCTGAGTCTTATGGATCTGTCATTTGCCAAGCGCTGTGGTTTTGTTCTTGAACCGTTGGTAAATCCTATTCCTCTAAGAGGTATTGATGCTACGCCATTGGCGGAAAATAAACCGCAGTTTTGGACGCAGGTAACCATGTGCATGACTCCTGAACATCGGGAGGTGATTCGTTTTCTTGTTCTGCATAAAATGCATGATTTGGTCGTTTTGGGTCTGCCATGGTTACAGACCCACAATCCAGTCTTGGATTGGAAGGCAATGTCTGTGTCAAGTTGGGGCTGTCAGGGAATTCATGCTGATTCCCCGCCGGTGTCTATTGCTTCCTCTACTCCTTCGGAAGTTCCTGAGTATTTGTCTGATTATCAGGATGTATTCAGCGAGTCCAGGTCCAGTGCTCTGCCTCCTCATAGGGACTGTGACTGCGCCATAAATTTGATTCCAGATAGTAAATTTCCTAAGGGAAGACTATTTAATCTGTCTGTACCTGAGCATGCCGCAATGCGTTCGTATATCAAGGAGTCTCTGGAGAAGGGGCATATCCGTCCATCCTCTTCCCCTCTTGGTGCGGGATTCTTTTTTGTGGCCAAGAAGGATGGATCTTTGAGACCTTGTATTGACTATCGGCTTCTGAATAAAATCACTGTTAAATTTCAGTATCCTTTGCCTCTGTTGTTGGACTTGTTTGCCCGGATTAAAGGTGCCAAGTGGTTCACCAAGATAGATCTTCATGGTGCGTACAACCTTGTGCGCATTAAGCAAGGAGATGAATGGAAGACATCATTTAATATGCCCAAAGGTCATTTTGAGTACTTGGTGATGCCTTTTGGGCTCTCTAATGCTCCCTCAGTGTTTCAGTCCTTTATGCATGATATTTTCCGGAAGTATCTGGATAAATTTATGATTGTTTATCTGGATGATATTCTGGTTTTCTCTGAAGATTGGGACTCACATGTGGAGCAGGTCAGGATGGTGTTTCAGGTTTTGCGTGAGAATGCTTTGTTTGTTAAGGGCTCAAAGTGTCTCTTTGGAGTACAGAAGGTTCCCTTTTTGGGGTTTATTTTTTCCCCTTCTGCTGTGGAGATGGACCCAGTCAAGGTCCGAGCTATTCATGATTGGACTCAACCCACGTCAGTTAAGAGTCTTCAGAAGTTCTTGGGTTTTGCTAACTTCTACCGTCGTTTTATCGCTAATTTTTCTAGCGTTGTTAAACCTTTGACGGATATGACCAAGAAAGGTTCTGATGTTGCTAACTGGGCTCCTGCAGCCGTGGAGGCGTTCCAAGAGTTGAAGCGCCGGTTTACTTCGGCGCCTGTTTTGTGCCAGCCTGATGTCTCACTTCCCTTTCAGGTCGAAGTGGATGCTTCTGAGATTGGGGCAGGGGCCGTTTTGTCGCAGAGAGGCCCTGGTTGCTCGGTAATGAGACCATGTGCTTTCTTCTCTAGGAAGTTTTCACCTGCTGAGCGGAATTATGATGTTGGCAATCGGGAGTTGCTGGCCATGAAGTGGGCATTTGAGGAGTGGCGTCATTGGCTCGAGGGTGCTAAGCATCGTGTGGTGGTCTTGACTGATCACAAAAATTTGATGTATCTCGAGTCTGCTAAACGCCTGAATCCTAGACAGGCCCGCTGGTCATTGTTTTTCTCCCATTTTGACTTTGTGGTCTCGTATTTACCAGGTTCAAAGAATGTGAAGGCTGATGCTCTTTCAAGGAGCTTTGTGCCTGACTCTCCTGGAGTCGCAGAACCAGTTGGTATTTTTAAAGAGGGAGTTATCTTGTCGGCCATTTCTCCTGATTTGCGACGTGTGTTGCAGAGATTTCAGGCTGGTAGACCTGACTCTTGTCCACCTGACAGACTGTTTGTTCCTGATAAGTGTACCAGCAGAGTCATTTCCGAGGTTCATTCCTCGGTGTTGGCAGGGCATCCGGGAATTTTTGGCACCAGAGATCTGGTGGCTAGGTCCTTTTGGTGGCCTTCCTTGTCACGGGATGTGCGGTCATTTGTGCAGTCCTGTGGGACTTGTGCTCGAGCTAAGCCTTGCTGTTCTCGTGCCAGCGGGTTGCTCTTGCCCTTGCCTGTCCCGAAGAGGCCTTGGACACACTTTTCCATGGATTTCATTTCAGATCTCCCGGTGTCTCAGGGCATGTCTGTCATCTGGGTGGTGTGTGATCGCTTTTCTAAAAAGGTCAATTTGGTGCCTTTGCCTAAGCTGCCTTCCTCTTCCGATCTGGTTCCTGTGTTCTTTCAGAATGTGGTTCATTTACAGGGCATTCCTGAGAATATTGTGTCTGGCAGAGGATCCCAGTTTGTTTCCAGGTTCTGGCGATCCTTTTGTGCTAGGATGGGCATTGATTTGTCGTTTTCGTCTGCCTTTCATCCTCAGACTAATGGACAAACGGAGCGAACTAATCAGACTCTGGAGGCTTATTTGAGGTGTTTTGTTTCAGCAGATCAGGATGATTGGGTGACCTTCTTGCCGTTGGCTGAGTTTGCCCTTAATAATCGGGCTAGTTCCGCTACTTTGGTTTCGCCATTTTTCTGCAACTCTGGTTTCCACCCTCGTTTTTCCTCGGGACATGTGGAGCCTTCTGACTGTCCTGGGGTAGATTATGTGGTGGATAGGTTGCAGCAGATCTGGAATCATGTGGTGGACAACTTAAAGTTGTCACAGGAGAAGGCTCAGCGTTTTACCAACCGCCGCTGCGGTGTGGGTCCCCGACTTCGTGTTGGGGATTTGGTATGGCTGTCTTCTCGATTTGTTCCGATGAAGGTCTCCTCTCCTAAATTTAAGCCTCGCTTCATCGGTCCTTACAAGATATTGGAAATCCTTAATCCTGTGTCCTTTCGCTTGGATCTTCCGGTGTCGTTTGCCATTCACAACGTGTTCCATAGGTCTTTGTTGCGGCGGTACGTTGTACCTGTGGTTCCTTCTGTTGAGCCTCCTGCTCCGGTGTTGGTTGAGGGCGAGTTGGAGTACGTGGTGGAGAAGATCTTAGATTCTCGTCTCTCCAGACGGAGGCTTCAGTATCTGGTCAAGTGGAAGGGCTATGGTCAGGAGGATAATTCCTGGGTGGTTGCCTCTGATGTGCATGCGGCCGATTTAGTTCGTGCCTTTCATGCTGCTCATCCTGATCGCCCTGGTGGTCTTGGTGAGGGTTCGGTGACCCCTCCTTAAGGGGGGGGTACTGTTGTGAATTAGACTTTTTGGCTCCCTCTTGTGGTTACTAGTGATATGACTCTGGGATTGTCTTTCCTCAGTTTGGCACCCACCTGGGTCGTTAGTCCAGGGGAGTTGCTATATAAGCTTCCTAGATCCTTAGTCCAGTGCCTGGCATCGTTGTAATCAGATCCTTTCTGTTTGCTCCTGTCTGCTGGTCCGGGTTCGTGCTAAATTAAGCTAAGTCCTGCTTCTTTGTTTTTTGGTTATTTGCTTGCTTTCATTTTTGTCCAGCTTGTACTAAATGTGATTCCTGACCTTGCTGGAAGCTCTAGGGGGCTGGTGTTCTCCCCCCGGGCCGTTAGACGGTTCGGGGGTTCTTGAATATCTAGCGTGGATATTTTGATAGGGTTTTTGCTGACCATATAAGTCATCTTACTATATTCTGCTATTAGCTAGTGGGCCTCTCTTTGCTAAATACCTAGCTCATTCTTACGTTTGTCTTTTCCTCTTACCTCACCGTTATTATTTGTTGGGGGCTTGTATCCAACTTTTGGGGTCTTTTCTCTGGAGGCAAGAAAGGTCTTTCTTTTCCCTTCTAGGGTTAGTTAGTTTTCCGGCTGGCGCGAGACGTCTAGAACCAACGTAGGCACGTTCCCCGGCTGCTGCTATTTGTGGTGCTAGGATTAGATATATGGTCAGCTCAGTTACCACTGCCCTATGAGCTGGTTTTTTGTGTTTGCAGACTTAGTAATTGTTTCTGAGACCCTCTGCCATTGGGGTCATAACACTTCCCCAGAGTTTGTAGTCGGTTTAGTTACTTAGCTAGTCCTACTTGTGATCCTTGCCACTAGGATCATAACAGCAGTACCCCCGAAACACAGTGTCAGCAAATTGAGATTCTGGTTTGGCTATTATCCTAAGTCATGTGACAAGGCTCGTTAAAGGGTCGACATTGACTTTTAGGATTGCTACTTCCATTGGGTGGCACTAGAGTTCTAGTCTTCTTTCTCTTTGAAGAGACAATTTGCATATTTCCCAGAGGAGCATTGTGGCTTTAAGTCTCCTCATCTCAACATGCTTAACATGTCACTCTCTGCAAGGAGAAACGATACTATTTTAGAAAAAAAATACATATATTTTTATTTTTTACATTTTACAAATTATAAAAAGGAAAATGTGCCAATGCAAAGTTTGGGCACCCTTCATGGTTAGTACCTAGTAGCACCACTTTCTGACAGTATCAGAACTTGCAAAATGCTTTTTGTAGCCAGACGAGAGTCTTTCTGCTTTTTTGAGGTATAGCCACAGATTTTCAATGATGTTTAGATCAGGGGACAGTGAGGGCCATTGTAAAACCTTCAGGTTGCTCCTTTTGAGGTAGTCTACCGTGCATTTTGAAGTGTGTTTAGGATCATTATTGACTTGTAGAAGCCATCTTCTATTCCACTTCAGTTTTTTACAGATGGTGTTATGTTTGCATCAAGAATTTTTTTAAATTTCATCCATTCTTCCCTCTGAAATGTTCCCGTGCCATAGGCAGCAACACAACCCCAAACCATGATTTATCCATCCCAATGCTTAATGGTTGGTTATGTTCTTTTCCTGAAATTCTGTGCCTTTTTTTTCACACATACATTTAATCATCGTGGCTAAAGTATTTTATTTTCACCTTATCGGTTGAGGATCGCAAGGAAATGGACAGCATGTGACTTAAATATGAGTGTCTGAGCAAAGGGTCTGAATACTTATGACCATTTGATATTTCAGTTTTCCTTTTTTAATACATTTTCAAAAATTTCTACATTTCTGAGTTTCTTTCAGTCAAGATAGGGTGCAAAGTGTACATTAATGAGAAAAAAATGAACTTTTTTGAATTTACCAAATGGCTGCAAAGAAACAAAGAGTGAAAAATTTAAAGGGGTCTGAATACTTTCCATACCCACTGTACCTATCTTTTCTATGTGTATAAACTGTATGTAATCTATCTTTTCTATCCTGTCGGGTCCCAATGTGATTTTACAGTACTTATTTGCCAGCTTTTCTTCTATCTCTCTATGTAATACTAGATGTTTCCAGCCAGCTAACGCTCGGCACGCTCATTGCTATCTAATTTACTCTCCTGTTGATTAAACTAAAGTAAATAATGACAACATTCAATAGCGCTTACGCAGGTGGTAAATTAACTTAAAATTAAGTTAATAACAATAGTGTGGTGATGTGTTGGGGGCGGGAATATGTGTGGTAATGTGGGGGGGTGGGATTATGTGTGTTAATGGGGTGGGAGGCGGGATTATGTGTGGTAATGTGGTGGGGGGCGGGATTATGTGTGGTGATGTGGGGGGGCGGGATTATGTGTGGGGATGGGGTGGGGGGGCAGGATTATGTGTGGTGATTGGGTAGGAGGGCGGGATTATGTGTGGTGATTGGGTGGGGGGGCGGGATTATGTGTGGTGATGGGGTGGGGGGGCGGGATTATGTGTGGTGATGGGGTGGGGGGGCGGGATTATGTGTGGTGATGGGGTGGGGGGGCGGGATTATGTGTGGTGATGGGGTGGGGGGGCGGGATTATGTGTGGTGATGGGGTGGGGGGGCGGGATTATGTGTGGTGATGGGGTGGGGGGGCGTGATTATGTGTGGTGATGTGTTGGGGGGCGGGATTATGTGTGGTGATGTGGGGGGGCGGGATTATGTGTGGTGATGGGGTGGGGGGGCAGGATTATGTGTGGTGATTGGGTGGGGGGGCGGGATTATGTGTGGTGATGGGGTGGGGGGGCGGGATTATGTGTGGTGATGGGGTGGGGGGGCGGGATTATGTGTGGTGATGGGGTGGGGGGGCGGGATTATGTGTGGTGATGTGTTGGGGGGCGGGATTATGTGTGCTTATGTGGAGGGGTGGGATTATGTGTGGTAATGTGGTGGGGGCAGGATTATCTGTGGTAATATGGTGGGGGGGCAGGATTATGTGTTGAGATGTGGTGGTGGGCGGGATTATGTGTTGTGATGGGGTGGGGGGCGGGATTATGTGTTGTGATGTGGTGGGGGGGCGGAATTATGTGTGCTAATGTGGGGGGGTGGGATTATGTGTGGTAATGTGGTGGGGGCAGGATTATCTGTGGTAATATGGTGGGAAGGCAGGATTATGTGTTGAGATGTGGTGGGGGGCGGGATTATGTGTTGTGATGGGGTGGGGGGTGGAATTATGTGTGGTGATGTGCTGGGGGGCGGGTTTATGTGTGGTGTTGTGTTGGGGGTGGGATTATGTGTGGTAATGTGGTGGGGGGCAGGATTATCTGTGGTAATGTGGTGGGGGGCGGGATTATGTGTGCTAATGTGGGGGGGTGGGATTATGTGTGGTAATGTGGTGGGGGTGGGATTATATGTGGTAATGTGGTGGGGGTGGGATTATCTGTGGTAATGTGGTGGGGGCGGGATTATGTGTGGTAATGAGGTGGGGGGCGGGATTATCTGTAGTAATGTGGTGGGGGCGGGATTATGTGTGGTAATGTGGTGGGGGGCGGGATTATGTGTGGTAAGGTGGTGGGGGGGCGGGATTATGTGTGGTAATGTGGTGGGTGGGCGGGATTATGTGTAGTAATGGGGTGGGGGGCGGGATTATGTGTGGTGATGTGTTGGGGGGTGGGATTATGTGTGGTGATGTGTTGGGGGGCGGAATTATGTGTGGTGATCTGGTGGGGGGGCGGGATTATGTGTGGTGATGTGGTGGGTTGGTGGGATTATGTGTGGTGATGTCATGGGGTGCGGGATTATGTGTGGTGATGTGGGGGGGCAGGATTATCTGTGGTAATGTGGTGGGGGGTGGGATTATCTGTGGTAATGTGGTGGGGGGGCGGGATTATGTGTTGTGATGTGGTGGGGGGGCGGGATTATGTGTGCTAATGTGGGGGGGTGGGATTATGTGTGGTAATGTGGTGGGGGTGGGATTATGTGTGGTAATGTGGTGGGGGCAGGATTATCTGTGGTAATGTGGTGGGGGCGGGATTATGTGTGGTAATGTGGTGGGGGCGGGATTGTGTGTGGTAATGTGGTGTGGGGCAGGATTATCTGTGGTAATGTGATGGGGGGGCGGGATTATGTGTTGTAATGTCGTGGGGGGGGCGGGATTATGTGTGCTAAAGTGGGGGGGTGGGATTATGTGTGGTAATGTGGTGGGGGGCGGGATTATCTGTGGTAATGTGATGGGGGCAGGATAATGTGTGGTAATGTGGTGGGGGCGGGATTATGTGTGCTAATGTGATGGGGGGCAGGATTATCTGTGGTAATGTGGTGGGGGGGCGGGATTATGTGTTGTGATTTGGTGGGGGGGCGGGATTATGTGTGCTAATGTGGGGGGTGGGATTATGTGTGGTAATGTGGTGAGGGTGGGATTATGTGTGGTAATGTGGTGGGTGGGCGGGATTATGTGTAGTAATGGGGTAGGGGGCGGGATTATGTGTGGTGATGTGTTGGGGGGCGGGATTATGTGTGGTGATGTGTTGGGGGGTGGGATTATGTGTGGTGATGTGATGGGGTGCGGGATTATGTGTGGTGATGTGGGGGGGCAGGATTATGTGTGGTAATGTGGTGGGGGGTGGGATTATCTGTGGTAATGTGGTGGGGGGTGGGATTATCTGTGGTGATGTGGTGGGGGGGCGGGATTATGTGTTGTGATGTGGTGGGGGGGCGGGATTATGTTTGCTAATGTGGGGGGATGGGATTATGTGTGGTAATGTGGTGGGGGTGGGATTATGTGTGGTAATGTGGTGGGGGCAGGATTATCTGTGGTAATGTGGTGGGGGCGGGATTATGTGTGGTAATGTGGTGGGGGCGGGATTATGTGTGGTAATGTGGTGGGTGGCAGGATTATCTGTGGTAATGTGGTGGGGGGCGGGATTATGTGTTGTAATGTGGTGGGGGGGCGGGATTATGTGTGCTAATGTGGGGGGGTAGGATTATGTGTGGTAATGTGGTGGGGGGCGGGATTATCTGTGGTAATGTGATGGGGCAGGATTATGTGTGGTAATGTGGTGGGGGCGGGATTATGTGTGGTAATGTGATGGGGGCAGGATTATCTGTGGTAATGTGGTGGGGGGCGGGATTATGTGTTGTGATGTGGTGGGGGGCGGGATTATGTGTGCTAATGTGGGGGGGTGGGATTATGTGTGGTAATGTGGTGGGGGTGGGATTATGTGTGGTAATGTGGTGGGGGCAGGATTATCTGTGGTAATGTGGTGGGGGCGGGATTATGTGTGGTAATGTGGTGGGGGCGGGATTATGTGTGGTAATGTGGTGGGGGGCAGGATTATCTGTGGTAATGTGGTGGGGGGGCGGGATTATGTGTTGTAATGTGGTGGGGGGCGGGATTATGTGTGCTAATGTGGGGGGGTAGGATTATGTGTGGTAATGTGGTGGGGGGCGGGATTATCTGTGGTAATGTGATGGGGGCAGGATTATGTGTGGTAATGTGGTGGGGGCGGGAATATGTGTGGTAATGTGATGGGGGGCAGGATTATCTGTGGTAATGTGTTGGGGGGGCGGGATTATGTGTTGTGATGTGGTGCGGGGGCGGGATTATGTGTGCTAATGTGAGGGGGTGGGATTATGTGTGGTAATGTGGTGGGGGTGGGATTATGTGTGGTAATGTGGTGGGGGCAGGATTATCTGTGTAATGTGGTGGGGGCGGGATTATGTGTGGTAATGGGGTGGGGGCGGGATTATCTGTAGTAATGTGGTGGGGGGGCGGGATTGTGTGTGGTAATGTGGTGGGGGCGGGATTATGTGTGGTAATGTGGTGGGGGGCGGGATTATGGTGTGGTAATGTGGTGGGTAGGCGGGATTATGTGTAGTAATGGGGTGGGGGGTGGGATTATGTGTGGTGATGTGTTGGGGGGCGGGATTATGTGTGGTGATGTGTTGGGGGGCGGGATTATGTGTGGTGATGTGGTGGGGGGGCGGGATTATGTGTGGTGATTTGGTGGGGGGGCGGGATTATTTGTGGTTATGTGTGGGGGCGGGATTATGTGTGGTGATGTGATGGGGGTGCGGGATTATGTGTGGTGATGTGGGGGGGCATTATTATGTGTGGTTATGTGGTGGGTGGGTGGGATTATCTCTGGTAATGTGGTGGGAGGCAGGATTATGTGTGGTAATGTGGTGGGGGGTGGGATTATCTGTGGTAATGTGGTGGGGGCCGGATTATGTGTGGTAATGTGGTGGGGGGTGGGATTATGTGTGGTAATGTGGTGGGGGGCGGGATTAACTGTGGTAATGTGGAGGGGGGCAGGATTATGTGTGGTAATGTGGGGGGGCGGGATTATGTGTAGTAATGTGGTGGGGGCAGGATTATGTGTGGTAATGTCGTGGGGGGCAGGATTATGTGTGGTAATGTGGTGGGGGGAGGGATTATGTGTGGTAATGTGGTGGGGGGTGGGATTATGTGTGGTTATGTGGTGGGGGGTGGGATTAACTGTGGTAATGTGGAGGGGGGCGGGATTATGTGTGGTAATGTGGGGGGCGGGATTATGTGTAGTAATGTGGTGGGGCAGGATTATGTGTGGTGATGTGATGGGGTGCGGGATTATGTGTGGTGATGTGGGGGGGCAGGATTATGTGTGGTAATGTGGTGGGGGGTGGGATTATCTGTGGTAATGTGGTGGGGGGCGGGATTATCTGTGGTAATGTGATGGGGCAGGATTATGTGTGGTAATGTGGGGGGGCGGGATTATGTGTAGTAATGTGGTGGGGGCAGGATTATGTGTGGTAATGTGGTGGGGGGCGGGATTATGTGTGGTAATGTGGTGGGGGGAGGGATTATGTGTGGTAATGTGGTGGGGGGTGGGATTATCAGTGGCAAAGTAGTGGGGGGCGTGATTTTGTGTAGTAATGTGGTGGGGTGGTGGGATTATGTGTGGTGATGTGGTGGGAGCAGGATTATGTGTGGTAATGGGTGGGGGGGCAGGATTATGTGTGGTAATGGGGTGGGGGGCTGGATTGTGTGTGGTGATTTGTTGGGGGGGCGGGATTGTGTTGTGATGTGTTGGGGGCGGGATTATGTGTGTGTGTGGTGATGTTTTGAAGGGGCGGGATTATGTGTGGTGATGTGGGGGGGCGGGATTATGTGTGGTGATGTGGTGGGGGCGGGATTTGTGGGGGGCGGGATTGTGTGAAGTGATGTGGTGCGGACTGTGTGTGGTAATGGGGTGGGGGGCAGAGCTGCTGTGCAGGGGGTGGGATTAGCGAGTAATCACGATGCCTCTTATAAATACAGATATACATATATATGTGTGTCATTGACATCTATCTATTCTCTTTGTATATATCTATTCTATTGTAACCTGTCACACTGTGATTTTTTTGTAAACAGCAGATGAATTGCTGGCTTTTTATCTATCTATCATCTACTTTAACCCCTTAGTGACAGAGCCAATTTGGTACTTAATGACCGAGCCAATTTTTACAATTCTGACCAGTGTCACTTTATGAGGTTATAACTCTGGAACGCTTTATCGGATCCCGCTGATTCTGAGATTGTTTTTTCGTGACATGTTGTACTTCAAGTTAGTGGTAACATTTCTTCGATATTACTTGCAATTATTTATGAAAAAAATGGAAATATGGCGAAAATTTTTAAAATTTTGCAATTTTCAAACTTTGTATTTTTATGCCCTTAAATCAGAGAGATATGTCACAAAAAATAGTTAATAAATAACATTTCTCACATGTCTACTTTACATCAGCACAATTTTGGAAACAATTTTTTTTTTGTTAGGGAGTTATAAGGGTTAAAAGTTGACCAGCAATTTCTCATTTTTACAACACCATGTTTTTTTTAGGGACCACATCACCTTTGAAGTGATTTTGAGGGGTCTATATGATAGAAAATAACCAAGTGTGACACCATTCTAAAAACTGCACCCCTCAAGCTGCTCAAAACCACATTCAAGAAGTTTATTAACCCTTTATGTACTTCACAGGAACTAAAACAATGTGGAAGAAAAAAATGAACATTTTACTTTTTTTTGCAAACATTTTACTTCAGAACCATTTTTTTTAATTTTCACAAGTGTAAAAACAGAAATTTAACCACAAATTTTGTTGTGCAATTTTTCCTGAGTACGCCGATACCCCATATGTGGAGGTAAACCACTGTTTGGGCGCACCGCAGAGCTTGGAAGTGAAGGAGCACCGTTTGACTGTTTCAATGCAGAATTGGCTGGAATTGAGATCGGACGCCATGTCGCGTTTGGAGAGCCCCTAATGTGCCTAAACAGTGGAAACCCCCCCACAAGTGACACCATTTTGGAAACTAGACCCCCCAAGGAACTTATCTAGATGTGTGGTGAGCACTTTGAACCCCCAAGTGCTTCACAGAAGTTTATAACGTAGAGCCGTGAAAATAAAAAATCGCATTTGTTTTCACAAAAATGATTTTTTCGCCCACAAATTCTTATTTTCACAAGGGTAACAGGAGAAATTAGACCACAAAAGTTGTTGTGCAATTTCTCCTGAGTACGTTGATACCCCATATGTGGAGGTAAACCACTGTTTGGGCGCACCGCAGAGCTTGGAAGTGAAGGAGCACCGTTTGACTTTTTCAATGCAGAATTGGCTGGAATTGAGATCGGATGCCATGTCGCGTTTGGAGAGTCCCTGATGTGCCTAAACAGTGGAAACCCCCCACAAGTGATACCATTTTGGAAACTAGACCCCTTAAGGAACTTATCTAGATGTGTGGTGAGCACTTTGAACCCCCAAGTGCTTCACAGAAGTTTATAACGTAGAGCCGTGAAAATAAAAAATCTCATTTTTTCTACAAAAATAATCTTTTTGCCCCCAAATTTTTATTTTAACAAGGGTAACAGGAGAAATTAGACCACAAAAGTTGTTGTACAATTTCTCCTGAGTACGTCGATACCCCATATATGGGGGTAAACCACTGTTTGGGCGCACCGCAGAGCTTGGAAGAGAAGGAGTGTCGTTTTACTTTTTCAATGTAGAATTGGCTGGAATTGAGATCGGACGCCATGTCACGTTTGGAGAGCCGCTGATGTGCCTAAACAGTAGAGACCCCCCACATATGACACCATTTTGGAAACTAGACCCCTTAAGGAACTTATCTAGATGTGTGGTGAGCACTTTAAACCCCCAGGTGCTTCACAGAAGTTTATAACGTAGAGCCGTGAAAATAAAAAAATCGAATTTTTTCTACAAAAATGATCTTTTTGCCTCCAAATTTTTATTTTACCAAGGGTAACAGGAGAAAATGGACCCCAGAAGCTGTTGTACAATTTGTCTTGAGTACGCCGACACCCCATATGTGGGGGTAAACCACTGTTTGGGCGCATGGCTGAGCTCGGAAGCAAAGGAGCGCCATTTGACTTTTCAATGCAAAATTGACTGGAATTGAGATCGGACGCCATGTCGCGTTTGGAGAGCCCCTGATGTGCCTAAACAGCAGAAACCCCCCAAAAGTGACCCCATTTTGGAAACTAGACCCCCCATGGAACTTATCTAGATGTGTAGTGAGAACTTTGAATGCCCAAGTGCATCACAGAAGTTTATAATGCAGAGTCGTGAAAATAAAAAATATATATTTTTTAACAATAAAGATTTTTAGCCCCCAAGTTTTTATTTTCACAAGGGTAACAAGAGAAATTGGACCGCAAAAGTTGTTGTCCAATTTGTCTTGAGTATGCTGGTACCCCATATGTGGGGGTAAACCACTGTTTGGGCGCACGGCAGAGCTCGGAAGGGAAGGAGTGCCATTTTGGAATGCAGACTTTGATAGAATTGTCTGCGGGCGTTATGTTGCCTTTGCAGACCCCTAATGTACCTAAACAGTAGAAACCCCCAACAAGTAACCCCATTTTGGAAAATAGACCCCCCAAGGAACTTATCTAGATATGTGGTGAGAACTTTGAATGCCCAAGTGCTTCACAGAAGTTTATAATGCAGAGTAGTGAAAATAAAAAATATTTTTTTTCCCACAAAAAAGATTTTTTTAGCCCCCAAATTTTTATTTTCACAAGGGTAACAAGAGAAATTGGACCCCAAAAGTTGTTGTCCAATTTGTCCTGAGTATGCTGGTACCCCATATGTGGGGGTAAACCACTGTTTGGGCGCATGGCAGAGCTCGGAAGGGAAGGAGCGCCATTTTGGAATGCAGACGTTGATAGAATTGTCTGCGGGCGTTATGTTGCGTTTGCAGACCCCTAATGTACCTAAACAGTAGAAACCCCCACAAGTGACCAAATTTTGGAAACTAGACCCCCTAAGGAACTTATCTAGATATGTGGTGAGAACTTTGAAAGCTCAAGTGCTTCACAGAAATTTATTATGCAGAGTAGTGAAAATAAAAAAATATATTTTTTTCCAACAAAAAAGATTTTTAGCCCCCAAGTTTTTATTTTCACAAAGGTAACAGGAGAAATTGGACCCCAAAAGTTGTTGTCCAATTTATCCCGAGTACGCTGATGCCCCATATGTGGGGGTAAACCACTGTTTGGGCGCACGGCAGAGCTCAGAAGGGAGGGAGTACCATTTTACTTTTTTAGCGCAAAATTGGCTGTCGTGTTTGGAGACCCCCTGATGTACCTAAACAGTGGAAACCCCCCAATTCTAACTCCAACCCTAACCCCAACACAGCCCTAACCCTAATCTCAACCCGATCCATAATCCTAATCACAACCCTAACGATAATCACAACCCTAACCCCAAAACAGCCCTAATCTCAACCCTAACCATAACCCTAATCAAAACCCTAAATCCAACACACCCCTAACCCTAATCCCAACCCTAACCCTAATCCCAACCCTAATCCCAAACGTAACACTAATCCCAACCCTAATCCAAACCCTAACCCTAATCCCAACTCTAACCCTAACTTTAGCCCCAACCCTAACTTTAGCCCCAACCCTAACCATAACTTTAGCCCCCGTCGTCACAAAAAAAGTTCAATGTAACCTTTTTTTTGTACGTCGCGTCTGCCATTTCCGCGGATGCGTGGCCGTAACTCTGCCCCCTCCTCCCCAGGACATAGACTGGGCAGCGGATGCGTTGAAAAACTGCATCCGCTGCCCACGTTGTGCACAATTTTCACAACGTGCGTCGGTACATCGGGCCGACGCATTGCGACCGCCCCGTACCGACGCAAGTGTGAAAGAAGCCTAAGGCTACTTTCACACTAGCGTCGTACTCGGCCCATCGCAGTGTGTCGGGCCGACGTACCGAGGCTAGCGTTGTAAGCGCCGCACAACGGGTGCAGCGGATGCTGTTTTTTCAACGCATCCGCTGCCCCATTGTGAGGTGCGGGGAGGCGGGGGCGGAGTTCCGGCCACGCATGCGCGGTCGGAAATGGCGGACACGTCGCACAAAAAAGTTACATGTAGTTTTTTTTGTGTCGACGGTCCGCCGAAGCACGACGCATCCGTCGCACGATGGATGCGACATGTGGCAATCCGTCGCAATGCGTCGCTAATGCAAGCCAATGGAGAAAAAACGCATCCTGCAAGCACTTTTGCAGGATGCGTTTTTTCTCCAACGACGCATTGCGACGGAAGCCAAAAAACGCTAGTGTGAAAGTAGCCTAACCCTAGCCCTAACCCTAACCCTAAATTTAGCCCCAACCCTAACCCTAACTCTAACCCTAACCCTAACTCTAACCCTAACCCTAACCCTAACCCTAACTCTAACCCTAACCCTAACTCTAACCCTAACCCTAACTCTAACCCTAACCCTAACCCTAACTCTAACCCTAACCCTAACCCTAACCCTAACCCTAATTTTAGCCCCAACTTGTCTTCTCCTGCCGGCCGGCAGATGGCAGCAGATGGCGGGCGCACTGCGCATGCGCCCGCCATGATGAAAAAGCCGGCTGGCAGGAGAAGACAGAAGAGGACCCAGGGACCCCGGGTGAGTATGATAGGGTCCCCGAATCCCCCTATTTCTCTGTCCTCTGATGTGCGATCACATCAGAGGACAGAGAAATAACTGATCGCTTTTTTTTTTTTTTTTTTTTTTTGCAGTCGCCGGTAAACTGTTAATTACCGGCGATCGCAAAGCAGGGGTCGGTGCAAACCGACCCCGATCATGTTCTTTGGGGTCTCGGCTACCCCCGGCAGCCGAGACCCCAAAGAACATCCGGGTGCAGGGCGGCGGGCGCACTGCGCGTGCGCCCGCCATTTTTTCCCGGAAAAAAGATGGCGGCGCCCATGGGGAGACACGAGGAGCACCGGGGGAGGTGGGTAAGTATTGGGGGGCTATTGGGGGCCATCGGGGACCACATTTCTCTGTCCTCCGATGTGCGATCACATCGGAGGACAGAGAAATTAAACGGCAAATCGCGTTTTTTTTTTTTTGTTGCGACCGCCGGTAAATGGTTAATTGCCGGCGATCGCAACTCGGGGGTCGGTAAAAACCCCCCGAATCATGTTCTCTGGGGTCTCGGCTACCCTCGGCAACCGAGACCCCAGAGAAAATCCGACTCTGGGGGGCGCTATTCACTTTTTCCACAGCGCCGTTAATTAACGGCGCTGTGGTTTAAGTACCCTTAGCGGCCGCCGTTAAAAGGCGTATCGGCGGTCGTTAAGGGGTTAACCCCTTTACCCCCAAGGGTGGTTTACAAGTTAATGACCAGGCCAATTTTTACAATTCTGACCACTGTCCCTTTATGAGGTTATAACTCTGGATCGCTTCAACGGATCCTGATGATTGTTTTCTCATGATATATTGTACTTCATGATAGTGGTAAAAGTTCTTTGATATTACCAGCGTTTACGTTTACTTGTGAAAAAAACGGAAATTTGGCAAAAATTTAGAAAATATCACAATTTTCCAACTTTGAATTTTTATGGCCTTAAATCACAGAGATATGTCACACAAAATACTTAATAAGTAACATTTCCCACATGTCTACTTTACATCAGCACAATTTTGGAGCCACATTTTTCTTTGTTAGGGAGTAATAAGGGTTAAAAGTTGACCAGCAATTTCTCATTTTTACAACACCATTTTTTTTTAAGGACCACATCTCATTTGAAGTCATTTTGAGGGGTCTATATGATAGAAAATAACCAAGTGTGACACCATTCTAAAAACTGCACCCCTCAAGGTGCTCAAAACCCCATTTAAGAAGTTTATTAACCCGTCATGTGCTTCACAGGAATTTTTGGAATGTTTAAAAAAAAAATGAACATTTAATATTTTTTCACACAAAATTTACTTCAGCTCCAATTTGTTTTATTTTACCAAAGGTAACAGGAGAAAATGGACCCCAAAAGTTGTTGTACAATTTGTCCTGATTATGCTGATACCCCTTCGAGTTGATCCGAGGGTCTCAGGGAAGCACGCAGGGAGCCCCCTACCTGCGTGATGCTTCCGTATGCCGCCGGAACATTGCGGTCATGTTTGATCGCAGTGTTCGAGGGGTTAATGTGCCAGGAGCGGTCCTTGTCCGCTCCTGGCACATAGTGCCGAATCTCTGCTGTGATAGTCAGTTGACACCCAGCTGCGATCAGCCACGCTCCCCCTGTAAGCGCGGCTGATCGGTGATAACGTACTATCCCGTCGGTGGTCATAGGGTCCCAGACCACCTTGACGAGATAGTACGTCGGATGTCAGAAAGGGGTTAAAATACATTAGTGGCAACACATTTATTTTCCTGCTCTTTTACCGAATTTTACAGACTTTTTCCAATTTTAACCCCTTCCCGACATCGGACGTACTATACCGTCCGATGTCGGGTCCCCTGCTTTGATGTGCGCTCCGGCGGTGAGCGCACATCAAAGTCGCGACATGTCAGCTGTTTTTTACAGCTGACATGTGCGCGCAATAGCAGCGGGTGAAATCGCGATCACCCGCCGCTATTAACTAGTTAAATGTCAAACGCAGACAGCGGCATTTAACCACCGCATCCGGCCGGGCGGCCGGAAATGAGCGCATCGACGACCCCCGTCACATGATCGGGGGTCGGCGATGCTTGTATATTGTAACCATAGAGGTCCTTGAGACCTCTATGGTTACTGATCGCCGGTGGCTGTGAGCGCCACCCTGTGGTCGGCGCTCACAGCACACCTGCATTTTAGCTACATAACAGCGATCTGATGATCGCTGTTATGTAGCAGAGCCGATCGGGCTGTGCCTGCTTCTAGCCTCCCATGGAGGCTATAGAAGCATGGTAAAAGTTAAAAAAAAAAGTAAAAAAAAAATGTGAAAAAAATAAAAAAAATATAAAAGTTTAAATCACCCCCCTTTCGCCCCAATCAAAATAAATCAATAAAAAAATAATCAAACCTACACATATTTGGTATCGCCACATTCAGAATCGCCCAATCTATCAATAAAAAAAAAGCATTAACCTGATCGCAAAACGGCGTAACGAGAAAAAAAATCGAAACGCCAGAATTACGTTTTTTTGGTCGCCACGATTTGCATTAAAATGCAATAACGGGCGATCAAAAGAACGCATCTGCACCAAATTGGTATAATTAAAAACGCCGTCTCGGCACGCAAAAAATATGCCCTCAACCGACCCCAGATCATGAAAAATGGAGACGCTACGAGTATCGGAAAATGGCGCAATTTTTTTTTTTTTTTTGCAAAGTTTGGAATTTTTTTTCACCACTTAGGTGAACAATAACCTAGTCATGTTAGGTGTCTATGAACTCGTACTGACCTGGAGAATCATAATGGCAGATCAGTTTTAGCATTTAGTGAACCTAGCAAAAAAAACAAACAAAAAACAAGTGTGGGATTGCACTTTTTTTGCAATTTCACCGCACTTGGAATTTTTTTCCCGTTTTCTAGTACATGCCATGGTAAAATCAATGGTGTCATTCAAAAGGACAACTCGTCCCGCAAAAAATAAGCCCTCACATGGCCAAATTGACGGAAAAATAAAAAAGTTATGCCTCTGGGAAAGAAGGGAGTGAAAAACGAAAACGGAAAAACGAAAAATCCCACGGTCATGAAGGGGTTAAGGAAAATGCTCCTGTTACCGATCACGAATCCGAATGTGCCGTATTTGTGCCGAATTTATGTTTGGCGATTGTTTTCCGAACATATTCGCTCATCTCTAGTTAATATGTACTGTATTTTGCTTGTTGTAATGATAACAGAAGGATATGCATAGGCATCTGCAAAATTACCATTGCCACCACTGTACCTTATGCTGAAAGCTGCAAGAAAGTAAAATCTGGTCTCGTTTAGAAAGAAAAAATTCTTAATTTACAAATGCAAATTTACTTAATATTTGGATGATTGAAGATGCACAGATATTTTTACTCTTTACTTATTGAAGCCCTAACAAGATGTTCTTTAGCCCCAGCTTTCAGTAGTACTTGTGGAATTGGCTGAAAATAAAAAGCCTGCATAATCTCTTCACATAACCAGAGCTTGCCAGAATATGTTTTCAGTGCCAGCAGAACATTTCCAGAATAAACAGTTGAAAGTTGGCATTTTTATTCACAATGCTGTGCTTCTATGATGTTTACATGATGCGTTCCACTTATCCAAAAAGGTGCCAGGATTTATACAAAATAGATTTGTATTAAAAATAGATTGTTGGGATGTAATATAGCCGTATGCTGAGATTTTTTAAGACAAAATGTTACTCAATCATCTCCTAGTAAATATGCTTATAAGAAATAAGTTGGGATGCATAATATGGCATAAAAATATATAATATGACATGGCTGTTGTCTATTTATGGATGAGGTTCCACACTGAAGATATTTACTAGAGATGTTTCATATGTTATGTTGATTGTATTAGGTGATGAATTCGCACCAGGCACAGATATTACTTATATTAGGTATAACCAAGATGAGTAACAACAGCAACTCTAGTGCCACCAATTGGAAATATGAATCCTCAAAGTCAATATCGAACCTTTAACCCCTTAACACAATATTACATACATGTACCTGATTGTAAGAGTGATTACATGTGGAGAGCTCAAGAGCTGAGCACATGTCACACTACATACTACACTACTGTGGTATTGAAGTATATTGAAATTATTTTTCAACAATTTTGGTTCTCAAATCCTCAGGCAGTTCTGTTCTCTGCTTTCTGTTCTCCATGCTTAGTAGCACACACAAATACAATGTAAAGATTGAATCAACTTCTCCCCTTTTTATCTGGTTTCAGGTGTGATTTTCATATTGCCCACACTTGTTTTTGTGTGTTTCATGTTGCCCAAAGGTGAGTTTGAATAAGCATCACATTCTTGAAACAACTTTGTTTACTCACAATTTTCTGAAAGGTGACAATAATTTTGTCTGGCACATTTTAGGGCTGTCCCACACGTCCAGATAATTCCGGTACCGGAATAAATCGGTACCGGAGTTATCCGTGTCCGTGTGCCTGGGAACTCACGGAGGCCATACGTGCGGCACACGTGTGCCGCCCGTATGGCGAGTGGGTACCACACGGAGCGTGTGGTACCCACTCTGCATGGTGCTGAAGCTGCGATTCATATCTTCCCTGCAGCAACGTTTGCTGTAGAGAAAATATGAAGAATAGTGTTTAAAATAAAGATCTATGTGTCCGCCGCCCCCCCACCCCCTGTGCGCCCCCCCGCTGGTCAGAAAATACTTACCCGGGTCCCCCGTCGGCTGTCGCTCCTTCCTTGTCTGGCCGCGGCTTCTCCTGCATGCGGTCACGTGGGCCCGATCATTTACAGTCATGAATATGTGGCTCCACCTCCCATAGGGGCGGAGCCGACTATTCATGATTGTAAATGATCGGCCCCACGTGACCGCATACAGTAGGAGGCGCGGCCAGACCAGGAAGGAGCGAGGGAGCGGGTAAGTATTTTCTGACCAGCGGGGGGGCGCACAGGGGGTGGGGGGGCGGCAGACACATGGATCTTTATTTTTAACACTATTCTTCATATTTTCTCTATAGCAAACGCTGCTACAGGGAAGATATGAATACCGGCTTCAGCACCATGTGGGGGGGACAGCGCTTACTGTAGCGCTGTCTCCTGCACACACACGGACCCCAGACGGAGAATGTCCGTGTGAGGTCCGTGTTTTACGCGGACCCATTGACTCTATTGGGTCCGTGTAAAACGTGCGCTCCCACGAACACTGACATGTCTCCGTGTTTGGCACACGGAGACACGGTCCGCAAAAAATCAATGACATCTGCACAGATGCATTGATTTTTATGGGTCTACGTGTGTCAGTGTCTCCGGTACGTGAGGAAACTGTCACCTCACGTACCGGAATCACTGACGTGTGAAACCGGCCTTAGGGGTTTTGAGTGAAATTTGTCATTTTTTTCTCTGTTTTTTGAGTTGTTCCAATGCACAAAAAGGAAATGATCATGTTTATAACAAAACATGTGTAATTGCAAGAATTTTCTAGGAGAAGTACTTCATTTTCTGGAACAATTTGAAGGGTGCCAACACTTTTGGCCATGACTGTAAACCTAAGAAACAAGTAAATTCTAGGATCAAACTTTACTTCACCTGCCATGTGTTTATCTTAGTGAGCTCTCTAATCTTTAATTATTAACATGCTGGATGCCATTGCTTACTGCAATCTGGATTTTATGAAACATGCAAAAGAAAAAATGTTGATGCAGTCATTGAAAAAGCCTCACGCTATAACAATATGTGGTAGCCTAAAACATAACATTTAATCTGTACTGTATTTTTTCAGACCATAAGATGCACTTTTTTCCACAAAATTTTTTGGGGAAATGGGGTGCGTCTTATGGTCACAATATACTTACAAATCCTGTGGCAGTGGCAGTGGTGGCGGTCCCATTGCAGCCTCCCTTCCCAGACTGGTGTGGCTGTGGCGGTACAGCGGGGCTCTGTAGTATGGTGTAGGCGGGCTGTGCTCCGGGGCAGTGGCAGCGGCTCTCTGTGCTCTGTGGGGTGCTCCGCCGGCATTTTGTCAGTGCCCAGAGGCCCCTGCACATCCGTTGCTGCCATGTTGCAGTGACCTCCGGGAACATGGCCTCTTGGAATATGGCCACCGGGCTGGGGGCAGCGCATGCCCAGATTCAGATCTCGTCGCCGAGATTTGGATCTGAGCATACACTGCCCCCGGCCCGGCAACCATGTTCCCAGAGTCTACCGCAACATGGCAGCAACGGATGTGCGGGGGCCTCCGGGCTTTGACGAAATGCCAGTAGATCCCCCCACGGAGCACAGAGAGCCACTACCATTGCACTGGAGCACAGACCCTGCAACCATCACAGAGCCCCTGCCCCAGCACAGAGCCCCTGCCCTGAGTCCCTGCCCCTGCCCTGAGTCCTTGCCCTGAGCCTCAGCACAGAGCCCCAGCACAGAGCCCCTGCCCCAGCACAGAGCCCCTGCTGCAGCACAGAGCTGCCACCCCTGCTCCAGCACAGAGCCTCCTCACCAACTTGGGATGGGATTTCCCGGAGGCCACCGCACAAGCCTGGACCACCGAACGACCCTTGTGACCACTCCTCCACCTGTGCTGATCCCTTCCCTGGTAAGCTGAATTTGGCCTGTATGACAGACCCCCATTTGACACATAATTTTTTTTCCCCTATTTTCCTTCTGAAAATTTGGGGTGCGTCTTATGGTCTGGTGCGTCTTATAACAAGTATGCAATTTGGTCCAGCTGGACCTAAAGTGTAAAGACAGTGCAAGAAACTGTTTCACCTACATGTCAAAAAATTGGTGCCACCTCCCTTAAACTGGCCAACATCCAGGAAGAATTAATCCTAGCAGTATTATATGATGACACATGCATTCCGGAAGACTTAATGTAGGTACCTATGTCAAATAAAATGACTCCTGTCTAAGAGGGATAGTCATTCTGAAATACATATAATGGATGACAAATTAGAACACTCTCACCCAGCATGAAGCTTTCAGGAGTTGGATAGCCTGGTCTGACATGACTCACCATATTATGGACCCATTATCAGCATGTCATACCTACATTAAGTCTTCTGGAATACGTGCCACCATATAATACTGGTAGGTAGTGTTGAGCGATACCGTCCGATACTTGAAAGTATCGGTATCGGAAAGTATCGGCCGATACCGGCAAAGTATCGGATCCAATCCGATACCAATACCCGATACCAATACAAGTCAATGGGACTCAAGTATCGGACGGTATTCCTGATGGTTCCCAGGGTCTGAAGGAGAGGAAACTCTCCTTCAGGCCCTGGGAACCATATTAATGTGTAAAAGAAAGAATTAAAATAAAAAATATTGCTATACTCACCTCTCCGAGGGAACCGGCAGCGTTGTTTGCTTAAAATTCGCGCTTTTCTTTCCTTACGTGAAGTCCCGGCTTTGTGATTGGTTGCGTCGCAGTCACATGGGCGACGCAACCAATCACAGCAAGCCGTGACGTAATTTCAGGTCCTTAAGGATTTTAAAATTACGTCCCGGCTTTGTGATTGGTTGCGTCGCAGTCACATGGGCGACGCAACCAATCACAAGCCGTGACGTCACGGGAGGCTGGACACGCGCGCATTTTAAAATGCGCGCTTGTCCAGCCTCCCGTGACGTCCCGGCTTGTGATTGGTTGCATCGCGGTCAACCAATCACAAGCCGGGAGGCTGGACATGTGCGCATTTTAAAATGCGCGCTTGTCCAGCCTCCCGTGACGTCCCGGCTTGTGATTGGTTGCGTCGCGGTCAACCAATCACAAGCCGGGAGGCTGGACACGCGCGCATTTTAAAATTTTAAAATGCGCGCATGTCCAGCCTCCCGGCTTGTGATTGGTTGACCGCGATGCAACCAATCACAAGCCGGGACTTCACGTAAAGGAAAGAAAAGCGCGAATTTTAAACAAAGAACGCTGCCGCTTCCCTCGGTAAGGTGCAGGCTGCGTCGGAGAGGTGAGTATAGCAATATTTTTTATTTTAATTCTCTCTTTTACACATTTTTACATTAATGTTGTTTCGATACCGATACCCGATACCACAAAAGTATCGGATCTCGGTATCGGAATTCCGATACCCGCAAGTATCGGCCGATACCCGATACTTGCGGTATCGGAATGCTCAACACTAGTGGTAGGATTCATTCTTCCCGGATGTTGGTCAGTGTAAGATAGGTGGCAGTTATGTTTTGATGTGCAGGTGACTTGTATGTTTCTCACTTACTTGCATTCTAGTCTTTTTGTATGTATGTGTCATCATATAATGCTGCCAGGATTATTTTTTCCTATATGTTGCTCAGTTTAAAGGAGGTGACACCTATGTTTTGACTTGTAGGTGAAGTCATTTTTTGCACTATATTTGCAGTTTTGATCCAGCTGAACTAAACTGTATACATGTTGGAAATTTTGATATTTATTTAGTACAGATTAAAAGTTAATTTTTAGGCTACCTCATTTTTCCATAGCGTGTTTATATGTAGTGGTTTCTATATATTGCCCATTGCTGTTACTACAATTTATGCTGTAAGCCTCACCCTATAGTATTCATATATGATTAAAGTTGAATTTAGCTGAACCAACAAACACTCAAAGCACATTTGAATGCTCATTCAATATAATCATCCCATGTAGTCATTTGATTGGATTGCTTATGCCAGGACATGACCCCATGAAAACAGGAGATGTTCTGCAAATTGCAGGATGCTGTATGATGAGACAACAATTGCATAAATGATTATTCTGTTCCAACCAGTATTTGTCAGCATGTGTAAGTCGACTAATGTACTGAAATCACCTCATCTAAATAGATCTTGGGCTAAACTTTATCATCTTATTTGTCTGACTGCTACTGCTCAGTTTTGCAAAGTGCCTATGATGTGATCAGATATAGATATTTCTAAGCCTGGTTTCACATTTTCCACAGCATTTTGAACGTGAGTCGCCCGCCAGGGCCGTGGGGTACTCTGCACCGGGTCCGGTGTTCACAGGGGGATGTCACGGTGGCGACCTGGTCCGTGGCCCTGGGCGCCCATGTAAAAGGGATAATTGAATAAAGTTTATATTCGTGATGCCACCTGTGGTATTCGGTCAGTGGAGACCGAGGCTGCTTTAAATGGTCCTCTGGAGTGATGTTATGGCAGCTAGATGGTATAACTTCCCACAGGTGAAGTATATCCCCAGTGCTCCTGGTGTGTAGATGGAAGATGGTGAATGGTGCAGTAAAGAACGAGGACACAGGTTTGCAGTCTCTTTACCTGGTTTACTTAAGACTTCAGGCAGCCACAGTCCAGGGCACCAGATCACAGGGCAGGCAGAGTCCAGCTGGCTTGGAAGCGAATCCAGAGTCCCCTTTACCAGGTGGAGTTAAAAGCTATCCTCTAGCGTGGTGGTGTTTGTAGCCCCTTTCTGCCTATGGCTTCAGATAAGGTCCTCACAGTTCTTCTCTGTCCCCCATAAAGGACAGGACAATACCTGTATGACAGGTAACTCAATCTTTTTTTACAGGGACTCTATCACGCCCCGGGCTCTAAGTGTTACTGTGTCTTCAGGTGTGTGTGGCGGACAGGTAACTTGCAGTTCCGCTGTCCTGCCGGTCTCTGCTGTAAGTCGTAGAGTCCCTTACAACCTCGGTGTTCCGGCTACCGGTTATCTGCGCTTCAGAGAGAGGCAGCTTGTTCACAGCTGTCCTTTCCTTCTTAATTCTCTTTCTTTAGGAGCTGTAGTGACTCTGGCTACATGGCCCCTTCAGTCCTTCCGACACTGTATGTCTGACTGCTTCCTCCTCTGTCCTCTGACAGAATCTCACTAACTTACCTCCACACAATATATCTGCATATGCAGGGTAGTCACCTAGAAACAGGATCAAAGCTCCCCCTTGTGGCCTGGAGTGTGAACATGTTGTGTGTATGGTGATTACCTGATAAAAGATATCCTTCATCGCTTCCAAGCATAACATCACTCTCCCTGTGAGGAAAGCAATGTTACTGTGACGACCAGGACCCTGGGACGCCACAGACGCATACATCCACATGCTTCTTGATTTCCTATATTTAACATTGTAGACGCAGGTGCGTGCATGTAGCCTGCATTTGCTTACGCATGCGTATTTTGGCGGTGAGCGGCTGGGCGCGGCTGACGCACCATGTTAGAATTTTTGTGGCGACAAATTTCCACCGCCATACACATGCGTATGCCTGCGGAAGAAATGCGTCAAATTAACGCATTACAGTCTATGGGAACGTATGTGTTATGGACCTGGTGGTTAGGTGCACCTGGAATGACCTGATGGTTAAACTAAAAGACAGGACAAGCTCTGGGAAGTGGGAACTCTGCTGACCGCAAATCCTAAGCCTAACACACACACTAGAAATAGCTGTGGAGCGTACCTAACTCTCCCTAGACGCCTCTTCACAGCCTAAGAGCTAACTACCCCTAAAGATAGGAAAATAAGCCTTACCTTGCCTCAGAGAAATTCCCCAAAGATAAAGGCAGCCCCCCACATATATTAACTGTGAGTTAAGAGGAAAGTCACAAACACAGGGATGAAACAGGTTTCAGCAAAGGAGGCCAGACTTACTAGATAGACTGAGGATAGGAAAGGGATCTATGCGGTCAGCACAAAAAACTGCAAAAAGCCACGCAGAGTGTGCAAAAAGACCCCCGCACCGACTCACGGTGCAAAGGTGCCACTCTGCAACCCAGAGCTTCCAGCTAGCAAGGCAATATCATGTTAGCAAGCTGGACTAGAACTTAGCAAGCACTAAGAAACATATTCAGTACACAATGAACAACAAATGAACCAGCGGGGACTTAGCTTATGCTGGAGTAGACAGGTCATCAGAAAGATCCGAGAGAGATCTGAACCAGTACTGATACATTGACAGCTGGCATGGAGTAACGATCTGAGTGGAGTTAAATAGAGAAGCCAGCCTAGCCGCAAACGAGGGCAGCTGAGGAAGCAACCTCAGAGCCAGCAGTTCCACTCACAGCCACCAGAGGGAGTCCACGGACAGAACTCACCGAAGTACCATTCATGGCCACAGGAGGGAGTTCGAGAACAGAATTCACAACAGTACCCCCCCCCCTGAGAAGGGGTCACCGAACCCTCACCAGAGCCCTCAGGCCGATCAGGACGAGCCAAATGAAAGGCACGAACCAACTCGGCCGCATGGACATCGGAGGCAAAAACCCAGGAATTATCCTCCTGACCATAGCCCTTCCACTTGACCAGGTACTGAAGTTTCCGTCTCGAAATACGAGAATCCAAAATCTTCTCCACCACATACTCCAACTCCCCCTCGACCAACACCAGAGCAGGAAGGTCAATGGAGGGAACCATAGGCGCCACATATCTCCGCAACAACGACCTATGGAACACATTATGGATGGCAAAAGAAGATGGAAGGGCCAAACGAAACGACACAGGATTGAGAATTTCAGAAATCTTATAAGGACCAATGAAATGAGGCTTAAACTTAGGAGAAGAAACCTTCATAGGGACATGACGAGATGACAACCAAACCAAATCCCCAACACGAAGTCGGGGACCAACACAGCGACGGCGGTTGGCGAAACGTTGAGCCTTCTCCTGGGACAATGTCAAATTGTCCACTACATGAGTCCAAATTTGCTGCAACCTGTCCACCACAGAATCCACACCAGGACAGTCCGAAGGCTCAACCTGCCCTGAAGAAAAACGAGGATGAAAACCAGAATTACAAAAAAAAGGCGAAACCAAAGTAGCCGAACTGGCCCGATTATTAAGGGCGAACTCAGCCAATGGCAAGAAGGTCACCCAATCATCCTGATCAGCAGAAACAAAGCATCTCAGATAGGTCTCCAAAGTCTGATTAGTTCGCTCGGTTTGGCCATTTGTCTGAGGATGGAAAGCCGAAGAGAAAGACAAATCAATGCCCATCTTAGCACAAAAGGACCGCCAAAGCCTTGAAACAAACTGGGAACCTCTGTCCGACATGATGTTCTCCGGAATGCCATGCAAACGAACCACATGCTGGAAAAATAGTGGAACCAAATCAGAGGAGGAAGGTAATTTAGGCAAGGGTACCAAATGGACCATCTTAGAGAAGCGATCACAAACCACCCAGATGACCGACATCCTTTTAGAGACAGGGAGATCTGAAATAAAATCCATGGAAACATGCGTCCAATGCCTTTTCGGGACTGGCAAGGGCAAAAGTAACCCACTGGCATGAGAACAGCAGGACTTGGCCCGAGCACAAGTCCCACAGGACTGCACAAAAGATCGCACATCCCGTGACTAGGAAGGCCACCAAAAGGACCTAGCCACCAAATCTCTGGTACCAAAAATCCCAGGATGACCAGCCAACACCGAACAATGAACCTCGGAGATAACTCTACTAGTCCACCTATCAGGGACAAACAGTTTCTCTGCTGGACAACGGTCAGGTCTATCAGCCTGAAACTCCTGCAGCGCCTGCCGCAAATCAGGTGAGATGGCAGACAGAATTACCCCCTCTTTGAGAATACCAGCCGGCTCAGGAACTCCCGGGGAATCAGGCACAAAGCTCCTTGAAAGGGCATCGGCCTTCACATTCTTAGAACCCGGAAGGTATGAAACCACAAAATTGAAACGGGAGAAACACAGCGACCATCGAGCCTGTCTAGGATGCAACCGCTTAGCAGACTCGAGATAAGTCAGATTCTTGTGATCAGTTAAGACCACTACGCGATGCTTGGCTCCCTCAAGCCAATGTCGCCACTCCTCAAACGCCCACTTCATAGCCAACAACTCCCAATTGCCAACATCATAATTACGCTCAGCAGGTGAAAACTTTCTAGAAAAGAAAGCACATGGCTTCATCACAGAGCCATCAGAAGATCTTTGAGACAAAACAGCCCCTGCTCCAATCTCAGAAGCATCAACCTCAACCTGAAAAGGGAGCGAAACATCTGGCTGACACAACACAGGGGCCGAAGAGAAACGACGTTTCAACTCCCGAAAAGCCTCAACGGCCGCAGAGGACCAATTCACCACATCAGCACCTTTCTTGGTCAAATCAGTCAATGGTTTAACAACGCTAGAAAAATTAGCGATGAAGTGACGGTAAAAATTAGCAAAGCCCAGGAATTTCTGAAGGCTCTTCACAGATGTAGGCTGAGTCCAATCATAAATGGCCTGAACTTTAACAGGATCCATCTCGATAGTAGAAGGGGAAAAAATGAAGCCCAAAAAGGAAACCTTCTGAACTCCGAAGAGACATTTAGACCCCTTCACAAACAAAGAATTAGCACGAAGAACCTGGAACACCATTCTGACCTGCTTCACATGGGACTCCCAGTCATCCGAAAAGACCAAAATATCATCCAAATATACAATAATGAATCTATCCAAATACTTTCGGAAGATGTCATGTATAAAGGACTGAAACACAGATGGAGCATTAGAAAGCCCGAATGGCATCACCAGTTACTCAAAATGGCCCTCGGGCATATTAAATGCTGTTTTCCATTCATCGCCTTGTTTAATGCGCACGAGATTATACGCCCCTCGAAGATCTATCTTGGTGAACCAACTAGCCCCCTTAATCCGAGCAAACAAATCAGACAGTAGAGGCAAAGGGTACTGAAATTTGACCGTGATTTTATTGAGAAGGCGGTAATCTATACAAGGTCTCAGAGAACCATCCTTCTTGGCCACAAAAAAGAACCCTGCTCCCAACGGTGACGACGACGGACGAATATGCCCTTTCTCCAAGGACTCCTTTATATAACTCCGCATAGCGGCGTGTTCCGGCACAGATAAATTGAAAAGCCGTCCCTTGGGAAATTTACTATCAGGAATCAAATTAATAGCACAATCACAGTCCCTATGAGGAGGTAGGGCACTGGATTTGGGCTCATCAAATACATCTCGGTAATCCGACAAAAACTCAGGGACTTCAGAAGGAGTAGAAGGAGAAATTGACAACAACGGAAAGTCACCATGTACCCCTTGACAACCCCAACTGGACACAGACATTGATTTCCAATCCAATACTGGATTATGGACCTGTAGCCATGGCAAACCCAACACGACCACATCATGCAGATTATGCAACACCAAAAAGCGAACATCTTCCTGATGTGCAGGAGCCATGCACATGGTCAACTGAGTCCAGTACTGAGGTTTGTTCTTGGCCAAAGGCGTAGCATCAATTCCCCTTAATGGAATAGGATACTGCAAGGGCTCCAAGAAAAAACCACAGCGCCTGGAAAACTCCAAGTCCATCAAATTCAGGGCAGCGCCTGAGTCCACAAATGCCATAACAGAGCAGGATGACAAAGAGCAAATCAGAGGAACGGACAAAAGAAATTTAGGCTGTACAGTACCAATGGTGACAGACCTAGCGAACCGCTTAGAGCGCTTAGGACAATCAGAGATAGCATGAGTGGAGTCACCACAGTAAAAACACAGCCCATTCTGACGTCTGTGTTCTTGCCGTTCAGCTCTGGTCAAAGTCCTATCACATTGCATAGGCTCAGGCCTCTGCTCAGAGGACACCGCCAAATGGCGCACAACCTTGCGTTCACGCAAGCGCCGATCGATCTGAATAGCCAAGGATATTAATTCATTCAGACCAGCAGGCGTGGGAAACCCCACCATAACATCCTTAAGGGCTTCAGAAAGACCCTTTCTGAAAATTGCTGCAAGGGCACACTCATTCCATTGAGTAAGCACAGACCACTTTCTGAACTTCTGGCAATATACCTCCGCTTCATCCTGACCTTGACACAAAGCCAGCAGGATTTTCTCTGCCTGATCCACAGAATTAGGTTCGTCATAAAGCAATCCAAGCGCCAGAAAAAACGCATCTACATTAAGCAATGCAGGATCTCCTGGCACAAGGGAGAATGCCCAGTCTTGTGGGTCGCCACGTAACAAAGAAATAATGATTTTTACTTGCTGAATGGGGTCACCAGAGGAGCGGGGTTTCAAAGCAAGAAACAGTTTACAATTATTTTTGAAATTCAGAAATTTAGATCTATCTCCAAAAAACAAATCAGGAATTGGAATTCTAGGCTCTAACATAGGATTCTGAACTACATAATCTTGAATGCTTTGTACCCTCGCAGTGAGGTGATCAACACAAGAGGACAGACCTTGAATGTCCATATCTACACCTGAGTCCTGAACCACCCAGAGGTTAAGGGGAAAAGAAAGACAAAACACACTGCAGAGAAAAAAAATGGTCTCAGAACTTCTCTTATCCCTCTATTGAGATGCATTAACACTTTGTGGGCCAGCTGTACTGTTATGGACCTGGTGGTTAGGTGCACCTGGAATGACCTGATGGTTAAACTAAAAGACAGGACAAGCTCTGGGAAGTGGGAACTCTGCTGACCGCAAATCCTAAGCCTAACACACACACTAGAAATAGCTGTGGAGCGTACCTAACTCTCCCTAGACGCCTCTTCACAGCCTAAGAGCTAACTACCCCTAAAGATAGGAAAATAAGCCTTACCTTGCCTCAGAGAAATTCCCCAAAGATAAAGGCAGCCCCCCACATATATTAACTGTGAGTTAAGAGGAAAGTCACAAACACAGGGATGAAACAGGTTTCAGCAAAGGAGGCCAGACTTACTAGATAGACTGAGGATAGGAAAGGGATCTATGCAGTCAGCACAAAAAACTGCAAAAAGCCACGCAGAGTGTGCAAAAAGACCCCCGCACCAACTCACGGTGCGGAGGTGCCACTCTGCAACCCAGAGCTTCCAGCTAGCAAGGCAATATCATGTTAGCAAGCTGGACTAGAACTTAGCAAGCACTAAGAAACATATTCAGTACACAATGAACAACAAATGAACCAGCGGGGACTTAGCTTATGCTGGAGTAGACAGGTCATCAGAAAGATCCGAGAGAGATCTGAACCAGTACTGATACATTGACAGCTGGCATGGAGTAACGATCTGAGTGGAGTTAAATAGAGAAGCCAGCCTAGCCGCAAATGAGGGCAGCTGAGGAAGCAACCTCAGAACCAGCAGTTCCACTGACAGCCAACAGAGGGAGTCCACGGACAGAACTCGCCGAAATACCATTCATGACCACAGGAGGGAGTTCGAGAATGGAATTCACAACACGTATGTGTAGTCAAGTGCTTGCATTTGCATCCTGTCTTCTGAGTGAACAAAATGTAAGTATACAAGCTATATGTCTGCCTGTCTGTTTTTCTCCCTGCAGTCTGTAATCATTTCTATCTTTCCTGCAGCATTCCTCATCATTAGGGTTGAGCGACTTTCACTTTTTTAGGATCGAGTCGGGTTTCGCGAAACCCGACTTTGTCAAAAGTCGAGTCGAGTGAAATCATCCGATTATCGCCAAAAGTCAGGGATCGACCGAAACACGAAACCCAATGCAAGTCAATGGGGAAGCATAGTCGGCAGTGAGTGGAGGCCAAGAAAACACCTAAAGTGCCCATTTTAATGGCAAAAACATCCATTCTTGTTACTGAAGCTTGTCAATATTAATTTACTTTATAATAATAGTTAGGCATTGGAAATTGGGGGTCATTTGGCTAAAGTTGTGGGGGGTAGGGCTGGTTCAAGTTTTTAGTGGGCCCAGGAAACGTGGACTACGTCACGGCGGTGGAGCAGTGAGATGTAAGTATTTCAACTTTGCAAGTGCTGTGATCCTGAGCAAGCAGGGGGGGCCCACTCGTTCGCATTGGCACTGGCACAGGGCCCCTCAAAGTACGGCGGTGTGTTTGCACGGCGGGGGCGCCTCCCACCGGCAGCGACACTTTTGCGTACTATGAGGGGCCCTGTGCCAGTGATGTCGCCAACGAGTATGCCCCCCACCTGATGAAGGAACCCCCACTTTCATCTGCACCTTCCTCTTTGTCCCTGTGTAAGGTGGTATAGTATGCGGGAAGGGGAACCTGACTTTCAGCAGGGTCAGATTGTGGCTGTGTAGCATGCAAGGGGAATGTAGTGGTCTGGGTCAATGTACCACTAGACTCATCTAGCACTGGCAGGGCAATGGGCAGGATGAGGAGGAAACACAGATATAGGCCCAAATAATAAAGTGGGCTAAATGCAGTTCAAAATTGGTAACAGGACTAACCAGGCAGCATTGCTTTGTTCAGTGGAGTAGAAAACCCAGGAGCGGCAGACACCCTTAGTAGGGCCCAATCACACTAGTAGGCCCAATGCAGTTTAATATTAAAAATATAGGCAAAAAGCCTGAAGATTGAAGCTCAGGAAAATAACACAGGACAACACCAAGGTGCGGCAGACACCGTTACTAGGCCCAACCAAAGTAGTAGGCCAAATGCAGTTTAATATTAAAAATATAGGCCGAAAGCCTGAAGATTGAAGCTCAGGAAAACAACACAGGAGAAAACCCAGGAGCGGCAGACACCGTTTTAAGGGCCCAACCAGACTAGTAGGCCCAATGCAGTTTAATATTAAAAATATAGGCCGAAAGCCTGAAGATTGAAGCTCAGGAAAACAACACAGGAGAAAACCTAGGAGTGGCAGACACCGTTTTAAGGGCCCAACCAGACTAGTAGGCCCAATGCAGCTTAAAATTAAAAATATAGGCCGAAAGCCTGAAGATTGAAGCTCAGGAAAACAACACAGGAGAAAACCCAGGAGTGGCAGACACCGTTTTAAGGGCCCAACCACACTAGTAGGCCCAATGCAGTTTAATATTAAAAATATAGGCCAAAAGCCTGAATATTGAAGCTCCGGAAAATAACACAGGACAACACCAAGGTGCGGCAGACACCGTTACTAGGCCCAACCAAAGTAGTAGGCCAAATGCAGTTTAAAATTCCCTATATGCCGAAAGCCTGAAGATTGAAGCTAAGCTTTTTTCAGTGGAGGAGACAAGCAAGGAGTGGCATACACCATTACTAGGGCCCAACCAAACAAGTGGCCCAAATGCAGTTTAAAATTCCTTATTGGCCGAAAGCCTGAAGATTGAAGCTAAGTTTTATTCAATGGAGGAGACAAGCAAGGAGTGGCAGACACCGTTACTAGGGCCCAACCAAAGTAGTAGGCCAAATGCAGTTTAAAAATCCCTATAGGCCGAAAGCCTGAAGATTGAAGCTAAGCTTTATTCAGTGGAGGAGAAAAGCAAGGAGTGGCAGACACCGTTACTAGGGCCCAACCAAAGTAGTAGGCCAAATGCAGTTTAAAAATCCCTATAGGCCGAAAGCCTGAAGATTGAAGCTAAGCTTTATTCAGTGGAGGAGACAAGCAAGGAGTGGCAGACACCGTTACTAGGGCTCAACCAAAGTAGTATGCCCACTGCAGTGTTATATTAACAACTACTTAATGAGAGCCTGAAGATTGAAGCTCAGGCAAGTAAACCTGGAGAACACCTTGGAGTGGCAGACACCGTTAGTAGGCCCCAACCAAACTAGTAGGCCAACTGCAGTGTTATATTAACAACTAATTAATGAGAGCCTGAAGATTGCAGCTCAGTTCTGTTCAGTGGAGGAGAACACCAAGGAGCGGCAGACACCGTTAGTAGGCCCCAACCAAACTAGTAGGCCAACAGCAGTGTTATATTAACAACTTCTTAATGAGAGCCTGAAGATTGAAGCTCAGGCAAGTAAACCTGGAGAACACCTTGGAGCGGCAGACACCGTTAGTAGGCCCACCCAAACTAGTAGCCCAAACGCAGTTTAATATTTAAAATGTAGACCGAAAGCCTGAAGATTGAAGCTAAGCTTTATTCAGTGGAGGAGACAAGCAAGGAGTGGCACACACTGTTACTAGGCCCAACCAAAGTAGTAGGTCAAATGCAGTTTAATATTTAAAATGTAAGCCGAAAGCCTGAAAATTGAAGCTCTGGAAAACCAAACAGGAGAAAACCCTGGAGTGGCAGACACCGTTACTAGGCCCACCCAAACTAGTAGCCCAAATGCAGTTTTAAATTCTAAATACAGGCCGAAAGCCTGAAGGTTGAAACTCAGCTTTTTCAGTGGAGGACTGCGGGATTGAGTGGCGCAGACAGACAAAGGTAGTATGTGTTAAATAAAAAAGTTGGCTCTATGCAGTTTTAAATTGGTTACAGGGGTACACAGGCAGCATTGGTGTGTTCAGCGGAGGACGATTGCAAGGAGGGACCACGGACAGACTTCCTAGGCCTAAAATAAAAAAAGTAGGCTCTATGCAGGTTTAAATTGGTTACAGGGGTACACAGGCAGCATTGGTGTGGTCAGCGGAGGACGATTGCAAGGAGGGACCGCGGACAGACTTCCTAGGCCTAAAATAAAAAAGCAGGCTCTATGCAGTTTAAATTAGGCTACAGGGATACACAGGCAGCTTTGGTGTGTTCAGCGGAGGACGATTGCAAGGAGGGACCGCAGACAGACTTCCTAGGACTAAAATAAAAAAGCAGGCTCTATGCAGTTTAAATTAGGCTACAGGGGTACACAGGCAGCATTGGTGTGGTCAGCGGAGGACGATTACACCGAGGGGCAATCACAGTTAGTAGGCCCAAAAAAGTAATAGGCAAAATGCAGTTAAAAATAGGTTACAGGAGTACGCAGGCGGCCTACCTTTGTTCAGTGGAGGACAACTGTAAGGAGTGTCTGACACAGTTAGTAGGCCAAAATAATAAAGTGAGGTTAATGTCTGGCAAAAAAATAAATTCACAAATAAACAGGTGGCATACCTAGGTATAGGGTTGGGCTCCTCTGCTGACTTGCAGACAGTGGTAGTTGGCGCAAAGTATTAACTGGAGTAAATGTAGGGCAGGGCCCCTGAATATTTTTACTATCAACAATCATGTCAACAAATTGGTATTGGCAGTGTCATTGAAGGATTTAACAGCACAGACTAAACATTGGTGGAGCAGTGAGAGGTAATTTTGCAAGTGGTAGAGCACTGTTTGAGCTGGGGGGAACACACTCTCTCGTGGGCGGTGGTACTGGCCTAGGGCCCCTCATGTTACGACGGTGTGTCTGATGTTGGGTGTGCACCACCACCGCTAGAGACACTTCATTGTACTATGAGGGACCCTGTGCCAGTGCCGTCGCCCAAAAGTGGGCACACCCACCTGTTCAGCCAAACGGCACTCGCACGGGTGCTTGCGCCAAGTGGTGACCACGGCCCCGTGGGGGGAGTCAGCCCATTTAGGGAGGTGTAAAAAAGGCCTATGGTGGACCTACAGCAGCTGCAAATGGAGAAATTGGAGCAGTCAGTAAGACAAGTCCAAAAGCAAGACCTTTTTACAGGAAAGCTAGGTGTCAGCAGGGAATGGTGGAGCAAAATAATTAGAAATCCATGATTGGTTCATTTTAATGAAGGTTAGATCATCAACATTTTGGGTAGCCAGACAAGTCCTTTTTTCGGTCAGTATTGTACCAGCAGCACTGAATACTCTTTCTGATAGCACACTAGCAGCTGGGCAAGCGAGCTCCTGTAATGCATATTCTGCCAATTCAGGCCAGGTGTCTATTTTAGATGCCCAGTAATCAAAGGGAAATGACATGTGAGGGAGAACATCGATAAGGGAGGAAAAATAGTTAGTAACCATACTGGACAAATGTTGTCTCCTGTCACTTTGAATTGATGCTGCAGTACCTGTCGTGTCTGCAGTCATTGCGAAATCATTCCACCAACCTGGTCATAAAACCCCTCTGTCCAACGCCACTTCTGATTTGTGCCCCTCTAACACCTCTTGCATGTTGCCCCCTGCAGCTCGTGTGAGAACCATCACCGCCGCTGTGTGCTGGGAATGCCTGAACAAAACGGTCTACAAGAGTTGCTTGTTTGGTAGCCAATATTTGCTCAAGGTTCTCTTGTGGCATGATATTTTGCAATTTCCCTTTATAGCGTGGATCCAGGAGGCAGGCCAACCAGTAATCATCATCGGTCATAATTTTGATAATGCGGGGGTCCCTTTTTAGGATACACAATGCATAATCAGCCATGTGGGCCAATGTTCCTGGTGTCAAATCAATTCTTGTGCTGGGTTGAGGAGCACTTTCTGCCAAATCCACATCACTTGTCTCCTGCAAAAAACCTATACCTGACCTTGCACCACCAACACTTTCTATTCCCCCCTGAGATGCTTCCTCCTCCCATAAATAATCATCCCCATCTTCCTCCTCCTCCTCCTCTTCATCCGCAACCTCGTCTCCGAGACTTCCCTGAGCAGACAATGGCTGACTGTCATCAAGGCTTCCCTCCTCCTCGGCTGCAGACGCCTGCTCCTTAATGTGCATCAAACTTTGCATCAGCAGACACATTAGTGGAATGCTCATGCTTATGATGGCGTCGTCCGCACTGACCAGCCATGTGCATTCCTTAAAACTCTGAAGGACTTGACAGAGGTCTTGGAGCTTCGACCACCGCACAGCAGACAACTCCATGTCTGCCATCCAACTGCCTGCCCATGTATGTGTATCCTCCCACAAATACATGACAGCATGCCTCTGTTCGCACAGCCTCTGAAGCATGTGCAGTGTAGAGTTCCACCTTGTAGCAACGTCGATTATTAGGCGGTGCTGGGGAAGATTCAACGATCGCTGATGGTTCTGCATACGGCTGGAGTGTATGGGCGAACGGCGGATGTGAGAGCAAAGTCGTCGCACCTTGAGGAGCAGGGCTGTTAACCCCGGATAACTTTTCAGGAAGCACTGCACCACCAGGTTCAAGGTGTGAGCCAGGCAAGGTATGTGTTTCAGTTCTGAAAGGGCTGTGGCAGCCATAAAATTCCTCCCGTTATCACTGACTACCTTGCCTGCCTCAAGATGTACACTGCCCAGCCATGACTGAGTTTCTTGCTGCAAGAACTCGGCCAGAACTTCTGCGGTGTGTCTGTTGTCGCCCAAGCACTTACTTTCCAACACAGCCTGCTGACGCTTACCACTAGCTGTTCCATAATGGGACACCTCGTGTGCAACACTGGCAGCTGTGGATGGAGTGGTCGTGCAACTGCGCTCTGTGGATGAGCTTTCGCTTCGGCTGGAAGAGGAGGAGGAGGAGGGGTGGCGAACACCTACAGCCAACTGTTTCCTAGACCGTGGGCTAGGCAGAACTGTCCCACTCTAGCTGTCCCCTGTGGACCCTGCATCCACCACATTAACCCAGTGTGCCGTGATGGACACGTAACGTCCCTGACCATGCCTACTGGTCCATGCATCAGTTGTGAGGTGCACCTTTCTACTGACTGATTCCCTCAGTGCATGGAGAATGCAGTCTTTGACATGCTGGTGGAGGGCTGGGATGGCTTTTCTCGAGAAGAAGTGTCGACTGGGTAGCTCATAGCGTGGTACTGCGTAGGCCATCAAGGCTTTGAAAGCTTTGCTTTCAACCAAGTGGTAGGGCATCATCTCTGATTATGTAAGTCTAGCAATGTGGGCGTTCAAACCCTGTGTACGCAAATGAGAGGGTAAGTACTTTCTTTTCCTAATGAGAGTCTCCTGGAGGTTGATCTGGACTGGTGAGGTTCATATGGTGGGACTTGCGGTGGTGGTGGTGGACATGGCGGATTGAGAGAGGGTTGGTGATGGTATTCTCGATGTAGGCCTACATGCTGTGTTTCCTACCAATAAACTTGTGATTCCCTGACTGCTTTGCCCTAGCGACGACACCTCCACATTTGCTGCTGTTGTTCTAACCGGTGGGCTTACAGTGGGGGAAGTGATGTAGCATTGCTGACTACCTGGATTCTGAGCAGGTGCACCAACGGCAGGGGACGTTTGGGAGTTATTCCAGGCTTGCAAGTGCATGCTGGTTACATGTCTGAGCATGCACGTTGTATTTAAATTGTGGGGATTCTTCCCTTTGCTAAATGTTTTTGAGCAATTCTTACAGATAACTTTGCACTCATCATTCAGATCTTGGGTAAAAAATTGCCACACTACACTCTTCCTACTATGGAATACCTTTTCAGGCATTGCACGCTTTGTTACTTTCACCGGATGGCCATGCTGTCCTAAAACTGATTTTGGTTTTGCCAAACTTTTTTGGCCAGAGATGGGCCTGCCAGATGAAAGCAAATGTGATGTAGATGGCTGCTGCCGATCCTCCTCCTCTGCTTCTGAGCTACTGCCAGCGGCACCCTCTTCCCCCAATGGCTGCCAATCTGGGTCAACAACTGGGTCATCTATCACCTCCTCTTCAATCTCATGTTCAGCTATCTCTGTGTCACCGTGTAAGGTGCTATAACGTTCGGGAATTGGCACCATCGTCTCATCAGGGTCAGTTTCTGGCTCAGTACACTGCGAGGGCAATGTAGTGATGTGAGTTGATGGAACAGCATGACAATCTAGCTGTGGCTTTGCATCAGTGCACTCCATGTCCGAATTATCTTCTAGTGGGCTGTTAACTATTTCTCTTTCTAACCCAGGCACGGTATGTGTAAAGAGCTCCATGGAGTAAACTGTTGTGTCGCCTGATGCATCCTTCACTGTTGTTTTGGGGGAAGGACACAAGGAATCAACTTGTTCCTGACCGGGAGCATCCACCGATGACTGGCTACTTTTCAATTTTGAACTATACAAAGAGGAGGCGAAAGAGCTAGAGGCAGAGTCAGCAAGGAAAGCCAAAACTTTTTCCTGCTGCTCCGGCTTTAACAGCGGTTTTCCTACTCCCAGAAAAGGTAGCGTTCGAGGCCTTGTGTAGACGGACGATGACACTGGCTCAACAACTCGAGACTTAGGTGCTATTTTGATTTTCCCTCTACCACCCGATGCTCCACCAGCACCACCACCACCACCATCAGCATAACCAGATGGCAATGACCGCCCATGGCCACGACCTCTTCCACCAGCCTTCCTCATTCTTGGGAAAATGTAACCAAACTAACAACCGTTATATGGTACTGAAAAACAAGGTAGAAGGTGTATGTTAACTTGTTGTGAATATAAATCTCCCTTTTTATGTGTGGGTGAGTGCTGAATAAATCAGGCCCACTGTATGACAATATAGTTTCTGTGGCACAAAATGACTGACAGAGATACCACAGACACGACTGGCACAGATGCACAGATTTGGCAATATTATTCTCCCTTTATTTTTTTATATGGGAGACTAGAGAATAAATCAGGCCCAATGTATGACAGTATAGTTTCTGTGGCACAAAATGACTGACAGAGATACCACAGACAGGATTGGCAAAGATGCACAGATTTGGCAATATTATTCTCCCTTTATTTTATTTTTTTATATGGGAGACTAGTGAATAAATCAGACCCAATGTATGACAGTATAGTTTCTGTGGCTGAAAATGACTGACAGAGATACCACAGACACGACTGGCACAGATGCACAGATTTGGCAATATTATTCTCCCTTTATTTTATTTTTTTATATGGGAGACTAGTGAATAAAGCAGGCCCAATGTATGACAGTATAGTTTCTGTGTCTGAAAATGACTGACAGAGATACCACAGACACGACAGGCACAGATGCACAGATTTGGCAATATTATTCTCCCTTTATTTTTTTTATATGGGAGACTAGAGAATAAATCAGGCCCAATGTATAACAGTATAGTTTCTGTGGCACAAAATGACTGAAAGAGATACCACAGACAGGATTGGCACAGATGCACAGATTTGGCAATATTATTCTCCCTTTATTTTTATTTTTTTGGGGAGACTAGTGAATAAATCAGGCCCACTATATTACAGTATAGTTTCTGTGGCACAAAATGACTGACAGAGATACCACAGACAGGACTGGTACAGATGCACAGATTTGGCAATATTATTCTACCTTTATTTATTTTTTTTATATGGGAGACTAGTGATTAAATCAGGCCCAATGTATGACAGTACAGTTTCTGTGGCTGAAAATGACTGACAGAGATACCACAGACACGACTGGCACAGATGCACAGATTTGGCAATATTATTCTCCCTTTATTTTTTTATATGGGAGACTAGAGAATAAATCAGGCCCAATGTATGACAGTATAGTTTCTGTGGCACAAAATGACTGACAGAGATACCACAGACAGGACTGGCACAGACGCACAGATTTGGCAATATAATTCTCCCTTTATTTATTTATTTTTTTATATGGGAGACTAGTGAATAAATCAGGCCCAGTGTATGACAGTATAGTTTCTGTGGCTGAAAATGACTGACAGAGATACCACAGACACGACTGGCACAGATGCACAGATTTGGCAATATTATTCTCCCTTTATTTTTTTTTATATGGGAGACTAGAGAATAAATCAGGCCCAATGTATGACAGTATAGTTTCTATGGCACAAAATGACTGACAGAGATACCACAGACAGGACTGGCACAGATGCACAGATTTGGCAATATTATTCTCCCTTTATTTATTTATTTTTTTATATGGGAGACTAGTGAATAAATCAGGCCCAATGTATGACAGTATAGTTTCTGTGGCTGAAAATGACTGACAGAGATACCACAGACACGACTGGCACAGATGCACAGATTTGGCAATATTATTCTCCTTTTATTTTTTTTTATATGGGAGACTAGTGAACAAATCAGGCCCACTATATTACAGTATAGCTTCTGTGGCTGAAAATGACTGACAGAGATACCACAGACACGGCTGGCACAGAGGCACAGATTTGGCAATATTATTCTCCCTTTATTTATTTTTTTATATGGGAGACTAGTGAATAAATCAGGCCCAATGTATGACAGTATAGTTTCTGTGGCTGAAAATGACTGACAGAGATACCACAGACACGACTGGCACAGATGCACAGATTTGGCAATATTATTCTCCCTTTATTTTTATTTTTTTTATATGGGAGACTAGTAAATAAATCAGGCCCACTATATTACAGTATAGTTTCTGTGGCACAAAATGAATGACAGAGATACCACAGACAGCACTGGCACAGATGCACTGATTGGCAATATTATTCTCCCTTTATTTTTTATTTGGGAGACTAGTGAATAAATCAGGCCCACTATATTACAGTATAGTTTCTGTGGCACAAAATGACTGACAGAGATACCACAGACAGGACTGGTGCAGATGCACTGATTGGCAATATTAATCTCCCTTTTCAGGTGTGGGACAGTGCAGAAAAATACAGGACCACTGTTTTACACTACACAGTTTCAGGGGCAGAAAGTGGCTGGAAGATATATAAAAAAATTAAAAGGGACTGTACTACAATTACTATCTCCTTACAATAATCTCTGAAAAGTATGGCAGGCAGCAATAAAAAGGACTGCTGCACACAAAAAGTGTGGACAAACAAACAAGATAGCTGTGCAGAAAGGAAGGAGCAACAGGATTTGTGCTTTTAAAAAAGCAGTTGGTTTGCACAGCGGCGTACAAACAGCAATGCAGCTATCAGGGAGCCTTCTAGGGCAGCCCAATAAGCTATAGAGCTGATGAAGAGAAATCTAGCCTCCACTGTCCCTGCAAAGAAAAGGTGGTGTTGGACAGTGGAAATCGCTACAGCATTAGCGGTTTGGGGGTTAATGTACCCTGCCTAACGCTATCCCTGCTTCTGACGAAGCGCCAGCAACCTCTCCCTATGCTCAGCTCGGCAGCAGTAAGATGGAGGTCGGCGTGCACGCCCCTTTATAGCCCCTGTGATGCCGCAGAGAGCAAGCCAATCACTGCCATGCCCTTCTCTAAGATGGTGGGGACCGAGAGCTATGTCATCACGCTGCCCACACTCTGCGTCCACCTTCATTGGCTGAGAAAAGGCGCTGAAAGCGTCATACGAAACACGACTTTGGCATGAAGATCGCCGACCGCGTGGCCGATCCCACGCTGGGATCGGGTCGGGTTTCACGAAACCCGACTTTGCCAAAAGTCGGTGACTTTTCGAAAATGTTCGATTCGTTTCGCTCAACCCTACTCATCATGTCCTCCTCTGAAGATCAGAGCTCACATATTGGAAAAGAGACTGAAGTGAGTACATTTGCTGCTGATTGGTAAGTATTTACTGTCACTATTTTACACATGTGGCAAAATATTTATTTTTATTTTTGCAGAACCCTTCCAGTGCAGATGATCAGGAGCAGCAGACTCAGGCCCCAGCTCCGGTGGCAAGACAGCGTGTAAGTATTCTTGACTGTTTTTATTTATTCTTGACTGTTGTTGTTACTCTTGCCTTTTTTAATTTATTCTTGACTGTTTTTGTGATGCTTGACTTTTTTTTGACTGTTTTTGTATTAAGGGCTGAGATTCTTGCACGAGAAATACGGCAGTGTGTCTCTGCCCTAGTGTTTTATTTTTCTAATATTTTTTTTCATTTCTAGGTCCCACAACGGAAGGAGGAATACATGGATAATGATCTCCTCATCACCCTGATGCAGGAGCTAGTTCCATTGTGGGACACCCGTCAGCAGCAGCACTCAGACGGCGGCTGTGGAACGAGGTGGCCCAAGCGCAGATGGATGACTGAGACAATGTCACGTCACAGATCAGAAAAGCTTTTTGTAAGTATTGCAAGTTTGTCGCATCACACATGGTTGCGGGATCCCTGCCTAAAGTGCATTGTTTAACAATTTTTTTCTTTCATATTCACATCGATCAAAGTCAAAACCCATTGGCGTTCGATGAAGGATCACTTCAACAAGGACCTGAGACAGGAGATCCAAGTTCGCAGTGGTGCTGCAGCAAGGATCAGGAAATAGAAATATCACTGGGTGCTGGATTTCCTGCTCGGTCCTTGCTCAGAGAGTATTTTTAAGTAAGTATTTTTGTGTTTTATTCCATTGTGATGTATTCCCTAATCTGAGTTTTTCTATTCCTCAGGAGTTGGCGCTTTTACAATAGTTATTTTTGGTAGTAATGTTTTTCTTTTCTTTTCACAGAACCTGTAGCAGCACCCTCGAACCTGGATCTTCCTCTGGAGCGGTCCCTCATCGAACTGCCACAAACCAGTCCCAGCCATCCATCAGTGAAGCACCAAGTGGGTCGGCACTGGAGAACAGGCAGCTGGTCATTCTAGTGTTCCCCTGTCCCATTCCTCTGCCTCTTTTTTGGGGGGCTTCCCAGCCGGCGGCAGAAGGCCTAGGACAGGTCACTCATGGCCGAGTTTCTTCACTTGAGCTCGGTGTTCCAGAATGGCCTTAAGGCGCTGGGAGATAGACTGGAAAGTGGTTTGACCCATATTAGCACACTTTCCAGGATGTCAGTCAACAACAGAGACCAGCACACCATTTTTTTAATCAGATCGAGTGGGGCATGTCGGAACACCTTACACCTGATCTCCAGCTCAATGTGATGCAGGCCTGCAATGCTGCTTATGTTCAAGCTATGCAGCAGACTTGGTACTACCACCAGGCACAGGTGGTTTTTCCACCTGTGCCACCAATTACACACTTAACCTCTATACCGAGTTCTACTGCATGCCACTGTACAGCCATCACCATGCCCAGTCGTGCCGCTAACCACTACACCACCACCACCATGCCGGGTGCTGCAGCAAGCCACTCCACCACCACCATACCGAGTCCTGCTCCGGCACGGCTGTCCACCGTCACCCGCACTAGGCAGTCTGCTGATTCAGCACGGCTGACCCCCGCCACCAAAACTAGGATGACAACAGAATCTGCACAGCTGACTCCCACCACCAGCACTAGGCTGACAACAGACTATGCACAGCTGCCCACCGCCACCACCACTAGGCCGCATGCAGATACTGCATGGCTGTCCACCACCGCCATCACAAGGCTGGGTCCAAATTGTGAAAGACCAGCTGACCCAACCACTCCCACCCTCCCAAGGAGACAGAAAAAAAGGAAGCTGATGCATAAAACTGGTCAGAAAGGCTAAAAGACTCGTGTCGTGCTACCTCCACCCTCACCTCCCAATGTGTCTGTGTTGTCCAGTTTTTCTCTCCCTTCCAATGTGTCTCTCCCGTCCCATGCTTCCACTCCTAATGTGTCTACTTCCATCCTTGACCTCCCAGACCCCACAAGTTTAGTAGTTACCCCTTCCCCTAGAACCCCTTCATCGTCCACCCGTAGCCAATCCTCCCAGGATCAGGATGCAGACTTTTCTTCATCCTGAGTACAATAGTTCTGACACACGGGCAGGTGAGTAAAGATATGAGGTGGATTAGCTCCATCATCTCTTCAGTCTGCAATAATATATAGAAATAAAGCAAAGCAGACTGAAGAGACCCGATGGAGCTAATCCAATGTCACCTACCATAGCTCTCACCTCAGAGAGAAGAGGTGTAGCATAAAGCATGGGTTACATAACCCAGTTTGGTTATAATCCAATCTCTGTCTCATGCAATCTGCAAGATACAGTGAGTGAACTATATAAAATCTGTAGTTGTGAACTGGTGATCACCTTATTAACCTCTAAAAATTATTATTCTAATATAGAGGAAACTTGGAACAGATGTTTAACTATCGGTGTTTTATTGTCAGCAAACATTAAAGTAAATTTTCAGAATTACAGGTACATAACATTGCACAACATTACAAGAACACTAAACCACGTCATCTTGACAGGACAGACGTCCACTCTCAGAAACAAAGTAGGATGCAAATGTATCCCTCATTTTGGCAACTTCAACGATTGTCCTGAAAAGGGGATGATGGTAATCTGGCAATGGGTTACAAACAGGTTCATCAAGTTCAATGTTGGGTTGCTCTTTAGCCATTATGTAGTTGTGCAGCACCACACACGCTTTGACCACCTCATCCACTGTCTCAATTTTGAGATTAATGGCTGTCCCTAAAATGCACCATGTTGAGACAAGGATACCAAAGGCACACTCAACAGTTCTTCGTGCTCTGGTCAGTCTGTAATTTAAAATCCTTTTTGTATGGTTCAAGTCCCAACTGGAGTATGGTTTCAGGAGGTTTCCGCACATTTGAAAGGCCTCATCCCCAACCACAACAAATGGCATTGGCGGTCCTTGAGTGTTGGGAAGAGATTGTGGCAGGAGAAATTGAAATGATTCCCATACAACCTTTGGCCCATGTCCGAGCTTTTAAATGTCTGAGAGTCATTACTATGGCCAAAAGATCCAATGTCCATGGCGACAAACCTACAGATCGCAGCTGTAATCGCCATGAGCACTATGGAAAAATATTTTTCATAATTAAAGTACTCTGATTCAGTTCCAGCCGGTTTTGTAATCCTGATATGTTTTCTGTCCACTACTCCCAAACAGTTGGGGAAATCACAAACTTCTCAAAATTGGTCTGCAGTTTGCTGCCACATTTCCCTGGTGGGTAGGGGGATAAATTCCGCATGTAAGAACATTCCACAAAGCCGGCAGGTGTCTGCGACAATCCCAGGGAGTGTGGAAATTCCTATCCAGAACTGGAAATAGAGCGATGATAGGCTCTCTCCAGTAGCCAGGAATCTGCCAAAAAGAGAAAGAAAAATATAAATCAGAACAATAATTGTTATGACTGGGGTAAAAGAAAGAAAGAAAGAAAGAGAAAGAACATGGCTTTTAGAACAATACTATTTAGGACAGCTAAACAAAAAAAGGGGAAAATATTAAGTACATTGCAGAACAATAATAATTATGACATGTTTAAATATCAGGTACCTTAGTGTCACCAGAAGACGTTCCTCAGCTGGAATTGCTCTACAGAGCTGGGTGTCCTGCCTCCTGATGGCTTCTTGTACACGGTCCAGCAATTCCATAAAGCTGTCTTGAGACATCCTCGTGTACTCGAAATATTTCTGTGGGTTTTCACGGAGCTTACTGAATAAGAAGTAGTAGGTTCCACAGCACTGTTGTAGTTCAAGAATCGGGTGCTGCCAAAAGCGCCAACGCCATCTTCTCTGCTGTTCTCTTTTGCGTTCTTGCTCACAAGCAAATGCAAAGGAAAGAAACAAGTTGACATCCAAATCTAGATTCCGATAGAAGCTCTCCATGCGAAGATCCATCATGTCACAGGGTACAGGAGCAAAATGTGAGGATTTCATCTGTACAAGGGTTTATATAGAGAAATCCCATGAGCCACACCCATTTGGCATGGCTTGTTTAAATTAAATTCTTCTTGAAGCAATGTGTTAGGGCTAGCGGAACACACCGAGTAATGAGAGATAGATACGAGGTGCATTCTCAGCCCGGGGTCCACTGTGCAGAGATACCTGCTGCTAAGTAATGGCGGATGGACACTGAGCTCACACGTGGGTTAATCTCAACCAGTGTGAATTGTAAGCTACCTCTGTGGCTTCACAGAGCCACGCTGTACACAGAAAACTATTACCCTAACTAGGGTTGTGCTTGCTCTGGAACTATTCTGTGCTAACCGCACACATGAAGGAACCAGATGCTAAGCCAAGGCTAATTGCCCCCACTGACGCTAGCTCTCTGCCTGAGTGTACAGCCCCAGAGCTAAACAGACTCTCCACATATAACTGAGTGGTAGAGTATCCACTGGCAACAGCCAAAAACAATTGATACTAGCGCATGGCCATGCGGCCATGCAAACCTTTTATAGTTTTAGCTTCTTCAGGACCTTGCTAGTGGACCAAGAGGAGCTGCAAAAAGACCTGTGCATGTGGCCCCCGACCTCCAATGAGAAGTCTTCCCTTGGGCATGCTCAGAAGGAGAAAAGCAGGACTTAGTCCCAGAAGCGTCTGCTCGCCGTTGACCAGTACTGGCTACAATGACTGAGCCTAGAAGGGTAGCAGTAACCAAGCGCACAGTATCTGCCTGTGCCAGATGCTTTGACTGATGTCTCCACTGAGCATGCTCCACTGCGGCTGGAAAAGAATGGGAGACTGCAGAGGAGGTAGTTCAAAATTCCCCCTGTGCAGCAGCGGAAATTCGAGACCTAACACAATGTTTCCTTTCAAACGTATGTGCATAAAAAATGTGAACTCATGAAAACGCGAGCAAAAGTTGCGTTGTTTATCCGTCATGCATAAGTTGATGCGGATATAAACGCAGCGTTTGTATGCGTTTTGCATTGCGGTTGCGTCCAAAATGCTGTTTGAACCTAGCCTAAGTGATTTGAAATCTAAAAAGTCAGTATATAAAGGTATAATTAAATGAATTTAAGAAAAAGGAGCTAACAGCACCAAAGGCAGTATGACTTCTTAAATGAACGACATAAATTACTTTTCTTAAATCTGCAAATTGCCTATTCATAGATGAAGGAGACTAGAACTCTAGTGCCACCTATAGGAACTTGCAATCCTAAATGTCAATATCAACCCTCTAATGAGCCTTGCCACATGACTTAGGATAAAAGCCAAAACCCAAACCTCAATTTGCAGACACTGTGTTTCGGGTACTGCCCCTGTTCAATGCAAAGCATGAGATCTGGTTTAGTTGGGTGAAATGCATCTGACTGGGATCCAAGGGGTAAAGTTACTCCTTGCAGAGAGTGACATGTCAAGCCTGACATACCAAGGTGATGAGACTATTTAGCCTTGCAATGCTCCTCTAGGAAATATGCAAATTGTGTCTTGATAAAGGAAGTGGACTGGAACTGTAGTGTCTCCTATTGGAAGTACGAATCCTTAAATAAAATGGCCAAATATCAAATCTCAATTTGCAGACACTGTGTTTCGGGGTACTGCCTCTCGTCAATGCAAAGTGTGAGATCTGGTTTGGCTTGATGAGAGGTGTCTTACTGGCATCCAAAGGATAACATTTTTCCTTGGCATGTCTGGCTAGATATGTCATTATCCACAAGGAGAAAGATTACCTCTTGGATCCTACTCTTAGATAGGCATTTTTTAAACTTCCCAAACTAAATAGTCCAGTCTGGTGACATGATTTTAAAGTAATTAATTAAAAAAATAATTAGTACAAAAGTAAATATTATTGAAAAGCAGTTGTGCTTTACACTAGTTAAGCACTTTCATTGTCTTATGGAGGGCCCCAGCCAGGGCCTAGGGGTACTCTGAACAGGGTCCAGTTGTCATTAAAGGGGTGGTCATGGTGGCAGCGACTCGATCCGTGCCCTGGGCGTCCAAATTAAGGGAAAGGTCTTTAAAGGGGTTTTGAATAACGTTTGTAAAATAAGAAATGTTCATGATGCCATCTGTGGTACTGGGTCAGACCGACGCTGCTAAAAGGGGTTCTCTGGGGGTGATGTTACTGCAGCAAAGATAAATTGGCTTCCCACAGGTGAAGCTGGGTCTACAGGGCTCCCGGTGTATTTGGCAAGGATGGTGTGGTGCCGAAAATAATCAGAGGACACAGGGTTGCAGTCTCTGTACCTGGTTTATTGATGGTAGACAGCCACAGTCCAGGGTACTAGCAACAGGTGTTGGTGAGGTCCGGTAGGCCTGGAAGCAATGATGAATTCCTCTCTCAGGTGAGGTTCATAAACCTTCCTTCTCGCGTTTTGGGGCAAGTTCCTTGCTGCCTATGGCTTCTGTCAAGATCCTCTCTGTTCCTGTCCTAAGACAGTACCTGTATGGTAGGCAACGCAAGCCTTTTTACAGGGTCTCTATCACGACCCGAGCTCTATGTGCTGGTGTACCTTCGGGTGTAGATGTGGGCAGACAGTCTCCAGTCTTCTGCCCTCCAGTTCTGCTGTGGGACATAAAGTACTACACAACCTCGGGGTCCCGATGCCCAGTTCCTGACTTTCAGTTTGGAGGGAGCCCAGTCTCAGCTCTCCTCTAGCTCCTTTGTTCTCCTGTGCTTCTCCCCTCTGGCACTTGCTATCTATGCAACCCATCTGCTTCTCTTCTCTGGCCTGGAGCTGCAGCACCACACGTGACTGCATGGCCCTAGCTCTCTTGCTCTCACTCCTCTCTCCTTCACTGTCTGCTCATAAAATGCCTCACTCCAACTCACTAACTCCAACTAACTAACTCTTCCTCCAAGCCAGAATATATATATCTGGGGGAGCTCTGCTGAAACCGGGTTCAGAGCTCCCCCTTCTGGCCTGGAATCAGAACAATCCAGCTTCAAAGATGAAATCTTCAAATATTAAACTCCATTTTTAATGGTTCTTTTAAAAGCATGGTGTGAGACTAATTACCGTGTCATGTTTCAACCATGTTGGTTTTCTTTAGGTGCACTTTATCACCATGCATTTAAATGAACCAATGAAGGATGGATTTTAATATTTGATAATGTCCTTCTTAAAGGTGTGTGTATTCTTACCTCATAGTATGAATTAATTACAATATATATTAATAAAAATAGGAACAGAAAGCATAGGGACTAGTGTTGAGCGATACCGTCCGATACTTGAAAGTATCGGTATCGGAAAGTATCGGCCGATACCGGCAAAGTATCGGATCTAATCCGATACCGATACCCGATACCAATACAAGTCAATGGGACTCATGTATCGGACGGTATTCCTGATGGTTCCCAGGGTCTGAAGGAGAGGAAACTCATTTTAAAATGCGCGCGTGTCCTGCCTCCCGTGACGTCACGGCTTGTGATTGGTCGCGTCGCCCATGTGACCGCGACGCAACCAATCACAACGCCGGAACGTAATTTTAAAATCCTGAAGGACCTAAAATTACGTCACGGCTTGCTGTGATTGGTCGCGTCGTGGTCACATGGGCGGCGCGCGACCAATCACAAGCCGGGACTTCAAGTAAGGAAGTTAAAGCGCAAATTTTAAGCAAACAACGCTGCCGGTTCCCTCGGTAAGGTGCAGGCTGCGTCGGAGAGGTGAGTATAGCAATATTTTTTATTTTAATTCTTTATTTTACACATTAATGTTGTTTCGATACCGATACCCGATACCACAAAAGTATCGGATCTCGGTATCGGAATTCCGATACAGCAAATATCGGCCGATACCCGATACTTGCGGTATCGGAATGCTCAACACTAATAGGGACCTGACTTCCCAGAAATTATAGGAGAAAAGCTAAGGGATATATAAGAAGACAGTTTGTGCATATTTGCATGCGCTTTGATTGAATAACCCGTCCCCTTACTGTACATTTTAGGGTTGCTGTTAAAATGTCAATGATTAAAACATATTGTCCTCAAAAGTAGTTAGATGCAGAGAAGAACATTTGTATACACATGCAGATATATTGGATATTGAGGAATTATAAAGGAATAATCTTGGCCAAACAAATACTATAATACACCTAGTGCAGGATCTTAGAGTGTGGAGTACATACCATAAAAAAAATCAAAAAGAGAACACTTGTGCCATAAACTTTCCTCTTCACATTTTTCACTAACCATACAACAATTGGCCAGTTGTTCTTAAATGGATTGACTGAGACTTTAATATTAATGATGCCATAACTGCTTAGTTGCTGAGCTGCACATCACAGTTCCATCAACTGTATAGTGACTGTGACCAGATACTGCACATCTGACACATATTCAAAAAAAAGGGGGTTGATGTGTAGTACCTGACCATAGCCACTATTCTGTTGATGGAGCTGTGCAGCTCCGCAACTGAGTACTTCCAGCCTCTGCCAAAATGGGGAATAGCTGATAAAGATAGGCCATCAATGTTAAAGTCCCAAAGAACCCTTTTAATGTTAACTGTGTGACATTACACTTTTACACATTTATTAACAATAACTGTTTTGTGCACATATGTTGGATTTATGTTTATTGTTTGCGCTAGTGAAATGGAGGCAAGGGGGGTAGTCGTGGCAGAGGGTGGTAGTACTGGCACACCCTGGCCCTGCATCTCAAAAACATATTGTCCCTTCTTTGGTGCACTTGATGGTCCACTTACTTGTACATTATGGTCCTTCTCGGTCTTCTAGGGGTGCTTTCCTTTAAGCACTAGGTAATGACAGGCAGAGTCCATATTCAGTTCCAACAAAACAACTTTACTCAGTTCTTTATACAGCTCGTCCAATTCAGTCACAGAAACAGCACAAGATTCTTCACAGAGTATAACCTTTCCTTTTCCTGTGCTGTCCCTCACTCTTCCAAGAATATTGCAGGGTCGTACCGTCGCCTTCGGTACCGCAGCTTCCTGACTGGCCAGGCCAACCCGCTTCAGGAGTTCCCTGTCTGTTTCGCGCTGGATGTTTGGGATGGTTATCACAAAGTTAGCTGATACCATCCTGATGCTGCCCTGTATTCCTCCACTACCAGGTGAATGTCAGCCCATAGGCCCTGGATGGCTGGGATCCCCAGCTTGAATGTTGCAGGACACAACTGTCCTGTTTTGGCTCCCAGCCCCTACTAACTGAACTCAGGAAGCTCTCTCACTTACACCCAGTTGGCAACTCCTAATTAACTAAACCCCACTGGTCTATCTAATTCCTCACTTACTCAATTCTCTTGTGCACCCTCTAGTGAGCTGATCCGAATCCTATACTTTCCCTATGTTTATACAAGGAATATATATATATATATATATATATATATATATACACTGCTCAAAAAAATAAAGGGAACACTTAAACAACAGAATATAACTCCAAGTAGATCAAACTTTTGTGAAATCAAACTGTCCACTTAGGAAGCAACACTGTTTGACAATCAATTTCACATGCTGTTGTGCAAATGGAGTAGACACAGGTGGAAGTTATTGGCAATTATCAAGACACTCTCAATAAAGGAGTGGTTCTGCAGGTGGGGACCACAGACCACATCTCAGTACCAGTGCTTTCTGGCTAATGACTTGGTCACTTTTGAATGTTGGTTGTGTTTTCACACTTGTGGTAGCATGAGACGGACACTACAACCCACACAATTGGCTCAGGTAGTGCAGCTCATCCAGGATATGCACATCAATGCAAGCTGTGGCAAGAAGGTTTGCTGTGTCTGTCAGCGTAGTGTCCAGAGGCTGGATGTGCTACCAGGAGACAGGCCAGTACACCATGAGACGTGGAGGGGGTCGTAGGAAGGCAACAACCCAGCACCAGGACTGCTACCTTAGCCTTTGTGCAAGGAGAAACTGGAAGAACACTGCCAGAGCCCTGCAAAATGACTTCCAGCAGGCCACAAATGTGCATGTGTCTGCACAAACGGTTAGAAACTGACTCCATGGGGATGGTTTGAGTGCCCGACATCCACAGATGGGGGTTGTGCTCCCAGCCCAACACCATGCAGGATGCTTGACATTTGCCGCAGAACACCAGGATTGGCAAATTTGCCCTGTGTTCTTCACAGATGAAAGCAGGTTCACACTGAGCACATGTGACAGACATGACAGAGTCTGGAGACTCCATAAAGAGCGATCTGCTGCCTGCAACATCCTTCAGCATGACCAGTTTGGCAGTGGGTCAGTAATGGTGTGGAGTGGCATTTCTTTGGAGGGTCGCACAACCCTCCAATGTGCTCGCCAGAGGTAGCCTGAATGCTTATAGGTACCAAGATGAGAGCCTCAGATCCCTTGTGAAACCATATGCTGGTGCGGTTGGCCCTGGGTTCCTCCTAATGTAGGACAATGCCAGACCTCATGTGTCTATAGCGTGTCAGCAGTTCCTGCAAGATGAAGGCATTGAAGCTATCAACTGGCCCGCCCGTTCCCCAGACCTGAATCTGATTGAACACATCTGGGACATCATGTTTCGCACCATCCATCAAAGTCTCGTTGCACCACAGACTGTCCAGGAGTTGGTGGATGATTTGGTCCAGGTCGGGAAGGAGATCCCTCAGGAGACCATCTGCCGCCTCATCAGGAGCATGCCCAGGCATTGTATGGAGGTCATACAGGAACGTGGAGGCCATACACACACTACTGAGCATAATTTTCTTGTTTTGAGGCATTTCCACTGAAGTTGGATCAGCCTGTAATTTTATTTTCCACTTTGATTTTGATTATTATTTCAAATCCAGGCCTCTGTGAGATATTAATTTTGATTTACATTGACGTGGTATTTTAGTGTTCCCTTTATTTTTTTGAGCAGTATATATATATATATATATATATATATATATATATATATATATATATTTGGAACACATTACACATTATAGGAATATTACAATATACATATCATATATCGGATATACACAGCATAGCAGCATTACAGGACATATTAAAAGTACCAGCTTCTCAGGGACGTAGAAATGTAGAAACACGGGTGAGGGGAGTGGGGCACAAACCAGTCCTTGTACACCCCTTACACTATACATCAAAATAAAATTAGAGTGCCCAAGGTCTTGACAAATGTTTTCAAATTAATGGTTGTCATGAAATCCATTATAATTCTTGTTACTAGTGAGAAAGACCTCTGCAACCACTGTTCTCTTTCTACCTTCCATATGACTTCTTGATAAAGCATATAGGAACATTCTGAGTACTTTTTGAGCATCCATCATTCTAGACAAGCTATATACAGTACGGTCTAGGTGTTTTTGTTTTGCTGTTTTTAGTATTACATCCTTTTAGATTTTAGGCTTGCACTGGAAATGTCTGATTTTCAGGTGTTTTCTTCCTCACCACTTTGAAGCATTTTTCTTCTTGCTATTAGAAGTCACTGAAAGAAAGAAAAGATTTAGCGTTAGTTATATTTTGGTACAATTCAAGTGTAAATCACAACATAAACCATAGTATCATTCTAGAGTAAAACCAAACGTCATAACTATAAAGAGAACTCTTTATACATCTCTTCCATTTGTTGTGTTTTTTGGAGAAGTGAAGTTTGGAATAAAGGTATCATATAACATAGTCAAATTGTTATTTTCAATGCCAACATACTGCATTCTTTAAAATTTTCCGTTTCTTAACACAAGGCTCCTACAATACACTGTGTATGAACATGTATATCGTGTATATAAATGATGGATGCAGAAGCTGATAAAGAGGCAGTGAATAGCCATTTAACCCATGTAACAGACAATAATGCTGTGACAGGCAATAATACACTGCGATACAGAAGTATTGGTTGCAATGTACAAGCAATATTATTAGAAAACTAAAAACTGTTAAAAATTGTTATAAACTACGAAGAAAAATGCAAAGACACTGTTCTTACAGCTTTAAAATTTAAAAAGTAATCGTCACAAATTATGACACAAATTGTTGTACAGTTTTGTTTTTTAAACTGCACAGTACAGTACATGAAAAATGATGCCAAAATTGCTGTTTTTGCCTATCCTGCATCCCAATAATGTTATAGAATGTGATTAAAAATTGTATGAACTCAAAAATTATACACTACAGAAAAATGATGGATCATTCACCAAAAACCAAGCACTCACAAACACCATTATTATGAATCCAATTTTTTTTTATCCTGCAGGTCTTTAACCCCTTTCTGACCTCGGACGGGATAGTACGTCCAAGGTCAGAAGCCCCGCTTTGATGCGGGCTCCGGCGGTGAGCCCGCATCAAAGCCGGGACATGTCAGCTGTTTTGAACAGCTGACATGGGCCCATAATAGGCGCGGGCAGAATCGCTGTCAAATGCAGACAGCGGCATTTAACTACCGCTTCCGGCCGGGCGGCCGGAAATGAGCGCATCGCCGACCCCGTCACGTGATCGGAGGTTGGCGATGCTTCAGAATAGTAACCATAGAGGTCCTTGAGACCTCTATGGTTACTGATCCCCGGCAGCTGTGAGCGCCACTCTGTGGTCGGCGCTCACAGCACACCTGCAATTCTGCTACATAGCAGCGAACATCAGATCGCTGCTATGTAGCAGAGCCCATCGAGTGGTGCCAGCTTCTAGCCTCCCATGGAGGATATTGAAGCATGGCAAAAGTAAAAAAAAATGTGAAAAAAATAAAAAATATATAAAAGTTTAAATCACCCCCCCTTTCGCCCCAATCAAAATAAATCAATAAAAAAATCAAACCTACACATATTTGGTATCACCGCATTCAGAATCGCCCGATCTATCAATAAAAAAAAGCATTAACCTGATCGCTAAACGGCGTAATGCCAGAATTACGTTTTTTTGGTCGCCGCGACATTGCATTAAAATGCAATAATGGGCGATCAAAAGAACGTATCTGCACCAAAAATGGTATCATTAAAAATGCCAGCTCAGCACGCAAAAAATAAGCCCTCAACCGACCCCAGATCATTAAAAATGGAGATGCTACGAGTATCGGAAAATGGCGCAATTTATTTATTTTTTTTAGTAAAGTTTGGAATTTTTCTTCACCACTAAGATAAAAAATAACCTAGTCATTTTAGATGTCTATGAACTCGTACTGACCTGAAGAATCATAATGGCAGGTCAGTTTTAGCATTTAGTGAACCTAGCAAAAAAGCCAACCAAAAAACAATTGTGGGATTGCACTTTTTTTTGCAATTTCACCGCACTTGGAATTTTTTTCCCGTTTTCTAGTACACGACATGGTAAAACCAATTATGTATTTCAAAAGTACAACTCGTCCAGCAAAAAATAAGCCCTCACATGGCCAAATTGACAGAAAAATAAAAAAGTTATGGCTCTGGGAGGGAGGGGAGCGAAAAACGAACACGGAAAAACATAAAAATCCAAAGGTCATGAAGGGGTTAATTTTAGCAAAACAGAGTGTTTTTTATTGAACAAAGCATTAAACATGAAGTAAATACATTTTATATCTCGGTAATAGTATTGACCAACATAATAAATTTACTACAGTATGTCATTTGTACAGCACACACATTGGTGTCACAAAAACAGAATAAAAAGGAATTAATATGTCACATGTATTCCAAATGGTGTCAATTAAGGCTAGACTAGTCTGAAAAAAAATAAGAAGAACTTACATAGCTAGCATGTAACGTAATTATTATGGGGACTTTAAGAAACAAAAAAAAAACAAACAGTTTTTATTATTTAGTAGTAGGATAAATCCCTATGGCCTGGTACGTATGGGTATGCAACACCCGCTAGGGCCGTGGGGTACTTGGAACTGAGTCAGACTTAAAGGAGTGGTCACAGCAGCAGTGTCCCGGTTTGTGGCCCTGGGCACGCAATAAAAGGGATGAGGGAAATGTTTGTAGGGAATTATTCGTGATGCCACCTGTGGTGTTCGGCTAGAGATGGCCGACGCTGCTTAAGGGGACCGCTGGGGCTGGTGGTGTTGCAGCTGAGATGGTTTGACTCCCCACTGGTAGAGCAGTGCCCGAGGGCTACCAGAGCAGTGGTTGTGGATGTTGGGGTGCAAGAATAATTGGAGGACACAGGGACTGCTTTTTCTTTACCTTTAATTGTAAGTGCAGTCCATAGCACAGTAACAGGTGGTATATGAAATCTGTGCAGCCTGGAAGCAGATCAGAATTTCCCTAGCCAGGTGGGGTTGGAAGCCTCCCTATTGCGCTGCTCTCTGGGTTCCTTATGCTTGTAGTTCTCCTCAAGTCCCTTTCTCAGTCTCTCCACTTAGTGAAACGCTACCTGCATGGCAGGCAGCTTGAGCCTTTTCCAGGTGTCACTCCATTGTGTCGACTCCGGGCTCTGATATGCAGATGTGCCTTTGGGTGTCAGTTGTGGCCAGGAGACCTGCAATCTCCTGTCCTCCGCATTTGGCTGCAGGGCATGCAGTTCCCACACAACCATGGCCTCCAGTGTCCGCTCTGTTGTCTGTTGTCAGTGTCTGCTCAATCCTGGGGTGAGCTAAGTCTCAGCTCCACTCCCAAGCTCTCTTCACATATTTCCTCTCCCCTCACTGTCTCACACTGCACTCCCTAACCCCTCCTCCAGGCCAGAACTTATAGGGAAGCTACCCTGAAAATGGGTTTAGAGCTCCTCCTTCTGGTCTGGAGTCAGGAAAGGAGTTGTATTCCAGTATACCTGCTAAGGCAATCCTTTCTTGCTTCCAGGCATGACATCACCCCCTGTGAGGGAGGCAATGCCACTGTGGAAACCAGACTCCTGGGGTGCCACAGATACATCCCAGCTTGCTCACACAGAAGCTGTGTGTCAGCTAATTCTGACAGCTGACACCTGGCACTCAGTGCCAGGAGCAATACTGCAGCATTTTGAGAGCAGGCAGAAAAAAGAAAGCCCCTCTGCTCTTGGTTCGGAGACCCGCGTCGTCATCATAGGGTCCCTATCGTTGCCATGGTGACTTGATGTCATCATGACAACATTCTGGTCAATAAGGCTAGCAAAGCTACTTGATAATGCTCAGAGCATGATCAGCAAGTTTGCCTGTCAGTGCAGCACTGACAGTTTGCATAGCATAGGGATACTCCTGCATCTCTATGCTATACAAGCGATCAGCCTTCAAAAAATGAAAGTCCCACAGTGGGACAAAGTAAAAAAGTTTAAAAGAATAGTAAAAATATTTTTCAAAAATTAAAAAATAATAATAAAAAATCTAAATATATTGCATCCATGAATAAATATTTTTATGAAAAATACATAAACAATAAAGTGCATATATTTGGTATTGCAGTTTCTGGAGCGACCTGACATACAAAACTGACCCACTAATTAATCCCTTTAGTAAACACCATAAAAAATAAATAAAAAGCAAGGAAAAAATCAATGTTTTATCATACTGCTGAAAACATCATCTTGTCCTGCAAAAAAACAAGCTGTCATGCAGCTCCATTAGTGGAAAAATTAAAAAGTTATCGCTCTCAGAATAAAGCAATGCAAAAATAATAATTTTTCTATAAAAAATTCTTATTGTGTAAATGCGCCAAAAACATAAAAAAATATATAAATGTGGTATCACTGTAATTGTACTGACTCTAAGGGTATGTGCACACGTTGTGGATTCTCTGCGGATCCACAGCGTTTTTTGCAGTGCAGAAATGCTGCAGATCCGCAATTGATTTACAGTACAATGTAAATCAATGAGAAAAAAAAAATGCTGTGCACACGTTGCGAAAAATCCGCTGCGGAAACACTGCGTTTTAAAAGAAGTAGCATGTCACTTCTTTTTTTGTGAATCTGCAGCGTTTTTGTACCCATTCCATTATAGAAAACCGCAGGGGTAAAAAACGCAGCAAATCCGCAAGAAAACCGCAGCAAAAATGCACAAAAAAATGCTGCGGAACCACACAAAAAAACGCAGGTGCGTTTTCTGCCAGGAGAGGCAGAATCCGCACCAGAAATTCCTAAGCCTAATCCGCAACATGTGCACATAGCCAGAGAATAAAGCTGCTTTATCAATTTTACCACACATAGAACGGTATTAAAAAAAATTCTGAATTGCTGGTTTTTGTTGATTCTACCTACCAAAAATCGGAATGGAAAGCAATAAAAAAAGTCATGTGTCTTAAAATGGTAGCAATAAAATAGTCAACTCGTCCCTAAGGCTAGGTTTACATTGCGTTAATGTGTGCACGCTAACGGACAGCGTTGCACGGCGAAAATGTCGCAATTAACGCTGTGCAACGGGTCCGCTAGCGCACCCATTGACAGCAATGTGAAGTTTCCCTGTAGCGCATCGCTAGCGCATGCCTTTTTCGGCTCGCGCTAGCGATGTGCCGTTCTTCCGTGGCACGCCTCGGACGCTGCTTGCAGCATCCATGGCGCACCCGAGGTCCGTTCCCCGCTCTCGCAGATCGGGGATCTGCGAGAGCGGGGACGTTAACGCGACCCCTAACGCGGCTCCTAAATAAACATTGCGTTAGCGCAATCCGCTAGCGCTAGCACTAAACGGATTGCCCTAACGCAATGTGAACCTAGCCTTAAAAAACAAGCCCTCATATGACTTTGTGAGCCAAAATATGGAAAAATAGGGCGATGCAAAAGCTTTTTTTTTATTTTGCAATAAAAAGCATTTTTTAGTGTATAATAGCAGCCAAACATAAAAAATATATAAATCTGGTATCCCTGTAATTGCAGAAGCGTAAAAATAAAATAAAACCAATTCTTCACTTGCTGTTGATTTGTTCATTCTACATCGCAAAGATCGTAGAAAGACTTGAGCACATTTAACCTGCGCTTTGTGTTGAGCGCTAACCATGGGGTTTCCGTGTAAATCTTAGAAAAACGTAATTCAGACAGAATCCCCAGTGGAAGATTTCCTATAATGAGGCAGATGAAGACACTGTGGATGCCATAGGACCTGTGATCTGGAGGTGTCTGTCTTTTATGATTGCATCAAAGTGCAGTCGGCCACAGTTTTGTGCACTTCTGAAAAGAAGGACATCACTGAACAAAGGAAATACAGAGTCCAGAGAAATTCTACTGCCTCATTATAGTGAATCGATCCCTCAGAGGTTTCATCCGAATCACGTCACTCAGAGATTTAGATGGAAACCCCAATATAAGTGCTCAGTGTAGAGTGTCGGACAAATGTGATTATGTAAAATGTTCCTAGCAAAAGCTTCAACTCAATCCACAGAAAAAACAAGTCCTCATTCAGGTCCATCATCTGTTAACAAAAATATATTAGCTTCCACGTTACTGGTAGCTCAAAGGCTCTGGAAAAGTGAAATATCTCCTTGTCCCACAAAAAAATTCAGCAAATTCTGCGCTCCCAAATCAAAATGCCCCCCTCCCTTCTAAGCCTCACAGTGTACCTAAACCACATATAGGGTCCACATGTTTGCCATTTCTGAAGTGATGAGAGCCTAACTAATTTACGGGTGCATGTCTCTAGAAGCATGATCTCGACATAATTTACTGGTCACTATAGAGTACTGGTCACTACAAAGTACTTGTCACTACAGCGTTCTAGTCACTGCAATGGCAATTTGCAATTTTCACTTGGCAATATTCCTTGCTGCTTGTTTTTGGAAAACACCCATGGAGTCAAAATCGTAACTAGACCTGTAGATAAGTTCCCAAAGGGGTATAATTTCCAAAATTTGATAATTGAGAGAGGGATTCTGCTCGTCTAGCACTTAGGGGCTCTGTATATGGAGTCTGCAAACTATTTTAGGAAAATTTGCGCTCCAGGAGGCAAACAGTGCTCCATCCCTCCTCAGTCTCTCCGTGTGGCTAACCAATACCATACGGCCACATATGGGGCATTGTCACTTTCAGGTGAAATTTTTGGACAAATTATGGTGCCATTCTTACCCACTTCTTGTGTGAAAATATAAAATCTGGGGCTCAACAAAATATTGGTGGTGAAATGCAATTATTTTTTCTTCAATGCCCAATGATATAAAATTCTGTGACACACCAGTGGTAGAAATATGATCACTGTATCCCTAGATTAATTAATTGAGAGGTGTACTTTGTAAAATAAGGTAACTTATTGGGGTTTCTGCTGTTCTGGCAAATCAGGGGCTCTCCCAGAGAGCCATGCCCCTCGCAAACCATAACAGTAAAATCAGTACTGCAGTATGGCGCTCCTTCGTTTCTGAGCTTTTAACTGTGCCTGAAAATTATTTCCTGATTACATGTAGGGTATTGCTGCACTCAGGAAAAAATATACCTCAGTTTTCTTGTAAAAAATGTTCCTTAGAAAAATTAAACACTTGGAGCTAAAACATTTTAGTAGTAACAATGTGATTTATTCTTTCTTCATTGCTCAGTGGTATAAAATTCTGTGATGCACAAATGGTGTCAATATGATCACTGCACCCCTAGATGAATTGATTGGAGAGTGTAGTTTGTGAAATGAGTTCAAATATGTTTCTGTTGTTCTGACAATGTGACATGGCAGCCTCAAAACATTCCAGCAAAATCTGAACTCCAATATTGTGCTCCTTCCCTACTAAGCTTTGCACTATACCTGAAAAGTAGTTTTCTCCCACATATGGGGTATTAGTGTACTCAGGAGAAATTGCACAACAAATTATGGAGCAATTTTTCCTGTTTCCCTTGTGAAAATAAAAAACTGGGGCTAAAATAATATTTTTGTGGAGAAATTTTTTTTTTTTATTTTCACAGCTCAATGTTATAAACTTTTGTGAAGCTTCTGAAGACCGCTGCAGCTCTCTCATATGGTGGACTACATATCTCTCATACTTAGAGATTGAACAACAGACAAGATGGAGGTGTTGGTCTATCAACTAAATGTACTTTTCAGGTTATCCCCCAAGTAGCCTCATTTATCTTTCCTTCTTTGGAGGTCCATGCTGTCAGACTCTATATCCCCTCTCTACCTGCGAGTGGCGGCTGTGTATCATCCCACAGTTCCTTGATCACTTGGCCACCTGGCCTCCACATTTTCAATCCTGTGATATTGCCTGTTGTGAATTCTGCTCTTGGGTTCCCTCCGGTGGTTGTTGATAGTAATGCAGTTGTCCCTGGGTTGCAATCCTGGGCAGGTGTCCCTGCTGATTGCAGCTCTGACTGGGATATTTAGGTGTGCAGGATTCATTAGCCCTTGCCAGTTGTCCATTGTTCTTGGAGGTTTTGCATCTATGTCTGGTTCCTCCTGCCCTGCTGCCAAATCAGCTAAGATAAGTGTCTGGTTTTGTTTCTGCAGCACACATGCTGTGTGCTTTACAATTCAGTACTATTCAATGTTTTTTCTTGTCCAGCTTAGAATGTGTTTGGATATTTCAGTCAAGTTGGATTCTCAGGAGATGCAGATATACATTCCATGTCTTTAGTTATATGGTGGAATTTTTGTATTATCTGCTGTGGATATTTTTAGGATTTTAATACTGACCGCTTAGTATTCTGTCCTATCCTTTCCTATTTAGCTAGCGTGGCCTCTTTTGCTAAATCCTGATTTCTGCCTGCGTGTGTCTTTCCTCTAATACAGTCAATATTTGTGGGGGGCTGCCTATCCTTTGGGGTTCTGCTCTGAGGCAAGATAGAATTCCCATTTCCATCTATAGGGGTATTTAGTCCTCCGGCTGTGTCGAGGTGTCTAGGATGTGTTAGGTACACCCCACGGCTACTTCTAGTTGCGGTGACAGTTTAGGGTTTGCGGTCAGTACAGGTTCCATCTACTCCTGAGAAAGTCTCATGCGGCTCCAAGGTCACTGGATCATAACAGTACAACTGGCCAACAATGAGTTAAATGCATCTCAGAAGAAGGGAAGAAAGAGCCATTTTTTTTCTGTAGCCTGCTTTGTCTTTTCTTTCCTCTTTTTCTCTGGGTGGCTGAGGAGCCTTGTGCTGGCTTGGATGTTCAGGGATTAGCTTCTCATGTAGACCAGCTTGCTGCTAGGGTACAGGGTATTTCTGATTATATTGTTCAGACTCCAGTTTTAGAGCCTAAGATTTCTACTCCTGATTTGTTTTTTGGGGATAGGTCCAAATTTTTGAGTTTTAAAAACAACTGTAAACTGTTTTTTGCTCTGAGACCTCGATCCTCTGGTGATTCCATTCAGCAGGTTAAAATTGTCATCTCCCTGCTGTGTGGCGATCCTCAGGATTGGGCATTTTCCCTGGAATCTTGGAATCCGGCCTTGCTTAATGTAGACGCCTTTTTTCAGGCCTTAGGATTATTATATGATGAACCAAATTCTGTGGATCAAGCGGAGAAGACCTTGTTGGCCCTGTCTCAGGGTCAAGAAGCGGCAGAATTGTATTGTCAGAAATTTAGAAAATGGTCTGTGTTGACTAAATGGAATGATGATGCTTTGGCGGCAATTTTCAGAAAGGGTCTTTCTGAATCCATTAAAGATGTTATGGTGGGGTTTCCCACGCCTTTCGGTCTGAGTGATTCTATGTCTCTGGCCATTCAGATTGATCGGCGTTTGCGGGAGCGCAGAACTGTGCGCGCTGTGGCGTTGTCCTCAGAGCAGATGCCTGAGTCAATGCAGTGTGATAGGATTCTGTCTAGAACGGAACAACAGGGATTCAGACGTCAGAATAGGTTGTGTTTTTATTGTGGCGATGCTTCTCATGTCATTTCAGTCTGCCCTCAGCGTACAAAGAGGATCGCTAGTTCATTTTCCATCAGTACTGTACAACCTAAATTTTTATTATCTGTGTCCTTGATCTGCTCATTGTCATCATTTTCTGTCATGGCGTTTGTGGATTCAGGCACTGCCTTGAACTTAATGGACTTTGAGTTTGCCAGGCGTTGTGGTTTTCCCTTGCAGTCTTTGCAGAACCCTATTCCTTTAAGGGGGATTGATGCTACACCTTTGGTTAAAAATAAGCCCCAGTCCTGGACACAGGTGACCATGTGCATGGCGCCAGCCCATCAGGAAGATTGTCGATTTCTGGTGTTGCATAATTTACATGATGCTATCGTGCTGGGTTTTCCGTGGTTGCAGGCACATAATCCTGTGTTGGATTGGAAGTCTATGTCTGTGACTAGTTGGGGATGTCAGGGGGTTCATAATGACGTTCCTTTGATGTCAATCTCCTCTTCTTCCACTTCTGAAATTCCAGTGTTTTTGTCTGATTTTCAGGATGTATTCGATGAGCCCAAGTCCAGTTCCCTTCCACCCATAGGGACGGTGATTGTGCGATTGACTTGATTCCAGGCTGTAAGTTTCCTAGGGGCCGACTTTTCAACCTGTCTGTGCCTGAACATACCGCCATGTGGAGTTATGTTAAGGAGTCTTTGGAGAAAGGACATATTCGGCCATCTTCTTGACCATTGGGAGCGGGATTTATTTTTTTGTTGCTAAGAAGGATGGCTCCTTGAGACCCTGTATTGATTATCGCCTCTTGAATAAGATCACGGTCAAGTTTCAATACCCTTTACCTCTGCTTTCCGATTTGTTTGCTAGGATTAAGGGGGCTAGTTGGTTTACGAAGATTGACCTTCGGGGGGCATATAATCTTGTTCGTATTAAGCAGGGTGATGAATGGAAAACTGCGTTTAATACGCCCGAAGGCCATTTTGAATACCTTGTGATGCCATTCGGGCTCTCTAATGCTCCATCTGTTTTTCAGTCCTTCATGCACGATATCTTCCGGACTTATCTTGATAAATTCATGATTGTATATTTGGATGACATTTTAATTTTTTCCGATGATTGGGAGTCTCATGTGAAACAGGTCAGGATGGTATTTCAGATCCTTCGTAATAATGCTTTGTTTGTGAAGGGGTCTAAGTGTCTCTTTGGAGTGCAGAAGGTTTCTTTTTTGAGCTTCATTTTTTCTCCCTCATCTATAGAGATGGATCCGGTTAAGGTTCAGGCCATTCATGATTGGATTTAACCCTCATCTGTGAAGAGCCTTCAGAAATTTTTGGACTTTGCTAATTTTTATCGCCGTTTCATTGCTAACTTCTCCAGTGTGGTTAAACCCTTGACCGATTTGACGAAGAAAGGCGCTGATGTGACGAATTGGTCCTCTGCGGCTGTCTCTGCCTTTCAGGAGCTTAAACGCCGATTTACTTCTGCCCTGGTGTTGCGTCAACTGGATGTTTCACTTCCGTTTCAGGTTGAGGTTGATGCTTCTGAGATTGGGGCAGGGGCCTGTCATGGTTCCCAATGGCAAGGGAACGTAAAAAACAAATAAGTAACGAACAAGCTCTCGGGTGATGGAAACTCGAGTTGACCGTGAGCTAAATCTACCACACAACTAACAGTAGCCAGGGAGCATACCTACGGCTTCCTATATGCCACGCGCCAGCCGGAGGACTAACTACGCCTGGTAGAGGAAGAAACAGACCTGGCTTACCTCTAGGGAAATACCCCAAAAGATGATAGCAGCCCCCCACATGTAATAACGGTGAATTAAGAGGAAAAGACATACACAGTATGAAAGTAGATTTAGCAAAGAGAGGTCCACTTACTAGATAGCAGAAGGATACAAAAGAGGACTTCACGGTCAACTGAAAACCCTTTCAAAAACCATCCTGAAATTACTTTAAGACTCCTGTGTCAACTCATGACACAGGAGTGGCAATTTCAGCCCGCAAGAGCTTCCAGCTACAGAGAATTACAAAAACTGCAAACTGGACAAAAGGTACAAAACAAAAGGACAAAGTCCACTTAGCTGATCAGCAGACTAGTAGCAGGAACATGCAACCGAAGGCTCTGGTTACAATGATGACCGGCAAGGAAATGACTGGAGAGCAAGGCTAAATAGGAAACTCCCAAACACTGATGGAAGCAGGTGAACAGAAGAAGCAAAGTGCAAACAAGTCACCAGTACCACCAGCAACCACCAGGGGAGCCCAAAAAGCGGATACACAACAGTACCCTCCCCTTAAGGAGGGGGCACCGAACCCTCACAAGAACCGCCAGGGCGATCTGGATGAGCCCTATGAAAGGCACGAACCAAATCCGAGGCATGAACATCAGAGGCAGTTACCCAAGAATTATCATCCTGACCATAGCCTTTCCATTTAACCAGATATTGAAGTCTCCGTCTGGAAATACGGGAGTCCAAGATCTTCTCCACGACGTACTCCAATTCACCCTCCACCAGCACAGGAGCAGGAGGTTCAGTAGAAGGAACCACCGGTACCTCATATCTCCGCAACAACGACCGATGGAACACATTATGGATCGCGAAAGATGCCGGGAGGTCCAAACGAAAGGAAACAGGGTTAAGAATCTCCCAAATCCTATAAGGACCGATAAACCGAGGCTTAAATTTGGGAGAAGAAACCCTCATAGGGACAAAACGGGAAGACAACCACACCAAGTCCCCAACGCGAAGGTGGGGACCAACACGACGACGACGGTTAGCAAACTGCTGAGTCCTCTCCTGGGACAATTCCAAATTATCCACCACTTGTCCCCAAATCCGATGCAACCGATCCACCACCGCATCCACTCCAGGACAATCCGAAGACTCAACCTGACCAGATGAAAAACGCGGATGAAACCCTGAATTGCAAAAGAAAGGAGAAACCAAAGTGGCAGAACTAGCCCGATTATTAAGAGCAAACTCCGCCAACGGCAGAAAGGCAACCCAATCATCCTGATCCGCAGACACAAAACACCTCAAATAAGTCTCCAAAGTTTGATTAGTTCGCTCCGTCTGGCCATTGGTCTGAGGATGGAATGCAGACGAAAAGGACAAATCAATGCCCAACCTGGCACAGACTGCCCGCCAAAATCTAGACACGAACTGGGTACCCCTGTTTTCCGGAATACCATGCAAGCAAACCACATTTTGAAAAAACAGAGGGACCAACTCAGATGAGGAAGGCAACTTAGGCAATGGCACCAAATGAACCATTTTAGAAAAACGGTCACACACCACCCAGATGACAGACATCTTCTGAGAAACAGGGAGATCCGAGATAAAGTCCATAGAGATGTGCGTCCAAGGCCTCTTCGGAATAGGCAAGGGCAACAACAACCCACTAGCCCTAGAACAACAAGGCTTGGCCCGAGCACACACATCGCAAGACTGCACAAAAACACGCACATCTCGAGACAGGGAAGGCCACCAGAAGGATCTAGCCACCAAATCTCTGGTGCCAAAAATTCCCGGATGACCTGCCAGAGTAGAAGAATGAACTTCCGAGATGACTCTAGTGGTTCACTCGTCAGGAACAAACAGTCTACCAGACGGACAACGATCAGGTCTATCCGCCTGAAATTCTTGCAAAGCACGTCGCAAATCTGGAGAGACAGCAGACAAAACCACTCCATCCTTAAGGACACCAGCAGGTTCAGAATTCCCAGGAGAGTCAGGCTCAAAACTCCTAGAAAGAGCATCTGCTTTCACATTCCTAGAACCCGGTAAGTACGAGACCACAAAATTAAACCGGGAAAAGAACAACGACCAACGTGCCTGTCTAGGATTCAGGCGCCTGGCAGACTCCAAATAAATTAAATTCTTGTGATCAGTCAAAACTACCACCTGATGTCTGGCACCCTCAAGCCAATGACGCCACTCCTCAAATGCCCACTTCATGGCCAAAAGCTCCCGATTACCAACATCATAGTTTCGCTCGGCGGCCGAAAATTTTCGCGAAAAGAACGCACAAGGTCTCATCACTGAGCAGTCGGAACTTTTCTGCAACAAAACCGCCCCCGCTCCGATCTCGGAAGCATCGACCTCAACCTGAAAGGGAAGAGAAACATCAGGCTGGCGCAACACAGGGGCAGACAAAAAGCGGCGCTTAAGCTCCCGAAAGGCCTCCACGGCAGCAGGGGACCAATTGGCAACATCAGCACCCTTTTTAGTCAAATCCGTCAGAGGTTTAGCAACGCCAGAAAAACCAGCTATAAATCGACGATAAAAATTAGCAAAGCCCAAGAATTTCTGGAGACTCTTCAGAGAAGTAGGCTGCGTCCAGTCGTAAATAGCCCGAACCTTGACAGGGTCCATCTCAATAGAAGAAGGGGAAAAAATATACCCCAAAAATGAAATTTTTTGAACCCCAAAAACACACTTTGAACCCTTTACACACAAAGAATTCTCCCGCAAAACCTGAAAAACCCTCCTGACCTGCTGAACATGAGACTCCCAGTCATCAGAAAAAATCAAAATATCATCCAAGTACACAATCATAAATTTATCCAAACATTCCCGGAAAATATCATGCATCAAGGACTGAAAGACAGAAGGTGCATTAGAAAGGCCGAAAGGCATTACCAAATACTCAAAATGGCCCTCAGGCGTATTAAATGCGGTCTTCCACTCATCCCCCTGCTTAATTCGCACCAAATTATACGCCTCACGAAGATCAATCTTAGAGAACCACTTAGCCCCCCTTATGCGAGCAAACAAATCAGTCAGCAAAGGCAACGGATACTGATATTTGACTGTAATTTTATTCAGGAGACGATAATCAATACAAGGCCTCAGAGAGCCATCCTTTTTAGAGACAAAGAAAAAACCGGCTCCTAAAGGTGATGAAGAAGGACGAATATGTCCCTTTTCCAGGGACTCCTTAATATACTCGCGCATAGCAGCATGTTCAGGTACAGATAGGTTAAACAAACGACCCTTTGGAAATTTACTGCCAGGAATCAGATCTATGGCGCAATCACAATCCCTGTGAGGAGGGAGTGAACCAATCTTAGGCTCTTCAAAAATATCACGATAATCAGACAAAAATGCCGGAATCTCAGATGGAATAGATGAGGAAATGGACACCATAGGAGTGTCCCCATGAGCCCCCCGACATCCCCAGCTTAACACAGACATAGCCTTTCAGTCAAGGACTGGGTTATGAGACTGTAACCATGGTAATCCAAGCACCAAAACATCATGTAAATTGTACAACACAAGGAAGCGAATCACCTCCTGATGGTCTGGAGTCATACGCATAGTCACTTGCGTCCAGAACTGTGGTTTATTACAAGCCAAAGGTGTAGAATCAATACCCTTCAGAGGTATAGGGACTTCCAGAGGCTCTAAATCAAACCCACAGCGCCTGGCAAAGGACCAGTCCATAAGACTCAGAGCGGCGCCCGAGTCCACATAGGCATCCACGGTAATAACTGATAATGAACAAATCAAGGTTACAGACAAAATAAATTTGGACTGTAAAGTGCCAATTGAAATGGACTTGTCAACCTTCCTAGTACGCTTAGAGCATGCCGATATAACATGAGCAGAATCACCACAATAGAAGCATAAGCCATTTCTACGCCTATAATTCTGCCGCTCGCTTCTGGACATAACTCTGTCACATTGCATTTTCTCTGGCGTCTCTTCAGAAGATACCGCCAAATGGTGCACGGGTTTGCGCTCCCGCAAACGCCGATCAATCTGAATTGCCATTGTCATGGACTCATTCAGACCTGTAGGCACAGGAAACCCGACCATAACATCTTTAATGGCATCAGAAAGGCCCTCTCTGAAATTTGCCGCTAAGGCGCACTCATTCCACTGAGTAAGCACAGACCACCTACAAAATTTTTGGCAGTATATCTCCGCTTCATCTTGCCCTTGAGATAGGGCTATCAAAGCTTTTTCAGCTTGAATCTCCAAATTAGGTTCCTCATAAAGCAACCCTAAAGCCAGGAAAAACGCATCCACATTGAGCAACGCAGGATCCCCTGGTGCCAATGAAAATGCCCAATTTTGAGGGTCACCTCGCAGCAAAGAGATTACAATCTTAACCTGCTGGACAGGATCTCCTGAGGAGTGAGGTCTGAGAGAAAGGAATAATTTACAATTATATTTGAAATTCAAAAACCGAGATCTATCTCCGGAAAACACATCTGGTGTAGGGATTTTAGGTTCAGAAATAGGAGCATGTATAACAAAATCTTGTAAATTTTGAACCTTCGTAGCAAGATTATTTAAACCTGCACCAAACTCTGGACATCCATATTAAACAGCTAAGGTCAGAGCCATTCAAGGGTTAAGAGGAGGTAAGAAGCAGCTAGACAGCAATTAAGGGCTAGGCAGCAAAACTCTGAGGAAAAGGAGAAAAAAAAAAATTTCCCTTCAACACTTCTTTTTCTCCTGCTTCAGCCCAAACAATTAACACTTTGTAGGCCGGTCATACTGTCATGGTTCCCAATGGCAAGGGAACGTAAAAAACAAATAAGTAACGAACAAGCTCTCGGGTGATGGAAACTCGAGTTGACCGTGAGCTAAATCTACCACACAACTAACAGTAGCCAGGGAGCATACCTACGGCTTCCTATATGCCACGCGCCAGCCGGAGGACTAACTACGCCTGGTAGAGGAAGAAACAGACCTGGCTTACCTCTAGGGAAATACCCCAAAAGATGATAGCAGCCCCCCACATGTAATAACGGTGAATTAAGAGGAAAAGACATACACAGTATGAAAGTAGATTTAGCAAAGAGAGGTCCACTTACTAGATAGCAGAAGGATACAAGAGGACTTCACGGTCAACTGAAAACCCTTTCAAAAACCATCCTGAAATTACTTTAAGACTCCTGTGTCAACTCATGACACAGGAGTGGCAATTTCAGCCCGCAAGAGCTTCCAGCTACAGAGAATTACAAAAACTGCAAACTGGACAAAAGGTACAAAACAAAAGGACAAAGTCCACTTAGCTGATCAGCAGACTAGTAGCAGGAACATGCAACCGAAGGCTCTGGTTACAATGATGACCGGCAAGGAAATGACTGGAGAGCAAGGCTAAATAGGAAACTCCCAAACACTGATGGAAGCAGGTGAACAGAAGAAGCAAAGTGCAAACAAGTCACCAGTACCACCAGCAACCACCAGGGGAGCCCAAAAAGCGGATACACAACAGGGGCCGTTTTGTCTCAGAGGAATTCTGATGGTTCCTTGATGAAACCGTGTGCCTTCTTTTCCCGTAAGTTTTCGCCCGCTGAACGCAATTATGATGTCGGCAATCGGGAGTTGTTGGCTATGAAGTGGGCATTTGAGGAGTGGCGACATTGGCTCGAGGGAGCTAAGCACCGTATTGTGGTCTTGACCGATCATAAAAATCTGATTTACCTCGAGTCTGCCAGGCGGCTGAATCCTAGACATGCTCGATGGTCCTTGTTATTTTCCCGTTTTGATTTCGTGGTCTCGTATCTTCCGGGATATAAGAATATTAAGGCTGATGCCCTCTCTAGGAGTTTTTTGCCTGATTCTCCTGAGGTCTTTGAACCGGTCGGCATTCTGAAAGAAGGGGTGGTCCTTTCTGCCATTTCCCCTGATTTACGACGGGTTCTTCAGGAATTTCAGGCTGACAAACCTGACCGCTGTCCAGTGGGGAAACTGTTTGTTCCTGATAGATGGACTAGTAGAGTGATGTCTGAGGTTCATTGTTCTGTGTTGGCTGGCCATCCTGGTATTTTTGGTACCAGAGATTTGGTTGGTAGGTCCTTTTGGTGGCCTTCTTTGTCACGTGATGTGCGTTCTTTTGTGCAGTCCTGTGGGACTTGTGCGCGGGCCAAGCCTTGTTATTCCCGTGCTAGTGGGTTGCTTTTGCCTTTGCCGGTCCCTGAGAGGCCCTGGACGCATATTTCTATGGATTTTATTTCTGATCTTCCGGTTTCCCAGAAGATGTCTGTCATCTGGGTTGTTTGTGACCGGTTCTCTAAGATGGTCCATTTGGTGCCTTTGCCTAAATTGCCTTCCTCTTCTGATTTAGTTCCGTTGTTTTTTCAGCATGTGGTTCGTTTGCATGGTATTCCAGAGAATATTGTGTCTGACAGAGGTTCCCAGTTTGTTTCTCGGTTTTGGCGGGCCTTTTGTGCTAAGCTGGGCATTGATTTGTCTTTTTCTTCCGCATTACATCCTCAGACAAATGGCCAGACTGAGCGAACTAATCAGACTTTAGAAACTTATCTGAGATGCTTTGTGTCTGCTGATCAGATTGGGTGGCTTTCTTGCCATTGGCCGAGTTTGCCCTTAATAATCGGGCTAGTTTGGCTACCTTGGTTTCACCCTTCTTTTTTAATTTTGGTTTTCATCCTCGTTTTTCTTCGGGGCAGGTTGAGCCTTCTGACTGTCCTGGTGTGGATTCTGTGGTTGACAGGTTGCAGCAGATTTGGGCTCATGTGGTGGACAATTTGGTATTGTCTCAGGAGGAGGCTCAACGTTTTGCTAACCGTCATCGGTGTGTTGGTTCCTGGCTTCGGGTTGGGGATCTGGTCTGGTTGTCTTCCCGTCATGTTCCTATGAAGGTTTCTTCCGATAAGTTTAAGCCTCGCTTTATTGGTCCTTATAGGAGCTCTGAGATTATTAATCCAGTGTCTTTTCGATTGGCCTTTCTGGCTTATTTTGCTATCCATAATGGCTTCCATAGATCTTTATTGCGGAAATATGTGGTGCCTGTTGTTCCCTCTGTTGATCCTCCGGCCCCTGTGTTGGTTGATGGGGAGTTGGAGTATGTGGTTGAGAAGATTTTGGATTCTTGCTTTTCGAGGCGGAGGCTTCAGTACCTTGTCAAATGGAAGGGTTATGGCCAGGAGGATAATTCTTGGGTTTTTGCCTCTGATGTCCATGCTGCTGATTTGGTCCGTGCCTTTCATCTGGCTCGTCCTGATCGGCCTGGGGGCTCTGGTGAGGGTTTGGTGACCCCTCTTCAAGGGGGGGTACTGTTGTGAATTCTGCTCTTGGGTTCCCTCCGGTGGTTGTTGATAGTAATGCAGTTGTCCCTGGGTTGCAATCCTGGGCAGGTGTCCCTGCTGATTGCATCTCTGACTGGGATATTTAGGTGTGCAGGATTCATTAGCCCTTGCCAGTTGTCCATTGTTTTTGGAGGTTTTGCATCTCTGTCTGGTTCCTCCTGCCCTGCTGCCAAATCAGCTAAGATAAGTGTCTGGTTTTGTTTCTGCAGCACACATGCTGTGTGCTTTACAATTCAGTACTATTCAATGTTTTTTCTTGTCCAGCTTAGACTGTGTTTGGATATTTCAGTCAAGTTGGATTCTCAGGAGATGCAGATATACATTCTGTTGAGGTGGTCTGCAAGTCAGACCCTTTTTGGTATATTGGATGGCTGCCAAATGAGTGAGTTCTCCGGAGTGATGGACACAGACAGATGTGGTATCTGATCAGGCCATAAACCTGGTTTATTAACCCCTTCATGACCCAGCCTATTTTGGCCTTAATGACCTTGCCGTTTTTTGCAATTCTGACCAGTGTCCCTTTATGAGGTAATAACTCAGGAACGCTTCAACGGATCCTAGCGATTCTGAGATTGTTTTTTCGTGACATATTGTGCTTCATGTTAGTGGTAAATGTAGGTTGATAATTTTTGAGTTTATTTGTGAAAAAAACGGAAATTTGGCAAAAAATTTGAAAATTTTGCAATTTTCACATTTTGAATTTTTATTCTGTTAAACCAGAGAGTTATGTGACACAAAATAGTTAATAAATAACGTTTCCCACATGTCTACTTTACATCAGCACAATTTTGGAAACAATTTTTTTTTTTGCTAGGAAGTTATAAGGGTTAAAATTTGACCAGTGATTTCTCATTTTTACAACAAAATTTACAAAACCATTTTTTTTAGGGACCACCTCACATTTGAAGTCATTTTGAGGGTTCTATATGGCTGAAAATACCCAAAAGTGACACCATTCTAAAAACTGCACCCCTCAAGGTGCTCAAAACCACATTCAAGAAGTTTATTAACCCTTCAGGTGTTTCACAGCAGCAGAAGCAACATGGAAGTAAAAAATGAACATTTAACTTTTTAGTCACAAAAATGATTTTTAGCAACAATTTTTTTATTTTCCCAAGGGTAAAAGGAGAAACTGGACCAGGGACGTTGTTGTCCAATTTGTCCTGAGTACGCTGATACCTCATATGTGGGGGTAAACCACTGTTTGGGCGCACGGCAGGGCTCGGAAGGGAAGGAGCGCCATTTGACTTTTTGAATGAAAAATTGGCTCCAATCTTTAGCGGACACCATGTCGCGTTTGGAGAGCCCCCGTGTGCCTAAACATTGGAGCTCCCCCACAAGTGACCACATTTTGGAAACTAGACCCCCCAAGGAACTTATCTAGAAGCATAGTGAGCACTTTAAACCCCCAGGTGCTTCACAAATTGATCCGTAAAAATGAAAAAGTACTTTTTTTTCACAAAAAAATTATTTTAGCCTCAATTTTTTCATTTTCACATGGGCAACAGGATAAAATGGATCCTAAATTTTGTTGGGCAATTTCTCCTGAGTACACCAATACCTCACATGTGGGGGTAAACCACTGTTTGGGCACATGGTAAGGCTCGGAAGGGAAGGAGCGCCATTTGACTTTTTGAATGGAAAATTATCTCCATCGTTAGCGGACACCATGTCGCGTTTGGAAAGCCCCTGTGTGCCTAAACATTGGAGCTCCTCCACAAGTGACCCCATTTTGGAAACTAGACCCCCCAAGGAACTCATCCAGAGGCATAGTGAGCACTTTAAACCCCCAGGTGCTTCACAAATTGATCCGCAAAAATGAAAAAGTATTTTTTTTCACACAAAATTTCTTTTAGCCTCAATTCTTTCATTTTCACATGGGCAACAGGATAAAATGGATCCTAAAATTTGTTGGGCAATTTCTCCTGAGTATGCCGATACCTCATATGTGGGGGTAAACCACTGTTTGGGTGCACGGCAAGGCTCGGAAGGGGAGGCGTGCCATTTGACTTTTTGAATGGAAAATTAGCTCCAATCGTTAGCGGACACCATGTCGCGTTTGGAGAGCCCCTGTGTGCCTAAACATTGGAGCTCCCCTACAAGTGACCCCATTTTGGAAACTAGACCCCCCAAGAAACTTATCTAGATGCATAGTGAGCATTTATAACCCCCAGGTGCTTCACAGAAGTTTATAACGCAGAGCCGTGAAAATAAAAAAATAATTGTTCTTTCCTCAAAAATGATTTTTAGCCCAGAATTTTTTATTTTCCCAAGGGTAATAGGAGAAATTGGACCCCAAATGTTGTTGTCCAGTTTGTTCTGAGTACGATGATACCCCATATGTGGGGGTAAACCACTGTTTGGGCGCACGGCAGGGCTCGGAAGGGAAGGCACGCCATTTGGCTTTTTGAATGGAAAATTAGCTCCAATCATTAGCGGACACCATGTCGCGTTTGGAGAGCCCCTGTGTGCCTAAACATTGGAGCTCCCGCACAAGTGACCCCATTTTGGAAACTAGACCTCCCAGGGAACTAATCTAGATGTGTGGTGAGCACTTTGAACCCCCAAGTGCTTCACAGAAGTTTATAACGCAGAGCCATGAAAATAAAAAATAATTTTTCTTTTCTCAAAAATGATTTTTTAGCCCACAATTTTTTATTTTCCCAAGGGTAACAGGAGAAATTGGACCCCAAACGTTGTTGTCCAGTTTCTCCTGAGTACGCTGATACCCCATATGTGGGGGTAAACCACTGTTTTGGCACACGTCGGGGTTCGGAAGGGAAGTAGTGACGTTTTGAAATGCAGACTTTGATGGAATGCTCTGCGGGCGTCAGGTTGCGTTTGCAGAGCCCCTGATGTGCCTAAACAGTAGAAACCCCCCACAAGTGACCCCATTTTGGAAACTAGACCCCCCAAGGAACTTACCTAGATGTGTGGTGAGCACGTTCAACCCCCAAGTGCTTCACAGAAGTTTACAACGCAGAGCCGTGAAAATAAAAAATCATTTTTCTTTCCTCAAAAAAGATGTTTTAGCAAGCAATTTTTTATTTTCACAAGGGTAACAGGAGAATTTGGACCCCAATATTTGTTGCCCAGTTTGTTGTGAGTACGCTGATACCCCATATGTGGGGGTAAACCACTGTTTGGGCACACGTCAGGGCTCGGAAGGGAAGTAGTGACATTTGAAATGCAGACTTTGATGGAATGGTCTGCGGGCGTCACATTGCATTTGCAGAGCCCCTGATGTGCCTAAACAGTAGAAACACCCCACAAGTGACCCCATTTTGGAAACTAGACCCCCCAAGGAACTTACCTAGATGTGTGGTGAGCACGTTCAACCCCCAAGTGCTTCACAGAAGTTTACAACGCAGAGCCGTGAAAATAAAAAATCATTTTTCTTTCCTCAAAAAAGATGTTTTAGCAAGCAATTTTTTATTTTCACAAGGGTAACAGGAGAATTTGGACCCCAATATTTGTTGCCCAGTTTGTTGTGAGTACGCTGATACCCCATATGTGGGGGTAAACCACTGTTTGGGCACACGTCAGGGCTCGGAAGGGAAGTAGTGACATTTGAAATGCAGACTTTGATGGAATGGTCTGCGGGCGTCACATTGCATTTGCAGAGCCCCTGATGTGCCTAAACAGTAGAAACACCCCACAAGTGACCCCATTTTGGAAACTAGACCCCCCAAGGAACTTACCTAGATGTGTGGTGAGCACGTTCAACCCCCAAGTGCTTCACAGAAGTTTACAACGCAGAGCCGTGAAAATAAAAAATCATTTTTCTTTCCTCAAAAAAGATGTTTTAGCAAGCAATTTTTTATTTTCATAAGGGTAACAGGAGAATTTGGACCCCAATATTTGTTGCCCAGTTTGTTGTGAGTACGCTGATACCCCATATGTGGGGGTAAACCACTGTTTGGGCACACGTCAGGGCTCGGAAGGGAAGTAGTGACATTTGAAATGCAGACTTTGATGGAATGGTCTGCGGGCGTCACATTGCATTTGCAGAGCCCCTGATGTGCCTAAACAGTAGAAACACCCCACAAGTGACCCCATTTTGGAAACTAGACCCCCGAAGGAACTTATCTAGATGTGTGGTGAGCACTTTCAACCCCCAAGTGCTTCACAGAAGTTTATAACGCAGAGCCGTGAAAATAAAAAATAATTGTTCTTTCCTCAAAAATTATGTTTTAGCAAGTAATTTTTTATTTTTGCAAGGGTAACAGGAGAAATTAGACCCCAACAGTTGTTGCCCAGTTTGTCCTGAGTACGCTGGTACCCCAAATGTGGGGGTAAACCACTGTTTGGGCGCACGTCGGGGCTTGGAAGGGCGGGAGCACCATTTGACTGTTTGAACGCAAGATTGGCTGGAATCAATGGTGGCGCCATGTTGCGTTTGGAGACCCCTGTGTGCCTAAACATTGGAGCTCCCGCACAAGTGACCCCATTTTGGAAACTAGACCTCCCAAGGAACTAATCTAGATGTGTGGTGAGCACTTTGAACCCCCAAGTGCTTCACAGAAGTTTATAACGCAGAGCCATGAAAATAAAAAATAATTTTTCTTTTCTCAAAAATGATTTTTTAGCCCACAATTTTTTATTTTCCCAAGGGTAACAGGAGAAATTGGACCCCAAACGTTGTTGTCCAGTTTCTCCTGAGTACGCTGATACCCCATATGTGGGGGTAAACCACTGTTTTGGCACACGTCGGGGTTCGGAAGGGAAGTAGTGACGTTTTGAAATGCAGACTTTGATGGAATGCTCTGCGGGCGTCAGGTTGCGTTTGCAGAGCCCCTGATGTGCCTAAACAGTAGAAACCCCCCACAAGTGACCCCATTTTGGAAACTAGACCCCCCAAGGAACTTACCTAGATGTGTGGTGAGCACGTTCAACCCCCAAGTGCTTCACAGAAGTTTACAACGCAGAGCCGTGAAAATAAAAAATCATTTTTCTTTCCTCAAAAAAGATGTTTTAGCAAGCAATTTTTTATTTTCACAAGGGTAACAGGAGAATTTGGACCCCAATATTTGTTGCCCAGTTTGTTGTGAGTACGCTGATACCCCATATGTGGGGGTAAACCACTGTTTGGGCACACGTCAGGGCTCGGAAGGGAAGTAGTGACATTTGAAATGCAGACTTTGATGGAATGGTCTGCGGGCGTCACATTGCATTTGCAGAGCCCCTGATGTGCCTAAACAGTAGAAACACCCCACAAGTGACCCCATTTTGGAAACTAGACCCCCCAAGGAACTTACCTAGATGTGTGGTGAGCACGTTCAACCCCCAAGTGCTTCACAGAAGTTTACAACGCAGAGCCGTGAAAATAAAAAATCATTTTTCTTTCCTCAAAAAAGATGTTTTAGCAAGCAATTTTTTATTTTCACAAGGGTAACAGGAGAATTTGGACCCCAATATTTGTTGCCCAGTTTGTTGTGAGTACGCTGATACCCCATATGTGGGGGTAAACCACTGTTTGGGCACACGTCAGGGCTCGGAAGGGAAGTAGTGACATTTGAAATGCAGACTTTGATGGAATGGTCTGCGGGCGTCACATTGCATTTGCAGAGCCCCTGATGTGCCTAAACAGTAGAAACACCCCACAAGTGACCCCATTTTGGAAACTAGACCCCCCAAGGAACTTACCTAGATGTGTGGTGAGCACGTTCAACCCCCAAGTGCTTCACAGAAGTTTACAACGCAGAGCCGTGAAAATAAAAAATCATTTTTCTTTCCTCTAAAAAGATGTTTTAGCAAGCAATTTTTTATTTTCACAAGGGTAACAGGAGAATTTGGACCCCAATATTTGTTGCCCAGTTTGTTGTGAGTACGCTGATACCCCATATGTGGGGGTAAACCACTGTTTGGGCACACGTCAGGGCTCGGAAGGGAAGTAGTGACATTTGAAATGCAGACTTTGATGGAATGGTCTGCGGGCGTCACATTGCATTTGCAGAGCCCCTGATGTGCCTAAACAGTAGAAACACCCCACAAGTGACCCCATTTTGGAAACTAGACCCCCGAAGGAACTTATCTAGATGTGTGGTGAGCACTTTCAACCCCCAAGTGCTTCACAGAAGTTTATAACGCAGAGCCGTGAAAATAAAAAATAATTGTTCTTTCCTCAAAAATTATGTTTTAGCAAGTAATTTTTTATTTTTGCAAGGGTAACAGGAGAAATTAGACCCCAACAGTTGTTGCCCAGTTTGTCCTGAGTACGCTGGTACCCCAAATGTGGGGGTAAACCACTGTTTGGGCGCACGTCGGGGCTTGGAAGGGCGGGAGCACCATTTGACTGTTTGAACGCAAGATTGGCTGGAATCAATGGTGGCGCCATGTTGCGTTTGGAGACCCCTGATGTGCCTAAACAGTGGAAACCCCTCAATTCTAACTTCAACACTAACCCCAACACACCCCTAATCCTAATCCCAACTGTAGCCATAACCCTAATCACAACCTTAACCCCAACACACCCCTAACCACAACCCTAACCGCAACGCACCCGTAACCCTAATTCCAACCCTGATCCTAACCCTAATCCCAACCGTAACCCTAATCCCAACCCTAACCACAACTGTAACCCCAACACACCCCTAACCCTATCCGTAACCCTAACCACAAGCCTAATCTTAACCCTATTTCAAACCCTAGCCCTAATTCCAACCCTAACTCTAATTCCAACCCTAACCCTAAGGCTATGTGCCCATGTTGCGGATTCGTGTGAGATTTTTCCGCACGATTTTTAAAAAATCTGCAGGTAAAAGGCACTGCGTTTTACCTGCGGATTTACAGCAGATTTCCAGTGTTTTTTTTGTGCGGATTTCACCTGCGGATTCCTATTGAGGAACAGGTGTAAAACGCTGCGGAATCCGCACAAAGAATTGACATGCTGCGGAAAATACAACGCAGCGTTTCTGCACGGAATTTTCCGCACCATGGGCACAGCGGATTTGGTTTTCCTTAGGTGTACATGGTACTGTAAACCTGATGGAAAACTGCTTCGAATTCGCAGCGGCTAATCCGCTGCGGATCCGCTGCCAATCCGCGGCCAATCCGCTGCGGATCCGCTGCCAATCCGCGGCCAATCCGCTGCGGATCCGCTGCCAATCCGCTGCGGATCCGCGGCCAATCCGCTGCGGATCCGCTGCCAATCCGCGGCCAATCCGCTGCGGATCCGCGGCCAATCCGCTGCGGATCCGCTGCCGATCCGCGGCCAATCCGCTGCGGATCCGCTGCCAATCCGCGGCCAATCCGCTGCGGATCCGCTGCCAATCCGCGGCCAATCCGCTGCGGATCCGCGGCCAATCCGCTGCGGAGCCGCTGCCAATCCGCGGCCAATCCGCTGCGGATCCGCGGCCAATCCGCTGCGGATCCGCTGCCGATCCGCTGCGGATCCGCGGCCGATCCGCTGCGGATCCGCTGCCGATCCGCTGTGGATCCGCTGCCGATCCGCGGCCGATCCGCTGCGGATCCGCGGCGGATCCGCTCTGTGTGCACATGCCATAACCCTACCCCTAACCCTAACCCTACCCGTAACCCTAACCCTACCCCTAACCCTACCCCTAGTTCTAACCCTAGTTCTAACCCTAGTTCTAACCCTAACCCTAGTGGAAAAAGAAAAAAAAATATTTTCTTTATTTTATTATTGTCCCTACCTATGGGGGTGATAAAGGGGGGGGGTTTATTTATTATTTTTTTATTTTGATCGCTGTGATAGAACCTACCACAGCGATCAAAATGTACCTCTAAGAATCTGCCGGCCGGCGGGCGCACTGAGCATGCGCCCGCCATTTTGGAACATGGCGGCGCCCATGATGGAGGCGGACGGGGACCGGGAGCCTCGGTAAGTATAAGGGGGGGGAGATCGGGGCACGAGGGGGGCGTCGGAGCACGGGGGGGTGACATAGGAGCAGGGGGGGAGCGGGCAGGAGGACGGGGGAGCGGACAGCAGGACAGGGGAGCCGGCAGGCGGACGGAGGGGACCGGACCCTATAACGGCGCACTGGGGGGGCGATCGGTGGGGTGGGGGGAGGTCACATTAGTGTTTCCAGCCATGGCCGATGATATTGCAGCATCGGCCATGGCTGGATTGTAATATTTCACCTGTTTTTTAGGTGAAATATTACAAATCGCTCTGATTGGCAGTTTCACTTTCAACAGCCAATCAGAGCGATCGTAGCCACGGGGGGGTGAAGCCACCCCCCCTGGGCTGAAGCACCACTCCCCCTCTCCCTGCAGATCGGGTAAAATAGGAGTTAACCCCTTCACCCGATCTGCAGGGACGCGATCATTCCATGACGCCACATAGGCGTCATGGGTCGGATTGGCACGGGTTTTCATGACGCCTACGTGGCGTCATGGGTCGGGAAGGGGTTAAGACATGAACTTATATACATGTTCGAGTAGGCGTATACATTCTATCCACCAATCAGCTGTTTATTACATATGAAATCATCCTATAATTTATCAGGTCTAATTCCTAATAAGGACATCTCTGAGAGGGTGACTATGACATAAGGGGTAACTCAGGTTTATCCATGTCAGGGGCTAAGGGTCTAAGTCTTATCTTTATTAGACCTAGCTCTCGTCAACAACTTTAATCAGAAGTCAGCAGGTATGACTTAGCAAAGCCTCAGACATGTCAAGACATATTCTGTCAGCCTAAGAATCCCATATGTGAATTATAGGCCACATTAAGGTGGTCCCTGATTTCCCTATCAGTCCCCCGTTTTGAGATTAGATATGATTCTACCTCTTACCCATAGGTGCTGTCACTGGCCTAGTGCCAATGTCGGACTTTCTTGTCAATTCTTCGGCCGAATCCCCCATAGGATGGGGAGATCATATCCTATTCTCAATCACAAATTTTCATATCTTCACTAGTGTCAAATTTTATGTGTGTGATTTAACTGATGGCATCTTTATTTGTCCATGGAGTGATTTACCAGGTCTATCAGTGCTTCCCTAGTATACTTTATGAGAGTAGCTGGGTTCAAAGTCATGCATCTTTTTAAAGTGACATTGGGAGGCATTAGGAGTGCACATTGTAGTCTGAGGTGTCTGGCTACAGCAATGTGCTTAGGTTGGACCTGGCTGAGTATGCTGTGTAGATCATGTGGAGTGTAGACAGTGACTTGATAGTCAAGCACAATCTCTGATGCCTTGTCTAGCAGAAGTGAGACTGCCGCTACTGCTCGAACACATGATGGGGCTCCTCTAGCAACAGGATCTAACCGGGCAGAGTAGTATGCAACAGGCCTGTTCTGCTGGCCATGTTTCTGAGCTAGGACCCCTGTAGCATGTCCCTGCATTTCTGTGCAGTACAAAAGAAAAAGTTTTGCATAATCTGGGGTGCCTAGGGCTGGAGCAGAGACAATTGCTAGTTTTAGTGAGTAGAAACTGTCTAAGGCTTCCTGACTGAGGAGAAAAGGCTGTGTGGGCAGACAATCATAGAGTGGCTGCATGAGAATGGATGCAGAGCGAATCCAAGGCCTACAATATGATGCCAAACCCAGAAAGGTGCGGAGATGTTGAACACCTGTGGGAGGCGTTAGCAGTTGGATTGCCTTTTTCCTGTCTTCAGTCAGGTGGCGTGCTCCCTGTGATATGCAATGTCCCAGAAATACAACCTTTAACTGACAAAACTGTAATTTTTCTCTCAAAGCTTTACACCCTTTGGAAGCAACGTGCAGAAGCAGTGAGATTGTAGCTTCACAGCATACATCTCTGTTTGGGGCACAAAGGAGAAGGTCATCCACATACTGAAGTAGAACTACCTCGGCATGTGGAATGATCCAATCCTGCAAAACAAGTTGCAAAGCAGCCGTATACAAGGTTGGAGAGTTGTGAGCCCCCTGCGGTAGCACCATCCAAGTATACTGCTGGCCCCTGAAAGTGAAAGCAAAAAGATATTGACAGTCCTGGTGTAAAGGCACAGAAAAGTAAGCATTTGCAAGGTCAATGCAGGTGAAACAAGCTGAAGTTGTCGGGATTTGTGACATGATGGTGTGTGGGTTCGGTACCACTGGTGTAAGCAATTCAGTGACTGCATTTATGGCTCTAAGGTCATGGACCATTCTGTAGGTGACCGGCTCCCCTTTCCTACCCTTTTTCTTTACTGGAAATAAGGGAGTGTTTGCTACAGACTTTGTAGGTTTTATGGCCCCAGAAGCAATTAGATCTGTGATATTCTTCCCTATTGCTTCTTCCTGAGCAGAACTTAGAGGGTACTGCCTAACTTGCGGAGGCTGCGCCCCTGGCTTCAAGTTAATCATTACCGGAGGAACAGGCATATGTCCGATATCAGTCTTGGACTTCGCCCACAGCACGTCTGGGACCTGTGCCAGTGACTCGCTCGTTTCAGGAGGGGAGAGGGAGTCTGTCACATGCAGGCACGCTAGCACTGTACACAGTGCGGATTCCGGGATCCCAGCTGTCAACTTAACAGTACCGTCAGGTTCGTACATGATGTGTGCTTGTATTGCCTGTAATACGTCAGAGCCTAGCAGATTGACAGGTGACTTGTCACTGATCAATAGTCTGGCGAGGCAAGTGTGGTCAACTAAACGGAGGGGCAGTGGTTTAGTCAGTTTGCATTCTTGGATCAATCCCTCAAAGCCTTGAGTGTAGAGGGTGTCATCTGATATGTCTGATGATGTGACATGTTCCTGGCGGATTACTGTTTTGGCTGCCCCCGTATCTACCAGGAATGGGATTTTTCTACCATCTGGGAGATGTACTGGGACTACCCCTTGTGGGCTTGTCTGTGTGCGTGCCCTGAGGGGGTAGATGGCTACGGGGTTGCCTGTTTCCTATTGTGGGTTCTGATCTGGGGCATCTGTCTTGGGCTGAGTCTCTTTCCTAGGTGCCCTACACTGACGGCGAATGTGCCCCCTCTTCCCACAGTTGTAGCACTTAATTTGTCGTTGGTCTGTTCTGGCAAAAGTTGTCCCGTCCCCTTGAACGTTATCGGAAGCATAATGTATCTGTACTGGCTTTGCCTTCTGATCCAATTCCACCCCTTTTGCCACCCGCACCAACTCCTCTATCTGGCATATTCTCCAGTCGGGCTTAGCTGCCTGGACCTTCTGCCTGAGCTGTGGCTTAAGCCCTGCCATGAATGCCCCATGGAAAAGTCTCCTACCTGCCTCCCCCATATTTTCATAGCCCAAATCTGCGTGTCTCAGTTTCAAGTTCCCCCAGAAGTGTTCCACTGTGTCATTTGGACCTTGTACTATGTCTAGCAAAGAGATTGTGGATTCCCCCACCCGTACCTGGCACCATGCATGTAGTCCCTGTAGAAAGTGTAATCCTGAGTCTACAGTCCTGACATACTGTGATCCCAAGCGTCTTTCTGAAGTGTATCCTCTCCCTGCCCTATTTATTGCATCCAGAACTGACTGCATTCTAGCGTCCCCAATTTTCCCTCTTAGGATGGACTCTAAATCTACCCAAGTACATGTGTAGGTATTGTTCAGTCCTACCATCCATCTGTAGAAGGCCATGGGTAAGTCATATGGGTCTGGTGCTTCCTTGACCAATGTCATGTGGTCTTTCGGGCCCCATGGTTTGTAATGGGAGGCAGTTGTCATCATGGGTGCAGTTGTGCGTATGGGGGTGGATGTTGCTGCAGCAGTACCAGCTGATTTCCCTATCAATTCCATGTCTTTAGTTAGATGGTGGAATTTTTGCATTATCTGCTGTGGATATTTTTAGGGTTTTAATACTGACCGCTTAGTAGTCTGTCCTATCCTTTCCTATTTAGCTAGCGTGGCCTCTTTTGCTAAATCCTGATTTCTGCCTGCGTGTGTCTTTCCTCTAATACAGTCAATATTTGTGGGGGGCTGCCTATCCTTTGGGGTTCTGCTCTGAGGCAAGATAGAATTCCCATTTCCATCTATAGGGGTATTTAGTCCTCCGGCTGTGTCGAGGTGTCTAGGATGTGTTAGGTACACCCCACGGCTACTTCTAGTTGCGGTGACAGTTTAGGGTTTGCGGTCAGTACAGGTTCCACCTACTCCTGAGAAAGTCTCATGCGGCTCCAAGGTCACCGGATCATAACAATCGCCACCCTCATCATGGGAGACTTTAGCATCCCCATTGGTTTTCCCTTCTCCCCATCTGCCACTCACTTTTTATCTCTAACCTCCTCCTTCGTCCTTTTACAGCTTACCAACTCTCCTACACATGAAGACGAAAATACGCTGGACCTGATCTTCATCTGGCTCTGCTCAGTGTATGATTTTACCAACTCCCCTTCCCCGCTCTCTGACCACAATCTTCTTTCATTCTCTGTCAAGAACTGTCACCCCATGCAGGACTCCCCCACTTTTCACATTTTTAGAAATATACATGCCATTAACATGCAGAAACTTATAAAGACTTTGCAGTCATCATTGGCCCCAATCTCCTCCCTCTCATGTCCTGACTCTGCACTGAAACATTATAATAAAACACTGCAATGTGCCCTGGATGAAGCTGCACCTCCTTCACATAGAAAACCTCAGCATAGATGGTGACAACCCTGGCACATGATGCAAACATGTTTCCTACAGCAGTGCTCCAGGTGTGCCAAACGTCTGTTGAGAAAATCAAATCTGGCAGAAGATTTCACCTATTATTCTTAAAACATACACCTCTTCAAACAAACATACTCTTCACCTCACTATCTAACAATACTAAATGTTTCTTTGACACTTTTCATTCCTTCCTTAATCCAAGAGTGCAGGCCCGAACCATGGATCTCAGTGCTGACGATCTGGCCAATTATTTCAAAGAAAAAATGTACCATATCAAACAGGATAGTTTCTCCTAATCCCTAATCCTAATACCATGCACTGTCTTCCCTCCCCCACTGCATCTAGCTCACTCTATGTCTTTGAAGCAGTCATGGAAGAAGAAATGATGAGGCTCCTTGCATCTTATCGCCCTACTACTTGCACCAGTGATTCTATTCCCTCAAATCTCCTCCAGTCCATTTCCCCAGGTTTAACCACTCACCTAACAAAAATTTTCAACCTCTCTGTCATTTTTGGTATCTTTCCTTATTTATTTAAAAGCGCCAGCATACATCCATTACTTAAAAAAACATCCCTCAACCAAAACTGTGCTGCTAACTGTAGACCTGTCTCTAATCTTCCCTTCATTTCTAAACTCCTGGAATGCTTGGTCTATTCCAGTCTAATCCGCTATCTCTCAGATCACTCTCTTCTCAACTCTCTACAATCCCATTTCCGCTCTTTACACTCTACTAAAACTGCCCTCAGTAAAGTCTCAAATGATCTACTAACAGCGAAATGTAATGGTCGACTACTCCATGCTGAGTCTCCTGGATCTCTCTGCAGCATTCAGCACTTTAGATGATCAGCCCCTCCTCACTATGCTCCACTCTATTGGTCTCAAGGACACCGTTCTCTCCTGGTTCTCCTCCTTCCTCTCTGACTGCTCCTTCACTGTATCTTTTACTGGCTCCTCCTCCTCTCCTTTTCTCCTTACTGTTGGGCAGTGTTCCCCAAGTCCGGTCCTCAAGAGCCACCAACAGGTCATGTTTTCAGGATTTCCTTAGTATTGCACAGGTGATAATTGCATCACCTGGACAAGCAAGCATTCAATGCAAAGCAATCTTCAAAATATGACCTGTTGGTGGCTCTTGAGGACCGAAGTTGGGGAACACTGCTGTAGGGGTTCCTCAAGTATCAGTCCTACACATCCTCCTCTGATCCTTGTATACTGCCCCAATTGTGCAAACAATCAGTAGATTATACACCTCTAATAGTGACAACACGCCTGCATTATTACAAAACACCAGTGATTGCCTTGCCACTGTCTCTAACATCATGTCCTCCCTCTATCTGAAACTGAACCTGTCAAAAACTGAACTTCTTGTATTTCCTCCCTAGAATAACCTACCTATGCCCGACATTGACATTTCCGTGTTTGGCTCTGTTTTGCCCATATGAAATTTTCTTCAAAACTAGGACCCTCATATCATCTGTTCTCACACCATGTATGCATTTAATAGTCCTCTGTGTCTGTACTTTTAAACATACTGTTTGGTTACTGGTTCATGCAGCATTACGTGATCATCACCCTATTTATTACATTGATGGCTGGACCGTACAATGAAAGCAATTGTTACCATCCACCTTTCATGTCTTCCCTATTCCTCATAGATTGTAAGCTTGCAAGCAGGGCCCTCACTCCTCCTGGTATCTGTTGATTTATGTGATTATTGCTATTCTGTATTGTCTTTTATTGTCTGTACAAGTCCCCTCTAAAATGTAAAGTGCTACTGGAATATGTTGCCACTATATAAATAAAATTATTATTACTAGGGCATAAAACTTTTAAAACAACGGAGATACTGTAAGTTATGAAATCGATATTGTCAAAACTATTCTTTAAGTTATGTTCACACTTTGCATTTTTGCTGTGTTTTTTGCAAATTGAAAGCTGCTTTTCACAGTACCTGCAAAAGTTATTAGATTTTAGAAATCTGAATTTTGTCTGATCCGTTTATCTCTACTATCTCATTGACGACTTTTAAAGTTGTATTTTTAAAGAGAGCATTGCAGAAAAATTTAACAAAAGATATATAGCAATTATAAATTGTGCATTTTACCTTCAAACTAATATATATTTAATATGTTGATTTGGAGTGCAAAATTAAAAGAGCTCCTATTTACCGAGAGGGCATTTGCAGAAAAAGTAACTAATTCAATTGTCAAGCAACTTAGAATATAGACAAGATTTAAAATAAAAAAAGCTGAAATAGTATGATAGAAAAAATAGTGAATAGTTCAGCCTAACATAATGTTTTACCTTACATACTTGTGTGCTGCTGTTATAAACCATATACAATTACTATATCCTACAAGTCAATGTTTTCTTGCCACTTTTTCTTTGCTGATTCCCAACTTCCTTCTTTCCTTCCTGCTTAGGAAATATTAGATTTCAAAAGGAACTGCTGGATAGTCTAAGTTGTTTGGAGCAGCCTCAATCATAAGCAGTGGAAATGCCTGCTGGGTTGCTACAGTCCTTGTAGTACTAGTTCAAAGTTGAATCCCTGGGTATTCTACATCAGTTTGTGTTTACTTTTCAACATCTGATAAGCTCCACAGTGTGGTTGACTGATATGTTATTTTAAGAGCAGGACACAAGGATACTCTGTGTTTTGACACAGTCAAAGGTATATATTGTATTCATCATTATAGTTTTATGGTATCATCATAACTTTTAAATGATGTTTTGAAAGGCATGCCCTGCAACAGTTTCATCCAAATGTAATAATATTTTAGCCGTACTTACTTTATTTTAAATATTTAAAGTTATTCCCACTACAGAACACATGTAATTACAGGCAAATAAAAGCTGTTCATGTACAATCATGTAAAGGAGTTTGTTGGAATAGCCTATCTTGAAGATATAGCAAATAAAGTTCACCTATCACTGCCCTATCAGAATCCTTTTTTCTTAAAGGAACCTGTCAGCTTACACATGCTGCCCTAACCGTGGGCAGCATGTATCAGTCACTGGCTGTACGATCGCAACCATGTATGTTTGTCTCTGTATAACCGCTTTGTTTCAGAGAAAAAATACTTTTAACCCCTTCACCCCAAAGCCTGTTTTCACCTAAGTGACACGGCCAATTTTTACAATTCTGACCACTGTCACTTTATGAGGTCATAACTCTGAAACGCTTCAACGTATCCTGGTGATTCTGAGAATGTTTTCTCGTGACATATTGTACTTTATGATAGTGGTAAAACATCTTCGATATGACTTGCATTTATTTGTGAAAAAAACAGAACTTTGTCGAAAATTATGAAAATTTAGCAATTTTCAAATTTTTCGTTTTTATGCCCTTAAATTAGAGAGTTATATCACATAATATAGTTAATAAACAACATTTCCCACATGTCTCCTTTACATCAGCACAATTTTGGAAACATAATTTTTTTTTGTTAGGGAGTTATAAGGGTTAAAAGTTGACCAGCGATTTCTAATTTTTGCAACAAAATTTGCAAAACCATTTTTTTTACGGACCACCTCACACTTGAAGTGACTTTGAGGGGTCTATATGACAGAAAATGCCCAAAAGTGACACCATTCTAAAAACTGCACCCCTCAAGGTACTCAAAACCACATTCAAAAAGTTTATTAACCCTTCAGGTGCTTCACAGGAATTTTTGGAATGTTTAAAAAAAATTGAACATTTAACTTTTTTTTCACAAAATTTTTACTTCAGATCCAATTTGTTTTATTTTACCAAGGGTAACAGGAGAAATTGGACCAAAAAAGTCGTTGTACAATTTGTCCTGAGTATGCCGATACCCCACATGTTGGGGTAAACCATTGATTGGGCACATGGCAGAGCTCGGAAGGGAAGGAGCGCCATTTGACTTTTCAATGCAAAATTGGCGAAAATTGAGATCGGAACCCATGTCGTGTTTGGAGAGCCCCTGACGTGCCTAAACAGTGGAAACCCCCACAAGTGACACCATTTTGGAAAGTAGACCCTCTAAGGAACTAATCTAGATGTGTGGTGAGCACTTTGAACCTCCAAGTGCTTCACAGAAGTTTATAATGTAGAGCCGTAAAAAAAAATGAATATTAATTTTCACAAAAAATGATCTTTTTGCCCCAAATATTTTATTTTCCCAAGGGTAGCAGGATAAATTGGACCCCAAAAGTTGTTGTGCAATTTGTCCTGAGTACGCTGATACTTCATATATGGGGATAAACCACTGTTTGAGCACATGGCAGAGCTCGGAAGGGAAGGAGCGCCATTTGACTTTTCAATGCAAAATTGGCTGTAATTGAGATCGGAACCCATGTCGTGTTTGGAGAGCCCCTGACGTTCCTAAACAGTGGAAACCCCCACAAGTGACACCCTTTTGGAAAGTAGACCCTCTAAGGAACTAATCTAGATGTGTGGTGAGCACTTTGAACCTCCAAGTGCTTCACAGAAGTTTATAATGTAGAGCCGTAAAAAAAAATGAATATTAATTTTCACAAAAAATTATCTTTTTGCCCCAAATATTTTATTTTCCCAAGGGTAGCAGGATAAATTGGACCCCAAAAGTTGTTGAGCAATTTGTCCTGAGTACGCTGATACTTCATATATGGGGATAAACCACTGTTTGGGCGCATGGCAGAGCTCGGAAGGGAAGGAGCGCCATTTGACTTTTCAATGCAAAATTGGCTGGAATTGAGATCGGAACCCATGTCGTGTTTGGAGAGCCCCTGACGTGCCCAAACAGTGGAAACCCCCACAATTGACACCATTTTGGAAAGAAGACGCCCTAAGGAACTTATCTAGATGTGTGGTGAGCACTTTTAACCCCCAATTGTTTCACTAAAGTTTAGAATGTAGCGCTGTGAAAATTAAAAAATCATTTTTTCTTTCCACAAAATTATGTTTTAGCCCGCAATTTTTTTTTTCCCAAGGGTAACAGGAGAAATTGGACCACAAAAGTTATTGTCCAATTTGTCCTGAGTACGCTGATACCCCATACATTGGGGGGAACCACTGTTTGGGCGCACGGCAGAGCTCGGAAGGGAAGGAGCGCCGTTTGAAATGCAGACTTAGATGGATTGGTCTGCAGGTGTCATGTTGCATTTGCAGAGCCCCTGATGTACCTAAACAGTAGAAACCCCCCACAAGTGACCCCATATTGGAAACTAGACCCCAAACGGAACTTATCTAGATGTGTTGTGAGAACTTTGAACCAACAAGTGTTTCACTACAGTTTATCACGCAGAGCCGTGAAAATAAAAAATATATTTTTTTCCACGAAAATTATATTTTAGCCCCCACGTTTTTATTTTCCCAAGGGTAACAGGAGAAATTGGACAACAAAATTTGTTGTCCAATTTGTCCTGAGTACGCTGATACCCCATATATGGGGGGGAACCACTGTTTGTGCGCACGGCAGAGGTCGGAAGGGAAGGAGCGCCGTTTGAAATGCAGACTTAGATGGATTGGTCTGCAGGTGTCATGTTGCATTTGCAGAGCCCCTGATGTACCTAAACAGTAGAAACCCCCCACAAGTGACCCCATATTGGAAACTAGACCCCCCACGGAACTTATCTAGATGTGTTGTGAGAACTTTGAACCCCCAAGTGTTTCACTACAGTTTATAACGCAGAGCCGCGAAAATAAAAAATATATTTTTTTCCACGAAAATTATATTTTAGCCCCCACGTTTTTATTTTCCCAAGGGTAAGGCTGGTTTCACACTTGCGTTTTTATCTGCATGCGTTTTTTAAAAAAAACGCATGTGTGAAAAAACGCATGTAAACGCGGTAAAACGCATGCGTTTTTTAGATGCATGCATTTTTATAGAAAAACACAGGAAAACAAGAAAAAAACAAAAAACCCTAACCCTACCCCTAACCCTACCCCTACCCCTAACCCTACCCCTACCCCTAACCCTAACCCTAACCTGAAATACGTGGCACTGAAATACCTTTATATACGTATATACGTATATACGTATATAAGTGCCACGATATTTCAGTGGCCACGTATTTAAGTGCCACGTATATAAGTGCCATGTATATAAGTGCCACGTATATAAGTGCCATGTATATAAGTGCCACGTATATAAGTGCCACGTATTTCACGTAAATGTCACGATATTTCAGTGGCCACGTATTTAAGTGCCACGTATTTAAGTGCCACATATTTCACGTAAATGCCACGATATTTCAGTGCCACGTATTTCACTGAAATATCGTGGCACTTAAAGACGTGGCACTGAAAGACGTGGCACTGAAAGAACGTGGCACTGAAATACGTGGCACTGAAATATCGTGGCACTGAAATATCGTGGCACTGAAATACGTGGCACTGAAATACGTGGCACTGAAATACGTGGCACTATGACTGTCAGAAAATGTTCATTAAACGGTTACAGCACGTTACATGTAACTTTTTTTGTGCCGACGGTCCACCATTTCCGACCGCGCATGCGTGGCTGGAACTCCGCCCCCACCTCCCCGCACCTCACAATGGGGCAGCGGATGCGTGGAAAAACAGCATCCGCTGCCCCCGTTGTGCGGCGCTTGCACAGTATGCATCGGTATGTCGGGCCGACGCAGCGCGACGGCCCCGTACCGACGCTAGTGTGAAAGTAGCCTAACGGGAAAATGGAAATAAATATACTTTTTTACATTTTATTATTTTTCCCTAACTAAGTGGGTGATGAAGGGGGATTTTATTTACTTTTATAGCGTTTTTTGGGCGGATTTTTATGATTGGCAGCTGTCACACACTAAAAGACGCTTTTTATTGCAAAAAATAGTTTTTGCGTTACCACATTTTGAGAGCTATAATTTTTCCATATTTTGGTCCACAGAGTCATGTGAGATCTTGTTTTTTGCGGGACGAGTTGACATTTTTATTGGTACCATTTTCGGGTACATGACATTTTTTGATCGCTTTTTATTCCGATTTTTGGGAGGCGGAATGAACAAATACCAGCAATTCCTGAAATTCTTTTGTGGGGGGCGTTTATACCGTTCCGCGTTTGGTAAAAAGGATAAAGCAGTTTTATTCGTCGGGTCAGTACGATTACAGCGATACCTCACTTATGTAATTTTTTTATGTTTTGGCGCTTTTACACAATAAAAACTATTTTATATAAAAAAATAATTGTTTTTGCATTACTTTATTCTGAGAGCTATAACTTTTTTATTTTTCTGCTGATGATGCTGTGTAGTGGCTTTTTTTTTGCGGGACTAGATGACGTTTTCAGCGGTACCATGGTTATTTATATCCGTCTTTTTGATCGCGTGTTATTCCACTTTTTGTTTGGCGGTATGAGAATAAAGCGTTGTTTTTTGCCTCGTTTTTTTTTTTTTTTTTACGGTGTTCACTGAAGGGGTTAACTAGTGATATAGTTTTATAGGAGGGGGTCAATACGGACGCGGCGATACTAAATATGTGTACTTTTATTGTGTGATTTTTTTTTTTATTTAGATAAAGAAATGTATTTATGGGAATATTTTTTTATTTTTTTCTTTATTTAGGAATTTTTTTTACTTTTTTACTTTGTCCCAGGGGGGGACATCACAGATCGGTGATCTGACAGTGTGCACAGCACTCTGTCAGATCACCGATGTGACAGGCACATTGCAGAGGCTTGACGGCGCCTGCTATGAGGAATTCTCAGCAGACGCCGGCAAGCAGGGTCATCTCATGACTAGTGTTGAGCGATACTTTCCGATATCGGAAAGTATCGGTATCGGAAAGTATCGGCCGATACCGTCAAAATATCGGATCCAATCCGATACCGATACCCGATCCCAATGCAAGTCAATGGGACGAAAATATCGGAATTAAAATAAACCCTTTATACACTTGTAGGTTCATTCTACATGAAGGAAAACAACTAAGAATAATGAAGGATGTATTGGGGGACGTGGCGGAGACATTAAAGGCACAGAGGTTTAGCCCAATGTAATAGAATAGCAGGATTTTTTTTTTTTTGGATGACGTTCGGCGTTAGAAAGAATTTGACTATGTTAATTTTTTTTTTTTTTTTATGCCACATATTGATGTTTCACTACTTCAACGCCCTTCACCTTCTTTTTTTCTTCTCCCACGCTTTCTTCTTCATTATCCTCATCATCAGCTTCTTTGACATCAACTTCTTCACCTTATTCATCTTCTTCTTCATCTTCTACCTATTATTTTTTGGGTTACATTGTTCATATTCTTTTTATTTTACTATTATCTTCATCATATTCTACTTCTTCATCATATTCTTATTTGTGACAGGCATTCCTGTAGTTGTTATCTATAAAAGTTTGAAGATTACACCTTCCGTTCTGCCTGTCACAAAACAGTTACATTTGTCCGCGTTCAGTTTGGCCTGCAGCATCAGGCTTTATCCAGGGGCACCACGAGGAGGAACGGACTCACCCCCATACACTGCTTAGTCTTCTTCTGCTTATAATTTAGATAATATTTTTTGCTCTGATATTTAGTGTTATGCTTAATGTTCTTCTGCTCTTTGTTCTGCAGCCTCTTGTTCTTCTGCTTCTCGGTCTTCCAGGTCGTCGTCGTCTCCAGGGTCATCGTCTCCAGGGTCGTCGTCTCCCGGGTCGTCGTCATCGGGGTGGTCTTCAGGGTCGTCGTCTCCGGGGTCGTCGTCATCACGGTGGTCTTCAGGGTCATCGTCTCCAGGGTCGTCGTCATCACGGTGGTTGTCGTCTCTGGTGTCGTCGTCATCTTAGGGGTGTTCTTCCGGGTCATCGTGTTTAGTCTCTTGAACTTGGAAATGTAGCAGAAGGTACAAGAAGGCTGAGAAAATGCCGAGAACCAGCTGATGGAACTGGAACTCGGATGGCTACCCAAAGGTCCAAGAGCCAATGGAACTACCGAGGACCAGCTGACGTTACTGGAACCCGGTTACTAAGCAGGAGGTACCCGTGCCTGAAAGCACTACCAAGGACCACCTGACGTTGGTGGAACTCGGATACCCAGAGGGAGGCACCTAAGCCAAAGGCTCTGCCCGGAACCAGCTGACGGTACTGGAACCAGGATGGGGAGCAGAAGGTACAAGAGCAAAAGACAGTGCCGAGAACCAGCTGACGGTGCTGGAACCCGGATGGGTAGCCGAAGGTCCAAGAGCCAATGGAACTACCGAGGACCAGCTGACGTTACTGGAACCCGGTTACTAAGCAGGAGGTACCCGTGCCTGAAAGCACTACCAAGGAACACCTGACGTTGGTGGAACTCGGATACCCAGAGGGAGGCACCTAAGCCAAAGGCTCTGCCCGGAACCAGCTGACGGTACTGGAACCAGGATGGGGAGCAGAAGGTACAAGAGCAAGTGTCTGCGTGGCTTTTGCAGGACACGATGCCGGCTGCACAGCAGGGGAACAGCTGGCGGTGCTGAACCCCACTGACACATTGGCGAGGTGTTTTTCTCTGTGCAGCTAGCAGTACCGGGCCCCAACTGGCGGTGTTGGAGCCCGGGGTCAGCAGGAGGAGGAGAGGGAGCAGAGTGTAGGCCGAAGCCTGCACTGGCGGCAGCTTTGGGTCTGTTGTGCCTGCGTGGCTGTTGCAGGACACGTTGCCGGCTGCACAGCAGGGGAACAGCTGGCGGTGCTGAACCCCACTGACACATTGGCGAGGTGTTTTTCTCTGTGCAGCTAGCAGTACCGGGCCCCAACTGGCGGTGTTGGAGCCCGGGCTCTGCAGGGGGAGCAGAGTGTAGGCCGAAGCCTAATCGAACCAATTTCAAAGGTAACCTTTAACCCCCCCTCAGGGGTTACAAAGTAGAAGAGCCACAGCTTATGCAGCAGTAGTGGTGCACAAGTCAAAGGTTGCTCTTTTAATTTGGCCCCTTGCACACGCTGAATGGAACACGTATAACATTTAGCCCTTTATACAGTCAAACTGTGTTGGAGGCGCGAGTTCCCTTTGTAATGAGACGCAGCACAGATGTCAAGAATCCCACCTTGGTGCTGGGTGCAGCCTCCTGAGCGCTGTTATTTGCTGTACAGGAGTCTGCGCTGTCGTGTTATCCCCTGGCCTAGCGCTGTTAGCGCTGCCCATCTTCTGACCTCATTTAATGTTGGCTGGTGCGGTTCGCGATGCCCATGAATCACAGCCCCGCAGTGTATTGACATAGTTAAAACACTGCGGGGCTGGGATTCATGGCCTGGCGCAGTACATATGTTCGCCTCTCGCTTGGGTTCTTACACCTGCTTCAGACTATGTGGCGTCAGCTGATCCCTTATCGCATGCCACGGCCATGAAGCCGCACAGTCTGAAGAAGGCGGAAGGAGATGAGGGACAGGCGAACTGATGCACTGCTCATGCCCATCAAACACACCCTCGCAGTCCCAAGAAATAAGACACCGAGGGGCGTTGTGTGGGTCAGGGCGGCCGCAGAGGCGCAGGCAGCCAAACAATGATGCCAGAAGACGGGCAGCGCTACCAAGGGGGTTGCAGCGTGTCATTACAAAGGAAAGTCACACCACCGGGACGGTTAAATGGTCACACAGAGGACACATTTTAGACGTGTTTTCCGTTCCACATGTGCGAGGAGAATACGTTTATGAGCCACCTTGCACACATGCAGCATTACCGCTGTACAAGGTGGCCTTAAAAACGTACAAACGCCTGGGGGAGGGGGGACAGGTTCCCTTCAATTTCAGTTCTGGTGTCTGCGTGGCTTTTGCAGGACACGATGCCGGCTGCACAGCAGGGGAACAGCTGGCGGTGCTGAACCCCACTGACACATTGGCGAGGTGTTTTTCTCTGTGCAGCTAGCAGTACCGGGCCCCAACTGGCGGTGTTGGAGCCCGGGGTCAGCAGGAGGAGGAGAGGGAGCAGAGTGTAGGCCGAAGCCTGCACTGGCGGCAGCTTTGGGTCTGTTGTGCCTGCGTGGCTGTTGCAGGACACGTTGCCGGCTGCACAGCAGGGGAACAGCTGGCGGTGCTGAACCCCACTGACACATTGGCGAGGTGTTTTTCTCTGTGCAGCTAGCACATCTGGGCCCCAACTGGCGGTGTTAGAGCCCAGGGTCAGCAGGAGGAGCAGGGGGAGCGGAGTGTAGGCCGAAGCCTGCACTGGAGCAAGTTGAAAGGAAACCTTTAACCCCCCCCCAGGCGTTTGTAGCTGGAAGAGCCATCGTGTACAGCACTAATGCTGGAAAAGGTAAACTTAGCTCTTTTAATTATGGTCCTTGCAGATGCTGAACCTAACACTTATGAAATGTGTCCCCTCACAGCGTTCAACCGTCCGGTAGGTGGAACTTTCCTTTGTCATGTGACGCAGCACAGCCGTCATTTTTACCCCCTTGTCGCCGTGCGCCACCTCCTCAGCGTTGTTTGAATCTGTCCCGGAGCCTGCGCTGTTAGGTTACCCCTTGACCATGCACACATTTTGCGCTGCCCGTCTTCTGACATCATTTGCTGTCAGGCTGGCTGCGCCTGTGCGGGTGCGCTGTCCGAGATTCAGCCTCGCGGTGTCGTCTAATGTAATCCCACCGCGGGCCTGGGATCCGTGTCCATGCGCAGTGCATATCCTCGCCTCTCACTCCCCTCCCTATGGCTTCTTAAGACTGTGCGGTGTCACGGCCGTGGCATGCTATTAGGGATCAGCTGACACCGAACAGTCTTTAGAAGCCGTAGGGAGGGGAGTGAGAGGCGAGGATATGCACTGCGCATGGACACGGATCCCAGGCCCGCGGTGGGATTACATTAGACGACACCGCGAGGCTGAATCTCGGACAGCGCACCCGCACAGGCGCAGCCAGCCTGACAGCAAATGATGTCAGAAGACGGGCAGCGCAAAATGTGTGCATGGCCAAGGGGTAACCTAACAGCGCAGGCTCCGGGACAGATTCAAACAACGCTGAGGAGGCGGCGCACGGCGACAAGGGGGTAAAAATGACGGCTGTGCTGCGTCACATGACAAAGGAAAGTTCCACCTACCGGACGGTTGAACGCTGTGAGGGGACACATTTCATAAGTGTTAGGTTCAGCATCTGCAAGGAGCACCACGAAAAGAGGCACTTTTTCCCTTTGCATCATTACTGCTGCACAAGGTGGCTCCTTCAGTAACAAACGCCTGGGGGGGGGGGACAGATTCCCTTAAATTTAACTTGTTGTGCCTGCGTGGCGGTCGCAGTACACGTTGCCGTATACACAGCAGGGGAACAGCTGGCGGTGCTGAACCCCACTAACACATTGGCGAGGTGTTTGGCTCTGTGCGTACAGCACTTCTGGACGGCAACTGGCGGTGTTGGAGCCCAGGGACAGGTGGAGGAGGTTGGAGGAGGTAGGAGGGATTGCCACACACACAGCAGGGGAACAGCTGACGTTACTGAACCCCAATAACAGAGGAGGGACTGTTGACTGTGCGTACAGCACTTCTGGACGGCAACTGGCGGTGTTGGAGCCCAGGGACAGGTGGAGGAGGAGGAGGTTGGAGGAGGTAGGAGGGATTGCCACACACACAGCAGGGGAACAGCTGACAATACTGAACCCCAATAACAGAGGAGGGACTGTTGACTGTGCGTACAGCACTTCTGGACGGCAACTGGCGGTGTTGGAGCCCAGGGGCAGGTGGAGGAGGAGGAGGTTGGAGGAGGTAGGAGGGATTGCCACACACACAGCAGGGGAACAGCTGACGTTACTGAACCCCAATAACAGAGGAGGGACTGTTGACTGTGCGTACAGCACTTCTGGACGGCAACTGGCGGTGTTGGAGCCCAGGGGCAGGTGGAGGAGGAGGAGGTTGGAGGAGGTAGGAGGGATTGCCACACACACAGCAGGGGAACAGCTGACGTTACTGAACCCCAATAACAGAGGAGGGACTGTTGACTGTGCGTACAGCACTTCTGGATGGCAACTGGCGGTGTTGGAGCCCAGGGGCAGGTGGAGGAGGAGGAGGTTGGAGGAGGTAGGAGGGATTGCCACACACACAGCAGGGGAACAGCTGACGTTACTGAACCCCAATAACAGAGGAGGGACTGTTGACTGTGCGTACAGCACTTCTGGACGGCAACTGGCGGTGTTGGAGCCCAGGGACAGGTGGAGGAGGAGGAGGTTGGAGGAGGTAGGAGGGATTGCCACACACACAACAGGGGAACAGCTGACGTTACTGAACCCCAATAACAGAGGAGGGACTGTTGACTGTGCGTACAGCACTTCTGGACGGCAACTGGCGGTGTTGGAGCCCAGGGACAGGTGGAGGAGGAGGAGGTTGGAGGAGGTAGGAGGGATTGCCACACACACAGCAGGGGAACAGCTGACGTTACTGAACCCCAATAACAGAGGAGGGACTGTTGACTGTGCGTACAGCACTTCTGGACGGCAACTGGCGGTGTTGGAGCCCAGGGGCAGGTGGAGGAGGAGGAGGTTGGAGGAGGTAGGAGGGATTGCCACACACACAGCAGGGGAACAGCTGACGTTACTGAACCCCAATAACAGAGGAGGGACTGTTGACTGTGCGTACAGCACTTCTGGACGGCAACTGGCGGTGTTGGAGCCCAGGGGCAGGTGGAGGAGGAGGAGGTTGGAGGAGGTAGGAGGGATTGCCACACACACAGCAGGGGAACAGCTGACGTTACTGAACCCCAATAACAGAGGAGGGACTGTTGAATGTGCGTACAGCACTTCTGGACGGCAACTGGCGGTGTTGGAGCCCAGGGGCAGGTGGAGGAGGAGGAGGTTGGAGGAGGTAGGAGGGATTGCCACACACACAGCAGGGGAACAGCTGACGTTACTGAACCCCAATAACAGAGGAGGGACTGTTGACTGTGCGTACAGCACTTCTGGACGGCAACTGGCGGTGTTGGAGCCCAGGGGCAGGTGGAGGAGGAGGAGGTTGGAGGAGGTAGGAGGGATTGCCACACACACAGCAGGGGAACAGCTGACGTTACTGAACCCCAATAACAGAGGAGGGACTGTTGACTGTGCGTACAGCACTTCTGGACGGCAACTGGCGGTGTTGGAGCCCAGGGGCAGGTGGAGGAGGAGGAGGTTGGAGGAGGTAGGAGGGATTGCCACACACACAGCAGGGGAACAGCTGACGTTACTGAACCCCAATAACAGAGGAGGGACTGTTGACTGTGCGTACAGCACTTCTGGACGGCAACTGGCGGTGTTGGAGCCCAGGGGCAGGTGGAGGAGGAGGAGGTTGGAGGAGGTAGGAGGGATTGCCACACACACAGCAGGGGAACAGCTGACGTTACTGAACCCCAATAACAGAGGAGGGACTGTTGACTGTGCGTACAGCACTTCTGGACGGCAACTGGCGGTGTTGGAGCCCAGGGGCAGGTGGAGGAGGAGGAGGTTGGAGGAGGTAGGAGGGATTGCCACACACACAGCAGGGGAACAGCTGACGTTACTGAACCCCAATAACAGAGGAGGGACTGTTGACTGTGCGTACAGCACTTCTGGACGGCAACTGGCGGTGTTGGAGCCCAGGGACAGGTGGAAAAGCAGAGGAACACAATGTAGGCCGAAGCCTGAGAAAGTCGAAAGGGAACCTTTAACCCCCCCCCAAGGCGTTTGTAGCTGAAAGAGCCAGCTTGTGCAGCACAAAAGATGCAAAAGGAAAAGGTGGCTCTTTTCATCATGCTCCTTGCAAACACAGAACTAAACACTTATAAAATGTGTCCCCTGCAACTGTAAAACCGTCCCGGAGGTGGGACTTTCCTTCGTAATGTGACGCAGCACAGCCGTCATTCCTACCCCCCCGGCGCCGCGCACCGGCTCCTCAGCGTTGTTTTATTCCGTCCCGGAGCCTGCGCTGTTATGTTATCCCGTGGCCAGGCACACTTAGCGCTGCCCGTCTTCTGGCATCATTTGGTGTCAGGATGGCTGCGCCTGTGCGGCCGCGCTGGCAGAGAGCCCGCCTCGCAGTGTCTTCTGATTTAATCCCACTGGGGGCCTGGGATCCATGGACATGCGCAGTGCATATCCTCGCCTCTCACTCCCCTCCCTACGGCTTCTTAAGACTGTGCGGTGTCACGGCCGTGGCATGCTATTAGGGACCAGCTGACACCGAACAGTCTGAAGAAGCCATAGGGAAATGAGTGAGAGGTGGAGGTTCAGATATGCACTGCGCATGTCCATGGATCCCAGGCCCCCAGTGGGATTAAATCAGAAGACACTGCGAGGCGGGCTCTCTGCCAGCACGGCCGCACAGGCGCAGCCATCCTGACACCAAATGATGCCAGAAGACGGGCAGCGCTAAGTGTGCCTGGCCACGGGATAACATAACAGCGCAGGCTCCGGGACGGAATAAAACAACGCTGAGGAGCCGGTGCGCGGCGCCGGGGGGGTAGGAATGACGGCTGTGCTGCGTCACATTACGAAGGAAAGTCCCACCTCCGGGACGGTTTTACGGTATCAGTGGACACATTTTATAAGTGTTAAGTTCTGCGTGTGCAAGGAGCTAAACAAAAATAGCTACCTTTTCCTTGTGCAGCATTACTGCTGCACAAGGTGGCTCTTTCAGTAACAAACGCCTTGGGGGGGGGGACAGATTCCCTTACATTTCAGTTGTTGTGTCAGCGTGGCGGTCGCATGACACATTGCCGGCTACACAGCTGGGGATCAGCTGACGTTACTGAAACCCAATAACACTGGGTCGTATGTTTTGACTGTGCAGACGGCACTTCTGAGCCTCAACTGGCGGTGTTGGAGCACAGGAATTTAAGTTCAGGTGGTAGAAAGATGAACACAACAGGAGACCTGGATAACGTATACAGTGACCTAATTATTTAATCAGGAGGAGGAGTGGCAAATTCCTGCGAGATCCAGGCCTTGTTAATTTTCAGGAAAGTAAGCCGGTCAACGTTATCGGAGGATAGTCGCATGCGACGGTCAGTTAGTACACCACCTGCAGCACTAAAGACACGTTCCGATAATACACTGGCCGCAGGGCAAGACAGCACCTCCAATGCATACTGGCTTAGCTCTGGCCATGTATCCAGCTTTGAGACCCAAAACTTGAAAGGGGAAGAGCCGTCTGGGAGTACAGCAAGAGGGCAAGACATGTAGTCTGTCACCATCTGACGAAACCGTTGCCTCCTGCTGACTGGAGCCGTCTGTGATGGTGTAGACTTTTGTGGGGGGCACAGAAAACTGTGCCACAGTTGGGCCATACTGGTCTTGCCTTGGGCAGAGGCACTGCTTCTGCTCCCTCTTTGTGCAGAGCCTCCTCCACTGCCTGGACGCACTGAGCTGCTTTGGAATGCACTAGCAGCACTTCTCTCAGTTGGAATGGAGAAGATGATGGAATTGACCAGTGTGTCTTGGTACTCCCGCATTTTTCGCTCCCGGTTCAACGGTGTGATGAGGCTTTCTACGTTGTCCCGGTAGCGAGGATCGAGGAGGGTGAACACCCAATAATCAGACATGTTGAGAATGTGGGCGATGCGGCGGTCGTTTCTCAGGCACTGCAGCATGTAATCCACCATGTGCTGCAGACTGCCAACTGCCCAAGAAACGCTGTCCCCTGCTGGAGGCGTGATCTCTGCCTGCTCGACATCACCCCACCCTCGCTGTACACACTGAGTACTGGACAATTCGGTAACTCCCTCCTCTGGACGGACGTCTTCCTCCTCCATTGACTCCTCCTCATCCTCCTCACAAACTGTCCCCTGCCTACGCGTTTGTGAGGAACCACGTGGCGCTGACTGTCCAGAAGATGATGGAAATGGTGAATCCTCATCCTCCACCTCTTCCACAACATCATCCCTTAGCGCTTGCAGTGATTTTTCAAGCAGGCAGATAAGGGGGACAGTCATGCTGACTAGTGCATCATCTGCACTCGCCATCCGCGTGGAATAATCAAAGGGACGCAAAACCTGGCAGACGTCATTCATAGTGGCCCACTCTGTGGTTGTGAAGTCTGTACGGCGCTGACTGCGACTTTTTTGCGCCTGAAGCAGCTGGTACTCCATTACAGCTTGCTGCTGCTCACACAACCGCTCCAACATATGTAACGTGGAATTCCACCTGGTAGGTAGGTCACATATGATGCGATGTTCCGGCAGGCGGTGTCGGCGCTGCAGAGCCGCAATGCGCGCTTTTGCCGTGCTGGAACGCCGCAAGTGAGCACACTCTAGGCGGACCTTGTGCAGCAGTGCATCAAGATCCGGATAGTCCCTCAAAAAGCTCTGCACGACCAAATTGAGCACATGTGCCAGACATGGGATGTGAGTGAGGTTGCCGAGGCCCAGAGCTGCCACCAGATTTCGGCCATTATCACACACTACCATGCCTGGCTGGAGATTCGCTGGCACAAACCACACATCGCTCTCCTGCTTGATGGCATTCCAGAGCTCCTGCGCTGTGTGGCTACGATTCCCCAAGAAAATTAATTTCAAGACGGCCTGTTGACGTTTGGCCACGGCTGTGCTCATGTCGGTCGTAACAGGTACACGTTCATCACGGGTCCATGTGGAGGTGGACTGTGACGGCTCCTGCAGCGATGATTCTGAGGAACTGGTGTAAGAGGAGGAGTCAATGCGTACAGAATGGATTCCTGCAATCCTTGGAGTGGGCAGGACACGTCCTGCGCCACTCGCACGGTCTGTACCTGGCTCAACGACATTAACCCAATGGGCAGTGAGGGAAAGGTATCGCCCCTGTCCATGTTGACTGGTCCACGCATCGGTGGTGAGGTGGACCTTGCTACTGACGGCGTTCAGAAGCGCGTGTTTTATGTGTCCCTCCACATGCTTGTGCAGGGCAGGGACGGCTTGCCTGCTGAAGTAAAAGCGGCTAGGCACATTGTACTGTGGGACTGCCAATGACGTCAAGTCACGGAAGCTGTCAGTCTCCACCAGCCTGAATGACAGCATTTCCAGTGACAGCAGTTTGGCAATGCCTGCAGTCAGAGCCTGTGCTCGTGGGTGGTTTGACGAGAAAGGCCGCCTTTTCTCCCATGCCTGTACTACCGATGGCTGTAGACTGGGCTGGGAGTGTGTGGATGACTGGGAAAGTGGTGCTGCGGGTGGAATTACAGCGGGTCTCTGGACAACAGGGCCAGAGGTTCTTCCACGGCGATCCTGGGAGGAAGCCGAACCAGCTGTGTGTGAGCTAGAGGAAGAGGCAACACGAGCTGAAGAGGTGGTAGCTGCCGCTGTTGGTTGGCCTACCTCTTCAGTGTGTTTTTCTAACTCCGCCGGGTGCCTGTTGCGCACATGTTTCCACATGTTGGAGGTATTGAGGTTGCTGACATTTCGACCTCTTTTGACTTTTTGATGACACACGTTGCATCTGACATAGCAAATGTCATCTGCAACTGTGTCAAAAAAGGACCAGGCACTGCAAGTCTTGGGAGCGCCCTTTTTGGCTTTTGGAAGAGACATGCTCCTAACGGGTGCCAAAGCGGAGGCTGCAGGATCCGCAGTCTTCCCCCTCCCTCTCCCTCTTTGGGCCGTACGGGGAATCTCTTCCTCAGAGCTGCTCCCACCACCTTCCTGTCCCTCACGCCAAGATGGGTCGAGGACCTCATCATCTACACTACCCTCTGCCCCCAACTGCTCCTCCTGGGTAGTCTCAGCAGCAGAGCACGCACCAGTAAGTGGCACCTGAGTGTCATCATCAGCTGATGCGGCCTGCGATGTGGTGACCGGAGCCACTGGCCCACCCGCCTCTTCAGAGGAAGACAGAAAAAGCTGTTGGGCATCACTGCACCCTGCCTCTTCTTCCATTTCTCCAATGCTGCTTGGCTGGCCCCCTGTTTCCAAGCCAAGAGATTCAGAGAACAGAAGTAGAGACGGCTCCTGTCCTGGGCTCTCTGTCTGCCTGGGCAATTTGGCAGGTGGTGAAGAGACAGATGGCTGCTCTCCAGTGCTCTGTGTCTGAGAGGATGTGGCACTAATGGAAGTTGATGCATTAGCTGCCATCCATCCGACAACAGCTTCAATTTGGTCTTGACGCAGCAGCGGTGTACGGCGCTCTGACACAAAGCTGCGCATGAACGACTGTTGCCTGGTGAAAGTGGGTGCTGATGAGTCACCGGTGCCCGCAGCAGGCACAGAATCCCCACGTCCCCTCCCTGCTCCGCGCCCACGCCCACGCCCACGTGCCTTACTCACTGCCTTCTTCATCTTGGTTGACTGATAAAGATAAGCAGAAAAGTACTAACGGATTTGTGTGCTTATTCCTGAGCAACTCCTCCTAACAGGTATAAGAAACACTAATTTTCTAAAGTGTGGACTAGACTTTAATATGAGCTAATGTGGCCTACAGAAATGTAAAGTGGTGTAACTGGTGTGTTTGGTGAACTTTATTATTTATTTCTTTTTTGGGGGCTGAACTGACAACAGATAGAGCTGCAGTCACACAGAGACCGTGCAGACAGACGTAAACGGCGCTGCAAGGCCCAAAAACCCTCCTCTACTTTATCCTATGTAGTGTTTTTCCACAAATTAGCTGGAGACGGGTGGAAAGACACTAATAGGATTTTTTTAAATTAATTAGCAGCAGACTACACTACTTGAAAAAAAATTAAAATTGATTTGGCGGTATGACGCAGTGAACAACCCTGAGCTGGAGACAACCAGGCTACGGCTGCTCACAGACTACAGGGCGAGCTGCAGTCACACGGAGACCGTGCAGACAGCCGTAAACGGCGCTGCAAGGCCCAAAAACCCTCCTCTACTTTATCCTATGTAGTGTTTTTCCACAAATTAGCTGGAGACGGGTGGAAAGACACTAATAGGATTTTTTTAAATTAATTAGCAGCAGACTACACTACTTGAAAAAAAATTAAAATTGATTTGGCGGTATGACGCAGTGAACAACCCTGAGCTGGAGACAACCAGGCTACGGCTGCTCACAGACTACAGGGCGAGCTGCAGTCACACGGAGACCGTGCAGACAGCCGTAAACGGCGCTGCAAGGCCCAAAAACCCTCCTCTACTTTATCCTATGTAGTGTTTTTCCACAAATTAGCTGGAGACGGGTGGAAAGACACTAATAGGATTTTTTTAAATTAATTAGCAGCAGACTACACTACTTGAAAAAAAATTAAAATTGATTTGGCGGTATGACGCAGTGAACAACCCTGAGCTGGAGACAACCAGGCTACGGCTGCTCACAGACTACAGGGCGAGCTGCAGTCACACGGAGACCGTGCAGACAGCCGTAAACGGCGCTGCAAGGCCCAAAAACCCTCCTCTACTTTATCCTATGTAGTGTTTTTCCACAAATTAGCTGGAGACGGGTGGAAAGACACTAATAGGATTTTTTTAAATTAATTAGCAGCAGACTACACTACTTGAAAAAAAATTAAAATTGATTTGGCGGTATGACGCAGTGAACAACCCTGAGCTGGAGACAACCAGGCTACGGCTGCTCACAGACTACAGGGCGAGCTGCAGTCACACGGAGACCGTGCAGACAGCCGTAAACGGCGCTGCAAGGCCCAAAAACCCTCCTCTACTTTATCCTATGTAGTGTTTTTCCACAAATTAGCTGGAGACGGGTGGAAAGACACTAATAGGATTTTTTTAAATTAATTAGCAGCAGACTACACTACTTGAAAAAAAATTAAAATTGATTTGGCGGTATGACGCAGTGAACAACCCTGAGCTGGAGACAACCAGGCTACGGCTGCTCACAGACTACAGGGCGAGCTGCAGTCACACGGAGACCGTGCAGACAGCCGTAAACGGCGCTGCAAGGCCCAAAAACCCTCCTCTACTTTATCCTATGTAGTGTTTTTCCACAAATTAGCTGGAGACGGGTGGAAAGACACTAATAGGATTTTTTAGAATAAATTAGCAGCAGACTACACTACTTGAAAAAAAAAAAAAAAAAAAAAAAGAACAGTATGAGGCAATGAACCACCCTCCCTGAACTGAATACAACCAGCTATGGATGGCCTATGTGGCTGCACTCAGACTAGAGAGTGGGCTGCACTCACACACACACACACACAGACCTTGCAGATCGCTGTGAAAACAGCGCTACAAGGCAAAAGCAAGGTGAATAGTAGGTGAACACAGCGGTTGCTAAATTAGCCTTTGGAAAGCACAAAGAAGCAAATCGCTATCTCTAAACTGTCCCTCAGTCAGCAAACAGCGTCCTGTCACTAACTGAATTCACAGCAGAGTGATCGCAAAATGGCGCCAGCGACTTTTAAACTGCATCATGACATCATTTCAGCAGCCAATCACAGCCTTGCCAGTAGTTTCATGCCCTCCATGCTAAACAGGATGTGCCCACACTTGGAATCATTCTCATTGGCTGAATTTCGGAATTTTGAATCTGGGAACTTCCGATTCCGGTATCCGATACGCGGCAAGTATCGGAATCCCGGTATCGGAATTCCGATACCGCAAGTATTGGCCGATACCCGATACTTGCGGTATCGGAATGCTCAACACTACTCATGACCCGGAAGGAGTCCCGCGGCCATCTTGGATCCGGGGACTCCTTCCAGGTCACCGGAGCAGCACGATCTTATCGCGTTGCTCCGGTGGGAGAGCGCAGGGAGCCCCCGTCCCTGCGCGATCCCCCTCTAAGCCACTGTCACTATTGACAGTGGCATCAGAGGGGTTAAATGCCCGCGATCGGCGATAGCGCCGATCGTGGGCATTGCTGCGGGGTGTCAGCTGTCATATACAGCTGACACCCGGACCCGATCATCGCGGCGCTCAGCGCGAGACCGCGGTGATCGGGGCGCCGTACTAGTACTGCGGCTGGCACTAATGCAGTGCCAGCAGCGCAGTACTAGTACGGCGCATGTCGCGAAGAGGTTAATAGCTGCCGGTGACCGAGCCACACTATTAACTAGTCATATATGCAGGTCCCATGTGGCATCTCCCCATCCACTAACAGTGACTGACAGGCATCTGGCTATACATTCACAGGCAAAATCTTGTCAGTCGCTGTCAGTGGGCAGGGAGAAGCCTTTAGGGGCTTTCCTGTAAACGTGGCTCGGTCTCTGGCAGTTATTAAAAGTATCATTTTCTCTGAAACTCCTATAGTGTTTCAGAGAAAAAGAAACACGGCTGTGATTGTACAGTCAGTGGCTGATACATGCTCCCCACAGTTTAGACAGCATGTGTTAACTTACTGGTTCCCTTTAAAGGGAACCTGTCACCTGAATTTGGCGGGACCGGTTTTGGGTCATATGGGCGGGGTTTTCGGGTGTTTCATTCACCCTTTCCTTACCCGCTGGCTGCATGCTGGCCGCAATATTGGATTGAAGTTCATTCTCTGTCCTCCGGAGTACACGCCTGCGCAAGGCAGTATTGCCTAACAAGCCAAATTTGTAAAAATATAACAGTAATTCAGGAAAAGAAAATCTTGCCAACCATTAAGCATGGGGTGGATCAGTCATGCTTTGGGGTTGTGTTGCAGCCAATGGCATGGGAACACTTCATGGGTAGAGGGAAGAAGGGATTCCATGAAATTTCAACAAATTCTTGATTCAAACATAACACCATCTGCAAGAAAAAGCTGAAGTTGAAAAAAGGATTGCTTCTACAAATGGACAAAGATCCTAACACACTAAACACACGTCTAAATCCACAGTAGACTACCTTAAAAGGCACAAGCTGAACTTTTTATAATGGCCCTCACAGTCCCCTGATCTGAACATCATTGAAAATCTGTGGTTAGACCTCAAAATAGCAGTGCATGTAAGATAAACTAGGAATCTCACGAAATTTGAAGCAAGAGAGCGTTTACTAGCAGTGACACTTTCAAATGGAGGTGCTACTAGGTGCTAATCATTCAGGGTACCCAAACTTTTGAATAAGCTCATCTTCCTTTTTGTGATTTTTAAAATGTAAAAGATAAATTAAAAAAAAATATATATATATATATATATATATATATATATGCTCTGACCACTGCAAAATGTTCAGTTTGTCTGATTTTTCTCTTTATAGGTATATTTTTGAGTAAAGTGTAAATTGTTCTTTTGTTCTATAAACTACTGACAACATGTCTCCGAAATTCCAAGCAATACATTTTGTATTTATTTTCTGAAAATGAGAAATGTCCAAAATAGCAAAAAAATGCATTGCTTGGAGAGCTCAAATAATGCAAAAAAACCAAGTTCATAATCATTTAGAAACAACAATACTAATGTTTTAACTCAGGAAGAGTTCAGAAATCTATATTTTGATTTGATTTTGATTGCACTTTGCACTTTATTAGTATATATCAAATTATTTTATTTTTTATCATTGCATCCTATGCGCGGTATACTTGCATACATGTGTCTAATCATGCATTATTTTCTGTATCTTGCCCACTCTTGCAACATTGATATATATGTGACTTCCCATACCAAATGTGGCTGCAGGGGCACTGTGCGCCACACCGCGTGTGCGCCTGCTCTGTCCCGGGACTGAGGCTTGGTTGGTGCATCATTGACTGTGACCTTTGGCCGCACTCGGTGATGCATTTTTGGTTTTGGCTTCTGGGATGGTGGCTGATAAGATTAACCTGCCCAATTCCAGCCTTGCTGAAGCATCCCCTGATCAACACTTGGTCATCTAATGGTTAGACAGAGACCTGGAGAGGTGTACAAGCCAAATATTCTTCCCCTTCTTGAAGAAGCATCTATGCGAAACACGCGTCAAGGGGTATCAGCAGGAAGACTTATGGTTAATGCCAGTCACTATGGGTGAGGTTTGAACAACCCTCGGGGTACTTGCGATTTTGGGGGGCTTGTTCTACAGGACATATTTCATGGTACTTACCAGTAGCCCTTTCCTTGTACCCACTATTGTTGTGATGGTTTTATATGTACCTACTTTATTGAAGTTTTGTCTTTACTCACCTCTGGCGATTTTATTATTCCTATTTTTTGGTCAGCCTGCTGTGACAGCATGTCTCTGTACTCATTCCCCTCTTCATGATGCCTAAATTATTTGGCTATCATTATCTGCATGTTATTTTGATCCAATAAATGATTTTCTGGTTTTATTTTATCTACTTAGTGTTTGTTGTACTCCATGGTGCTTTGCGTTGTCATAATCTAAGGAGTAGTACACTAACTGATGTATTTTTTTGCATTTATGCATTTATTTAGGGAGCGAGGCCCTCGACCCCCTCGGCCTTGGCATTATTTTGTACTTATTTTGACTTTCGTTCCACATCTGAGACATTTGTTGCTTTCTTCAAATCTTCAGACTCATAACTCACAGCTTTTCCACGCTGCACGATTTTGGCATCCTACCAACTATGCCAAGTGTAAGAGGGGGCCAGGGTGGTAGTCATGGCTGAGAGTAATCCCTGTATCATGCCCTGGTTTCTCCCCACAGTACAATAGTACCTTTGCTTCGGCTTACCTGTATTTTGGGTCTCCTTGCCATCAGGGTCCACCCTGGACTGCCAGTGATGCTTTGTAGATGGCATCAGTCCAGAACTTTAACAGCAACAGCTTTACTTGGTACTATACGCAGCATATTCACATTCTTTCCACCATCAACATCAGGTTTCACAACATGCAACTTCTCTTCTGTCCCTGTCCTTCTCTCTCCATCGCTAAGCTTGCCTCCAGGATGGGCTGTACCTTTCGGTCCCTCAGCGTCCTCTCTGCTCAGCCTTACTCTGTTTGGGGATTCCCTCAACCATTTCGCACCGGTTCTGAGGGCGTTGGCCCACTCAATAAGCTGCCACATGATGAGCGACCTGTCCGTACTACTCAGCCCTCTCTAGCAAATTCAGTCCAACTAATACTGCACTGCTAGCACTGTTGCTGTTGCTCCTTCCAATGGTGTCCTGGTCAGGGATACTATATGGCTGGGCCTTATGCTTCTCCAACATTGCGTGGCATGGTGTTACCCTGGGCCAGCCAGCACAAGTGAGCTGCACGGGCGCTCTGGTCCCAACTGAGATCTACAAGGAAGTCCTCTCTGCCTTATCCATCATGCCCCTCCTAAATTAACTATTTACTATGTTATAACTACAACTGTAATGTACCCCATCTTGTGGCTAAATTGGGGTACTACACTCACCCTACCAGTACAATGACATCACAAATATATATCACATGGATAAACTATATATATATATATATATATATATATATATATATATATATATATATAGCAGCAATAACTACACACTTAACTGGTTAGCAAGAGATGCTGGACTTTACAACCCCTTGCAAGTGCAATGGAAATGGATCAGATATACAGTGGATCAATGAACCAATTACATAGGTTAAAATGGCTCTTTTGTATATTATTGTTTATGAATACTTAATGAATTTTTCATTTTTTTCTTACTTTTTAATATTATTTTGTGAATATTGTTTGATATATCAAAAATATAATAGTAATAAGGTATACATTTATAATCAATTTAATCATATACAGTTGATTTATATCCACTTGTTTCATATATAATTTTATAGAGGAACCCATCAGTATGAATTAGCATACATGGGACATCTATAAGAAATAAAGAAAAACATATTAAAACACAAATAAATTAGCAAAATTGGCAGAAAAACAAACAAAAAACTGAAGAGGAAAAAAAAAAGACCTAACGTGATGCTATTAATTTTATAATCTCTGTTCAAACCTTTTGATTACAGTGAATTAAGGGTGTGTATCCAGTATGCCTCTCTATGGAAGATAATTTAAAAAAAATATTAACCTTTCTTCTTGCGATTGTTGCCTGTTCTATTACTTGAAATTCTAATTGTGCAATAGTGTGATTTTTGTCCTTAAAGTGAGCAGGGAGTGGTAATAAAGTATCTCCACATCTGATCGTGGACTTATAACTAGAGATGAGTGAATTTGTTCGGGTTCCCTCTTATTCAGCAAGCTATAGCGCTTGCCAAATAAGCTGCAGAGGAATCCCAGCTTCCTGGATCGCGCCGGCTGATCAGCTGATCGGTGTCGCATCTGCATGTGTCGCGGCTATGTGACAGTCACAATACATGCATGAAGAGCCCAACACACAGGCTGTCCATACATGTGCTGTGACTATGCAAATTGTCTCTTCATAGAGGAAGAGAGCTAGAACTCTAGTGCCACCTATTGGAAGGTAGCAATCCTACAAGTCAATGTTGACCCTTTAACGAGCCTTGTCACATGACTTAGGATAATAGCCAAATCAGAATCTATTATCCAAAGTCATGTGACAAGGCTCGTTAAAGGGTCAAAATTGACTTGTAGGATTGCTACCTTCCAATAGGTGGCACTAGAGTTCTAGCCCTCTTCCTCTCTGAAGAGACAATTTGCATAATTAGCATATTACCCAGAGGAGCATTACAGCTTTAAGTCTCCTCATCTTGGAATGCTTAGCATGTCGATCTCCGCAAGGAGAAACGATACTTCTTGTGTTGTGACTGTGATACAGCTGCGACGCATGCAGCTGAGGCGCAAATCAGCTGATCAGCCGTCGTGATCCAGGAAGCCGGGTTCCCTTTGCAGATTATTCTGCAAGCGCTACAGCTTGCTGAATTAGAGGGAACCCGAGCAAATTTGCTCGTCTCTACGTATAATCTCAATATCTTGTCACATAAGAGAAGGAGAATGGATCATGACAATAGTAGCTCACCACCTTTTTGAAAAAAAAAAAAACTATAAGCCTGAAGAGGCCTGCTGACGCAGTACAGGTACCACTTCCCTTTTCCATTCTTAGATAAAAGATGTATATATTATTATTTATATAGTATATATACCTTTGTTTAACAAGATGTGCCCTGGATATCCTGACATTAGAATCTATACCATCATTCCATTACAGTAAATTATTCACGCCAACAAATGATATGCGACATGGGTTTAATTATTTCTAACTTAGCTTGATGGGATTATAATGATCATGTTGTAAAACAAATTAGGAAACAAGAGCAATTGAAAATTCTGAGTTCAGTGACTGACTGCACTTTTAACTTGACCACCACTGATACTCTGTGATAGTGATATAATGCTAAATGTGAAAATAAGGCAATGTTAATAAATTACAGTCTCAAGCAGTTTTAAACAATAGCTATTTACATTAGTTTTAAAACTTTATGAATAATGGTTCTTAATGATTTGCACTCACTTTGGTCTTTTACCACTCATTCTATAGCTACTCTCAACACTAATGTATCTGCATGCTGCTGTCAATATTGAGAACTCTATTTATTTTTATGGATATATAATCTCTCATAATCCATTCCTTTCTGGTAGCAAGAAAGTAGCCAAATTCTGATTTCAGTCTGGAGATTGAGAGTCCTTAGTAGTTGATACCTTTTAATGGCTATTTGAAGAGATCATAACAAATAGCAAGCTTCCGGGTGTCTTCATCAGGCATAGTATTACACAAAATCTGAAGAGTCACATTTATAAACAGCAACGCATAGGAATAATGTAGTAAATTAAATAATTGATTTGAAACAGAACTATCAACAGAGGAAGGAGGAATAACTATTGTGTCCATAGATATTGGTGCATTTTGTAGACAATGAATGTGAAGTTTTTATTGTTCACTGATGGAAATCTGGTCCAAGGTTGTGATACCCCAACAAGGTCTGAGGATCACATTCCTTAACACCTTAAGGTGACTTATTCTCTCATCATCATTTTAAAGCGGTGATTGGGACTAAATGTATAGCACCCCTGAAAATCTCAGGGGTCTCAGCTACTGAGACCCTAAAGAACTTGATCAGGGCCGATTTTTCCGGTCCCCGATTATGTTTTTTGCTGTTATTCAAAGAATAACGGTGATCACGCCAAAAAATAAAGTGTGTTCGCTATAAATATCATTCCTCTCTCTTCTGACAAGACATAATATGTCAGAGGAGAGAGAAATTATGTCCCCAAGCCCCCTCACTGTAGCTCTGCTATCCATTGGGCCATCCTGCTCCAACCCCCATCCCTCAGCCCAGCAACAACATGGAATTTTTCCTATTGTCTCCAGACTTTTGATCACTGTGATAGACCCTTTTCAAAATTTTCACCAAAATTGCAATATTTTCACATATACAGTACAGACCAAAAGTTTGGACACACCTTCTCATTTAAAGATTTTTCTGTATTTTCATGACTATGAAAATTGTACATTCACACTGAAGGCATCAAAACTATGAATTAACACATGTGGAATTATATACTTAACAAAAAAGTGTGAAACAACTGAAATTATGTCTTATATTCTAGGTTCTTCAAAGTAGCCACCTTTTGCTTTGATGACTACTTTGCACACTCTTGGCATTCTCTTGAAAAGCTTCAAGACGTAGTCTCCGGGAATGGTCTTCCAACAATCTTGAAGGAGTTCCCAGAGATGCTTAGCACTTGTTGGCCCTTTTTCCTTCACTCTGCGGTCCAGCTCACCCCAAACCATCTCGATTGGGTTCAGGTCCGGTGACTGTGGAGGCCAGGTCATCTGGCGTAGCACCCCATCACTCTCCTTCTTGGTCAAATAGCCCTTACATAGCCTGGAGGTGTGTTTGGGGTCATTGTCCTGTTGAAAAATAAATGATGGTCCAACTAAACGCAAACCAGATGGAATAGCATGCCGCTGCAAGATGCTGTGGTAGCCATGCTGGTTCAGTATGCCTTCAATTTTGAATAAATCCCCAACAGTGTCACCAGAAAAGCACCCCCACACCATCACACCTCCTCCTCCATGCTTCACGGTGGGAACCAGGCATGTAGAGTTTATCAATTCACCTTTTCTGAGTCGCACAAAGACACGGTGGTTGGAACCAAAGATCTCAAATTTGGACTCATCAGACCAAAGCACAGATTTCCACTGGTCTAATGTCCATTCCTTGTGTTCTTTAGCCCAAACAAGTCTCTTCTGCTTGTTGCCTGTCCTTAGCAGTGGTTTCCTAGCAGATATTTTACAATGAAGGCCTGCTGCACAAAGTCTCCTCTTAACAGTTGTTGTAGAGATGTATCTGCTGCTAGAACTCTGTGTGGCATTGACCTGGTCTCTAATCTGAGCTGATGTTAACCTGCAAATTTCTGAGGCTGGTGACTCGGATAAACTTATCCTCAGAAGCAGAGGTGACTCTTGGTCTTCCTTTCTTGGGGTGGTCCTCATGTGAGCCAGTTTCTTTGTAGCGCTTGATGGTTTTTGCCACTGCACTTGGGGACACTTTCAAAGTTTTCCCAATTTTTCGGACTGACTGACCTTCATTTCTTAAAGTAATGATGGCTAGTCATATTTCTTTACTTAGCTGCTTTTTTCTTGCCATAATACAAATTCTAACAGTCTATTCAGTAGGACTATCAGCTGTGTATAAACAAGACTTCTGCACAACACAACTGATGGTCCCAACTAGGGTTGAGCGACTTTTATTTTTATAGGATCGGGTCGGGTTTCACGAAATCTGACTTTCTCAAAAGTCGGGTCGAGCGAAATAGGCCGATCCTATAAAAAAGTCGGGGTCGGGGTCGGCCGAAACACGAAACCCAATGCAGTGCAATGGGATACTATGGTTCCCAGGGTCTGAAGGAGAGGAAACTCTCCTTCAGGCCCTGGGATCCATATTAATGTGTAAAATAAAGAATTAAAATAAAAAATATTAATATACTCACCCGTCCGGAGGCCCCTGGACATCACCGCTGGTAACCGGCAGCCTTCTTTGCTTAAAATGAGCACGTTCAGGGCCTTCCATGATGTCACGGCTTCTGATTGGTCACGTGCCGCTCATGTGACCGCCACGCGACCAATCACAAGCCATGACGTCATCATTCTAGGAATTTAGGACCTGAGAATTACGTCACGGCTTGTGATTGGTCGCGTGGCGGTCACATGGGTGGCCGCGACCAATCACAAGCCGTGACGTCATCTAAGGCCCTGAACGCGCTCATTCTTAGGAAGGAAGGCTGCCGGAAAGAAGCCGAGGGTGAGTATATTCCTATTAGGTATATACTCACCCTCGGACGCGCCCTGCTTCTTTCCGGCAGCCTTCCTTCTTAAGAATGAGCGCGTGAAGGGCCTTAGATGACGTCACGGCTTGTGATTGGTCGCGGCCGCCCATGTGACTGCTCACGCGACCAATCACAAGCCGTGACGTAATTCTCAGGTCCTAAATTCCTAGAATGAGGAATTTAGGACCTGAGAATTACGTCACGGCTTGTGACTGGTCGCGTGGCGGTCACATGAGCGGCACGCGACCAATCAGAAGCCGTGACATCATGGAAGGCCGTAAACGCGCTCATTTTAAGCAAAGAAGGCTGCCGGTTACCAGCGGCGATGTCCAGGGGCCTCCGGAGAGGTGAGTATATCAATGTTTTTTATTTAAATTCTTTATTTTACACTTAAATGTGGATTCTGATACCGATTTCCGATATCGCAAACATATCGGAACTCGGTATCGGAATTCCAATACCAGATTCAGAAGATCGCTGACCTCATGGCCGACCCCACACAGGGGTCGGGTTTCATGAAACCCGACTTTGCCAAAAGTCGGCGACTTCTGAAAATGGCCGACCCGTTTCGCTCAACCCTAGTCCCAACCCTATTTATAAGGCAAGAAATCCCAGTTATTAAAACTGACAGGGCACACCTGTGCAGTGAAAACCATTCCCTGTGACTACCTCTTGAAGCTCATCAAGAGAATGCCAAGAGTGTGCAAAGTAGTCATCAAAGCAAAAGGTGGCTACTTTGAAGAACCTCGAATATAAGACATATTTCAGTTGTTTTACAATTTTTTGTTAAGTATATAATTCCACATGTGTTAATTCATAGTTTTGATGCCTTCAGTTTGAATGTACAATTTTCATAGTCATGAAAATACAGAAAAATCTTTAAATGAGGAGTGTCCAAACTTTTGGTCTGTACTGTAAATGCAAGTCATATCAGAAAAATTATAATTATCGTAAAGTACAATATGTCAGAAAAAAGTTTCAGAATCACTGGGATCCATTGGAGCATTCCAGAGTTATTACCTCATAAAGTGACTCTGGTCTGATTTCAAAAATGCTACATGTTCATTAAGGTCAAAATTAGCTTGATCACTAAGGGGTTAATGGATGTAGAATGACATAAAAACATCAGACACATTCATTATTCGTCTGAGTATGTCAAAGGTTGTCATAAGTTTGTACTCTCAGACTCTTCTTGTTTTTCCAGAGTTTGAAGTTTTCTTTCAATAATAAGATATTCAAGTCCATGATGCTTTGATCATGGCTACAAAATTACTTGGACACATTATTAACTGTATTTTTTCTTTTACTCTGCTAGAAAAAGAATTCAATGTTTTGTTAACCTTTTATCCTTTTCCCCACATACAGTTTTGCTCAAAAGTTTACATACCCTGGCAGAATTTTTGCTTTCTTGGCCTTTTTTCAGAGAATATGAATGACAATACCAAAACTTTTTCTCCACTCATGGTTAGTGGTTGGTGAAGCCATTTATTTGTCAAACTTTTTCTCTTCTTGTTTTCTCTTTTTAACTCATAATGACAACCCAAAACATTTAAATGACCCTAATCAAAAGTTCACATACCCTGGTGAATTTGGCCTGACAACATGCACAGAAGTTGACACAAATGGGTTTGAATGGCTACTAAAGGTAACATCCTCACCTGTGACCTGATTGCTTGTAATCGGTGTGTGTGCATAAAAGCTGAGTGAGTTTCTGGGATCCAGACAGACTCTTGCAACTTTCATCCAGCCACTGGCATATCTGGATTATGAGTCATGGGGAAAGCAAAATAATTGTCAATGGATCGATGGGAAAAGGTAGTTGAACTGTGTAAAACAAGAAAGGGATAGAAAAAGATATCCAAGGAAATGATAATGCCACTCAGCAGCGTTTAAACTGTGATTGACAAATTGAAAATCAGGCTCTCTGTAAAAACAAAAGGTCAGGTAGACCAACAAAAATGTCACCCACAACCGCCAGGAAAATAGTTTGAGATGCAAAGAAAAACCCACAAATAACATCAGCTGATTTACAGGACTCTCTGAAAATTAGCGCTGTGGCTGTTTCAAGATGCACAATAAGGAGACACTTGAAGAAAAATGGGCTGCATAGTCGAGTCGGCAGAAGAAAGCCATTACTGGACAAATGCCACAAAGTATCTCACCTGCAACACACAAAACAGCACAAAGACAAGCCTCAAGACTTCTGGAACAAGGTAATTTGGAGTGATGAGACCAAAATTTAACTTTTTGGTACTACCATAAAGGTTACATTTGGAAAGAGGTCAACAAGGCCTATGATGAAAAGCACAGAGGTGGATCGCTGATGTTTTGGGAATGTGTGAGCTACAAAGGCGCAGGAAATTGGTCAAAATTGAAGGAAAAATTAATGCAGCACGTTATCAGCAAATACTGGAGGCAAATTTGCATTCCTCAGCCCAGAAGCTGCACATGGGATGCATTTGGACTCTTCAACATGACCATGATTCAAAACACAAGGCTAAGTCAACCTATCATTTGCTACAGCAGAACAAAATGAAGGTTCTGGAGTGGCCATCTCAGTCTCCTGACCTCAAAATCATTGAGCCACTCTGGGGAGATCTCAAGAGCGCAGTTCATGCTACACAGCCCAGGAATTTACAGGAACTGGAGGGTTTTTGCCAAGAAGAGTGGGCAACTTTATCATCAGAGAAAATAAAGAACCTCATCCACAACTGCCACAAAAGACGTCAAGCTGTCATTGATGTTAGAGGGGGCAATACACGGTCTTAAGAAATGGGGTATATGAACTTTTGATCAGGGTCATTCGGATGTTTTGGGTTGTCATTATGATTTAAAAAGAGAAAGCACGGTAGTTTGACAGAAAATGGCTTCACCCAACCACTAACCATGAGTGGAGAAAAAGTTTTAGTGTTACCATTCAAATTCTCTGAAAAAAAGCCAAGAAAGCAAAAATTCTGCCGGGGTATGTAAACTTTTGAGCACTACTGTATAGACCCCTAAGTGGACTTTTGTTATAAATAATAAAGTAGACTACATTCAGTGGGATGCTGCTTAAGGTACCTAATATCTCGTAGTCCTGATGTGAGTTGCAAATCATTATCTTGTCCATTGTCATTTTATATGAACATGCTTTATATTTTTTCTGGTTACCAGGAATATCTATGAATTGCACCAATGTTTACTGCCTCAACTGTTTCTCCTCTTCCCACACTGATAGTTCTGATTCATGTCACTTGTCATTTTACCACACCATCCCTGTGTCCCATTATGTTTAACCCCTTTACCCCCAAGGGTGGTTTGCACGTTAATGACCAGGCCAATTTTTACAATTCTGACCACTGTCCCTTTATGAGGTTATAACTCTGGAACGCTTCAACGGATCTTGGCAATTCTGACACTGTTTTCTCATGAGATATTGTACTTCAGGATAGTGGTAAAATTTATTCGATATAACTTGCATCTATTTGTGAAAAAAATGGAAATTTGGAGAAAATTTTGAAAAATTCGCAATTTTCCGAATTTGAATTTTTATGCCCTTAAATCACAGAGATATGTCACGTAAAATACTTAACAAGTAACATTTCCCACATGTCTACTTTACATCAGCACAATTTGTAACCAAAAATATTTTTTTAGTGAGTTATAAGGGTTAAAAGTTGACCAGAAACTGCTCATTTTTACAACACCATTTTTTTTTAGGGACCACATCTCATTTGAAGTCATTTTGAGGGGTCTATATGATAGAAAATACCAAAGTGTGACACCATTCTAAAAACTGCACCTCTCAAGGTGCTCAAAACCACATTCAAGAAGTTTATTAACCGTTCAGGTATTTCACAGGAATTTTTGGAATGTTTAAATAAAAATGAACATTTAACTTTATTTCATACAAAATTTATTTCAGCTCCAATTTGTTTTATTTTACCAAGGGTAACAGGAGAAAATGGACCACAAAACTTGTTGTACAATTTGTCCTGAGTACGCTGATACCCCATATGTGGGGGTAAACCACTGTTTGGGCGCAAGGCAGAGCTCGGAAGGAAAGGAGCGCCATTTTACTTTTCAATGCAAAATTGACTGGAATTGAGATGGGGCGCCATGTTGCGTTTGGAGAGCCCCTGATGTGCCTAAACATTGAAATCCCTCACAAGTGACACCATTTTGGAAAGTAGACCCCTTAAGGAACTTATCTAGATGTGTGGTGAGCACTTTGACCCAACAAGTGCTTCAGAGAATTTTATATTGCAGAGCCGTAAAAATAAAAAATCACATTTTTTCACAAAAATGATTTTTTGCCCCCAATTTTTTTTTACCAAGGGTAAGAGAAGAAATTAGACCACAAAAGTTGTTGTGCAATTTGTCCTGAGTATGACGATGCCCAATATATGGGGGTAAACCACTGTTTGGGCGCATGGCAGAGCTCGGAAGGGAAGGAGCGCCATTTTACTTTTCAATGCAAAATTGACTGGAATTAAGATGGGACGCCATGTTGCGTTTGGAAAGCCCCTGATGTGCCTAAACATTGAAACCCCCCACAAGTGACACCATTTTGGAAAGTAGACCCCTTAAGGAACTTATCTAAATGTGTGGTGAGCACTTTGACCCAACAAGTGCTTCACAGAAGTTTATAATGCAGAGCCGTAAAAATAAAAAATCATATTTTTTCACAAAAATGATCTTTTCGCCCCCAACTTTTTATTTTCCCAAGGGTAAGAGAAGAAATTGGACCATAAACGTTGTTGTGCAATTTGTCCTGAATACGCTGACACCCCAGATGTGGGGGTAAACGACTGTTTGGGCGCATGGCAGAGCTCGGAAGGGAAGGAGCGCCGTTTGACTTTTCAATGCAAAATTGACTGGAATTGAGATGGGACACCATGTCGCGTTTGGAGAGCCCCTGATGTGCCTAAACATTAAAACTCCCCACAAGTGACACCATTTTGGAAAGTAGACCCCCTAAGGAACTTATCTAGATGTGTTTTGAGAGCTTTTAACCCCCAAGTGTTTCACTACAGTTTATAACGCAGAGCCGTGAAAATAAAAATTCTTTTTTTTTTCACAAAAATGATTTTTTAGCCCCCAGTTTTGTATTTTCACAAGGGTAACAGGCTAAATTGGACCCCAATAGTTGTTGTCCAATTTGTACTGAGTATGCTGATACCCCATATGTGGAAGGGAACCACTGTTTGGGCGCATGGCAGAGCTCGGAAGGGAAGGAGCGCCATTTGGAATGCAGACTTAGATGGATTGGTCTGCAGGCATCACGTTGCATTTGCAGAGCCCCTGATGTACCCAAACAGTGCAAACCCCCCATAAGTGACCACATATTGGAAACTAGACCTCCCAAGGAACTTATCTAGATGTGTTGTGAGAACTTTGAACCCTCAAGTGTTTCACTACAGTTTATAACGCAGAGCCGTGAAAATAAAAATTCTTTTTGTTTTTTCTGAAAAATGATTTTTAGCCCCCAGTTTTGTATTTTCCCAAGGGTAACAGGAGAAATTGGACCACAAAAGTTGTTGTACAATTTGTCCTGAGAACGCTGATACCCCATATGTTGGGATAAACACCTGTTTGGGCGCACGGGAGAGCTCGGAAGGGAAGGAGCACTGTTTTACTTTTTCAACGCAGAATTGGCTGGAATTGAGATCGGACGCCATGTCGCGTTTGGAGAGCCCCTGATGTGCCTGAACAGTGGAAACTCCCCAATTCTACCTGAAACCCTAATCCAAACACACGCCTAACCCTAATCCCAACGGTAACCCTAACAACACCCCTAACCCTGACACACCTCTAACTCTAATCCCAACCCTAATCCCAACCGTAAATGTAATCCAAACCCTAACCCTCAGTTTAGCCCCAACCCTAACCCTAACTTTAGCCCCAACCCTAACCTTAACTTTAGCCCCAACCCTAACCCTAACTTTAGCCCCAACCCTAACCCTAACTATAGCCCCAACCCTAGCCCCAACCCTAGCCCTAACCCTAGCCCTAACCCTAGCCCTAACCCTAGCCCTAACCCTAACTCTAGCCCTAACCCTAACCCTAGCCCTAACCCTAACCCTAGCCCTAACCATAGCCCTTGCCCTAACCCTAACCCTAGCCCTAACCCTAACCCTACCCCTAACCCTAGCCCTAACCCTAACCCTAACCCTAGCCCTAATGGGAAAATGGAAATAAATACATTTTTTTAATTGTATTATTTTTCCCTAACTAAGGGGGTGAGGAAGGGGGGTTTGATTTACTTTTATAGTGTTCTTATATCGGATTTTTATGACTGGCGGCTGTCACACACTAATAGACGCTTTTTATAGCAAAAAAAGTTTTTGCATCTCCACATTTTGAGACCTATAATTTTTCCATATTTTGGTCCACAGAGTCATGTGAGGTCTTGTTTTTTGCGGGACGAGTTGACGCTTTTATTGGTAACATTTTCGGACCCGTAACAGTTTTTGATCACTTTTTATTCCGATTTTTGTGAGGAAGAATGAACAAAAACCAGCTATTCATGAATTTCTTTTGGGGGGAGGCGTTTATACCGTTCCACGTTTGGTAAAATTGATAAAGCAGGTTTATTCTTCCGGTCAGTACGATTACAGAGATATCTCATTTATATAATTTTTTTATGTTTTCGCGCTTTTATACGATAAAAGCTATTTTATAGAAAAAATAATAATTTTGGCATCGCTTTATTCTGAGGACTATAACTTTTTTATTTTTTTGCTTATGATGCTGTATAGTGGCTCGTTTTTTGCGGGACAAGATGTCGCTTTTAGCGGTACCATGGGTATTTATATCCGTCTTTTTGATCGCGTGTTATTCCACTTTTTGTTCGGTGGTATGATAATAAAGCATTGTTTTTTGCCTCATTTTTTTTTTTTTCCTACGGTGTTCACTGAAGGGGTTAACTAGTGATATAGTTTTATAGGTGGGGTCGTTACGGGCGCGGCGATACTAAATATCTGTACTTTTATTGTTTTTTTTATATTTAGATAAAGAAATGTATTTATGGGAATAATATGTATTTTTTTCTTTATTTAGGATTTTTTTTTTTTTTTTTACACATGTGGAAATTTTTTTTTTTACTTTTTTACTTTGTCCCAGGGGGGACATCACAGATCGCTGATCTGACAGTTTGCACAGCACTCTGTCAGATCAGCGATCTGACATACAGCCGTGCAGGCTTACCAGCGCTTGCTGTGGACCCGGAAGTACTCCCTGCAGGACCCGGATGCAGCCCCGTGGCCATTTTGGATCCAGGGACTGCAGGGAGGAGACGCTCGGTACAAGGTGAGTACATCACCTTGTACCGATCGTCTCAGGGAAGCACGCAGGGAGCCCCCTCCCTGCACGATGCTTCCCTGTACCGCCGGTACACTGCGATCATGTTTGATCGTAGTGTGCCAGGGTTAATGTGCCGGGGCGGTCCGTGACCACTCCTGGCACATAGTGCCGGATGTCAGCTGCGATAGTCAGCTGACACCCAGCCGCGATCGGCCGCTCTCCCCCCGTGAGCGTGGCCGATCGCATATGACGTACTATCCCGTCGGTGGTCATATGGGCCCACCCCACCTCGACGGGATAGTACGTCAGATGTCAGAAAGGGGTTAAATATGTGACGCTTGAGATTTTGTCATGCTATCCCCGATGAAGAGACCTGCGTAGTATCGAAATCTTGCTATTTGTTACATCCTTTCAGTTAGCCATTATAAGGTATCAACTGCAGATAAACACATGTGACAAAATTCAAATTACTATGACATTCAATTAGCAGTGAAGTTATAAACCTTTAATGCTGATTTCACCGCTCACCTATTCAGGCACCCATGCTGCCTCCAGTGCTTGCTGACCTCCTGTCCAGTCCTCAGAGGCTATTCTTTTGCTTTTTCACAGCAGTGTTTTCACTCTAGAACAGGACTTCTGGCCATGAGGGTCATGGCATATTGCAACATCATGACATTATGCAGTGCTGCGACCATTCAGTCCAGGTCATGGTCAGGAGTCCTGTCACAAGTTAATTATAACAAGCAAAGTAACTATATTGCATCAGCCTAAAGTCTCTCCCAGACAAAGATTTCAAAACAGGCTGGGGTTTCAGATGTGCTATTCAAGGTATTTTAAAGAAGCACGAAGAAATGTTCAACATTAGACACCGTAGATGTAGTGGTCAGCCAAGGAACCCTACTGCAGCTGATAAAAGCCATATTAAGCTTACTTCCCTTCAAAACTGGAAGACATCCAACAGTTAAATGCCTTAAAACTTGCAGCAACTAGTGGGATCCAGCTACAGACTTTAGTCATATGGAGAAGTCTTCCCAAAAGTGGTCTTCATGGAAAAATTACAGCCAAAAAGCCATACCTTTGACATGGAAGCAAGGTGAAACATCTCGTCTATGTAAACAAATATAAGAACTAGACTGCAGAAAAATTGCAGCTGGTGCTTTGTATTAACCCATTAATGACCAATGACAGATATAACACATCATGAGCGGGTGTCAGTTCCCCCATCATAATGTGCCATGCATATCACGACTAGTGTTGAGCGATACCGTCCGATACTTGAAAGTATCGGTATCGGAAAGTATCGGCCGATACCGGCAAAGTATCGGATCCAATCCGATACCGATACCCGATACCAATACAAGTCAATGGGACTCAAGTATCGGACGGTATTCCTGATGGTTCCCAGGGTCTGAAGGAGAGGAAACTCTCCTTCAGGCCCTGGGAACCATATTAATGTGTAAAAGAAAGAATTAAAATAAAAAATATTGCTATACTCACCTCTCCGAGGGAACCGGCAGCGTTGTTTGCTTAAAATTCGCGCTTTTCTTTCCTTATGTGAAGTCCCGGCTTTGTGATTGGTTGCGTCGCAGTCACATGGGCGACGCAACCAATCACAGCAAGCCGTGACGTAATTTCAGGTCCTTAAGGATTTTAAAATTACGTCCCGGCTTTGTGATTGGTTGCGTCGCAGTCACATGGGCGACGCAACCAATCACAGCAAGCCGTGACGTAATTTCAGGCCCTTAAGGATTTTAAAATTACATCCCGGCTTTGTGATTGGTTGCGTCGCAGTCACATGGGCGACGCAACCAATCACAAGCCGTGACGTCACGGGAGGCTGGACACGCGCGCATTTTAAAATGAGCGCTTGTCCAGCCTCCCGTGATGTCCCGGCTTGTGATTGGTTGCATCGCGGTCAACCAATCACAAGCCGGGAGGCTGGACACGCGCGCATTTTAAAATGAGCGCTTGTCCAGCCTCCCGTGACGTCCCGGCTTGTGATTGGTTGCATCGCGGTCAACCAATCACAAGCCGGGAGGCTGGACAAGCGCTCATTTTAAAATGCGCGCGTGTCCAGCCTCCCGGCTTGTGATTGGTTGACCGCGATGCAACCAATCACAAGCCGGGACGTCACGGGAGGCTGGACAAGCGCTCATTTTAAAATGCGCGCGCGTGTCCAGCCTCCCGGCTTGTGATTGGTTGACCGCGATGCAACCAATCACAAGCCGGGACGTCACGGGAGGCTGGACAAGCGCTCCTTTTAAAATGTGCGCGCGTGTCCAGCCTCCCGGCTTGTGATTGGTTGACCGCGATGCAACCAATCACAAGCCGGGACGTCACGGGAGGCTGGACAAGCGCTCATTTTAAAATGCGCGCGTGTCCAGCCTCCCGTGACGTCACGGCTTGTGATTGGTTGCGTCGCCCATGTGACTGCGACGCAACCAATCACAAGCCGGGACTTCACGTAAAGGAAAGAAAAGCGCAAATTTTAAACAAAGAACGCTGCCGCTTCCCTCGGTAAGGTGCAGGCTGCGTCGGAGAGGTGAGTATAGCAATATTTTTTATTTTAATTCTCTCTTTTACACATTTTTACATTAATGTTGTTTCGATACCGATACCCGATACCACAAAAGTATCGGATCTCGGTATCGGAATTCCGATACCCGCAAGTATCGGCCGATACCCGATACTTGCGGTATCGGAATGCTCAACACTAATCACGACTTTAAACTGTCACTGCATGTAAACAAGCAGTGACAGTTCCTTGCCAACAGCTGTCACTGACAGCTGAGTGGCATGGGAAGAGGTACAAGGACCCATGTCCGTTGGTCTCCGCACTCAACATAATTGTGCAGGGGGTGCTGAAATATCAGCACCTTCTGCCTGATCACAGCAGGAGCACGGTGCTGCTAGTGACCAAGCTCCTGCACTAACAGACAGGGACAGTGCCAACACCACCCCTGGCCGTTTAACCCTGTTTAACTCTGCCTTCAGATCAGTGCCCATGTGACATCAGGGGGCCTGATCATTGCCATGGTGTCCCAGATTCATCATGATGACTAGAGATGAACAAACTTGTTCAGAAAATATTCACCAATCTGAATTTCGCCATGAACCTTGCACATTTTGATTCGTGTTAAGATTTTCGAGCATTTTCCTCAAATTCTGCAAAATTCATCCAAAGTTCGGTAAATTATCACATTTCCATTAAGGCTGTTGTTGGAAGTTTTGCTATGATAATGGTGCTCTTTCATGAGCCGGGGATGTGTTTGATGAGGGGAGGGAGTGGGGATAGGTCAGATGAGCAGTGAACTGTTATTATTATTTTTTTTTATTGACTTAATGCGTGGAGATAACGGCAGCCAATCAGAGTGCAGAAACTATCCACAATATCCAGACACAAGGGCTTGTATTATTGGCTGCTGAAGTCACTTGTCCCTCTCCAAATAAAAAGCGGACATGTGGCTTTGTCACTATTTTGTGAGTGTAACAACATAGTGAGGCTGCTGATGCAAGCAGCTAGATAGTTAGCTAGGTGGTCTATTCTCAGCTAGTTCAGAAAGATAGGATCCTGCCTCAAATCGACCTTCCAGCATTTAGATATGGAGTGCTAATTCTGTGGTGCAGCCACAAATCGCCACTTCAGCATATAAATCCATAGTGCTGCTGATTCTGTACTACAACAAACAGTCACCACTTTAGCATATAAATCCATAGTGCTGCTGATTCTGTACTACAACAACCAGTCACCACTAGTGTTGAGCGATACTGTCCGATACTTGAAAGTATCGGTATCGGAAAGTATCGGCCGATACCAGCAAAGTATTGGATCTAATCCGATACCGATACCCGATACCAATACAAGTCAATGGGACTCAAGTATCGGACGGTATTCCTGATGGTTCCCAGGGTCTGAAGGAGAGGAAACTCTCCTTCAGGCCCTGGGATCCATATTAATGTGTAAAATAAAGAATTAAAATAAAAAATATTGCTATACTCACCTCTCCGACGCAGCCTGGACCTTACCGAGGGAACCGGGAGCCTTCTTTGCTTAAAATGCGCGCTTTTACTTCCTTCCGCGACCGATACCCGATACTTGTGATTGGTTGCGTGCCGCCCATGTGACCGCGACGCGACCAATCACAGCAAGCCGTGACGTAATTTCAGGTCCTGAATGCAGAAATATGCATCAGGACCTGAAATTACGTCACGGCTTGCTGTGATTGGTCGCGTCGCGGTCACATGGGCGGCACGCAACCAATCACAAGCCGTGACGTAATTTTAAAAATGCGCACGTTTCCTGCTTCCCGTGACGTCACGGCTTGTGATTGGTCGCGTCGCCCATGTGACCGCGACGCGACCAATCACAAGCCGGATCGTAATTTTAAAATCCTGAATGCCTAGAATTAGGCATTGAGGACCTGAAAATTACGTCACGGCTTGCTGTGATTGGTCACGTCGCGGCCACATGGGCGGCACGCGACCAATCAGAAGCCGTGACGTCGCGGAAGGAAGTAAAAGCGCGCATTTTAAGCAAAGAACGCTCCCGGTTCCCTCGGTAAGGTCCAGGCTGCGTCGGAGAGGTGAGTATAGCAATATTTTTTATTTTAATTCTTTGTTTTACACATTAATGTTGTTTCGATACCGATACCCGATACCACAAAAGTATCGGATCTCGGTATCGGAATTCCGATACCCGCAAGTATCGGCCAATACCCGATACTTGTGGTATCGGAATGCTCAACACTAGTCACCACTTTAGCATATAAATCCTTAGTGCTGCTGATTCAGTACCACAGCAACTACTCGACACTTCAGCATTCAAATCCATACTGCTGCTGAATCTGTGGTTTAGCAACCAGTCGCCACTTCAGCATGTAAATCCATAGTGGTGCTTATTCTGTGGTGCAGCGACCAGTCGCCTCTTCAGCATATAAATCCATAATGCTGCTGATTCTGTGATACAGCGACCAGTCGCCAATTCAACGTATAAATCATTTGTGCTAATTGTGTGGTTTAGCTACCAGTTCACAATTTAGCATATAACTCATTTGTTTTAATTGTGTAGTCTATCCACAAGTCCACATTTCAGCATATAAATCCTGTGTGCTAATTGTGTGGTCCAGCCACCAGTCCACATTTCAGCATATTAATCCTTTGTGCCAAATATTGTGTTTCCATTACCAGTCCACATTTCAGCATATTAATCCTTTGTGCCAAATGTTGTGTTTCCATTACCAGTCCACATTTCAGCATATTAATCCTTTGTGCCAAATGTTATGTTTCCACTACCAGTCCACATTTCAGCATATTAATCCTTTGTGCCAAATGTTGTGTTTCCATTACCAGTCCACATTTCAGCATATTAATCCTTTGTGCCAAATGTTGTGTTTCCACTACCAGTCCACATTTCAGCATATTAATCCTTTGTGCCAAATGTTGTTTCCATTACCAGTCCACATTTCAGCATATTAATCCTTTGTGCCAAATGTTGTGTTTCCACTACCAGTCCACATTTCAGCATATTAATCCTTTGTGCCAAATGTTGTGTTTCTACTACCAGTCCACATTTCAGCATATAAATCTTTTGTGCTAATTCTGTGGTCCAGCCACACTATCTCAGCTAATAAATACTGATTGTTCATTTAGTAACAGGTGACTGACAGGGCCTAGGGTTGTAAAACAGCTGGTTAAAAGAGGGGAAGGGTACATCCACTATGAGTGTGCAAAAGCAAGGTCATGGTGGAAGGGGGAATAGGTGTGGTGTTTGAGGTTGAAATGGGGTATGTGGTAATGTTACTGAAAGCTATACTGAACAAACATCAACTCATCCTATCCAAAGATAACAGACAACTTCTGTTACTGGAAAGGCTACTTGAGTCCCTTTCTTTGACAGCCACACAGCAGTATTTCTTGTAGATGAGGGGGAGAAAGATCATGTGCTCCAGTGGATGGCAAGCTCTGTATCAAGTGGCCTCTCCTCCTCTTCCCCCACCTTAACATCACACACAGTACTGTCTTCAGAGGTGGCCCCCAAATTATCCTTGTTTTTCCCCACATCACAACTCTCCAACCTCCCAAATGACTGTGGAGAACAACAGATGGGCAAGTCTGCAGAGGTGTTAACATATTCTATTCCATGGGCATCAGAGGTCTGCTCCAAATATTCTCAGACTCAAGATGAGAAAAGCACCTGCAACGATTCCAAAATTTTTTTAAGTTGGATCTGGGGCCAGACAACGTAGAATTCATGCAGAATACAGACCTTCATCACCAGGCATTAATCCCCGGGGATGGAGATGATCCTGCTGAGACTCAGATACCTGAGGCACACGCGGACTGTGTTGTGCTGTCAAGGCAGGAAGAGGGGAAGTTGGGTGATTCACAGGGTGAGGAGTGGGAGAACAGAGAAGATGAGGATGAGGTTGTAAATCCCATTTTCTCCTCCTACACATGCCAAAGCTAAGTGCTTGAATTTTGCCATCTCAAATCTGTTGGCAACGAAAATGCTGCCTTTCTGCCTGGTGGATACATATGGTTTCTGAAAGCTGATGGCCATTACAGTCCCCCAGTACCAGTTGCCCAGTCGCCATTACTTCACTAAAAAAGGCAGTGCCTGTGCTACATCAGAAATGTAAAGATAAATTTGGCACTCAAGTGGTAGATTATTATTATTATTATTTATTAATACAGCGCCATTTATTCCATGGCGCTTTACATGTGAGAAAGGGTATACATAGATACAAAAGAGATGGCTTTAATGCATGTGTGACAGTACAGGTGTTTAACACAGACGTTTCGGCTCGCATGGACCTTCATCAGAGTTGTAAATTAAATATATATATTTACAAAAACAAGAAGAATATAATACAACAACCAAAGTATATATAGTCATTGAAATATATACATTATAATATAATCCGGAAGAGAGGATCAGATGTGAAAGTGCTCAGATACATCACATTTACTAGAACATGCAAAAAATTAAGTTGAGAGAAGAAAGATGAATTTATATAACGACTAGTGATGAGCAAGTATACTCGTTACTCCAGATATCTCGAGCATGCTCGGGTGATCTCCGAGTATTTGGATATACTCGGAGATTTAGTTTCTGTCACCATAGCTGCATGATTTGCGGCTGCTAGACGGTCTGAATACATGTGGGGATTTCCTAGCACACAGGCAACCCCCATATGTACTCAGGCTGGTTAGCAGCCGCAAATCATGAAGCTACGGTGACAGAAACTAAATCTCCGAGCACATCCAAATACTTGGAGATCACTTGAGCATGCTCGGGAAATCTCGAGTAACAAGTATACTCGCTCATCACTAATAATGACTCATACTATGCTGTAGTAATTACTGGTGCAGGGGACTCAGTGTCCAAAGCTGTGGAAAAAATATATACCAGTGGCCATGAGGAACAAGGCCTCAATGTAGAGATGGTGGACCGCATGAATATAGTTACCCGTAGAAATGGTGATCGTGGAAAGTACAGTGTGCTACACCAGCATTTTATAGACAATATCACCCGTACCTTGAAAAAAATCTATGTCGGACAGGGTGCATTTCTCCACTGAGACCTCGACAAGCAAGCATGACCAGGGGCATTACATCTTGCTGATTGGTCACTGAGTGACTCTGGTGGCTGTGGGGGCAGGCTGCTCCACAAGTCTATGAATCCCCAAACATCTGTATGTAACACTTCCTCCACTGCTTCTGCCTCCTCCACCACCTTTAGGTCCTCCACCTGCACCCTCAACCTCTCCCTTAATGAGACACGCGTAACAACAGTATAGAGAGAATCCGCCCCACCTCTGCAATGCGCAGCCAGGGCTCACTGCAATTAGACAGTGTTAAATTAATATGACTTGGAGATTGTAATAACTCAGCTTGAGTTGTAGACAGCTATCCAGGCTGAGCAATGGCAGTCTCCACTGAACCTGGAGCCAGGGAAAGCTGTGTGTGATTACGATGCAAAGTTGGTTGCGGCCCTTCACTGGGGCAACCTCACAGATGTGCCTTGCATTGCTCACGTCCTCAATATGGTGATACAGCAATTTCTGCGCCACTCTCCTAGCCTGGATGTGATGCTGCAGAAAGTATGATTGCTGTGTGCTCACTTCTGCTATTTGCACCCCGCTGGCCATCGACTTGCATCGATACAGAGGTCATTTGGCCTACCGGTTAACCTGTTGATATGTGATGTGCCAACATGGTGGTATTGCACTTTGCATATGTTGCAGCGACTGTAGCAGCAGCAATGACCCCTGTTGCAGTATGTCATTTTCATGGCCTGGAGGAACACAGTGCAGACATGGTGCAATTCACGTTTGTGGAGTGAGCACAGATGAAGGACCTCTGCACCCTTTTGCACAGTTTCAAAATGACTATTATGATGGTTAGCACTGACAATGCCATCATCAGCATCATTATTCCGGTCATCTACATGCTGGAGCACACTTTGAATAGTTTGCACGATGAGGTGGTTGTCCCAGAGGAAGAGGAGGAAACAGATGAGGATGCAGAAGGGATAACTATACCTCTAAGTTCCGGACAGTCATCGCACAAACATTTGCCAAGGGAGGGTGGATTATCACCATCAAGAGTGGCTCATGATACCAGACAAACTATTAGTGAAGGTGCATTAGCCGAGGAACAAATGGAGGAGACGAGGAAGAATAGGTGATTGCCATTTAATAAAATGGTGCTCTGAGAACCCTGACACTACAGGCAACATACAACAAGGAGACCCGAATAACAGTCTTCATTTACCAAAAATCTGGCTTATCATGACTCAGGAGGAAGCAAAAGGAGGAGGAATAAGAGGACTATTAGGGTCTTTATAAAAAAAGGAAAATTATAAAATTAACAGCGCTGGACACAACTTATGATTGTAGTGCCACCAAGGCACTTGTTAGTAACATCAGCAGCAGTAGCAACAGCAGCCACAGAAGCTACGACAAAGATGTCACAGCCAATTCAGAGTAAGGATCTGTAAAAACAGGACCATGAGGTGAGAGGAATGTGAATGAGCAATGTGTATGCTAGTGTGAACTGATGTGATACACTTCACAATCCTGTTTTCATTCATCCTTATTCTGAAATAGCTTTAGAACCTCTATTTGTTCCCATCATATATTCTCCATAAAGATGTCCACCGTTGTGCGTCGGGGCAGACTGCCATCCCACTGAATGCCTCCATGAGCCTTTTAATGACCCTACATCCATGACGTCAGTGGGAATACCCTTCCTCATGGTATGGTAACGTGAGAGAAATACTGGAAAATACCATCCTTTATTAGGGGAGCAGCTTTCTCCACTGGGCCAACCAGAATGGAGTGCACATTAACTGGGCCATATGTAAGGAGTTCTAATACCCTTCTCACAATACCCATCATTAAAGCAGCAGGTAAAACACGCGTTTAGGTGTGGTCAGGTGATCCCCCTTCTATCACGTACATGGGTAATCAATGCTCTGTACACTTTTGAGGCTGTTTATAGCTGGACCCTGTAGATACCCTTTGGGAACATTACACATATATTGATGCTATGTTAGTATATTTATTTATTCCAAATCTGCACTTGCCACTGTACTTCTTCATCTTTTGGAATTACTACTACCAATTATTCATTTCTTTTCCTAGATCTTATGATTATTGAATAATTGATATCCATTCAACCTCCTTATACCTTGTGTCCATACAATGTGACTGCACTGGTCACTTTCTTCATTATTGTTCTTGAACAAGACTATATACTATACTAGATGGATTGACCTATGTGCCTTATGTATATTTCTTTCTATATGCACTAATTTGAGGCATATTTAATTTACTCTGTTACATGATCAATACTGGCTTTGGATGTTTATTCTGTACACAAGTATATAATATTCTATTTTCTTCCCAGACATATATGGTTAGTTTCCTGCGCTAGTGTTTTTCTTGTGCTACCTTTTGACCGACCTTATGGTATATTTTCTTTGTTCACTTTTAACCGATAATAAAGCATTTTGGTTTTCTATATCTCTCCATTTCCTTATTTGGTGGCAATAGTATACTCCATTCCTGTCTTTTTTGTGTCTACCATTATGGGAGTACATCACCTTTAACAATACAAATATCTGAGTGGAACTTCTTACCAATTGGCTATGTTGCTAGCCCTATCTACTTTGTGCTGTGTTCAATTATTGACTGAAGAACAAAGTTATCTATTCACTTATACCTCCCGAGGAGTGGCATAACAAATAAATGAAACCAATTCTTTACCTGCTGTTGATTTTTTCATTCTGCCTCCCAAAGAACACAGTAAGGCTTGGCGTAGAACTATCCTGTGCTCTACGCTCAATGCTTATTCCAGGGTTTCCATGTAAATCTCTGAAATAAGTGATTCAGACATAAATTCCAACTGAATATTCTCTGTAATGAAGCAGATTGAATCATTGTGGACACCATCTGGCCTATGATCTGGTGGTAGTCGACCACAGTTTTGTGCAATTCTGAAAAGAGAGACAAAAACTGAACAGATGCCAGACCGAGTACAGAGTAACTCTGCTGTTTCATTATAGTGAATGGATCTCTTGATGGTTTTGTCTAAACCACATTGTTTGTAGAATTAGATAGAAACCCGGATAAAAGTGCTCAGCTTAGAGTGACGGATAAATCTGATCCCAAACATTATGTAAAATGTTTACATTATTTCCTTTATGTAAAATGTTTCAATCCACAAAAAATGGCAAGTCTCCACTCAGGTCAGTCATCTGTCAATGGTAAAATAGGGGGCTTCCATGTTACTGGTAGTACAAAAACTCTAGAAAAGCGCTATACTTCTTCACCTCCAAAATAAATTCATCTAATTCTGCACCCCCAAATCAAAATGAGGTCACTTATGGGTGGTGTCTGCTGTTCTGACACCTCAGGAGCCCTGTTAATGTGATATGGCACCCTCAAACCATTCCAGCAAAATTTGAACTCCACTATAGCACTTCTTCTGAAAAGAGCTCATCACACATAAACGTACATTTTTTGAGGGGTTTAGTTTCCAAAATGGGGTCACTTGTGGGGGTCACATCAGGGGATCTCCAGATGCGATATTTAAGTTAAGATGGCAAATACCATTTGAGCCATATACTTTGCATTCCTGTGTGAACACGCCACATACAGACTATTTGTTTGCAAATGTGCACCAAGCGGCCAATTCCTGATTGTAGGGTGGCTGCATTATCGGTATTATTGCACCTGTGTATTTGCCATCTTAACTTGGGTCCGCTGTACCTTGGTTAGTGCAATTGTTGGAGGCCTTGAACAGGTAAGCATCTCTGCCTGTATACTGGTGTTTTTTTTGTTAAGAATAGTGGAGGTTTTTCCTCTTATGGTGTTTTTTTGAGACTAGAAGCTGCCATAACCCGATCGCTTCTGCTACATACAGGCAATGATCAGATCGCCTGTATTTAGCAGAATTGCTGACTTGCTATGAGTACCGTCCACCGGGCGGCGCTCATAGCAATCTGGCAGTGATGACCATAGAGATCTGCTGGAGACCTCTGGTTGTCTTGCCAATCTATCAGCAACCCATATGACGAGTGCCGATGGGCAGGATTTCTGGTGCACTTGCTGGAAGCGCGTGATAATAGCCGCTGTCAGAGTTTCACAGTGGCATTTAGCTAGTTAACATCCGCGGCTGGATCTCGATTCCACCTGCCACTGTTAGAGGCACATGTTAGCTATTCAAAACAGCTGACATGTGCCAGCAAATATGTGGACTCAGTGCCGGAGCCCACATCAAAGGGAGGGTGTCCGATATCAGTGTCGGAAAGGGGTGAAGGGCATAAGAATAAAAATTTAAAAAATTGTGAAGGTTTCATCAAAGTTTTTATATTTTCACAAATAAACACAAGCCATATCAAACAAATTTTGATATAATGTACAATATGTAAAAAAATATATAAGAATCACTGGGATCTGTGTAAGATTTTTCAGAGTTATTACCTCATAAACTGACACTAGTCAGATTTAAAAACTGAGGCTTGGTCATTAAGGGGTTAAAGGGTCAATATGTGAAATATTTGGCATTACCACAAGGCAATTTGTTCACCAAAGGGCTAGAGAATGGTACATTAATGAATATCTTTAGGCAAAATGCAAGTGAAGTGGAGATTTCTTGCAAGCTTGGGACTGGATTTCAGCAAATAGAGCTGAGTAATTAATCATGTCATAAATTCAAAGGGTACTTAAACAAAATATGAGTTTGTATAGCTATGCAACCACAATATTTTAGATCTTTCTTTTCCATCCAAAAATATTAGTTTTTTTCTCAAAATGAATTGTGCAGATTATGGGTGACATTAAGGCCATGTTCACATGTTCAACATTTGGTCAGTTTTTTACTTCAGTATTTGTGAGTCTAAATCCAGAGTGGAAAAATCAGAGAAGTATAGGGCCATGGTCACATGTTCAGTATTTAGTCAGAGTTTTACATCAGTATCTGTAAGCAAAACTAGGGGAGGAACAAGCAAAGTATAATAGAAAACACATCATCACGTCTGCTTTAATCATGATGTACTGAAAAAGTGTGAAAGAGGCTTTATACTATGCTCCCATAGTGAGATTTTTGTGAGTTCTTGATGTTGCAGATTTTCAGCACCATTTCTGCACCAAGTACGTAAATTAGGTTACTTCCATTTTTTCATTGCAAATTTTTGAAGCTGTTTTTTTGTCTCTTGTTGGCATGTCATATTTTAAACAAAGCTGCTTTGTTTTTGATACGTCCTGGTATGTGCCTTTGAAAAACTTTATTGATACATTCATGTGCAGATTACATGCGTTTTTATGCATTTTTTTACTTGCAGATTCTTCGCATCTAATGCAAATCTGTTGGAAAAATCTGCATATAAAACTCAGTATACTCGCAAGATAAACTGATTTGTTGTGGATTTGAAATTCAAACCATAGGTCAGTTTACACTGATTAAAAAAAGCACAGTGGGCATAAGATTTCCATAAATCTCATATAATCTACTGCAACTAATTTTTTGACACAGAAAAAAATATGTAACATCAAAAACTAACTGAAAACTCATCGTAGGCACACAGTCTGAATATAGGTGGTAAAAGAGCTGAAATGATTCTTCATATTATTTTTTTTAACAACAAAAGACTAGCATTTTAACACTAAACATGTTTAAATCCACTTTATGTGATATATTTCTTCTATGAATTCTTTTTTGTTATAAAAGTAGAATGCAGAAAAAACAAAACTTCATGAATGTTTTTAAATTTGGATATTGGTTTTGAGTATTACTTTTGATTTTCTCATCACTCTAGTGAATTGCTAAGAGATGGCATCACCTAATTTTATTTGATACAAAGCAAACCCGACATACAGCATTTCAAAAGAGTGCATTTTGGCATATGCTAGGACAGTATACTTTTTTACTATACAAAGTTGTAGTTTGCTGAGTTTTTCTATAAAAAAAGAAACGGTAAAGAAAAATGTCAGTAGACAAGGAGTCAAGGCCAGAATGTTTGCCAATATGTCTTTATAGTGACATACAGTACGTTGTAGGTATTCCCCATGCATACTTCTGGCAAAAAACTAAAAACTAAATTGAAAATGGAGCAGGGAAAATGTGTGGCTTGTCCTGATGAAGAAGTCAGAGGACTTTGAATCTCGGCATTGACAAATAAACAAATAAACCACATTGAATATTCTTCGGTCTCCTGGATCCTTCTACTATTTTTCAGCAACGCAGTTAACCCACATTTTGTCCTACTCTATTTTATATCTATATCCCTTGTGGGCTTGCAGCAGCAGACATTTTGTGCTTCATATTGGTTACCCCAACAGGTGAGTACCTATATGCACCCTTAGTTGTCCTTGCAAATCTTTGGATACGATCCTATTGTGCTTTTCATTGTATCTCCAAATTTTCTCTACTAAAAAACAAAATTTAACCGAACCTAAGTTGCATAGATTGGCAGAACTTGTGAAAGCAGTCTCACTTGATAGCAATATATTTTGGGTTTGGGTTAGGTATCTCTTTGGTTATAATTTGCTGTATTTTTGGAAAAACAGACTAATACTCAAAAACTAATAAATGTTCAGATATACTGATTTTAAGTGGTATTTAGAAGTAATATTTTCAGTGATAATAAGTAGAGTTTACAAGAATTTTAAATTTTGGGAATTCAATTTGGGCAAAATTTGCAAAATGGTGGTCAGATGACTGCGATTTTGCTAAATTTGAAGGATGTGGAGGTGCTTAAAAAGTAAACTGTTATTCTCACTTCTCTCTCCCATCCCCAACTCATACATGTTACTCTACAAATGTAACACAATATTGCAACATAATAGCAAACTGGTCAACAGGCTGCAATTTCATGACATCCACAGGAGGACCACATATGAATATTAGAGATGAGCAAATATATTTGAAACAAATCAATTTTGTGCCAAGTTTTAGGAAATTTGCTGGACAAACAATTTGCAATTTGATTTGCATGAATCAAAAAAATACTCATCGCTTTGTTAAAAAATACAGAATATTGTATCAACCATAGAATACTCATATGACCTCAGGCACAACCAGGCACACTTTCCAATAATAAGTTGTAGCTCTCACATCATATAGTACAGCAAAGCTATTGCATAAGGTAGTGCATCACATGGTATAGTAGAGCCAATCATAGCCTGTATAAAAGCCAAAGCAGGAAATGAGGTGTTGCTACCATCTGTTTAGTGAGAAGATGTGAAAGCTCAAGTTAGCCATAGAAATACGGAGATAAAAAACTTTGAATAAAAGTTTCAGTATGTCTGACAAAAGAGCAGTGCAGGAAAATTCCCATCAGTTTAGTTATAGCCAGTTGAAGTTCACCTTGAGATTCCTAACATGTGTTGAAAATGTGTATATGAGTTAAAAATGTTAGGTCCTAGGAGACCTCATTGTGTTATGTAGATCTTTTTAGGACTATTGAAGTATCGGCTGTACTCAACAGATGTATTCAAGGTGGATCACATTTTTTGAAACAGTTCACTGAAACTGGTGAATTGGGATATTAAAAGATTTGATCAGATATAATAGACAAATATACCAAAAACAAGCCCTGAGTATCACAAAATAATGATTTTTGAAAGTTGGTCATCTAGTGTAACTCATTGCAGATTCTGTTGAGCCAAGGAGCAAGGTAAGGAAGGATGTACGTCCTGACATTGTTTATGATAGAGATAAACGAATTTGCCAAGATTCAAATTTGCTAAGTTGTGTGGATTTTACAGAGAAATTAGATCCAAGAAATGAGTAAAGAAGAATGATCCATTTGTGCGAGAAAAAAGATAGTATTGCATGATATTAAAGTACTAAGCAAATTATTTACATATATTGTCCCCACTTTCCTGCATAGAAAGGTTCAGAAAAGTGGACCTGGGCTTTGCCATATCCTACAGCTCCTTGATGATGTATTGATGGGAATCTATCACCAGGGTTTTGCTACCTAATCTGATAGCAGCACAATGTAGACAGAGATACCCTGATTCCAGTGATGTGTCAGCTGATAGGTTGGTTGCTGAAGTTTTGATCAAATCAATTTTTTCCCAGGAGGAGATTATCACTTGAGGACTAGTAAATCTACTGCTATTTTCACCTCTATATTCATGATCTTTAAAAATTCTCATGGATAACACTGACTGTTAGCTTTTTGCCTATGAACAGTATAATCTGTGGTGTGTGCTTGGATATGCGAAGCTCAACATTCAGAGAGCTGGTAGATCTGAAACAGATAAAGCAATGATTTTATAAAAACTGCATCAAGCAGCCAAGTAAGTGTTATATGGCTGGAATAAGGGTTTCTTCACCTATATCATACTGCTCACAAACGGGGTAGCCAAAATCTGGTAGCAGATTCCTTTAACCTAAAATTCCATTATGTGATTGCGGTTGCTTATATCTGTCATTTTGGCACTGGAATAGTGTTGTGACGCACTCATGGGTGAACATGGCTTATGCTTGGTTATTAACGTTTATCAAGGTGCCTTTTTTCAGTGAGTTAGTATATTTCCTGCTTAGTGGATATGTCAAAAAAGGTGTAGTGATCTCCAAGCCACCGGTATTCAAAGTTCAAGTCAAACCTATTAGTTTTATGGAACACTATGACTTCCATTATATTGGACCCTTTCTAATTCCAGGTGTTATATTTTTATGGTAAGCTAAATGCCTGAATTCCTGCAATTACGTTTTTGCTCTATACTAAATCAGATTTAGTTTTTAGTTGATAATATTATAATATTGGTGTTTGTGGAAAATATCAATGCCAGATACAATAACTTTGAGGTTTTACATTACCTTTAAATGGAAAAAAAGATGCTATTATTCCGATTTCCGAAGATTCACTTGAATAAAAATAATAAATAGAAATCCAGTGTCTTTTTAACGCTCATTGTGTTATTTAGCTTTGTTTTAGAGCTGTAATCTATCATTTTATTGTATTTTGGGTTTGAATTGGAAATAAAACCCACTTGGAAAACCTAATATGCTGAAATGATTTGCTCTGCCAAATGGCCAGTAAGTGCCAAAGTAATCCCAGTACTAAACAAAACATCCCTAAGGCAATGTGAAAGAATACATGGAACCAGGTCTGTTTACTACAGTATGTGAGTATTTATGTCACTGCAACAATTCACCGGAATGAAGGTAAATCATTTACACTATATTTATTCCTGTCATTGGACTGACTGATGATATATAGATATCATTAGGGATAATTTGATGACTATCTGTATGAATGATTGTTTGATGTACTAAGTTGTAGCCTAAGTGGTCCAATTTAAAAAATATAATTAAAAGAAAAATTAATAAAAAATTAGCCTCCCACTCAGAGATTACTAGGGTTGAGCTTTTTAAAGAATACATCCCCTGATCTATTTAGCTAGGTGACATAAAGAGTACTTTTCAATAGAACCTTGTTCAATTTTGGATAGGGCTCAGTTAAAAAAGTGTTACTCTACACCTGACAATTGACACCTGTGTAGACACTTTTCCTAGTGTAAGGAAAGGAATAGTGGGATAGATAATATCTGCCATAAGTTATAGCTCATACTGTACCGGAGCATGCAGGGGGCACAAAGTTTCCAAAAGTGCATTTTTCATTAAAGTTTTCCTATGTAGAGAAGATCATTTTGTATGTGATCAGTTTGCCATGTTTGACCCTGAGAAACAGCCGGGAGGGCACTGCTTCTCAGTAGGCCACATGTTTATCCTTTTGTTTAGGTTATGTTTTCAAAATGCAATTTATAGGGTGAAACCCAGAACAAATCCACATAAAATCTATGAAAATCTACGTGTAATTTGAAAAATTCTGCTATGGAAAATCCGAAAGAGAAATTTTGCACTTGTGAATGTAACCTTAGAGTTTCCTTTTTGGCAAGCAGAAATGTGTCAGCAATGCTCCAAATAGTGTACACTTGAAGCTAGTTTTAGAATGAGCTTGTTATTCTTGCCATGTACTCGGGTAAATCCAGAATTCCTGGTTGTCATTAACTCAGTGCTGCTATTTTACTGCAAGGTGGTGGAAGAGTCATTAGTTGTAGCTTCCTTAGTGAATTGTAGGCCAGTTTAGCAATGGATCTCTGTTGAAGTTCAAGATAACAATATTTTATGGACATTAAATATCTCATAAGCTGCTGATTAAAACATAAAATAAAGGTAAGTCATTGATAACTAAACAAACGTTTATGGGATATTGGGTTGTTTCTTGCATAGTTTTTATTATAATAACGTTGTAATGTCTGCTGCAGTTTTTTGAGCCAAGACCAGAAAAGGATCCAGTTTGAAGATCATTTAGAAGCCCTTCATTTATATTACCAATTGCCTTTGAATCCATTCCTGGCTTTGGCTCAAAAGACTGCATGAAAGACTACCACCATTTTATTTTTGTGAGAAAATCTCCATGTCTGATGCCAACTTATTAGACTAACCTTTTAATACATTTATGTTCACCACTTTCTAATGAAAACTAATTTCTCTCCCATACTTTTTCACTTAGAGATTCTAGCCCTCATTAAAGCACGCCAATGGAGTCATAGAGGTGCAATATTTTATCATTTATTTTTTGCTGGTAAAACAGTGTAATTCAGTAATGATACTTTGCCTAATGTTTAGAAAATGCTTCAAAAATGTGTTTTCATATCTCACTTCATGTTCTATTTATGGCTAATGGTATATGTACATGTTTATTATGGGACATATAGAGTAGGTAAAGTAATTGCCCAAAACATAAGTCAACAGTTCAGTACTTATTTAAAATGTGAAGGTGGTAGAAGAGCTTGTACTGTAGGCTGTGAGATTGAAGGACGTTGACTATCTTGGTAGGGTTAAGTTCACACAATATTTGGTATGTCTGTTTAGCATATGTGACAGTAGATACTCCTAGCATGGACATTGAGTGGGTGATCACAATTGGATGGTGACCCGGTATTTTTCAGTATACCTTTCCTTCTGCACTTTCATTTCCAGTTTGCGATAGCAAACAAAAGATATCTAACAATACAATATTTTGGCATGAGTAATTTTGGATGATGCCATTGTATGGCTTACAATGATGTAATGGCATACATCTTGGCTTTATGCTCAGCTCATACACCTTCAGATTACCTCAGTATATGCAACAAACATAGACCCAAAATACGATCTAAAAAAGAACATAGTGACAAGTGAGCATGCTCGGATATTGTGTTATCCGAGCATGCTCGGGTGTTATCCAAGTATCTTGGTCATGCTCAAGTAATATGTTCGAGACCCAGCTGCTGCATGTCTTGCGGCTGTTAGACAGCCACAACAAATGCGGGATTTACCTGTTTGTTAGGCAATTCCCACATGTCTTGCGGCTGCCTAACAGCCGCAAGATATGCAGCCGTGGGGTCTTGAACATATTACTCGAGCACGCCCAAAATACTTGGATAATACCAGCGCATGCTCACTCATCACTAAACATAATTTCAGGTTTTAACAAAAATCTGTCCCAGAGTAAAAGGCAGGTATATAATTGGTGCAAATGGGCCCAAGGGGTTAGAGGGCCAGCTGCTCGTCCCAAAGCAGCCATAAGCTTCTATCACACACTCATAGGGGGGTACATTATGAAGAGCTATTGAACTGCAGTATGCCCACATACTATTCTTGCAAAAGGGCCATCTTCTGTATGTATCCACCCATGCCCAGAGTTATGGGTAAAAGAATAATTCAACTATATTTATTATTAGATTGGTCTAACATTTTAGGTAACCTGTACTGCAAATAGATTGCAATTAGTTGACAGCTGTCCATAACTCCTCAGTAGAGCTGAATGGCCACCTACCCTTTGTGCGGAAATTAGTCAACCTGAAATTGATTAGCAATTAAAGTATCAACACTGTAAAAACAATCAATAGACATTTTCTAATTGCTCTAATTGCTTAAATACATACAGTATACACAGAAATGTAAACTAGTGATCACGACTAGACGGATAGATAGAGCATGTGCAAGCCTCACCTGGGTTTATATACAACCACTGTACACTAGTCATTGTGCTGTCTCACAATCCTTCCTAAGGAATATAATATTGTGCTGCATAGTTTTGTCAACCATATGATTATTAGATTTACTGGACACATATTCAATGACAAAAAGCTGGGAAAGCTTTGAATATATATTCATTATATCCACTTAAAAATACAGAAAGATCCACCTTATTTCTAATTCATTGGGTATTAATGAGTCCCATATAAAACTATCTACTGTATGTAAGCAAGCAAACACGACAAGCTTCCATTCGCTTTTCGCTGTAAAGTAGTAATATTCCATTCTGCATTTACTGCACCAGTTAATGAATAGTGTTATGTACATTTTGTGTCTTGCTTATTACAGTGCATATTAGATCCAGGTTATTTAACAGCTTAAACAGATCTTTTTAGAGGAAAGTTAAGAAAAGACTTACATTCTTTCATCAAGTTGGCACATTGCAATTTTAAGGGAGCAATATGTACGTACACAAAGCGGCGCATGTGAAATTGTCTTATTTGCTTTCATATCAGTCTCTTTAGGATTAACGGAACATAATTTCATTCAGACAATTTCGCTTGTAGTCTTTCTGGGATAGAAGGATAGAAAGCATCGCACTGGGAATTATGTATTCTATTGCCATCAACACTCAATGCACTCTATTCTCCATTTCTGGAGACAATATTCTGCATATTTTGCCTTATGTTCTACTATATTGCTTTAGTTTACTTAAACAAATGCAATATGTAAATCTAAAGATGCATTGATAACATTTTAATCAATTGGAGCAATGATTAATTTTTAATATATTAATAATTAAAACACATTTAAAAAAATCTCATATGTACATTATGATTTTTAATATGTAAACTGCGAGATATATATAATGCAAATTTGTAAAAAAAATAATTTAATTGAATTCATTATGCAAATGTTATACGTCTTCTGTGACGAGACAAGTGTGAAAATTATGGATGTATACAATGTGTAAATAATTTGTGCAAAAAACAGAATTCCACACCATACATTGACACATGCCAAAGCAAATAATTGCAACACAGTCAGTCACAGCTTTGCCCTGCAGGTAGAACATCAGCTATGAAAGGGAGAGAGGAAAGGAATAGACTGAGAGAAAGAGCAGGATGTGTATCTGATGCCGAGTATAAAGGCATGAACACTATGGTTGTGAATCCTCGAGTCACACATCGGCCATGCAAAACAGGACATACCTTTCTGGCTTGCTGCTTCTGTTGGCTGAAACAAAGCAGTCCCATTCTCAGCGGGAGGCCAAGTCAAAATGAAATTTTATTTAGTCTGCACTTTCTCCCAGATCAGGTTTCGGAATGACTGCTCTTGGAGATAGCCTCGTTGTGGCTGATGCATGCTTTGCATATGAAATGGCAGTGACAAAAAAAAAAAAACTATACTTGCAAACTCTGCTCAGAAAATAGTGGAGTGTATATGTGACTTACAGATTCAGGCTTACAAAAAAATAAAGAGCTTTTCTGATTTTTACCAATTTGTATTGATAAAAAAAATCAATTTTGTTAGATGCAAAAGAAATATAAGAAAAATAACGTAAAATTAATTTTTATCAAGTAAAATTTATGCAAATATTTATTATAGAAGATTTGTATCAGCATAAAATTTTAATTAGTTTTTTTGGTACATTTTTATGTCATTTTGTTATTAGTGTTTAAAAGTAAAGTATGGCAGCATTGGTCATATCCTAGCTCATTAAAAATGTCTGTAGGAAAAAGTAAATTTACATGCAGATCTAAGTGTATGATTAGCATAAAGGACTAAAGTATTTTTTTATTTTCTGGTTTCAGAATAATAAAAGCAAAAGGCATATATAAATTATTCTTTAAATTGATTTTATACATATAATAGTTTTTACAAAATTTTTATAATTTTTTATACGTATAATAGTTTTTACTCATTCTTTTAATCATTTTTTATACGTATAATAGTTTTTACTGATTTTTTATCATTTTTTATACGTATAATAGTTTTTACTCATTCTTTTAATCATTTTTTATACATATAATTGTTTTTACCGACTTTTTTAAATAATTTTTTATGCTGAATGTAATGACGCTGATGTGATCTAATCAGCAGATGTCTAGAAATAATGTTTTTACTGTCATTTTAGATACAAATAACATTAAGACCTACTGTAACTTATGTCATCGCAGTGATCGGTGATGCAGGAGTGCACTTTAATTCGTTTCAGGGTGAAGACATGAACATGGATATCGTGTTAAGAAACTTATTCTGTTGGGCATATATTATATAAATAGTAATCATCTTTACACTACTTTTTTTTTTTCCAAAAACTCAAGGCATGTGATTATCAAAGAGCATTTCCAGAGTTCATTACTGCGAACACAGCATGCCCAAGAAGAAAATGAGAAGAATTGCCGCAGTTTCAAAGTTGATATTGTAAAACAGGAAAAAAAAACACTTTAATGTTAAGCATGCTTCTTTGTGAAGTGCTAGGCCACTTGAAATCAAATGTTGCATAAATGATTTAAAAACAGAAAAAAGCATAAATATGACTCAGTGCTCGATATAATCATACGTTCTTGTTAGGATTCTGATGTTCAAAATGGTAAGAAAAATGATAATGAACAGCTGCAGGTCAGTTTGCAAAGCGACGGGTATAAATGCTGTCCTGAATTTACATTGAAAGGTTTAGGGAAAGAAAACACTTGAGTGCTACACTGTCACATAGCGAAATCTGAGAAGAACATCTTTTATCTTATTTTTTTTTATCTTTTAGCCTGGATTAACTCAATCAATAAAAAGTTGAGTTTTTTTACACTATTTTTACTATACAAAAGATATATATACACTGTATAATCTGATGTGACTACACTGCAAGCAACTTTTAATACAAGGTCACACAAGGTTATAGAATTTTTTTCACTTTTGGATGAAAGGTTGCTAAAAAACATTTAGTAATATATTGAATTTGCAATAAAGTGTAAAAAAAAAACCCTTGAGAATAGGATGTTTGTGCAAATACTTGTATTTTAATTGTAGTCATTTTTTTATTATAATATTTAAAGGGAGTCTAAAAATAATGTTTGATGTTAAACTTTGCGATGACAATTACTGATTATAGTTTAACTGTTAAAATATGCCTCTGTGATTGGCTATCAAGACCAAGAGTAGGAGGGCATGTTTTAATCCACGGTTGCGTCCTATGCATGTGACAGTGATGACAAGCTGCTCATATTAACATTAATGCAAGCAGGTCTGTAGCTAGAGATGGGAGAATAGTGCTGATTGCTTGATTTTCATCCTCCTACTTAAGTGAAAAAATAAAAAAGGCGGTTCAACCTTGTGAAGTTTTGTCAGGCACACCCTATTTATCTACTCATCCCAAGAGCTTTGCATGTGTGCATAGCATATGGATTGCAGGTGTGCTGCCATGTTGTCCGTCACAAATTGTTCTTCCAGGATCGGTGGTAAAATCATACATACACGAATAAGAGTCAGAGTCTTCTGTGCTTCTTAACCTGTATTTTCAAAATCCAAATCTTTGGATATACATTATAAAATAAATTAAATATATCAAAGTATCTGGATTTTAATATTAAAGATTAGGATGCACTAAAGATTCCTCCTCTTGTTCTTGTTATATGATCTGAGTCAAAATAATCATCCATAAGGATCATTATTATATCTCAGATCATATAATAAACTACTCATATAGCACCGTACTCATAAATATTTGCTTTAGAGATCACCTTAATTCTTCAATATTTGGAACAGTCAGCGAAAACCTACATTTTACAGTGTCCATATAATTTGCCCCACTAGTAAGGAAGTCACACTTTGTACTGTACTATCACAATAAGAATTAATTGCTCTTTGACTTACAGAATACAACAATTTATTAAAAATAAATTATATCCATCAAGATTCATTAGATTCCATACACCACAGATTGGTAATATCTGCCATGGCTTCTGTAATAACTAACACCATGATGCTAGTGTGAACAGAACCTAACATCACTAACATCTGAGCCTGTGTATGAGATGTATTTTAGCAATTCTATTTTTACTATTCCAGTTAAGATCACCTCAGCTCTACAACATTGTCAACAGTCAGTGGAAGCCTATATTTTCCAACATCCATGGAATCTGGCCCCAAAAAAGCCCCAAAAATGTCAACACTGCCTCCACCTGGCATGGATTGATCTGATGACTCTCTTCATTGACCCCTTCTATATATTCCTTGGAGCCTCCCAAATGTATCTTAACAAGAATTAATTTGCTTGTAGCACACTGTTTTTTGTAATTACTATAAAGCATTACACCTTTGTAGCACAACACTGTGGAGGTCGATGGTGCTGAATAAATAGCAATAGTTGTAGTAATAATGACTATTGTTATGAAGTTGCATAAAATGTATTATATATATATATTATAACAATGAATTTTCAGGAATCATTGTATCTAAATAGTAACTCTCTGGAATGCACTACCCCTGACAATCCGGTTAATTACCAGTTTAGACAATTTTAAGCTTACCCCAAAACATCCCTTCAGTTTGGCCTATCACATCACCTCACTAATCTAACTGCTTTTCCTCCCTTTCTTTATTTTCTTCAGAATCTGGTCCATTCTATCGTCTGTTCCCATACTCTCCATTTAAACAGGAGGACTTAGCATCTGGACAAATGTAGATTCCGTCTGATAACTGGTTCATGCAGCTTTACATGGATATCCATATTTATAAAAGTGGATGGATGATACAATACAATAATTGATATCTTTTGTGTATGCCCTATTTCCTTATACATTGTGAGCTACTTGCACAAATTGTATTATGTGTCACTCTGCAATGTCTAATAGCATCTGTAAATGTACTCTCTGAATTGCAAAATGCAGGGAAATATGTTAGTGCTGTATAAAGAAAATTATTATTAGTAATACTTTTACTATTCAAACAGCTTAACTCTTAAATATTTGTAATATTATAGGTGTTCTGTTCAGGAAACCACTTTTCGTGAGCCCTACCAAAAGTTAAATAAAGGTGAATTGACCATTCAGAATGCTCATTGGTAGACCACAATAGAGATCAACTAGAACCAACCACTTTCACCCTGGAGGATCCAACATTTTGCATATTTTAAGGGAACCTGTGTGATTCTAAATTTCTCCTGTGGTGTCACTGTGGTTGACCTAAAAGCTTGACATTGCATAAACAGAGCTAAGATACTACAAGTTGAAGCAGCAACTTTTTACATTCTAGATGGTCATGTATAAACTTTTAGAAGTGTGAGATTATTTCACAAGCAGTCAACTAAATAAATATTTTGTATAAAAATAAAATGTCAGTGAAGTTAAATATAAAGAGGTTGGCTAAGATGATATTTTAAATGCACAAAATGCAAAACCTTTAATTATTTTGTAAATCCAAAGAATCAAATAAAAGTAGGTCAAAAGGGTTCCTTAACGGGGTTATCCATTTCTGATCACCAGTTGATCAGAAAGCACAAAATATGAGTACAACATTGTAATTTAATATTTATTTATCAAACCAACCCTGATGCTATATCTGAATTGTACTGTTTTATATGTGTTGAGGACAATACCATTTGATTATTAGACCTACTTTCTATATATCATTTCCCTGTGATTTTCCTATGTTGGATTTAATCCCCTCTTTGTGTATTAATAAAAAAATATACTTTATTGACTACTCCAGTGTTTACTAACTTTTTTGGAAGATTGTGCATATTTATCTATTGAATAATAATGTATATGATATTTATTTAATAGATAATTCTATTATTTTTGTTATTGTTCATACATTGTAGATGATTGCATTATCCACAGAAGGTTCACGACTTCCGGCACACCCGAGCAGGGTTCTCCATAGTGCAGCCAAGCTGGAATGACTGTCTTAACTTAGATAAAAGACTATAGAAGAAATGCAGAATCTATTGTATAGTGCATTAAGACAGTGAGAGGACACCAGAGCTCACAACCAATCTAAAGGGATAGGAGAGAAAGTCAAAAAGAATTGGATAAATGGAGACAGTTTCATATTGTATAACTGCAGCCCTGAAGATTAGTGTAGTATACTCTGAATGCAGAAATTCAACTGATGGGAGTAGAAAAAGATAGTAGAAGTACCACCAGCAGCATTGGCTGTGTAATTGATTAGTTATGTGGTATAGCAGGCTCTGGCAAGCATATTTGAGGGGAGGAAGCAAAAAGACATATTATTTATGACACATCAATAGATGTTACCTCTGCCAGTGACATCAACATGATGTTACCTCTGCCAGTGACATCATCAGTTTGAGTCAGTGTTTTGCACAGAATAGTCTGCCTAATTACAAGTGGCTATGGCTGGTTTCATACTTGCGTTGAGGTGTGGTGCGGATGGCACTTTACTTCCTCCTTGCTTCCTCCGTGAAGCTCCACCCATGCTCTGCCTACTGCCACCTGCGTCCTGCGTTTCCCTGTGTACCTATTTTTAACATTGGGTATGCAGGCCATGTGAATGTATGAGGATGCCTTCACATGCATCGTTTTGATGCTGTGGCGAACTGCGCCAAACGCAACATGCTGCATTTTGTTGCAGTCGGTGCAGTGTCAAAACGACGCATGCGGAGGCATCCTCATACATTCACATGGCCTGCATACCCAATGTTAAAAATAGGTACGCAGGACGCATGCAGACATAGGCGAAGCTGAATGGAAGAGATGCAGCAGTGGGCGTGGCTTAATGTAGGAACTACGCAGCCCTCCGCAGCTCTGACCAATGCAAGTGTGAAACCAGCCTAAGGAATAATTTTTTGACCATTTTTTATTATAGAATAACATCAAAATCTGTCAATATAATGTTATCAAATGGGCTGTTATTAGTACTGAATTGCAATCCATTTCTATATTAGGGTCACTTTGGCATTACTAAGACTGTGTTTGTGTTAAAGAGCTTGAAAGGATTTGGATATGCTCCTAACAGACCTCTGTGTGTCACATACTTTCAAAGTGATCAGAAGCATTTCAGTACTGTGAATAATTTTTTTTAATTTGTCGACCCTAGTAAATTTCAGTCTGAAATTATTTGTTAATTTCTACTGCAATAGATTAACTGCTGCTCTCTTACCCCTGTGTACACAGGATATGTAGGTTATTGAAACAATGTTGTATGTACTGAAGGAAAAGTTAGAACTTTTAGGGCTTTAACTAGGATTAAGCTTGCGAAACACTACAATTACCTATTTTTTTATTTTGTGAGATTACTGTTGTCCAAACATGATAGTGAACATGATGTTACTTACCTTGAAGAAAAATTTGTTACTGTACACCTGTGTACTCAAAATAAAATAGAAAAGGAGAGATGCACCTGCAGTGTCATAGTTATTTATTCATAGAAGTGTCGGTATTCTTGTTGCCTTGCAAACACTAGGTTCCAAGGTTCTAAGTTTAAATCTTTTCCAAATCAACAACTGCATCAAGTTTCTATTCCTAATGTTTGTGTGTTTACTATTTACTAAAAGTGGAAGAATCGATTTGCAGGATTCTGGTTTATCGGCCAGGTCGGTAATGTTTGACCTCTTGATTGGAGATTTGCAAATCTCCTTACCTGACAGCATTCCCAACTCTTCATTTGATTAGCTGGGTTGAGGCAATGTCACCATCGCAAAGTAATGCACACATAACGTCACACCACTCTGGCTTATCAAAATAATAACTGAGAATGCCTTTAGGTAAGGAAATTCGCAGACCTCTTGTCCAAAAGTCACTGATTACTGACCTGAGTCCTGTGAACCGATTCTACCTTCTCTACTATCTACCTAATGATAATTTGGCTTACTAAAGTTGACTGGTTTGTGTCTGAGATAGGGAATTTTAGATTGCCATTGGACACAGAGACAAGAAGGTAAATTCTGACAGGTTGGATTCAAAAACAATACATAGAACATACTTAAACTAATACCAGAGCATACTTAGACACATAAAAATACATACCGGACACAAAAATGGGTTCTCTTCAAGAAATGCGCTAAAAAAATTAGACATGTTGAAAAGGAAAATATAGACTCAAAGTCACATCTCCCTTTTATCCAGAAAGCAAACAGTTAAATGATTACATTAATACCTTAATCCTAAAGGGTGTATGTGTTGTTTTTGTATTTTGGCAAGTTAAATTATTAATAGAAATAGGCAAATCAATTCCCTCCCCCCCAAAAAAATTGATTTCACTATAAATTTCCCTCAAAACTCTCATTATAACTAATCTGTACTAGTGGATTTTTCTGAGGGGAGAAAAGGAGAGAGGAAATAGTCCTTTCTGAGAGTAGTAAATTAGTAAGAATTAGAACAAGTGTAACAGATAAGGAACGTTGCTCAACTGATGGAGTTGTGCAAGTATGAGCACAACTCCAAAGATGTGAAGTAACTCCAATAGGTGCAGCTGACCTGGTGTGCTGTTGGAAATTCATCCAGGTATGTCCCTGCAGTGTGTAAGTAAATAATGACAACATTCAATAGCGCTTACGCAGGTGGTAAATTAACTTAAAATGAAGTTAATAATAGTGTGGTGATGTGTTGCAGGCGGGATTATGTGTGGTAATTGATGGGGGGTGGGATTATGTATGGTGATGTGTTGGGGGGGCGGGATTATGTGTGGTGATGTGGTGGGGGGCGGGATTATGTGTGGTAATGTGATGGGGGGCCTGGATTATGTGTGGTAATGTGGTGGGGGGTGGGATTATGTGTGGTAATGTGGTGGGGGGTGGGATTATGTGTGGTAATGTGGTGGGGGGCGGGATTATCTGTAGTAATGTGGTGGGGGGGCAGGATTATGTGTGGTAATGTGTGGGGGATTATGTGTGGTAATGTGGTGGGGGTGGGATTATGTGTGGTAATGTGGTGGGGGGTGGGACTATTTGTGGTAATGTGGTGGGGGGGCGGGATTATGTGTGGTAACAAGGTGGGGGGCGGGATTATGTGTAGTAATGTGGTGGGGGCAGGATTATGTGTGGTAATGTGGGGGGATTATGTGTGGTAATGTGGTGGTGGTGGGATTATGTGTGGTAATGTGGTGGGGGGCGGGATTATTTGTGGTAAAGTGGTGGGGGGGTGGAATTATGTGTGGTGATGTGTTAGGGGGCAGGATTATGTGTGGTGATGTGGTGGGGGACGGGATTATGTGTGGTGATGTGGTGGGGGGCTGGATTATGTGTGGTAATGTGGTGGGGGTGGGATTATGTGTAGCAATGTGGTGGGGGGCAGGATTATCTGTGGTAATGTGGTGGGGGGTGGGATTATGTGTGGTAATGTGGTGGGGGGCGGGATTATCTGTAGTAATGTGGTGGGGGTGGGATTATGTGTGGTAATGTGGTGGGGGCGGGATTATGTGTGGCAATGTGGTGGGGGGCGGGATTATGTGTGGTAATGTGGTTGGGGCGGGATTATGTGTGGTAATGTGGTGGGGGGCTGGATTATGTGTGGTAATGTGGTGGGGGTGGGATTATGTGTAGCAATGTGGTGGGGGGCAGGATTATCTGTGGTAATGTGGTGGGGGGTGGGATTATGTGTGGTAATGTGGTGGGGGGCGGGATTATCTGTAGTAATGTGGTGGGGGTGGGATTATGTGTGGTAATGTGGTGGGGGCGGGATTATGTGTGGCAATGTGGTGGGGGGCGGGATTATGTGTGGTAATGTGGTGGGGGGCGGGATTATCTGTAGTAATGTGGTGGGGGCGGGATTATGTGTGGTAATGTGGTGGGGGGGCGTGATTATGTGTGGTAATGTGGTGGGGGTTCGGGATTATGTGCGGTAATGTGATCGGGGGTGGGATTATCTGTGGTAATGGGGTGGGGGGCGGGATTATGTGTGGTGATGTGTTGAAGGGGCGGGATTATGTGTGGTGATGTGGTGGGGGGCGGGATTATGTGTGGTAATGGGGTGGGGGGGCGGGATTATGTGTGGTGATGTGTTGGGGGGGCCGGATTGTGTGGTGATGTCTTGGGGGTGGGATTATGTGTGGTGATGTGTTGAAGGGGCGGGATTATGTGTTGTGGTGATGTGGTGGGGGGCAGGATTATGTGTGGTGATGTGGTGGGGGGCGGGATTATGTGTGGTGATGTGGTGCGGGTGGTGTGTGGTAATGTGGTGGGGGCGGGATTGTGTGGTAATGGGGTGGGGGGCAAGATTATGTGTGGTGATGTGGTGGGGCGGAGCTACTGTGCAGGGGGCGGGATTAGCGAGTAATCACGATGCCTCTTATATATATAGATACCTATCCTGATGTAGGCAATAGCAGCAAGCAGAGGATGACTTTTTCTTACCTCTTGCTTGTGGCTCTTCCAGCAATAGGTAAGGAATATACAGTATATAAGGATAGGAATATATAATCTCAGCATTCGACCAACTTCTAGACACCTGCAGAAGGCTGATTACAGCTGAAACGTGTTGTGTTTTTAATAAGATTTTTAAATTTTTATTTGTTTTTGATTTTTTTTTACATTTACTACATTTATTGTTGTGGGAGCGCCCCACACCTGGTATCTCTACCAGTCAAATAATAACTAATCTGAAGTTTTTTGAGATTTGGTTTGATTTCCGCAAATCTGAAGAAATAGCTAGCCATTTTGCTGAACTCTTAAGTGCCAAAAAGGGTTAAAAAATAATAAACTCTTCTCTTACACTTACCACTCCCTATACCTGTTCTGCCACTGCCAGATCCTTTGATGAACTCCTCTTTGGCACCCTTCTTCTTTGATGAACTCCTCTTTGGCACCCTTCTTCTTCAAGCAGCTTTCCGGTCTTCTCACTTTTTCATATCAATGAGGTGTCACGCCTCACGTGGCCACATGTGAACTAATTAATGGCAGCAGCAGAAGAGAAAAGATCCTAAAGCGAACAAGAATACCAAAGAGGAGCCAGTCAAAACTCTGGGTTTTGGCCTGCAATAATAAAGAGGGCTGAGGAGAGGTTAGTAAAAGAGTTTTTAACTACCGTATTTTTCAGACTATAAGACGCACCGGACAATAAGGCGCACCCCAAATTTGGGGTGAAAATTGCAGAAAAAAAGATTTGTTATAAGATGGGGGTCCGTCTTATTGTCCGAATTTACAGTATCTTACCTGAGTGCTGGCGGTGGCAGAGCAGGGTCACAGGAGGCATGGTGTCGGCAGAGGTGGGGTGATGCGGTACGGCGTGCACCTGAGCAGGGTCCCTTCCTGCTTAGGTGGGCAACGCCACGGCCTGGTGTCCATGGGAGGGTTGCAGCAGTGGTTACCGGCAGAGGTGCTGGGATGAGGAGGTGCTGGGATGAGGAGGTGCTGGGATGAGGAGGTCCTGGGATGAGGAGGTCCTGGGATGAGGAGGTGCTGGGATGAGGAGGTCCTGGGATGAGGAGATCCTGGGATGAGGAGGTCCTGGGATGAGGAGGTGCTGGGATGAGGAGGCGCAGTGAGAGGTATGGCATCAGAGGGGTCCCTTTCCCCGGTGAGGTGATGCAGCAGCCCGGTAAGCAGCAGAGCCGGGTGAATCCTGTTGTTAGCGGTGGTGGCGGCCATCTTCCCGAGGCTGCGGGTGCGCAGATGAAGCGCTCTGCTTCACGGGGCTTCAGGAAAATGGCCGCGGGATGCTGCACGTGCGCAGATGGAGATCGCGGCGGCCATTTTCCTGAAGCCACGAACTTCAGGAAAATGGCCGCCGCGATCCCCATATGCGCACGCGCGGCATCCCGCGGCCATTTTTCTGAAGCCCCGGGAAGCAGAGCTCTCCATCTGCGCACGCGCAGCCTCCGGAAGATGGCCGCCACCACCGCTAACAACAGGATTCACCCGGCTCTGCTGCTTACCGGGCTGCTGCATCACCTCACCGGGGAAAGGGACCCCGCTCACTGCGCCTCCTCATCCCCGCACATCTGCCGCCGCACCTCTGCCACCACACCTCTGCCACCGTACCTCTGCCGCCACGGTAAGCCTGCTTTGCGACTATTAGATGCACCCCCCATTTTCCCCCCTTTTTTTGGGGGAAAAAGTGCGTCTTGTAGTCCGAAAAATATGGTACTTTAAAGCAGATTCATTTTGCACCAATTTTAATGGATGCATGTTTAACTCCCTCTCCACCTCCAAATTGAGTAAATCTGACCAAAATGAATTTTCGTAGGTGTGCTCGAATAGTTACAAACCCTGTCAACCCCTAAAATGGTTCTATCACACAATTAATCTCACTATTTATAGGTAAATCCAAGTGTATTGTAAGTAAAAGATGCAACAAGTTTATTGAATTTTTTGAAAGTGGGTGTCACTTGTCACTTTAGTGTGACTTTTTTTCAATGTTATTACATAAAACCCAAAAAAGAAATGTTTTAGGCCGTTTCATTTTATTTTAGGCAGACTTCAAATTTGAAGTTGCTAATAGTAGGTAGGTCTGCAAAAATACATATTGTCATTGGAGTGTCCGTTTTTAGTTTCTAAGTCAGAATTTCTATGAGTACCAGTATTGTGGGCTTGTTAATTTCCTCTAACATGTCAGTGCTGAGGAATCTTCAAGAAGTAGCTGCTTTTGAATACCTTGTAAATATTGTTTTGTTGTCTATTAGATCTAATCTTTTTTTTAGTAAAAAGCTATGATAATAAATGTTATTAATAGCAAAAAATACAACATAAAAAATACTAATAGCATTTTCTTTCAAAGGATTATCCCATGAAAACCACAACAAATTATTATTTTGCATAACTTTACTTAATTTATATCTCTCAAAAGACTATTCTTATTTTTGCCATTTCTAGCCCTATAATTCTTTTTTATGTCTCTCTTTTTAGCCCTCAAATTTTGAGAAAATGTTTAGTTCCAGAAAGTGTTTCAATTTCTTAAACTATAGCACCATTTTGTATATTAACCCCTTTTTGACCTTGATGGGATAGTACGTCCGAGGTCAGATCCCCCGCTTTGATGCAGGGCTCCGGTGGTGAGCCCACACCAAAGCCGGGACATGTCAGCTGTTTTGAGCAGCTGACATGTGCCCGCAATAGCGGCGGATGAAATCACGATTCACCCGCCGCTATTAACTAGTTAAATACCGCTGTCAAACGCTGACAGCGGCATTTAACGGATGCTTCCGGCCATCTGGCCGAAAATGAGCGCATCGCTGACCCCGTCAAATGATCGAGGGTCAGTGATGGATCAGAATGGTAACCATAGAAGTCCTTGAGACCTCTATGGCTACTGATCCCCGCTAGCTGTGAGCACCACCCTGTGGTCAGCTCTCATGGCAAGCCTGTTATTAAGCTACATAGCAGCGATCTGATGATTGCTGCTATGTAGCAGATCCGATCGAGTTGTGCCAGCTTCTAGCCTCCCATGGAGGCTATTGAAGCATGGCAAAAGTAAAATCAAAATAAATCAAATAAATAAATAAAAAAAATCAAACCTACACATATTTGGTATTGCTGAGTTCAGAATCGCCCGATCTATCAACAATAAAAAAAGGATTAACCTGATCGCTAAACGGCGTAGCGATAAAAAAATTGAAACGCCAGAATTACGTTTTTTTGGTCGCCACGACATTGCATTAAAATGCAATAACAGGCGATCAAAAGAACGTATCTGCACCAAAATTGTATCATTAAAAATGCCAGCTCGGCATGCAAAAAATAAGCCCTCAATCGACCCCAGATCATGAAAAATGGAGACGCTACGGGTATCGGAAAATGGCGCAATTTTTTTTTTTAAGCAAAGTTTGGAATTTTTTTTCACCACTTAGATAAAAAAGAACCTAGACATGTTTGGTGTCTATGAACTTGTAATGACCTGGAGAATCATAATGGCAGGTCAGATTTAGCATTTAATGAACCTAGTAAAAAAGCCAAACAAAAAACAAGTGTGAGATTGCACTATTTTTGCAATTTCACCGCACTTCACCGCAAATTTTTTTCCCAATTTCTAGTACATGACATGCTAAAACCAATTATGTCGTTCAAAAGTACAACTTGTTTCGCAAAAAATAAGCCCTCACATGGCCATATTCACAGAAGAATAAAAAAGTTATGGCTCTGGAAAGGAGGGGAGCGAAAAATGAACCCGGAAAAACAGAAAATCCCAAGGTCATGAAGGGGTTAAGGCCTGCTTTAGCATTTTGTGACAATTTGTGGGTTTTAATGTGTGAATTCCTATTTTTACACCTTGTGTCCCATAGTTTGTTGAGGCTTTGAATGCAAAAGAAAATTCTTCAAGATCACTCCATAAAACTACAAACAAGCTTATACGAATGATGGAAATCCAAAAGTCAATTCTATTTTTCTCATTTGCTCGATTCTTATTTAAGATTTCTTTCCTGCAGATAATACATTAAGAAATAGTAGTATTGTTTTTATTATCTACACTTCTCTCAGTGGTAAACTAAATGCAGTGGTTTAATGCTTGATTTATGCATTGATTCCACCTGCTGGCATCTTTTTCACTTTTCCCATAGGCCATTTGCACTTTAACCCCTTTCTGACATTGCAATTTTAATAATACACCAATGTCGGACACCCTCCTTTTGATGTGGGCTCCTGAGCTGAGCCCACATCTTTTCCGGCACGTCAGCTGTTCAAAACAGCCACACAAGGAATCGTGATCCTCCCGCGACTGTTAACCCATTAAATGCCGCTGTCAGACTCTGACAGCGGCATTTAGCTCGCGCTTCCGGCAAGCAAGCTGGAAATCACACCATTCAGCGAGCGTGTCACATGACCGCGGGTCTCCGATGGGTTGGCATGACAACCAGAAGTCTCCAGCAGATCTGTATGGTTGTCACTGCCACATTGCTATGAGCACCGCCCAGTGGTCAGCGCTCATAGCAAGTCAGCAACACTGCTACATACAGGCGATCTGATCATTGCCTCTATGTAGCAGAGGTGATCGGATTATGGCAGCTTCAAGTCTGCCATGGAGACTATTGAAGCATGCCAAAAGTAAAAAAAAAAAAGTTTTTAAAAATATTTAAAAAAATTAAAAAGTTAAAATCACCCCCCTTTTGCCCGATTCAAAATAAAACAATAAAAACTCAAACATTCACATATTTGTATTGACGATATCAGAATCGCCCAATCTGTCAACATAAAAAAGTAATTAACTCGATTGCTAAACGGCGTAATGAGAAAAAATGAGAAAAAAGTCAAAATTCAAGAATTTATTTTTTTGCGCCGCAGCAATGCATTAAAATGCAATAATGGGTGATTCAAAGACCGTATCTGCACCAAAATGGTATCTTTAAAAACGTCAGCCTGGTGCACAAAACATAAGCCCTCATCCAACCCAAGATCATGAGAAATGGAGACGCTCCGGGTATTGGAAAATGGAGCATTTTTTTTTTCCTTTTAACAAACATTGGAATTTTTTTTTCACCACTTAGATAAAATAGAACCAAAACATGTTTGGTGTCTATGAACTTGTAATGACCTCAAGAATTATAATGACAGGTCAGTTTTAGCATTTAGTGGACATAGTAAAAAAGCAAAACAAAAAAACTATTGTGTGATTGCAGTTTTTTTGCAATTTCACCGCACTTTGAATTTTTTCCTATTTTCTAGTACATATGTTAAAACCAATGGTGTCATTCAAAAGTACAACTCGTCCTGCAAAAAACAAGCCCTTGCGTGGCTTTATTGACTGAAAATTAAAAAAGTTATGGCTCTGGGAAAAAAGGGAGCAAAAAACAAAAATGCAAAAATGAAAATACCTCCGGTCATGAAGGTTAATTGTTTTCACATTAATGTACACTCTGCACGACATCTTGACTAAAAACAACAGAAATGCAGACATTTTTGCAAATTTATTAAAAAAGAAAAACTGAAATATCACAGAGTCATAAGTATGCAGACCCTTTGCTCAGTATTTTCTAGAAGCACCCTTTTGAGCTAGTACAGCCATGAGTCTTCTTGGGAATGATGCAACAAGTTTTTCTCACCTGGATTTGGGGATCCTCTGTCTCTTCTTAGTTGCAGATCTTCTCCAGTTCCATCAAGTTGGATGGTGAACATTGGTGGACAACCATTTTCAGGTCTCTCCAGAGATACTCAATTGGGTTTAGGTCAGGGCTCTGGCAGGGCCAGTCAAGAATAGTCAGAGAGTTGTTCTGAAGCCACTCCTTTGTTATTTTACCTGTGTGCTTAGGGTTATTGTCTTGTTGGAATGTGAACCTTCGGCCAAGTCTGAAGTCCAGAGCACTCAGGAAGAGGTTTTCATCCAGGATATCTCTGTACTTGGCCCCATTCATGTTTCCTTCAATGACAACAAGTCGTCCTATCGCTGCAGCTGAAAAACACCCCCATAGCATGATGCTGCCACCACCATGTTTCACTGTTGTGATTGTATTGGGCAGGTGATGAGCAGTGCCTGGTTTTCTCCACACATACTGCTTAGAATTATCACCAAAAAGGTCTATCTTCGTCTCTTGAGACCAGAGAATCTTATTTCACATAGTCTGGGAATCCTTCATGTGTTTTTTTTAGCAAACTCTATGAGGGCTTTCATATGTCTTGCACTAAGAAGAGGCTTCTGTCGGGCCACTCTGCTATAAAGACCCAACAGGTAGAGGGCTACAGTGATAGTTGACTTTGAGGAACTTTCTCCCATCTCCATACTGCATCTCTGGAGCTCAGAGCGATATTGGGGTTCTTCTTTACCTCTTTCACCAAGGCTTTTATCCCACAATTGCTCAGTTTGGCTGGGCAGCCAAGTTTAGGAAGACTTCTTGTGGTCCCAAACTTCTTTCATTTGAGGATGATGGAGGCCACTGTGCTCTTAGGAACCTTGAGTACTGCAGAAATTCTTTTGTAACCTTGGCCAGATTTGTGCCTTTCCCCAATTCTGTCTCTGAGCTCCATGGCCAGTTCCTTTGACCTCATGATTCTCACTCGGTTTGACATACACTATGAGCGGTGAAGTCTTATATAGACAGGTGTGTGCCTTTCCAAATCAAGTCCTATCAGTTTAATTAAACAAAGCTGGCCTCCAATAAAGGAGCAGAACCATCTCAAGGAAGATCACATGGAAATGGACAGCATGCAACTTAAATATGAGTGTCTGAGCAAAGGGTCTGAATACTTATGACCATGTGATATTTCAGTTTTTCTTTTTTAATAAATTTGCATTGATGTGAAACACGGTACCACAATACAATTTGTTATTGTACATCAATAAATTTGCAAAAATGTCTCCATTTCTGTTTTTTTTTCAATCAAGATGGGTTGGAGAGTGTACATTAATGAGAAAAAAAAGAAATTTTTTTGAATTTATCAAATGGCTGCAATGAAACAAAGAGTGAAAAATTTAAAGAAGTCTGAATACTTTCCCTACCCACTGTATATTAATATGCTCATGAATATTGATTTGCAACTATTTTTACTCTTTATATATTTGTGATGCATGCATTATATTTTGTATACAAGGGGTTCCCATGTCACCAATTTTAAGCCTTACTTGTATCACAAGCATTATCTGTTTACTGCTCATTTTTTAAATTGTATTTAATAAAGTCTATAATATTTTAATCATTGACATGACTAATTTTATCCTAGCACATATCTTTCTTTTTGCTTTTTTCTATTCACACAGTGCCTTTATGGACACATTTTCTAGGATTGCCAGCTCTGGCAGCTTTTTCTTTTTTTCAGATTGATACCCAATAGAGCTGTCTATAATCAATCCAAAGCTGTTACTACTCCAGACCTCCTGCTCAGAGACGCACCCGAAAGAAAATATCATTTCTGCTCCAATACATCTCTTTGAGTTAGCTATTGTCATGCTATTGAAAATCAACACGGTCTAAATCTGGAAAAAAGAAAAAAGAAACTAAGGTATGCAGTGTATATAATGAAGAAACTATAATAAATGTTAAATTAAAGTTAGGACACTGAAAATGTCTATCTACATTGAATAGGTAATACATGTAAAGAACACACAAAACTATTCTGGAGCTTTTTGTCATCCTAGTATATTTTACCAGTACTTATTAGAGCTCAGGATGTGGACAAGTGATATTTCACTGGATCAGTCCAAAGTAACTTAGGGTTAGGCCTTTTCATGTGAGCAGTTATTCTATGAGTCAATCATCCTTCCACAATCAACCTAATATTTCAAGCTATTAGCAGTGCTAAACTATAGTTACATTGCCCATACATACGCAAGTTGTGTTACTAAACATCCGTGTTCTGCGCCTTGTAGATGCTATACAGTAGTGGAAAAAGCACAAAAATATAGGTTTCCGAAATGTTGGGGAATCCCACTAGGCTTTCTACTTAACAAGTCAAGTATGACAAATCACAGTGTAATGTATTGTGTTCCTTAATCTTTAATTAGGATGTGAAGATCTACTAGGGAACGCAGTTAACTTTGACACATTAAATCTTCTGGTTAAACTGCCTTATAGGAAGTGCTAAGATGAAACAGTGTAACAATCTCCTGCTTCTCTTCATTCACCCAGACAGCCAGGGAAGTATGATAACATCTTGTAATACCTGCTCCGTAGTAATTAATCGCTGTGGTATTTAGGACCACTCAAGTAGACAAATATGACAGAGACAGGGACAATTAGGAACCTTGTTCAAGCTACATTAACTTTTTCAGCTATTACAACACAGCAGCTCAAGTTTGCCTGTAAAAGCTGCAGAGGGATTGTTATGCATTAGTCGTGTGGTTATTAATGAAAGGAAAAGAGAATTGTGTTTATTGTACTTTGAAAATTGCAAATAAATTTCAATTATCTGCTATGTCATTTTGTTAAACATGCATTCTGGAAATGCTTTCTGGTATTGTAAATCACAAGCCACTTACTGTACAATAAGATAATGTCACAAAGCTATTGAGAAATATTTATTATAAAATGTTCCTCTCTGTACTGTAGATTTTTACAGATTCACAATTCGTTGAAGGGATGTAAAGCAGCACAGGCCAATTCATACGGACTTAATTCCTCTATGGAATATTCTCGATGCGCTCTGTTTCATACGTTCATAACAGCATTTATAGCAAATCTGAAAAGAAAAAAATAGATACAGTAGATAGAAGATAGATAGATAGATAGATAGATAGATAGATAGATAGATCAATAGGTAGATGATAGATAGATAGATAGATAATGGATATAGGATAGATAGATAGATAGATAGATAGATAGATAGATAGATAGATAGATAGATCAATAGGTAGATGATAGATAGATAGATAGATAGATAGATAGATAGATAGATAGATAGATAGATAATGGATATATGATAGATAGATAGATAGATAGATAGATAGATAGATAGATAGATAGATAGATAATGGATATAGGATAGATAGATAGATAGATAGATAGATAGATAGATCAATAGGTAGATGATAGATAGATAGATAGATAGATAGATAGATAGATAATGGATATATGATAGATAGATTTAGATAGATAGATAGATAGATAGATAGATAATAGATATAGGATAGATAGATAGATAGATAATGGATATAGGATAGATAGATAGATAGATAGATAGATAGATAGATAGATAGATAGATAGATAGATAGATAATGGATATAGGATAGATAGATAATGGATATAGGATAGATAGATAGATAGATAGATAGATAGATAGATAGATAGATAGAAAGATAGATAATGGATATAGGATAGATAGATAGATAGATAGATAGATAGATAGATAGATAGATAGATAGATAGATAGATAGATAATATACAGTATAGATGATAGATGATGGATAGATAGATAATAGATAGATTGATAGATAGATCAATAGATAGATGATAGGTAGATAATGGATATAGGATGGATAGATAGATAGATAGATAGATAGATAGATAGATAGATAGATAGATAGATAGATAGATAGATAGATAAATGGATAGATAGATGAAAAAAATGGAAGGTAGCATTCCAGGTTTTAGCAAAAATGAAATGAAAAGGGTTTTTATGTATACTAAGATATTGTTTGACTAAAATGTTAATTGCACTTTGTTGATATGTACCTCTATATATATGCTTGTATGCACTTGTAGTCCACTGCTTGAGAACAGCTTTTGGAAGCCGAAAAATTGCACCATGCCATGTGGGCCCAAAAAAGTCCACTTGTATTTTTGCTAAAACCTGGGGTGCTGCCTTCCACTTTTTTGGTCCCTGTATATTTGGCAAGTATATGGACTAGTTGCTTGGAGGCCTGTGCACCCATTTAATTGTATGTGCTGTTCCATTTTTTCTATCTAGATAGATAGATAGACAGACAGACAGACAGACAGACAGACAGATAGATAGATAGATAGATAGATAGATAGATAGATGGGTCATTTAAGGACAATTGCTGGAGCTGCCATACTCATTTCTGACTGCTAATTGGGACACTTCCTGAATACTACCAAACTTCAGCCATTCTCTGAACACCAGTGTGGTGTAGCAGCATGTAATTATTGCCATGTAATATAAGAGGAATGAAAGAAGTATACAAGGTGTCACGCATTGCTGCACAGATATCACAGTATTAACCCCTTCACCCCCGGAGCTTTTTCCGTTTTTCCGTTTTCGTTTTTCGCTCCCCTCCTTCCCAGAGCCATAACTTTTTTATTTTTCCGTCAATTTGGCCATGTGAGGGCTTATTTTTTGCGGGACGAGTTGTACTTTTGAACGACATCATTGGTTTTAGCATGTCGTGTACTAGAAAACGGGAAAAAAATTCCAAGTGCAGTGAAATTGCAAAAAAAGTGCAATCCCACACTTGTTTTTTGCTTGCCTATTTTGCTAGGTTCACTAAATGCTAAAACTGACCTGCCATTATGATTCTGCAGGTCACTACGAGTTCATAGACACCTAACATGACTAGGTTATTTTTCACCTAAGTGGTGAAAAAAAATTCCAAACTTTGCAAAAAACAAAACAAAACAAAATTGCGCCATTTTCCGATACTCGTAGCGTCTCCATTTTTCGTGATCTGGGGTCGGGTGAGGGCTTATTTTTTGCGTGCCGAGCTGGCGTTTTTAATGATAGCATTTTGGTGTAGATACGTTCTTTTGATCGCCCGTTATTGCATTTTAATGCAATGTCGTGGCGACCAAAAAAACGTAAATCTGGCGTTTCGAATTTTTTTCTCATTACGCCATTTAGCGATCAGGTTAATGCTTTTTTTTAATTGATAGATCGGGCGATTCTGAACGCGGCGATACCAAATATGTGTAGGTTTTTTTTTTTTTTTATTGATTTATTTTGATTGGGGCGAAAGGGGGGTGATTTAAACTTTTATGTTTTTTTTATTTTTTTCACATTTTTAAAAACTTTTTTTTTTTACTTTTGCCATGCTTCTATAGCCTCCATGGGAGGCTAGAAGCAGGCACAGCCCGATCGGCTCTGCTACATAACAGCGATCATCAGATCGCTGTTATGTAGCTAAAATGCAGGTGTGCTGTGAGCGCCGACCACAGGGGGGCGCTCACAGCCACCGGCAATCAGTAACCATAGAGGTCTCAAGGACCTCTATGGTTACAATGGAGGAGCATCGCCGACCCCCGATCATGTGACAGGGGTCGGCGATGCGCTCATATCCGGCCGCACGGCCGGATGCGGTAGTTAAATGCCGCTGTCTGCGTTTGACAGCGGCATTTAACTAGTTAATAGCGGCGGGTGATCGCGATTTCACCCGCCGCTATTGCGCGCACATGTCAGCTGTAAAAAACAGCTGACATGTCGCGACTTTGATGTGCGCTCACCGCCGGAGCGCACATCAAAGCGGGGGTCCCGACATGTGACGTACTATACCGTCACATGTCGGGAAGGGGTTAATAACTAATTTAATTTTACTCCTTTTAGTTAAGAACATTGATCAAATATAGTGGAGTGTTGTTTCTATACTCAGGTTGGTTTGCTGTCAGTTAGTGATTCCATTCTACAAGCACAAATTGTCCCAGTCTTCCTGGACACAGACAATAAATAAGTAGATACTCTGGTTTCCAAACAATATGTCTTTACCATAGACCTGGGACGTGATGAACATACCTACCCCCGTGCAATACAAATATGAAATAGTTTATTTAGTGATAATACAATTTCTACAAAACATATAAAACCTTATTCACCCACCGGTGAACATAGAGGTGCAGCACCGTATCGTAACTACACTATAAAAACCTCAGGCAACCACATTTGGTTTCTACTTGTATTGGGAGAGGGCTTTATTTAGAAAGAAACAGTCCATGGACTAGTTCCTCTAAGACCAATGTGCGTTCTGCTGGTTGTAAAATAACCATACCTAGTTCATGCCCTGATTGAAAGAAATGCAGAATTTCCTAGTTCTCACAAAGTGCGAATAACTGTAGTTCTGCATTTGTATACTTTATAAAGGCTTCTTTGACATGTAAAATATTTTATGCATTTACCCTACATCTCCACTACGGTACTGATCTACAGTGAATACAGTACTGAATTAGACATGTATGGAAGGTGGCACTTTTCTGAAAATAAGATATAGCAGATGATGGCGAAACACCTGCCCTACGTTCAATTGGAAATGTACTTATTGATGCTAAGGATTTTGAAATGTGAATGTCAAATGAATATTTTGTAGTCATATCTTATAATGTTCATCATTATTCATAACAGTTTATTGTTGTGAATCATTTAAACTTCGGTGTAAAGTAAAAGTTTATTTTACCAATTGTGAGCTTGCGAGTAGGGTCCTGGCAAACTACGTGTTATTTTATTACTTTATTGTCTGTATATGTCCCTCTTAATTGTAAAGTGCTGTGGAATATGTGATTATTTTTATTTCTTATTTTAATAAATACTGTATACTGCCTTTTTTATTTTTAAGCATCACTTTGCTTCATAAAGCTTCTGGACCTGAAACTTGCATATGGGTATATAAAATGTCAATGGTCGTAACAGTTACATAAAGACATAGGGGAATAGAAAAAGCTAAATACAGGTCTCAAATTAGGATGACATCCTACACCCATTCGTTACACCCCCACCGTCGTGAGATGAGAGGACGTAGTAAATAAATAAACAATTCATTACAGCTCCGCGCTGCCCTTCTAATTGTGACTACAATCAATTTGCTCTGTGCGCTCGTTCGAAATGACCAGTGGCAAAGTTCTAGGCAAGGAGCTGCATACTATTAGAAGCTGCTTCCTTGGGATTTGGAGATCATCACGAGTAATACCACAGATGGCCGTATTTCAGCATTCGCTCTCGTTTTAGGACATGTTATGTAGGTTCTAGATTATCTTTCCTAAAATCCGTAAGAAAGAACATGTGCTCGTTTTCCTCTCTGTGTTCTTTCAGTAGTTTGACAATCCCAGCCCTTATTGTACGCCCAAAGAAAGACCAGCTTAGCGTGGCACGGATCTGTTCCCCCTCCCTGCGTAGAATCCAATGTCACACAAAAAAGTCATAAAAAAAGCAGCTCAGTGCACAGGAACAATTCTCACCCTCAGCTGAGCGGCGATGATGTCAGCTTTCTGATTACAAACTGCTTATTTATGCTTCAACAGCTGCCAAGAGCAGCAAATAAGTGGCTAAAAGAGTGTCTAGACCAGGCATTCAAGCCTCTATTGTTTGCCGGTCGTTACCTGGTTGACAGCGATGGGTACAGCTGCCTGGTGTGAAAAGCAGAAGAGATGGGAAAGCTGTGATTGACAGGAAGGCCCGCAGGGTCAGGCACTGGCAGTCCCTAATGGCCCCAGTGCCTTTATACTCTGCTCTCGCACACCAAAGCATAGGCTTTACTATGAGATTGATGTGAAGCAAATTTTAGACAAGAAAAAAAGGTACAGCAAAAATCAAAATAAAACCACTCCTGCCGTATCGACTGTTAAGGTGCCATTTGGTTAAGGGTAAGTATGTTACTAAACATGCAGAGGAGTGAGTGATAGACCAGTAATGAGCACATCCTTATACCTGCAAGTGGAACGATTTAGGCCACATTCACAATTAATAATAAATAGCAATACCCGCGCTAATCCCACATTCAAGGTAAAAACCTGTATGGAAAAACTGCAAGAGATAAAAACACCCCTGGTGGTGTGATAGCTTCATATTTTATCAAGTCACGTTCACAACGATCTTCCACTGTAATATTCTGCAGATGTGATTTGGAGATAAGGAATTCACATTTACACACTGATTTAGTGACCACTGTAGAAACAAGTTGGTTTAATATTACGCCGATCTGTTCCTAAACCACAGAACACTGTAATTGGATATTTCCAAAGGGAAGAACTTAATACTGTAGGCAAAATAGAAGGAAATCATTCTAGGAACATTTCTTAGATCTGTCTCTGAAAAAAAGCATCTCACATTAATTCACCGCTGACAGGGAAGAGGAGGATTTTTATCTCCGCAGCTTATCATTTATAATATCATAGCCATGATTCCAATAATACATTTATACACAAAGCAGGCGTAACATTAAAAATAGCTACCTAACATTGTTAACGTCTCCCTAAAACAGCAAAAACAGTTTTGAAACATAAAAGGGAATCTGTCAGCAGGTTTTTGCTACATCATCTGAAAGCAACATGATGAAAGAGGCCCTGATTCCAGTGATGTATCACTTAGTTTACTGGGTGCAGCAGTTGTGACAAAATCAAAGTTTTCACATGTAGCATCTAGTAGAGCTCAGAAAGCTAACCACCGCCCACACCAGGCTCTCCATGCACATTGTCTACATATGCCCACGTGGCATAAGGCAGTTAGTCTTGGTAGTGATATTGTCCTGGTTATAAAACCTTCATTGTAAGTAAACAACAGAACACAGACTAATAAGTAACACATCACTGGCCTCAATGTTTTAACCCCTATGTCATGCTGTCCTCAGATTAAATTGCAAAAAGTTGTTGACACATTCTTTTTAAGGCATAGACTCCATAAGATCTCTGAATGTCTTCTTTGGTACCTGGAACCAACAGGGAATCTTTTAAGTTCTGTAAGTTGTGATGAGGTATCTCCACAGATTTGACCGATAATTGAGAGAATCGTATCACAGGTGAGGAAAAAATGGAGAACGTAATTTCTCTATCTTCCCAATTGTTCCTGTCCACGTAAATCGGACTGCACTCAGATGACATCCGAGTACAGTCCAATGTTTTACACGCACCCATAAACTTGTATGGGTGCATGTGATCCATTTATCAGATGGACTCGCAGCATGATGCAATTTTTTTCACATGCCGAGTCTTCATGAGAACAAAAGCACTAGTCAGCACTGCCTCATAGTATAACATTGGGCCCAGGGCCTTATGATAAAACATTGGATAGCACTTGACCGTGTTATACGCTCATGTGAGAAAACCCTTAGAGCATCCTAGTTTTATCTACATTATAGGATACACAACTCATCAGATAAGCCACCTTCTTCAAATGCTCCTTGGTCCAGTACTGATGTTGATATGTTCGCTTTCTGACTGGTTTGCAGATACTCAGCCTCAAACTCAACAGGATTTAATGTACTGTATGTTCTGACACCAACAATATCTTTCTCAGCAGTTTGTCTGATACTAGATATCCCGTGGAATAGGTTTTCCAGTTATCCTTACTTAAAGGGAACCTGTCACCCCAAAATCAAAGGTGAGCTAAGCCCACCAGCATAAGGGGCTTATCTACAGCATTCCGCCACCATAGGATTGCATTGGAACGCTCATGCATATGGCTATGCCCACCATGCGTAAAGTGAGCACTTCATGTGCGGATGGTACCCAGGGTCTGGAGGAGAGGAGACTCTCCTCCAGGCCCTGGGAACCATATTCCTATAAAAAAAAATGAATTAAAATAAAAAATAGTGATATACTTACCTTCTGATGGCACGCGGCGGCTTCCGTTCTCAGGGATGCATTGCGCGAATCACGTGAGATGACATCGTGATCACGCGACCGTGATGTCACAAAGGTCCTTCACTCAATGCATCCCTGGGAATGTAATGTAATGGGAGCACCGCTGAGGAGATCGGGGGGCCGTCGGAAGGTTGAGAATAATCATATTTTTAATTTTTTTAATTTTTAACATTCTATATTTCACTATTGATTCTGCATAGGCAGCATCAATAGTAAAAAGTTGGTTACAATTGTCAAGCACATGTAGAAATGGGCGACAGCCGCCTGTGTCATCTGCACCATAGTCAGCTCTCGCATAAGAGGTGAGGAACACAAAAGTACAATCTCTTGTGGGTGGTAGCAACATCTCAAGCCACCTCAAGGAGCCTCTCCCAGACCCATTCACTTCTCAAGAAGGGTTAATTCTGCTCCCTTCCTTCTCAGATCACATCCATCATATACCAGTGATGTTGCACCTCCATTTTGGGGAATGTGACCATGATTCCAGCCATCAACTCTTGCAGACTTTGAGGCAAGTGTTCTGTTTCTACTGCCCGCTGGTTGAACAAAATGTGATTACAGGTCCCAAACTCTTCTATGGACTCCCATCTCTACTGCTGTTTGTATGTTAGTATGTTCCTTGTGGCTAGCGGACCCTCTAGCATGTTTCCAGTATTGGTCCTAGCTCACCTCCTTGTCTCTTCTGACCAGCCTAGGCCTCGCAGTCCACTCACCAATTACTGAATCCTGGCTCTCCCGTTCATAGGATGCAAGAATCCTAGCAGTGAAAGGTGCGGCCAGGGTTTGGGCCTTGGTGGTGTCTGGAAAGCATCTGGTTCTGGACCACATGCTCTTTCCACATTTGCTGTTGTGCTATCTTGGTCTGGCTCTGGTATTCCTCCAGTAGCTACCTTGGGAGTCTCGCAGGATTCTGCCATCTTTGTTGCCTTGTCGCCCACTAAGCACATTACATTGTATGGATGACTGATTGAATCAAGGAAAAATGTTCAGTGCTATTTGGAGTGCTATATACCACAGAAATGTAACACAAATCACATAATACTCTAAGGATTATTAATTTAATCCAGAAAAAAATTTTGAATGCTTATTTTGAATGTTATATACCAAAGAAATTTACCATAAAGCAAGTAATACTCTATGGATTACTAATTGAATTTACAAAATATTTTCAATGCTTCATAGAAGTCTTATATGCCACCAAAATGTATTCAAAAGCATGTGCCACTCTATGGATGACTAATTGAATCCAGATAAATTTTTCAAAATATTTTTCCGGAAACACTTTTGAACGCTTTTTTGGAGTGTTATATAACATCAAAACGTATGGTAACACAAACCACGCAATACTCTATGAATGACTAATTGAATCTAGACAAAATGTGAACGCTTTTTTGGAGCGTTATAAACCACTGTGATGTAACACAAAGCACACAATATTATATGGATAGCCATATACTGAATATTTTCACCTAAAAAAAGTCATAGGTTGTGAAGTGCAACTTCTATAAAATCTACCAAATTGAGAATTGAATGCCCCTTATTATACTCCAAAATCCGGAGAAAAGTCTGAGTGTCATAAATAAAAGGTCATGATTAAGGGAGCTTAGTCTCCAAAAACACGTTGAGATTCTTACCCATATGGTTGTGCTGAAGTCTGTATCCTCCATGTTTAAAGTTTGTGAATAAAGAAAACTCTTTTTACGGACTCGGTGAAGCTGGACATTCTCTTCTTTTTTATAAATAAAAGGTGCAGAAAAAAACCCAGACAACTTCACGCAGCCTGGAACTTCCTGCTGCCACTAGCTCTGGAATGTCTCTCTGCATACATTATGATGTCTTGGGCTTAGTCGTGATGGAAGTCCCATCCTAGGCTGCCCATTGTAAGATCATGGCACATTACATGATACCCTGCCCTACAATGATAATAAGACCCTGGGCTTCAGTGTGTGTTGGGGTAAGAAGCGGAGGATATAACGTACAGCTAGGTAGCTGGTAGATGAGATGTAATGTGGATATTCATTTTTTTTAATTTATTTATTTATTTTCCTTTTGCCAGCTTACTTCAGTTCTGCAAAATGGTAGCCGTCATTTTGCTGAACCCACACAGAATGAACTACAAGCAGTTCACATTCTGGAGAATACTGATTTTTGCAAAATTTGAGTACAACTCATTTCCACTCATATAAATTTGTCCAACCCTCTGCCAAATATATCATAATTAGTGATGAGTGAATATATTCGGCACTATTTGTTATTGGCACCAATAGCACGGTATTCAGGCTATTCGTTACTCGGTGAGTAATTTGGTATTCACCTCTGTGTATTTTTCTTATCGCTACGCCATTTAGTAATCAGGTTAATCCTTTTTCTTATTGATAGATCGGGCAATTTTGTACGCAGTGATACAAAATATGTGTAGGTTTTTTTTTATTATTATTATTTTATTTTGATTGGGGTGAAAGGGGGGTGATTTAAACTTTTATATTTTTTTCATTTTTTAAATATTTTTAAACATTTTTTTTACATTTTGGCATGCTTCAATAGCCTCCATGGGAAGCTAGAAGCATCAACTACTCGATCGCCTCTGCTAGATAGAGGTGATGCACAGATCACCTCTATGTAGCTGAATTACAGCATTGCTATGACTGCCAACCACAGGGTGGCGCTCATAGCAATCTGTCATCAACAACCATAGAGGTTTTCAGAAGACCTCTGTTTGTGATGGCAATGCACTGATGACTCCGATGACGTGACGGGGGTCAGAGGTGCGCGTACTTCCGGCTGCGTGGCTGGCAGCACTTGTTAAATGCCTCTGTCAGAGTTTGACAGCAGCATTTAACAAGTTAATGGGCGAAGGCGCATCACAATTCCGCTCGCGCCCATTGCGGGCATATGTCAGCTGTTGTAAACCACCGAGCCCACCTCAAAGCGGGGGGAAACTGCCAGCTGACGTACTATTACATCAGTTGGCAGAAAGGGGTTAAAAAAATTATATAAATGTGGTATCATTGTAATCATATTGACCTTAAGTATAAGTCTGCTGTATAAATTTTTGTAACAACACATGTGGTGTTAAAATGCTCACTGCACCCCTAAATAAATTAATTGAGAGGTGTAGTTTGTAAAAGGACATCACTTCTGCTCTTCTGGCACCTCAGAGGCTCTGCCAATGTGACATGGCACCCTCAATCCATTCCAGAAAATTTTGAACTCCAAAATGGTGCTTCTTCCCTTCTGACCTTTGTACTGTGCCTCAAAAGTATTTTTCAATTACATATGGGGTATCGGTGTACTCATTCGAAATTGCACAACAAATTATATGGTGCAATTTCTCCTGTTAACCTTGTAAAAATAACAAAAATGGAGCTAAAACAACATTTTTGTTGGAAAAATTAGATTTTTTATCTTCAGAGATCAACATTATAAACTTCTGTGAAGCACATGGGGGTTCAAGGTACTCATCACACATCTAGATACATTCCTTGAGTGGTCTGTTTTCAAAAATGGGGTCACTTGCGGTGGATTTCCACTGTTTAGGCACATCAGGGGCTTTCCAAACGTGACATGGAGTCCGCTAATGATTCCAGCCAATTTCGCATTCAAAAAATCAAATGGCGCTCCTTCCCTTTCTAATGTTGCCATTAGTGAGGAGCGAGTACACTCGTTGCTTGGGTTTGCTCAAGTATACTCGGATTATCTCTGAGTATTTGTGAGTGCTCGGAGATTTAGTTTTTTTTTGACGCAGCTGGGTTGGGTTGAACTAGATGGACTTACAGTCTTCCTTCAACCTTAATAACTATGTAACTATGCAGCTGCATGATTTGCGGCTGTTAAACAGTTTGAACACATGAGTTGATTCCCTAGCACCCAGGCAACCCCCACATGTACTCGGGATGTCTAGCAGCCATAAATCATGCAGCTGCACCGACAAAAACTAAATCTCTGAGAACTCACAAATACTTGGAATCCACCCGAGCATGCTCGGGAAAACCCAAGCAATGAGTATACTCGCTCATCACTACTTGCCATGAATCCAAATTGTAGTTTTCCCACACATATGGGATATCAGTGTACTCAGGAGTAATTGCACAACAATTTTTTGCTCCATTTTCTCTTGTTATGCTTGCGAAAATGCAAAATTTGGGGCTAGAAAATATTTTTGTAGAAAAAATGTGACTTTTTTATTATCACAGCCGAACGCTATAATTTCTATTAAGCACCTTGGATTTCAAGGTTCTTAAGGAATCTGGCTTCCAAAATGTGGTCACATGTGGGGTTTCTTTGTTTAGGTGCACCAAGGACTCTCCAAACATGACATGGTGTTTGTTAATGATTTCAAGGCAATTTTGCAATCAAAAAGTCAAGCGGTGCTCCTTTTCATTCCCAGCCATGCCTTGTTCCCAAACAGTAATTTTTCCCCACACATGGGGTATTGGCGTGCTCAAAATGGATCTGGGCAACAAGTTTTATGGTTCATTTTCTCCTGTTATCCTGTTTTTCTTCCACATTGCTTCAGTTCCTACAAAGCACCAGAAGATTTCATAAACTTCTTGAATGTGATTTTGAGAACTTTTAGGGGGGCAGTTCTTAGATTGGTGTCAATTTTGGGTATGTTCTGTCACGTTGGACCCTTAAAGTCGCTTCAAATGAGATGTTGTCCCGAAAAAAAATAGTTTAGCAAATTATGTATTAAAAAATGAGAATTTGCTGGTCAGCTTTTAACCCTTCTAACAAACAAAATTATAGGAAAAATATCATTGTCAGCTAACCTGTTTTTGGGTGTATAGTTTCCAATGTAAATCAGAGCCTCACACGAGTCAAGGCAGAACAGCCATGGTAGGAACAGCAAGAAGGTGATCTGATTCAGCAATGCAGTCTTTTAATCTTGTTAGGTAAAATATAGCTTTTATTGAGCCAATTAAAACAAACATGTACAGTCACATCTGAGCACATTGTGGTACAAGAACACGTTTTGCATTGTGGTTTACAACCTACATGTTTCAATTTGCGTCTTATACAAACAAAATTATGCATCTGTGCTGATGTAAAGTAGACATGTGCTAAAAGTTATTTATTAACAATTTTGTGTGACATAACTCTATAATTTAAGGACATACATAAAAGTATGAACATTGCTACATTTTGTTACATTTTCTTCTAATTTCTAATTTTTCACAAATAAATACAAATCATTTTGAATCAATTTTACCAATATCATAAAGTACAGCATGTCAAGAAAAAGCTATCTCAGAATTAGTTGGATCCATTATAGCGTTATTACAACATAAAGTGACACTGGTCAAAATTGGCAAATTTGGCCTTGTCATGAAGTTAAAAATAGACTTGGGAAAAGGGGTTGAAGAATTACCTCTTTTAGAGTCTGGATGCTGGATCGAGAGTTATCCTCAACTTGACTCTTCAGAATTCCCCATAGGTATTTGATTGGGCTCAGATCAGGAGACATACTTGGCCACTGAAAAACTTTTACCCTGTATTTCTTTAGAAATAAAACATTGGCCTTAGACACAGTTAAGGCCAAAAGTGTTGGCACCTTTGAAATTGATTCTGAAAATAAAGTATTTTTCCCAGAAAATTAAGCAATTAAACGTTTTATCATACATATGTTTATCTCTTTTGTGTGTATTGGAAAAAAAACAATAAACAGATAAAAAAGGGGCAAATTGGACATAATGTCACACAAAACCACCAAAAATGGGCCTGCCAAAATTGTTGGCACCTTTCAAAAATTGTGGGTAAACAACTTTGCTTCAAGCATGTGATGCTCCTTCAAACTCATCTGTGGCAAATATTAGGTATGGGCTATAAGAAAATCACACCTGAAATCATATAAAAAGGGGACACGTTGAGTGTCTGGCAGGCGCGGTACTGAATAAGGTGCGCGCCTCTGACTGGGGAGCGCACAGAAAGCATCAGTAAAATGATGTCAGTGCCTAGTTCCCCCTAGCATCACTCCCCTTGGTGATGCACTAATTAGGAGGCCCCCAGCCGGCCAGTGGTCACTAGAGGGGAGGGGTCCTACGGCCACTCCTACAGGGGTTAAATCCAGGTGTCCGGCTGGGTACTTCCTCTTTTCCTCCCGGTGGACACCTGGAAGCTGTTGTGTTGTAATAGGTGTTCAAGGAGATGGTTGGCATAGCGAGGAGGGTGGAACACCCGGTGATAATGGTGTTGTAAGCGGCTGGCAATGACCTAGGCAAACAAAAGGTGGCTGAATTGTACAAATTCAGCTGTCTATTCAGGAACATAATACTGGTGTGGTCGGATATAATACCACGGGCCGTCTGGCGAGGCTCAAGAGATAAAAAAGCCATAGAGCGGACAAGGAGTAAATTCAATGCTCGGATTGGAAAATATGTGAGAGGAAGAGGTGGTATTTATTGTAATTTGTCACCACCAGCTGCAAGGGGATAACACGCCACTATTAAGACGGGATGGAGTTCAACTGACGGACATTGGCCTCGATATTTTTCTGTCTGGATTACAGGATGGGGTTGAACAGGCCCTAAGCTTGATGGGTGGGGTCGGAGTCCCATGTAGGTAATACACAGGATCCTCCATGGTGGAAGAAGCGGAGGAGGGCAAAGGCCGTAACCACTCGTTGGGCCAATTCCCCTGTCGATCATGGACAGGAGCTCGGCGCGAGCCGCCCGTTACGATATGTAATTGCCTTTCTCTGCTTATTTAATTAATAAACTGTGACCGACCTGTTCAACCCACCTAGGACTGTGTGTGTTTCATTATGGGATTGATGGGAGGGGGAAAGCACTGGTTACGACACCCAGGTCTCCACAGTCTGGCAGGTGCGGTACTGAATAAGGTGCGTGCCTCTGACTGGGGAGCACATAGAGAAAGCATCAGTAAAATGATATCAGTGCCCAGTTCCCCCTAGCATCACTACTCTTGGTGATGCATTAATTAGGAGGCCCCCAGCCGGCCAGTGGTCACTAGAGGGGAGGGGTCCTACGGCCACTCCTACAGGGGTTAAATCCAAGTTTCCGGCTGGGTACTTCCTCTTTTCCTCCCGGCAGACACCTGGAAGCTGTTGTCCCACCCTCCCTCCCTTTTTAGTTGCTAATGGTCATATTAACCGGAGTAATAATGTAAAATTGTAAATTTTATTTAAAAAAAAAGATATATATATATACAACTAACCATAGTTATCTTTATTAAGTCACAGTGAAAGAAGCGGAGGAGGGCAAAGGTCGTAACCGCTCGTTGGGCCAATTCCCCTGTCGATCATGGACAGGAGCTTGGCACAAGCCGCCCGTTACGATATGTAATTGCCTTTCTCTGCTTATTTAATTGATAAACTGTGACCAACCTGTTCAACCCACCTAGGACTGTGTGTGTTTCATTACGGGATTGATGGGAGGAGGGAAGGCACTGGTTACGACACCCAGGTCTCCACAGTCTGTGTGTGCGACACTAAGCATGGAGAACAGAAAGAGAAGAATGGAACTTTCTGAGGCCCTGAAAACCAAAATTTTTGAAAAATTATCAATATTCTAAAGGTTACTAGTCCATCTCCAGAGATCTTGATGTCTCTTTGTCCATTTTGCGCAATATAATGAAGAAGTTTACAACTCATGGAACTGTAGTTTATCTCCTTGGACAAGGATGACAGAGAAAAATTTATAAATAGTTCAGATGGTGGATTATCAGCCCAAATCAATTTTCAAAGAAATTCAAGCTGTCCTGCAGGTCACGGAGCAGCAGTGTTAGAGAGAACTATCCATCGACATTTGAATGAAATTAAACGCTACAGCAGGAGACCCATGAGGACCCCACTGCTGACACAGAGATATAAAAAAGATAGACTGCAATTTATAAAAAGGTACATGACTAAGCCAAAATTCTTCTGGGAAAGCGTCTTGTCGACATATGAGACCAAGAGAGTGTTTTTTTGATAAAGCACATCTTTCAACTATTTACTGAAAGCAAAATGATACATACAAAGAAAAGAACACAGTACCTTAAGTCAAATATGGTGGAGGTTCAAAGATGATTTGGGGTTGTTTTGCTGCCTCTGGCATTCCCCGCCTTGAGTGTTTGCAAGGCTTTATGAAATCTGAAGATTTCCAAAGGATTTTAGGTTGCAATGTTGTGCCCAGTGTCAGATTGCTGAGTTTGCATCCTAAGACAAGAGACTTCCAGTAGGAAAATGACTGCAAATATACTTCAAGAAGCACCCCAAAATGGATGGAAGCAAAGGGCTGGAGAATTCTGAAGTGGCCAGCAATGAGTTCAGATCTAAAGCCCATAAAACACCTGCAGAGAGATCTTAAAATTGCTGTCGGGAGAAGGCAGCCTCTAATATGAGAGACCTGGAGCAGTTTTCAAAAGATGAGTGCTCCAAAATTCTAGTTGAGAGGTGTAAGAAGCTTGTTGATGGTTATAGGAAGCAATTCATAGCAGTTATTTTTTAACAAAATTGTTGTCACCAAATATTAAGTTGAGGGTGAAAACATTTTTGTCTGGCCCATTTTGGAGGTTTTGTGTGAAATTATGTCCAATTTTTTTCTCTGTTTTTTTGTTTTGTTCCAATACACACAAAGGAAATAAACATGTGTATACCAAAATGTGTCATTGCAATAATTTGCAGGAAGAAACACTTCATATTCATGAAAAATTTCAGGGGTGCCAACACTTTTGACACCCCATTGTCATGCTGAAAAAGTGCATATCTGCAAAGGGCACAAAGTGATAGTAGTGTCTTCTCTTTCAATATTAAGGAGTACATCTGAGAAATCATGTTATCGTCAATGAAATGTAGCTCCCCAACAGCAGCAGCACTCATGCAGCTACACAGAAGAATACTGCCACCACCATGTTTCACTGTAGGCATCATTCATTTTTTAATGTACGCCTCATCTTTTTGATGCCAGTTTTTGAAGCCATCAGTTTCAAAATTGTTTATAATTGTCTCATCACTACAAAATATATAGAAACCCAGTAGTATTCATTTGACAAGTTGCAGGTGGGCTTATTTGTGCATGGATGTAAGGAGAGACTTCCTCGATGGACTACACTGATGCATTCCATGCCCCTGAAGTGTATGCCACGTTGTGTCACAGAAAATATCCCATTTTGGACTTCTACTTCTTTAACAAATAATAGCAGTTAGGGTTGAGCGACTTTCATTTTTTTAAGATCGAGTAGGGTTTTGGGAAACCCGATTTTGTCCAGAGTCGAGTCGAGTGCAGTCGGCCGATTATCGCTAAAAGTCGGGGATCGACCGAAACACGAAACCCAATGCAAGTCAATGGGGAAGCATAGTCGGCAGTGAGTGGAGGCCAGGAAAACACCTACAGTGCCCATTTTAATGCCAAAAACATCCATTCTTGTTTCTGAAGCTTGCCAATCTTAATTAACTGTATAATAATAGTTGGGCATAGGGAATTGGGGGAAAGTTGTGGGGGGAGTAGGGCTGGCTCAAGTTTTTCGTGGGCCCAGGAAATGCGGACTACGTCACGGCGGTGTTGCAGGGAAAGGTAAGTATTTAAAAGTTGCAAGTGCTGTGATCCTGAGCAAGCAGGGGGGGGGCCCACTCGTTCGCATTGCCACTGGCACAGGGCCCCTCAAAGTACGGCGGTGTGTTTGCATGGCGGGGGCGCCTCCCACCAGCAGCGACACTTTTGCGTACTCTGAGGGGCCCTGTGCCAGTGACGTCGCCAACGAGTATGCCCCCCCACCTGATGAAGGAACCTGCACTTTCATCTGCACCTTCGTCTTTGTCCCTGTGTAAGGTGGTATAACATGCGGGAAGGGGAACCTTACTTTCAGCAGGGACAGATTCTGGCTGTGTAGAGTACAAGGGGAATGTAGTGGTCTAGGTCAATGTACCAGCAGACTCATTTAGCAGTGGCTGGGCAATGGGCAGGATGAGGAGGAAACAGATATAGGGCCAAAGAATAAAGTAGGCTACATGCAGTTCAAAATTGGTAACAGGACTAAACAGGCGGAATTGCTTTGTTCAGTGGAGTAGCAAACCCAAGAGCAGCAGACACTGTTTCAAGGGCCTAACCACACTAGTAGGCCAAATGCAGTTTAATATCTGATAGTATAGGGCGAAAGCCAGAATGTGGAAGCTCAGCTTTGTTCAGTTGAGGACAACACCAGGGAGGGGCAGACACCTTTAGTAGGCCGGAAAAGCCTATTGCATTTTTTAAAATGGTAATTTGGAGCAGAAGGTTGAAGCTCAGCTTTATTTAGTTGAGGGCAACACCAGGGAGGGGCAGAAGCCGTTAGTAGGCCCTAACCACCATTTTTTTTTTTAAAACCACATAATGAGAGCCGGAAGGTTGAAGCTCAGCTTTATTTAGTTGAGGACAACACCAGGGAGGGGCAGAAGCCGTTAGTAGGCCCTAACCACCATTTTTTTTTTTAAAACCACATAATGAGAGCCGGAAGGTTGAAGCTCAGCTTTATTTAGTTGAGGACAACACCAGGGAGGGGCAGAAGCCGTTAGTAGGCCCTAACCACCATTTTTTTTTTAAAACCACATAATGAGAGCCGGAAGGTTGAAGCTCAGCTTTATTTAGTTGAGGACAACACCAGGGAGGGGCACAAGCCGTTAGTAGGCCCTAACCACCATTTTTTTTTTTAAAACCACATAATGAGAGCCGGAAGGTTGAAGCTCAGCTTTATTTAGTTGAGGACAACACCAGGGAGGGGCAGAAGCCGTTAGTAGGCCCTAACCACCATTTTTTTTTTTAAAACCACATAATGAGAGCCGGAAGGTTGAAGCTCAGCTTTATTTAGTTGAGGACAACACCAGGGAGGGGCAGAAGCCGTTAGTAGGCCCTAACCACCATTTTTTTTTTTAAAACCACATAATGAGAGCCGGAAGGTTGAAGCTCAGCTTTATTTAGTTGAGGACAACACCAGGGAGGGGCAGAAGCCGTTAGTAGGCCCTAACCACCATTTTTTTTTTTAAAACCACATAATGAGAGCCGGAAGGTTGAAGCTCAGCTTTATTTAGTTGAGGACAACACCAGGGAGGGGCAGAAGCCGTTAGTAGGCCCTAACCACCATTTTTTTTTTTAAAACCACATAATGAGAGCCGGAAGGTTGAAGCTCAGCTTTATTTAGTTGAGGACAACACCAGGGAGGGGCAGAAGCCGTTAGTAGGCCCTAACCACCATTTTTTTTTTAAAACCACATAATGAGAGCCGGAAGGTTGAAGCTCAGCTTTATTTAGTTGAGGACAACACCAGGGAGGGGCAGAAGCCGTTAGTAGGCCCTAACCACCATTTTTTTTTTTAAAACAACATAATGAGAGCCGGAAGGTTGAAGCTCAGCTTTATTTAGTTGAGGACAACACCAGGGAGGGGCAGAAGCCGTTAGTAGGCCCTAACCACCATTTTTTTTTTTAAAACCACATAATGAGAGCCGGAAGGTTGAAGCTCAGCTTTATTTAGTTGAGGACAACACCAGGGAGGGGCAGAAGCCGTTAGTAGGCCCTAACCACCATTTTTTTTTTTAAAACCACATAATGAGAGCCGGAAGGTTGAAGCTCAGCTTTATTTAGTTGAGGACAACACCAGGGAGGGGCAGAAGCCGTTAGTAGGCCCTAACCACCATTTTTTTTTTAAAACCACTTAATGAGAGCCGGAAGGTTGAAGCTCAGCTTTATTTAGTTGAGGACAACACCAGGCAGGGGCACACAGACAGACTCCTTTAGTAGGCCTGAAAAGCCTATTGCATTTTTCAAAATGGTAATTTGGAGCAGAAGGTTGAAGCTCAGCTTTATTTAGTTGAGGGCAACACCAGGGAGGGGCAGAAGCCGTTAGTAGGCCCTAACCAAAGTTGAAGGCCAAATGCAGTTTAATTTCTGATACTATAGGCCGAAAGCCAGAAGGTGGAAGTTCCGATTTAGACAGTGGAGGACAATTTGAATTAGGGACTGCAGACAGACTTAGTAGGCTGTCCCCTGTGGACCATGCATCCACCACATTAACCCATTGCGCCGTAATGGACACGTAATCTTCCGTGGCCATGCCTACAGGTCCATGCGTCTGTTGTCAGGTGCACCTTTGTACTCACAGATTGCCAGAGTGCATGGACAATGCGGTCTTCTACATGCTGGTGGAGGGTTGGGATGGCTTTTCTCGCAAAAGAAGTGTCGACTGGTTAGCTTGTAGCGTGGTACAGCGTAGTCCATCATGGCCTTATTAATAGTAAATAAAATATATAACTAGGCTCTATGAACTTTTAAATAGGTTCCAGGGGTACACGGGCAGCATTGGTGTGGTCAGTGGAGGAGTATTGCAAGTAGGGGCTGCAGACAGGCTATCAAAGGCCTAAAATAACAAACAGTAGGCAGTCATGGCAGTTTTACATCGGTTACATGGATACACAGGCAGGCACTCCAGGCAGCATTGTGGTCAGTGGAGGAGTATTGCAAGTAGGGGCCGCAGACAGGCTATCAAAGGCCTAAAATAACAAACAATAGGCTCATGGCAGTTTTACAGCGGTTACATGGATACACGGGCAGGCAGCTTGGTGGTGGTGAGTGGAGGAGTATTTAAAGTAGGGACCGCAGACAGGCTATCAAAGGCCTAACATAACAAACAATAGGCTCATGGCAGTTTCACAGCGGTTACATGGATACACGGGCAGGCAGCTTGGTGGTCAGTGGAGGAGTATTTAAAGTAGGGACCGCAGACAGGCTATCAAAGGCCTAAAATAACAAACAATAGGCTCATGGCAGTTTCACAGCGGTTACATGGATACACGGGCAGGCAGCTTGGTGGTGGTGAGTGGAGGAGTATTTAAAGTAGGGACCGCAGACAGGCTTCAAAGGCCTAACATAAGAAAATGGGCTGGCTGTAGGCACTTTATAATTGGTTCCAGGGGTACACGGGCAGCAGTGGTCTGGTCAGTGGAGGAGTATTTAAAGTAGGGACCGCAGACAGGCTATCAAAGGCCTAACATAACAAACAATAGGCTCATGGCAGTTTCACAGCGGTTACATGGATACACGGGCAGGCAGCTTGGTGGTGGTGAGTGGAGGAGTATTTAAAGTAGGGACCGCAGACAGGCTTCAAAGGCCTAACATAAGAAAATGGGCTGGCTGTAGGCACTTTATAATTGGTTCCAGGGGTACACGGGCAGCAGTGGTCTGGTCAGTGGAGGAGTATTTAAAGTAGGGACCGCAGACAGGCTTCAAAGGCCTAACATAAGAAAATGGGCTGGCTGTAGGCACTTTATAATTGGTTCCAGGGGTACACGGGCAGCAGTGGTCTGGTCAGTGGAGGAGTATTTAAAGTAGGGACCGCAGACAGGCTATCAAAGGCCTAACATAACAAACAATAGGCTCATGGCAGTTTCACAGCGGTTACATGGATACACGGGCAGGCAGCTTGGTGGTGGTGAGTGGAGGAGTATTTAAAGTAGGGACCGCAGACAGGCTTCAAAGGCCTAACATAAGAAAATGGGCTGGCTGTAGGCACTTTATAATTGGTTCCAGGGGTACACGGGCAGCAGTGGTCTGGTCAGTGGAGGAGTATTTAAAGTAGGGACCGCAGACAGGCTTCAAAGGCCTAACATAAGAAAATGGGCTGGCTGTAGGCACTTTATAATTGGTTCCAGGGGTACACGGGCAGCAGTGGTCTGGTCAGTGGAGGAGTATTTAAAGTAGGGACCGCAGACAGGCTTCAAAGGCCTAACATAAGAAAATGGGCTGGCTGTAGGCACTTTATAATTGGTTCCAGGGGTACACGGGCAGCAGTGGTCTGGTCAGTGGAGGAGTATTTAAAGTAGGGACCGCAGACAGGCTATCAAAGGCCTAACATAACAAACAATAGGCTCATGGCAGTTTCACAGCGGTTACATGGATACACGGGCAGGCAGCTTGGTGGTCAGTGGAGGAGTATTTAAAGTAGGGACCGCAGACAGGCTATCAAAGGCCTAAAATAACAAACAATAGGCTCATGGCAGTTTTACAGCGGTTACATGGATACACAGGCAGCTTGGTGGTGAGTGGAGGAGTATTTAAAGTAGGGACCGCAGACAGGCTATCAAAGGCCTAAAATAACAAACAATAGGCTCATGGCAGTTTCACAGCGGTTACATGGATACACGGGCAGGCAGCTTGGTGGTGGTGAGTGGAGGAGTATTTAAAGTAGGGACCGCAGACAGGCTTCAAAGGCCTAACATAAGAAAATGGGCTGGCTGTAGGCACTTTATAATTGGTTCCAGGGGTACACGGGCAGCAGTGGTCTGGTCAGTGGAGGAGTATTTAAAGTAGGGACCGCAGACAGGCTATCAAAGGCCTAACATAACAAACAATAGGCTCATGGCAGTTTCACAGCGGTTACATGGATACACGGGCAGGCAGCTTGGTGGTCAGTGGAGGAGTATTTAAAGTAGGGACCGCAGACAGGCTATCAAAGGCCTAAAATAACAAACAATAGGCTCATGGCAGTTTTACAGCGGTTACATGGATACACAGGCAGCTTGGTGGTGAGTGGAGGAGTATTTAAAGTAGGGACCGCAGACAGGCTATCAAAGGCCTAAAATAACAAACAATAGGCTCATGGCAGTTTCACAGCGGTTACATGGATACACGGGCAGGCAGCTTGGTGGTGGTGAGTGGAGGAGTATTTAAAGTAGGGACCGCAGACAGGCTTCAAAGGCCTAACATAAGAAAATGGGCTGGCTGTAGGCACTTTATAATTGGTTCCAGGGGTACACGGGCAGCAGTGGTCTGGTCAGTGGAGGAGTATTTAAAGTAGGGACCGCAGACAGGCTATCAAAGGCCTAACATAACAAACAATAGGCTCATGGCAGTTTCACAGCGGTTACATGGATACACGGGCAGGCAGCTTGGTGGTCAGTGGAGGAGTATTTAAAGTAGGGACCGCAGACAGGCTATCAAAGGCCTAAAATAACAAACAATAGGCTCATGGCAGTTTTACAGCGGTTACATGGATACACAGGCAGCTTGGTGGTGAGTGGAGGAGTAGTGCAAGGAGTGTCTGTCCCAGTACTCCCAAAATATAAATAGATGTTAATGTCTCGCAAAACAACCAAAACAAAAAAAAAAGGTGGCATACTTAGGTACAGGGGTGGGCTCATCTACTGAGTTTCTGACATAGTAATTTGGCAGTAACTATTTAATGGTGCCAATATAGGACACAGACACAGACTACTTTAAGTTGCATCATAGATGTCTACAAATTTGTATTGTCAGTGCCAGACATTGAATGATGTCAGCGAATAGACTAAAGATTGGTGGAGCTGTGCGACATAATTTTGCACGTGGTAGAGCACATTTTGAGCTGGGGTAGGGGGGAACTCTCTTGAGGCCGGCGGGACCGCCCCAGGGCCCCTCATGTTACAACGGTGTGTCTGACGTTGGGTGCGCACCACCACCGCCAGAGACACTACATTGTACTATGAGGGACCCAGTAGCAATGCCGTCAACCAAAAGCGAGCACACCCACCTCTTCAGACAAACAGCAGTCTCACGGGTGCTTGCGCCAAGTCGCGATACCACGGCCCCGTGTGGGGAGTTTTGCCATTTAGGGAGGTGTAAACATGTCGTATGCTGTACAATCAGCTGCAGCAAATTAGACATTAGAAAAGTAATTCACAGGCAAGAGCTTTTCATAGGAAAGCTAGGTGTCGGCCGGGCAAGGTGGGGCAAAAGATTTCGAAATCCAGTTGTGGTTCATTTTAATGAATGTTAGATCGTCAACATTTTGGGTAGCCAGACGAGTCCTTTTTTCGGTTAATATTGAACCTGCAGCACTGAATACTCTTTCTGATAGGACACTTGCTGCCGGGCAAGCAAGCTCCTGCAATGCATATTCTGCCAATTCTGGCCAGGTGTCTAATTTGGAGGCCCAGTAATCAAATGGGAATGACGGTTGAGGGAGAACATCGATAAGGGATGAAAAATAGTTAGTAACCATACTGGACAAATGTTGTCTCCTGTCACTTTCAATTGATGCAGCAGTACCTGTCCTGTCTGCGGTCATAGCAAAATCACTCCACAACCTGGTCAGAAAACCCCTCTGTCCAACGCCACTTCTGATGTGTGCACCCCTAACACTCCTAGTCTGCTGCCCCCTGGAGCTCGTGTGAGAACGATCACGTGCGCTGTGTGCTGGGAATGCCTGAAGCAAACGGTCAACAAGAGTTGATTGTTTGGTTGCTAATATTAGTTCCAAGTTCTCATGTGGCATAATATTTTGCAATTTGCCTTTATAGCGTGGATCAAGGAGGCAGGCCAACCAGTAATCGTCATCGTTCATCATTTTCGTAATGCGTGTGTCCCTTTTTAGGATACGTAAGGCATAATCCGCCATGTGGGCCAAAGTTCCAGTTGTCAAATCTCCGGTTGTGATTGGTTGAGGGGCAGTTGCAGGCAAATCTACGTCACTTGTGTCCCTCAAAAAACCAGAACCCGGCCGTGACACGCAACCAATTTCCTGTGCCCCCGTGAAAGTTTCCGCATTAAAAATATACTCATCCCCATCATCCTCCTCGTCCTCCACCTCCTCTTCGCCCGCTACCTCGTCCTGTACACTGCCCTGACCAGACAATGGCTGACTGTCATCAAGGCTTCCCTCTTCCTCTGGTGCAGACGCCTGCTCCTTTATGTGCGTCAAACTTTGCATCAGCAGACGCATTAGGGGGATGCTCATGCTTATTACGGCGTTGTCTGCACTAACCAGCCGTGTGCATTCCTCAAAACACTGAAGGACTTGACACATGTCTTGTATCTTCGACCACTGCACACCTGACAACTCCATGTCTGCCATCCTACTGCCTGCCCGTGTATCCTCCCACAAATAAATAACAGCACGCCTCTGTTCGCACAGTCTCTGAAGCATGTGCAGTGTTGAGTTCCACCTTGTTGCAACGTCTATGATTAGGCGATGCTGGGGAAGGTTCAAAGACCGCTGATAGGTCTGCATACGGCTGGCGTGTACAGGCGAACGTCGGATATGTGAGCAAAGTGCACGCACTTTGAGGAGCAGGTCGGAGAACCCAGGATAAGTTTTCAATAAGCACTGCACCACCAGGTTTAAGGTGTGAGCCAGGCAAGGAATGTGTTTCAGTTGGGAAAGGGAGATGGCAGCCATGAAATTCCTTCCGTTATCACTCACTACCTTGCCTGCCTCAAGATCTACTGTGCCCAGCCACGACTGCGTTTCTTGTTGCAAGAACTCGGACAGAACTTCCGCGGTGTGTCTGTTGTCGCCCAAACACTTCATAGCCAATACAGCCTGCTGACGCTTGGCAGTAGCTGGCCCATAATGGGACAACTGGTGTGCAACAGTGTCATCTGCCGATGGAGTGGTTGGCCGACTGCGTTCTGTGGAAGAGCTGTAGCTTCTGCAGGAGGACGAGGAGGAGGAGGAGGGGGTGCGAACGCCTACAGCCAACTGTTTCCTAGACCGTGGGCTAGGCACAACTGTCCCTAAATTGATGTCGCCTGTGGACCCTGCATCCACCACATTCACCCAGTGTGCCGTGATGGACACATAACGTCCCTGGCCATGCCTACTGGTCCATGCATCTGTAGTCAGGTGCACCTTTGTACTCACAGATTGCCTAAGTGCATGGACGATGCGCTGTTTAACATGCTGGTGCAGGGCTGGGATGGCTTTTCTGGAAAAAAAGTGTCGACTAGGTAGCTCGTATCGTGGTTCAGCGTACTCCATCAGGGCTTTAAAAGCTTCGCTTTCAACTAAACGGTAGGGCATCATCTCTAACGAGATTAGTCTAGCTATGTGGGCGTTAAAACCCTGTGTACGCGGATGCGAGGATAAGTACTTCCTTTTTCTAACCAGAGTCTCATGTAGGGTGAGCTGGACTGGAGAGCAGGAGATCGTGGAACTTTCGGGTGTGCCGGTGTACATGGCAGACTGAGAGACGGTTGGAGACGGTATTGTTTCCGCCGGTGCCCTAGATGCAATATTTCCTCCTACTAAACTGGTGATTCCCTGACCCTGACTGCTTTTGGCTGGCAAAGAAACCTGCACAGATACTGCCGGTGGTGCGGAAAATGGTGGCCTTACAGTGACGGAAGGGATGTTGCGTTGCTGACTAGCTTCATTGGCCGAGGGTGCTACAACCTTAAGGGACGTTTGGTAGTTAGTCCAGGCTTGAAAATGCATGGTGGTTAAGTGTCTATGCATGCAACTAGTATTTAGACTTTTCAGATTCTGACCTCTGCTTAAGCTAGTTGAACATTTTTGACAGATGACTTTGCGCTGATCAGTTGGATGTTGTTTAAAAAAATGCCAGACTGCACTCTTCCTAGACTCGGATCCCTTTTCAGGGATTGCAGACTGAGCTTTAACCGGATGGCCACGCTGTCCTCCAACAGGTTTTGGCTTTGACACGCGTTTTGGGCCAGATACGGGCCCGGCAGATGGAACCTGTTGCGATGTTGATGCCTGCTGCGGCCCCTCCTCCACCTCCGCTTCTGAACTACTGCCGCCTGCACCCTGTTCCCCCAATGGCTGCCAATCGGGGTCAATAACTGGGTCATCTATTACCTCCTCTTCGAGCTCGTGTGCAACTTCGTCTGTGTCACTGTGTCGGTCGGTGGTATAGCGTTCGTGGCGGGGCAACATAGTCTCATCAGGGTCTGATTGTGGATCTGTACCCTGAGAGGGCAATGTGGTGGTCTGAGTCAAAGGAGCAGCATAGTACTCTGGCTGTGGCTGTGCATCAGTGCACTCCATGTCAGAATCTACTTGTAATGGGCATGGCCTGTTAAATGTTTCACTTTCTAAGCCAGGGACGGTATGTGTAAAGAGCTCCATGGAGTGACCCGTTGTGTCGCCTGCTGCATCCTTCTCTCTTGTTGTAGTTTTTGCTGAGGAGGACAAGGAAGCGACTTGTCCCTGACCGTGAACATCCACAAGCGACGCGCTGCTTTTACATTTACCAGTTTCGGAAGAGGAGGCAAAAGAGCTAGAGGCTGAGTCTGCAATGTAAGCCAAAACTTGCTGTTGCTGCTCCGCCTTTAAAAGCGGTTTTCCTACTCCCAGAAAAGAGAGCGTTCGAGGCCTTGTGTAGCCTGACGACGAAACTGGCTCCACAGCTCCAGACTTAGGTGGAATATTTTTATCCCCACGACCACCTGATGCTCCACTACCACTACCATCATTACCAGCTGACAATGAACGCCCACGACGACCTCTTGCACCAGACTTCCTCATTGTTTAAAAATCGTAACCAAACTAACTTTATTTGTTGCTGTCAAACAACTTACACGGTGAGCTATAACTTCAGTATGATTTCAATATCCCTTAACAGGTTGGTGAGACCACAAGGAAAATCAGGCACAATGTTACACACTCTGTTTTCTGTGACACCAAATCACAGAGATGACACACACGCAGGACTGTCACTCAAGCACTAATGTCAATATTAATCTCCCACCTAATTTATTTTTTTTTTTTCTCTGTGAGACTTTAGAAACCAAATAATATTTAAAAAAAAACAAAAAAACAAGGCTTTCTATGGCCCACTGAATGAGAGATGGCACGCACAGGAGTGGCACACAAGCCCTGACTGAGGCCAATATTTTTCTCCCACTGATTGATGTAGTGTTTTTGTGTTGAGGTTGATTTTAAAACACAAATGAAGGAAAAAAATAAAAAGGCTTTCTATGGCCCACAATTAGAGAGAGAGGTGGCACACCCAGGAGTCAAGACTGGCACACAAGCTGAAATGGCAATATTACTCTCCCACTGTTTTTTTATGTATTTTTTTTTTATTTTCAGGGAGACTTTAGAAACCAAATAATATTAAAAAAAAAACAAAAAAACAAGGCTTTCTATGGCCCACTGAATGAGAGGGACAGAGGTGGCACACCCAGGAGTCAAGACTGGCACACAAGCTGAAATGGCAATATTACTCTCCCACTGTTTTTTTATGTATTTTTTTTTTATTTTCAGGGAGACTTTAGAAACCAAATAATATTAAAAAAAAAAAAAAAAACAAGGCTTTCTATGGCCCACTGAATGAGAGGGACAGAGGTGGCACACCCAGGAGTCAAGACTGGCACACAAGCTGAAAGGGCAATATTACTCTCCCACTGTTTTTTTATGTTTTTTTTTTTTTTATTTTCAGGGAGACTTTAGAAACCAAATAATATTAAAAAAAAAAAAAAAAAACAAGGCTTTCTATGGCCCACTGAATGAGAGGGACAGAGGTGGCACACCCAGGAGTCAAGACTGGCACACAAGCTGAAATGGCAATATTACTCTCCCACTGTTTTTTTATGTATTTTTTTTTTTTATTTTCAGGGAGACTTTAGAAACCAAATAATATTAAAAAAAAAAAAAAAACAAGGCTTTCTATGGCCCACTGAATGAGAGGGACAGAGGTGGCACACCCAGGAGTCAAGACTGGCACACAAGCTGAAAGGGCAATATTACTCTCCCACTGTTTTTTTATGTTTTTTTTTTTTTTATTTTCAGGGAGACTTTAGAAACCAAATAATATTAAAAAAAAAAAAAAAAAAGGCTTTCTATGGCCCACAATTAGAGAGAGAGAGGTGGCACAACCAGGAGTCAAGACTGGCGCACAAGCTGAAAGGGCAATATTACTCTCCCACTGTTTTTTATGTTTTTTTTGTTTTTTTCAGGGAGACTTTAGAAACCAAATAATATTAAAAAAACCAAAAAATAAATAGGCTTTCTATGGCCCACTGAATGAAAGGGAGAGAGGTGGCACACCCAGGAGTCAAGACTGGCACACAAGCTGAAAGGGCAATATTACTCTCCCACTGTTTTTTTATGTATTTTTTGTTTTTTCAGGGAGACTTTAGAAACCCAATAATATTTAAAAAAAAAAATAAATAGGCTTTCTATGGCCCACTGAATGAGAGGGAGAGAGGTGGCACACCCAGGAGTCAAGACTGGCACACAAGCTGAAAGGGCAATATTATTCTCCCACTGTTTTTTTAGGTTTTTTTTTTTTTTTTCAGGGAGAATTAGAAACCAAATAATATTAAAAAAAAAAAAATAAATAGGCTTTCTATGGCCCACTGAATGAGAGGGAGAGAGGTGGCACACCCAGGAGTCAAGACTGGCACACAAGCTGAAAGGGCAATATTACTCTCCCACCGTTTTTTTATGTATTTTTTGTTTTTTCAGGGAGACTTTAGAAACCCAATAATATTTAAAAAAAAAAATAAATAGGCTTTCTATGGCCCACTGAATGAGAGGGAGAGAGGTGGCACACCCAGGAGTCAAGACTGGCACACAAGCTGAAAGGGCAATATTATTCTCCCACTGTTTTTTTAGGTTTTTTTTTTTTTTTTCAGGGAGAATTAGAAACCAAATAATATTAAAAAAAAAAAAATAAATAGGCTTTCTATGGCCCACTGAATGAGAGGGAGAGAGGTGGCACACCCAGGAGTCAAGACTGGCACACAAGCTGAAAGGGCAATATTACTCTCCCACTGTTTTTTTAGGTTTTTTTTTTTTTTCAGGGAGACTTTAGAAACCAAATAATATTAAAAAAAAAAAAAAAAACAAGGCTTTCTATGGCCCACTGAATGAGAGGGACAGAGGTGGCACACCCAGGAGTCAAGACTGGCACACAAGCTGAAAGGGCAATATTACTCTCCCACTGTTTTTTTATGTTTTTTTTTTTTTTATTTTCAGGGAGACTTTAGAAACCAAATAATATTAAAAAAAAAAAAAAAAAAGGCTTTCTATGGCCCACAATTAGAGAGAGAGAGGTGGCACAACCAGGAGTCAAGACTGGCGCACAAGCTGAAAGGGCAATATTACTCTCCCACTGTTTTTTATGTTTTTTTTGTTTTTTTCAGGGAGACTTTAGAAACCAAATAATATTAAAAAAACCAAAAAATAAATAGGCTTTCTATGGCCCACTGAATGAAAGGGAGAGAGGTGGCACACCCAGGAGTCAAGACTGGCACACAAGCTGAAAGGGCAATATTACTCTCCCACTGTTTTTTTATGTATTTTTTGTTTTTTCAGGGAGACTTTAGAAACCCAATAATATTTAAAAAAATAAATAAATAGGCTTTCTATGGCCCACTGAATGAGAGGGAGAGAGGTGGCACACCCAGGAGTCAAGACTGGCACACAAGCTGAAAGGGCAATATTATTCTCCCACTGTTTTTTTAGGTTTTTTTTTTTTTTTTCAGGGAGAATTAGAAACCAAATAATATTAAAAAAAAATAAATAAATAGGCTTTCTATGGCCCACTGAATGAGAGGGAGAGAGGTGGCACACCCAGGAGTCAAGACTGGCACACAAGCTGAAAGGGCAATATTACTCTCCCACTGTTTTTTTATGTATTTTTTGTTTTTTCAGGGAGACTTTAGAAACCCAATAATATTTAAAAAAAAAAATAAATAGGCTTTCTATGGCCCACTGAATGAGAGGGAGAGAGGTGGCACACCCAGGAGTCAAGACTGGCACACAAGCTGAAAGGGCAATATTATTCTCCCACTGTTTTTTTAGGTTTTTTTTTTTTTTTTCAGGGAGAATTAGAAACCAAATAATATTAAAAAAAAAAAAATAAATAGGCTTTCTATGGCCCACTGAATGAGAGGGAGAGAGGTGGCACACCCAGGAGTCAAGACTGGCACACAAGCTGAAAGGGCAATATTACTCTCCCACTGTTTTTTTAGGTTTTTTTTTTTTTTCAGGGAGACTTTAGAAACCAAATAATATTAAAAAAAAAAAAAAAAAAAAAATAGGCTTGCTATAGCCCACTGAATGAGAGATAGCACACACAGCAGTGGCACACAAGCCCTGACTGAGGCCAATATTTTTCTCCCACTGATTGATGTAGTGTTTTTGTGTTGAGGTAGAATTTAGAACACAAATCACGGAAAAAATAAATAGGCTTTCTATGGCCCACTGAATGAAAGGGAGAGAGGTGGCACACCCAGGAGTCAAGACTGGCACACAAGCTGAAAGGGCAATATTACTCTCCCACTGTTTTTTTATGTATTTTTTGTTTTTTCAGGGAGACTTTAGAAACCCAATAATATTTAAAAAAAAAAATAAATAGGCTTTCTATGGCCCACTGAATGAGAGGGAGAGAGGTGGCACACCCAGGAGTCAAGACTGGCACACAAGCTGAAAGGGCAATATTACTCTCCCACTGTTTTTTTATGTATTTTTTGTTTTTTCAGGGAGACTTTAGAAACCCAATAATATTTAAAAAAAAAAATAAATAGGCTTTCTATGGCCCACTGAATGAGAGGGAGAGAGGTGGCACACCCAGGAGTCAAGACTGGCACACAAGCTGAAAGGGCAATATTATTCTCCCACTGTTTTTTTAGGTTTTTTTTTTTTTTTTTCAGGGAGAATTAGAAACCAAATAATATTAAAAAAAAAAAATAAATAGGCTTTCTATGGCCCACTGAATGAGAGATAGCACACACAGCAGTGGCACACAAGCCCTGACTGAGGCCAATATTTTTCTCCCACTGATTGATGTAGTGTTTTTGTGTTGAGGTAGAATTTAGAACACAAATCACGGAAAAAATAAATAGGCTTTCTATGGCCCACTGAATGAAAGGGAGAGAGGTGGCACACCCAGGAGTCAAGACTGGCACACAAGCTGAAAGGGCAATATTACTCTCCCACTGTTTTTTTATGTATTTTTTGTTTTTTCAGGGAGACTTTAGAAACCCAATAATATTTAAAAAAAAAAATAAATAGGCTTTCTATGGCCCACTGAATGAGAGGGAGAGAGGTGGCACACCCAGGAGTCAAGACTGGCACACAAGCTGAAAGGGCAATATTACTCTCCCACTGTTTTTTTAGGTTTTTTTTTTTTTTCAGGGAGACTTTAGAAACCAAATAATATTAAAAAAAAAAATAAAAAAAAAAATAGGCTTGCTATAGCCCACTGAATGAGAGATAGCACACACAGCAGTGGCACACAAGCCCTGACTGAGGCCAATATTTTTCTCCCACTGATTGATGTAGTGTTTTTGTGTTGAGGTAGATTTTAGAACACAAATCACGGAAAAAATAAATAGGCTTTCTATGGCCCACTGAATGAAAGGGAGAGAGGTGGCACACCCAGGAGTCAAGACTGGCACACAAGCTGAAAGGGCAATATTACTCTCCCACTGTTTTTTTATGTATTTTTTGTTTTTTCAGGGAGACTTTAGAAACCCAATAATATTTAAAAAAAAAAATAAATAGGCTTTCTATGGCCCACTGAATGAGAGGGAGAGAGGTGGCACACCCAGGAGTCAAGACTGGCACACAAGCTGAAAGGGCAATATTATTCTCCCACTGTTTTTTTAGGTTTTTTTTTTTTTTTTCAGGGAGAATTAGAAACCAAATAATATTAAAAAAAATAAATAAATAGGCTTTCTATGGCCCACTGAATGAAAGGGAGAGAGGTGGCACACCCAGGAGTCAAGACTGGCACACAAGCTGAAAGGGCAATATTACTCTCCCACTGTTTTTTTATGTATTTTTTGTTTTTTCAGGGAGACTTTAGAAACCCAATAATATTTAAAAAAAAAAATAAATAGGCTTTCTATGGCCCACTGAATGAGAGGGAGAGAGGTGGCACACCCAGGAGTCAAGACTGGCACACAAGCTGAAAGGGCAATATTACTCTCCCACTGTTTTTTTAGGTTTTTTTTTTTTTTCAGGGAGACTTTAGAAACCAAATAATATTAAAAAAAAAAAAAAAAAAAAAAAAAATAGGCTTGCTATAGCCCACTGAATGAGAGATAGCACACACAGCAGTGGCACACAAGCCCTGACTGAGGCCAATATTTTTCTCCCACTGATTGATGTAGTGTTTTTGTGTTGAGGTAGATTTTAGAACACAAATCACGGAAAAAATAAATAGGCTTTCTATGGCCCACTGAATGAAAGGGAGAGAGGAGGCACACCCAGGAGTCAAGACTGGCACACAAGCTGAAAGGGCAATATTACTCTCCCACTGTTTTTTTATGTATTTTTTGTTTTTTCAGGGAGACTTTAGAAACCCAATAATATTTAAAAAAAAAAATAAATAGGCTTTCTATGGCCCACTGAATGAGAGGGAGAGAGGTGGCACACCCAGGAGTCAAGACTGGCACACAAGCTGAAAGGGCAATATTATTCTCCCACTGTTTTTTTAGGTTTTTTTTTTTTTTTTCAGGGAGAATTAGAAACCAAATAATATTAAAAAAAAAAAAAAAAAAAAAAAATAGGCTTGCTATAGCCCACTGAATGAGAGATAGCACACACAGCAGTGGCACACAAACCCTGACTGAGGCCAATATTTTTCTCCCACTGATTGATGTAGTGTTTTTGTGTTGAGGTAGATTTTAGAACACAAATCACGGAAAAAATAAATAGGCTTTCTATGGCCCACTCAGTGAGAGATGGCACACACAGGGATGGCACTGTAGCAGAAATGCCAATCTTAATCTCCCACAAAAAAAAAACAAAACAAAAAAAAAAACTGTCCTACAATTACTATCTCCCTGCAGTAATGTAAGCCAGGTATGGCAGGCAGCAATAGGAGTGGACTGATGCACAAATTAAATAAAAAGTGTGGACAAACAAAAAAGATAGCTGTGCAGAAAGGAAGGAACAAGAGGATATGTGCTTTGAAAAAAGCAGTTGGTTTCCACAGTGGCGTACACACAGCAATACAGCTATCACGGAGCCTTCTAGGGCAGCCCAATGAGCTACAGCGCTGAGGGGAAAAAAAAAAAAAAATAGCTTCCACAGTCCCTGCACACTGAAGGTGGTGTTGGACAGTGGAAATCGCTGCAGCACAAGCGGTTTGGTGGTTAGTGGACCCTGCCTAACGCTCTCCCTGCTTCTGATGAAGCGGCAGCAACCTGTCCCTAAGCTCAGATCAGCAGCAGTAAGATGGCGGTCGGCGGGAACGCCCCTTTATAGCCCCTGTGACGCCGCAGACAGCAAGCCAATCACTGCAATGCCCTTCTCTAAGATGGTGGGGACCAGGATCTATGTCATCACGCTGCCCACACTCTGCGTTCACCTTCATTGGCTGAGAAATGGCGCTTTTCGCGTCATTGAAACGCGACTTTGGCGCGAAAGTCGCGTACCGCATGGCCGACAAGCACAGGGGTCGGATCGGGTTTCATGAGACGCCGACTTAGCCAAAAGTCGGCGACTTTTGAAAATGATCGACCCGTTTCGCTCAACCCTAATAGCAGTAATTTTGTTTATATAGAATCAACATATTTCGCAGCACTTTACATTTAAGTGGGGGCATGTACAGATAAAAAAGACATTACCGAGTATCACATAGTTCAGAAGTTACTGTTCAAAAGCTTACAATCTATAAGGAAATAAGAGGGATACAATAAGTAAAAACTGCGTGTTATGTATGGTCCAGCCAACATTATAATAAATATTTACTCACTGCAGTGAACTTGAATGTCGATTTTCTTCAACTGCTTTCATCAGAAGAAGCTCCTTTTTGATTCTTAGCTTTCATGATTAGCCTGGACATCTTTGTGAGATGGTTACAGTTCCATTTTTGTAAATTTTTTGTATTGCTTTTGCTACAGTATTTTAATCAATAAGTAAAGCTTTTGTGATTTTATTGTAACCTTCACCTTTCTTGTGTAAGCAAATCAAACTTTCTCAAGTCTTGTCACATTTCTCTTCTATGTGGTACCATTGCTAACATCATGAAATAGGAATGGGTTTCATTTATTAACAAACTTTTATTGTTAATAGTGTTGAGCATTCCGATACCGCAAGTATCGGGTATCGGCCGATACTTGCGGTATCGGAATTCCAATACCGAGTTCCGATATTTTTATGATATTGGAAATCGGAATCGTAAGTTCCCAGTGTATGGTTCCCAGGGTCTGGAGGAGAGGAGACTCTCCTTCAGGCCCTGGGATCCATATTCATGTAAAAAATAAAGAATTAAAATAAAAAACATGGATATACTCACCCCTCCGGAGGCCCCTGGACCTTACCGATGTAAACGGCAGCCTCCGTTCCTAAGAATGAGGAGTTTAGGACCTGCAATGACGTCGCGGCTTGTGATTGGTCGCGTGAGCGGTCACATGAGCGGTCACGCGACCAATCAAAGGCCGCCACATCATCGAAGGTCCTAAACTCCTCTCTCTTAGGAACGGAGGCTGCCGGTTACATCGGTAAGGTCCAGGGGCCGCCGGATGGGTGAGTATATCCATATTTTTTATTTTAATTCTTTATTTTTTACATGAATATGGATCCCAGGGCCTGAAGGAGAGTTTCTTCTCCTTCAGATCTGGGAACCATCCAGGATAGCTTCCGATACTTGTGTCCCATTGACTTGTATTGGTATCGGGTATCGGTATCGGCGATATCTGATATTTTTCAGGTATCGGCCGATACTATCCGATACCGATACTTTCAAGTATCAGAAGGTATCACTCAACACTAGGGTTGAGCGACTTTTATTTTTATAGGATCGGGTCGGGTTTCACGAAACCCGACTTTCTCAAAAGTCGGGTCGAGTGAAATCAGCCGATCCTATAAAAAAGTCGGGGTCGGCCGAAACGCGAAACCCAATGCAGTGCAATGGGATACTATGGTTCCCAGGGTCTGAAGGAGAGGAAACTCTCCTTCAGGCCCTGGGATCCATATTTAAGTGTAAAATATAGAATTAAAATAAAAAATATTGATATACTCACCCTCTGACGCGCCCTGGTAGTAATTGGCATCTTCTGTTCCTAAGAATGGCGCTTGAAAGACCTTTCGATGACGTCATGGCTTGTGATTGGTCGCGGCGGCCCACGTGACCGCTGAGTGACCAATCACAACAAGCCGTGACGTAATTCTCAGGTCCTAAATTCCTCATTCTAGGAATTTAGGCCATGAGAATTACGTCACGGCTTGTGATTGGTCGCTGAGCGGTCACGTGGGCCGTCGCGACCAATCACAAGCCGTGACGTCATCGAAAGGTCCTTCACGCGCTCATTCTTAAGAAGGAAGGCTGCCGGAAAGAAGCTGAGGGTGAGTATATTCCTATTAGGTATATACTCACCCTCGGATGCACCCTGCTTCTTTCCGTCAGCCTTCCTTCTTAAGAATCAGCGCGTGAAGGACCTTTTGATGACGTCACGGCTTGTGATTGGTCGCGGCGGCCCACGTGACCGCTCAGCGACCAATCACAAGCCGTGACGTAATTCTCATGGCCTAAATTCCTAGAATGAGGAATTTAGGACCTGAGAATTATGTCACGGCTTGTTGTGATTGGTCGCTCAGCGGTCACGTGGGCCGCCGCGACCAATCACAAGCCGTGATGTCATCGAAAGGTCTTTCAAGCGCCATTCTTAGGAACAGAAGATGCTGGTTACCAGCGGCGATGTCCAGGGGCCTCCGGAGAGGTGAGTATATCAATATTTTAATTCTTTATTTTACACTTAAATGTGGATTCCGATACCGAGTTCCGATATCGCAAACATATCGGAACTCGGTATCGGAATTCCCATACCAGATTCAGAAGATCGCCGACCTCATGGCCGACCCCACACAGGGGTCGGGTTTCATGAAACCCGACTTTGCCAAAAGTCGGCGACTTCTGAAAATGGCCGACCCGTTTCGCTCAACCCTACTCAACACTAATTGTTGACTATCTGCTGGACATATGTTTAATGAATTACAATAGCATGTAAAAGTTTGGGCACCCTTGGTGAAGATTAATGTTATTGTGCAGTGTTAAGCAAATTAAAGATGAAATGATCTCTAAAAACCCTAAAGTTAAAAATGACACACTTCCTTTGTATTTTTAGGTAAAAAAAATTGTCATTTTTTACATTTTCGAAATTACAAAAAGGAAAACGGGCCAATGGAAAACTTTAGGCACTCTTCATGGTTAGTGACTAGTAGCACCCACTTTTGAAAGTATCACAACTTATGAATGCTTTTTGTAGCCAGCCAAGAGTCTTTCTGTTCTTATTTGAGGGATTTTCATCCATTCTTCCTTGGAAAATTCTTCTAGTTTTGTGAGATACCTGGGTTGTCTTGCATGCACTGCCTAGCCACAGATTTTCTGTGATGTTCGGGGAACTGTGAGGGCAACGGAAAAACCTTCAGCTTGCACCTTTTGAGGTAGTCTATTGTGGATTTTGATGTGTGTTTGATATCATAATTAGATTTGAGTGATTATGTTCATAATCAGTCGCCGAATATGAATTTGCTATATTCATTCCATATTAGTACCCTATTCATGCCGAATTTATGTTTCGTGATCGATTACAAACTTATTTGATAATTTCTACTCCCATTGATGCCAATGACATTTGGCTGTGTTCAGCGAATAATGCAAAAATAATATTCACCGACAATTGTAATCGGAACAGAATTTTGAATAATTCACTCAACTCTAATCATAATTAATTTATAGAAGCCATCCTCTTTTCAACTTTATCTTTTTTACAGATGGTGTTATGTTTGCATTAAGAATTTGTTGAAATTTCATTCAATCCATTCCTCCTTTTACTTGTGAAATATTCCCTGTGCCATTGGCTGCAACACAACCCCAAAGCATGATTGATCCACCCACTTGCTTAATGGTTGGCAAGATGTTCATTTCCTGAAATTCTGTGCCCTTTTTACCTCCACATACCTTTGATCACTGTGGCCAAAGAGTTGAATTTTAACCTCCGGTACACAGGACTTGTTTCCAAAATGCATCCAGCTTGCTTAGATGTTCTTTGATATATTATTGATACTTAATATTATGGTGAGGACGCAATAGAGGTTTTCTTGAAGGCCATATTTGAGCAGGTGTCTCTGAACAATAGAACAATGTGCAACAACTCCAGAGTCTTCTAAATCTTTCTGAAGGCCATTTGCAGTCAAGTGGGTGTTTTGATTTGCCTCTCTATCAATCCTACAAGCAGCTCCTGCTGAAATTTTGCTCACTGTTTCAGCTCTTATTTTGACCTCCTCTGCTCCTGCTAACTGCTATTTCTTAATTTAATTTTGAACTGAGGAAAAGGCAACTTGAAAGTGCTTTATGATTTTTTATGGCCTTGTCTTGCTTCGTGGACCTCTACTTAAAAGAACTCATCGCTGCAGTTGTTGGCACAAGGTTAGAGAAGGCTGGGTTTTAATAAAGAGGGGAAATGTGTATCGCCTAGCATGATTGTGAACACACCATAAACCTAACAGGCTCTTTAAGGTCTGAAACCTGTGGCAAAGTTATCCGAACACACAAATCTCCAAGTGTGCCAAACTTTTGCATTGGCTCATTTTCTTTTTTGCAATTTTTAAAATGTAAAAAATGACAATATATTTTTTTTTGCATAAAATGCAAAGTAAATGTGTCATCTTTAGTTTTAGCCCTTTTATTGATCATTTAATCTTCAAATTGCTCCACTGTTCACAATGACAGTCATTTTGACCAGGGGTACTCAAACTTTTACATGCCACTGTAGACTTAGCTGTGGTTGAATTATTTGTCATTAAACTTTTGTAGTCTAAACTTTAACTGTGCTGCTTAGACTTTCATTAGGGTGTACCTATTTATTCAACATTGCCTTTAATTAAATTGTTTAGAAAAGTCTGTTTTTAAGTGTGCAAAATAACAAATCTTATTTATAATCAATGGCTCACATTTGAGGGAGCATTTTGTAGCATGGTATTCCATAGAAAATGTTGATTCTGAAAGGAAACTAAAGGTTTTTTGAAAAATCTGTTGGGGTGTACTCATTTATGCTGAGCACTGTATATAAAATACACTTGTAAATAAAAATAAAACTGCAATATATAATGTATAAGGATATGTGTATTTAGCTATTAGTTGTATTGTAAAAGATCATCAGTAAATAGATACTGAGTCATTTGTAAAAAAATATAAAAAAGTGAGCAAACAGGAAATGAGCCAACACATGCGTAGTCACATGACATGTCTTGTGTATATGTGACCAGATAACCATTTCATGAATGACGTTGTTGTAAACATACCAAGGGACGCAATGAAACCTTCATTGAGAGTGTTTTTAACATCAAGTGTGCAATTCCCATAAAAGTGAAAGCCAAAAAGAACAAACAAGAAAGAAAGTCAGAACAGATAGGAAATAAAACAAAAGATGAAGCAAAGGCACACAGAAAAGCACAGTGAAAATGAAAGACAAGGAAATGAAAAGTAAAATAGAAACAAAGAAAAGCTAATAAACAAAAAATTGTGACTGGAAAAAAGTGAATAATAAATATTAACTACATGTATAAAATGTGACAAAATAGTGAAAGTGACACAAATAATGAAAAGAAAAAATGAAAATTAAGAAAGTAATATAATAAAATAACAAAAATAATATATAACAATAAATATTTTAATAAAATATAGTTTGTCATATTTCATTAAGGTAAAATGCCAGTGCAAGTTAATAGTGAACAACAATAAGTGAACTGTGCACAACAGTAAATGAGACATGAAAAATCTCTCCAGGTTTGAAATCACTGGAGGGACCGGAGCCAGACGCCGAGTAGTGGCGGTGACCGACGATACCGGAAATAAATCTGAACGTGCCGAAGTAAAGCCAGGAAGTCGATGAAGTACCAAAAAGTGAGACACTGAGAGTGGTCAGGACATAGCAAAAGGTCAGGTAGCCGGAGATAGCAGTGCGGTACAAACGGGGCAGACAGGAGATTAGTAAGAGTACTAAGCTGAAGGTCAGAGCCAGAAACAGACAATAAGCATAGAATCACAAAGCATAGAACAAGAACATGGACCAGATCATACACAAGAAGGCAAACAGACTACACAGTATGCATGCACACTAGGGGGTCAGACACACAGCTAGAACAAATGTATCACTGACAAGAATCCCCAGATGAAGGTGGGTAAATATAGCCCTCCCCAAACCAAAAGGAGGTCATACAAAATTAACCCTGAGAAGCCCGGGAAGGAACCTTGTCCACAACCATGACAAACTGAACAGAAGTCAAATAATACATTACAATATGCCAACATTACAAATAGACACATTTAAGTGAAACTGAATTCTACTTAAACTCTGATACATGTCTCCTTACAAAAGTCCCATGGTGCCCAACTGTTTTTGGAACATCCAAAAAATGATTGTGTAGCTCATACAAGAAAATTTGATTTTGTATCCATTTCTGCTTAAATTAAACAGACATGACTGTCATTCCATCTCTGAGCCATGCCATATCAAAACGTTATTGATATAGCTGCCCAATAAAATGCACTTGTTATAGCGATGAAGTTGGATCAGTAGAAAAGATTTCCTTCTCTGAGCCTGAGGAACAAATGCATATACAAGGGTGTTCAAATTACTCCCATAGCAGTTCCCTGGATCTGTTCATAATGCAAGTCCTGAAATATAAAAATAAATTGTAGGTAAAAACAAAGGCAAAGGCCTGCCTCCATAATAAATTTGTGTTTGCCCAGATATTGCTCATGGATAGAAAATAAATAACTTGTTCATTTTTAATTGATGTACGCAATGGTTTGACCTTCCAGATAGCTAGAATCAAGTAATTTTCAAGGTGGAGGTCATTGAATTTTCTAAAAACGTCCCTGTGACCTTGATATTGAATGGTTAGGTTTCAACAAGAGATTGTAAATAAAAATGAAGTGATCAGCATAGGGGTTTACATATATTGTTACATCTGAAACAATAGGTCTTCCTGGTGGTGAGACAATCATTTTGTGCATCTTCGTATAGTAGTATTGGAAAGCTGTGAGGCCCTCAAGTTGTTGGTTAGCAGAATTGTATCCCTTGTTATTTGTACAATGTTCATATGTTGAACACAATATTTTCAAAGTGTTTATAACTAACTTTCTAGTAGTAAGTCGGTTCCTGAAATAGTTTAAACTTTTCCTATTCATATAATGACGTAGACCACACCACAACATTTCCCATTATCTAAGTTTTTATTACTACCTCTTTAAGCTGTCACGATTCTTTAAAAGCTTTCCTTTGTCCTGAAGTCAGCCTGACATGATAAATTAATTCAGGGATTTTTTTCACACAGGAAAGATATATATCTTGGTACCGTGTTAGCCAGTAGATAGAAAAATATTTAGAATTGAGAGTCCTCAGTGGTTGATACCTTTTAATGGTTAGCTGAAAAGATGGTAACAAATTGCAAGCTTTCGAGACTACTCAGGTCTCTTCATCAGGCGTAGTTTTCAGAACTCAGCAGAGAAAATCTTACAACAAAAGTCAACTTGTGGCAAGCAGATAACTGTATAAAGGTTTAGCATTTAGGTAGTATGTACTCTATTTTCCTTGTGCTAAAGGTACCTTCACACGAAACGACTTTGTAACGATATCGCTAGCGATCCGTGACGTTGCAGCGTCCTGGCTAGCGATATCGTTTAGTTTGACATGCAGCAGCGATCAGGATCCTGCTGTGATGTCGCTGGTCGCTGAATAAAGTTCAGAACTTTATTTGGTCGTCCGATCGCCGTGTATCGTTGTGTTTGACAGCAAAAGCAACGATACCAGCGATATTTTACACTGGTAACCAGGGTAAACATCGGGTTACTAAGCGCAGGGCCGTGCTTAGTAACCCGATGTTTACCCTGGTTACCAGTGTAAAATGTAAAAAAACCAAACAGTACATACTTACATTCGCATCCCCCGCCGTCTGCTTCCCACACTGACTGAGCGCCGCAAAGTGAAAGTGAAAGCACAGCACAGTGGTGACGTCACCGCTGTGCCCTGCTACTGCCGGCGCTCAGTCAGTCAGTCAGTGCAGGAAGCGGACACCGGGGGACGTGAATGTAAGTATGTACTGTTTGTTTTTTTTACATTTTACGCTGGTAACCAGGGTAAACATCGGGTTACTAAGCGCGGCCCTGCGCTTAGCAACCCGATGTTTACCCTGGTTACCCGGGGACCTCGGCATCGTTGGTCGCTGGAGAGCGGTCTGTGTGACAGCTCTCCAGCGATCAAACAGCGACGCTGCAGCGATCGGCATCGTTGTCGCTATCGCTGCAGCGTCATTTTGTGTGAAGGTACCTTAATGACTTTTGTTACCACTGCTTGTTGTTCTACCAAGGTGAAGAAAATTTCACTCTGATAGTGGAAAATTATTTTCACTAAGAAACTTCCCACCAAACAGATGGAGATCTCTTAATGCCAAGAAAGAATAAAAAAAAGAAAAACAAACCTAAGCTATGGGTGTCAAGCCATTGTGATGATAATGAAAGGAGTTTAGGAAGGAGTTGCCTGGTTCATGTGAAAAAACTTAATTTTTTGGGCCAGAAAGGAAAAGCATTGGGCATTCTTAACAAGAAGGAGTACATGTTTGTAATGAATTGCAATCCGAGCGTGGCGTTCTTTTATCATATACCCAAGGTACATAAGAACCTGGCAGACCCTCCAGGGAGGCCCATTATCTTGGGCATCGGGAGCCTTACGGCGAACTTATCCAAATACGTTGACATGCATCTACAGAAATGTATGCCCTTAATCCCGGCATATCTGAAGGACACGGGTCATACCTTGGAGATCTTGGAGATTATCAAGTGGAATCCCAGATATCTTCTAGCAACCTTGGATATCAAATCCCTATACACCGTGATCAACCAGAAGATGGGATGCCAAGCGTCCGGGTATTTCCTCCAAAAATTAGGGACATATTCTATTAGCCAAATTGAATACATACAGGAATGCATAATGTTCATTACCAAACATAATTATTTCATGTATGAGTATCGCTATTTCTTACAATAATGGGGCACAGCAATGGGGACGCGTTTTGCCCCCTCATTCGCTAACATATACGTAGCCAAGTGGGAGGAGTCAGCCATTTATGCAAATGGGCAATTACGCACAGGTGTCATATTGTGGCGTCGTTTTATTGACGACATCATACTTATTTGGGATGGTTCCAGGCTTGACCTGGACGCATTCATCTCTGGTCTCAACACTAACAACTGTGGCCTTGAGTTCACACCCATTGTGAGTGAGAACTCTGTAAACTTTTTGGATTTGACTGTCTTTATCGAAGAGGGCCACCTACGTACCAAATGTTACCGGAAGGAGGTGGACTCCAATAGTTTTATCCATACTACTAGCTGCCATTTACCAGTGTGGCTCGCAAATATTGGGCCATTTTTTGGGGGGTAAATTCTCCCTGTAAAAAAAAAAAATTAATAGTGGGAGATAAAGATTTGCAAGTCTGCCTCTGTGCCAGTCCTGTGTGTGGCATCTGTCTCTCATTGTGTGCCACCGAAAACCAGTGTGTAATACTGGGCCATTTTTTTTTTTTTTTTAAATTCTCCCTGAAAAAAAAAATAGTGGGAGATTAAGATTGGCATTTCTGCTTGAGTGCCGGTCCTGTGTGTGCCATCTGTCTCAAATTATTGGGGCACAGAAAACCTAGTGTGTGACATTGGGCCTGATTTTCCTTTCAGTGTCAAGGCACCTTTAAAGGTATATATAAATCCTACAGAAGTTTGAGTTCACCTTATAAGTTGTTTTACAGTAACAAATACCGTTACTTTGGTTACATTTTGCAAACAATGAGGAAGTCTAGTGGAAGAGGTCGTGGCCGTGGGCGGTCATTGTCAGCTGGTAATGATGGTAGTAGTGGTGGAGCATCAGGTGGTCGTGGTAAAAGCAGTACAGCACCTAAGTCTCGAGTTGTTGAGCCAGGTTCGTCGTCTGGGTACACAAGGCCTCGAACCCTCTCTTTTCTGGGAGTTGGAAAACCACTTTTGAAGCCGGAGCAGGAGGAACAAGTATTGGCTTTCATTGCTGACTTTGCCTCTAGCTCTTTCGCCTCCTCCTCGGAAAGTGCCAAATGTCAGAGCAGTGCATCGTCAGTGGATGCTCCCGGTCAGGAACAAGTCGCTTCCTTGTGTCCTTCACCCAGAACAACAGTGAAGGATGCGTCAGTCGACACAACAGGTAACTCCATGGAGCTCTTTACACATACCGTTCCTGGGTTAGACAGTGAAATAGTTAACAGGCCATGCCCATTAGAAGTTGAATCGGACATGGAGTGCACAGATGCACAGCCACAGCCAGATTACTATGCTGTTCCTTTGACTCAGACCAGAACATTGCCCTCGCAGTGTACTGAGGCAGAATCAAACCCAGCGGAGACTATGGTGCCCCGTCACGAACGCTATACCACCGGCTTACACGGTGACACAGACGAAGTTGCACACGACATAGAAGAGGAGGTCATAGATGACCCAGTTGTTGACCCCGATTGGCAGCCATTGGGGGAACAGGGTGCAGGCGGCAGTAGTTTTGCAGCGGAGGAGGAGGAGCCACAGCAGGCATCAACATCACAACAGGTTCCATCTGCCGGGCCCGTATCTGGCCAAAAACGCTTGGCAAAACCAAAACCAGTTGGAGGACAGCGTGGCCATCTGGTTAAAGAAGCTCAGTCTGCAATGCCTGAAAAGGTATCCGATAGTAGAAAGAGTGCAGTCTGGCATTTTTTAAAACAACATCCAAATGATCAGCGCAAAGTCATTTGTCAAAAATGTTCAACTACCTTAAGCAGAGGTCAGAATCTTAAAAGTCTAAATACAAGTTGCATGCATAGACATTTATCCACCATGCATTTGCAAGCCTGGACTAACTACCAAACGTCCCTAAAGGTTGCAGCACCCTCGGCCAATGAAGCTAGTCAGCAACGCTACATCCCTTCCCTCACTGTAAACCTACCATTTCCCGCACCACCTGCAGTATCTGTGCAGCTTTCGTTGCCAGGCCAAAGCAGTCAGGGAATCACCAGGTTCGCAGTAGGAAACACTGCATGTAGGGCACCGGCAAGAATACCATCTCCAACCCTCTCTCAGTCACCCATGTCCACCGGCACCACCGCTAGTTCCACGATCTCCAGCTCTCCAGTCCAGCTCACCCTACATGAGACTCTTGTTAGGAAAAGGAAGTACTCATCCTCGCATCCGCGTACACAGGGTTTGAACGCCCACATTGCTAGACTAATCTCATTAGAGATGATGCCCTACTGGTTAGTTGAAAGCAAAGCTTTCAAATCGCTGATGGACTACGCTGTACCACGCTACGAGCTACCCAGTCGACACTTCTTTTCTAGAAAAGCCATCCCATCCCTCCAACAGCATGTTAAAGACCGCATCGTCCATGCACTCAGGCAGTCTGTGACTACAAAGGTGCACCTGACAACAGATGCATGGACCAGTAGGCATGGCCAGGGACATTACGGGTCCATCACGGCACACTGGGTGAATGTGGTGGATGCAGGGTCCACAGGGGACAGCAATATTGGGACAGTTCTGCCTAGCCCACGGTCAAGGAAAGAGTTGGCTGTAGGCGTTCGCCCCCCCTCCTCCTCTTCCTCCTCCTCCTGCAGAAGCGAGAGCTCATCCACAGACCACAGTCGCACATCCACTCCATCCGCAGCTGCCACTGTTGCACACCAGGTGTGCCATTATGGGACAGCTAGTGGCAAGCGTCAGCAGGCTGTATTGGCAATGAAGTGTTTGGGCGACAACAGACACACCGCGGAAGTTCTGTCCGAGTTCTTGCAGAAAGAAACTCAGTCATGGCTAGGCACTGTACATCTTGAGGCAGGCAAGGTAGTGAGTGATAACGGAAGGAATTTCATGGCTGCCATAGCCCTTTCCCAACTGAAACACATTCCTTGCCTGGCTCACACCTTAAACCTGGTGGTGCAGTGCTTCCTGAAAAGTTATCCGGGGTTACCCAACCTGCTCCTCAAAGTGCGCAGACTTTGCTCGCATATCCGCCGTTCGCCCGTACACTCCAGCCGTATGCAGAACTATCAGTGGTCTTTGAACCTTCCCCAGCATCACCTAATCATCGACGTTGCAACAAGGTGGAACTCCACAATGCACATGCTTCAGAGACTGTGCGAACAGAGGCGTGCGGTTATGTTTTTGTGGGAGGATACACATACACCGGCAGGCAGTTGGATGGCAGACATGGAGTTGTCAGGTGTGCAGTGGTCGAAGCTACAAGACCTGTGTCAAGTCCTTCAGTGTTTTGAGGAATGCACACGGCTGGTTAGTGCAGACAACGCCATAATAAGCATGAGCATCACCCTAATGCGTCTGCTGATGCAAAGTTTGACGCACATAAAGGAGCAGGCGTCTGCAGCCGAGGAAGAGGAAAGCCTTGATGACAGTCAGCCATTGTCTGGTCAGGGCCGTGTAGAGGACGCGGTAGCATGCGAAGAGGAGGAGGAGGACGAGGAGGATGATGGGGATGAGTACTTTTTTAATGAGGAATCTTCTCCTGGGCCAACCGAAATTAGTGGCGTTGCAAGGCCGGGTTCTGTTTTTTTAAGGGAGACAAGTGACGTAGATTTGCCTGTAACCGCCCCTCAAACCAGCACAACCGCAGATTTGACAACTGGAACTTTGGCCCACATGGCGGATTATGCCTTACGTATCCTCAAAAGGGACCCACGCATTATTAAAATGATGAGCGATGACGATAACTGGTTGGCCTGCATCCTTGACCCTCGCTATAAAGGCAAATTGCAAAATATTATGCCACATAAGAACCTCGAACAAATATTAGCAACCAAACAAGCTACTCTTGTAGACCGTTTGATTCAGGCATTCCCAGCACACAGCGCCGGTGATGGTTCTCACATGAGCTGCAGGGGGCTACAGGGCAGAGGTGTTAGAGGTGCACAAATCAGAAGTGGCGTTGGACAGAGGGGTTTTCTGACCAGGTTGTGGAGTGATTTCGCAATGACCGCAGACAGGACAGGTACTGCAGCATCTATTCAAAGTGACAGGAGACAACATTTGTCCAGTATGGTTACTAACTATTTTTCATCCCTTATCGATGTTCTCCCTCAACCGTCATTCCCATTTGATTACTGGGCATCCAAATTAGACACCTGGCCTGAATTGGCAGAATATGCATTGCAGGAGCTTGCTTGCCCAGCAGCTAGTGTGCTATCAGAAAGAGTGTTCAGTGCTGCTGGTTCAATATTAACTGAAAAAAGGACTCGTCTGGCTACCCAAAATGTGGATGATCTAACCTTCATTAAAATGAACCACTCCTAGATTTCAAATTATTTTGCCCCACCTTTCCCGGCTGACACCTAGCTTTCCTATAAAAAGGTCTTGCTTGTGGACTGGTCTTACTGAGTGTTCCAATCTCTTAATTTGCAGCAGCTGTTTGTCCAGCATACGACATGTTTACACCTCCCTCAATGGGAAAACTCCCCCCATGGGGCCGTTGTCTCGCCACTTGGCGCAAGCACCCGTTAGAGTGGCGTTTGTCTGAAGAGGTGGGTGTGCCCGCTTTTGGTCGACGGCACTGCCACTGGGTCCCTCATAGTACAATAAAGTGTCTCTGGCGGTGGTGGTGCGCACCCAACGTCAGACACACCATTGTAACATGAGGGGCCCTGGGACGGTACCGCCGGCCACAAGAGAGTTCACCCCTCCCCAGCTCAAACTGTGCTCTACCAATTGCAAAATTATCTCTCACAGCTCCACCAATGTTTAGTCTATGCGCTGACATCATTCAATGCCTGGCACTGACAATACCAATTTGTTGACATCTATGATGCTAGTTAAAGTAGTCTGGGTCAGTGTCCTATATTGACACCAGTAAATACTTACTGCCAAATTACTATGTCAGAAACTCAGCAGATGAGCCCACCCCTGTACCTAAGTATGCCACACTTTTTTTTTTGTTGTTGTTTTGCGAGACATTAACATCTATTTATTTTTTGTGAGTACTAACTGTGTCAGACACTCCTTGCAATCCTTCTCCACTGACCACAACAATGCTGCCTGTGTACCCCTGTGAGATAACTCTAACTGCCTTGAGCCTATTTTTATTTATTTTAGGCCTAGTAAGCCTGTCTGCGGTCCCTCCTTGCAATCCTCCTCCTCCGCTGACCACAATGCTGCCTGGGTATCCATGTAACCGATTTAAAACTGCATTGAGCCTATTTATATATTTTATTTAATATTAATAAAGCCATGATGGACTACGCTGTACCAAGCTAACCAGTCGACACTTCTTTTGCGAGAAAAGCCATCCCAACCCTCCACCAGCATTTAAAAGACCGCATTGTCCATGCACTCTGGCAATCTGTGAGTACAAAGGTGCACCTGACAACAGACGCATGGACCTGTAGGCATGGCCACGGAAGGTTACGTGTCCATTACGGCGCAATGGGTTAATGTGGTGGATGCATGGTCCACAGGGGACAGCCTACTAAGTCTGTCTGTAGTCCCTAATTCAAATTGTCCTCCACTGTCTAAATCTGAGCTTCAACCTTCTGGCTCTCATTAAGTGCTGTTTTTAACCCTTGTCAGGCTGCATAATTTTACAACCTTAACAGGCTGCATAGGTACAATTGTACCTTCACATATACCTCCACTGTGGGAAGACTTTACTTGGTTTCAGAAACTAAAGTTCATTCAGCTACAAATGTTATGCTGATATCTATTGTTCAGTGTTGTTACTGGTCACTTATGTTGCTGTCAATTAAGTTAATTCAAACTGGGAGTGGCTTCTACTTGTCTTCCTGCCTCCCTCCTCTCATTAGCCATTTTGCTGTTCATCTCATTGCTGTGAGCACACATTTCTAGGCTTGTGAAGTCTTCAATTTCTTGGAAACGAAGGTAGGAAAGTCTCACAGCATCTAACAGCCAGTTATACCTTTATTCTCATTATGTGGGGACAGAACAGTCAAATTGTCTTTCAGCCTGGACTTGGCTTACATATATTTTGTATGAAACTTATCACTATAGGTATAATTTTTATACGAAAAATGGATAATAATTAGTATCTACATATTGTTTTACGATGTTTTATTTATATTCAGCACAAAATACGAAGCCAAAATTCATCTAGCAAGTCATCATGAGTGATAGTAATGCTGGATCTAGTTTCCGCCATAATCCAAGAAAACGTGTTTGCAGGTTAGTATAATTTTGTGAAAAGCCAATAATGTAGTATTTCGGAAAATTATTTATTTTACATTTTTTCATATTTACAGATTTACGTCTGACGAAATAATGCGAATGCTAGAAGAATCTGATTCTGAGCATGAGGATGAACCATATGTTGCATCTGATGATGAAAACTATGTACCACAAGTGGATGTTACTGAAGAAGATTCAGACATTGAACAAGAAATGGTCATAGAGCATGAAAATGAATACGAATCAGACGAAAGTGTTGAGGATGATTCTGTGCCTCAAAGTGCAGGCGACATTTGGACTGCTAAGGATGAAACTCAATGGTGCAGTAATCCACTGCCAAATGCACAAACAAAATCTCGTAATGTCCTACGACAAAGAGGTGGCCCTGCAGCAATCAGCAACCTATATACAGCAAAAGAGCTATTCAAGTCCATCATGACTCCCGAGATGTGTGACATCATATTACGGGAAACGAATCGAAAGGCCAAGAGAGTTTGTGATGCTTACAACAACGAACTGGTACAACGTTTTCCTGATTCTTCCAAACGGCCACCACAAAAAACATTCAAGCAATTTACTGAAACTGAACTTCATGCATTTTTGGGCATACTGATTGCTGCTGGTGTGCACAGAGCCAACAAAGAGAATCTGGAGGAAATGTGGAATGTTGCTGCTCTGCCTCTTATACGTGCAGCCATGTCTCGTGACCGCTTCAAGATGATACTCAGATTTATCAGGTTTGACAACGAAAATACACGTGCAGAACGTGTGCAAACAGATAAAGCTGCACCAATACGGGACATCTGGACAATGCTGAACAGTAATCTGGAGAGAGCCTACAAGCCATATCATTGTATCACCGTCGACGAGCAATTATTTCCATTTAGAGGTCATACTAAATTTACCCAGTATATACCTTCAAAACCAGCTAAATATGGCATAAAGATTTTCTGGGCTTGTGACTCATCAAATGCCTACCCTTTACAAGGTCAGCTCTACACTGGGAAACCAACTGATGGTCCTCGACAAGTAAACATTGGAGAACGAACAGTATTGGACCTAGTGAGCTCGTATAAAGGCTCTGGAAGAAATGTCACCACCGATAACTTCTTTACAACCATGGAACTAGCTAAGGTATTGAACTCCTGGAACATGACACTAGTTGGTACAGTGAGAAAAAACAAAAGGTTCCTACCTAACAACATGCAGCCTGCCAAAGAAAGGCCTGTAAACTCGACAAATTTTGCCTACAATCATGATGCAACAGTCTGTTCATATGTACCAAAGAAGAACAAATCAGTCGTGCTTCTATCATCTATGCACATGACGGGAGAAGTTGAAGAGACACTAGCAGCCAAGCCAGAGATAATAAAATACTACAACATAACAAAAGGTGGCGTTGATGTTATGGATAAAATGTTGGGAGAGTACACTGTGAAACGACGAACATCACGTTGGACTTTGGCATTTTTCTACAATATGATTGATGTCAGTGGGTTAGCATCCTACATCATCTACAGAGAACACAATCCAAGCTTCAGGGCAAAGGATCAACGAAGAAAGTTCCTGAAAGATCTCGCAAATCAGCTGTGTATGATTGCAATTGAAGATCGTAGTACAAACAAAATGATAATGAGAAACCATTTTCTTCGAGGTGCAGTAGAAATGGTGCTTGGACGATGCATTGTGGTAGCATCGCAGCCAGCAGCTGGCCCCAACATACCTCATGGTAGTCGTGGACCCTCCCCTGTTGTTGGTAGTTGCTATGTCTGCAGAGACCTGAGGCGAAAACAACGCAAGACTAGAAAGTCTTGTGTGGTTTGTGTGAAACCCATTTGCGATGAACACTCTGTAGCAAAGCCAACATGCATTACTTGCAAAGAAAATCAATAAAAAAAAGTTTCTTACATTTTCTTTTATAATGTAAATGAACAGTTTTTTACTTGTTTATAATAGTTAAATAGCATTATCATTAAAAAAAAATGTATGCTTTTTCCCTTGCATTATCTTCATTCAAAATATATGAGGTACATTTGTACCTATGCAGCTTGTTATGGATGCAAAAAGATCTCGACCCCTTATCTCGGAAGCGGGTGGAGATATTTTATTGAAATTTGGCCAATATATTCTGGACCAAAAATGTAGAGATGTCACGAAATTTCAGCCCTCTACGTCTTTTCAAAAAAAAGTTATTGCAATTTTAAAACGGAATAGTTACAATTGTACCTATTCAGCCGGATAAGGGTTAAAAAAATTGGTGGTTAGGGCCTACTAACTCTGTTTGCCGCTCCCTGGTGTTGTCCTCAACTGAATAAATCTTAACTTCAACCTTCTGGCTCTCATTAAGTGCTTTTTTAAAAAAAATTGGTGGTTGGGGCCTAATAACTCTGTTTGCCGCTCCCTGGTGTTGTCCTCAACTGTCTAAATCTGAGCTTCAACCTTCTGGCTCTCATTAAGTTTTGTTTTTTAAAAAATTGGTGGTTAGGGCCTACTATCGGTATCTGACGCTCCCTGGTGTTGTCCTCAACTGAATAAATCTGAGCTTCAACCTTCTGGCTCTCATTAAATGCTTTTTTTAAAAAAATTGGTGGTTGGGGCCTAATAACTCTGTTTGCCGCTCCCTGGTGTTGTCCTCCTCCTGAGTGTTCTCCTCCTCCTTGTTGTTCTCCTCCAGGTTGCCTTGTCTGAGCTTCAACCTTCTGGCTCTCATTAAGCGCTTTTTTAACAAAAAATTGGTGGTTACGGCCTACTAACGGTGTCTGCCGCTCCCTGGTGTTGTCCTCAACTGTATAAAGCTGAGCTTCAACCTTCTGGCTCTCATTAAGTGCTATTTTAACAAAAAATTGGTGGTTACAGCCTACTAACGGTGTCTGCCGCTCCATGGTGTTGTCCTCCACTGTATAAAGCTGAGCTTCAGTCTTTAGGCTTTTGGCCTATAGTAGCAAATATTAAACTGCATTTGGCCTACTAGTGTGGTTGGGCCCTTAAAACAGTGTCTGCTGCTCCTGGGTTTGCTACTCCACTGAACAAAGCAATGCCGCCTGTTTACTCCCGTTACCAATTTTGAACTGCATTTAGCCTACTTTATTCTTTGGCCCTATATCTGTGTTTCCTCCTCATCCTGCCCATTGCCCAGCCACTGCTAGATGAGTCTGCTGGTACATTGACCTAGACCACTACATTCCCCTTGCACTCTACACAGCCAGAATCTGACCCTGCTGAAAGTAAGGTTCCCCTTCCCGCATGTTATACCACCTTACACAGGGACAAAGAGGAAGGTGCTGATGAAAGTGCAGGTTCCTTCATCAGGTGGGGGGGCATACTCGTTGGCGACGTCACTGGCACAGGGCCCCTCAGAGTACGCAAAAGTGTCGCTGCTGGTGGGAGGCGCCCCCTGTTGTGAACTGTGTTTCTGGGCTCCCTCTGGTGGTCACTAACGGTATTGTGTTAGGCATGTCTTGTTGCAGGTCTGAGCTCCAGCTGTGTCGTTAAGCAGCGGGTGTTCCCTATTTGAGTCTCCTCTGGACTCAGTCTCTTGCCTGGCATCGTTGTATCCAGACCTATATGGTCTCCTCCGGATTCCTTTCAGTCTGTCTCATGCAAGAAAAAGCTAAGTCAGTTTTGTATAATTTGGATCGTTTGCATTTTTCAGTGTTTTTGTCCAGCCTGCTTAATATTTGATTTTCTGGCTCGCTGGAAGCTCTAGGGCGCTGATATTCTCCCTCCGCACCGTCAGTCGGTGTGGGAGTTCTTGAATGTTCAGCGTGGATGTTTTTGTAGGGTTTTCTGCTGACCGCATAGTCCACTATCTATTTTCTGCCTATCTAGACTAGTGGGCCTCACTTTGCTGAATCTAGTTCATCTCTACGTTTGTGTTTTCCTCTTGCCTCACCGTTGTTATTTGTTGGGGGCTTTCTATATCTTTGGGGTTCAATTTCTCTGGAGGCAAGTGAGGTCTTATTTTCCCTCTAGGGGTAGTCAGTTCTCCGGCTGGCTCGAGACGTCTAGAACCAACGTAGGCACGTTCACCGGCTGCTTCTAGTTGTGTGTGTTAGGATCAGGTATGCGGTTAGCCCAGTTTCCACCTCCCTAGAGCAGTATTTATGTTTTTGCTATCTTGCGGGAATATCAGAGATCCTCTACCACTGGGATCATAACAGAATGCCAGGCCAAAAGAAAATGTTTATTGCATCACAGAAGCGGGATTAAAAAGAAGTTCTGAGTTTTTGGTTTTTTTTGTTGCTGCAGTTTGCCTAGCTTCTTCCATCCCCTTTTTCTCTGAGTGGCTGGAACTCTGCTGCAGATATGAATGTCCAGACTCTGACTTCTAGTGTGGATCAGCTTGCTGCTAGGGTGCAAAGCATTCAGGATTTTGTTATCCATAGCCCTATGTCTGAACCAAAAATACCTATTCCTGAGCCGTTTTTTGGAGATAGATCTAAGTTCCTGAATTTTAGGAATAATTGCAAATTGTTTCTGTCTCTGAAACCTCGTTCCTCTGGTGATTCCGCTCAGCAAGTTAAGATTGTTATTTCCTTCTTGCGCGGCGACCCTCAAGATTGGGCCTTCTCTCTGGCGCCAGGAGATCCTGCATTGGTGAATGTTGATGCGTTTTTCCTGGCACTTGGTTTGCTTTATGAGGAGCCTAATCTTGAAAATCAGGCTGAAAAGATGTTGCTGGCTATCTCTCAGGGTCAGGACGAAGCTGAGGTATATTGTCAAAAATTCAGAAATGGTCCGTGCTTACTCAATGGAATGAGTGCACTGGCCGCAAATTTCAGAAATGGTCTTTCTGAAGCCATTAAAGATGTGATGGTGGGGTTTCCTATCCCTACAGGTCTGAATGATTCAATGGCTCTGGCCATTCAAATTGATCGACGTTTGCGGGAGTGCAAATCTGTTAATCCTTTGGCGGTGCTGTCTGAACGGTCACCTGATTCTATGCAATGTGACAGAATTCTGACCAGAGTCGAGCGACAAAATCATAGACGTCAAAATGGGTTGTGTTTCTACTGTGGTGATTCAACACATGTTATCTCAGCATGCTCTAAACGCTTAAAAAAAATTGTTAATCCTGTCGCCATTGGTACTTTTCAGCCTAAGTTTATTTTGTCTGTGACTTTAATTTGTTCATTATCTTCTTACTCAGTTATGGCTTTTGTGGATTCTGGTGCTGCTTTAAGTCTGATGGATTTGTCGTTTTCCAAGCGCTGCGGTTTTGTCCTGGAGCCTTTGGAAAATCCTATTCCTCTTAGAGGAATTGATTCTACGCCATTGGCAGAGAATAAACCTCAGTATTGGACGCAAGTGACCATGTGCATGACTCCTGTACATCAGGAGGTGATTCGTTTTCTGGTACTGCATAAAATGCATGATGTTGTCGTTTTGGGTCTGCAATGGTTACAGGTCCATAATCCAGTTTTAGATTGGAAAGCTATGACTGTGTCTAGTTGGGGGTGTCAGGGGATTCATGGCGATTCTCCATTGGTGTCTATTGCTTCTTCTACTCCTTCTGAGATCCCTGAGTTTTTGTCAGACTTTCAGGATGTATTTAATGAGGCCAGGTCCAGTGCCCTTCCTCCTCATAGAGACTGTGATTGTGCTATAGATTTGATTCCTGGTAGTAAGTTTCCTAAGGGACGACTCTTTAATTTATCTGTGCCAGAGCATGCCGCGATGTGGAGTTATATAAAGGAGTCTTTGAAGAAGGGACATATTCGCCCATCCTCTTCTCCTCTTGGTGCAGGATTCTTTTTTGTGGGCAAGAAAGACGGGTCTTTGAGACCTTGTATAGATTATCGTCTTCTGAATAAGATCACGGTTAAATTTCAGTATCCTTTGCCATTGTTGTCTGATTTGTTTGCTCGGATTAAGGGATCCAGTTGGTTCACCAAGATAGATCTTCGTGGTGCGTATAACCTTGTGCGCATAAAGCAGGGAGATGAATGGAAAACGGCATTTAATACGCCCGAGGGTCATTTTGAGTACCTGGTGATGCCTTTTGGATTATCGAATGCCCCTTCTGTGTTTCAGTCCTTCATGCATGACATCTTCCGGAAATATCTGGATAAATTTATGATTATTTATCTGGATGATATTTTGTTTTTTTTCTGATGATTGGGAGTCCCATGTGAACCAGGTCAGGATGGTGTTTCAGGTTCTGCGGGAGAATGCTCTATTTGTGAAGGGCTCAAAATGTATCTTTGGGGTACAGAAGGTTTCTTTTTTGGGTTTTATTTTTTCCCCTTCTACTGTGGAGATGGACCCAGTCAAGGTCCGTGCCATTCATGACTGGACTCAGCCCACGTCTGTTAAGAGCCTGCAGAAGTTCTTGGGCTTTGCTAATTTTTACCGTCGTTTTATCGCTAATTTTTCCAGCATGGTTAAACCTTTGACGGATATGACCAAGAAGGGTTCTGATGTTGCTAATTGGTCTCCTGCGGCCATGGAGGCCTTTCGGGAGCTGAAACATCGGTTTACTTTAGCGCCAGTCTTGTGCCAGCCGGATTTCTCTCTTCCCTTCCAGGTTGAAGTTGATGCTTCTGAGATTGGTGCAGGGGCTGTTTTGTCGCAGAAAAGTTCTGATGGCTCCGTGATGAAGCCATGCGCCTTCTTTTCAAGAAAATATTTGCCTGCTGAGCGGAACTATGATGTTGGTAATCGGGAGTTGTTGGCTATGAAGTGGGCATTTGAGGAGTGGCGACATTGGCTCGAGGGAGCTAGACATCGTGTGGTGGTCTTGACTGATCATAAAAATCTGATTTACCTCGAGTCTGCCAAGCGCCTGAATCCTAGACAGGCTCGTTGGTCGTTGTTTTTCTCCCGTTTTGACTTTGTAGTCTCGTACCTGCCTGGTTCGAAGAACGTGAAGGCTGATGCACTTTCTAGGAGTTTTGTGCCTGACTCTCCGGGAGTCTCGGAGCCGGCTGGTATTCTCAGAGAGGGAGTGATTTTGCCTGCCATTTCCCCAGATTTGCGACGAGTGCTGCAGAAATTTCAGGCTGATAGGCCTGATCGTTGCCCACCAGAGAGACTGTTTGTCCCTGACAGATGGACCAGCAGAGTTATTTCTGAGGTCCATTCTTCAGTGTTGGCGGGACATCCTGGGATTTTCGGTACCAGAGATTTGGTGGCTAGGTCCTTTTGGTGGCCTTCCTTGTCGCGGGATGTGCGTTCTTTTGTGCAGTCCTGTGGGATTTGTGCTCGGGCTAAGCCTTGCTGTTCTCGTGCCAGCGGGTTGCTTTTGCCCTTGCCTATCCCGAAGAGGCCTTGGACGCACATTTCCATGGATTTCATTTCGGATCTTCCGGTATCCCGGAAGATGTCTGTCATCTGGGTGGTGTGCGATCGTTTTTCTAAAATGGTCCATTTGGTGCCCTTGCCTAAGTTGCCTTTCTCCTCTGATTTGCTCCCTTTGTTCTTTCAGAATGTAGTTTGTTTGCACGGCATCCCTGAGAATATTGTGTCTGACAGAGGATCCCAGTTTGTGTCCAGATTCTGGCGATCCTTTTGTGCTAAGATGGGTATTGATTTGTCTTTTTCGTCGGCTTTTCATCCTCAGACTAATGGCCAGACCGAGCGAACTAATCAGACGTTGGAGACTTATTTGAGATGTTTTGTTTCTGCTGATCAGGACGACTGGGTTACCTTTTTGCCACTGGCCGAGTTTGCCCTTAATAATCGGGCTAGTTCTGCCACTTTGGTTTCACCCTTTTTCTGCAACTCTGGTTTTCATCCTCGTTTCTCCTCGGGCCAGGTTGAACCTTCTGACTGTCCTGGGGTTGATTCTGTGGTGGATAGGTTGCAGCGGATTTGGAACCATGTGGTGGACAATTTGAAATTGTCACAAGACAAGGCCCAGCGTTTTGCCAACCGCCGCCGCGGTGTGGGTCCCCGACTTCGTGTTGGGGATTTGGTTTGGTTGTCTTCTCGGCATGTTCCTTTGAAAGTCTCCTCTCCTAAGTTCAAGCCTCGCTTTATCGGTCCTTATAAGATTTTGGAAATCCTTAACCCAGTGTCTTTTCGCTTGGACCTTCCAGCGTCATTTGCTATTCATAATGTGTTCCATAGGTCCTTGTTGTGGCGGTACGTGGTGCCTATGGTTCCTGCTGTTGAGCCTCCTGCCCCGGTTTTGGTTAAGGGCGAGTTGGAGTACGTTGTGGAGAAGATTCTGGATTCTCGTATCTCTAGACGGAAACTCCAGTATTTAGTTAAGTGGAAAGGCTATGGTCAGGAGGATAATTCCTGGGTTGTCGCCTCTGATGTTCATGCGGCTGATTTGGTTCATGCCTTTCACGCTGCTCATCCTGATCGCCCTGGGGGTCTTGGTGAGGGTTCAGTGACCCCTCCTCAAGGGGGGGTACTGTTGTGAACTGTGTTTCTGGGCTCCCTCTGGTGGTCACTAACGGTATTGTGTTAGGCATGTCTTGTTGCAGGTCTGAGCTCCAGCTGTGTCGTTAAGCAGCGGGTGTTCCCTATTTGAGTCTCCTCTGGACTCAGTCTCTTGCCTGCCATCGTTGTATCCAGACCTATATGGTCTCCTCCGGATTCCTTTCAGTCTGTCTCATGCAAGAAAAAGCTAAGTCCGTTTTGTATAATTTGGATCGTTTGCATTTTTCAGTGTTTTTGTCCAGCCTGCTTAATATTTGATTTTCTGGCTCGCTGGAAGCTCTAGGGGGCTGATATTCTCCCTCCGCACCGTCAGTCGGTGTGGGGGTTCTTGAATGTTCAGCATGGATGTTTTTGTAGGGTTTTCTGCTGACCGCATAGTCCACTATCTATTTTCTGCCTATCTAGACTAGTGGGCCTCACTTTGCTGAATCTAGTTCATCTCTACATTTGTGTTTTCCTCTTGCCTCACTGTTATTATTTGTTGGGGGCTTTCTATATCTTTGGGGTTCAATTTCTCTGGAGGCAAGTGAGGCCTTATTTTCCCTCTAGGGGTAGTCAGTTCTCCGGCTGGCTCGAGACGTCTAGAACCAACGTAGGCACGTTCACCGGCTGCTTCTAGTTGTGTGTGTTAGGATCAGGTATGCGGTTAGCCCAGTTTCCACCTCCCTAGAGCAGTATTTATGTTTTTGCTATCTTGCCGGAATATCAGAGATCCTCTACCACTGGGATCATAACAGCCCCCGCCATGCAAACACACCGCTGTACTTTGAGGGGCCCTGTGCCAGTGCCAATGCCAATGAGTGGGCCCCCCCTGCTTGCTTAGGATCACAGCACTTGCAAACTTGACATACTTACCTGTCACTGCTCCACCGCCGTGACGTAGTCCACATTTCCTGGGCCCACTAAAACCTTGAACCAGCCCAACCCCCCACAACTTTTGCCAAATGACCCCCAATTTCCAATGCCCAACTATTATTAGAAAGTTAATTAAGATTGACAAGCTTCAGAAACAAGAATGGATGTTTTTTGGCATTAAAATGGGCACTGTAGGTGTTTTCCTGGCCTCCACTCACTGCCGACTATGCTTCCCCATTGACTTGCATTGGGTTTCGTGTTTCGGTCGATCCCCGACTTTTAGCGATAATCGGCCGACTGCACTCGACTCGACTTTGGACAAAGTCGGGTTTCGCAAAACCCGACTCGATCTTAAAAAAATGAAAGTCGCTTAACCCTAGTCGCAACTGCACCAACCTCGGCGACTTCGATCAGGAATATGGGCATCTCATGCAACAATTCCTGGAGAAGGGCTATTCCTTACCACTGGTTGAACAGGCAGCAAATGAAGTAAGGGCCATTCCCAGGAGCACCTTGGTACACAAACCTAAACCCGTGTCTCAAGCAACAGTAACTATCCCGGAACAAATTAAGCAATTGCCCATTATCACTCAGTTTCATGCAGGATATAAGCAATTCCAGGGGATTATTCGGAGACACTGGGCAACTCTGCGGGGGGACAGAACCATAGGGGAATATCTACCATCTGTCCCCAGGTTTGTATACAGGAAAGCCCAAACGTTAAATAATCTGTTGGCGGGACTTCCGGGGGCGGAGCCATCTAAGATGGCCGCGTTTTAGAAGCGCTCCCTGGCTCTGCAAGACCTAATCCGGAGCCATCCTTGAATATAGCCCTCGTGTGCGGGCTGATCAAGTGGGATGTGATTCTCCTTGAGGAGCGGATTACAGGGATCGGAGCATTTTCTTTCCCGGGAGTCCCTGCCGTTTGTTGTCCTCACTGGTGGGTGAGGCCTAACCTGTGCCCTGCGGGTGGTCCACGAGGCGTCGAGACAGAGTGCAGCCGCCCTGACCGCATTCCTAAGGGTGCCCGACGATTCCTGGCCGGAAGACAGGATCTGAGACGCTGGAGTGACCCGGCTTTGGTGGCGGCTGGAGGGTGTCGGAGGAAGTCGCAGAGAGGCTGCGGCCGCACGGAGGGAAGCGCAGGAGCTGGGAGGCACGAGGGTGCTGCGCCTGATCGCCGTACTTACCAGACGGATCCGGTCAGCCTGAGAAGAGTCCGCTGGAGCAGAGCTTCTGACGGGTGAGGCGGCGGTTGGAGGCTCAGATCGGAGACACCGGATCATCGTGGTGAAGGTGTGGTGGTGCCTTCCCGCCATACCGCCATACTTGGCCTCAGTGAGGAGTTGGATTTCTGGCCCCCTCATTTGGCAGACGATAGTAAAGGTGGTCGTGTGTCTGTCAGGGCAAAGGTGTGCTGAGGCGCTCTGTTTATTGGGCTGGCTATAACAGTCCTAGTGACTCACAATCCTCCGGTTCTGCTAGGCCCTTGATGGTCGCTGGAGGGGTGGCCCACAGACCCCACTGTTATTGCTGGGTCTTTGCCTCGGCATGAAGTGAACTCTTCTTGGATCTTACCTGGTGAGAGGACAAGGACTTCCTTGGTACTGGGAAGCGCAGGCAGAGTCATCTTTATTTTTCTTGTACTTATTCTTTTAAATTTTTATTTTTTATTTTCTTTTTCTCCTCAAACTTATTCGGTTATAATTTTCCTCACATCACAATTTCTCTTATTTGGTGACTTATTAGAGTGGGGCTTTGAGGGGAAGAGAGAGCAAGTAACAACCCTTCTATACCTTGTAATATGGCAGATTAGGAGGCAAAGCAGAAGGATATTGACTGTTCTCTCATAATTAATTCTGCTTTTCGTTTCTCTTTCTTTCCATGGACACTGCTTGGAGTCACACTCTTGAGATTTGCAACTAATTACTGCCGTCTAGTGGTGTTTCAAATCTTTGTCATTATATTGCACAAATTTATTGTACTTAATGTTTAATTTTTCTTTTGGTTATATTATACATATTCAATAACATTTGCTGTTTTGCCCATAGCCACAGATTGTTCACATTCGCTGAGGCTCTATTGACGCCATTTTATCATATACATACTCTTTATTCTTGCTGTGGTCTCTCACTTCCACGGATCTTAGACTTTAATCTTACAAGCCTAGGTGATAGTGAGAGAGGAGTATAGTGGGTCCCAAGTTAAATCTTACCACTGGGGCCCTGGGTGGAGGGGAGGTCTCTGGGCTACCACATTATGGAAAAATATTTGGAAAAAACACAGGCCTCATCACAGAAAGGGACTACATCTAGACGCACTAAACATAAGAATAAAAGTAGGGCGGAGGGCGGATCTTCAGCTGGGGGGTCTCTGGATCGGATGTGGCCAGGTGAGGGGTCGCAGGACACCTCTGACTCACTACTCCCACATGAACCTCACACTGCTACGGCGCAAGCAGTATCAAATATTCTTCTCCCATATTTTGACAAAAAATTTGAAACTTGGAACAAGGCCCTAGAGGCAACAGTGACTGCTGTTTCGGCAAATACATCCCGGATTACTGAGGCTGAGCAGCGGATTAGTGATATGGAGGACACTGTAGTGAATACCCAAACCACGGTGGAGGCACAAAAGATTCTTATCGGTTCTTTGTTAGATAAGGTTGAGGACCTGGAGAATCGCAGTAGGAGATCTAATCTCAGGTTTATTGGCATTCCTGAGAGTTGTAAGGGTGCTGATCTTATCCGGTTCTTAACGGTTGATCTGATGGAGGCCCTTCAGCTGGAGCCTAGTTCTTCTAGACAAATTGAGAGGGCACATCGGGTGGGTCCAGAGAGAAGAGAGTCGGGTGCGAGACCTCGCCCGGTTATTACTAAATATTTCCATTATCATGACAAGGAGAGAGTCTTGGCAGCAGCCAGAAAACTTAGAGATGTCACTATTCAGGGGACAAAGATCCTGGTGTTTCAGGATTTCTCAGCAGCTGTTTCTCGGAAAAGAAAGGAGTTTAGCCCGGTCTGTCGGTTCCTCATTGATCAAGGGGTCCGGTTCGCTCTGGCTTATCCGGCTAGGCTCCGAGTAACATTGGGTACAGAGACAAAGTTGTTTGAGGACCCTAAGATTGCTTTAGATCAGCTGAGACGAGATCTTGTTCCCCCAGACACATGAAAACACAATTTAATATCTAGGGTGAAACTAGATATGGATCTGATAGATTCTCCTTTAAACAAGTCAAAATGATAGGAAATATGAGTTGTATAGTGATATTGACTATACTATGGTTAAAATTATTCATGTATAAAAATAAGAAATTGGTTGTTTTATTGTTGCATAAGTGTATTGTCGCTAATGATGTCACACTCCTATTTAATTCAGAGGGTTGCGGAGCAGCTGGGACTCCGAAACCTTGTGTGCTCTTATATATTGAACAGGATTTGCTGTTACGCCACTTTTATCCACCATGATGTCATCTTCATGCATGCCTGCCCGAAAAGAGACAGGTAATCCTTTAAAAATCTTATCATGGAATGTAGCGGGCCTTAACTCCCCGGTAAAACGGCGCCGTGTACTACAGGCGCTCAAACGAGCCAAGCCTGATGTTATGTTTCTACAAGAAACCCATTGGTCACATAGGGATACACTACATTTGAAAGATAACTGGTTGGGTCAGACTTATGCTACCACATACTCTTCCAAAAAGCGGGGGGTGGCCATAGCCTTCGCTAGACATTTGCGGGTGACTCCGGGGGACGTGGTGACTGATCCTCAGAGTAGGTTCCTTCTCATGAAAGTGACTATTGAAGATACCCCTTACTCGTTGTTAAACATTTATGCCCCCAATGTTGATAATGCCGCCTTTTTTGCATATGTCTCCCAGATGATTTTGACAATGGACTTGCCTAACTTGGTGGTGGGGGGTGACTTTAATGCTGTGTTGGATCCGCAATTAGATAGGTCTGTGGTCTCGCCCACCCCCTACTTTGGACCGGGGCCTGGTTTGACTAACCTCATGCGTGACACTCCTGTGGTAGATATATGGCGAGTATTACATCCGACGGAAAGAGACTACACTTGTATATCCAAGGCACATAAGTCCCTCTCACGTATTGACATGTTTCTGGTAGGTGAGTCTCTCTTGTCGGGGGTGATGGAAGCAGCTATAGGGGATGCTGGGGTCTCTGACCATACTCCTATCACTTTACTCCTTCGCTGTAGTCGTGACCCACGTCAGCCTGGCTCATGGAGATTCCCAGCCTACTTGTCTAAAAGTAGAGAGTTTGAGACGTTCCTCAAACAAGAGTGGGGTAATTATGTGGATGATAACATACAGCACTGGGATGACTCTGTACTTATGTGGGAAACGGGCAAGGCAGTTATGAGAGGGAGAATTATCGCATATGTGGTAGGGAAAAAGCGTAAAGCGGGACAGGAAACGAGAGACCTCCAGAGATTGGCCATATTGGCCTATAGACGGTACCTGGGTTCTAATGTTCTAGAGGATTGGTCTCAATGGCAGGATGCTTTATCGTTACTAAATGCGCATTTGACTAAGATTGCCCAACAGAAAGTAGACTTTAACAGACAACATTTCTTTAGATGGGGTAATAAAATAGGAACTTTACTGGCTAGGTTGGCAAACCCAAAAGGTCCCAGACAGAAAATTCCGTTTTTAGTGGATTCTAAATCAGGATCTCACTTGACTGATAGCAAAGACATAATACAGGCGGTTCATGCTCATTACACGGCTCTCTACTCTACACGGGGAGGGGACATCTCCTCTATAACACAATCTTTAAATTCTTTGCAATTACCATCGCTGACGGACTCTCAACGTGCAACTCTGGAGATGCCTATCACACTAATGGAGATTAGCTCCGCTATCAAAGCATTGGCAAATTATAAGTCACCAGGTCCGGACGGACTGCCTGCAGAATATTACAAATTGCTTTCTCCTGATATAGTTCCTCTCCTCAAGGACCTATTTAATCATTATCTGTATGGGGGTGCTTCTCCAACTTCTTTTAACTCTGCTTTGACTTCCCTCATTTTAAAGCCAGGAAGGAGTCCATCGCTAATAACATCTTACAGACCCATATCCTTGTTAAATTTGGATTACAAATTGTTGGCAAAGATTATGGCCAATAGGATACAGACGTTTCTCACTGAGATTCTTTCACCTAATCAGTATGGTTTCACCCGAGACAGACACTCAACTATTGCTGTTCGTACGGCAATTGCGGCTACCATAGTTTCAGCTAGAAATAAGAACTCTTCCAACATTTTGCTGAGCCTAGACGCAGAGGCTGCGTTTGATAGTGTAGAGTGGCATTGGATACAAGCGGTGTTAGAAAAGCAGGGATTTGGGGAGAGATTTGCGGCATTGATTAGACTGTTGTATAATTCACCTACGTCTAAAATTATAGTTAATCAACAATTAACAGAAGGGGTGGAGCTAACTAGAGGCACTCGTCAGGGCTGCCCACTTTCCCCCATTTTATTCAACCTTGCCCTTGATCCTCTTATACGTGCGTTGGAGTCCTTGCCTTTGTTTAAAGGGATACGGGTAGGGAGACTGAGCTTGAAGCTCACGGCATTTGCTGATGACATCTTGCTATACATTGCTAATCCAGAGGAGGCCCTTCCTGAAATTATGGCCCTTATAAATAAACTGGGGTCTATGTCTGGATATTCGATTAATCCAACCAAATCTAAGGCACTTAATTTACGTGCTGCTCGTAAACCACCTTGGGCAGGGTTGTATACCTTTGAATGGTGCAGGGAAGCCTTGCCTTATTTGGGGGTGCTCATAACTAGGAACCCTCATGATCTCCAAAGAAGTAACCTTGTCCCTCTTATTCAAAAAATTAAAAGGGAACTAGAAGGATGGCAGCATTTGACGCTTACGTATTTGGGTCGGGCATATTTGTTAAAAATGGTGGTTATCCCGCAGATTCTATATTTTATACAGTCTCTTCCAATATTGCTTTCCTCTAGTGATTTGCGGTTATTAAATGGCATGTTTCGCAATTTCATCTGGGGGAAGAAGCATCATGCTATTAGCATGGCTATATTGGAACAACGCATATCGAACGGAGGCATTAATTTTCCAAATTTAGAGAATTACAACCTGGCGGCGCTGCTTCGTTATCTTAAAGACTGGATTCAAGATACTTCCATATACACTAATACTCACTTAGACCAGAATTTGATACCTCACACCAATTTGTTATTTCTCCTACACACACACAAGGAATTGTTACCCTCCTCAGTGCTGGATAATCCTTTGATAATGGTGATGTGGACGACATGGCATAGGCTACGCCATAAATTTTTACTTAATGCACATTCCTCACTTTTCTTGCCTATATTTGGGAATCGAGACGTGGGGTTGAGACGTGGGGTGGAGAATTGGAGCACTAGGTTCCGGTCGGTGACAGTGGGCTCTATAATGGATTCTTCGACTCGTAGACCACACTCTTGGACTTATATTCGGCGATGTCTCCCATTGGCAATGGGTTGTCTGGCGAACAGTGCAATCTTGGAGGCCTATGCTATAGCGGTAGGAGAACGGTTGTCGGAGCTAGATTGGGAGAACCCATTAGACACCATGTTGCGAAATGAGTCTTTATTATCTCATTCTACTTCCAGATTTTATAGTTTGTTGAGAGGGGAGTTGGATTATACTAAACGAAAAACAGGCCTTCCTAGATGGCTTACTCGTTTTCCAGACCTGACATTGGAACATATCTTCAAGACAATGTCTTATGCATGGAAGGCCTTGCCGGCCTCTTCCTATAGAGAAATGTTGCTCAGATTGTACCATGGCACATATGTATCCCCACATCGCTCGTTTCTCATGGGCTTATCCCAATCGGCTCATTGTCTGAAATGTGAGGCCCCTGGGGCTGATCTTTACCACCAGTTTTGGGATTGTTCGGTGATTATGGGATTTTGGAACGAGGTGAAAAATTTTTGTCTGGATCGTCTCCTAAATTATATGCCTTGCACCCCAGAGTGGGCGATATTGGGAATATGGTCGGGAGAGGGATCTAGAATTACAAAAGGGGCCAAACGTCTGATTTCTATAGTGTCCATGGTGGGGAAAAAATGTATCTTACAACAATGGATAACGGCGGACCCTCCTACATTGACAATGTTCCTAAATAAATTAAAACATGTGTTTCGTATGGAATGGATAGAAGCGCAGTTGGGTGAAGTTCGTTTGGTGTCCCGCTTTTTTGATACTTGGGAGAGTTTTATTGATTTGTTCTCTGAAGAGATTAGAACTCATCTTATAGCCTGTTTTGAACAGTCCCCATGGTATATCAATAGGTTACTGGCAGGAGATCCCCCGATTCGACATGAAGGGCATGCTAGGATGTGACTGAAGCGACAATATACACTTAAAAAATTGTAACCAGTAGGTTAATGTGATATGTAAAGTTATTTGTTTGTTCTTTTATCTTTATTTTGGTGTTTTAAATAAGAAACAAAATAAGTTAAAAAGGAAGGTCATTTCTATTTGATTGTGTAATGCTGTTGATCTTATTGATCTCATGGACCCTGGTTGTAATTTTACATGTTTTCATTTTATGATCCCCATGAGATCTAGAATTGTATACTAATACGTTGAATATTGTATTGCACAACTTGTTAACATGAATATTTTCTCCTTCAATAAAAAACTTCTTAAATAAAAAAAATAATCTGTTGGCCCCCACAGCCAAATTGGCCTGTAACAAACAGAACCAATTGCGGAGCACTAAATTCGATCACAATGGGGGTTTTACGTCGTGCGGAGGTTGCTACTGTTGCATTCTTACAGGCATGAAGAAGTTTAGCCGTACCAAGTGTTGGGATTCTAACAATACGGAGACCTTCGAGATCTGGGACAAAATGACTTGCTTTTCAACAGGAATAATCTATGTGATCCAATGTCCTTGTGATAAAATTTATGTTGGTAGGACTAAGAGGAGACTTATGATACGAATAAAGGAACACCTGAGGAATATTCAGAAGGGGTTTTCAGGTCACCCGCTATCCCGTCACTTCAAAGAAGTGCATAACAGTAATGTGAAGGATGTCCAATTTTACGGTATCCAAAAAGTCCGACAAAGTGCAAGGGGGGCAACTATTTGAAACAGATGTCCAAGATTGAGTCGGAATGGATATTTAGGTTAGACTGTCTCACCCCCAAGGGTCTAAACTATGAATTTGAGTTATACGCCTTTTAATGGTGTGTATGTGCTAGGTTGTGCCTGATTTACATTATAATTACAGTACTATTTTTCAAACAGTTGTTTTTGTGACTGTGTAACACCCCCCCCCCCCCCGTTTGGGCGCAGTCTAGCCGTGGGCATCGCCGTCTCCCACTATCATAGGCTTCATTCACTACCATTTAGTTCTAGTGTATCCACTGGTCGTTTTTATTAATGGTAGTTGCATTTATATGGCAACATGTGTATTCATAGATATACATATATAAGTGTGTATATTTTTATGGGGCACCATTATTTAATATCAGCAAGTAGGTAGGGGTATTTTTTGCACATAGGCTACATGTAGTGGTTTTGTAGCATTTTATTAATAAAGTATATTTGTTCACGCATTCAGGCAGAATGCATTTTTATTAACATTTTCATTTTTGTTTTGCAACTATTTTTATTTTGCTCATGGGCATTATGCATACGTATAGGTATTATGCCTAATCCTTTATAATTAGTTGTTAGCTTGACATAATTCGGGTACCATATGGGGGCGTTGTATTTTGGTGGGACAACATACTGGCATCGGGTATTAACATCTATTAGTGGTAGTGGGGCGGTTTCCATAGGTCTGGGGACGGGTACGTGGGTGTAGCAAGGAGGAACCTATACATATATATAGAGGAGCTTTCCGGTAGGCCTGTAACCCTGATGAAGAAGGGCGCTCACCCTTCTAAACGCGTCGGTTAGCTTTTAGGTCTCAGCGAGGCTCCGTAGGCCTGTGACGTCACACACTGCTTGTCAGCGGTGGCCATTTTTTCCTAAGTGTAACCAGGGACGCCTCCGGCTGGGACGTTCCCTGGGTCTACACTTACCAGCCACTTTCTACACCGGTCATGGTCGTGTGTGCACGGGCACCCACCCGTTCGCCACCCTCTGGAGGCCAGTTTCGCCCCTACTTTTGCCACTGTGACTCGAGGATCACAGTACACCCCTTGGATATACACCAGGAACAGCCAGGTGGTCAACGAAGGCAGCACAGGGTAAGAGCCCCACACAGTTTTTGGTTGTTATATGCTGCGAGGGCCTGCTGGATTGTGCATGTTCGGGTGGCTTATTGTCACTAGGCTACATTACTAGTGGCAAGTAGGGTTGAGCGACTTTTATTTTTATAGGATCGGGTCGGGTTTCACGAAACCCGACTTTCTCAAAAGTCGGGTCGAGTGAAATCGGCCGATCCTATAAAAAAGTCGGGGTCGGCCGAAACACGAAACCCAATGCAGTGCAATGGGATACTATGGTTCCCAGGGTCTGAAGGAGAGGAAACTCTCCTTCAGGCCCTGGGATCCATATTTAAGTGTAAAATAAAGAATTAAAATAAAAAATATTGATATACACACCTCTCCGACGCAGCCTGGACATCGCCGCTGGTAACCGGCATCTTCCATTCCTAAGAATGGTGCTTGAAAGACCTTTCGATGATGTCACGGCTTGTGATTGGTCGCGGCGGCCCACGTGACCGCTCAGCGACCAATCACAAGTAATTCTCAGGTCCTAAATTCCTCATTCTAGGAATTTAGGACATGAGAATTACGTCACGGCTTGTGATTGGTCGCTGAGCGGTCACGTGGGCGGCCGCGACCAATCACAAGCCGTGACATCATTGAAAGGTCCTTCACGCGCTCATTCTTAAGAAGGAAGGCTGCCGGAAAGAAGCCGAGGGTGAGTATATTCCTATTAGGTATATACTCACCCTCGGACGCGCCCTGCTTCTTTCCGTCAGCCTTCCTTCTTAAGAATGAGCGCGTTCAGGACCTTTCGATGACGTCACGGCTTCTGATTGGTCGCGGCGGCCCATGTGACCACTCAGCGACCAATCACAAGCCGTGACGTAATTCTCATGTCCTAAATTCCTGGAATGAGGAATTTAGGACCTGAGAATTACTTGTGATTGGTCGCTGAGCGGTCACGTGGGCCGCCGCGACCAATCACAAGCCGTGACGTCATCGAAAGGTCTTTCAAGCGCCATTCTTAGGAACGGAAGATGCCGGTTACCAGCGGCGATGTCCAGGCTGCGTCGGAGAGGTGAGTATATCAATACTTTTTATTTTAATTCTTTATTTTACACTTAAATGTGGATTCCGATACCGATTTCCGATATCGCAAACATATCGGAACTCGGTATTGGAATTCCGATACCAGATTCAGAAGATCGCCGACCTCATGGCCGACCCCACACAGGGGTCGGGTCGGGTTTCATGAAACCCGACTTTGCCAAAAGTCGGCGACTTCTGAAAATGGCCGACCCGTTTGGCTCAAACCTAGTGGCAAGCATTAGGCCTGCTTATGTCACATTCCTCCAGCAGTTACACCACTTTTGCAGCAGGTTTCTGATCATCATCCATCATTACACTCAGTTTCTCGCTGTACTCCTGGAGTTAGGGTCAGATCACTTCTATCACTCTAGCGCGGTATCAGTTTTTAGTATACTTATTTCCTTTGTCCTGAAGTCAGCCTGACATGATAAATTAATTCAGGGATTTTTTTCACACAGGAAAGATATATATCTTGGTACCGTGTTAGCCAGTAGATAGAAAAATATTTAGAATTGAGAGTCCTCAGTGGTTGATACCTTTTAATGGTTAGCTGAAAAGATGGTAACAAATTGCAAGCTTTCGAGACTACTCAGGTCTCTTCATCAGGCGTAGTTTTCAGAACTCAGCAGAGAAAATCTTACAACAAAAGTCAACATGTGGCAAGCAGATAACTGTATAAAGGTTTTGCATTTAGGTAGTATGTACTCTATTTTCCTTGTGCTAATGACTTTTGTTACCACTGCTTGTTGTTCTACCAAGGTGAAGAAAATTTCACTCTGATAGTGGAAAATTATTTTCACTAAGAAACTTCCCACCAAACAGATGGAGATCTCTTAATGCCAAGAAAGAATAAAAAAAAGAAAAACAAACCTAAGCTATGGGTGTCAAGCCATTGTGATGATAATGAAAGGAGTTTAGGAAGGAGTTGCCTGGATCATTTCTCACTTCCCAATTGGTTCTTCTTTTATTCTTTTGGTGTCCCAAAGGAAGGGAAGTGTTAGATTCCACTTCAGATAATGCAACAATATCCATTAAATAAAAATATATGGTAGATTTACTTGAAAGTGTTAAGCAGCTTTTTTTTTATAAATAAATTGAAGCTGCAATCTATATTTTAGCATACATAATGCTTTAGGGTACTTAGTGTTCAAAAGTTTTATTCCATGTTAATACTACACACATAGGCAATCTATTAGGCTTTACTTCTCTCATGACCTAATATTTTCATACCTATAGCTGATCTGGGCACTTTTGCTAGGTCCTTTTTGGCATGGTAACCTACTGACCTGGCCAATAGGCAAGCATATATCCTTCCTTCTTTCAAACCCTGAAATGTTGCTGCTGTTGCTCAAGTGGGATCAGAGGTTTCTCTGATTCAGGTCACTAGAGCAGGGAGCCCAGCTATCAAATACCAGTAAGATCCTGTTGCTAATCACACCAACACAGCTTCTGTTCTCACACAATCATTATACTGTACACAGAGAGCCTTTATGGACTCATCAAATCCTAAAAGAGAACATTGAGCTATAATAGAGTCCATTAGGTTTCTGTAGATTTTGGGAGATTTTAGCAAGAAAAATGGTAAGGACTATAATATACTTTTTGTCAAATATAACAACTTTTTTATGTAAACCTATATATGCTAGTAGAAAGAGAGCCTTGTTCATATCTTGAGAAATCAAATTCCAATTTTTAAAAATTCACTATTCTGTAAAGTCAACCTGAATAACATGTTTGGTTTAAATGTCTATATCTAAGTTGATACATCACGATTGCATTCAAGACAATATTAAAGACTTAGCTTAACATTACGGTAACACTGGTCTCCTTGAGAGTTTGAATGAAATGTAATTTGTAAGCAAACTGTCATTACTAATGGTCTATGCACTGAATGGCACATGCGTACTCAAAGTTTTTCGATTTGCCATCTGTTCACTAGGAGAATATGAACATAAATTAAAATAATTGCATAATTAATTATTGTTTGCATTGTGACCAGCATTTCTAGACCAGTTTTGTCTATAAAACATCCATCTACCGCAGATGTTGACACTGAACATAAGAATATGGAATGCAAAAGTTGTCTTATTCCTACCAGCATGCTGAAAAAGCTTTCCAAGGGTATACTCTATTTGTGCTGATGATTATCACTGCTATGACAGAATATGACCAGATAACTTTGAAGCGTACCGACTGTGAGGTGAGAATGACAGTATTACCTTACCATATTTGCTCAATAATCTAAGACATAAGAGTACAGCAATTTATCTAAATAATATTAATATTTAAAAGAAACCTGTCAGCTGATACACGGGCATCATGTATATTAATATTTAAAAGAAACCTGTCAGCTGATACACGGGCATCATGTAAGAATATGACCCTGGCTACATGATTTAAGTCCACAATAGTCCTCAAAAGGCGCAAGCTAAAGGTTTTACAATGGCCCTCACAGTCCTCTGATCTGAACATCATTGAAAATCTGTGGCTATGCCTTAAAATAGAAGTGTATGCAAGATGACCCAGGAATTTCACAGAACTGGAAGAATGGTGGTAACCAACAGCCTATATAAAAACACACCACAGTGTCAGACTTTTTAGGCTACATAAATTGTAGAAACAGTCCAAAAATGATACCCTTTGGGAGAAGATGCTTGCTTTGACGGTCTTTATTCACAGACGGTACAAGCAAAAGAAGCCATGGCTTTTTCACATAGTAGGATGTAAAATTTATCTGTGCATATGGAGTTTCAAGAGCTTTTCTCTTTGCTAAATTAAAAAACAAAAGCTTTTTAACAAGGTGTTCAAAAATTATCCATTTTAGGGAGGAAAAACAGGTGTGCACGGAATTTTTGAAAGTGGTGATGGTAAAGAAGTAAAAGCTTCTCGAGAATTAGTAAAAAAATATTATTTTTTAGTATCCATAACTAATTAGCTACAGTATTCTAAAATCAAGTAAACAATTATAAAAGCTTTTAAGTTTTCCAAAAGAGATTGCTTTTTCAGGGAGCTAGAACAGGTTAATGGTTTTCAAAGTGAAAAAGCCATGAACCCTTGTCAACAAGCATTTTAAAAAATGAACCCTATTTTTGGAGCTCTTTGATATTTGTGTAATCTCAAGAGAGCATGCATCACAGCAGCAGTACACATTAACACTACTAAGTACAGTGCACAGCCAGGAGATACAGCTCTGGCAAAAATTAAGAGACCACCACTTCAAAACTCTGTCATGGCCAGCCCAATCTCCAGACCTGAACCCCATTGAAAGCCTCTGGAATGTAATCAAGAGGATGATGGATAGTCACAAGTAGTGTTGAGCGATACCGTCCGATACTTGAAAGTATCGGTATTGGAAAGTATCGGCCGATACCGGCAAAGTATCAGATCCAATCCGATACCGATACCCGATACCAATACAAGTCAATGGGACTCAAGTATCGGACGGTATTCCTGATGGTTCCCAGGGTCTGAAGGAGAGGAAACTCTCCTTCAGGCCCTGGGATCCATATTAATGTGTAAAAGAAAGAATTAAAATAAAAAATATTGCTATACTCACCTCTCCGACGCAGCCTGGACCTCAGCGAGGGAACCGGCAGCGTTATTTGCTTAAAATTCGCGCTTTTCCTTCCTTACGTGAAGACCCGGCTTGTGATTGGTCGCGTGCCGCCCATGTGACCGCGACGCGACCAATCACAAGCCAGAACGTAATTTTAAAATCCTGAAGGACCTAAAATTACGTCACGGCTTGCTGTGATTGGTCGCGTCGCGGCCACATGGGCGGCACGCGACCAATCACAAGCCGGGACTTCACGTAAGGAAGGAAAAGCGCGAATTTTAAGCAAACAACGCTGCTGGTTCCCTCGCTGAGGTCTAGGCTGCGTCGGAGAGGTGAGTATAGCAATATTTTTTTATTTTAATTCTCTCTTTTACACATTTTTACATTAATGTTGTTTCGATACCGATACCCGATACCACAAAAGTATCGGATCTCGGTATCGGAATTCCGATACCCGCAAGTATCGGCCGATACCCGATACTTGCGGTATCGGAATGCTCAACACTAGTCACAAGCCATCAAACAAAGAAAAACTGCTTACGTTTTTGTGCCAGAAGCAGTGTGAAAGACTGGTGGAAAGCATGCCAAGATGCATGAAAGCTGTGATTAAAAATCATGGTTATTCCACAAAATACTGATTTCTGAACTCTTCCTGAGTTAAAACATTAGTATTGTTGTATCTAAATGATTATGAACTTGTTTTCTTTTCATTATTTGAGGTATGAAAGGACTGGTTTTACAATTTTGACCATTTCTCCTTTTCAGAAAAAAAATACAAAGTTTATTGCTTGGAAATTCAGAGACACATTGTCAGAAGTTTAAAGAATAAATGAACAATTTACATTTTACTCAAAAATATACCTATAAAGAGAAAAATCTGAGAAACAGAACATTTTGCAGTGGTATCTTAATTTTTGCCAGAGATGTATATGCTGAATGCACCCCTAGACAAATTCATTGAAAGGTATAGATTGGAATTTGGGGTTTTTATGAGGAGATTTGGCAATTCTGGCACCTCATTGGCACTACTAATTTCACATGGCACCACAAACCATTCCAATATGGTATGCCATCACTGTCCTTTTTACTGTGGCTCAAAAGACGTTTCTGACCACAAATGGGTTATTGGCATATTCAGGAGAAATTGTATAACAAACTATGGTCTAAGGGGTAAAGTTTCTCCTTATGGAGAGTGACATACCAGCTCTGGCTTGTCAAGGTAAGAAGATTTATTCATAGCCTCTCACCTAGCCAAACTAGTTCTCATGCTTCGCACTGACGAGGGCCAACAGCCCAAAACACCGTGTCTGCGAATTGAGATACTGATTTGGCCTTTATCCTAAGTCATATTGCACGACTCATTAAAGGGTTAATTGTGACTTGTAGGATCGCTACTTCCAACAGGTGGCGCTATAGTTTAAGTCCTCTTTTTCTCTGAAGAGGCAATTTGCATATAACAAACTATGTAGTTTGTTTTGTCCTATTATTCCTTTTAAAGCAAATTTTTGTGGGAAAATTTTATTTTTTTAATTTCTACAGTCTAATGTTCTAAAATTCAGTGAATATCCTGTGGGTTTAAAATTCTCATTACATTACAAGATGAATTCCATGACTAGTCCATTTCCCAAATGGAGTATCTAATAAGGATTTTTGCAGTTTTGGCATCTCAGGGGTCTTTTTATTGTGACATGGCATCCAAAATCTATTTTTGTAAAAATTGTGCTTCAAAAGTCAAATAGCATTCTTTCCCTTTCAAACCCTTCCGTTTGCCCAAATATTAGTTTCTAATCACAAATGGGGTATTGGTAAGCTTAGAAGAAATTGTACAGCAAATTATGTTGTCAATTTTCTCCTTTTACTCTTATGAAAATGAGAAATACACTGACAAGCAAATAGGTAATAATGTTTAGAAATTTTGACTTTCAGGCTTCATATGTCACCATCCACTAGTGCTTCAAACGTTAGACAACTATCATTTTATAGACAATCATCTTGGCTATCTCATACATAAATTTTACTTGCAAGGATTTAGCATTTGATTAGTTATACACATTCTTGCCATGTCACTGCATTAATATTATATGAGGAACCTGGTGATGGCAGCATCTTTTTCTTACTGTATACTACAAATTACAACCTGTTCTCACAATCCCTAATAGCTCAATGTGTTAGGTTGATTCCCAAGCAAAAGGCCGCTATTTTGAATTGAAGTGGAGCCATGAAGAATATATCCCAAGAAAACTGAAACAGCATCATCCAACTCATCGATAGTGGTCTATCGGCCAAAAAAATTACAAAACTGCATCATGTGAGTGCAAAAAAATCAAAAGGCCACTGTTTCGAATCGAAGTGGAGCCATGAAGAATATATCCCAAGAAAACTGAAACAGCATCATCCAACTCATCGATAGTGGTCTATCGGCCAAAAAAATTACAAAACTGCATCATGTGAGATCATGTGAGTGCAAAAAAATCAAAAGGCCACTGTTTCGAATCGAAGAGGAGCCATGAAGAATATATCCCAAGAAAACAAAAACAGCATCATCCAGCTCAACGATAGTGGTCTATCGGCCAAGAAAATTTCAAAACTGCATTATGTGAGTGCCATGACAGTTGGAAGAATATGAAATAAAGTCCATTCATCCATTCAAAAGCCAAGAGGTAGACGTCCAGGCAAAATATCAGAGTCAGCAAGTTGGCTTGTCACAAGGTATATCAGTTCTGCTGTGACAAATAGAAATGAGCGAAAGTGTTTGGAAAATGTTTGCCAATTTCAAATTCGGCACAAAAGTAGCACATTTGGATTCATGTTCGCTTTCACAAGCATTTTTACTCAAAGATGGCAAAATTCGGTCACAGTTCGGTAAATCATCGCATTTCCACTAATGCTTGTGCTATTACTTTGGCTAAGATAGTGGTGCTGTATGATAACTGGGAGTGACGGGGGATGTGTTTGATGAGGGGAGGGGGTGTGGATAAGTTAGAGGAGCATGTGAAGAGGTTAGATGAGCAGCGCATTATTTTTTTCGTTTTTCCTTAACTTTATGTGTGTTGATTCTAGGAACCAATTAGGGCACAGAAACCATCCACAGCATCATGACTAATGATGAGCACATTCGGATTTATGATCCCAAGCAAAATGTTATAAAATCTTTAAAAATCGGTAACACTTGGTAAAAGTGCAAGAAAATATTTGCGTTGCCACAAAAATATTTTCAGCACTCTAGCAATGATAATGGTGGTGTATCATGAGCGTTTGAATCCACAGATGGGTGAGTCTGAAGAGCTGTTCACACATTCTATGCCATGTTTACCAGACGTGTACTGAAAAGCTTTGCAGAGTCAAGAGGGGGAAATCTGCACCGATGCCCAATAATTTTTTAGCTTGGATCCGAGGCAGGACGAAGTATGGTCCAAACAGCATCCTGACCTTCATCATCAGACAATAATCCCTGGTGGGAGGTGATCCTGATGAGAGTCAGATATCTGAGGCTCACTCAGCCTAAACTATGTTGTCAGAGAAAGAAGAGGAGGAGGGTGACTCCAAGGGGGAGGAATATGATAACACAGAGGATGATAATGATGAGGTGCTACATCTAAGTTGGCGTTAACATAGAGGCACAGAGCTGAGTAGGTAATCTGAGGAAGAAGACGAGGAGGTTATGTTGCGCTGTACATAGCAGACACGTAATGATGCAGCCATGATGAACAATGCATCCTCATCCACAACTGTGCCTGTGATCAGCAGCATCCACTGGTCTGCAGCTTGCAGGGGTGACAAGGGTTGCCTAGCCTGGGCCATTTTTGACACTGCAAAGAATGAGGTAACTCACATAATCTGCACACTTTGCAAAAAAAACTGAGTCGAGTTAAAAAGTGCAATAACTTGACTATTATATGTATGGACCTTAACATGCGCAATCAACATGCGCTACTGTCGGAATCCAACTGCGCAAAAATGCAGACCTCAACAACAATCAGCTGCCCCATTAATAGTATGTGCTGTTTCTTTATCCTCCTCTGTTACTGTACCAACTATTGAGTTGCAGGTCTTTGACCGCAGAACTGCAGGTTCTTTACCCACTCCAGTCACGCTGACTGAAAGCCCGCCATCAGCTATAACTGAAGCGGGCATGTTTTTGAACAATATCAGAGACCAAGCACACCACAACTTTCTCAATCCTCCTTTGCATCTCCGCATGCACCTCTCTCATGGTCCAGCAGTTTGTCCGGTTCACCAAACTCTGCCCTCTCTCAGCACTGCAGCCAGCCCAAGGTACCCCAGGTGTGGTCACGTAAAAGATTGTTTCCTCCTACACATGACAAAGCTAAGAGGTTGAACTCCACCATCTCCAATCTGTTGGCCACTTAAATGTTGCCGTTCCGCCTGGTAGATACAGACGGTTTCCAAAAGCTGATGGCTGTCGCAGTCTCCCAATTGCTCAGTCGACATTAGATTTTAAGAAAGGTCTTCCTGCACTACACCAGCATGTTGCAGGCAACATCACCCATTCCTTGACTAAATCTATGTCTGCCAGGGTGCATTTCACTACACACACTTGGATGAATAATCATGGCCAAGGGCATTACATCTCTCTGACTGGGCACTGGGTGACTCTGGTGGCTTTGGGAGCAGGGGGTCAAGGGGCTGCTTCTCAAGTCTTTGAATCCCCAAGGCTTAAGGGACAAACTCTGTATCTAACTGTTCCTCCACTGCTTCTAGCTCCTCCACCTCCTCTAGGGCCTCCACCTGTGCCCTCAACATCTCCCTTAATCAGACATGCGTTCCAAAAGATAGAATCCCTACATTATGGACTGACCTGGGTTGGATTAGTGGTATTACAACCACTAGGGGCAGCACTGACAGGTAGCGTAGTCAGGAATAGCCAGGGCAAAGTACACAGGAGCAGCAATGTAGTTTACAGAATCAGCAGGTAAAAGGAAACTTGACTAAAAACTAGTAGCACAATAATCTCACAAGGAAGGAAGTACAATGCCAGGTTAAAGTAGAGTGTTCAATCAGGGTGGAGACAATCAGGAATTCAGGGTGGAGACAATCATAAAAAACACAGGTACTTGTATCTGGGTTACAAAGGAAATGCCCAGCGAGCTGAATAGATCTGAGGTAATAGCTACAGCCTGGTGCACAAAAGCCGCTGGTTTTGAATCCTGACAGTACTCCCCTCCTTTCATGATTGCCTCTGGATATCTCAGGTGCATGCTTCTCTGGATGTTTCTGATGAAAAGCTCTTGTAAGCCTGGGTGCATAAATGTTGCACTCAGGCTCCCTTGAATTATCTTCTGGTCCATAACCCCTCCATTGTACCAAATATTGGAGTCTTCCTCTGAATCTTCTAGAGTCCAGAATGTTACACAAAATGTACTCCTCTTCACCATGGACTTTTTCTGATGGTGGAAGTGTCTGAGTTCTGCCTGGAAGTGGGTTCTCTCTCTGAATGGTTTCAGTAAGGATACATGGAACAGAGGGTGAATTTTCAGGCTGTTAGCAAGTTTTAATCCCTTTACCCCCAAGAGTGGTATGCATGTTAATACGAGGCCAATTTTTACATTTTTGATCACTGTCCCTTTATGAGGTTATAACTCTGGAACGCTTCAACGGATCCCGGTGCTTCAGACACTGTTTCCTCAAAACATATTATACTTCCTGACCGTGGTAAAATTTCTTTGATATGACTTGAGTTTATTTGTGGAAAAAAATTTTAATTTTCCAACTTTGAATTTTTATGCCCTTAAATGACACAGATATGTCACACAAAGTACTTAATAAGTAACATTTTCAATATATCTACTTTACATCAGCACAATTTTGGAACAAAATTTTTTTTTTGAGGGAGTTATAAGGGTTAAATGTTGACCAGTGATTTCTCGTTTTTACAACACCATTTTTTTTAGGGACACATCACATTTGAAGTCAGTTTTAGGGGTCTAAATTATAGAAAATACCCAAAAGTGACACCAATCTAAAAATGGCACCCCCCAAGGTATGCAAAACCATATTCAAAAAGTTTATTAACCCTTCTGGTGCTTTACAGGAATTTTTGGAATGTTTTAAAAAAATGAACATTTAACTTTTTTCATAAAAAAATTATTCAGATCCATTTTTTTTCCCCAAGGGTAACAGGAGAAACTGGACCCCAAAAGTTATTGTGCAATTTGTCCTGAGTACGCTGATACCCCATATGTGGGGGGAACCACTGTTTGGCACATGACAGAGCTCGGAAGGGAAGGAGTGCCGTTTGACTTTTTCAACGTAAAATTGGCAGGTATTGAGATTGGATGCCATGTTGCGTTTGGAAAGCCCCTGATGTGCCTAAACAGTGGAAACCCCCCACAAGTGACCCATTTTGGAAACTACAGCCCCCAAGGAACTTATCTAGATGTGTGGTGAGAACTTTGAACCCCCAGGTGTTTCACTAAACTTTATAGTGCAATGGAGTGAAAATAAAAAAATCATATTTTTTCCGCAAACATGATCTTTTTATCCCCAATTTCTTTATTTCCCCAAGGCTAACAGGAGAAATTGGACCCCAAAAGTTATTGTGCAATTTTTCCTGAGTACGCTGGTACCCCATATAATGGAGTAAACCACTGTTTGGGCGCATGGCAGAGCTTGGAAGGGAAGGAGCGCCGTTTGACTTTTTCAACGCAAAATTGGCAGGTATTGAGATTGGACGCCAGGTTGCGTTTGGAAAGCCCCTGATGTGCCTAAACAGTGGAAACCCCCCACAAGTGAACCATTTTGGAAACTACAGCCCCCAAGGAACTTATCTAGATGTGTGGTGAGAACTTTGAACCCCCAGGTGTTTCATTAAAGCTTGTAGCGCCCGGGCGTGAAAATAAAAAAATCAAATTTTTCCACAAACATGATCTTTTAGTCCTCATTTTTTTATTTTCCCAAGGGTAACAGGAGATATTGGACCCTAAAAGTTGTTGTCCAATTTGTCCTGAGTGTGATGATACCCCTTATGTGGGAGAAAACTACTGTATGGGCACACGGAAGGGAAGTAGTGACTTTTTGGAATGCAGACTTTGATGGAATGGTCTGCGGGCGTCATGTCACATTTTGAGAGCCCCTTATGTGCGTAATCAGTGGAAACCTCCCAAAAATGACCCCATTTTGGAAACTACACCCCCAAGGAACTTGTCTAGATGTGTGGTGAGAACTTTGAAACCCCAGGTATTTCACTAAAGCTTGTAGAGCTCGGGCTTGAAAATAAAAAAATCATATGTTAGGACTGGCGGAACGCACCAAATAATAATTAGAGATGATATAAGGTGCGTTCACAGTCCAGGGTCCACCGTGCAGCTAAGACACCTAATGCTTGGTAATGACGGACTATATGGCAGTATAATGTGAGTACACACACAGGTTAGCTTCACCCGGCATGAATTAAGCGAACCATGTTGCATCACAGGGCCGCGGTACCGCACAGAGAGCGCAAGCAAGGTGACACAGAACTCTGCCCCAAAACTCAGGGTAAGTGTCCCTCTAGATCTCTTGTGCTCAACACTGCTACTGCGGTGCCAGGGAAACAACTAAAGTAAATATTTACCGCACAGGAATGCATGCAGTGCCGCTCTGGCGGACGCCACTAACCGCCCTTACTAGGGCCAGGAAAGAGCACTATCTGCGCACGGCACCGCTCTGGCGTTCACTGCTTACTGGATTCATCAACTTGTGCAGTTGTGCAGGATAGCACTGTCAGGCATTAGGTAGCTCTACCATTCGCGAGCAGGCAACACAAGGGATGAGAATGATTCAGAGCTTTCATCCATTGACAGGCATTCATCCACACACACAAGTTAAAAAGTTTACCGTAGCGCATGGCCATGTGAACCTTTTATAGCAGTAGCGCTCCGGGACCTTCCTGATGGTCCAATAGGAGCCGCAACAGGACCGGAGCATGTGACCCCCAAACTCCAATGGGAGGTCGTCCCGTGGGCATGCTCAGTGTGGGAAAAGCAGGACTTAGTCCCTGAAACGCCTGCTCACTGCTGAACAGTGCTGGCTACAAAGGCAGAGCCTGGAAAGGTAGGAGTACCCAAGTGCACAGTATCAGCTTGAGCTAGACGCTGGGATCGATGTCTCAGCTGAGCAGGTTCCACTGTGGCTGGAGGAGAATGGGAGACTGCAGTGGACATGGTTCGCGATTCCCCCTGTGCAGCGGTGGGAACTTGATACCTAACATCAAATTTTTCAACAAAAATGTGCAATTTGTCCTGAGTACGCTGATACCCCATATGTGGGGGTAAACCACTGTTTGAGTGCATGGCAGAGTTCGGAAGGGAAGGAGCACATTTGACTTTTATAACGTTGAATTGGCTGGAATTGACATCAGATGCCATGTTGCAGTTGGAGAGACCGTGATGTGCCTAAACAGTGGAAACCCCCCAATTCTAACTCCAACCCTAAACCCAACACATGCCTAACCCTAATCCCAACCCTATCCATAACCCTAAATACAAACCTAACCCTAACAAACCCCTAACCCTAATCCTAACCCTATTCCCAACCATAACCGTAATACTAACTTTAGCCTCAACCCCTAACACTAACCCTAATGGGAAAATGGAAATAAATACTTTTTTTATTTTGTTATTTTTCCCTAAGGGGGAGATAAAAGGGGTTTGATTTATTATTTATAGCAGGTTTCTATAGCGGGTTTTTTGTTTGGAAGCTGTCACACACTAAAAGACGCTTTTTATTGCAAACAAATGTTTTTGTATCACCACTAGTGTTGAGCATTCCGATACCGCAAGTATCGGGTATCGGCCGATATTTGCTGTATCGGAATTCCCATACCGAGATCCGATACTTTTGTGGTATCGGGTATCGGTATCGAAACAACATTAATGTAAAAATGTGTAAAAGAGAGAATTAAAATAAAAAATATTGCTATACTCACCTCTCCGACGCAGCCTGCACCTTACCGAGGGAAGCGGCAGCGTTCTTTGTTTAAAATTCGCGCTTTTCTTTCCTTACGTGAAGTCCCGGCTTTGTGATTGGTTGCGTCGCAGTCACATGGGCGACGCAACCAATCACAGCAAGCCGTGACGTAATTTCAGGTCCTTCAGGATTTTAAAATTACGTCCCGGCTTTGTGATTGGTTGCGTCGCAGTCACATGGGCGACGCAACCAATCACAAGCCGTGATGTCACGGGAGGCTGGACACGCGCGCATTTTAAAATGCGCGCTTGTCCAGCCTCCCGTGACGTCCCAGCTTGTGATTGGTTGCGTCGCGATCAACCAATCACAAGCCGGGAGGCTGGACACGCGCGCATTTTAAAATGCGCGCTTGTCCAGCCTCCCGTGACGTCCCGCTTGTGATTGGTTGCGTCGCAATCAACCAATCACAAGCCGGGAGGCTGGACAAGCGCGCATTTTAAAATGCGCGCGTGTCCAGCCTCCCGGCTTGTGATTGGTTGACCGCGAAGCAACCAATCACAAGCCGGGACGTCACGGGAGGTTGGACAAGCGCGCATTTTAAAATGCGCGCGTGTCCAGCCTCCCGGCTTGTGATTGGTTGACCGCGAAGCAACCAATAACAAGCCGGGACGTCACGGGAGGTTGGACAAGCGCGCATTTTAAAATGCGCGCGTGTCCAGCCTCCCGGCTTGTGATTGGTTGACCGCGACGCAACCAATCACAAAGCCGGGACGTAATTTTAAAATCCTGAAGGACCTGAAATTACGTCACGGCTTGCTGTGATTGGTTGCGTCGCCCATGTGACTGCGACGCAACCAATCACAACGCCGGAACGTAATTTTAAAATCCTGAAGGACCTGAAATTACGTCACGGCTTGCTGTGATTGGTTGCGTCCCGGCAACATGGGCGGCACGCGACCAATCACAAGCCGGGACTTCACGTAAAGGAAAGAAAAGCGCAAATTTTAAACAAAGAACGCTGCCGCTTCCCTCGGTAAGGTGCAGGCTGCGTCGGAGAGGGGAGTATAGCAATATTTTTTATTTTAATTCTTTCTTTTACACATTAATATGGTTCCCAGGGCCTGAAGGAGAGTTTCCTCTCCTTCAGACCCTGGGAACCATCAGGGATACCGTCCGATACATGAGTCCCATTGACTTGTATTGGTATCGGGTATCGGTATCGGATTGGATCCGATACTTTGCTGGTATCGGCCGATACTTTCCAATACCGATACTTTCAAGTATCGGACGGTATCGCTCAACACTAATCACCACATTTTGAGAGCTATAATTTTTCCATATTTTGGCTCGCAGAGTCATGTGAGGTCTTGTTTTTTGCGGGACGAGTGGAAGTTGTTATTGATACTATTTTCAGGTGCATGACATTTTTTGATCGCTTTTTATTCCGATTTTTGTGAGGAAGAATGAACAAAAACCAGCAATTCATGAATTTCTTTTGGGGTGCGTTTATACAGTTCTGCGTGTGGTCAGATTGATAAAGCAGTTTTATTCTTTGGGTCAGTGCGATGACAGTGATACCTCATTTATATCATTTTTTATGTTTTGGTGCTTTTATATAATAAAAACTATTTTACTGTATATAAAAAGTAATTATTTTTGCCCAGCTTTATTCTGACAGCTATAATTTTTTTTTTCCGGTGATGGAGCTGTGTGGCAGCTTGTTTTTGTGGGACAAGATGACGTTTTCAGCAGTACCATGTTTATTTATATCTGTCTTTTTGATCGCATATTATTCCACTTTTTGTTTTGCAGCATGATGATAAAGCATTGTTTTTTGTCCTTTTTTATGGTGTTAACTAGTGGGACAGTTTTATAGGGCAGGTCATTAAGGATGCGGGGATACCAAATATGTCTACTTTTATTGTTTAGATTTTTAGATTTCTTTTCACTCAAATATTTATTAATAAAATAAATATTTATTTTTTGATTATTATTTTATATTATTTTTTTATATTTTTACAATTATTTAAAAACATTTTTTTTCATTCATTCTTAGTTTTACACTGTGTCCCACTATGGGACACTCATTTTTTGCAGGCTGATTGCTTCTATAGCATGCAAATATGCATGCTATAGAAGCTGTCAGCACTGCAGCTTCTGTGCACTTAGGCTGGTTTCACACTTGCGTAGGGCAGAGCTGCGGAGGGCTGCTTATTTCCTCCATTAAGCCCAGCCCACTGCCACACCCCTTCAATTCAGCTCCGCCTACGTCGGTATGCATCCTGCGTAACTATCTTTAACATTGGGTACGCAGGCCATGCGAATGTATATGGATGCCCCCACATGCATCGTTTTGATGCTGCACTGAACTGCATCAACATGTTGCATTTTGTTACGGTCGGTGCAACATCAAAACAACACCTGCATAGGCATCCGCGTACATTCGCATGGCCTGCATACCCAATATTAAAGATAAGTACGCAGGATACATGCTGATGTAGGTGGAGCTGAATGGAATTAATTGAGGTGAAGTGAATGGGGATTAAGTCCCAAGTCACATGGACTGAATAGTACGACCAATGCCAGAAAGGGGTTAAATGGAAAGCAACTGGGTTAATTTGAAAATGTCCTATGAATTTTGGACCCAATTTACAAGACAGTACGCTCATTTTCAATTTTTGTTTTACAAAGTGAAACCTTGTCACTGACCTGAAGGGTAGGAGGGGCTTTGAGATGTTTATCGAGTAGGTAAGAAATAAAGCAACGCAGGTGTTGTTCTACAGTTTGGTTAGTTCTTTCAGTCTGGCCATTGGATTGTTGGTGGAAGACAGTAGACAAATTGACAGTAACTCCTAAAGCTGTACAGAAGCTTTGCCAAAATCTTGATGTAATTGGAACACCTCTATCAGAAATTACATTGTCAGGGATTCCATGCAGCCTAAATATCTGTTTGACTTTTTATTCTGTGGCTTGTTCAGTGGTAGAAATCCCTTTAGTTGGAATAAATTGGGCCATCTTTGTGAGCCGACCTACCAAAACAAGGATAACAATCATTTCTTTAGATGGAGGTAGGTCCACGATAAAATTAATTGAAATTGATCCTCAAGGCCTGGATGGAACTGGAAGAGGTTGAGGCCGTGCTAGAGAAGAAGATTGTGGTATCTTGCTCTGTGCACATGTTAAACAGGAGTAAACATATTTTATCACATCCTTCCTAAAATTAGGCCATTAAAAGGAACAAAACAATAGTTCTTGTGTTTTCATGACTCCAGTGTGCCCTACAAGTTTAGAACCATGGACAAGTTTGAGGACTTTAAGTCGAGTAGATTCGGGGATACATATTTGGTGGTTCTGCATCCCAAACCCCTCCTTATAAGATAGATCAACTTCTTTAGAAGGCTTTAAAGATTCATTCTTAGGCACCACCGTAACTCTTTTAGCCTGCAAGGCCACCAAAGCAGCTACACAAGATGATAATTTAGACGAAGCGGGTTTATCTGTTGCCATGGTGGCACAGATGAAGACAGAGTTGATGTACCTGCTACATTACCGAAGACTCCCCCATACCGGAAAATACTTTATCCTGAGAATTGCCACTGTCCTGAGCATCCCTAAAATTCACAGACGAACCAACCAAGCTGCTGCTTTTGTCGATACCTCAGGTTAGCTCAGGTCTAGCTTTTTCTGCTTCCATGCAGTCAGATTTCTGCTCTTTTTTACAGTATTCATTAAACATACTCAGCTCTGGTTCTGAGGGCTTTCTAAGAGAATCAACCATGCATTCTTCTTCAGGATTGTCCTTGAAAGGCTGTGGAAAGTATGGAGACTCTGCTACCTTCTGCTTGTTAAGAACAATATCTTTTGAATCTTCTGGCTCAGGGCTAGAAATAGGGCTAAACTGAGTTAAAGTTGTCAAAAGTTCTGCATTGTGTGATTCTATTTTTTGTGTAGCTCCAAGCGTTGTCCCCTTTTATGAATCCTGGTTCAAATTTTCCATAGCCTGGTCCAACAGCATGGGGATCAGGGCCCACTTCAGGGCCATAGAAAACCATTCAGCAGTACAGTTACACCACTGAGATTTTCGTTCTTTTCAGATGCCTCAAATGACTCCTGTCGATTGTTGTTTTTCACAATAACGCTAACTGCTGAAACATCAGGGACAGAAACAGACTGGGCCAAAGATAGATTCTCCAATGCATTCCTGATGGTTTGAGATGGTTTTCTTATGCATCAGTTGTTGTTTGGATAGCTTTATTGGCATCCAAACTTGAAGCATCAGGGATATCAAGGGCAGCAAGAAGATCGTCAAAGTCTAGAGTCTTCATGTCCCCCATGACTAGGACGGTATTGATATCTGGCAGTGTAAATGCACGGTTCCACTTAATGCAGATGCCGCTCTCAAAACCCAACCATGTGTGGATTCTGATCACAGCTACAGCCACTGGCGTCTATCCAAGGCTGCAACCACACAATCATATCAGGAAATGACCAGATCAGTAGGTTGGGACCTGGAGAAACTAACATGGTCGAGAAAGACTGAGCCTGGGGAAGAGGAGGGGACAAACTAGAGAAAGGAAGGGAGACGAGACCTACTAATGGAGGTGGGAACTTCAGCTGTATCACAGAGAGAGCTGGAAGATACTGAACATGTGTGTGTGCTGCACAGGGGCAGGGAGCATAGTCAGGAATAGCCAGGAGTTAGTACACAGGAGCAGAAATGTAGTTTACAGGATCAGCAGATGAAAAGAAGCTTGACTAAAGGCTGGTAGCTCAATAATCTCACAATGAAGGAAGTAAAATGCCAGGTTTAAGTTGGGTGTTCAATCGGGGTGGAGATAATCAGGAACTCAGGGTGGAGACAATCAGAAACTACACAGGTACTTGGATCTGGGCTAGGAAGGAAATGTCCAGTGAGCTGAATAGCTTAAAGGGAAGAACTGCCGCCTGGTGCACAAGAGCCACTGGGTTTGAATCCTGGAACCCCCCACCTCTTTATTGCCCATCCATGGCTCAACGTAATCTGGCAGTGTTCACAGTAATATGACTTGGAGATCACAGTCACCAGCTCAAGAGTTGTGGACAGTGTGAGGTAGTGACCCCTGTTACAGCTAGGGGGCACTACATGTTCTCCTCAGAATACACATGAAGGCGTATGGAGGCCATGGGAATGAATGGCAGGCGCAGGCATAAATATGATGGTGAGACAATGTCCGGCATTATTGTAAATGGTTGGTATGTGTCACAGAGGAGATCCTCTACACTGTAAGCCAATAATGTTGTTCTGGGACCTGTACCCCCCCAAGTATTGTTGTGTAGTTTTAAAGGGAGGCTTACAGAATTAGTCAGAGAGCTGGGTGAGTCTGACTAACCACACACACTTCTTACCTGTGGGAGTGGTTACAGATATATAATGTGACTGAGGACTGGTCACAAGAAAGAATGTATAGACCTGATTGGTTCATGTGTAAGGTCCTGGAAGGCCTGTGTGTTGGACGGTCCCAGATGGGGACAGATGTTCTGAAGAGCACATGGTGAAGCCTTGGATCTGTTGGCCTGTGTGCTGGACGGTTCCAAGTGTGGACGGATGTCTTGAACAGCACACGGAGAGGCTGTATGTGCAGAGTCTGTGACGCCACTGCATTGGGGAAGCTACATTTTTCCGCTGGCCAAGACTGTTGTGAGTGCCCTGGTAACAAGGATGGTGATCCCAGTAAGACAGCTTCTACAAGAGTGGAATGACTGACAGTAGGTCAGCGTGTGGAGCAGGAGCTCCTGGAAGGTAACCCAGAGTTGGGGGACAGTGTGTACTGACGAGGGTCAGTTAATGAACTGTGCAGTCACCCATGGTAACTGGACAGAGCCAGGTCCAGCATGTTTAGTGACCGCAACTTAATGTCATGTTCAGATAGAGTGTGTAATAGACTGTTCATGGTGCAGTTTATGACTGTATAATAAACTGCATTGACTGTTTAAAGTGGAACGTGTTCCTGTATGCCTTAAATCTTGCTGCCAAGTGAGTATTCCCCAACCCGCTAGTGATCGCGGCATTACAACAGCTGTCCAGGCTGAGATATAGCAGTGTCTTTCTCTACTGAACCTGGAGCCAGAAAAGGCTGTCTGTGATAACGGTGCAAACCTGGTGTCGGCTTTATACTGGGGAAACCTCGCACATGTGCCTGGCATGGGTCACATCCTCATCGTAGTGGTACAACAATTTCTCCACCACTAACCTGGCCTGGGGGAGATGCTCCAGAAAGCATGGAAGATGTGTGCTCATTTCCACCATTCGCACCCCTCAGGTCGTCGGCTACAAAGATGGCTACTAAAGCTACTACGATGCTGCTAAGATGGTTAGTGCTGATGATGCCATTATCAACATCACTATTCTGGTCATCTATATGCTGGAGCAGACTTTGAATAGCTTACGGGAGGAGATGTGGTCCCAGAAGAAAAGGAGGAAGCAGAGGAGAATGCGGAAGGGATAGCATTGTCCCTAAGTTCCAGACTGTTGTCACACAGGTGGGTGCCAAGGGAGGGTGAATTACTGTGATTAAGAGGGGTTGGTGATAACAGACAAACTGTTTTCAAAGGTGCAAGATCCAAAGAAGAAATGTAGGTGGAAGAGGTGATGGGCAAGCAACTGTCAGATGAAGAGGATAATCCTCCCCTCTCTGTTGATCATGCTGGGCGGGAGGGAACTGAGGAAATAAGCATCATTGTTACCCAACCACCAACACATGACTTCGGCCTCATGGTAGAAGCCGACATATGAGTACCTTCTTGCTGCACTATCTGCAGCATGATCCGTATAGCTATGATTAGGACTAATGTTGACTACTGGGTTGCCTCTCTGGTAGATCCACATTATAAAACCAAATTTTGCCAGATGCTTCCCACCCTGGGAAGGGACCTGCGAATGCTGGAGTATCGAAACATGCTGTTACTAGTGTTGAGCGATACCGTCCGATACTTGAAAGTATCGGTATCGGATAGTATCGGCCGATACCCGAAAAGTATCGGATATCACCGATACCGATACCCGATACCAATACACCAAGTATAGGAAGGTATCCTGATGGTTCCCAGGGTCTGAAGGAGAGGAAACTCTCCTTCAGGCCCTGGGATCCATATTAATGTGTAAAATAAAGAATTAAAATAAAAAATATTGATATACTCACCTCTCCGGAGGCCCCTGGACATCACCGCTGGTAACCGGCAGCCTTCTTTGCTTAAAATGAGCGCGTTTAGGGCCTTCCATGACGTCACGGCTTCTGATTGGTCGCGTGCCGCTCATGTGACCACCACGCGACCAATCACAAGCCGCGACGTCATTCTCAGGTCCTAAATTCCTAGAATGAGGAGTTTAGGGCCTGAGAATGACGTCACGGGTTGTGATTGGTCGCGTGGCGGTCACATGAGCGGCACGTGACCAATCAGAAGCCGTGACGTCATGGAAGGCCCTAAACACGCTCATTTTAAGCAAAGAAGGCTGCCGGTTACCAGCGGTGATGTCCAGGGGCCTCTGGAGAGGTGAGTATATCAATATTTTTTATTTTAATTCTTTATTTTACACAGTAATATGGATCCGATACCGATTCCCGATACCACAAAAGTATCGGAACTCGGTAACGGAATTCTGATACCGCAAGTATCGGCCGATACCCGATACTTGCGGTATCGGAATGCTCAACACTAGCTGTTACACAACCTTACGAAAGCTTTTCCCCAAGACAGCAGTGAAGCACATAGTTCTTGTCACAGCTATAGACTTCCAACCTCCAACACATCAACTTGTCAATGCCAAAACATTAGCAGCAGCAGCATTGTAAGTGGAAGAAGCGATTTCTGTGAGTCTTTTGACACTTTATTTTAGACCAACACAGAGTCCAAGTCTTACACGTGGTGAATGAATGGAGAGGATGGTGCAGAGTATCTAGAACTGAATATTAATACCATCAGGGAGAGTTTGGATCCTTTCAGATTTTGGTCTTCCAAAATGCAAGAGTGGTCTGAGCTTGCCTCACACGCCTTGTGGTTTTATCGCGCCCGGCAGCCAGAATTCTCTTAGAATGTGTCTTCAGCGCTGCTGGTGGTGTCCTGATAGATAAGCACAGCTGGCTGTCCCCTGAAAGTGTAGAACACCTAACTTTCATCAAGATGAACAAGTCATGGATCTCCAAGGAAGTTTGCACCACAAACTCAGAATGTACAGACTAGGTGATATTGCATTTTATGGTGTGATGCACTAATGTCATGAAACTGCACTCTGTGATATTTTTAGTGTGGCTTCGTTGCCTGCTGTGGTTGCTGTTGTTTATGTTAACACAATTTTTTGGAAGTGTGAACAGTCATGGTTGGTCTACATCTGCTGGGTTGGCTGTAGCAGAAGACATGTTGGTCACAATTATACTATTTGTCTTCTCATGACATTTATTCTACTTCGGAGGTGTCAGGCCCTCATTTTTAAAAATGTGAAATCTCCAGGTTGGGTGTCTATCTGCTAGATTGGGTGTAGTGGAAAACCTATCGGTCCCTATTAAGCTATTTCTACTGTGGTGAAATTGATGCCATTTCTGTGGTGTAAGACCCTAATTTGTTTAAATGTGAACACTCCTGGTTGGGTGTCCATCTGTTGGATTGGGTGTAGTGGAAGATCTGTCGGTCCCTATTATACAATTTCTACTGTGGTAAAATTGATGCCACTTTGGTGGTGTCTGCCAATAATTTTTGGAATTGTGAACACTCCTGATTGCTTGTCCATCTGCTAGATTGGGTTTAGTGAAAGACCTGTCATTCCCTATTATACTATTTCTATTATGGTGAAATTGATGCCAGTTCTGTGGTTTAAGGCCCTCATTTCTTTAAATGTGGACACTCTTTGCTGGATGTCCATCTGCTAGATTGGCTGTAGTGGAAGAACTGTCAGTCCCTATTATACTATTTCTACTGTGGTGAAATTGATGCCAGTTCTGTGGTGTAAGGCCCTCATTTCTTTAAATGTGAACACTCCTTGTTGGGTGTCCATCTGTTGTATTGGGTGTAGTGGAAGAACTGTCAGTCCCTATTATACTATTTCTACTGTGGTGAAATTGATGCCACTTCTGAGGTGTAAGGCCCTCATTTCTTTAAATGTGAACACTCATTGTTGGGTGTCCATCTGCTGCATTGGGTGTAGTGAAAAACCTGTCGGTCCCTATTATACTATTTCTACTGTGTTGAAATTGATGACACTTTTGTGGTGTCTGCCAATAATTTTTGGAAATGTGAACACTAGTGTTGAGCATTCCGATACCGCAAGTATCGGGTATCGGCCGATACTTGCGGTATCGGAATTCCGATACCGAGTTCCGATATTTTTGAGGTATCGGAAATCGGAATCGGAAGTTCCCAGTGTATGGTTCCCAGGGTCTGGAGGAGAGGAGACTCTCCTTCAGGCCCTGGGATCCATATTCATGTAAAAAATAAAGAATTAAAATAAAAAATATGGATATACTCACCCGTCCGGCGGCCCCTGGACCTTACCGATTGTAACCGGCAGCCTCCGTTCCCAAGAATGAGGAGTTTAGGACCCTCGATGACGTCGCGGCTTGTGATTGGTCGCGTGCCGCTCATGTGACCGCTCACGCGACCAATCACAAGTCGCGATGTCATCGAGGGTCCTAAACTCCTCATTCTTAGGAACGGAGGCTGCCGGTTACAATCGGTAAGGTCCAGGGGCCGCCGGACGGGTGAGTATATCCATATTTTTTATTTTAATTCTTTATTTTTTACATGAATATGGATCCCAGGGCCTGAAGGAGAGTTTCCTCTCCTTCAGACCCTGGGAACCATCCAGGATAGCTTCCGATACTTGTGTCCCATTGACTTGTATTGGTATCGGGTATCGGTATCGGCGATATCCGATGTTTTTCGGGTATCGGCCGATACTATCCGATACCAATACTTTCAAGTATCGGAAGGTATCGCTCAACACTAGTGAACACTCTTGGTTGGGTCTCCTTCATGGGTGTTGCCTGTAGCAGTAGGCGTCCGAGACCATCAGGCATCCACTTCCTTGGACTCAACTACCCGTGTTACTATCCTTACATTTTTATGACAATGTAGTCTACAAAGCTGATATTTGTGCCACCTGAGTGTGGCTCATCATGAAAGCAGGTATAGGTGTTACATGTGGTATTAGGGCTCCCAGTAAACGTGGCCTACACCGAACCCTCACCCACCTTGTCTTACTGTGACATTCAATTAAACGCTGTAATTGCTTTCCCAGACCCTGATACCTCACGCCTGGCCGATTACTGCAGTGCAATGTTACAAGTTATACTGCGGGTGAATTGAGGCCACTTTTCTGGTGTCTGTCCCTCATTTGATGTGTTTTGGCAGCATTTGAGGCTGTTATAAGGTGTTGTGCATGCATTTGTTTTTGCCTCTCATTGACATGAATGGCGTTTGGTAAAGTTTGACAAATATTTGACTAATTAATTGGAGAATATTGCAAATTCGGCAAATGTAATCTGAACCGATCATTGAAATATTCGCTCATCTCTAATCATGACACAAGATCTCCTGTGATTGGCTGTCAAAGTCACATCATCCTGTCCATATAAAAAGCGGACATCTTGTTTTGCTGGTGCCATTTTCTCAGTGTCACAGTGCAGAGAGGTCGCTCCTGTGCTAGTTCTGGTGCTGAAAGTGAACTTGTCAGTGAAACAGATAGGATCCTGTCCTGTGTGAAACTGATCTTCCAGCATCGCAGTACATTGTGCATAAGCTATGTGGCAGTCTCCAGAGGCCCCATTTGCTACTCCAAATCATTTGTAAAAAAAAATATTTTTCAGTGAGAAATCAGAAAGCCAGATTTCCACTTAAAGATTGTTATGCCTAATATTGGGGCGTAGTCACGAGGCCCAATTAGCTACCCCAAATTGTTTGTGATAAAACTGTGTTTCACTGGCAAATCAGAAGGCAAGATTTCCACTTAAAATTTGTTAGGCCTAAAATTGGGGTGCAGCCATGAGGCCCAATTAGCTACTCAAATTATTTTGTGATAAAACTGTGTCATGCCGCCTTTCGCACACGTCATACTCACCTGTCTTCGGCGTTCCAACATGCCTCCTCTCCAGTGGTGTCTTCCTCTCTGCGCTCACTCCCGGCCTCTGCTGCTTGTCGGGCACGCGCGCACGCCAGATTCAGCACTGCGCGCACACACTTCTAACCTTCCTGCTGGTGCCTCTTCCCGTCCTCTCTATCGTCTTGGAGGATCTTCACCCAGAAGTGCTGTCCTGCACTGGTATGTAAACTGCTGCTGTCCTCCCCTCTGTGCCTGAAGATCATTTGTGTTTTGCAAGTGTTCTTGGCCTCTCGCCTGTGCTGTATGCTCCTTGTTTCTCTTGATTCAGGTTCTCCCCTTGCTTCTTCCAGCACCGTTCCTGTGTCTTTGCTGCCCTGGTCCCTGCATTCCAGTGTTCCTGCCGTCCCTGTCTTGCCAGTCCTGTATCACCGCAGTCCTGCTCCTTTGCAGTCCTGAGTCCCTGCAGCTGTCTCGCCATTTCTAGTTCCTGCATTCCTGTGTATCTGCTGCCCCAGCCTCTTCAGTCCGGTATCATTACAGTCCTCTCATCAGTCCTGTGTCTCTTCCGCTCCCGTCACACTGGTGCCTCTTTTGTTTCCCCCGTTCCCACGTCTTCTTTAGTCTTTTTCATCTTGCTTCCCCAGCTTCCGTGGTGATAGTCCCTCACGGGCCTGCCCCTAACTCTCCCTGTATAGGGGGCGGTCCACCTTGTCAGCTCATCTGTGAGGGGATCGTCGTCACGGTCCAGTGGGTCCACTTTCCGTTTTTTCCCTTGTGAATCCTCACAGTATCTTCAGACCATGGTCCCCGCTGGTGTCTCCGCCACTCAAAAAGAGTTGCTTTTTTGCAAGAGAACCAGACGAGAATCATGTCCTTCCTTAAGAACATGGAGTCTCATCTCGCAGCTTTACAGTCTACCGATCCAAGTAACGCTTCACAGCTGGCGGCTCTTCAGCAGGAGCTTAGCCAACAATGGGACACTCAGTCTCATATTTTGAATTTTATGGCCTCTGTTGACAATCGACTCCTCTCCCTTCAGGGTGCCGTCTCTGCCCCAATCCAGGCCTATGCTCTGCAGCCCTCACCTCGTCTGGCTAGAACTCCTCGCTATGGTGGAGATCCAAAATTATGTCAAGGGTTTCTCAATCAGTGTCAATTACACTTTGATTTGTCTCCACTGCTATATCCTACGGACCGAGCTAAAGTAGCTTTTGTGGTTTCCCATTTGGAAAGTGAGGCTTTGGCCTGGGTTAATCCCCTCTGGGAGTGAGATGATCCGGTGGTCTCTCAACTTAATCTTTTTTTAGAAACCTTTCGCAAGGGGTGGAACAATAAAGCATTGGTGGGAGCGTTTTGGTGAGGTCTGTCTTCCCGAATTAAGGATGAGCTGGCAGGGCGTCACACTCCTACTACTTTGGATGATCTTATTTTCTTGGTGACTCACATTAATTTGCGATTTCAGGAGCGCTCTCGTGAAGTTGTCAGAGAGAGGAGATCCCCTCACTTGCCTTCTGCTACTCAGGGTGCTTCTTTCCCTCCAACCACTACTGTAACATCCTCTTCTTCTCCTGAGTAGTGTTGAGCGATACCTTCCGATATCGGAAAGTATCGGTATCGGAAAGTATCGGCCGATACCGGCAAAATATCGGATCTCGCCTATACCGATACCCGATACCAATGCAAGTCAATGGGACGAAAATATCGGAATTAAAATAAACCCTTTCTTTCCTTGTAGGTTCATTCTACATGAAGGAAAACAACTATGAATAATGTAGGATGTATTGGGGGAGGTGGCGGAGACATTAAAGGCATAGAGCTTTAGCCCAATCAAATAGAATAGCAGGAATTTTAATTTTTTTTAAGACGTTCGGAGTTACAAAGATATTGACTATGTTAAGATTTTTTTCATTTTGTCAGATATTGATGTTTCACTACTTCCACGCCCTTCACCCTCTTTTTTACTTCTCCCACACTTTCTTCCTCATCATCATCAGCATCTTTGACATCAACTTCTTCACCTTATTTATCTTCTTTTTCCTCTTCTACCTATTACTTTTTTTGTTACATTGTTCATATTCTTTTTATTTAACTATTATTCTTCTTCATATTCAACTACTTCATCATATTCTTATTTGTGACAGGCATTCCCGTAGTTGTTATCTATAAAAGTTTGAAGATTACACCTTCCGTTCTGCCTGTCACAAAAGAGTTACATTTGTCCGCCTTCAGTTTGGCCTGCAGCATCAGGTTTTATCCAGGGGCACCACGAGGAGTAACGGACTCACCCCCATACACTGCTTAGTAGTGTTGAGCATTCCGATGCTGCAAGTATCGGGTATCGGCCGATACTTGCTGTATCGGAATTTCCGATACCGAGATCCGATACTTTTGTGGTATCGGGTATCGGGTATCGCAACAACATTAATGTAATAATGTGTAAAAGAAAGAATTAAAATAAAAAATATCGCTATACTCACCTGTCCGACGCAGCCGGGACCTCAGCGAGGGAACCGGCAGCGTTGTTTGTTTAAATTTCGCGCTTTTACTTGGTTACGTGAAGTCCCGGCTTGTGATTGGTCAGGGCGGCCATGTTGCCGGGACGCGGACCAATCACAGCAAGCCGTGACGAAATTACGTCACGGCTTGCTGTGATTGGTCCGCGTCCCGGCAACATGGCCGCCATTAACCAATCACAAGCCGTGACGTCACGGGAGGCTGGACATGCGCGTATTTTGAAAAGCGCGCGTGTCCAGCCTCCAGTGACGTCCCGGCAACATGGCCGCCATTAACCAATCACAAGCCGTGACGTCACGGGAGGCTGGACATGCGCGTATTTTGAAAAGCGCACGTGTCCAGCCTCCAGTGACGTCCCGGCAACATGGCCGCCATTAACCAATCACAAGCCGTGACGTCACGGGAGGCTGGACATGCGCGTATTTTGAAAAGCGCGCGTGTCCAGCCTCCCGTGACGTCACGGCTTGTGATTGGTCAGGGCGGCCATGTTGCCGGGACGCGGACCAATCACAGCAAGCCGTGACGAAATTACGTCACGGCTTGCTGTGATTGGTCCGCGTCCCGGCAACATGGCCGCCATTAACCAATCACAAGCCGTGACGTCACGGGAGGCTGGACATGCGCGTATTTTGAAAAGCGCGCGTGTCCAGCCTCCAGTGACGTCCCGGCAACATGGCCGCCAATAACCAATCACAAGCCGGGACGTCACTGGAGGCTGGACACGCGCGCTTTTCAAAATACGCGCATGTCCAGCCTCCCGTGACGTCACGGCTTGTGATTGGTTAATGGCGGCCATGTTGCCGGGACGCGGACCAATCACAGCAAGCCGTGACGTAATTTCGTCACGGCTTGCTGTGATTGGTCCGCGTCCCGGCAACATGGCCGCCCTGACCAATCACAAGCCGGGACCTCACGTAACCAAGTAAAAGCGCGAATTTTAAACAAACAACGCTGCCGGTTCCCTCGCTGAGGTCCCGGCTGCGTCGGACAGGTGAGTATAGCGATATTTTTTATTTTAATTCTTTCTTTTACACATTAATATGGTTCCCAGGGCCTGAAGGAGAGTTTCCTCTCCTTCAGACCCTGGGAACCATCAGGAATACCGTCCGATACCTGAGTCCCATTGACTTGTATTGGTATCGGGTATCGGTATCGGATTGGATCCGATACTTTGCCGGTATCGGCCGATACTTTCCGATACCGATACTTTCAAGTATCGGACGGTATCGCTCAACACTACAGTGTTGCAAGCAGTGCTTAGTAGTGTTGAGCGATACCGTCCGATACTTGAAAGTATCGGTATCGGAAAGTATCGGCCGATACCGGCAAAATATCGGATCCAATCCGATACCGATACCCGATACCAATACAAGTCAATGGGACTCAAGTATCGGACGGTATCCCTGATGGTTCCCAGGGTCTGAAGGAGAGGAAACTCTCCTTCAGGCCCTGGGAACCATATAAATGTGTAAAAGAAAGAATTAAAATAAAAAATATTGCTATACTCACCTGTCCGACGCAGCCGGGACTTCAGCGAGGGAACCGGCAGCGTTGTTTGTTTAAAAATCGCGCTATTACTTGGTTACGTGAATTCCCGGCTTGTGATTGGTCAGGTCGGCCATGTTGCCGGGACGCGGACCAATCACAGCAAGCCGTGACGAAATTACGTCACGGCTTGCTGTGATTGGTCCGCGTCCCGGCAATATGGCCGCCCTGACCAATCACAAGCCGGGACGTCACGGGAGGCTGGACACGCGCTCATTTTAAAATGGGCGTGTGTCCAGCCTCCCGTGACGTCACGGCTTGTGATTGGTTGCGCCGCGATCAACCAATCACAAGCCGGGAGGCTGGACGCGCTCATTTTGAAATGGGCGCGTGTCCAGCCTCCCGTGACGTCACGGCTTGTGATTGGTTGCGCCGCGATCAACCAATCACAAGCCGGGAGGCTGGACGCGCTCATTTTGAAATGGGCGCGTGTCCAGCCTCCCGGCTTGTGATTGGTTGACCGCGACGCAACCAATCACAAGCCGTGACGTCACGGGAGGCTGGACACGCGCCCTTTTTAAAATGAGCGCGTTTCCAGCCTCCCGTGACGTCACGGCTTGTGATTGGTTAATGGCGGCCATGTTGCCGGGACGCGGACCAATCACAGCAAGCCGTGACGTATTTTCGTCACGGCTTGCTGTGATTGGTCCGCGGCCCGGCAACATGGCCGCCCTGACCAATCACAAGCCGGGACTTCGCGTAACCATGTAAAAGCGGGAATTTTAAACAAACAACGCTGCCGGTTCCTGCGCTGAGGTCCCGGCTGCGTCGGAGAGGTGAGTATAGCGATATTTTTTATTTTAATTCTCTATTTTACACATTTTAACATTAATGTTGTTCCGATACCCGATACCCGATACCACAAGAGTATCGGAATCCCGGTATCGGAATTCCGATACAGCAAGTATCGGCCGATACCCGATACTTGCAGCATCGGAATGCTCAACACTACTGCTTAGTCTTCTTCTGCTTATAATTTAGATAATATCTTTTGCTCTGATATTTAGTGTTATGCTTAATGTTCTTCTGCTCTTTGTTCTGCAGCCTCTTGTTCTTCTGCTTATCGGTCTCCCATGTCGTCATCGTCTCCAGGGTCATCGTCTCCGGGGTCGTCGTCATCGGGGTGGTCTTCAGGGTCATCGTCTCCAGGGTCATCGTCATCTCAGTGGTTGTCGTCTCGGGTGTCGTCGTCATCCTAGGGGTGGTCTTCCGGGTCATCGTCTTTAGGGTCTTGAACTTGGAAATGTAGCAGAAGGTACAAGAAGGCTGAGAAAATGCCGAGAAACAGCTGATTGAACTGGAACTCGGATGGCTACCCGAAAGTCCAAGAGCCAATGGAACTACCGAGGACCAGCTGACGTTACTGGAACCTGGTTACTAAGCAGGAGGTACCCGTGCCTGAAAGCACTTCCAAGGACCACCTGACGTTGGTGGAACTCGGATACCCAGAAGGAGGCACCTAAGCCAAAGGCTCTGCCCGGACCAGCTGACGGTACTGGAACCAGGATAGGGAGCAGAAGGTACAAGAGCAAAAGACACTGCTGAGAACCAGCTGACGGTACTGGAACCCGGATGGGTAGCCAAAGGTCCAAGAGCCAATGGAACTACCGAGGACCAGCTGATGTTACTGGAACCCAGTTACTAAGCAGGAGGTACCCGTGCCTGAAAGCACTACCCAGGAGGAGGCACCTAAGCCAAAGGCTCTACCCGGAACCAGCTGACGGTACTGGAACCAGGATGGGGACCTATTCAAGCTTGTCTTCCTAGAGCCCCAACTAGTGGTGTTGGAGCAAAGGGTCAGCAGGGGGAGCAGAGTGTAGGCCAAAGCCTGCACTGGAGGCATTTGGAGGTCTGTTGTGTCTGCGTGGTGTTTGCAGTACACGATGCCGGCTACACAGCAGGGGAACAGCTGGAGTTGCTGAACCCCACTGACACATTGGCAGGTGCTTTTCTCTGTGCAGCCAGCACTTCCGGGTGCCAACTGGCGTTGTTAGAGCCCAGGGTCAGCAGGAGGAGCAGAGGGAGCAGATTGTAGGCCGAAGCCTGCACTGGCGGCAGCTTTGTGTCTGCGTGGCGTTTGCAGGACATGTTGCCGGCTACACAGCAGGGGAACAGCTGGCGTTGCTGAACCCCACTGACACATTGGCGGGTGTTTTTCTCTGTGCAGCCAGCACTTCCGGGCACCAACTGGCGGTGTTAGAGCCCAGGGTCTGCAGGAGGAGCAGAGTGTAGGCCGAAGCCTAATTGAACCAATTTTAAAGGTAACCTTTAACCCCCCCTCAGGTGTTACAAACTAGAAGAGACACACCTTGGGCAGCAGTAGTGCTGCACAAGTCAAAGGTTGCTTTTTTAATTTTGTTCCTTGCACACGCTGAATGAAACACGTATAACATTTAGCCCCTTATACAGTCAAACTGTCTTGGAGGTAGAAGTTCCCTTCTTAATGAGACGCAGCACAGCTGTCAAAAATACCACCTTGGTGCTGGGCGCGGCCTCCTGAGCGTCGCATTTTGCTGTACAGGAGTCTGCGCTGTCGTGTTATCCCTTGGCCCTGCGCTGTTAGCGCTGCCCATCTTCTGACATCATTTAATGTCGGCCGGTGTGGTTCGCGATGCCCATGAATCCCAGCCCCGCAGTGTCTTTTCATTAATTCACACTGCAGGGCTGGGATTCATGGCCTTGCACAGTCAATATGTTCGCCTCTCACTCGTGTCCTTACACCTGCTTCAGACTGTGCGGTGTCAGCTGATCCATTATCACATGCCACGGCCATGAAGCCGTACAGTCTGAAGAAGGCGGAAGGAGATGAGTGACAGGCGAAGATATGCACTGCTCATGCCCATCAATCACACCCTCGCAGTCAAAATAAATAAGACACCGAGGGGCGTTGTGTCGGCCAGGGTGGCCGCAGAGGCGCAGCCAGCCAACCAATGATGTCAGAAGACGAGCAACGCTACCAAGGGGGTTGCAGCGTGTTATTACAAAGGAAAGTCGCACCTCAGGGACGGTTTAATGGTCTCAGGGGACTCATTTAATACGTGTTGAGTTCGACGTGTGCAAGGACAATAACTGAATGAGCCACCTTGTACAAATGCAGCATTACTGCTGTACAAGGTGGCTGTTATACATACAAACGCCTGGGGGGGGCAGGTTCCCTTCAATTTCAGTTGTTGAGTCTGCGTGGCGTTTTCAGGACACGTTGCCGGCTACACAGCAGGGGAACAGCTGGCGTTACTGAACCCCATTGACACATTGACGGGTGTTTTTCTCTGTGCAGCCAGCACTTCCGAGCACCAACTGGCAGTGTTAGAGCCCAGGGTCAGCAGGAGGAGCAGAGGAGCAGAGTGTAGGCTGAAGCTTGCACTGGAGGCAGCTTTGTGTCTGCGTGGCGTTTGCAGGACACATTGCCGGCTACACAGCAGGGGAACAGCTGGCGTTGCTGAACCCCACTGACACACTGGCGGGTGTTTTTCTCTGTGCAGCCAGCACTTCCGGGTGCCAACTGGCGTTGTTAGAGCCCAGGGTCAGCAGGAGGAGCAGAGGGAGCAGAGTGTAGGCCGAAGCCTGCACTGGCGGCAGCTTTGTGTCTGCGTGGCGTTTGCAGGACACGTTGCCGGCTACACAGCAGGTGAACAGCTGGCATTGCTGAACCCCACTGACACATTGACGGGTGTTTTTCTCTGTGCAGCCAGCACTTCCGGGCACCAACTGGCGGTGTTAGAGCCCAGGGTCTGCAGGAGGAGCAGAGTGTAGGCCGAAGCCTAATTGAACCAATTTTAAAGGTAACCTTTAAAACCCCCCTCAGGTGTTACAAACTAGAAGAGACACACCTTGGGCAGCAGTAGTGCTGCACAAGTCAAAGGTTGCTTTTTTAATTTTGTTCCTTGCACACGCTGAATGAAACACGTATAACATTTAGCCCCTTACACAGTCAAACTGTCTTGGAGGCGGGAGTTCCCTTCGTAATGAGACGCAGCACAGCTGTCAAAAATACCACCTTGGTGCTGGGCGCGGCCTCCTGAGCATCGCATTTTGCTGTACAGGAGTCTGCGCTGTCGTGTTATCCCTTGGCCCTGCGCTGTTAGCGCTGCCCATCTTCTGACATCATTTAATGTCGGCCGGTGCGGTTCGCGATGCCCATGAATCCCAGCCCCGCAGTGTCTTTTCATTAATTCACAATGCGGGGCTGGGATTCATGGCCTTGCGCAGTCAATATGTTCGCCTCTCACTCGTGTCCTTACACCTGCTTCAGACTGTGCGGCGTCAGCTGATCCCTTATCGCATGCCATGGCCATGAAGCCGTACAGTCTGAAGAAGGCAGAAGGAGATGAGTGACAGGCGAAGATATGCACTGCTCATGCCCATCAATCACACCCTCGCAGTCAAAATAAATAAGACACCGAGGGGCGTTGTGTCGGCCAGGGCGGCTGCAGAGGCACAGCCAGCCAACCAATGAAGTCATAAGACGGGCAGCGCTACCAAGGGGGTTGCAGCGTGTCATTACAAAGGAAAGTCACACCTCAGGGATGGTTTAATGGTCTCAGGGGACTTATTTAATACGTGTTGAGTTCGACATGTGCAAGGACAATAACTGAATGAGCCACCTTGTACAAATGCAGCATTACTGCTGCACAAGGTGGCTGTTATACATACAAACGCCTGGGGGGGCAGGTTCCCTTCAATATCAGTTGTTGTGTCTGCGTGGCATTTGCAGGACATGTTGCCGGCTACACAGCAGGGGAACAGCTGGCATTGCTGAACCCCACTGACACATTGGCGGGTGTTTTTCTCTGTGCAGCCAGCACTTCCGGGCGCCAACTGGCTTTGTTAGAGCCCAGGGTCAGCAGGAGGAGCAGAGGGAGCAGAGTGTAGGCCGAAGCCTAATTGAACCAATTTTAAAGGTAACCTTTAACCCCCCCTCAGGTGTTACAAACTAGAAGAGCCACACCTTGGGCAGCAGTAGTGCTGCACAAGTCAAAGGTTGCTCTTTCAATTTTTTTCCTTGCACATGCTGAATGAAACACGTATAACATTTAGCCCCTTATACAGTCAAACTGTGTTGGAGGCGTGACTTTCCTTTGTAATGAGACGCAGCACAGCTGTCAAAAATCCCACCTTGGTGCTGGGCGCAGCCTCCTGAGCGTCATTCTTTGCTGTACAGGAGTCTGCGCTGTTGTGTTATCCCTTGGCCATGCGCTGTTAGCGCTGCCCGTCTTCTGACATCATTTCATGTCGGCCGCTGCGGTTCTCGATGCCCATGAATCCCAGCCGCGCAGTGTCTTTTCATTAATTCACACTGCGGGGCTGGGATTCATGGCCTTGAGCAGTCAATATGTTCGCCTCTCACTCGTGTCCTTACACCTGCTTCAGACTGTGCGGCATCAGCTGATCCCTTATCGCATGCCACAGCCATGAAGCCGTACAGTCTGAAGAAGGCGGAAGGAGATGAGTGACAGGCGAAGATATGCACTGCTCATGCCCATCAATCACACCCTCGCAGTCAAAATAAATAAGACACCGAGGGGCGTTGTGTCCGCCAGGGCGGCCGCAGAGGTGCAGCCAGCCAACCAATGATGTGAGAAGACAGGAAGCGCTACCAAGGGGGTTGCAGCGTGTCATTACAAAGGAAAGTCACACCTCAGGGACGGTTTAATGGTCTCAGGGGACTCATTTAATACGTGTTGAGTTCGACGTGTGCAAGGACAATAACTGAATGAGCCACCTTGTACAAATGCAGCATTACTGCTGTACAAGGTGGCTGTTATACATACAAACGCCTGGGGGGGGGACAGGTTCCCTTCAATTTCAGTTGTTGTGTCTGCGTGGAGTTTGCAGGACACGTTGCCGGCTACACAGCAGGGGAACAGCTGGCCTTACTGAACCCCACTGACACATTGACGGGTGTTTTTCTCTGTGCAGCCTGCACTTCCGAGCACCAACTGGCGGAGTTAGAGCCCAGGGTCAGTAGGAGCAGAGGGAGCAGAGTGTAGGCCGAAGCCTGCACTGGAGGCAGCTTTGTGTCTGCCTGGCGTTTGCAGGACACATTGCCGGCTACACAGCAGGGGAACAGCTGGCGTTACTGAACCCCACTGACACATTGACTGGTGTTTTTCTCTGTTCAGCCTGCACTTCCGAGCACCAACTGGCTGTGTTAGAGCCCAGGGTCAGTAGGAGCAGAGGGAGCAGAGTGTAGGCCGAAGCCTGCACTGGAGGCAGTTTTAGGTCTGTTGTGTCTGCGTGGCGTTTGCAGGACACGTTGCCGGCTACACAGCAGGGGAACAGCTGGCGTTGCTGAACCCCACTGACACAGTGGCGAGTGTTTTCTCTGTGCAGCCAGCACTTCTGAGCAACAACTGGTGGTGTTAGAGCCCAGGGTCTGCAGGAGGAGCAGAGTGTAGGCCAAAGCCTGCACTGGAGCAAGTTGAACGTGAACCTTTAACCCCCACCCCAGGCGTTTGTTGCTGAAAGAGCCATCTTGTACAGCACTATTGCTGCAAAAGGAAAAGGTGGCTCTTTTAATTATGCTCCTTTCTAAGGCTGAACTAGACACTTATGAAATGTGTCCCCTCACACCGTTAAACCGTCCCGGAGGTGGGACTTTCCTTTGTAATGTGACGCAGCACAGCCGTCATTCCTACCCCCTTGGCGCTGTGCACCGCCTCCTCAGCGTTGTTTGATTCTGTCCCGGAGCCTGCGCTGTTATGTTATTACTTGGCCAGGCGCACTTAGCGCTGCCCGTCTTCTGACATCATTTGCTGTCAGGCTGGCTGCGCCTGTGCGGTCGCGCTGTCCGCTGTTGTGAATTTGGATTCTGGGCTTCCCCGGTGGCTACTGGTGGAATTGAACTGGTGTTTTCATCTTCTCTGTTCACCTGTTCCCATCAAGATGTGGGAGTCGCTATATAACCTTGCTGCTCTGTTAGTTGCTTGCCGGTCAACAATGTTATCAGAAGCCTCTCTGTGCTTGTTCCTGCTCCTAGACAACTACTAGATAAGTTGGACTCTTGTCCATGTTTGTTTTTGCATTTTTGTTCCAGTTCACAGCTGTAGTTTCGTTACTGTGTCTGGAAAGCTCTTGTGAACAGTAATTGCCACTCTGGTGTTATGAGTTAATGCCAGAGTTTTAAAGTAATTTCTGGATGGTGTTTTGATAGGGTTTTCAGCTGACCATGAAAGTGTCCTTTCTGTCTTCTGCTATGTAGTAAGTGGACCTCAAATTTGCTAAACCTATTTTCATACTACGTTTGTTATTTCATCTTTATTCACCGCCAATACATGTGGGGGGCCTCTGTCTCCTTTCGGGGTATTTCTCTAGAGGTGAGCTAGGACTTATATTTTCCTCTGCTAGCATTATTTAGTCCTCCGGCTGGTGCTGGGCATCTAGAATCAACGTAGGCATGCTACCCGGCCACTGCTAGTTGTGCGTTAGGTTTAGTTCATAGTCAGCTCAGTTCCCATCTTCCAAGAGCTAGTTCCTATATATGCTTATGCTATGATCTCTTGCCATTGAGATCATGACAGTTTGACCGGCCCACTAAAGGGTTAAATTCCTTGGCTGAGAAAGGAGAGAAATAAGAAGTCTGCTGAGAATTTTTTTTTTTTTTTTTCCTAATCTTTGAATGGCTCTGTGTCCACCTGTTTGTAATGGATCTTCAGAGTGTAACTGCAGGTTTGAATAATCTCGCCACGAAGGTACAAAATTTGCAAGACTTTGTTTTTCATGCACCTGTATCTGAGCCGAGAATTCCTTTGCCGGAATTTTTCTCGGGGAATAGATCTGGGTTTCAGAATTTTCGAAATAATTGCAAATTATTTTTGTCCCTGAGATTTCGCTCTGCTGGAGACCCTGCACAGCAGGTCAGGATTGTGATTTCCTTGCTCCGGGGCGACCCTCAAGACTGGGCTTTTTCATTGACACCAGGGGATCCTGCGTTGCTCAATGTGGATGCGTTTTTTCTGGCCTTGGGGTTGCTTTATGACGAACCTCATTTGGAGCTTCAGGCAGAAAAAACTTTGATGTCCCTATCTCAGGGGCAAGATGAAGCGGAAATTTACTGTCAAAGATTCCGTAAATGGTCTGTGCTTACTCAGTGGAATGAGTGCGCCCTGGCGGCGACTTTCAGAGAGGGTCTCTCTGATGCCATTAAGGATGTTATGGTGGGGTTCCCTGTGCCTGCGGGTCTGAATGAGTCCATGACAATGGCTATTCAGATCGATAGGCGTTTGCGGGAGCGCAAACCAGTGCACCATCTGGCGGTGTCCACTGAGAAGTCGCCAGAGAGTATGCAGTGTGATAGAATTCTGTCCCGAAGCGAGCGGCAGAATTTTAGACGGAAAAATGGGTTGTGTTTCTATTGTGGTGATTCTACTCATGTAATATCAGCATGCTCTAAGCGCACTAAAAAGCTTGATAAATCTGTTTCCATTTGCACCTTACCGTCTAAGTTTATTCTATCTGTGACCCTGATTTGCTCTTTGTCATCTATTACCACGGACGCCTATGTCGACTCTGGCGCCGCTTTGAGTCTTATGGATTGGTCCTTTGCCAAACGCTGTGGGTATGATTTAGAGCCTTTGGAGACTCTTATTCCTCTGAAGGGGATTGACTCCACCCCATTGGCTAATAATAAACCACAATACTGGACACAAGTAACTATGCGTATTAATCCGGATCACCAGGAGATTATTCGCTTTCTGGTGCTGTATAATCTACATGATGATTTGGTGCTAGGATTGCCTTGGCTGCAATCTCACAACCCAGTCCTCGACTGGAGAGCTATGTCTGTGTTGAGCTGGGGATGTAAGGGGGCTCATGGGGATGTACCTGTGGTTTCCATTTCATCATCTATTCCCTCTGAAATTCCTGAGTTCCTGTCTGACTATCGTGACGTCTTTGAAGAATCCAAGCTTGGTTCATTACCTCCGCACCGAGAGTGCGATTGTGCCATAGATTTAATCCCGGGTAGTAAATACCCAAAGGGTCGTTTATTTAATCTGTCTGTGCCTGAACATGCTGCTATGCGAGAATATATAAAGGAGTCCTTGGAAAAGGGACATATTCGTCCATCGTCATCTCCCTTAGGAGCCGGTTTTTTCTTTGTGTCAAAAAAAGACGGCTCTTTGAGACCATGTATCGATTATCGGCTTTTGAATAAAATCACTGTAAAATATCAATACCCATTGCCGTTGCTGACTGATTTATTTGCTCGCATAAAGGGGGCCAAGTGGTTCTCTAAGATTGACCTTCGTGGGGCGTATAATTTGGTGCGAATCAGGCAGGGGGATGAGTGGAAAACCGCATTTAATACGCCCGAGGGCCACTTTGAGTATTTAGTGATGCCTTTTGGTCTTTCAAATGCTCCGTCAGTTTTCCAGTCCTTTATGCATGATATTTTTCGCGAGTATTTGGATAAATTTATGATTGTGTATCTGGATGATATTCTGATTTTTTCGGATGACTGGGACTCTCATGTCCAGCAAGTCAGGAGGGTTTTCCAGGTTTTGCGGTCTAATTCTTTGTGTGTGAAGGGTTCTAAGTGTGTTTTTGGGGTACAGAGGATTTCCTTTTTGGGATATATTTTTTCTCCCTCTTCCATTGAAATGGATCCTGTCAAGGTTCAAGCTATTTGTGATTGGACGCAGCCCTCTTCTCTTAAGAGTCTTCAGAAATTTTTGGGCTTTGCTAACTTTTATCGTCGATTTATTGCTGGTTTTTCGGATATTGCTAAGCCATTGACCGATTTGACTAAGAAGGGTGCTGATGTTGCTGATTGGTCCCCTGACGCTGTGGAGGCCTTTCGGGAGCTTAAGCGCCGTTTTTCCTCTGCCCCTGTGTTGCGTCAGCCTGATGTTGCTCTACCTTTTCAGGTTGAGGTCGACGCTTCTGAGATCGGAGCTGGGGCAGTGTTGTCGCAGAAAAGTTCTGACTGCTCCGTGATGAGGCCTTGTGCCTTCTTTTCCCGTAAATTTTCGCCCGCTGAGCGGAATTATGATGTTGGGAATCGGGAGCTTTTGGCCATGAAGTGGGCTTTTGAGGAGTGGCGCCATTGGCTTGAGGGGGCCAGACATCAGGTGGTGGTATTGACTGACCACAAAAACTTGATTTATCTTGAGACCGCCAGGCGCCTGAATCCTAGACAGGCGCGCTGGTCATTATTTTTCTCTCGGTTTAATTTTGTGGTGTCATACCTACCGGGTTCTAAGAATGTTAAGGCGGATGCCCTTTCTAGGAGTTTTGAGCCTGACTCGCCTGGTAACTCTGAGCCCACAGGTATCCTTAAGGATGGAGTGGTATTGTCAGCCGTTTCTCCAGACCTGCGGCGGGCCTTGCAGGAGTTTCAGGCGGATAGACCGGATCGTTGCCCACCTGATAAACTGTTTGTTCCTGATGATTGGACCAGTAGAGTCATCTCTGAGGTTCATTCTTCTGCGTTGGCAGGTCATCCTGGCATTTTTGGTACCAGGGATTTGGTGGCAAGGTCCTTCTGGTGGCCTTCCCTGTCACGAGATGTGCGAGGCTTTGTGCAGTCTTGTGACGTTTGTGCTCGGGCCAAGCCTTGTTGCTCTCGGGCTAGTGGATTATTGTTGCCCTTGCCTATTCCTAAGAGGCCTTGGACGCACATCTCGATGGATTTTATTTCAGATCTGCCTGTTTCTCAGAAGATGTCTGTCATCTGGGTGGTGTGTGACCGTTTCTCTAAGATGGTCCATTTGGTTCCTCTGCCCAAGTTGCCTTCTTCTTCCGAGTTGGTTCCTCTGTTTTTTCAAAATGTTGTTCGTTTGCATGGTATTCCTGAGAATATCATTTCTGACAGAGGGACCCAATTCGTGTCTAGATTTTGGCGGGCATTCTGTGCTAGGATGGGCATAGATTTATCTTTTTCGTCCGCTTTCCATCCTCAGACGAATGGCCAGACCGAGCGGACTAATCAGACCCTGGAGACATATCTGAGGTGTTTTGTGTCTGCTGACCAGGATGATTGGGTTGCTTTTTTGCCATTGGCAGAGTTCGCTCTCAATAATCGGGCCAGCTCTGCCACTTTGGTGTCCCCGTTTTTCTGTAATTCGGGGTTTCATCCTCGATTTTCCTCTGGTCAGGTGGAATCTTCGGATTGTCCTGGAGTGGATGCTGTGGTGGAGAGATTGCATCAGATCTGGGGGCAGGTGGTGGACAATTTGAGGTTGTCCCAGGAGAAGACTCAGCTTTTTGCCAACCGCCACCGTCGTGTTGGTCCTCGGCTTTGTGTTGGGGATTTGGTGTGGTTGTCTTCTCGTTTTGTCCCTATGAGGGTCTCTTCTCCTAAGTTTAAGCCTCGGTTCATCGGCCCGTATAAGATATTGGAGATTCTTAACCCTGTTTCCTTCCGTTTGGACCTCCCTGCATCCTTTTCTATTCATAACGTTTTTCATCGGTCATTATTGCGCAGGTATGAGGTACCGGTTGTGCCTTCCGTTGAGCCTCCTGCTCCGGTGTTGGTTGAGGGTGAGTTGGAGTACGTTGTGGAGAAAATCTTAGACTCTCGTGTTTCCAGACGGAGACTCCAGTATTTGGTCAAGTGGAAGGGATACGGCCAGGAGGATAATTCTTGGGTGAATGCATCTGATGTTCATGCCTCTGATCTGGTTCGTGCCTTTCATAGGGCCCATCCTGATCGCCCTGGTGGTTCTGGTGAGGGTTCGGTGCCCCCTCCTTGAGGGGGGGGTACTGTTGTGAATTTGGATTCTGGGCTTCCCCGGTGGCTACTGGTGGAATTGAACTGGTGTTTTCATCTTCTCTGTTCACCTGTTCCCATCAAGATGTGGGAGTCGCTATATAACCTTGCTGCTCTGTTAGTTGCTTGCCGGTCAACAATGTTATCAGAAGCCTCTCTGTGCTTGTTCCTGCTCCTAGACAACTACTAGATAAGTTGGACTCTTGTCCATGTTTGTTTTTGCATTTTTGTTCCAGTTCACAGCTGTAGTTTCGTTACTGTGTCTGGAAAGCTCTTGTGAACAGTAATTGCCACTCTGGTGTTATGAGTTAATGCCAGAGTTTTAAAGTAATTTCTGGATGGTGTTTTGATAGGGTTTTCAGCTGACCATGAAAGTGTCCTTTCTGTCTTCTGCTATGTAGTAAGTGGACCTCAAATTTGCTAAACCTATTTTCATACTACGTTTGTTATTTCATCTTTATTCACCGCCAATACATGTGGGGGGCCTCTGTCTCCTTTCGGGGTATTTCTCTAGAGGTGAGCTAGGACTTATATTTTCCTCTGCTAGCATTATTTAGTCCTCCGGCTGGTGCTGGGCATCTAGAATCAACGTAGGCATGCTACCCGGCCACTGCTAGTTGTGCGTTAGGTTTAGTTCATGGTCAGCTCAGTTCCCATCTTCCAAGAGCTAGTTCCTATATATGCTTATGCTATGATCTCTTGCCATTGAGATCATGACAGTCCGCTATCCCGCCTCGCAGTGTCGTCTAATGTAATCCCACTGCGGGCCTGGGATCCGTGGCCATGCGCAGTGCATATCCTCACCTCTCACTCAACTCCCTCCGGCTTCTTCAGACTGTGCGGCGTCACGGCCATGGCATGATATTAGGGATCAGCTGACGGCGCACAGTCTGAAGAAGGCGGAGGGAGATGAGTGAGAGGCGGAGGTGAAGATATGCACTGCGCATGCCCATGGATCCCAGGCCCGCAGTGTGAGTAAATCAGAAGACACTGCGAGGCGGGATCTCGGCCAGCGCGGCCGCAGTTGCAGCCAGCCTGACACCAAATGATGTCAGAAGTCGGGCAGCGCTAAGTGTGCCTGGCCAAGGGATAACTTAACAGCACAGGCTCTGGGACAGAATCAAACAATGCTGAGGAGGCGGAGCATGGCGCCAAGGGGGTAGGAATGACGGCTGTGCTGCGTCACATCACAAAGGAAAGTCCCACCTCCGGGACGGTTAAACGGTGTGAGGAGACACATTTTATAAGTGTTTAGTTCTGTGTTTGCAAGGAGCATAATGAAAAGAGCCACCAGTTGTTGCTCAGAAGTGCTGGCTGCACAGAGAAAACACTCGCCACTGTGTCAGTGGGGTTCAGCAACGCCAGCTGTTCCCCTGCTGTGTAGCTGGCAACGTGTCCTGCAAACGCCACGCAGACACAACAGACCTAAAACTGCCCCCAGTGCAGGCTTCGGCCTACACTCTGCTCCCTCTGCTCCTACTGACCCTGGGCTCTAACACAGCCAGTTGGTGCTCGGAAGTGCAGGCTGAACAGAGAAAAACACCAGTCAATGTGTCAGTGGGGTTCAGTAACGCCAGCTGTTCCCCTGCTGTGTAGCCGGCAACGTGTCCTGCAAACGCCACGCAGACACAAAGCTGCCTCCAGTGCAGGCTTCGGCCTACACTCTGCTCCCTCTGCTCCTACTGACCCTGGGCTCTAACTCCGCCAGTTGGTGCTCGGAAGTGCTGGCTGCACAGAGAAAAACACCCGTCAATGTGTCAGTGGGGTTCAGTAACGCCAGCTGTTCCCCTGCTGTGTAGCCGGCAACGTGTCCTGCAAACTCCACGCAGACACAACAACTGAAATTGAAGGGAACCTGTCCCCCCCAAGGCGTTTGTATGTATAACAGCCACCTTGTACAGCAGTAATGCTGCATTTGTACAAGGTGGCTCATTCAGTTATTGTCCTTGCACACGTCGAACTCAACAGCGCTGCCCGAGATCCCGCCTCGCAGTGTCGTCTAATGTAATCCCACTGCAGGCCTGGGATCCATGGGCATGCGCAGTGCATATCCTAGCCTCTCACTCCCCTCCCTCCGGCTTCTTCAGACTGTGGGGCGTCACGGCCGTGGCATGCTATTAGGGATCAGCTGACGGCGCACAGTCTGAAGAATGCAGAGGGAGATGAGTGAGAGGCGGAGGTGAAGATATGCACTGCACATGCCCATGGATCCTAGGCCCGCAGTGTGATTAAATCAGAAGATACTGCGAGGTGGGATCTCGGCCAGCGCAGCCGCACAGGCGCAGTCAGCCTGACTCCAAATGATGTCAGAAGACGGGCAGCGCTAAGTGTGCCTGGCCAAGGGATAACATAACAGCGCAGGCTCCGTGACAGAATCAAACAACGCTGAGGAGGCGGCGCACGGCGCAAAGGGGGTAGGAATGACAGCTGTGCTGCGTCACATTACGAAGGAAAATCCCAACTCCGGGACGGTTTTACGGTATCAGTGGACACATTTTATAAGTGTTAAGTTCTGCGTGTGCAAGGAGCAAAACAAAAATAGCTACCTTTTCCTTGTGCAGCATTACTGCTGCACAAGGTGGCTCTTTCAGTAACAAACACCTGGGGGGGGACAGGTTCCCTGAAATTTCAGTTGTTGTGTGAGCGTGGCGGTCGCAGGACACATTGCCGGCTACACAGCTGGGGATCAGCTGACGTTACTGACACCCAATAACACTGGGTCGTATGTTTTGACTGTGCAGATGGCACTTCTGAGCCTCAATTGGCGGTGTTGGAGCCCCGGAATTACAGTTCAGGTGGTAGAAAGATGAACACAACAGGAGACCTGGATACTGTAGACAGTCACCCAATTATTTAATCAGGAAGAGGAGTGGCAAATTCCTGCGAGATCCAGGCCTGGTTCATTTTCAGGAAAGTAAGCCGGTCAACGTTATCGGAGGATAGTTGCATGCGACAGTCTGTTAGTACACCACCTGCAGCACTAAAGACGCGTTCCGATAGTACACTAGCCGCAGGGCAAGCCAGCACCTCCAACGCATACTGGCTTAGCTCTGGCCATGTATCCAGCTTAGAGACCCAAAACTTGAAAGGGGAAGAGCCGTCTGGGAGTACAGTAAGAGGGCAAGACATGTAGTCTGTCACCATCTGACGGAACCATTGCCTCCTGCTGACTGGAGCCGCCTGTGATGGTGTAGACTAGGGTTGAGCGAAACGGGTCGTTCATTTTCAAAAGTCGCCGACTTTTGGCAAAGTCGGCATCTCATGAAACCGAGCCGATCCCAGCGTTGCATCGGCCATGCGGTACGCGACTTTCACGCCAAAGTCGCGTTTCAATGACGCGAAAAGCGCCATTTCTCAGCCAATGAAGGTGAACGCAGAGTGTGGGCATCGTGATGACATAGGTCCTGGTCCCCACCATCTTAGAGAAGGGCATTGCAGTGATTGGCTTGCTGTCTGCGGCGTCACAGGGGCTATAAAGGGGCATTCCCGCCGACCGCCATCTCACTGCTGCTGATCTCAGCTTAGGGAGAGGTTGCTGCCGCTTCATTAGAAGCAGGGAGAGCGTTAGGCAGGGTCCATTAACCACCAAACCGCTTGTGCTGTAGCGATTTCCACTGTCCAACACCACCTTCGGTGTGCAGGGACAGTGGAAGCTACATTTTTTTTTTCTCTCAGTGCTGTAGCTCATTGGGCTGCCCTAGAAGGCTCCCTGATAGCTGTATTGCTGTGTGTACGCCACTGTGCAAACCAACTGCTTTTTTCAAAGCACATATCCTCTTGTTCCTTCCTTTCTGCACAGCTATCTTTTTTGTTTGTCCACACTTTTTATTTAATTTGTGCATCAGTCCACTCCTTATTGCTGCCTGCCATACCTGGCTGAGATTACTGCAGGGAGATAGTAATTGTAGGACAGTCCCTGTTTTTTTTTTTTCTTTTTTTTTGTGGGAGATTAAGATTGGCATTTCTGCTAGAGTGCCATCCCTGTGTGTGCCATCTCTCACTCAGTGGGCCATAGAAAGCCTATTAATTTTTTTGCTTGATTTGGGTTCTAAAATCTACCTTAAAAAAAAACACTACATCAATCAGTGGGAGAAAAATATTGGCCTCAGTCAGGGCTTGTGTGCCACTCCTGACTCCTGTGTGTGCCATCTCTCACTCAGTGGGCCATAGAAAGCCTATTTATTTTTTAATATTTGGTTTCTAAAGTCTCCCTGAAAAAGAAAAAAAAAATAAAACAGTGGGAGATTAATATTGACATTTGTGCTTGAGTGACAGTCCTGCGTGTGTGGCATCTCTGTGATTTGGTGCCACAGAAAACAGAGTGTGTAACATTGTGCCTGATTTTCCTTGTGGTCTCACCAACCTGTTAAGGGATATTGAAATCATACTGAAGTTATAGCTCACTGTGTAAGTTGTTTGACAGCAACAAATAAAGTTACTTTGGTTAAGTTTTTAAAACAATGAGGAAGTCTGGTGCAAGAGGTCGTCGTGGCCGTGGGCGTTCATTGTCAGCTGGTAATGATGGTAGTGGTAGTGGAGCATCAGGTGGTCGTGGGGATAAAAATATTCCACCTAAGTCTGGAGCTGTGGAGCCAGTTTCGTCGTCTGGCTACACAAGGCCTCGAACGCTCTCTTTTCTGGGAGTAGGAAAACCGCTTTTAAAGGCGGAGCAGCAACAGCAAGTTTTGGCTTACATTGCAGACTCAGCCTCTAGCTCTTTTGCCTCCTCTTCTGAAACTGGTAAATGTAAAAGCAGCGTGTCGCTTGTGGATGTTCACGGTCAGGGACAAGTCGCTTCCTTGTCCTCTTCAGCAAAAACTACAACAAGAGAGAAGGATGCAGCAGGCGACACAACGGGTTACTCCATGGAGCTCTTTACACATACCGTCCCTGGCTTAGAAAGTGAAACACTTAACAGGCCATGCCCATTACAAGTAGATTCTGACATGGAGTGCACTGATGCACAGCCACAGCCAGAGTACTATGCTGCTCCTTTGACTCAGACCACCACATTGCCCTCTCAGGGTACTGATCCACAATCAGACCCTGATGAGACTATAATAAAGACACGGAAAGCATGTATGGCTTCTAACACAATAAAGCAACATAGTGCCATAGATGGAAGCCAAATGGAAACGATGTGCAGGACACACCAAAATATATAAATAACCACAAAAAGAGGGTGTACTAGTCCAAAGTAAATATAAATATCAACTTTATTGAAATACAGTTATATATAAAAGTAGGCTAAAATGACGGAGGGTGAAAAACCGGCCCTCAAGATGGAATGCACATACACGGGGGAACCCGGCAACTCACACAATCCAGGGAAACATATAAATATACCCTAGTCCATGATAACCCCCTGCTAATACATGTATACAAACATAATGTGACCCAGCAGTGGGGAAAAAATAGCAGTGGTAGAGGAAAAAGAGGACCAGTGGCATACCTGATGACAATATTAGCCGGATGTGTGGCGCGGCATCCCCCACCTCCCGACGTGCGTTTCGGATAAACCTTCCTCAAGAGAGGCATATCCATAATGTAATACCCCATCCTTTTATGCTCGCTATTCCGGAAATCCATCCACCACATCCAAGATGGCCGTGATTATATTTCCGGCCATGCGCAGTATGCGCTTTGTTATCTCTCCGCCACTTCCTGCTGTCTCCCCACGTCCGGTCACATGGGCCCGTGTGTACCAACGTGGTGGGCGGTTTAGTGGTGGATGGATTTCCAGAATAGCGAGCATAAAAGGATGGGGTATTACATTATGGATATGCCTCTCTTGAGGAAGGTTTATCCGAAACGCGCGTCGGGAGGGTTTTTCACCCTCCGTCATTTTAGCCTTTTATATATAATTGTATTTCAATAAAGTTGATATTTATATTTACTTTGGACTAGTACACCCTCTTTTTGTGGTTATTTTTTCCTGATGAGACTATGTTGCCCCGCCACGAATGCTATACCACCGAGCGACACAGTGACACAGACGAAGTTGCACACGAGCTCGAAGAGGAGGTAATAGATGACCCAGTTGTTGACCCCGATTGGCAGCCATTGGGGGAACAGGGTGCAGGCGGCAGTAGTTCAGAAGCGGAGGTGGAGGAGGGGCCGCAGCAGGCATCAACATCGCAACAGGTTCCATCTGCCGAGCCCGTATCTGGCCCAAAACGCGTGTCAAAGCCAAAACCTGTTGGAGGACAGCGTGGCCATCCGGTTAAAGCTCAGTCTGCAATCCCTGAAAAGGGATCCGATGCTAGGAAGAGTGCAGTCTGGCATTTTTTTAAACAACATCCAATTGATCAGCACAAAGTCATCTGTCAAAAATGTTCAACTAGCTTAAGCAGAGGTCAGAATCTGAAAAGTCTAAATACTAGTTGCATGCATAGACACTTAACCACCATGCATTTTCAAGCCTGGACTAACTACCAAACGTCCCTTAAGGTTGTTGCACCCTCGGCCAATGAAGCTAGTCAGCAACGCAACATCCCTTCCGTCACTGTAAGGCCACCATTTTCCGCACCACCGGCAGTATCTGTGCAGGTTTCTTTCCAAGCCAAAAGCAGTCAGGGTCAGGGAATCACCAGTTTTGTATCAGGAAATATTGCATCTAGGGCACCGGCGGAAACAATACCGTCTCCAACCGTCTCTCAGTCTGCTATGTCCACCGGCACACCCGAAAGTTCCACGATCTCCATCTCTCCAGTCCAGCTCACCCTACATGAGACTCTGGTTAGAAAAAGGAAGTACTTATCCTCGCATCCGCGTACACAGGGTTTTAACGCCCACATAGCTAGACTAATCTCGTTAGTGATGATGCCCTACCGGTTAGTTGAAAGCGAAGCTTTCAAAGCCCTGATGGAGTACGCTGAACCACGATACGAGCTACCCACTTTTTTTCCAGAAAAGCCATCCCAGCCCTGCACCAGCATGTTAAACAGCGCATCGTCCATGCACTCAGGCAATCTGTGAGTACAAAGGTGCACCTGACTACAGATGCATGGACCAGTGGGCATAGCCAGGGATGTTATGTGTCCATCACGGCACACTGGGTGAATGTGGTGGATGCAGGGTCCACAGGGGACATCAATTTCGGGACAGTTGTGCCTAGCCCACGGTCTAGGAAACAGTTGGCTGTAGGCGTTCGCACCCCCTCCTCCTCCTCCTCGTCCTCCTGCAGAAGCTACAGCTCTTCCACAGACCGCAGTCGGCCAACCACTCCATCGGCAGATGACACTGTTGCACACCAGTTGTCCCATTATGGGCCAGCTACTGGCAAGCATCAGCAGGCTGTATTGGCTATGAAGTGTTTGGGCGACAACAGACACACCGCGGAAGTTCTGTCCGAGTTCTTGCAACAAGAAACGCAGTCGTGGCTGGGCACAGTAGATCTTGAGGCAGGCAAGGTAGTGAGTGATAACAGAAGGAATTTCATGGCTGCCATCTCCCTTTCCCAACTGAAACACATTCCTTGCCTGGCTCACACCTTAAACCTGGTGGTGCAGTGCTTATTGAAAACTTATCCTGGGTTCTCCGACCTGCTCCTCAAAGTGCGTGGACTTTGCTCACATATCCGACGTTCGCCTGTACACTCCAGCCGTATGCAGACCTATCAGCGGTCTTTGAACCTTCCCCAGCATCGCCTAATCATAGACGTTGCAACAAGGTGGAACTCAACACTGCACATGCTTCAGTGACTGTGCCAACAGAGGCGGGCTGTTATGTTTTTGTGGGAGGATACACATACACGGGCAGGCAGTAGGATGGCAGACATGGAGTTGTCAGGTGTGCAGTGGTCGAAGATACAAGACATGTGTCAAGTCCTTCAGTGTTTTGAGGAATGCACACGACTGGTTAGTGCAGACAACGCCATAATAAGCATGAGCATCCCCCTAATGCGTCTGCTGATGCAAAGTATGACGCACATAAAGGATCAGGCGTCTGCACCAGAGGAAGAGGAAAGCCTTGATGACAGTCAGCCATTGTCTGGTCAGGGCAGTGTACACTACGAGGTAGCAGGCGAAGAGGAGGTGGAGGACGAGGAGGATGATGGGGATGAGTATATTTTTAATGCGTAAGCTTTCCCGGGGGCACTGGAAATTGGTTGCGTGGCAAGGCCGGGTTCTGGTTTTTTGAGGGACACAAGTGACGTAGATTTGCCTGAAACTGCCCCTCAACCAATCACAACCGGAGATTTGACAACTGGAACTTTGGCCCACATGGCGGATTATGCCTTACGTATCCTAAAAAGGGACACACGCATTACGAAAATGATGAACGATGACGATTACTGGTTGGCCTGCCTCCTTGATCCACGCTATAAAGGCAAATTGCAAAATATTATGCCACATGAGAACTTGGAACTAATATTAGCAACCAAACAATCAACTCTTGTTGACCGTTTGCTTCAGGCATTCCCAGCACACAGCGCACGTGATCGTTCTCACACGAGCTCCAGGGGGCAGCAGACTAGGAGTCTTAGGGGTGCACACATCAGAAGTGGCGTTGGACAGAGGGGTTTTCTGACCAGGTTGTGGAGTGATTTTGCTATGACCGCAGACAGGTCAGGTACTGCTGCATCAATTGAAAGTGACAGGCGACAACATTTGTCCAGTATGGTTACTAACTATTTTTCATCCCTTATCGATGTTATCCCTCAACCGTCATTCCCATTTGATTACTGGGCATCAAAATTAGACACCTGGCCAGAATTGGCAGAATATGCATTGCAGGAGCTTGCTTGCCCGGCAGCAAGTGTCCTATCAGAAAGAGTATTCAGTGCTGCAGGTTCAATATTAACCGAAAAAAGGACTCGTCTGGCTACCCAAAATGTTGACGATCTAACATTCATTAAAATGAACCACAACTGGATTTCTAAATCTTTTGCCCCACCTTGCCCGGCCGACACCTAGCTTTCCTATGAAAAGCTCTTGCCTGTGGACTACTGTGAATTACTTTTCTAATGTCTAATTTTCTGCAGCTGATTGTCCAGCATACGACATGTTTACACCTCCCTAAATGGCCAAACTCCCCACACGGGGCCGTGGTATCGCGACTTGGCGCAAGCACCCGTGAGACTGCTGTTTGTCTGAAGAGGTGGGTGTGCTCGCTTTTGGTCGACGGCATTGCTACTGGGTCCCTCATAGTACAATATAGTGTCTCTGGCGGTGGTGGTGCGCACCCAACGTCAGACACACTGTTGTAACATGAGGGGCCCTGGGCCTGTACCGCCAGCCACAAGAGAGTTCACCCACCCCCAGGTCAAACATTGCTCTACCACTTCCACAGTTATCTCTCACACTTCCACCAATGTTTAGTCTATGCGCTGACATCCTTCCATACCTGCCACTGACAATACCATTGTGTTGACATGTATGATGGTACTTAACATAGTCAGGGGCAGTGTCCTCTATTTACCACAGTAAATACTTTGCGCTAAATTAGTAGGTCTGAAACAACGCAGAGGATCCCACCCCTGAACCTAATGATTGCACCCTTTAGTGTTTTTGTTTTGTTTTAATGCGAGACATTCACATTTATTTGTTGTTTTTGACTACTAACTGGCAGACACTCATTACAATCGGCCTCCGTTGACCAGACCACTGCTGCCCATGTACCCCTGGAACCAATTATAAAGTGCCTACAGCCAGCCCATTTTATTGTGTTAGGCCTTCGAAGCCTGTCTGCGGTCCCTCCTTCCAATAGGCCTCCACTGACCTGACCACTGCTGCCCGTGTACCCCTGGAACCAATTATAAAGTGCATAGAGCCTATTTTTTTATTTTATTTAATATTAATAAAGCAAGGATGGACTACGATGTACCACGCTATGAGCTACCCAGTTGACAATTCTTTTGCGAGAAAAGCCATCCCACCCCTCCACCAGCATGTTAAAGATCGCATTGTCCTTGCATTCTGTCAATCTGTGAGTCCAAAGGTACACCTGACAACAGACACATTGACCTCTAGGCATGGCCACGGAAGGTTACGTGTCCTTTGTGGCTCAATGGGTTAATGTATTGGATGCATGGTCCACACAGGTGACAGCCTGCTAAGTCTGTCTGCAGTCCCTAATTCAAGTTGTCCTCAACTGAATAAAGCTGAGCTTCTACCTTCTGGCTCTGATTAACTGCTGTTTTTAAACAAATTGGTGGTTCCGGCCTACGAACGGTGTCTGCCCCTGCCTGGTGTTTGTCCTCAACTGAATAAAGCTGAGCTTCTACCTTCTGGCTCTGATTAACTGCTGTTTTTAAACAAATTGGTGGTTCCGGCCTACTAACGGTGTCTGCCCCTGCCTGGTGTTTGTCCTCAACTGAATAAAGCTGAGCTTCTACCTTCTGGCTCTGAGTAACTGCTGTTTTTAAACAAATTGTTGGTTCCGGCCTACTAACGGTGTCTGCCCCTGCCTGGTGTTGTCCTCAACTGAATAAAGCTGAGCTTCTACCTTCTGGCTCTGATTAACTGCTGTATTTAAACAAATTGTTGGTTCTGGCCTACTAACGGTGTCTGCCCCTGCCTGGTGTTGTCCTCAACTGAATAAAGCTGAGCTTCTACCTTCTGGCTCTGATTAACTGCTGTTTTTAAACAAATTGTTGGTTCCGGCCTACTAACGGTGTCTGCCCCTGCCTGGTGTTGTCCTCAACTGAATAAAGCTGAGCTTCTACCTTCTGGCTCTGATTAACTGCTGTTTTTAAACAAATTGGTGGTTCCGGCCTACTAACGGTGTCTGCCCCTGCCTGGTGTTTGTCCTCAACTGAATAAAGCTGAGCTTCTACCTTCTGGCTCTGAGTAACTGCTGTTTTTAAACAAATTGTTGGTTCCGGCCTACTAACGGTGTCTGCCCCTGCCTGGTGTTGTCCTCAACTGAATAAAGCTGAGCTTCTACCTTCTGGCTCTGATTAACTGCTGTATTTAAACAAATTGTTGGTTCTGGCCTACTAACGGTGTCTGCCCCTGCCTGGTGTTGTCCTCAACTGAATAAAGCTGAGCTTCTACCTTCTGGCTCTGATTAACTGCTGTTTTTAAACAAATTGTTGGTTCCGGCCTACTAACGGTGTCTGCCCCTGCCTGGTGTTGTCCTCAACTGAATAAAGCTGAGCTTCTACCTTCTGGCTCTGATTAACTGCTGTTTTTAAACAAATTGTTGGTTCCGGCCTACTAACGGTGTCTGCCCCTGCCTGGTGTTGTCCTCAACTGAATAAAGCTGAGCTTCTACCTTCTGGCTCCGATTAACTGCTGTTTTTAAACAAATTGGTGGTTCCGGCCTACTAACGGTGTCTGCCCCTGCCTGGTGTTTGTCCTCAACTGAATAAAGCTGAGCTTCTACCTTCTGGCTCTGATTAACTGCTGTTTTTAAACAAATTGTTGGTTCCGGCCTACTAACGGTGTCTGCCCCTGCCTGGTGTTTGTCCTCAACTGAATAAAGCTGAGCTTCTACCTTCTGGCTCTGATTAACTGCTGTTTTTAAACAAATTGTTGGTTCCGGCCTACTAACGGTGTCTGCCCCTGCCTGGTGTTGTCCTCAACTGAATAAAGCTGAGCTTCTACCTTCTGGCTTTTGGCCTACAGTAGCATATATTAAACTGCATTTGGCCTATTAGTGTGTTTGGGCCCTTAAAACAGTGTCTGCTGCTCCTGGGTTTGCTACTCCACTCAACAAAGCAATGCCGCCTGTTTAGTCCTGTTACCAATTTTGAACTGCATTTAGCCTACTTTATTCTTTGGCCCTATATCTGTTTCCTCCTCATCCTGCCCATTCCCCAGCCACTGCTAGATGAGTCTGCTGGTACATTGACCTAGACCACTACATTCCCCTTGCACTCTACACAGCCAGAATCTGACCCTGCTGAAAGTAAGGTTCCCCTTCCCGCATGTTATACCACCTTACACAGGGACAAAGAGGAAGGTGCAGATGAAAGTGCAGGTTCCTTCATCAGGTGGGGGGGCATACTCGTTGGCAACATCACTGGCACAGGGCCACTCAGAGTACGCAAAAGTGTTGCTGCTGGTGGGAGGCGCCCCCGCCGTGCAAACACACCGCTGTACTTTGAAGGACTGTGCCAGTGCCAATGCGAACGAGTGGGCCCCCCCTGCTTGCTCAGGATCACAGCACTTGCAACGTTGAAATACTTACCTCTCCCTGCTCCACCGCCGTGACGTAGTCAACGTTTCCTGAGCCCACTAAAGGCTTGAACCAGCCCTACCCCCCACAACTTTTGCCAAATGACCCCCAATTTCCTATGCCCAACTATTATTATAAAGTTAATTAAGATTGACAAGCTTCAGAAACAAGAATGGATGTTTTTGGCATTAAAATGGGCACTGTAGGTGTTTTCCTGGCCTCCACTCACTGCCGACTATGCTTCCCATTGACTTGCATTGGGTTTCGTGTTTCGGTCGATCCCCGACTTTTAGCGACAATCGGCCGACTGCACTCGACTCGACTCTGGACAAAATCGGGTTTCCCAAAACCCGACTCGATCTTAAAAAAATGAAAGTCGCTCAACCCTAGTGTAGACATTTGTGGCGGGCACACAAAACTGTGCCACAGTTGGGCCTTACTGGTCTTGCCTTGGGCAGAGGCACTGCTTCTGCTCCCTCTTTGTGCAGAGCCTCCTCCACTGCGAGGATGCACTGAGCTGCTTTGTATAGCACTAGCAGCACTTCTTTCAGTTGGACTGGAGAAGATGATGGAATTCACCAGTGTGTCTTGGTACTCCCGCATTTTACGATCCCGGTTCAACGGTGTGATGAGGCTTTGTACGTTGTCGCGGTAGCGAGGATCGAGGAGGGTGTACACCCAATAATCAGCCATGTTGAGAATGTGGGCGATGCGCCGGTCGTTTCTCAGGCACTGCAGCATGTAATCAACCATGTGCTGCAGACTGCCAACTGGCCAAGAAACGCTGTCCCCTGCTTGAGGCATGAGCTCTGCCCGCTCTTCATCACCCCACCCTCGCTGTACACACTGACTACTGGACAATTGTGTAACTCCCTCCTCTGGACGGATGTCTTCCTCCTCCATTGACTCCTCCTCATTCTCCTCACAAAGTGTCCCCTGCCTACGCGTTTGTGAGGAACCACGTGGCGCTGACTGTCCAGAAGCTGATGGAAATGGTGAGTCCTCATCCTCCACCTCTTCCACAACATCATTCCTTAGCGCTTGCAGTGTTTGCTGAAGCAGGCAGATAAGGGGGACAGTCATGCTGACTAGTGCATCATCTGTACTTGCCATCCGCGTGGAATAATCGAAGGGATGCAAAACCTGGCAGACGTCCTTCATAGTGGCCCACTCTGTGGTTGTGAAGTCTGAACGGCGCGGAGTGCGACTTCTTTGCGCCTGATGCAGCTGGTACTCCATTACTGCTTGCTGCTGCTCACACAACCACTCCAACATATGTACCGTGGAATTCCACCTGGTAGGTAGGTCACATATGATGCGATGTTCCGGAAGGCGGAATCGGCGCTGCAGAGCTGCAATGCTTGATCTTGCCGTGCTGGAACGCCGCAAGTGAGCACACTCTAGGCGGACCTTGTGCAGCAGTGCATCAAGATCCAGATAGTCCCTCAAAAAACTCTGCACAACCAAGTTGAGCACATGTGCCAGACATGGGATGTGAGTGAGGTTGCCGAGGTCCAGAGCTGCCACCAGATTTCGGCCATTGTCACACACTACCATGCCTGGCTGGAGATTTGCTGGCACAAACCACACATCGCTCTCCTGCTTGATGGCATTCCAGAGCTCCTGCGTTGTGTGGCTTCGATTCCCCAAAGAAATTAATTTCAAGACGGCCTGTTGAAGTTTGGCCACGGCTGTGCTCATGTCAGTCGTAACAGGTAAACGTTCATGGGTTCATGTGGAGGTGGACTGTGACGGCTCCTGCAGCGATGTTTCTGAGGAACTTGTGTATGAGGAGGAGTCAATGCGTACAGACTGGATTCCTGCAATCCTTGGAGTGGGCAGGACACGTCCTGCGCCACTCGCACGATCTGTACCCAGCTCAACAACATTAACCCAATGGGCAGTGAGGGAAAGGTATCGCCCCTGTCCATGGTGACTGGTCCACGCATCAGTGGTGAGGTGGACCTTGCTACTGACGGCGTTCAGTAGCGCGTGTTTTATGTGTCCCTCCACATGCTTGTGCAGGGCAGGGACGGCTTGCCTGCTGAAATAAAAGCGGCTGGGCACATTGTACTGTGGGACTGCCAATGACATCAAGTCACTGAAGCTGTCAGTCTCCACCAGTCTGAATGACAGCATTTCCAGTGACAGAAGTTTGGCAATGCCTGCAGTCAGAGCCTGTGCTCGTGGGTGGTTTGACGAGAATGGCCGCCTTTTCTCCCACGCCTGTACTACCGATGGCTGTAGACTGGGCTGGGAGTGTGAGGATGACTGGGAACGTGGTGCTGCGGGTGGAATTACAGTGGGTCTCTGGACAACAGTGCCAGAGGTTCTTCCATGGCGATCCTGGGAGGAAGCCGAACCAGCTGTGTGTGAGCTGGAGGAAGCGGCAACACGAGCTGAAGAGGTGGTAGCTGCCTCTGTCGGTTGGCCTAGCTCTTCAGTGTGTTTTTGTAACTCCGCCGCGTGCCTGGTCTGAACATGTTTCCACATACAGTTAGGTCCATATATATTTGGACAGAGACAACCTTTTTCTAATTTTGGTTATAGACATTACCACAATGAATTTTAAACAAAACAATTCAGATGCAGTTGAAGTTCAGACTTTCAGCTTTCATTTGAGGGTATCCACATTAAAATTGGATGAAGGGTTTAGGAGCTTCCGCTCCTTAACATGTGCCACCCTGTTTTTAAAGGGACCAAAAGTAATTGGACTATTGACTCCAAGGCTATTTCATGGACAGTTGTGGGCAATCCCTTCATTATATCATTCTGAATTAAGCAGATAAAAGGCCTGGAGTTGATTTGAGGTGTGGTGCTTGCATTTGGAAGGTTTTGCTGTGAAGTAAACATGCGGTCAAAGGAGCTCTCCATGCAGGTGAAACAAGCCATCCTTAAGCTGCGAAAACAGAAAAAAACCCATCTGAAAAATTGCTACAATATTAGGAGTGGCAAAATCTACAGTTTGGTACATCCTGAGAAAGAAAGAAAGCACTGGTGAACTCATCAATGCAAAAAGACCTGGGTGCCCACGGAAGACAACAGCGGTGGATGATCGCAGAATAATCTCCATGGTGAAGAGAAACCTCTTCACAACAGCCAACCAAGTGAACAGCACTCTCCAGGAGGTCGGCGTATCAATATCCAAATCTACCATAAAGAGAAGACTGCATGAAAGTAAATACAGAGGGTTCACTGCACGGTGCAAGCCACTCATAAGCATCAAGAATAAAAAGGCTATACTGGACTTTGCTAAAAAACATCTAAAAAAGCCAGCACAGTTCTGGAAGAACATTCTTTGGACAGATGAAACCAAGATCAACCTCTACCAGAATGATGGAAAGAGAAAAGTATGGCGAAGGCGTGGTACAGCTCATGATCCAAAGCATACCTCATCATCTGTAAAACACTGCAGAGGCAATGTGATGGCTTGGGCATGCATGGCTGCCAGTGGCACTGGGTCACTAGTGTTTATTGATGATGTGACACAGGACAGAAGCAGCCGAATGAATTCTGAGGTATTCAGAGCCATACTGTGTGCTCAGATCCAGCCAAATGCAGCCAAACTGGTTGGTTGTCGTTTCATACTACAGATGGACAATGACCCAAAACATAAAGCCAAAGCAACTCAGGAGTTTATTAAAGCAAAGAAGTGGAATATTCTTGAATGGCCAAGTCAGTCACCTGATCTGAACCCAATTGAGCATGCATTTCACTTGTTATAGACTAAACTTCAGACAGAAAGGCCCACAAACAAACAGCAACTGAAAACCACCGCAGTGAAGACCTGGAGTAGCATCAAAAAGGAGGAAACACAGCGTCTGGTGATGTCCATGAGTTCAAGACTTCAGGCAGTCATTGCCAACAAAGGATTTTCAACCAAGTACTAGAAATGAACATTTTATTTACAATTATTTAATCTGTCCAATTACTTTTGGTCCCTTTAAAAACAGGGTGGCACATATTAAGGAGCTGAAACTCCTAAACCCTTCATCCAATTTTAATGTGGATACCCTCAAATGAAAGCTGAAAGTCTGAACTTCAACTGCATCTGAATCGTTTTGTTTAAAATTTATTGTGGTAATGTCTAGAACCAAAATTAGAATAATGTTGTCCCTGTCCAAATATATATGGACCTAACTGTATTTGAGATATTGAGGCTGCTGACATTTCTCCCTCTTTTGATTTTCTGATGACACACCTTGCATTTGACAAAGCAAATGTCATCTGCAACTGTGTCAAAAAAGGCCCAGGCACTGCAAGTCTTGGGAGCGCCCTTTTTGGCTGTTGGAAGAGGCATGCTCCTAACGGGTGCCGAAGTGGAGGCTACAGGCTCCGCAGTCTTCCCCCTCCCTCTCCCTCTTTGGCCCGTTCGGGGAATCTCTTCCTCAGAGCTGCCCCCACCACCTTCCTGTCCCTCACCCCACGATGGGTCAAGGACCTCATCATCTACACTACCCTCTGCCACCAACTGCTCCTTCTGGGTAGTCTCAGCAGCACAGCACGCACCAGAAAGTGGCACCTGAGTGTCATCAGCGGATGCGTTCTGCGGTGTGGTGACCGGAGGCACTGGCCCACCCGCCTCTTCAGAAAAAGCTGTTGGGCATCACTGCACACTGCCTCTTCTTCCATTTCTCCAATGCTGCTTGGCTGGCCCCCTGTTTCCAAGCCAAGAGATTCAGAGAACAGAAGTAGAGACGGCTCCTGTCCTGGGCTCTCTGACTGCCTGGGCAATTTGGCAGGTGGTGAAGAGACAGATGGGTGCTCTCCAGTGCTCTGTGCCTGAGAGGATGTGGCACTAATTGAAGTCGATGCGTTAGCTGCCATCCATCTGACAACAACTTCAATTTGGTCTTCACACAGCAGCGGTGTATGGCGCTCTATGACAAAGCTGCGCATGAAGGACTGTTCCCTGCTGAAAGTGGGTGATGATGAGTCACCGGTGCCCGCAGCAGGCACAGAATCCCCACGTCCTCTCCCTGCTCCTCGCCCATGCCCACGTGCTTTACTCCCTGCCTTCTTCATCTTGGTTGACTGATAAAGATAAGCAGAAAAGTACTAACGGCTTAGTGTGCTTATTCCTGAACAGCTCCTAACAGGTATAAGAAACACAAATTTTCTAAAGTGTGGACTAGACTTTAATATGACCTAATGTAGCCTACACAACTGTAAAGTGGTGTGTTTGGTGAACTTTATTATTTTTTTATTTTTTGGGGGCTGAAATGACTACAGGGCGAGCTGCACTCACACAGAGACCGTGCAGACAGCTGTAAACGGCGCTGCAAGGCCCAAAAAACCTCCTCTACGTTATCCTATGTAGTGTTTTTCCACAATTTAGCTGGATACGGGTGGAAAGCCACTAATAGGAAGTATTTGAAAAAATGTGCAGCGGGCTGCACTATTTGCAAAAAAGGACAATGTATTTTACGGTATGAGGCAGTGACGCACCCTGAGCTGGATACAACCGGCTGTGGCTGCACACAGACTACAGGGCGAGCTGCACTCACACGGAGACCGTGCAGACAGCCGTAAACGGCGCTGCAAGGCCCAAAAAGCCTCCTCTACATTATCCTATGTAGTATTTTTCCACAATTTAGCTGGATACGGGTGGAAAGCCACTAATAGGAAGTATTTGAAAAAATGTGCAGCGGGCTGCACTATTTGCAAAAAAGGACAATGTATTTTACGGTATGAGGCAGTGACGCACCCTGAGCTGGATACAACCGGCTGTGGCTGCACACAGACTACAGGGCGAGCTGCACTCACACGGAGACCATGCAGACAGCCATAAACAGCGCTGCAAGGCCCCAAAAACCTCCTCTACGTTATCCTATGTAGTGTTTTTCCACAATTTAGCTGGATACGGGTGGAAAGCCACTAATAGGAAGTATTTGAAAAAATGTGCAGCGGGCTGCACTATTTGCAAAAAAGGACAATGTATTTTACGGTATGAGGCAGTGACGCACCCTGAGCTGGATACAACCGGCTGTGGCTGCACACAGACTACAGGGCGAGCTGCACTCACACGGAGACCATGTAGACAGGCGTAAACGGCACTGCAAGGCCCAAAAAACCTCCTCTATGTTATCCTATGTAGTGTTTTTCCACAATTTAGCTGGATACGGGTGGAAAGCCACTAATAGGAAGTATTTGAAAAAATGTGCAGCGAGCTGCACTATTTGCAAAAAAGGACAATGTATTTTACGGTATGAGGCAGTGACGCACCCTGAGCTGGATACAACCAGCTATGGCTGCACACAGACTACAGGGCGAGCTGCACTCACACGGAGACCGTGCAGACAGCCTTAAATGGCGCTGCAAGGCCCAAAAAACCTCCTCTTCGTTATCCTATGTAGTGTTTTTCCACAATTTAGCTGGATACGGGTGGAAAGCCACTAATAGGAAGTATTTGAAAAAATGTGCAGCGGGCTGCACTATTTGCAAAAAAGGACAATGGAATGGATAGAACAGTATGAGACAGTGAACCACCCTGAGCTGAATACAACCGGCTATGGCTGCACACAGACTAGAGAGTGGGCTGCACTCACACACACACACAGAGACCTTGCAGATCACTGTGAAAACAGCGCTGCAAGGCAAAAGCAAGGTGAACACACAGCGGTTGCTAAATTAGCCTGGGAAAAGCACAAAGATGCAAATCGCTATCTCAACTGGCCCTCAGTCAGAACACAGCGTCCTATGCCTAACTGAATTCACAGCAGAGTGAGCCAGAAAGGGCAGCAGCGTTTTTTATAGTGCATCATGACATCATTTCAGCAGCCAATCACAGCCTTGCCAGTAGTTACATGCCCACCATGCTGAACAGGATGTGCCCACACTTGTAATCATTCCTCATTGGCTGAATTCGTGCTGTTTGAATTCTGGGAACTTCCGATTCCAGTATCCGATATGCGGTAAGTATCGGATCTCGGTATCGGAATTCCAATACCACAAGTATCGGCCGATACCTGATACTTGCGGTATCGGAATGCTCAACACTACTCCTGAGCCCATGCAGGTAGAACGCCTCAAGCCTGCCGAACAACGCCGTAAGGAGAGACTTGCAAAGGGTTTATGCTTCTATTGCAGCAGTGCTTCTCATCTTCTATGTTCCTGCCCTCAGAAACCGGGAAACACCTCCTCCTAGGACAGGTAAGAGAGGCCATCCTAGGTAGCTATGATTCCTCTCCACCTCTGATTCTGTCTGTGATTATACATTTGAGGTCTAGCCGCTTCTCTCTAGAGGCTTACGTAGATTCAGGTGTGGCTGGGAATTTTGTCCAACTCGAGGTTGTTAAGAGACTTGGGATTCCTGTCAGATCCTTGGAGGTTCCTAGGCAAATAGCTTCTGTCGATGGTCAGCTTTTGCGGGAGTCCGTTACTTCAGTCATTGAGGAGGTCGAGATTTAAATTGGAGCTCTTCATCATGAGAAGTTGGCTTTTTATGTTCTGCCGTCTTTATCCTATCCATTTCTTTTCGGACTTCCCTGGCTAAGAAATCATGAACCTACCCTAAACTGGCGAACTGGAGACATTTTAAGCTGGGGAATAGATGCCTACTTCCTGTCAAGCCTACTTGTTCCTCTCCATCTTTTCCTGAACTTGCGAATCTGCCCTCGGTTTATTCTTCATTTTCGGACGTCTTCAACAAGAAAGAAGCAGAGGTTCTACCACCGCATCATCCTTACGATTGTCCGATTGATCTTGTTTCTGGTTCTACTCCTCCCAGAGGTCGTATATATATCCTCTGTGTTCTTCCAAGACTCAAGCCATGTCCGAATATGTCCAAGAGAATTTGGCCAGAGGCTTTATTCGGAAGTCTTCATCACCTGCAGGGGCAGGGTTTTTTTTGTTAAGAAGGATGGTTCCCTTCGACCCTGCATAGATTATAGTGGTCTCAATAACATCACGATTAAAAATAAGTATCCACTTCCTCTCATCCCGGAACTCTTCGATCGTCTACGAGGAGCACGCATCTTCACTAAACTGGATCTCACAGGAGCTTATAATTTGATCCAAATTCGCTCGGGAGATGAATGGAAGACTGCGTTTAACACCCGTGACGGCCATTATGAGTATTTGGTGATGCCCTTTGGCTTATGTAATGCTCCTGCAGTCTTGCAAGAGTTGGTAAATGAAGTTTTTCGGGACCTACTTTACACCTGTGTTGTGGTATTTTTGGACGATATCCTTGTGTTTTCACCGGATCTTCTTTCTCATTGAAGAGATGTGCGTCAAGTTCTTCTTCGTTTGAGAGAGAACCGTCTGTATGCAAAACTTGAAAAAATGTGCCTTGGAACAATCATCTCTGCCGTTCTTGGGTTTCATCATCTCCGATTCTGGTCTTCGTATGGATCCGGGTAAAGTTTCTGCCGTACTCAATTGGCCACGTCCACTCGGAGTGAAGGCAATCCAGCATTTTCTAGGATTTGCAAATTATTATCGGCAGTTTATTCCTCACTTTTCCTCCTTGTCGGCTCCCATCTCTTCTCTGACTAAAAAAGGTGCCAACCCTCATCATTGGCCTGCAGAGGCCGAAGAGGCTTTCCTGTCTCTCAAAGAAACCTTCGCCTCGGCTCCCGCACTTCATCGCCCTGAAGCAAATAAACCATTTGTCAGGACTCTGAACATTTTTTATTACCTTTTTGTGCATTACTGCCCTTTTCCAAGATGGCGTCTTTGGTCTCATGTGCACTGTGTCTTCCTGCTATAAAACTCCACCCCAGCCTTCAGTCTGTGCTAGAGTATTCTGCCTTGCATCCAGCTCCTGACGTCTGGTGACTCCCTGGCTATATACCTGCTCCTGTGAACCTGTGGGGTTATCCTGCTACTCTGCTCTGAGTTCCTGCTGCATACACCAGTTCCAGTAATCCTCCTTCATCTGCTGCTCATGTTTGCTTCCATCTGCATTTGCTGGACATGTAAGCTGTTTCTGCTCTGCAAGAACCTGAGACTATTTACCCAGACCTCCCTGGTTGAGCTAAGATATTATTTGAACTGCCTTATAAGCATATCTATCTGTGTTGTGGACTAAGCAAGGACTTATTTGTGTGAAGTATCCTCAAGAATAATTGTGCTTCATAGACTTTCTGCGTGATTGCATTTTCCTCTGAAGTTTCCTATAGACTGCTGAGCTGCATTTGATGTTTGCATCAGGTGTTGTGGACTTGAGTTTCTCTCCGCACCTGTTTGAAACACCGTGTTATAATATAGACTTTACCACTTATAAAACTGTGTCCTGTAGCTGTCTTGTTCCACGCAAAGGGTCTCCTGAGTTATCCCCTATAATTATTACAGGATACTCTAGCCTAAAAAAAAAGGAGACTGCTGGAACAATGACTGCAGAAAGCAGACTAGAGCAGGTGTTTTCCATAAATAGATCACTGCAGAAAGATGTGGAAGGTCTTCAAAAGAAGTTTGGAAGCTTGGAACTTAATCAACAAGTGTTTGGACAGACTTTGCAAGACTTAAGCACCCGCATGGCAGCCCAGGAAAACAAACTTGCTGGCATAGAGTCCCAGTATGGACAGGCTTTTCAGGACATAAGCACGCAAATAGTTGTACAAGCGACTTTTCCATCTGGGCAACCGCTACCAGCTAGCCCACCTAAGTTGCCCCATTCAGATTTAATGATGATCGCGACAAATTTTGTGGCTTTGTGAATCAAAGTAGGCTATATTTTGATGTGCATGCTGACCGTTTTCCTAATGATATATCCAAAGTATTGTGTGTAATAACGCTGCTGACCGCACGAGTGCTCGCCTGGGCGAATCCGATGATTGAGTCTCGTGACCCACAGTTAAATAACTTGGATGATTTCTTGGCCGCTATGGCATTAATGTTTGATGATCCTAATCGCCGTGCAACCGCTGAATCTGCTTTATTGTCTTTACGCCAGGCAAAACGTTCTGTTATTGAGTATGCTACTGAATTTAGGAGATTAGCGGTAGATACAAATTGGGACAGTTATGCACAATAGCCTATTTTTAAAAGGGGTCTGTCTAGTATTGTAAAAGATGAACTAGCTCGCTCTGAGTCACCACAAGAGCTAGAGACATTTATACAGCATTGTGTGCGCATTGACATTCGTCTTACTGAGCGTAGGCAGGAGAAGTTTGCTGCATATAACCATATTTCTATCTTTTCCCTTCCTTCCAAAGAGCCTGCAGGTAAAACATCTCGGGAGGTGGAGGAGGTGCCCATGCAAATTGATTCCGTTCAGAGGCGCGAGATCAATGAGCGCCCGGAGCATCGCCTCTGTGAAAGTCTATGTTTCTACTGCGGCCAGTCTGACCACTTCTTGATCAATTGTCCTAAGTGTCCTAGACAGCCTAACAAGGTGCTAGCAGCAGTAGGGGAGTATGACAACTGTGATGATGAATCTGACATCTCTGAATGTAGCCTGCCTTTAAACTCTGTATTCCATTCACTTACTATGACTTCACCCCCAAGGAGCTTAAGGAAAAGAACTCTCACTGTTCTCTCCTATTAAGATCCTGTGTTCAGGACAGTGGATTTCCAGTGCAGCTATGATTGACTCTGGTGCAGGTGGCAATTTCATGGATATTGCATTTGCCAAGGAACATGGTATTGAAATTCAGCAAAGAACCTCACCAATTACCATGAAAACAGTGGATGGGTCACCTTTAATCTCTGGGCCTGTGGATCAGGAGACCGTACCCCTTGAAATTCTGTTGGAGCCTAATCATCAGGAGCAACTTTCTTTCTTGCTAATTTCTTCTCCTTATTTTCCTGTGATTTTAGGCATTCCTTGGTTGCATTCTCAGAACCCAATTATCAACTGGGAGACCAAGGAGATTATCTTTCCAACAAGGAGCAACTCAGCATTAACAGAAGCTGTCCCTGAGTCCACGGCTACGGAACCACATGTACAGGTATTTTTTTTACCTCCAGCATATAAAGAGTTCTCTGACATTTGTGACAAGAAGAATGCAGATCAGCTTCCTCCACACAGGCATTATGACTGTCCCATTGAGTTGCTTCCTGGAGCAGCTATTCCTTTTGGTAATGTATACCCTTTGGCGGCACCTGAGCTTAAAGCCTTAAAGGAGTATATTGATTAAAATCTGACCAAAGGCTTCATACGTCCTTCTTCCTCACCAGCAGGGGCACCTATCTTTTTTGTAAAGAAGAAGGATGGGTGTTATGATCCTGGTGGTAGGATTTCAAACTGACCTGACACATATACCCTGAATATATAGGACAAGTTCTGGGGATGTGGAAGCTATACTGACCGCAATCCTGATCCTATCCAAACACACTAAAGACAGCTGTGGAGCGTTACCTGAAAACCTAGACGCCTCGTCACAGCCTGAGAAACTGACTACCCCTAGAGAGAAAGCAAAGACCTCACTTGCCTCAGAGAAATATCCCCAAAGTTTTAGATAGCCCCCCACAAATAATAACGGTGAGTTAAGGGGAAAACACAAACGTAGAGATGAAACAGGTTTAGCAAATGAGGCCCGCTAATACTAGATAGGCAGATAATAGATAGGTGTCTGTGCGGTCAGTACAAAAACTATAAAAAATAAACCATGCAGAGAATACAAGAACCCCCACACCGACTCACGATGTGAGGGGCGCACTCTGCACCCCAGAACTAACCAGCAAGCGAAAGATCACATAAAAGCAAGCTGGGCTGAACTCATCATATACTGAGAAACGTTTTCAAGGAAATAATGAGAAAATGAACAAGCAAACTTAGCTTCTCATAGCAGGAGACTGGTCACAAGGAATATTCAGGAGAGCACAGAATCAGGACTGAATACACCGACAGCAGGCGACAAGTAAAGGTCCAGGTGAGTTAAATAGGCCCAGCCTAGATCAGCCATATCGCTAAAGGCCACCAGAGGGAGCCCAAGAACAAACTCACACAGTACCACTCATGACCACAGGAGGGAGCCTGAGAACGGAATTCACAACAGTACCCCCCCCTTGAGGAGGGGTCACCGAACCCTCACCAGAGCTCCCAGGCCGATCAGGACGAGCCAAATGAAAGGCACGAACCAAATCGGCCGCATGGACATCGGAGGCGACAACCTTGGAATTATCCTCCTGACCATAGCCCTTCCATTTCACTAAGTACTGAAGCCTCCGTCTCGAAATACGAGAATCCAAGATCTTCTCCACCACATACTCTAATTCTCCCTCGACCAAGACCGGAGCAGGAGGGTCAACAGAAGGAACCACAGGCACCACATATCTCCGCAACAATGACCTATGGAACACATTATGAATGGCAAACGATGTTGGGAGGTCCAAACGAAAAGACACAGGGTTGAGGATTTCCAAAATCTTATAAGGACCGATGAAACGAGGCTTGAACTTAGGAGAGGAAACCTTCATCAGAACATAACGAGAAGACAACCATACCAAATCCCCCACACGAATTTGGGGACCCACACAGCGACGGCGGTTAGCAAAGCGCTGAGCCTTCTCTTGGGACAAAGTCAAATTGTCCACCACATGGTTCCAAATCAGCTGCAACCTATCCACCACAGAATCCACCCCAGGACAGTCAGAAGACTCAACCTGACCCAAGGAAAAACGAGGATGAAAACCAGAATTGCAAAAGAAAGGTGAAACCAAAGTAGCAGAACTAGCCCGATTATTGAGAGCGATCTCAGCCAATGGCAAAAAGGTCACCCAATCATCCTGGTCAGCAGAAACAAAACATCTCAAATAAGTTTCCAAGGTCTGATTAGTTCGTTCGGTTTGACCATTCGTCTGAGGATGGAAGGCTGACAAAAAAGACAATTCAATGCCCATCTTAGCACAAAAGGATCGCCAAAATCTGGACACAAACTGGGATCCTCTGTCGGACACAATGTTCTCCGGAATACCATGTAAACGAACCACATTCTGAAAAAACAGTGGCACCAAATCGGAGGAGGAAGGCAGCTTAGGCAAGGGTACCAAATGGACCATTTTGGAAAAACGATCACAAACCACCCAGATGACAGACATCTTCTGAGAGACAGGAAGATCCAAAATAAAATCCATGGAAATATGCATCCAAGGCCTCTTCGGGACAGTCAAAGGCAAAAGCAATCCACTGGCAGGAGAACATGAAGGCTTGGCCCGAGCACAAATCCCACAGGACTGCACAAAGGAACGCACATCCCGCGACAAGGAAGGCCACCAAAAGGATCTCGCCACCAAATCCCTGGTACGAAAAATCCCAGGATGACCCGCCAACACCGAAGAATGAACCTCGGAAACAACTCTACTGGTCCATCTATCCGGGACAAACAGTCTCTCCGGTGGACAACGGTCAGGTCTGTTGGCCTGAAACTCCTGCAACACCCGTCGCAGATCAGGAGAGATGGCAGACAAAATCACCCCCTCTTTGAGAACACCAGTCGGTTCAGAAACTTCCGGGGAGTCAGGTACAAAACTCCTAGAAAGGGCATCAGCCTTCACGTTTTTCGAACCCGGAAGATATGAAACCACGAAATTGAAACGAGAGAAAAACAGCGACCATCGAGCCTGTCTCGGATTCAACCGTTTGGCAGACTCGAGATAAGTCAAATTCTTGTGATCCGTCAAGACCACCACACGATGCTTGGCTCCTTCAAGCCAATGTCGCCACTCCTCAAATGCCCACTTCATTGCCAACAACTCTCGATTACCAACATCATATTTCCGCTCGGCAGGTGAAAACTTTCTTGGAAAGAAAGCACATGGTCTCATCACAGAGCCATCAGAGCTTTTTTGCGACAAGACAGCCCCTGCTCCAATCTCAGAAGCATCAACCTCGACCTGAAAGGGAAGAGAGATATCGGGCTGGCGCAAGACAGGAGCTGAAGAAAACCGACATTTCAACTCCTGAAAGGCCTCCACGGCCACAGGAGACCGATTTGTCACATCAGAACCCTTCTTGGTCAAATCCGTCAAAGGCTTCACCACACTAGAAAAATTAGTGATGAAGCGATGGTAAAAATTAGCAAAACCCAAGAACTTCTGAAGACTCTTCACAGATGTAGGTTGAGTCCAGTCATGAATAGCCCGGACCTTGACTGGATCCATCTCGATAGTAGAAGGAGAAAAAATAAAGCCCAAAAAGGAAACCTTCTGGACTCCGAAGAGACATTTAGAGCCCTTCACAAACAAGGCATTGGCACGCAGGACCTGAAATACCATCCTGACCTGCTTCACATGAGACTCCCAATCATCAGAAAAGACCAAAATATCATCCAGGTACACAATCATAAATCTATCCAGATACTCTCGGAAGATGTCGTGCATGAAGGACTGAAACACAGAGGGGGCATTAGAAAGCCCAAAAGGCATCACCAAGTACTCAAAATGGCCTTCGGGCGTATTAAATGCTGTTTTCCATTCATCACCCTGCTTTATGCGCACAAGATTATACGCTCCACGAAGATCTATCTTGGTGAACCAACTGGCCCCCCTAATCCGGGCAAACAGATCGGACAACAGTGGCAAGGGATACTGAAATTTGACCGTGATGTTATTTAGAAGGCGATAATCTATACAGGGTCTCAGAGAACCATCCTTCTTGGCCACAAAAAAGAACCCCGCACCCAAAGGGGACGAGGACGGGCGAATATGTCCCTTCTCCAAGGACTCCTTTATATAACTCCGCATAGCGGTATGTTCTGGTACAGATAAATTAAAAAGTCGTCCCTTAGGGAACTTACTACCAGGAATCAGATTTATGGCACAATCACAATCCCTATGAGGAGGTAGGGCACTGGATTTGGGCTCATCAAATACATCCTGGTAGTCCAACAAAAATTCAGGGACTTCATAAGGAGTAGAAGAAGCAATTGACACCAAAGGAGCATCGCCATGAATTCCCTGGCAACCCCAACTTGACACAGACATTGCTTTCCAATCCAGGACTGGATTATGAGCCTGCAGCCATGGCAGACCCAACACGACAACATCATGCAAATTATGTAGCACCAGAAAGCTAATCACCTCCTGATGTGCAGGAGCCATGCACATGGTCAATTGAGTCCAGTACTGAGGTTTATTCTTGGCCAATGGTGTAGCATCAATTCCCTTTAGTGGCATAGGGAATTGTAAAGGCTCCAAGATAAAACCACAGCGCCTGGCAAAAGACAAATCCATCAAATTCAGGGCAGCACCTGAATCCACAAAAGCCATAACTGAGTAGGATGACAGAGAGCAAATCAAAGTAACAGACAAAATGAATTTAGGCTGTATAGTACCAATGGTGACAGACTTAGCGAAGTTTTTTGTACGCTTAGAGCATGCTGAGATAACATGAGCAGAATCACCACAGTAAAAGCACAACCCATTCTGACATCTGTGGTTTTGCCGTTCAACTCTGGTCAGAATCCTGTCGCATTGCATAGGCTCAGGTTTCTGCTCAGAAAATACCACCTGATGGTGCACAGGTTTGCGCTCCCGCAAACGCCGATCGATCTGAATGGCCAAAGACATAGACTCATTCAGACCCGCAGGCGTGGGGAACCCCACCATAACATCTTTAAGGGCTTCAGAAAGACCCTTTCTGAAAATCGCCGCCAGGGCGCACTCATTCCACTGAGTGAGCACTGACCACTTCCTAAACTTCTGACAATAAACCTCAGCTTCAACCTGTCCCTGAGAGAGAGCCAGCAAAACCTTCTCTGCTTGGTCTACCAGATTTGGTTCCTCATAAAGCACTCCAAGCGCCAGAAAAAACGCATCAACATTTAGCAGTGCAGGATCTCCTGGCGCCAGAGAGAATGCCCAATCTTGAGGGTCACCCCGTAACAAAGAAATAACAATTTTAACTTGCTGAACAGAGTCACCAGATGAGCGAGGTCTCAAAGAAAGGAATAACTTACAATTATCCTTAAAGTTCAAAAACCTAGATCTATCTCCGGAGAACAGCTCAGGAATAGGTATTTTAGGCTCTGACATAGGATTGCGGACTACATAATCCTGAATGCCCTGTACCCTTGCAGTGAGATGATCCACACTAGAAGACAGACTCTGAATGTCCATATCAGTAGCTGCATTCAGAACCACCCAGAGATTAAAGGGAGGAGAGAGGCCAAACACAGTGCAGAGGAAAAAAAAAAATGACCTTAGGATTTCTTTCTCCCTCTTCTGCTGCATTAACACTTTGTAGGCCTGCTGTACTGTTATGATCCTGGTGGTAGGATCTCAAACTGACCTGACACATATACCCTGAATATATAGGACAAGTTCTGGGGATGTGGAAGCTATACTGACCGCAATCCTGATCCTATCCAAACACACTAAAGGCAGCTGTGGAGCGTTACCTGAAAACCTAGACGCCTCGTCACAGCCTGAGAAACTGACTACCCCTAGAGAGAAAGCAAAGACCTCACTTGCCTCAGAGAAATATCCCCAAAGTTTTAGATAGCCCCCCACAAATAATAACGGTGAGCTAAGGGGAAAACACAAACGTAGAGATGAAACAGGTTTAGCAAATGAGGCCCGCTAATACTAGATAGGCATATAACAGATAGGTGTCTGTGCGGTCAGTACAAAAACTATCAAAAATAAACCACGCAGAGAATACAAGAACCCCCACACCAACTCATGATGTGAGGGGCGCACTCTGCACCCCAGAACTAACCAGCAAGCGAAAGATCACATAAAAGCAAGCTGGGCTGAACTCATCATATACTGAGAAACGTTTTCAAGGAAATAATGAGAAAATGACCAAGCAAACTTAGCTTCTCATAGCAGGAGACTGGTCACAAGGAATATTCAGGAGAGCACAGAATCAGGACTGAATACACCGACAGCAGGCGACAAGTAAAGGTCCAGGTGAGTTAAATAGGCCCAGCCTAGACCAGCCATATCGCTAAAGGCCACCAGAGGGAGCCCAAGAACAAACTCACACAGTACCACTCATGACCACAGGAGGGAGCCCGAGAACGGAATTCACAACAGATGGGACCCTGAGACCCTGTGTTGACTATCGGGAACTCAATAAGGTAACCGTATGAAACCATTACCCTTTGCCTCTGATTCCAGAATTACTGGAAAGAGTCCGCCATGCTAAGGTATTCTCTAAACTGGATCTTCGTGGGGCTTATAATTTGGTGCGTATTCGTCCAGGTAATGAGTGGAAGACAGCATTCAGATGCCGGTATGGACACTTTGAATCTCTTGTGATGCCCTTCGGGCTTTGTAACGCCCCTGAAACATTTCAACACTTTCTACACCTTGCTAACCTTGCTCTGACATTTTCAGAGATTTGTTGGACCAGTTTGTAGTGATTTATTTGGACGATATGCTAATCTTTTCTTACTCTCTACAGGAACATGAAGAACATGTCAAAACTGTTTTAAGACGTCTGAAAGTGAACCATCTGTATATTAATCCGGAGAAATGCGAGTTCCATCATTCTGAGATACAGTTCTTAGGTTTTATCATCTCTCCCCTGGGGCTGAACATGGAATCTGGTAAGATTCAGGCTATCCTTGACTGGCCGGTACCCAAGAACGTTAAGGAGGTCCAACGTTTTATTGGTTTTGTCCATTTCTACAGATGCTTCATTCAAAATTTTTCTAATATTGTCCGTCCCATTACTTCCTTGACAAAGAAGGAAAAGCCCTTTAAGTGGTCATCACAGGCTCAAGAAGCTTTTGATCGGCTTAAGATCTGTTTCACATCAGCACCGCTGTTGATACACCCAGATCCAACACTTTCTTTCATTGTGGAGGTGGACGCTTCTGAGAATGCTTTGGGGGTTATTCTCTCCCAAAGAACTGGAGAGAGGGGTCTGCTACATCCTTGTGCTTTCTTTTCCCGTAGACTAACCTCAGCAGAGAAGAATTACGACGTGGCAGACAAGGAATTGCTGGCTATTATTGCGGCTTTCAAAGGATGGAGGCATCATCTGCAAGGAGCTGCACAACAGATCATAGTGCTAACTGACCATAACAATTTAGACTTCCTTAGATCCGCTAGATGTCTTTCTCCTCGTCAGGCTCGTTGGAACTCATTTTTAAATCAATTTAACTTTGTAATCTCGTACCGTCCAGGTTCTCGTAATGGGAAGGCTGATGCTTTATCCCGAATCCATGCTGCGGATTCCGTACCTGGAGCCCCGTCCAAGACCATTCTATCTGATGCCAATTTCATTGGAGTTACCAAAGATCAGGACTTGTGGAAGGAGTGCAGGGAGGCCTATGATGGTGATGTATTTCTGGCCAACCCACCTGTGGATATTAATCTTGTCTTTAAGGGTGGCATGTGGTTCAGAGATTGACGTATCTATGTCCCTGCGGTCGTCCGTCTGCAGATCCTCAAGTTGGTACATGACTCCAAGTTGGCTGGTCACAGGGGGGTACAGAAGACACAAGAGTTCCTGAGCCGATTCTTCTGGTAGCCAACTTGACTGAAGGATACCAAGGACTATGTTCTCTCTTGCGAGGTATGTACTCATTGCAAGACTCCTCATGTGGCACCTACGGGTCTTCTACAACCATTACCTGTTCCGTCCCACCCTTGGGGGTCTATATCAATGGACTTTATTGTGGAGCTGCTTACATCGGGGGGCATGAATACAATCATGGTGGTAGTTGATCACCTGACTAAAGCTGCTCATTTTGTTCCATGCACCGGCCTCCCCTCAGCTAAAGATACAGTGAACTTGGTTATACAGAATGTCTTTCGGTTGCATGGGGTTCCGGATGAGATCATCTCTGACCGTGGAGTGCAGTTCACTTCAAGATTCTGGAAGGGGTTTTGCTCTGCACTCAATATTAATGTCTGTCTCTCTTCCGCTTACCATCCCCAGACAAATGGTCAGACTGAGTGTATCAACCAGACGCTGGAACAATATCTAAGATGCTATGTCAGCCATCTCCAGGATGATTGGTTGGAGTTGCTGCCGTTAGCCGAATTTTCATATAACAATTCTCAGAGCGCCTCCACTTAATTTACACCTTTCTTTGCCAATCTGGGTTATCATCCGTGTATCTGACCTAGGTCTCCAATTAATTCTCTGTTTCCGGCAGTGGAGGGAAGGCTGACTGCGATGAGGCAAAATCTGAAGGTTCTGAAGGAATCCCTGACCACAGCTCACGAACGTTATAAGAGATCGGCTGATAGATTCCGTAAACCTGCACCCATGTTCAAGGTAGGAGATTCCGTGTGGTTAGCAACTAAGAATCTGAAGTTAAACATTCCTTCACAAAAACATGGACAGAAATTCATTGGCCCTTTCAAGATCAACGGTATTGTGAGCTCTGTGGCCTGCCGGCTGAAGCTGCCTAGGACTATGAAGGTACACCCAGTTTTTCATGTATCTTTACTAAAGCCTGTATCTCCTAATACCTTCCAGGGACGTGTTGTGCCACCTCTGCAGCCTGTGGTGATTGATGGGCAAGAACAATTTGTGGTGGAGGAAATTGTTGTTTCCAGGATTCGCAGGAATCGGCTCCAATATCTGATAAGATGGCAGGGATATCCCCCTGAGGAAGACTCTTGGGAACCTGTGGAAAACACCAATGCCCAACAGAAGATTTCTCATTTTCATCAGAGATTCCCTGAGAAACCAGGTCCAGGATCATCCTGAGGCCGCTGCTAAGGAGGGAGTAATGTCAGGACTCTGAACATTTTTTATTACCTTTTTGTGCATTACTGCCCTTTTCCAAGATGGCATCTTTGGTCTCATGTGCACTGTGTATTCCTGCTATAAAACTCCACCCCAGCCTTCAGTCTGTGCTACAGTATTCTGCCTTGCATCCATCTCCTGACCTCTGGTGACTCCCTGGCTATATACCTGCTCCTGTGAACCTGTGGGGTTATCCTGCTACTCTGCTCTGAGTTCCTGCTGCATACACCAGTTCCAGTAATTCTCCTTCATCTGCTGCTCGTGTTTGCTTTCATCTGCATTTGCTGGACATGTAAGCTGTTTCTGCTCTGCAAGAACCTGAGACTATTACCCAGACCTCCCTGGTTGAGCTAAGATATTATTTGAAGTGCCTTATAAGCATATCTATCTGTGTTGTGGACTAAGCAAGGATTTATTCGTGTCAAGTATCCTCAAGAATAATTGTGCTTCATAGACTTTCTGCGTGATTGCATTTTCCTCTGAAGTTTCCTTTAGACTGCTGAGCTGCATTTGATGTTTGCACTAGGTGTTGTGGACTTGAGTTTCTCTCTGCACCTGTTTAAATCACTGTGTGATAATATAGACTTTACCACTTATAAAACTGTGTCCTGTAGTTGTCTTGTTCCATGTAAAGAGTCTCCTGAGTTATCCCCTATAATTCTTACACCTTTCTTCCTGGAGGTTGACGCTTCTGCTATCGGAGCTGGAGCAGTGCTTTCTCAGAGGTCCTCTTCTGGTCGCCTTGTGCCTTGTGGTTTCTTCTCCAAGATCTTCTCGTCATCTGAAAGAAATTATTCCATAGGCGACAAAGAACTGTTGGCCATCAAATTGGCACTGGAGGAGTGAAGGTATCTGCTGGAGGGAGGTCTACATCCCTTTGTAATCTATACGGATCATAAGAATTTGGCGTACATTCATTCTGCTCACCGATTGAACCCTCGACAAGCTAGGTGGGCCTTATTCTTTGCCCCAATTTAACTTTGAACTTCGCTCCTTCTCGCCGGTAGATGCTGAGGAGGAGACTACGCACATCATTGATCCAACCAGAGTCATCACGGTTGCTCCAGTCTCTCTGACCTCTTTACCTCCGAGTAAGACCTTTGTTTCTGAGAAGGACAGGAGATGTGTTTTACTTTGGGGACATGCCTCCAAGCTGGCGAGTCATATCGGTTTCAAGAAAACCTGCAATCTCTTATCCCGCTACTACTGGTGGTCTACTCTTTTGAAGCATGTCCGAAGTTTTGATGTGTCATGTCCATCCTGTGCTAAGAACAAGGTTCCAAGGCTGTTGCCTTCTGGTCTTCTTCACCCTCTTACTGTGCCTACCACTCCGTGGCAACATATTGCAGAAGATTTCATTACTGATCTGCCTCGTTCTTCTGGTTGCACCGTCATCCTCGTGGTCGTGGACCATTTCTCTAAAATGGCTCATTTCATTCCTCTTCCAGGTTTACCTTCGGCTCCTGTGTTGGCGAAGATTTTTGTTCAACATATTTTTTGCATTCATGGTCTACCACAGCATATTGTTTCTGATCGTTCACCGCTCGTTTCTGGAGGTCTCTCTGTAAGTCGATGAACATCTCACTTGACTTTTCTTTGGCCTATCATCCTAAGTCCAACGGTCAAGTGGAGCGTACTAACCAAATCCTGGTGACTTATCTCTGGCACTTCTCCAACGCTCAACAGAATGATTGGTCCGACTACCATGGGCTGATTTTTCTTATAATAATCATACCAGCGAAGCCTCTATCAAGTCTCCATGTTTTATTGTTTATGGACAACACCCTGGACTTCCTCTACCGGTTCCTCCTGTCTCTTCTGTGCCAGCGGCGGATTTTCTGTCTAGGGAATTCTCCAGGGTCTGGCAGGAGACCAAGTCTGCTCTCGAACTAGCTCAGCTTAGGATGAAGAGACATGCGGATAAAAGGCTTCTCGATTCTCCTATGTTCCATCCTGGGGATAAGGTCTGGCTTTCGTCTAAATTTATTCACCTTAAAATCCCTTCATACAAACTGGGCCCTCACTACATTGGTCCTTTCGAGGTTTTGGCATGTATTAACAATGTTTCTTATAAGCTTAAGTTACCTGCCTCTCTTCGTATTCCCAATTCTTTTCATGTTTCTCTCCTCAAACCTGTAGTTTTTAATCAGTTTCATGCCACGACCTCGACTTCACCTTTGCCTGTTTCTGCGGATAATGTTTTTGAGATAAAGGATATTTTGGCCATGAAAAGACATAGGGGTAGAACTTTGTTTTTGGTGGACTGGAAGGGTTTCGGTCCAGAGGAGAGGTACCGGGAGCCTCGAGAGAATATTCAGGCTCCTCATATTCTAGCTAGGTTTCTTTCCAGCCTTAGGAAAGGGGAGGGACATAAGGACGGGGGTACTGTCATGCTGCCTTCTGCACCCTGTCATACTCACCTGTCTTTGGCGTTCCAGCACGCCTCCTCTCCAGCGGTGTCTTCTTCACTGCACTCGCCCCCGGCCTCTGCTGCTCGTCGGGTGGGCGTGCGCGCGCACGCCAGATTCAGGACTGCTCGCGCGCACTTCTAACCTTCCTGCTGGTGCTCCTTCCAGTCCTCTCTATCGTCTTGGAGGATCTTCACCCGGAAGTGCTGTGCTGCGCTGGTATGTAAACTGCTTCCCTCCGCCCCTCTGTGCCTGAAGATCATTTGTGTTTTGCAAGTGCTCTTGGCTTCTCGCCTGTGCTGTATGCTCCTTGTTTCTCTTGATTCAGGTTCTCCCCTTGCTTCTTCCAGCACCATTCCTGTGTCTCTGCTGCCCTGGTCCCGGCATTCCAGTGTTCCTGCCGTCCCTGTCTCAGCAGTCCTGTATAACCGCAGTCCTGCTCCTTTGCAGTCCTGAGTCCCTGCAGCTCTCTTGCTGTTTCGAGTTCCTGCGTTCCTGTGTATCTGCTGCCCCAGCCTCTTCAGTCTGGTATCATTACAGTCTTCTCATCAGTCCTGTGTCTCTTCCGCTCCCGTCACTCTGGTGCCTCTTTTGTTTCCCCTGATCCCACGTCTTCTTTAGTCTTTTCCATCTTGCTTCCCCAGCTTCCATGGTGATAGTCCCTCACGGGCCTGCCCCTAACTCTCCCTGTATAGGGGGCGGTCCACCTGGTCAGGTCGTCCATGAGGGGATCGTCGTCATGGTCCAGTGGGTTCACTTTCCGTTTTTTCCCTTGTGAATCCTCACAAACTGTGTTTTAGTGGAAAATCAGAAGGCCAGATTTTCATTAAAAAATTGGTAGGACTAATATTGGAGGGTCAATTGGCTAATAAAAATCTTTTGTGATAAAACTGTTTCAGTGGCAATTCAGAAGGCCAGATTTCCACTTAAAAATCATTAGGTATAACAATGTTGTTCAGTCACACTATCTAAGAAAATGAATAGTGATTGTTCATTTAGTGACAGCGGACTGACAGCTGTTGGCCTAATATTGTGAAACAGCAGATTACAAGAGGGGAAGGCTATTTACAACATTAGTTGGAAAAAGCGAGGTTGCGGTGGAAGGGGGAATAGGCTTGATATTCGACATGTATGTGGGTTAGGTGTTAATGTGAAAGAAAGTACAACTGAACAAACACCGTCTCGTCCTAGCCACAGATCACTGACAACACCTGTTACTGGTTGAGCTACTCGACTCCCTTTCTTTAGCAGCCACACAGTGGTACACCTTGTAGATGAGACTCAGAAAGAGCATGTGCTACAGTGTATGTCAAACCCTGCATCAAGTTGCCTCTCCTCATCTTCCTCCACGTTAACAGCACACACAGTGCAATCTTCAGAGGTGGCATCCCAATCACCCTAGTTTCTCCACGCATCAAAAATTTTCAAATGCCCAACTGACTGTGGAGAACCTTAGATGGGCCATTCTGCAGAGCTGTTCAGACATTCTATTCCATGGGCATCAGATGTCTGCTCTGAAGAATCACAGAATCCAGAGTAGGAAAACATCTGCCCCACTGCCCAAAATGTTTAACATTTGATCTGGGGCCGGACAAATTAGGGTCCGAGAAGAATCCAGAACCTCATCACCAGACATTAACTACCAAGGGTGGAGGTGATCCTGATAAGACTGAGATACCAAAGGTGCAGGAGGACTGTACTATGGTGACAGGGCAGGAGTTGGAGGAGGGTGACTCTCAGGGTGAGGAGTGTGAGAACAGAAAGGATGACGATAAGGTTGTAGATACCACTTGGTGTGAACCCAAAGGAAAAGTATGCAGCTGAGTAGCTCAGAAGAGGAGGTGGAGGAGGAAGAAGATGAGAAAGTTGCGTTGTGGCTTCCCACACAGACACAAAGTGATGCAACCACAACAAGCACTGCATCTTCAGCCCCAACTCTGGCTGTGGCCAGCACCAGTCACAAGTGTGCAGTTAGCAGGGGAGGCAAGAGTTGTCTAGCCTGGGCCTTTTTTGAAACCTCAAAGGATGACAAAACACACAATATCTGTCAAATTTGCAAAAAAAAAACTCAGTAGAGTCAAAGATTTCAATAATTTGAGTACTACATGCATGGACAGGCACATGCACGATAAACATGCCTTAGTGTGGGAATCTCACTGCACTTAAATGCGGACTAGCTGGCCTCGCCAACCACCTGCCATCAACACTATTTGCTGCTTCTTTCTCCTCCATCAGCATTCCAAGTCTTCTCACACAGGCGCATGGCCACAGAAACTACAATTGTTTGCCCACCACAGTTCAATCTTCAGAGATGATATCCCAATCATCCTTGTTTCTCCCCGCATCAAAAAATTCCAAATACCCACCTGACTGTGGAGAACCTTAGATGGCCCATTCTGCAGAGCTGTTCAGACATTCTATTCCATGGGCATCAGAGGTCTGCTCTGAAGAATCACAAAATCCAGAGTAGGAAAGCATCTGCCCCAATGCCCAAAATGTTTTCATATTCGATCTGGAGCCGGACAAATTAGGGTCCGAGAAGAATCCAGAACCTCATCACCAGACATTAACTACCAAAGGTGGAGGTGATCCTGATAAGACTGAGATACCAAAGGCGCAGGAGGACTGTACTGTGGTGACAGGGCAGGAGTTGGAGGAGGGTGACTCTCAGGGTGAGGAGTGTGAGGACAGAGAGGATGACGATAAGGTTGTAGATCCCTTTTGGTGTGAACCCAAAGGGAAGGTATGCAGCTGAGTAGCTCAGAAGAGGAGGTAGAGGAGGAACAAGATGATGAGGTTGCGTTGTGGCTTCCCACACAGACACAAAGTGATGCAACCATGACAAGCACTGCATCCTCAGCCCCAACTCTGGCTGTGGCCAGCACCAGTCACAAGTGTGCAGTTAGCAGGGGAGGCAAGTGTTGCCTAGCCTGGGCCTTTTTTGAAACCTCGATGGATGACCAAACACACAATATCTGTAAAATTTGCAAAAAAAATTGCAGTACAGTCAAAGATTTCAATAATTTGAGAACTACATGCATGGACAGGCACATGCGCAATAAACATGCCTTAGTGTGGGAATCTCACTGCACTAAAATGGAGACTAGCTGGCCACGCCAACCACCTGTCATCAACCCCATTTGCTGCTTCTTTCTCCTCCATCAGCATTGCAAGTCTTCTCACACAGGTGCATAGCCGCAGAAACTACAATTGTTTGCCCACCACAGTTGTTGTGAGTGAGAGCCGGTTAGCTGTTACGGAAGTAGACTTGACTGCTGCTTTTGTGTCACATAGCACAATACATCCTTCTCAATCCACCATAACATCTCCGCCTGCATCCCAGTCACAGTCCTGCAGTTTGTCCTGTTCTCCGTACTTTGCGCTCTCTGCAGAGCAGCCAGCCATTGAACCCACAGTTGTGGTCACGTAAAGGGATGTTTCCTCCTACACAAGGCAAAGCTAAGAGCTTGAACTTCACGATCTCCAATCTGTTGGCCATGGAAATGCTGCCTTTCCACTTGGTGGATAAAGATGGTTTCAGAAAGTTGATGGCCATTGTAGTACCCCAGTACCAGTTGCCCAGTCGCCATTGCTTCTCTCAAGAAAGCTGTGCCTGCATTGCACCAGCATGTCACCAAACACATCACCCATTCCCTGAAAGGATATATATCTGGCAGGGTGCATTTAACCACTGACACCTGGATGAACAAACATGGGTAGGGGCATTACATTTCACTGACTGGGCAGTGGGTGACTCTCTGGTGGTTGTTGGGGCACGTAGTCAAGGGGCTGCTGCACAAGTCTGGGAATCCCCAAGGCTTGGTGGAAAAACCTCTGTATCTAACAGTTCCTGCACTGCTTCTGCCTCCTCCACCTCCTCAAGGGCCTCCACCTATGCCTTCCACCTCTCCCTTAATCAGACACACGTTCCAACAGATAGAATCTCCCCCATAGCCATGGCTCACCGCAATAAGGCAGTGTTTAAATTAATATGCCTTGGAGATCGCAATCACACAGCTCAAGAGTTGTGGACAGGTATTCATGCTGAGTTAGAGCAATGGCTGTCTCCACTAAACCTGGAGCAAAGGAATGCCGTGTGCAATAACAGTGCAAACCTGGTGACAGCCCTATGCCATGACAACCTCACACATGTGCCTTGCATAGCTCACGTCCTCAACCTGGTGGTACAGCAATATCTCTGCCACTATCCAGATCTGGATGCGCTGCTACCAAAAGCACAGTCACTGTGTGCTCACTTCCGATGATCGCACCCTCAAAGGTCATCGACTTGCACCGCTACAGAGGTCTTTCAGCCTACCGTTTAACTGTTCGATTAGCGATGTTCTGACATGGCGGATTTCCACTCTGCACATGTTGCAGCAGGTGTGGCAGCAGCAATGAGCCCTGGTGCAGTATGTCCTTTTGCATAGCCTGGGCAAACGCAGTCCGAGTGTGGTTCAAATCACGCTTGTGGAGTGGGCACAGGTGAAGGACCTCTGCACCCTTCTGCATAGTTTTGAAATTGCTACTAAGATGGTTCGCGCTGATGATGCCATCACTATTCCAGTCATCTACATGCTGGAGCACACTTTGAATAGTCTTGCCGAGGAGGTGATGGTCCCAGAGGAAGAGGTGGAAGCAGAGGAGGATGCGTAAGGGATAACAATATCTCAAATTTCCGGACTGTCGTTGCACAGGCAGTTGCCATGGTAGGGTGGCTTACAAAGATCAAGGGGTGTTCATGGTACCAGACAAATGTTAGTGAAGATGCAGGAGTTGAGGAACAAATGGAGAAGGACGAGGTGATGGTTATGCAACAGTCAGGAGTAGAAGAGGATTATGATTCATTCTCTGTTGTCCGTGATTGGCGGGAGGGGATGGGGAAGCAATCTTGAGTGTTACCTTACCACCAACACAGCATGGACTTAGACATCATGGAAGTGCCCAGCACATGAGCATCTTCTTTCTGCACCATCTTCAACACGATGTTCATATTCTTAGGGTTAGAAATAGTGCTGACTACTGGGTTGCCACTTTGATCCACAGTACAAGCATAAATTTCCCAGATGCTTCCCCCTGGAAAGAGATGCGCTCATGCTGGCGTATAGAAACACGCTTGTAGATCTTAAGAGTGTTTTTTCTCAAGACAGCAGTGAGGTACACAGTGTGCATTCCAGTTCTAGAAGTTAAAGCCCGGGAACATTAAGACATCATTGCCAAAACATTAGCAGCAGCAACATTGTTAGTGGCATAAGCAATTTCTGTAATTCGTTTAGTCTTGAATCTGATGCGTTTTGAATGACTCAAGAGGATGGTGCAGGAGTTTCTGGAGCTCAATATCAATGGCATAAGGGGGATTTGGACACTTTTAAATTTTAGTCTTCGAAAATGGAAGAGTAGCCTGAGCTCGCCTGTTACGCCTTGGGGGTTTTGTCAAGCCCGACAGCCAGCATTCTCTCAGAGCATAGCTTCAGCGCTGCTGGTAGTGTCCTGACAAAATAAAAATATCCAGTTGTCCCCTCAATGTGTAGACCACCTAACTTTCATCAAAATGAACAAGTCATGGATCTCTGATGACTAGGGTTGAGCGACTTTCATTTTTTTAAGATCGAGTAGGGTTTTGGGAAACCCGATTTTGTCCAGAGTCGAGTCGAGTGCAGTCGGCCGATTATCGCTAAAAGTCGGGGATCGACCGAAACACGAAACCCAATGCAAGTCAATGGGGAAGCATAGTCGGCAGTGAGTGGAGGCCAGGAAAACACCTACAGTGCCCATTTTAATGCCAAAAACATCCATTCTTGTTTCTGAAGCTTGCCAATCTTAATTAACTGTATAATAATAGTTGGGCATAGGGAATTGGGGGAAAGTTGTGGGGGGAGTAGGGCTGGCTCAAGTTTTTCGTGGGCCCAGGAAATGCGGACTACGTCACGGCGGTGTTGCAGGGAAAGGTAAGTATTTAAAAGTTGCAAGTGCTGTGATCCTGAGCAAGCAGGGGGGGCCCACTCGTTCGCATTGCCACTGGCACAGGGCCCCTCAAAGTACGGCGGTGTGTTTGCATGGCGGGGGCGCCTCCCACCAGCAGCGACACTTTTGCGTACTCTGAGGGGCCCTGTGCCAGTGACGTCGCCAACGAGTATGCCCCCCCACCTGATGAAGGAACCTGCACTTTCATCTGCACCTTCCTCTTTGTCCCTGTGTAAGGTGGTATAACATGCGGGAAGGGGAACCTTACTTTCAGCAGGGACAGATTCTGGCTGTGTAGAGTACAAGGGGAATGTAGTGGTCTAGGTCAATGTACCAGCAGACTCATTTAGCAGTGGCTGGGCAATGGGCAGGATGAGGAGGAAACAGATATAGGGCCAAAGAATAAAGTAGGCTACATGCAGTTCAAAATTGGTAACAGGACTAAACAGGCGGCATTGCTTTGTTCAGTGGAGTAGCAAACCCAAGAGCAGCAGACACTGTTTCAAGGGCCTAACCACACTAGTAGGCCAAATGCAGTTTAATATCTGATAGTATAGGGCGAAAGCCAGAATGTGGAAGCTCAGCTTTGTTCAGTTGAGGACAACACCAGGGAGGGGCAGACACCTTTAGTAGGCCGGAAAAGCCTATTGCATTTTTTAAAATGGTAATTTGGAGCAGAAGGTTGAAGCTCAGCTTTATTTAGTTGAGGGCAACACCAGGGAGGGGCAGAAGCCGTTAGTAGGCCCTAACCACCATTTTTTTTTTTTTTAAAACCACTTAATGAGAGCCGGAAGGTTGAAGCTCAGCTTTATTTAGTTGAGGACAACACCAGGGAGGGGCAGAAGCCGTTAGTAGGCCCTAACCACCATTTTTTTTTTAAAACCACTTAATGAGAGCCGGAAGGTTGAAGCTCAGCTTTATTTAGTTGAGGACAACACCAGGGAGGGGCAGAAGCCGTTAGTAGGCCCTAACCACCATTTTTTTTTTAAAACCACTTAATGAGAGCCGGAAGGTTGAAGCTCAGCTTTATTTAGTTGAGGACAACACCAGGGAGGGGCAGAAGCCGTTAGTAGGCCCTAACCACCATTTTTTTTTTTTTTAAAACCACATAATGAGAGCCGGAAGGTTGAAGCTCAGCTTTATTTAGTTGAGGACAACACCAGGGAGGGGCAGAAGCCGTTAGTAGGCCCTAACCACCATTTTTTTTTTTAAAACCACATAATGAGAGCCGGAAGGTTGAAGCTCAGCTTTATTTAGTTGAGGGCAACACCAGGGAGGGGCAGAAGCCGTTAGTAGGCCCTAACCACCATTTTTTTTTTTAAAACCACATAATGAGAGCCGGAAGGTTGAAGCTCAGCTTTATTTAGTTGAGGACAACACCAGGGAGGGGCAGAAGCCGTTAGTAGGCCCTAACCACCATTTTTTTTTTTAAAACCACATAATGAGAGCCGGAAGGTTGAAGCTCAGCTTTATTTAGTTGAGGGCAACACCAGGGAGGGGCAGAAGCCGTTAGTAGGCCCTAACCACCATTTTTTTTTTTAAAACCACATAATGAGAGCCGGAAGGTTGAAGCTCAGCTTTATTTAGTTGAGGGCAACACCAGGGAGGGGCAGAAGCCATTAGTAGGCCCTAACCACCATTTTTTTTTTTAAAACCACATAATGAGAGCCGGAAGGTTGAAGCTCAGCTTTATTTAGTTGAGGACAACACCAGGGAGGGGCAGAAGCCGTTAGTAGGCCCTAACCACCATTTTTTTTTTTAAAACCACATAATGAGAGCCGGAAGGTTGAAGCTCAGCTTTATTTAGTTGAGGGCAACACCAGGGAGGGGCAGAAGCCGTTAGTAGGCCCTAACCAAAGTTGAAGGCCAAATGCAGTTTAATTTCTGATACTATAGGCCGAAAGCCAGAAGGTGGAAGTTCCGATTTAGACAGTGGAGGACAATTTGAATTAGGGACTGCAGACAGACTTAGTAGGCTGTCCCCTGTGGACCATGCATCCACCACATTAACCCATTGCGCCGTAATGGACACGTAATCTTCCGTGGCCATGCCTACAGGTCCATGCGTCTGTTGTCAGGTGCACCTTTGTACTCACAGATTGCCAGAGTGCATGGACAATGCGGTCTTCTACATGCTGGTGGAGGGTTGGGATGGCTTTTCTCGCAAAAGAAGTGTCGACTGGTTAGCTTGTAGCGTGGTACAGCGTAGTCCATCATGGCCTTATTAATAGTAAATAAAATATATAACTAGGCTCTATGAACTTTTAAATAGGTTCCAGGGGTACACGGGCAGCATTGGTGTGGTCAGTGGAGGAGTATTGCAAGTAGGGGCTGCAGACAGGCTATCAAAGGCCTAAAATAACAAACAGTAGGCAGTCATGGCAGTTTTACATCGGTTACATGGATACACAGGCAGGCACTCCAGGCAGCATTGTGCTCAGTGGAGGAGTATTGCAAGTAGGGGCCGCAGACAGGCTATCAAAGGCCTAAAATAACAAACAGTAGGCAGTCATGGCAGTTTTACATCGGTTACATGGATACACAGGCAGGCACTCCAGGCAGCATTGTGGTCAGTGGAGGAGTATTGCAAGTAGGGGCCGCAGACAGGCTATCAAAGGCCTAAAATAACAAACAGTAGGCAGTCATGGCAGTTTTACATCGGTTACATGGATACACAGGCAGCTAGGTGGTGAGTGGAGGAGTATTTAAAGTAAGGACCGCAGACAGGCTATCAAAGGCCTAACATAACAAACAATAGGCTCATGGCAGTTTTACAGCGGTTACATGGATACACGGGCAGGCAGCTTGGTGGTGAGTGGAGGAGTATTTAAAGTATGGACCGCAGACAGGCTTCGAAGGCCTAACACAATAAAATGGGCTGGCTGTAGGCACTTTAAAATTGGTTCCAGGGGTACACGGGCAGCAGTGGTCTGGTCAGTGGAGGCCTAGTGGAAGTATGGACCGCAGACAGGCTTCGAAGGCCTAACACAATAAAATGGGCTGGCTGTAGGCACTTTAAAATTGGTTCCAGGGGTACACGGGCAGCAGTGGTCTGGTCAGTGGAGGACTAGTGGAAGTATGGACCGCAGACAGGCTTCGAAGGCCTAACACAATAAAATGGGCTGGCTGTAGGCACTTTAAAATTGGTTCCAGGGGTACACGGGCAGCAGTGGTCTGGTCAGTGGAGGCCTAGTGGAAGGAGGGACCGCAGACAGGCTTCGAAGGCCTAACACAATAAAATGGGCTGGCTGTAGGCACTTTAAAATTGGTTCCAGGGGTACACGGGCAGCAGTGGTCTGGTCAGTGGAGGACTAGTGGAAGGAGGGAGCGCAGAAAGGCTTCAAAGGCCTAAAATAACAAACAATAGGCTCATGGCAGTTTTACAGCGGTTACATGGATACACGGGCAGGCAGCTTGGTGGTCAGTGGAGGAGTAGGGACCGCAGACAGGCTATCAAAGGCCTAAAATAACAAACAATAGGCTCATGGCAGTTTTACAGCGGTTACATGGATACACGGGCAGGCAGCTTGGTGGTGGTGAGTGGAGGAGTATTTAAAGTAGGGACCGCAGACAGGCTATCAAAGGCCTAACATAAAAAAACAATAGGCTCATGGCAGTTTCACAGCGGTTACATGGATACACGGGCAGGCAGCTTGGTGGTGGTGAGTGGAGGAGTATTTAAAGTAGGGACCGCAGACAGGCTATCAAAGGCCTAACATAACAAACAATAGGCTCATGGCAGTTTTACAGCGGTTACATGGATACACGGGCAGGCAGCTTGGTGCTGAGTGGAGGAGTATTTAAAGTATGGACCGCAGACAGGCTTCGAAGGCCTAACACAATAAAATGGGCTGGCTGTAGGCACTTTAAAATTGGTTCCAGGGGTACACGGGCAGCAGTGGTCTGGTCAGTGGAGGCCTAGTGGAAGTATGGACCGCAGACAGGCTTCGAAGGCCTAACACAATAAAATGGGCTGGCTGTAGGCACTTTAAAATTGGTTCCAGGGGTACACGGGCAGCAGTGGTCTGGTCAGTGGAGGACTAGTGGAAGTATGGACCGCAGACAGGCTTCGAAGGCCTAACACAATAAAATGGGCTGGCTGTAGGCACTTTAAAATTGGTTCCAGGGGTACACGGGCAGCAGTGGTCTGGTCAGTGGAGGCCTAGTGGAAGTATGGACCGCAGACAGGCTTCGAAGGCCTAACACAATAAAATGGGCTGGCTGTAGGCACTTTAAAATTGGTTCCAGGGGTACACGGGCAGCAGTGGTCTGGTCAGTGGAGGACTAGTGGAAGTATGGACCGCAGACAGGCTTCGAAGGCCTAACACAATAAAATGGGCTGGCTGTAGGCACTTTAAAATTGGTTCCAGGGGTACACGGGCAGCAGTGGTCTGGTCAGTGGAGGACTAGTGGAAGTATGGACCGCAGACAGGCTTCGAAGGCCTAACACAATAAAATGGGCTGGCTGTAGGCACTTTAAAATTGGTTCCAGGGGTACACGGGCAGCAGTGGTCTGGTCAGTGGAGGCCTAGTGGAAGGAGGGACCGCAGACAGGCTTCGAAGGCCTAACACAATAAAATGGGCTGGCTGTAGGCACTTTAAAATTGGTTCCAGGGGTACACGGGCAGCAGTGGTCTGGTCAGTGGAGGACTAGTGGAAGGAGGGAGCGCAGAAAGGCTTCAAAGGCCTAAAATAACAAACAATAGGCTCATGGCAGTTTTACAGCGGTTACATGGATACACGGGCAGGCAGCTTGGTGGTCAGTGGAGGAGTAGGGACCGCAGACAGGCTATCAAAGGCCTAAAATAACAAACAATAGGCTCATGGCAGTTTTACAGCGGTTACATGGATACACGGGCAGGCAGCTTGGTGCTGAGTGGAGGAGTAGTGCAAGGAGTGTCTGTCCCAGTACTCCCAAAATATAAATAGATGTTAATGTCTCGCAAAACAACCAAAACAAAAAAAAAGATGGCATACTTAGGTACAGGGGTGGGCTCATCTGCTGTGTTTCTGACATAGTAATTTGGCAGTAACTATTTAATGGTGCCAATATAGGACACAGACACAGACTACTTTAAGTTGCATCATAGATGTCTACAAATTTGTATTGTCAGTGCCAGACATTGAATGATGTCAGCGAATAGACTAAAGATTGGTGGAGCTGTGCGACATAATTTTGCACGTAGTAGAGCCCAGTTTGAGCTGGGGTAGGGGGGAACTCTCTTGAGGCCGGCGGGACCGCCCCAGGGCCACTCATGTTACAACGGTGTGTCTGACGTTGGGTGCGCACCACCACCGCCAGAGACACTACATTGTACTATGAGGGACCCAGTAGCAATGCCGTCAACCAAAAGCGAGCACACCCACCTCTTCAGACAAACAGCAGTCTCACGGGTGCTTGCGCCAAGTCGCGATACCACGGCCCCGTGTGGGGAGTTTGGCCATTTAGGGAGGTGTAAACATGTCGTATGCTGTACAATCTGCAGCAGCAAATTAGACATTAGAAAAGTAATTCACAGGCAAGAGCTTTTCATAGGAAAGCTAGGTGTCGGCCGGGCAAGGTGGGGCAAAAGATTTTGAAATCCAGTTGTGGTTCATTTTAATGAATGTTAGATCGTCAACATTTTGGGTAGCCAGACGAGTCCTTTTTTCGGTTAATATTGACCCTGCAGCACTGAATACTCTTTCTGATAGGACACTTGCTGCCGGGCAAGCAAGCTCCTGCAATGCATATTCTGCCAATTCTGGCCAGGTGTCTAATTTGGAGGCCCAGTAATCAAATGGGAATGACGGTTGAGGGAGAACATCGATAAGGGATGAAAAATAGTTAGTAACCATACTGGACAAATGTTGTCTCCTGTCACTTTCAATTGATGCAGCAGTACCTGTCCTGTCTGCGGTCATAGCAAAATCACTCCACAACCTGGTCAGAAAACCCCTCTGTCCAACGCCACTTCTGATGTGTGCACCCCTAACACTCCTAGTCTGCTGCCCCCTGGAGCTCGTGTGAGAACGATCACGTGCGCTGTGTGCTGGGAATGCCTGAAGCAAACGGTCAACAAGAGTTGATTGTTTGGTTGCTAATATTAGTTCCAAGTTCTCATGTGGCATAATATTTTGCAATTTGCCTTTATAGCGTGGATCAAGGAGGCAGGCCAACCAGTAATCGTCATCGTTCATCATTTTCGTAATGCGTGTGTCCCTTTGTAGGATACGTAAGGCATAATCCGCCATGTGGGCCAAAGTTCCACTTGTCAAATCTCCGGTTGTGATTGGTTGAGGGGCAGTTGCAGGCAAATCTACGTCACTTGTGTCCCTCAAAAAACCAGAACCCGGCCGTGACACGCAACCAATTTCCTGTGCCCCCGTGAAAGTTTCCGCATTAAAAATATACTCATCCCCATCATCCTCCTCGTCCTCCACCTCCTCTTCGCCCGCTACCTCGTCCTGTACACTGCCCTGACCAGACAATGGCTGACTGTCATCAAGGCTTCCCTCTTCCTCTGGTGCAGACGCCTGCTCCTTTATGTGCGTCAAACTTTGCATCAGCAGACGCATTAGGGGGATGCTCATGCTTATTACGGCGTTGTCTGCACTAACCAGCCGTGTGCATTCCTCAAAACACTGAAGGACTTGACACATGTCTTGTATCTTCGACCACTGCACACCTGACAACTCCATGTCTGCCATCCTACTGCCTGCCCGTGTATCCTCCCACAAATAAATAACAGCACGCCTCTGTTCGCACAGTCTCTGAAGCATGTGCAGTGTTGAGTTCCACCTTGTTGCAACGTCTATGATTAGGCGATGCTGGGGAAGGTTCAAAGACCGCTGATAGGTCTGCATACGGCTGGCGTGTACAGGCGAACGTCGGATATGTGAGCAAAGTGCACGCACTTTGAGGAGCAGGTCGGAGAACCCAGGATAAGTTTTCAATAAGCACTGCACCACCAGGTTTAAGGTGTGAGCCAGGCAAGGAATGTGTTTCAGTTGGGAAAGGGAGATGGCAGCCATGAAATTCCTTCCGTTATCACTCACTACCTTGCCTGCCTCAAGATCTACTGTGCCCAGCCACGACTGCGTTTCTTGTTGCAAGAACTCGGACAGAACTTCCGCGGTGTGTCTGTTGTCGCCCAAACACTTCATAGCCAATACAGCCTGCTGACGCTTGGCAGTAGCTGGCCCATAATGGGACAACTGGTGTGCAACAGTGTCATCTGCCGATGGAGTGGTTGGCCGACTGCGTTCTGTGGAAGAGCTGTAGCTTCTGCAGGAGGACGAGGAGGAGGAGGAGGGGGTGCGAACGCCTACAGCCAACTGTTTCCTAGACCGTGGGCTAGGCACAACTGTCCCTAAATTGATGTCGCCTGTGGACCCTGCATCCACCACATTCACCCAGTGTGCCGTGATGGACACATAACGTCCCTGGCCATGCCTACTGGTCCATGCATCTGTAGTCAGGTGCACCTTTGTACTCACAGATTGCCTGAGTGCATGGACGATGCGCTGTTTAACATGCTGGTGCAGGGCTGGGATGGCTTTTCTGGAAAAAAAGTGTCGACTGGGTAGCTCGTATCGTGGTTCAGCGTACTCCATCAGGGCTTTGAAAGCTTCGCTTTCAACTAACCGGTAGGGCATCATCTCTAACGAGATTAGTCTAGCTATGTGGGCGTTAAAACCCTGTGTACGCGGATGCGAGGATAAGTACTTCCTTTTTCTAACCAGAGTCTCATGTAGGGTGAGCTGGACTGGAGAGCTGTAGATCGTGGAACTTTCGGGTGTGCCGGTGGACATGGCAGACTGAGAGACGGTTGGAGACGGTATTGTTTCCGCCGGTGCCCTACATGCAATATTTCCTCCTACAAAACTGGTGATTCCCTGACCCTGACTGCTTTTGGCTGGCAAAGAAACCTGCACAGATACTGCCGGTGGTGCGGAAAATGGTGGCCTTACAGTGACGGAAGGGATGTTGCGTTGCTGACTAGCTTCATTGGCCGAGGGTGCTACAACCTTGAGGGACGTTTGGTAGTTAGTCCAGGCTTGAGAATGCATGGTGGTTAAGTGTCTATGCATGCAACTAGTATTTAGACTTTTCAGATTCTGACCTCTGCTTAAGCTAGTTGAACATTTTTGACAGATGACTTTGCGCTGATCAGTTGGATGTTGTTTAAAAAAATGCCAGACTGCACTCTTCCTAGACTCTGATCCCTTTTCAGGGATTGCAGACTGAGCTTTAACCGGATGGCAACGCTGTGCTCCAACAGGTTTTGGCTTTGACACGCGTTTTGGTCCAGATACGGGCCCGGCAGATGGAACCTGTTGCGATGTTGATGCCTGCTGCGGCCCCTCCTCCACCTCCGCTTCTGAACTACTGCCGCCTGCACCCTGTTCCCCCAATGGCTGCCAATCGGGGTCAATAACTGGGTCATCTATTACCTCCTCTTCGAGCTCGTGTGCAACTTCGTCTGTGTCACTGTGTCGGTCGGTGGTATAGCGTTCGTGGCGGGGCAACATAGTCTCATCAGGGTCTGATTGTGGATCTGTACCCTGAGAGGGCAATGTGGTGGTCTGAGTCAAAGGAGCAGCATAGTACTCTGGCTGTGGCTGTGCATCAGTGCACTCCATGTCAGAATATACTTGTAATGGGCATGGCCTGTTAAATGTTTCACTTTCTAAGCCAGGGACGGTATGTGTAAAGAGCTCCATGGAGTGACCCGTTGTGTCGCCTGCTGCATCCTTCTCTCTTGTTGTAGTTTTTGCTGAGGAGGACAAGGAAGCGACTTGTCCCTGACCGTGAACATCCACAAGCGACGCGCTGCTTTTACATTTACCAGTTTCGGAAGAGGAGGCAAAAGAGCTAGAGGCTGAGTCTGCAATGTAAGCCAAAACTTGCTGTTGCTGCTCCGCCTTTAAAAGCGGTTTTCCTACTCCCAGAAAAGAGAGCGTTCGAGGCCTTGTGTAGCCTGACGACGAAACTGGCTCCACAGCTCCAGACTTAGGTGGAATATTTTTATCCCCACGACCACCTGATGCTCCACTACCACTACCATCATTACCAGCTGACAATGAACGCCCACGACGACCTCTTGCACCAGACTTCCTCATTGTTTTAAAATCTTAACCAAAGTAACTTTATTTGTTGCTATCAAACAACTTACACGGTGAGCTATAACTTCAGTATGATTTCAATATCCCTTAACAGGTTGGTGAGACCACAAGGAAAATCAGGCACAATGTTACACACTCTGTTTTCTGTGGCACAAAATCACAGAGATGACACACACGCAGGACTGTCACTCAAGCACTAATGTCAATATTAATCTCCCACCTAATTTATTTATTTTTTTTTCTCAGGGAGACTTTAGAAACCAAATAATATTAAAAAAAAAAAAAAAAAAGGCTTTCTATGGCCCACAATTAGAGAGAGAGAGGTGGCACAACCAGGAGTCAAGACTGGCGCACAAGCTGAAAGGGCAATATTACTCTCCCACTGTTTTTTATGTTTTTTTTGTTTTTTTCAGGGAGACTTTAGAAACCAAATAATATTAAAAAAACCAAAAAAAAAAAAGGCTTTCTATGGCCCACTGAATGAGAGGGAGAGAGGTGGCACACCCAGGAGTCAAGACTGGCACACAAGCTGAAAGGGCAATATTACTCTCCCACTGTTTTTTTATGTATTTTTTGTTTTTTCAGGGAGACTTTAGAAACCCAATAATATTTAAAAAAAAAAATAAATAGGCTTTCTATGGCCCACTGAATGAGAGGGAGAGAGGTGACACACCCAGGAGTCAAGACTGGCACACAAGCTGAAAGGGCAATATTACTCTCCCACTGTTTTTTTATGTATTTTTTGTTTTTTCAGGGAGACTTTAGAAACCCAATAATATTTAAAAAAAAAAATAAATAGGCTTTCTATGGCCCACTGAATGAGAGGGAGAGAGGTGACACACCCAGGAGTCAAGACTGGCACACAAGCTGAAAGGGCAATATTACTCTCCCACTGTTTTTTTAGGTTTTTTTTTTTTTTTCAGGGAGAATTAGAAACCAAATAATATTAAAAAAAAAAAAAAAATAGGCTTTCTATGGCCCACTGAATGAAAGGGAGAGAGGTGGCACACCCAGGAGTCAAGACTGGCACACAAGCTGAAAGGGCAATATTACTCTCCCACTGTTTTTTTATGTATTTTTTGTTTTTTCAGGGAGACTTTAGAAACCCAATAATATTTAAAAAAAAAAATAAATAGGCTTTCTATGGCCCACTGAATGAGAGGGAGAGAGGTGGCACACCCAGGAGTCAAGACTGGCACACAAGCTGAAAGGGCAATATTACTCTCCCACTGTTTTTTTAGGTTTTTTTTTTTTTTTCAGGGAGAATTAGAAACCAAATAATATTAAAAAAAAAAAAAATAGGCTTTCTATGGCCCACTGAATGAAAGGGAGAGAGGTGGCACACCCAGGAGTCAAGACTGGCACACAAGCTGAAAGGGCAATATTACTCTCCCACTGTTTTTTTATGTATTTTTTGTTTTTTCAGGGAGACTTTAGAAACCCAATAATATTTAAAAAAAAAAATAAATAGGCTTTCTATGGCCCACTGAATGAGAGGGAGAGAGGTGGCACACCCAGGAGTCAAGACTGGCACACAAGCTGAAAGGGCAATATTACTCTCCCACTGTTTTTTTAGGTTTTTTTTTTTTTTCAGGGAGACTTTAGAAACCAAATAATATTAAAAAAAAAAAAAAAAAAAAAAAAAAATAGGCTTGCTATAGCCCACTGAATGAGAGATAGCACACACAGCAGTGGCACACAAGCCCTGACTGAGGCCAATATTTTTCTCCCACTGATTGATGTAGTGTTTTTGTGTTGAGGTAGAATTTAGAACACAAATCACGGAAAAAATAAATAGGCTTTCTATGGCCCACTGAATGAAAGGGAGAGAGGTGGCACACCCAGGAGTCAAGACTGGCACACAAGCTGAAAGGGCAATATTACTCTCCCACTGTTTTTTTATGTATTTTTTGTTTTTTCAGGGAGACTTTAGAAACCCAATAATATTTAAAAAAAAAAAAAAGGCTTTCTATGGCCCACAATTAGAGAGAGAGAGGTGGCACAACCAGGAGTCAAGACTGGCGCACAAGCTGAAAGGGCAATATTACTCTCCCACTGTTTTTTATGTTTTTTTTGTTTTTTTCAGGGAGACTTTAGAAACCAAATAATATTAAAAAAACCAAAAAAAAAAAAGGCTTTCTATGGCCCACTGAATGAGAGGGAGAGAGGTGGCACACCCAGGAGTCAAGACTGGCACACAAGCTGAAAGGGCAATATTACTCTCCCACTGTTTTTTTATGTATTTTTTGTTTTTTTCAGGGAGACTTTAGAAACCCAATAATATTTAAAAAAAAAAATAAATAGGCTTTCTATGGCCCACTGAATGAGAGGGAGAGAGGTGGCACACCCAGGAGTCAAGACTGGCACACAAGCTGAAAGGGCAATATTACTCTCCCACTGTTTTTTTAGGTTTTTTTTGTTTTTTCAGGGAGACTTTAGAAACCCAATAATATTTTAAAAAAAAAAAAAGGCTTTCTATGGCCCACAATTAGAGAGAGAGAGGTGGCACAACCAGGAGTCAAGACTGGCGCACAAGCTGAAAGGGCAATATTACTCTCCCACTGTTTTTTATGTTTTTTTTGTTTTTTTCAGGGAGACTTTAGAAACCAAATAATATTAAAAAAACCAAAAAAAAAAAAGGCTTTCTATGGCCCACTGAATGAGAGGGAGAGAGGTGGCACACCCAGGAGTCAAGACTGGCACACAAGCTGAAAGGGCAATATTACTCTCCCACTGTTTTTTTATGTATTTTTTGTTTTTTTCAGGGAGACTTTAGAAACCCAATAATATTTAAAAAAAAAAATAAATAGGCTTTCTATGGCCCACTGAATGAGAGGGAGAGAGGTGGCACACCCAGGAGTCAAGACTGGCACACAAGCTGAAAGGGCAATATTACTCTCCCACTGTTTTTTTAGGTTTTTTTTGTTTTTTCAGGGAGACTTTAGAAACCCAATAATATTTAAAAAAAAAAAAAAGGCTTTCTATGGCCCACAATTAGAGAGAGAGAGGTGGCACAACCAGGAGTCAAGACTGGCGCACAAGCTGAAAGGGCAATATTACTCTCCCACTGTTTTTTATGTTTTTTTTGTTTTTTTCAGGGAGACTTTAGAAACCAAATAATATTAAAAAAACCAAAAAAAAAAAAGGCTTTCTATGGCCCACTGAATGAGAGGGAGAGAGGTGGCACACCCAGGAGTCAAGACTGGCACACAAGCTGAAAGGGCAATATTACTCTCCCACTGTTTTTTTATGTATTTTTTGTTTTTTTCAGGGAGACTTTAGAAACCCAATAATATTTAAAAAAAAAAATAAATAGGCTTTCTATGGCCCACTGAATGAGAGGGAGAGAGGTGGCACACCCAGGAGTCAAGACTGGCACACAAGCTGAAAGGGCAATATTACTCTCCCACTGTTTTTTTAGGTTTTTTTTGTTTTTTCAGGGAGACTTTAGAAACCCAATAATATTTAAAAAAAAAAATAAATAGGCTTTCTATGGCCCACTGAATGAAAGGGAGAGAGGTGGCACACCCAGGAGTCAAGACTGGCACACAAGCTGAAAGGGCAATATTACTCTCCCACTGTTTTTTTATGTATTTTTTGTTTTTTTCAGGGAGACTTTAGAAACCCAATAATATTTAAAAAAAAAAATAAATAGGCTTTCTATGGCCCACTGAATGAGAGGGAGAGAGGTGGCACACCCAGGAGTCAAGACTGGCACACAAGCTGAAAGGGCAATATTACTCTCCCACTGTTTTTTTAGGTTTTTTTTTTTTTTCAGGGAGACTTTTGAAACCAAATAATATTAAAAAAAAAAAAAAAAAAAAAATATAGGCTTGCTATAGCCCACTGAATGAGAGATAGCGCACACACAGCAGTGGCACACAAGCCCTGACTGAGGCCAATATTTTTCTCCCACTGATTGATGTAGTGTTTCTGTGTTGAGGTAGATTTTAGAACACAAATCACGGAAAAAATAAATAGGCTTTCTATGGCCCACTCAGTGAGAGATGGCACACACAGGGATGGCACTGTAGCAGAAATGCCAATCTTAATCTCCCACAAAAAAAAAACAAAAAAAAAAAAAAAACTGTCCTACAATTACTATCTCCCTGCAGTAATGTAAGCCAGGTATGGCAGGCAGCAATAGGAGTGGACTGATGCACAAATTAAATAAAAAGTGTGGACAAACAAAAAAGATAGCTGTGCAGAAAGGAAGGAACAAGAGGATATGTGCTTTGAAAAAAGCAGTTGGTTTCCACAGTGGCGTACACACAGCAATACAGCTATCACGGAGCCTTCTAGGGCAGCCCAATGAGCTACAGCGCTGAGGGGAAAAAAAAAAAAAAATAGCTTCCACTGTTCCTGCACACCGAAGGTGGTGTTGGACAGTGGAAATCGCTGCAGCACAAGCGGTTTGGTGGTTAGTGGACCCTGCCTAACGCTCTCCCTGCTTCTGATGAAGCGGCAGCAACCTGTCCCTAAGCTCAGATCAGCAGCAGTAAGATGGCGGTCGGCGGGAACGCCCCTTTATAGCCCCTGTGACGCCGCAGACAGCAAGCCAATCACTGCAATGCCCTTCTCTAAGATGGTGGGGACCAGGATCTATGTCATCACGCTGCCCACACTCTGCGTTCACCTTCATTGGCTGAGAAATGGCGCTTTTCGCGTCATTGAAACGCGACTTTGGCGCGAAAGTCGCGTACCGCATGGCCGACAAGCACAGGGGTCGGATCGGGTTTCATGAGACGCCGACTTAGCCAAAAGTCGGCGACTTTTGAAAATGATCGACCCGTTTCGCTCAACCCTACTGATGACTTTTTCACTTCAGTGGTATATTGATTAAACTAGGTGATGGTGATGTTTTTAGTTTTGTATTGATCTCACATTATTGCAGTCTGTGCCATATTTGTGGTGTTTTATGTGCCTGCTGTTGCTACTGTTGCTGATGTAACAAACAATTTTTTGAAATTTGGTGACATAAAGGTGGGGTGCCTGTAGTAGAAGGTGTGTCAGAGGCCTATTATACTGTTTCTACTCTGTGGAAATTAATTCACTCACTTTCAGTCAACTACCTGTGCTACTTTCCTTACATTTTTCTACCAATAGTATTGTATGAAACTGAAGTTTGTGCCATCTGAGTGTGGCAGGAATAAACAAAAAAAATTGGAAGTGTTCATGAGGTATCGGGTCTCCAGCTAAGAAGGCTTACACTGCTCCCTTATCTACCAGGTCATCATTGAAACTTCAATTCCAAGCTGTAAATGCTGATACCTCATGCATGGCCCATGGATGACTGCTGCTGTGCCATTTTCAGATTTATACTGTGGGTCAATTGATGCCACTTTTCATGGTGTCTGCCCCTAATTTTAGCTGTTTGGGAAGCTTTTCATCACCAATTAAGGTGTTGTCTATGCATTTAGTTTTTCCTCCCATTGAATCTAATGGGGATTGGATACATTCGACGAACCATTTGATGAACTGTTAGGCGAACAGCGGTCCGTTCGGTGAATCCGAACCAAACCTTGAAAGGTTTACTCATCTCTAATCCTCAGCTCTACAACTTCCCTGAACCAATATACAGATCTTGCACTTGGCTACAGCAACTTTGTCAGGGTCCATCAGAAATTAGACCACGAGTGCCGAGAGAAATTAAAAAAAACAAGGCCTGTGAATCTCCATGGATTAAAGACAAAATAATGAAAATTTATGGATACCAGATGTAAACGGAAGTATTACTTAAATAAAGCAGAAAAAATAAAGAACTTACTTATCATGCTGCAGCAATGCAGGTATGTGCAGACTCCATGAATGAGAGTGGGTGACAGAAAAAGAGGTCACACCTACCACACCGCAGCCCAGTACAAGCTGCACTGCGCCACCAGGTGGCGACAGAGAGTGGTCAAAACAAGCCAAGTCCGTAACAGTCGGTAAGCGTATAGTTTAAAGGGGAAAACAGAAACCGTGGTCAATTAACAAGCCGAGAGTCCGAACCAACCAGGAGCAAAGGTACCAAAGATGTGAGACAGAGAACGGAGTCAGAGTAAGCCAAAAGGTCAAAAACCCAGACAGACGTGTGGTAACAAAAATGGGAAGCAGGAGACAATGTCAGAGTCTTAGCCGGCTCACAAACGGAGGGGATACACACAAGAGTCAGCCTAGGTTGGGTACATGAGACAGGGTGGGTACAGGTAAGGGAGGTCAGAGGCAAAAGGAACACAGGGGTATCACAGGTAGCAGTCTCAGCAAGCCCAAAACTATCACTGACACAAGCTGCCTGCAAGAGAACCAATAAATAGCCACTCCCAAATCAAAGAGAGGCAGGAATAGTTAACCCCACCATGACCAGGCCGGAGCAGGGGAAAAATGGCAAACTCCGACCCGGATCATGACATTACTTCTGTCTCCGTCTAAGCAATTCCGTAATTTTACATTAGGTTCCAACGTAGTATTCAGATGACCTTGGTCAGTAGAAGTTGCCGAACGAGCATGCTGCTGTTGGTCCCTAATCTCGGCGACCTCCATGGTGAAGGCCTGTAGATTTTCAACCAAGGAGCAAAACACATTCATACTGATGCCCTGAACATACTAAAAGGGCTGTCTGTAATGTTATGACTGCACTCTAGCATTCACATGGGAATTTACAAACTAGGGGAGATGTTAAACCTGCACACCATAGGTTCGCATGCAGACTAGGCAATCCCTAACATGACTCTAATTTTTCTCTGCCTGACCACAAAGGTTGGCACCCTAAAATTATTCAATGGTACTTCCACTCAATGTTGGATGACCCTGAGTGTCCTTAACTACACCCTGAACAAAAGCATTATCATTAGTTGGACAAATACAGTACTACCTGTGATCAAACTGAGAATGAAAGCGACTCACAGCCAGAGATCACCGGATTGAGTCCCGGAATTGAGCCATGATAATGACAAGTTGGTAACATCCTTCTGAAATGATACTAGTCAGCCCCTCCTAACTTGGTGGGTTAGGTGGATTTTTCCTTAATGTATCCTAAAAGAGACTTGGAGTATGAGATCCAAAATGTAATATAAAAAGACAATTTTATTATTAATCACATAAAATGGCAATAGCTAATACAATATATACATAAAAAGTTAGAGGCAATGGCACACAGTGTCAATGAACTACACATCCACAAAAATAATAACAGGCATAGGAATCAAGATGCACAAGTAATTAATGGAGCAGACAAAAAATGGCGCTAACATATGGGTTACCAGGTAAAATCTACAGGTGCACTAGTGAATAACATAAATCAAAAAAGCCAAATGAGTAACAAAAGATGAGTAACAAAAGTGCTTAGATAAGTTAGTATGCCATGAGACGAGGGTAACAACCATAGCAGCAGTAATTAGGACTTTCCAAGGTGAAAAAAAACATCAAAATGTTATATAAAAGAACAAAGCATACAAAGTAAAAAAAGAGAACTTACCCATAGTAACCTGTATGTGGACATGCAGAAATGGCAGCCCCAATGTCCGTTTCTTGTATCTCTTTTAGGATACATATTCTGGTGGAGTGTCCAGTACAAGTTTATTTCTGGTCCGCTATTTATATATAGTTAAGAGATCACCATATTGTTTTCAGTTTGGATGATACTGATAGTAGACTTTTCTTTAATGTCTAAATGGCTCTTTATTTATTGACCATCTTACTGAAAAAAAAATGATAAACTGTATAATTTAGTTTGTTTTAAGGCTCTTCTGGTATTGGCAATAAATTTACCAAGCTGCAAATTCTAGTACCGCTTCAGATGAATTGTTAATGACTGCATGTTCTGCATTTGCCTTACTCCTCCTAAGCAAAACTCAGAGATATAAAGTATTTATTTATTTAGATGTCCACAATCATGAAATCTTTCAACACTGCTGGGGAATGAGGTTGTGTCCTCCGGTTTGGCTGCCCTTCTGTCTACGCAGGATGCTGCTGGCTGACTACTGCTGAAATTTGCCTGGACTTAAGACCCTGGCCAACATGTTTGGCTGCTAACCCTGTTTAGATGAAGTCAGGGTTTCAGCTATTCGTTTTCACGATAAATGTTGCTTTGTATAAGTTGTTCCTAGATGCCTCTATCCATGTCTCCTACTAGACACAACACAGATTAATAAGTAGCTGACTTTTTATTAAATTTAAATATACAAATGTTTAAATATTATGTTGCATGAAAATATTCTCATAAATAAATTGATATTAAACACATCCTTAAATACATGTTAAGTATTTAAGTGCCTTAAAATGAAATTAATTACTTACAATTTTAATTCAATGTGAGCTTTATTTCTATGATCATTGCCATATCAATATGATTCTGCATAGTATGTTCCTCCTCAATTGTGTCAAATGTAAATGAAGAATAGACTGGTTAATTTCCAGTCTTTTTCCTTTCATAACAGTTTTATGAACATTTCTTAGCCAAGATTGTACTTCAAGGTGAACATTAAACTTAAAACATAACCAATATGGAAAATGGTGTTCACATTTCTTTTACTATCAGTAGTGTAAATGATCATCCTAGATCTATACCTCTTAAAAATGCACCTTAACCCCTTTCTGACATTGGACGTACTTTCCCGTCGAGGTGGGGTGGGCCCGTATGACCACTGACGGGATAGTACATCCAGCGCGATCGGCGGTGCTCACGGGGGGAGCGTGGCCGATCGCGGCCGGGTGTCAGCTGCCTATCGCAGCTGACATCTGGCACTATGTGCCAGGAGCGGTCACGGACCGCCCCCGGCACATTAACCCCCAGCACACCGCAATCAAACATGATCGCGGTGTGCCGGCGGTACAGGGAAGCATCGCGCAGGGAGGGGGCTCCCTGCGTGCTTCCCTGAGATCCCCGGAGCAACGCGATGAGATCGCGTTGCTGCGAGGGTCTCTTACCTCCTCCTCGCTGCAGGTGCCCGGATCCAAGATGGCCGCGGCATCCGGGTCCTGCAGGGAGGGAGGTGACTTACCGAGTGCCTGCTCAAAGCAAGCGCTTGGTAAGCCTGCAGTGCTGTAAGTCAGATCGGTGATCTGACAGAGTGCTGTGCAAACTGTCAGATCAGCGATCTGTGATGTCCCCCCCTGGAACAAAGTAAAAAAGTAAAAAAAAAAAAATTCCACGTGTAAAAAAAAAAAAAAAAAATTCCTAAATAAAGAAAAAATATATATATTATTCCCATAAATACATTTCTTTATCTAAATAATAAAAAAAAACAATAAAAGTACACATATTTAGTATTGCCGTGTCCGCAACGACCCCACCTATAAAACTATATCACTACTTAACCCCTTCAGTGAACACCGTAGGAAAAAAAAAAAACGAGGCAAAAAATAACTCTTTATTCTCATACCGCCAAACAAAAAGTGGAACAACACGCGATCAAAAAAACGGATATAAATAACCATGGTACCGCTGAAAACGTCATCTTGTCCCACAAAAAACGAGCCACCATACAGCATTATCAAAGAAAGAATAAAAAAGTTATAGTCCTCAGAATAAAGCGATGCCAAAATAATTATTTATTCTATAAAATAGTTTTTATCGTATAAAAGCGCCAAGCATAAAAAAATGATATAAATGAGGTATCGCTGTAATCGAACTGACCCGAAGAATAAAACTGCTTTATCAATTTTACCAAACGTGGAACGGTATATACGCCTCCCCCAAAAGAAATTCATGAATAGCTGTTTTTTTGTCATTCTGCCTCACAAAAATCGGAATAAAAAGCGATCAAAAACTGTCACGTGTCCGAAAATATTACCAATAAAAACGTCAACTCATCCCGCAAAAAACAAGACCATACATGACTCTGTGGACCAAAATATGGAAAAATTATAGGTCTCAAAATGTGGAGATGCAAAAACTTTTTTGCTATAAAAAGCGTCTTTTAGTGTGTGACGGCTGCCAATCATAAAAATCTGCTATAAAAAATGCAATAAAAGTAAATCAAACCCCCCTTCATCACCCCGTTAGTTAGGGAAAAATAATAAAATTAAAAAAATGTATTTATTTCCATTTTCCCATTAGGGTTAGGGTTAGGGCTAGGGTTAGGGCTAGGGATAGGGTTAGGGCTAGGGTTAGGGTTAGGGCTAGGGTTAGGGCTAGGGTTAGGGCTAGGGTTAGGGCTAGGGTTAGGGTTAGGGCTAGGGTTAGGGTTAGGGTTAGGGCTACGGTTAGGGCTAGGGTTATTGCTAGGGTTAGGGTTGGGGCTAGGGTTGGAGCTAAAGTTAGGGTTAGGGTTGGGGCTAAAGTTAGGGTTAGGGTTGGGGCTAAAGTTAGGGCTATGGTTTGGATTAAATTTATGGTTGGGATTAGGGTTGGGATTAGAGTTAGGGGTGTGTCAGTGTTAGGGGTGTGGTTAGGGTTACCGTTGGGATTAGGGTTAGGGGTGTGTTTGGATAAGGGTTTCAGTTAGAATTGGGGAGTTTCCACTGTTTAGGCACATCAGGGGCTCCCCAAACGCGACATGGCATCCGATCTCAATTCTAGAAAATTCTGCATTGAAAAAGTAAAACAGTGTTCCTTCCCTTCCGAGCTTTCCTGTGCGCCCAAACAGGGGTTTACCCCAACATATGGGGCATCAACGTACTCGGGACAAATTGGAGAACAACTTTTGGGGTTCAAGTTCTCTTGTTACCCTTGGGAACATATAAATTTGGAGGGCTAAAAATCATTTTTGTGGGAAAAAAAAGGATTTTTTATTTTCACGGCTCTGCGCTGTAAACTGTAGTGAAACACTTGGGGGTTCAAAGTTCTCACAACACATCTAGATAAGGTCCTTAGGAGGTCTAGTTTCCAATATGGGGTCACTTGTGGGGGGTTTCTACTGTTTGGGTACATCAGGGGCTCTGCAAATGCAACATGATGCCTGCAGACCAATCCATCTTAGTCTGCATTCCAAATGGCGCTCCTTCCCTTCCGAGCTCTGCCATGCGCCCAAACAGTGGTTCCCCCTCACATATGGGGTATCAGCATACTCAGGACAAATTGCACAACAATTTTTGTGGTCCAATTTCTCCTGTTACCCTTGTGAAAATACAAAACTGGGTGCTAAAAAATCATTTTTGTGGAAAAATAAAATATATTTTATTTTCACGGCTCTGCGTTATAAACTGTAGTGAAACACTTGGGGGATCAAAGCTCTCAAAACACATCTAGATAAGTTCCTTAGGGGGTCTACTATCCAAAATGGTGTCTCTTGTGGGGGGTTTCAATGTTTAGGCACATCAAGGGCTCTCCAAACGCAACATGGCGTCCCATCTTAATTCCAGTCAATTTTGCATTGAAAAGTCAAATGGCGCTCCTTCCCTTCCAAGCTCTGCTATGTGCCCAAACAGTGGTTTACCCCCACATATGGGGTATCGGCGTACTCAGGACAAATTGCACAACAACTTTTGGGGTCCAATTTCTTCTCTTACCCTTGGGAAAATAAAAAATTGGGGGCGAAAAGATAATTTTTGTGAAAAAATATGATTTTTTATTTTTACGGCTCTGCATTATAAACTTCTGTGAAGCACTTGGTGGGTCAAAGTGCTCACCACACATCTAGATAAGTTCCTTAGGGGTATACTTTCCAAAATGGTGTCACTTGTGGTGGGTTTCAATGTTTAGGCACATCAGGGGCTCTCCAAACGCTACATGGCGTTCCATCTCAATTCCAGTCAATTTTGCATTGAAAAGTCAAATGGCGCTCCTTCCCTTCCGAGCTCTGCGGTGCACCCAAACAGTGGTTTACCCCCACATATGGGGTATCTCAGCACAAATTGTACAACAACTTTTGGGGTCCATTTTCTCCTGTTACCCTTGGTAAAATAAAACAAATTGGAGCTGAAATAAATTTTGTGTAAAAAAAATGTTAATGTTACTTTTTATTTAAACATTCCAAAAATTCCTGTGAAACACCTGAAGGGTTAATAAATTTCTTGAATGTGGTTTTGAGCACCTTGAGGGGTGCAGTTTTTAGAATAGTGTCACACTTGGGTATTTTCTATCATATAGACCCCTCAAAATGACTTTAAATGAGATGTGGTCCCTAAAAAAAAAAATGGTGTTGTAAAAATTAGAAATTGCTGGTCAATTTTAACCCTTATAACTCCCTAACAAAAAAAAAATTTGGTTCCTAAATTGTGCTGATGTAAAGTAGACATGTGGGAAATGTTACGTATTAAGTATTTTGTGTGACATATCTCTGTGATTTAAGGGCAAAAAAATTCCAATTTGGAAAATTGCGAAATTTTCAAAATTTTCGCCAAATTTCCATTTTTTTCACAAATAAACGCAAGTTATATCGAAGAAATGTTACCACTGTCATGAAGTACAATATGTCACGAGAAAACAGTGTCAGAATCGCCAAGATCCGTTGAAGCGTTCCAGAGTCATAACCTCATAAAGGACAGTGGTCAGAATTGTAAAAATTGGCTCGGTCATTAACATGCAAATCACCCTTGGGGGTAAAGGGGTTAAAAATAGGCCTAAAAAATTATACAGGATAAATGCATATATGAATGTTAATTAGTCAAATATCAAGACTCCTCTTACTGACGAATAATCCCCCTACGGTATTAATTGTTTTTTCCAATAATTGCAAGAATATCTGTCAGCAAGATCGAAGCAAATGTTGAAAAAAATGTAGAGGAATATAAATATACATTAGAGATGAGTCAATTGTTCTGCAGTGAATTGTGAGGTGAATCAAATTTAAAGAAAATGTTACAAAAAATCCAGATGTGCCTTAATATTTTGCGTCACAATGTGACTTCATGATGTAAGGGTCTTGCCTGCACCAGAAGCATCAAAGATAACAGGCTCCATTGGAAAAAAAACACAACAGATGTAAAAAAGGATCACACAGGACAATAAGAGATGACCAACCAAAGCATTCCTGCATGCCCTGACAGGTGAGGGCTGGGTGAGTATAACATTTTTCTATTTTAGCTTTGTTAGAAGAAACAAGATTAATTGACCATGTCTGAAGGCTATACAAGAATGAATGTACTTAATAATGCAAGGCAAAAGTGTGTAAAAAAGAATCCAGGGAGTCTAGATGAATCATGAGAAATCCATGCATTTCGCTTCTTGCACAGCTTCATCATGGGTTACAGGATCTTAGGTTTATGTCTTAAATGTGCAGCAAAAATAGTAAATTAATAATACTATTTGGTGCAAACTGGTAACTTTAATATATCCCATAGCTTATACTGAATAATTCTGCTAAAAGGTGAGCAAGGCAGACGATGGCAACATGTCGTTCAACTCACGCATCATGCACTTATTCTGTCTAAACATTTTTTAGATAAACACATTTGATATACGCATTATTTGATTTTTGCTTATGCAAGTTGCCCATATTTTATAGAAGAAGGGCCATGTGTTATAGTCCCTATTTTAGAATTTTGAAATTGTTTTAGTCTTTATTTTTGCCATTTGTATAAATAAACATTTTTATACTGTTTTTGATGTGCATCTCACCCACATTCATTGATGCTTTGCTTGAAAGTATGAGAACCTTTCAAAATTTTCAATATTTCAGTATAAATTTGCCAAAAACGTCAGTAGAATTTTTTAGTATATGTTCTTTATTTTGAATGTTAAAAGGATAATAACAGTATAAATAACTATTATAATAAATGAAAATATTCATTTTATACAAAAGAAACAACAGAAATGAGCTTAGGAGATGGGGAGGATAGGGTGGGGAGGTGTGAAGGAGAAGGAGGTCCTGTAGATTTTTGCACTAGCCCTAAAGGTCAATATAAGGAACCAAATGACACAAATGAGTCAAAAATATTAGACATAATTTTGTAATTAAAAAAATAATCCAATATCCCATGAATGTGAGTGGCAAAAGAAAGCCAACTTTTATGATTAGTACATAATTCTAATGTGAAAATGGAGTCTGGTGTTTTCAATAAATGGGATGATAATCAAGAGTGAGCAAGCATTATGTTTTATTTAGAAAACATGAATCAATGAAAGTCTGATCTAAACAATATCTTTTTGGAAGTTTATCATGGAACAAACAAGGAAAATTTCTAAAGACCTCAGAAAAAAGTTGTTGATGCTCATCAGGCTGGAAAGTATTATGAAACAATATCTAAAGTGTTTGGACTCCAGCAACCCGCGGCCATGTAAAAATGGTGTAAATTCTAGTTTTTTACTACCCTCCACAGGAATGGTCTAAGAACAAAGATCACCCAAGTGAAAAACGTACAATATTTCACAAAGTCACAAAGGAACCAAAGGTACGCTTTAAGCAACTAAAGACCTTTCATATTAGCTAATGTTAATGTTCACTAGTCCACCATCAGGTAACACTGAACAGCAATGATATGTAGTTTAGAATTGCAAGGGGAAAGCCATTTCTCTCTAAACGCTTGATAAAGATCACCTGGAAAAATCAGAAGGCTAATGGAACAATGATTTGTAGATGGATGAGACCAAATAGAAATTTTTATTTAACCCCTTTCCCACCTGAGACATATCCATACGTCCCTGTGACCTGGGTCTTACTGACCTGGGATGTATGGATACATCCCGGCTATTTTGCATGCACACGGTCTGTGCACACGTGACCGCCGCCAGGTGTCAGCTAATTCTGACAGCTGACATCCCTTACTCAGTGCCAGGAGCATTTCTGCACCTCCCTCAGCACTTTAACTCCCTAAATTCTGCGATCAAACTTGAATGCAGCATTTCGGGAACAGACAGCCCATTTGCCTTTGGATTGGAGACCCCACGACATTATCGCGGGGTCCCAATTGTTGCCATGATGACCCGATGTCATCATGTCACTTCAACTGTGAGGTGGTCCCTAAAAAAATGGTTTTGTAAATTTTGTTGGAAAAAGTAGAAATCGCTGTTCAAATTTTAACCCTTATAACTTCCTAACAAAAAAAGGTGTTTTTTAAATTGTGCTTATGTAAAGTAGACTTGTGCAAAATGCTATTTATTAATTATTTTATGCAACCCATCTCTCCGATTTAAGAGCATAAGAATGCAAAGTTTGAAAATTGCAAAATGTTTAAAATTTTTGCGAAGTTTCCGCTTTTTTCCCAAATAAACAAAAGTTATATCGAAGAAATTTTACCACTATCATGAAGTACAATATGTCCCAAAAGGGGGCGTGGTTTGAAGGGGCCTTTACAGAGCTCCTGAATAATCCCCTATATTGAGCAGGTCATATGCAGGGATATGGGCCAATGAATGACGACCCGGAAGTGCTGATCATGAGTTTTGTACATCTGCGGCTCGCGTGGCTGCTGATCACCTAAGTCAGTTTTGTTGTGAGCGGAGGAAGAGTCGTGGCTGAGAGTGACTGGGATACTGTGACCGTTCTTAGGAAGAAGGTACCCACTGCCGCACAGGCAAAGTCCAAGCAAGTGAGTGGCCCCCCTGTATGTAACCATTAAAAACTAAAGAGAGGGGTGAGCACTCAGATTATAAATAATTGTGATGCAAATGGTGAGCTGTTACTCTATGAACTGGTGGAACACCATCTGTATGTAACCTGCCATTGGTGTTGTTAGCGTAGCTACTGGGGGGCAGAGGGGGCCATCGTCCCGGGCCCTGTCACATGAAGGGGCCCACTGGGAGGTAGGGCCACTTCTGTGACGAGGCAGAACACCGCATAGGAGCAGAGCAGTATAATGACGGAGACTCTGCACGCTGCTAGCACAGTGGCCGGCTGCAGAGTCTCCCCCCTGCAGTGAATGGTTTCGCCCATCTGACCTGATCATGAAGCTTTTCCTGGCTGCAGTTTTCTTCACTCTGTGCACGCTGGGATTGGCTCAGGCACGCTGGGTCCTAGTGCCCACACCTTGCATTTCACTCACACTTCCTGGTCCTGCCTGAGTGCAAACGTTATCAGTAAGTGCTGGGGATGGAACATTTTAGGTTTATTAAATTCAGGTATGTCACTGAGACCGTTGGGGTATTGTGGAGGCTGAAAGTGAGTGAGGGGGGACAGGGTACTGGGGGGTGAATGTGAGACGATGGGGGTATTGTGGGGGCAGAAGGTGGGTGAGGTGGGACAGGGCACTGAGGGGGTGGATGTGAGTTGATGGGGGTATTGGGACTGAAGTGGGGGAGGGGGGACAGGTCACTGGGGGCTGAATATTATAATGTTTAGTTCTGATATTATATGTACTCCATCACATAATATTTGCTGTCTGGGGAGGCTGGAGATGGGGGGGTCAGGGGCTTTTGATACGTACCACCTGGGTCTTTTATGAGTATTAGTATAAGGAGCCCCCATACAGTAACCAAGAGCTGCATCACATTTACAGCACCACTCCAGCATTATTTTTTATTTCATTGCTGGAGTGGTGCTGAAAATCCACGTCCCCTGCCCTCTGTCTGATACTCACCTTCTGGCTTTTTCATCTGTTTTAGTCTCCGCTCGGCTCCGTCTCCTGCAGTTTGTGGCTTGTCCGAGGCTCCAGTGTTTCATGGAGCAGCGCAGAGGTCACTAATCAATGTGAGTCTATGGGAGCCTCGTTCTGGCCTCTCTCTCACTGTCAGGCTGTGTGCACACAGTGCGGATTGGCCGCTCCAGATTCGCAGCAGTTTTCCGTCTGGTTTACAGTACCATGTAAACCTATGGAAAACCAAATTCGCAGTGCACATGGTGCGGAAAATACCGCGCGGAAACGCTGCGTTGCATTTTCCGCAGCATGTCAATTCTTTTTGCAGATTCCACAGCGTTTTACACCTGCTCCACAATAGGAATCCACAGGTGGTAAAACGCAGGTGAAATCCGGACTAAAAACACAGGAAATCCGCACACGAATCTGCAATAAGTGCACATAGCCTCATAGTCTTACATTGAGCGCTTGTGACATAGTATATCAAGTGCTTCCTTGCAAAACTAAGCTTATGGAAGTAACAGTTGTCAAATGAAAATTTAGTTCATTTTCCTACGTGCAAATAGTTAAAAAACACAGCTAATACTGAGTCTGTACTTATCTTTGCTAAGTATGACAGTCATCTGAAGCTATTGTCAAAGGAATTCCAGGAAAGATTTTGTGATTTCTCATCTTTTGAACATCAGTTTGCATTATTCTCAGCACCATTCACCTTTGATGTTGCAAAGGCAGAAGAAAGCCTGCAGATGGAACTTTTAGAAATACAATCTGATTCTACACTCAGAGCAAAGTATCTTGAAGTGGGAATACCTGGTTTCTTTTCATACCTTCCTGAAAAGTTTAACAACTTTAAAAAGTTTGCCACAAAGATTATGGCAATGTTTGGTTCAACCTATATTTGCGAACAGTTATTTTCTTTTATGAAACTAACAAAATCTCAGAGAACAAGGCTGACTGATCATCTTTGATCAAAGTAGGCACTGCGTTGTCATTTCAGCCTGATATACCAACAATTGTTAGCACAAAGAGGTGTCAAGCCTCAGGACAAAACACTAATGATTGAAAAAAATGATAGCAAATAAATGTTTAGTTTTTAATTGCTGTATTTTTGTTAAATATATTAGTTGCTGTTGCGCACTGCAAATATATGTTGCTGTTACATATTACTACTTCATATCTTGTTTTCATGACTGCTGTTAAAATACGTGTGTGATATTAGCTGCTGTGTGCGGCCCTCGCAACAACCTCTTGTTACTCATGTGGCCCTCGGGGTACCCTGAGTTTGACATGCCTGATCTATGATACTTTGTGTGTTTGACTGTGGGGTCCATCATACTGTATGGGGGAGCTGTAGGGCTATCATGCTGCTGAGGGGACTGTAGGGACATAATACTCCTTGGGGGAGCTGTGGAGGAATTCTATTGTGCTTAGGGAGTTATGGGGCATTATACTGTGGGGAGGGTATTCTATTTTGTGGTGGAAACTGTGAGCTCCATCATGCTGTATGTAAGGGAATCATAGTTTATGTTAAGCTGCTGACTGTGCAGACTGTCAGATTTACTAATGTAGGAGGTTAGGTGGGTATATAGTGTTTATTTTTTGTTTCATATGTCAGTAAATGTAGGTGGATATGAAGGCATTATACTGTGTGAAGTTGACTACTGGGAGGTCATCATACTGTGTGAGGGGCATACTATGTGGGGAATTATATAATGTGGGCTCATACTGTGGGGAGCTATCACACTGTGTGGGCTGTAGGGCATCATACTGTGTGAGGAACTGCTGGGGCATGATAGTGTGTGGGGAACTGTGGGAACCATCATATTGTGTGGGGGCATCATACGGTGTATGGAGATGCAGATTATGCATACAGATTTGTCAGAATCCAGTGTTCTTTTTCTAATGGGATCATTACCTTAATGGAGATATGAAGGCATTATACTGGGTGATACTGACTCCTGTGTGGCCTTCATACTTTATAAGGGGCATGCTAATGTGTAGTGAATCATACTGTGTGGGGACATCATTTTGTGTGGGGGACAATAAAGGGAATCTGTCACAGCAATAGTAGTATCATGGTGATTAAACCTTCACTGTAAAGGCCCCGTCTCACTAAGCGATTTACCAACGATCACGACCAGCGATACGACCTGGCCGTGATCGTTGGTAAGTCGCTGTGTGGTCGCTGGGGAGCTGTCACACAGACAGCTCTCTCCAGCGACCAACGATCAGGGGAACGACTTCGGCATCGTTGAAACTGTCTTCAACGATGCCGAAGTCCCCCTGCAGCACCCGGGTAACCAGGGTAAACATCGGGTTACTAAGCGCAGGGCCGCGCTTAGTAACCCGATGTTTACCCTGGTTACCAAAAAAAACAAACAGTACATACTCGCCTTTCGGTGTCCAGGTCCCTTGGCGTCTGCTTCCTGCTCTGACTGAGATCCGGCCGTACAGCGAGAGCAGAGCGCAGCGGTGACATCACTGCTGTGCTCTCACTTCTCACTGTACGGCGGCTCAGTGAGAGCAGGAAGCAGACGGCAAGGGACCTGGACACCGAAAGGCGAGTATGTAGTGTTTGTTTTTTTTACATTTACGCTGGTAACCAGGGTAAACATCGGGTTACTAAGCGCGGCCCTGCGCTTAGTAACCCGATGTTTACCCTGGTTACCAGTGAAGACATCGCTGGATCGGTGTCACACACACCGATTCAGCGATGTCAGCGGGGCCTCAACGACCAAAAAAAGGTCCAGGCCATTCTGACACGACCAGCGATCTCACAGCAGGGGCCTCATCGCTGGTACGTGTCACACATAGCGAGATCGCTATGGAGGTCGCTGTTGCGTCACAAAACTTGTGACTCAGCAGCGATCTCGCTAGCGATCTCGCTATGTGAGACGGGGCCTTAAGTAAACGACAGTAGATTATTTGATAACTGACACCCTTACATTCTGTGTTTTAACCCCTACCTCATGCTGTACTTCGATTACATAGCAAAAACCTGCTGACAGATTCCCTTTAATATTTTAGTGTTGGCAATTTTATCATCTTCACAGCAGAAAGGATGCTTTATGTTATATAAGGGGCATTTACTGTTGCCATGCCACGCAGCAGCTGCAATAATAATTGCAAATATTGCAGCAGCAGGCTCAGCTTTCCAGTAGCAGCAGTTTGGGAAGTTGGAGCAGGTTGGGAATAGATGGACACAGTGCTGGAAATGTGAGAATTCAAATATGACTCCTTTGTAAACTCTGCAATTGTAGCTAGACAAACCGGATCTCATACTTTGCACTGATGAGAGGAAACACCCCAAAACTCCCTGTCTGCAAGTTAAGATTCCGGTTTGGCTTTTATCCCAAGTCATATTGCAAGGCTTGTGAAAGAGTTGATATTGGCTTTTAGGATCACTGCTTCAAATAGGTGCAGCTAGACTTCACGTCCGTTTTCTCTCTGAAAAGAAAATATGCAAAAGTAAGTCCTAAATTGCCAATATTGGTGCATTCACAGCAAATTTAATGCACATTTTTCATTCTTTTGTAAAAGTCTTTGCTACAGTCATGTCATATATGACTAGACACTAGAGTCTATGCTTCATTCCCTGCTATAGACTGTTAAACAGTCATTTCTTTTTTATAGGTTACTCTGGTGACAGTTTTGTTGTTCCTGTGTCAGGGTCTACCCCCAATAACTGGAGCACAATGATCATTTAATTCATTTATAACCTGACAAACCTGTCAAAAATCAATCACCAAGAAAATAGATTCTTTTTTATTGAGTTCATAGACCATCGTATTGTGAAGAAAAAAAAAATATACGAGATACACAAAATATATGAAGTACATGAAGTAACACTGGAGAAAGAATTAGCTTGTCCAAATATTAGCAACTACAAATCAAATCTTTTGATATATGAATTCATCAACTTCAGTAAACTTTTCCTAAATATTTGATTTGCAGGAAGAAAGTTTGCACATTTTGTGATGTAAACACAGTTATTTTTAAAAATGTATTATTTTTCCCCTCACAAAAATAATTGCGCAACAAATGAAAAAACTCAGTGTAGTCACATGATTTACAAGTACGTCTGACAATGATTTCAAATGATTTTTTTCTGTAAAATCTATTTTCCTGTCTTACTTCTTTTTTCTACTAAATTAAATATAATGAAAAAAAATGAAATTGTAATTCAAATAAAGCAGGACAGATGCCAGCTACACCATATTAGTGACCATTCAGTGATGTCACCGCTAGTCACTAGGATGCTGTGCTCGCAGCATCTCATTCTCCCAGTGGTTCTCAGTCTTGCCAGTCACATCTTGGCACCATCCAAGCTAAAAACTGTTTATCCCCAGACATGGATTACGGCGTGTGACAGAACCATGGACAGATAAGGGATATGGTTCTTTTTTATTTTTGTTTTATTACAGGAGACGATGGCTTCATTGGAATTGGCGATGATGTGTGTATGATTTAATTTAGAATCCGGAGTCTGTGTCATTTTTCAATTAAAGGGCTTTATTCTGGCTCTGTGTTTATTTACAATATAACTATAGGATTTGTATTAGATAGGTGTGTTATAGACACCTCTCCATTACTAAGCCGTGGGCTTGATGTCATCGGACAAAGCAAAGGTGACATCAACCCCTAAAATATGAACCCCACTTGCCACTGCCACAGGGCAAGTTGGAAAAGCCGGGCAAAGCACCAGAATTGGCACATGTAAAAGATGCGCCATTTCTGGGCAGCTGTGGGCTGCTGTTTTTACCAGCCTGAGAATACCAGTCCCCAGCTGTCTGCTTTAGCAAGCTTGGTTATCAAAGATGGTGGGAACATGTCTTTTTTTAATTATTGATTTAAATAATTAAAAAAACAGCGTGGGGACCCCTCTATTCTTGAATACGCCCACCTGCCGCTCCTGCTCTCGCTGTTATTAGCGGCAGCATCAGCCAACACCAGTGACTGGAGGTAAACTTTATAACTTTGATCACAGCTGCGGGCTTGTCATTTGGCATTGTGGGAACCATGACTGTCTGACCGGCGGTAATGATCTTACCGCCTATCAGAAATATTGTTTTCCACATTGTCATGCACATGAAAGCTTGACAAACACCTGGTGTTCAAGGGGCCGAACCTGTACAGTAACAAGGACTTCCTGGTAAAGTTCGTGTTCGGTGTCCATGTCTGAACAGTAGGTGTTCGGTACTGATGCGCCGAACACTACTGTTTGGGTTTGCTCACCTCTACCTATGATAAAAATGCAAATTTTGCTGTCTGCCTGTCAATCTAATCTTGATGTGATGGCACAGTGTTTAATCATAATTATCAAGACGTAAATACAGTAGGCCAAGAGACGTACGTTATTATATTTATGTTGACTTTTGGATTTATGTGTCTTTCTTTAGTTGGTCAAGAAACACAGACTATTGTTCGTACTCTCCTGAATGTGATTCTGGAGTTTCTGTTTGCTGCAAGCTCATTGTCTGCTATCTTTGAGGGATACAGACATGGGGTGATTGAACAATAAATATTTGAAAATATATTGATTGACTTGTTGACTTGCAAAACAGGAGGAAAAACTATGCAAATTGATTAAATACTCAAACAATGAGAGTTAAACTCTCTGACCTGTGGATGATGACCTGAAATACAGATGTGGGTATAAAAAAGGATTTCTATCATTCTCCAAGGTGAATTAGAGACTTTTTATAAAACCACAGCTAGGAACACTAATGGCTCCATCATGAGGGACGCAGATTTGACATTCTCCAAGATGCCAGCTTAGGGGACCTGTTGTGAATTCCGTTCTTGGGCTCCATCCTGTGGTCATGAATGGTATTTTTGGGAGTTCTGCTCTTGGGCTCCCTCTGGTGGTTTCAAGTGGAACTTAGCAGCTGCTTTCACTAATCGGTGCCCTGGCCTTGTTATTTAACTGGGCTTTAGGCTGTAGTTGATGCCAGCTGTCAATGTTCCTTCCTGTGGATTCAGTCCTTTCCTGGAAGTTCTCTGTTGGCCAGTCCATTTCAGCTTAAGATAAGTTCTGCTAGTTTTTGGGTGTTTCCCTGCCTATGACCTTTTGTTCAGTTTAAGTTATGTCTCTTTTGTCCAGCTTGACATCATGAAATATTCCGGCTAGTTGGAAGCTCTGGGGTTGCAGATTTGCCCCTCCACACCGTGAGTCGGTGTGGAGGTTATTTTTGTAAACTTTGCGTGGACATTTAGTTTTTATACTGACCGCACAGTAGCCTTTTCTTTCTCTGTCTATTTAGATAGTAGTGGCCTCCTTTGCTAAAATCTAGTTTCATTTCTGAGTTTGTCATTTCCCTCTTCACTCACCATCAATATTTGTGGGGGGCTATCTTTCTTTTGGGGGTTTCTCTGAGGCGAGATAGTTTTCCGTTTCCATTTTCAGGGGTAGCTAGTTCTTAGGCTGTGAAGAGGCGTCTAGGCAGAGATAGGAACACTCCACGGCTATTTCTATTTCTAGTGTTGGTGTTAGGAGTAGGGATTGCTGTCAGTAAAGTTACCACCTCCTCAGAGCTAGTACATTATTTGTTTTACCCACTAGGTCATTTCAGTGCTGCTCCGTAATTACTAGGTCATATAGGTGATCACTGTCTGTAGAGCTGCCACCTCCTCTGAGCTTGTCCATGATTGGTTTTACCCACCAGGTCATCTCAGTACCACTCCGTAACCACCAGGTCATAACAGTACAGCTGGCCCACAAAGTGTTAAATGCATCTCAAAATAGGGAAGAGAAAGTTCTGAGTCATAGTTTTTTTTTTCTTGTTGCTTGTTTTGTCTTTTTTTTTCCCCTTGATTTTTGGATGGTGCAGGAGCTTGGTACTGATATGGAGGTTCAGGGTCTGTCTGCGCGTGTTGATCATCTCGCTGCAAGGGTACAGAGTATCCAAGATTATGTTGTTCAAACTCCTGTTTCTGAGCCTAGAATTCCTATCCCTGATTTGTTTTCTGGGGATAGATCTAGGTTTTTGAATTTTAAAAATAATTGCAGATTGTTTTTTGCTCTGAGACCCCATTCCTCTGGTGACCCCATTCAGCAGGTGAAGATTGTTATTTCTCTGCTGCGTGGTGACCCGCAGGATTGGGCATTCTCCCTTGAGCCAGGGAATCCTGCATTGCTCAATGTAGATTCATTTTTTCAAGCACTTGGATTGCTTTATGACGAACCCAATTCTGTGGATCAGGCAGAAAAAATTTTGCTGGCTCTGTGTCAGGGTCAGGAAGCGGCAGAGATATATTGTCAGAAATTTAGGAAGTGGTCTGTGCTTACAAAATGGAATGAGGATGCCCTGGTGGCTATTTTCAGAAAGGGTCTTTCTGAAGCTCTTAAAGATGTTATGGTGGGGTTTCCACACCTGCTGGTTTGAACGAATCAATGTCTCTGGCCATTCAGATTGATCGGCACCTACGTGAACGTAAGGTTGTGCACCATATGGCGGTGTCCTCTGGACAGAGTTCTGAGCCTATGCAATGTGATAGAGTTTTGACAAGAGCAGAACGGCAGGAGTTCCGACGTCAGAAAGGGCTGTGTTTTTACTGTGGTGACGCTACTCATGCTATCTCTGATTGCCCGAAGCGAACTATGAGGGTTGCTAGTTCGGTTACCATCAGTACTGTACAGCCTAAATTTCTCTTGTCTATTACCCTGATTTGCTCATTGTCGTCTTTTTCTGTAATGGCATTTGTGGATTCTGGCGCTGCACTGAACTTAATGGACCTAGAATTTGCCAAGCTCTGTGGTTTTTCCTTGGAGAATTGCAGAGTCCTATTCCCTTAAGGGGGATTGATGCTACGCCATTGGCCAAGAATAAACCTCAGTATTGGACACAGTTAGCCATGAACATGGCTCCAGCACATCAGGAAAATATTCGTTTTTTGGTGTTGCATAATTTGCATGATGTGGTTGTGCTCGGGTTTCCATGGTTACAGGTACATAATCCAGTACTGGATTGGAAATCTATGTCTTGTGACTAGTTGGGGTTGTCAGGGAATACATAGTGACATTCCTCTGATGTCAATTTCCTCGTCCCCTTCTTCTGAAGTTCCTGAGTTTTTGTCGGATTTCCAGGATATATTTGAGGAGCCTAAATCCAGTCCTCTGCCTCCTCATAGGGACTGTGATTGCGCTATTAATTTGATTCCTGGCTGTAAGTTCCCTAAGGGTCGACTTTTCAATCTGTCTGTGCCAGAGCATGCCGCTATGCAGACTTATGTAAAGGAGTCCTTGGAGAAGGGGCATATTCGCCCGTCTTTGTCACCGTTGGGAGCGGGATTCTTTTTTGTTGCCAAGAAGGATGGCTCCTTGAGGCCCTGTATAGATTATCGCCTTCTCAATAAGATCACGGTCAAATTCCAGTACCCTTTGCCTTTGCTCTCTGATTTGTTTGCTCGGATTAAAGGGGCTAGCTGGTTTACCAAGATTGACCTTCGAGGGGCTTATAATCTGGTCCGCATCAAACAGGGTGATGAATGGAAAACAGCATTTAATACGCCCGAAGGCCATTTTGAATATCTTGTGATGCCTTTCGGGCTCTCTAATGCTCCATCTGTGTTTCAGTCCTTTATGCATGATATTTTTCGGGAGTATCTGGATAAATTTATGATTGTATATTTGGACGATATTTTGTTTTTTTCCGATGATTGGTAGTCTCATGTGAAGCAGGTCAGGATGGTATTTCAGATTCTTCGTGCTAATACACTGTTTGTGAAGGGGTCTAAGTGCCTTTTTGGAGTTCAGAAGGTTTCTTTTCTGGGGTTCATTTTTTCTCCCTCGGCTATTGAAATGGACCCTGTTAAGGTCCAGGCTATTTATGATTGGACGCAGCCCACATCTGTGAAGAGCCTTCAGAAGTTTTTGGGCTTTGCTAATTTTTATCGCCGCTTCATTGCTAATTTTTCTACTGTGGTTAAACCTCTGACCGATTTGACCAAGAAAGGTGCAGATGTGGTGAATTGGTCCTCTGCGGCTGTGGAGGCCTTTCAGGAGCTTAAGCGTTGTTTTACTTCTGCCCCTGTGTTGCGTCAGCCAGATGTCTCTCTCCCTTTTCAGGTTGAGGTTGACGCTTCTGAGATTGGGGCAGGAGCTGTTCTGTCTCAGAGAAGTTCTGATGGCTCTGTGTTGAAACCGTGTGCTTTCTTCTCCAGAAAGTTTTCGCCTGCTGAGCGTAATTATGATGTCGGCAATAGGGAGTTGTTGGCTATGAAGTGGGCATTCGAGGAGTGGCGACATTGGCTTGAGGGAGCCAAGCATCGTGTTGTGGTCTTGACCGATCATAAGAATCTGATTTACCTTGAATCAGCCAAGCGGTTGAATCCTAGACAGGCTCGGTGGTCTTTGTTTTTCTCCCGTTTTGATTTTGTGGTCTCGTATCTTCCGGGATCTAAGAATGTGAAGGCTGATGCCCTCTCTAGGAGTTTTTTGCCTGATTCTCCTGGAGTCCATGAGCCGGCTGGTATTCTCAAGGAGGGGGTGATTCTTTCTGCTATCTCCCCTGATTTATGGCGGGTGCTTCGGGAGTTTCAGGCTGATAGACCCGACCACTGTCCTGTGGGGAAATTGTTTGTTCCTGATAGATGGACTAGTAAGGTGATTTCTGAGATTCATTGTTCAGTGTTGGCTGGTCATCCTGGGATCTTTGGTACCAGAGATTTGGTTGCCAGGTCCTTTTGGTGGCCTTCTTTGTCACGGGATGTACGTTCCTTTGTGCAGTCCTGTGGGATCTGTGCCCGGGCTAAGCCCTGCTGTTCTCGTGCTAGTGGGTTGCTTTTGCCTTTGCCTATCCCTGAGAGGCCCTGGACGCATATTTCCATGGATTTTATTTCTGATCTTCCTGTTTCTCTGAAGATGTCTGTCATCTGGGTGGTTTGTGACCGTTTTTCTAAAATGGTCCATTTGGTACCTTTGCCTAAGTTGCCTTCCTCCTCTGATTTGGTTCCTTTGTTTTTCCAGCATGTGGTTCGTTTGCATGGTATTCCGGAGAATATTGTGTCTGACAGAGGTACCCAGTTTGTTTCTAGGTTTTGGCGGTCCTTTTGTGGGAGAATGGGCATTAATTTGTCTTTTTCTTCGGCGTTTCACTCTCAGACAAATGGACAGACGGAGCGAACCAATCAGACCTTGGAAACCTATTTGAGATGCTTTGTGTCGGCTGATCAGGATGATTGGGTTACCTTCTTGCCGTTGGCCGAGTTTGCCCTTAATAATCGGGCTAGTTCTGCTACCTTGGTTTTGCCTTTTTTTTGTAATTTTGGTTTTCATCCTCGCTTTTCTTCATGGCAGGTTGAGCCTTTGGACTGTCCTGGGGTAGATTCTGTGGTGGACAGGTTGCAGCGGATTTGGACTCATGTGGTGGACAATTTGACATTGTCTCAGGAAAAGGCTCAACGTTTTGCTAACCGCCGTCGGTGTGTTGGTCCCCGGCTTCGGGTTGGGGATTTGGTCTGGTTGTCTTCTCATCATGTTCCTATGAAGGTTTCTTCCCCTAAGTTCAAACCTCGTTTTATTGGTCCTTATAGGATTTCGGAAATTATCAATCCGGTGTCTTTTCGTTTGGCCCTTCCAGCTTCGTTTTCCATTCATAATGTGTTCCATAGATCTTTGTTGCGGAGATATGTGTTGCCCGTGGTTCCCTCCATTGACCCTCCTGCTCCGGTGTTGGTTGGGGGGGAGCTGGAGTATGTGGTGGAGAAGATTTTGGATTCTCGTCTTTCAAGGCGGAAACTTCAGTATCTGGTCAAGTGGAAGGGTTATGGCCAGGAGGATAACTCTTGGGTTTTTGCCTCCGATGTCCATGCTGCCGATTTGGTGCGTGATTTTCATTTGGCTTGTCCCGATCGGCCTGGGGGCTCTGGTGAGGGTTCGGTGACCCCTCCTCAAGGGGGGGGGGTACTGTTGTGAATTCCGTTCTTGGGCTCCATCCTGTGGTCATGAATGGTATTTTTGGGAGTTCTGCTCTTGGGCTCCCTCTGGTGGTTTCAAGTGGAACTTAGCAGCTGCTTTCACTAATCGGTGCCCTGGCCTTGTTATTTAACTGGGCTTTAGGCTGTAGTTGATGCCAGCTTTCAATGTTCCTTCCTGTGGATTCAGTCCTTTCCTGGAAGTTCTCTGTTGGCCAGTCCATTTCAGCTTAAGATAAGTTCTGCTAGTTTTTGGGTGTTTCCCTGCCTATGACCTTTTGTTCAGTTTAAGTTATGTCTCTTTTGTCCAGCTTGTCATCATGAAATATTCCGGCTAGTTGGAAGCTCTGGGGTTGCAGATTTGCCCCTCCACACCGTGAGTCGGTGTGGAGGTTATTTTTGTAAACTCTGCGTGGACATTTAGTTTTTATACTGACCGCACAGTAGCCTTTTCTTTCTCTGTCTATTTAGATAGTAGTGGCCTCCTTTGCTAAAATCTAGTTTAATTTCTGAGTTTGTCATTTCCCTCTTCACTCACCGTCAATATTTGTGGGGGGCTATCTTTCCTTTGGGGGTTTCTCTGAGGCGAGATAGTTTTCCGTTTCCATCTTCAGGGGTAGCTAGTTCTTAGGCTGTGAAGAGGCGTCTAGGCAGAGATAGGAACGCTCCACGGCTATTTCTAGTGTTGGTGTTAGGAGTAGGGATTGCGGTCAGTAAAGTTACCACCTCCTCAGAGCTAGTACATTATTTGTTTTACCCACTAGGTAATTTCAGTGCTGCTCCGTAATCACTAGGTCATATAGGTGATTACTGTCTGTAGAGCTGCCACCTCCTCTGAGCTTGTCCATGATTGGTTTTACCCACCAGGTCATCTCAGTAGCACTCCGTAACCACCAGGTCATAACAGGGACCATTACCCTGGCTGAAAGAATACAGATACAGATCTGCTCCATTGACCATCACTGAACCCATGGATACTTTTGGGGAATCCAGGATTTGAACCCACTGGTCACCTGAGACCCATGGATACATATGGGGGAAGCCAGGATTGGGACCCACTGGGTCACCTGGCTCCATGGAAATGTTTGGAGAAGTCAGGTTTTGACCCTCCGGTCACCTGGGTTCTTACCTCAATTGACTGTCAGCTTCTTATGTTTATTGTTACCTCCTCTCTGTGCTTGCTACAGGTGGGGGTAGTTGGCCCTCGAAGCTGCAAAGATGCAGCTGCTCTAATTCTGATGATTCAGCAGAAGCGTGAGACTCTTTAATTTTCACCATATTGGATATTTTACTGGGACAATTCTTTGTGTTATTGTCTGTTTTGTGGTTCAATAAGGTATTGCCACTGTGTTTTAGCCTCACCCTGTGTTGTCTGATTAGTATTTCCCCCCTTGTAAAAGAGAGCAGGCACTCAGTGAAATGAGCCTGGGTTCATGCGGTCTTGAAACAGTGGACTACAGCACCCGCTGACCCCACGTGTCTCCCACCAGACTTGGACTTATGTTGTGAGATTTCATTAAGTAATATGGAGCTTACTTATATCTATGAATTATTAAAATGGTATACATAAAAATGTAAAAGAAGATAATGAATTAAAGGGGTAGTCTACTATAAATAACATTTATTATTATTATTATTATTATAATTATTATTATTATTATTACTATAAATTGCTTGATTGGTGTCAGTCACACCTCTGTGAATATTCACAGCTCCTCAGAACAAGGAACTTGAATCTATTGGCAACAAGACTACTGCCAGGAGCACTTTATAGGCATTACAGAATGCACCTGCCCCCTACTGCTTCATTATCATCTATGGTGTTGATAAAGATTTGGGTGTCTTCAATATCATAGACTATAAAAGAGCAGTGAGATGCATCTTGCAATTTTACAGAGGAAACAGGACACAACTCCCCAATTCTAACAATAGCTAAGGTCTCCAAAAATGGGACCCATTAACAATTATCATTTTTCCATCCAATAGGTGATAGCATGATTAGGATGGAATGCTTTTTAAATCATAGCATGCCCGATCTTTCACTAAGTATTAAAAACACACTTTTAAGTTTAAAAGTTTTTTACTGGCAGTATAATGTGACTGTGAAGGAAACATTTTTAAACTCATAAAGTTGCTTTGCTGAAATATGTGCAATTTGGTTGTGAATTTTAAGTGTGTTATAAAGGAGTGCGCTCTGATCACAAGATGATCCTCTTGTTGTTGGCTCTTTCAGAAGCAAAAGTAGATAATGCAGTGTAGAGGCATTCAGTGCTAAATTTCCCCTAATTCATCAAAACACTGCTTCATCTAATAACTACTTTTCAGAAGTGATTGGCATGCTTGTAGAAAAATTACTTCAAATTATCTTCTATCTTGTAGAAATTTCACAGAAGATGTGAACTTATTTACAGTCTGCATGGATTATCAGTATCATAGTACGTGTATATTATGGGGCTTGTTTTCCTTTTAATATCCTGAATATCTGTTGTGCAATATTTTTTGTTCTTCTACAATGCAAAGACATTTCTAAGTTTTAAAGCATCAACTTTATTCAATCATTGTTCGTTTGGAATAAGAAACAAAATGAATTTTTAATTTAATTAAACTCTCTTGCATTGTACAGTATTTATAATGAAACTTGTGGATTGGTATTTATTTCACATAAATCAGGAACAGGCCCTGTGCTAGATTCACAAAAACTGCAAGAACTCTTTAAGATCATAGAATAATCTGCTTTAAAGAGGATTTGTCACCAGATTCCACAATATTAACTCCACACATTATTAAATAGACCTCTAAGACCTCATGAGGCTAATGAAAATTCATGTCAAAATGGCTATATAATGTGTTTTGAAAGTCTTCCTGACAGATATTAAAATTAGCATTAGCAAAAGCAGGATCAATATTTTTACCTCCATTGTTTTATATGGTAGAAACACAATATTGTCTTATAAACAGAAAAAATGCAGTCGTCAGTAGCAAAAAAATGGAATAATCTGCTAGTTTGCTAGTCTCTAGACATCAGTAATTAAGGATTAATACAGTTAAAACAAAATTTAAAGCATAAATTGCTATCTATAACTAATACACTATCTTGCTTTCTATGCAAAATAATAGAAAGAAAAATAAATAACACAATAAAAGGACCTATAGTTTATCTCATGAAAGGGGTCTACTTATCTGCATCTTAGACAGCTATAACTTTTTTTTTTACAACAATATAGCTTTACTATTAGAGGGGACTAGATCGATCTGCAAGAGGACTGAGTTCATGTCAGACTTCCTGAAATTCCTGTTTTTACACAAATCAAACACTTTGAGATTCGAGTCACAGTTCACACAATAAAAGCTTGACCTGCAACTCTTCCTAAACTGCGGATGAGCAGGCTTACATCAGATTGTATTGCTGCACAGGAATCCCCATAATGCCCTGCAATCATGGCATATTATGAAATACCATACATTGTACAGAGGGTGTCAGTACCTGGACCATCTGAGATCACCAGTTCCCGGTGGAGTACAGTTTGTACTGCAAAGTCTTTTTCCATCTTTAGAGTTACTGAGTAAGTTTCCCTCTCCTGTAGAGTGTAAGCTGTTATGGTAAATAGGGTCCTCTTCTTTTCTCCTATAGAACAAAAGCTTTTATAGTTAATGGAGTCCTCTCTATCTTCTGTAGAGTACAAGCTCTTACGGGCAGCAAGGTCCTCTCTCCTGTAGAAATAAGTTCTTTTGTCCTATGGACACCTGAGTTCTACTCTCACCATCTGTATTTTCAAATAAATTATAAGCTTTCTAGTATCGAGAGTCATGCAAATTTTATTTACTATACCTTGGACATGAAAGGTTGTTCTGAATTAATCATAGTTTGCTACACAAGTGTCCTGGGTATCCCAGTCAATGTGTTCTTCCTCTGTTGTGGTCGATGTTTGGGTTTTCTATGCTCCCCAGCATGGATCAATGACATTATCTCCCTAGACTTATTTAAAGCTCATTGACAAACACACACCAGTGTCTTGGAATTGAGTTCTATGGCTCCTAATCCTGATTGGTGTTTTCCACCATTTGCGCTATTTTGATTTATCCCTGCTGTGTTCCACAGCTGCCTTGCTGAACCTGGATTTCTAATGATGCTTTACTGTCCTCTTAGCCCACATGCCTTCCTGCTTGCTGCATCAATGCCTGGAGTCCATGTGCACACCCAGACCTGGAGCTTAGAGGATCCACCTCACCTGGGAACCCATGGCATTATTCGTCTTGAATAATTTGATGGTTGTATTGGAGCCATATTGAGACACATAGAATTTTGTAATCATTTTATTTAATTTTTGTGGAGTCACTATGAACAAAAATATGCAGTTTTGTCACTGTTTTTAATTTTCTATGAAAAATTGAAACCGTTCTCACAGACTACAAGGCACTCCTTTTTCATGATGGCAGTTGTTGAAGGAGCATGTGAATAAACCAATTAATCAGCCACCTCCAGTTCAAAAACAACTTTCCCATGCCCAGTGTATTTCATGTTGAGAAGGTTAGACATGTCTGGTAACCTGCACTTCTTCTGCGCCATCTGCCATTTTGTCAACAGGAGAGTTGTGCAGACTACGAAGAAGGCTGTGTGGAGGAGGAACACATGCAATACTTAGTCATTAGCAGACAACACAAAATCAAGTCCTTCAAAAAGGTTTTCCATGTTTAGAAAAGTGGACTCCAGTTGATGAAATAAGAGTAGTAAAAAAAAAACATAGAGCTAAAACTCACAATTTCTGGGTCTAGCACCAGCTCCTCAGCTCTGGTCTTAGTGTTTTGGCTGCAGCAGTGACGCCATGATGACCACTGTATGCATCACTGCTGCAGCAAATCACTGAGCTCAGCAAATTGTTCTGTCAGGAACATTAGTGTTGCTAAGCTCAGTGATTGGCTGTAGTGGTGACAAGCTGTGTAGTTGTGGCATCACAGCTACAGCCAAATTACAGGGACTGAAGCAGAGTCTGAGATCTAGCACTGGATCAAACGAGGTCGAGTATTAGCTCCATTTTTTTCAACTATCTGATTGGTTGGGTTACTTTTCTAACAAAATACTCAACCTTTCTTTATAAGGGTCTGATCACTCATATGGCCTAAAATATAATGTAGGACAAGAATGAGATTTTTTTTAGAATAGCTAAAAAACCATTATAATTGCCTAGGGGTCCATTCACATGGTTGTATTTTTGATCCATGTTATATCTGCATGTGAATATTACTTGCCAAGGTCAGATGAGTATTCTTTTAGAAAAAATTGTCCTACTTTTGTCTGTTTGGATCAGTTGCTGCTATTGGTAAGAAATATGCAGACAGAATATGAGCCAAATATATGGGCATGAAAATGAGCCCTAAATGTGATAGTTAAACACATTATCATAATGCTCAGTCACAGGTACTGTCATCTGATGTCACTAAATCTCAGCAAAATGTAAATGCAACATTTTATGCACTTTCCTTGACTACATTTTCAGTAAGCTTTCTATGATAGCTAAACATCAATCTTTGTAGTTGTGTCGAAAAACTTTTTACAGTTCCACAATACAAATACCCTTTCAACAGATGTTAAAGACACAAAATCCTGGATTATAAGAAGCAAACAGAATCACTTGTGCATGCATGAGCTTGAATGTATTATGTGAAAGCATTCAATTATTCACAGCCAAGCAGAGAGGGTTAACCTTACTGCATGTCGGCAGGGTCTCTAAGGGTAAATATATCTAATATATATCAGAAAGAATGAAATATATAATATATATCACTCTCCCTAATAAGCAGACTCGGTGTAATCATTTGTGTATTTCCGGTAAGCAATTTATCATCAGCAGTCAGCAAGTAATTAAAAAGACTGATCGTTATAAACACATCATTTTCTAAGGCTTTTAACATCCCCTTCTGTTTAGCAAATTGGTATGTTTTGTTGTTAAAAATATAAGCCATGGGCCCAGTTCTGTCATGGCAGTGAGCAGGCAGTTGGATGCGGTAATGAGTGCCTGAAGCCTTCACCAAGGATGATAAGCCTGCATGAATTTTATGAGTCTCAGTATCAAGGTTGCCCTCGCCCAAGGGATTAAAGAATAAGGGGGAGTGGAAGGAGGAGAGAAAGAGAAGGCAGATGTATGAATAACTGGCATTGTAAATCTTCACTGTGCAACCTACAGCTAGAAACAGTCTGTGATGGGTTCATGACTTGAGAAGAAAGCAACACAGCAGAATGTGAATGGATTTTCTTCAGCTGCTTAATACACTTCTTACAGCAGCTTAAGGACATGTATGTTGATGGAGGGCAAGAGTATATGGTGCGTGTGTGAATGTATATATGTATATATATATATATATATATATATATATATATATATATATATATATATATATAATTATGTATATATCCACACATACAAATCTGCATATATACTGTATATACATATATATAGTGCATATGCATATATATGTATATATATATATCTATGTATACACATATATGTATGCATGTATGTATATATATACAGTATATATATATATATATATATATATATATATATATATATATATATATTCTTTTTTAAAAAAGCTTAAAATCCATCCCACCACTACAAGGTGTACCAAAATGGTGATTACACCTAAATGTTTTGATGTATATATATGTGTGTGTGTGTGTGTGTGTGTGTGTGTGTACAATATATATATATATATACAGTATATATATATATATATATACACTCACCGGCCACTTTATTAGGTACACCATGCTAGTAATGGGTTGGACCCCCTTTTGCCTTCAGAACTGCCTCAATTCTTCGTGGCATAGATTCAACAAGGTGCTGGAAGCATTCCTCAGAGATTTTGGTCCATATTGACATGATGGCATCACACAGTTGCCGCAGATTTGTCGGCTGCACATCCCAAAGATGCTCCATACAAGGCAGGATGGATCCATGCTTTCATGTTGTTTACGCCAAATTCTGACCCTACCATCCGAATGTCGCAGCAGAAATCGAGACTCATCAGACCAAGCAACGTTTTTCCAATCTTCTACTGTCCAATTTCGATGAGCTTGTACAAATTGTAGCCTCAGTTTCCTGTTCTTAGCTGAAAGGAGTGGTACCCGGTGTGGTCTTCTGCTGCTGTAGCCCATCTGCCTCAAAGTTCGACGCACTGTGCATTCAGAGATGCTCTTAGGCCTACCTTGGTTGTAACGGGTGGCGATTTGAGTCACTGTTGCCTTTCTATCAGCTCGAACCAGTCTGCCCATTCTCCTCTGACCTCTGGCATCAACAAGGCATTTCCGCCCACAGAACTGCCGCTCACTGGATTTTTTTTCTTTTTCGGACCATTCTCTGTAAACCCTAGAGATGGTTGTGCGTGAAAATCCCAGTAGATCAGCAGTTTCTGAAATACTCAGACCAGCCCTTCTGGCACCAACAACCATGCCACGTTCAAAGGCACTCAAATCACCTTTCTTCCCCATACTGATGCTCGGCTTGAACTGCAGGAGATTGTCTTGACCATGTCCACATGCCTAAATGCACTGAGTTGCCGCCATGTGATTGGCTGATTAGAAATTAAGTGTTAACAAGAAGTTGGACAGGTGTACCTAATAAAGTGGCCGGTGAGTGTGTATATATATATATATATATATATATATATATATATATATATATATATATATATATATATTATTTGTGCTTTTGTTTTTTGGATTAAATTGCAATTTAGTGCATATTAAAATTTTATCATTTTATATACTGTTATATATCTGTTTAGCTCTAGACTAGAAATTAATGGATTTTGCATTAGGTAAGCAAGGAAGAACAAGCAAATGTGATCCTCAACAACTTAGCTCAAGGTCATAATGAAAATTGCAAGGCCAAGGTTACAGGGGTGGCTTCTGGTGGAAAAACAGATCATGATAAATAGGCTTCTATTCTGCAAATTCTGGAAGCTAATGAAAATAAGATGCATTTGAAGTGTCTTTGTAGACACCTTATTTTTCCTATTTTCCTCCTAGCAAAGCCTAGCTGATATATGATAGCAAGCTCTGGCACTAATTGTGCAATTATAAAACGGAAATGATGCAGGTTTAGCAATCTAGTGATAGACTGTAGCTCAGTAACAATGTTTAATAATAGATAAATAAAACTCAGAGGGGATAAAGGTTACCTTTGCAGCTTTTGACTCATTAAGGAACTTGAAACATATTTTAAAAGAATGATATTTAATTATGGGCTGGACTAATAATGCAGAGCATGGCCTCTTTTGGGAAAACAGACCTTATGCTACTAGTATCAATTATAATCATTATCTCAGAAATAACCATGCCCACATATTTGTGACATTAGCAGTCATGTGTGCAAAGGAACAAGACTTGTGGCTGATTTATTACATATTTAATCATTAAACATTTATAAGGAGGATAAAAACGTGCTGATTATTATGTCTCTTGTTACTCCATGGATCTTATCGTGAGCTTCTTGCAATTATTATGTTCAGTGCTAAAGAATATATTTTTTTATGCGTATAATCAATAGTGTATTACACTGAGTGTATTATTCTGAAGTTTTGTTTATTTTTTTAAAGTCATTATTATTAAAAGGATTGCCACTAGTGGACAACCCATTCATAAATACTAAACCACAAACGTGTCCCATATAAAATAAAATTTAAAAAGTACGGTACCTCAAAGACAGGAGCCATTTTAGCAATGTTTGCGTGCTACTCCCGGTGTTCACGTGACATTGTTATGTCATGTGAAAAATGCAGGCTATCATAATTACATCGGTTGTAAATAAACATGGATTGATAAATTTCAGCCTTTCTCCACCAGTTATACATTCTCTCTCACTAGATTATTTATAACAAACAATGCCATTTATTGTGAGAAAATCATCCAGCCCTTTTTTAAATCCTGTTATAGCGTCTGCCATTACTACCTCTTGTGGTCAGGCAGTCCACACTCTGATTACTCTAACTGTAAAGAACCCTTTCTTGTGCAGATGCAAAAATCACCTTTTCTCCACTTGCAAAAAATGTCCCCTGGTCCTTTGTAAGGTCTTGGGAAAAAATAAGTCACATGACAGTCTTTTGTATTGACCAAACATGTATTTATACATATAAGTCAGATCACTTGAAACGTATGTTTTTTTCTAAGGTCAAAAAGCCCAACCTTTTTAACTTCTCATCATATGAGAGGCTTCCATCCCATGTAATAATCTAGTTGTCTGCCTTTCAACTGACTCTAAGTTCCCAATATCCTTTTTAAAATGTGAAGCCCAAAATTGACTTTCATATTTAAGATGTGTCCCTACAAGCAATTTATACAGGAATAATGATACATATGGATTATGGGATTTTAACTCTTTTTATGTATATTCTAACATCTTGTTTGCTTTTGCCACTGCTGTTTGACATTGAGTACTGCTGCTCAGCTTACTTTTCACCAGAATACCCATGTTCTTCTCCTGATCTGTATTCTCGAGTACATTTCCATTCAATCTATATGATGCAAAATGATTACTCTGGCTTAAGTGCATTACTCTACGTTTATCAACCTTACACTTCATTTGCCAAGTGTTTGCCCACACAGACAAGTTATCTAGAAAATGATGTAATATTGTACAGTCTAGTTCAGTTTGTATTATCCAACATAGTCTGGCATTATCCAAAGACTGACACTTTACTCTCAATCCTGTCCACAAGATTACTAATAAAGAGAATAAAAAGAATCGGTCCTAGCACAGATCCCTGTGGAACCCCATTGCTGACTTTATGCCATTTAGAGAATATGCAATTTACAATGACTTTTTGTTTCCTGTCCCTTTACTCGTTTTTCACCTATGTGCATAGTACCTATTACTAAAGCTTCAATATAAGGCTGTTGTAGTAGAGTATGAAATGCCTTTGCATAAGTCCAGATATTCTCATCAACAGCATGACAATTACTGATCTTAACTCCCTTAATATCCATGAATGCGTGCAATCTAGCCAGGGAGATTTGTCATTATTTAACTTGTTCACATGCAGCCACACATCTCCTTGTCCTTGGTTATATTAAGTGGGGAATTTTGATTTCAGCTTTGCAGAATGATACCTGTCACAGGCACTTCAATGGTAAACATACAGTAGAAGAAAAGTACATATTTAATATATTGGCCTTCTTTCTGACCTCTTCAATTATATTGCTACTATCATTTTCTTGAGGTGCTTAATAGAATCATAGAATGTTAGAGTTGGAAGGGACCTCAAGAGTAGTGTTGAGCATTCCGATACCGCAAGTATCGGGCATCGGCCGATATTTGCGGTATCGGAATTCCGATACCGAGATCCGATACTTTTGTGATATCGGGAATCGGTATCGGGATCGATATTGATGTGTAAAATAAAGAATACAAATAAAAAATATTGATATACTCACCTCTCCGACGCAGCCTGGACCTTACCGATGTAACCGGCAGCTTCCGTTCCTAAGAATGAGCGCTTGAAAGACCTTAGATGACGTTGCGGCTTGTGATTGGTCGCGTGAGTGGTCACGTGACTGCCACGCGACCAATCACAAGCCGCGACGTCATCTAAGATCTTTCAAGCGCTCATTCTTAGGAATGGAAGCTGCCGGTTACATCGGTAAGGTCCAGGCTGCGTCGGAGAGGTGAGTATATCAATATTTTTTATTTTTATTCTTTATTTTACACATTAATATTGATCCCAGGGCCTGAAGGAGAGTTTCCTCTCCTTCAGACCCTGGGAACCATACAGGATACCTTCCGATACTTGGTGTCCCATTGACTTGTATTGGTATCGGGTATCGGTATCGGCGATATCCAATACTTTTCGGGTATCGGCTGATACTATCCGATACCGATACTTTCAAGTATCGGACGGTATCGCTCAACACTACTCAAGAGTCATCGTGTCCAACCCCCTGCTCAATGCAGGATTCTCTAAAACATCTCAAAATGATGTCTGTCCAGCCTCTGTTTGAAGACTTGCATTGAAGGGGAACTTACCAGCTCTCATGGCAGCCTGTTCCACTCCTTGATCACCCTCACTGTCAAAATGTTTTTTCTAATATCTAATTTGTATCTTCTCCCTTTCAGTTTCATTCCATTGCTCTTGTGCTTCCGTGTGCAAATGAAAATAAGGATGATCCCTCTACACCAGTGTTCCCCAACTCCAGCCCTCAATAGCCACCAACAGGTCATGTTTTCAGGATTTCCTTAGTATTACACAGGTGATGGGACTCTTGGTCATCCAGCTGATGCAAGTATCACCTATGTAATACTAAGGAAATCCTGAAAAACATGACCTGTTGGTGGCTTTTGAGGACCGGAGTTGGGGAACACTGCTCTACATCTGAAATCCCTTCAGATATTTGTAGACAGCTATAAAGTCTCCTCCTAGCCTTTTTTTGCAAGCTAAACATCCCCAGATCCTTTATCCATTCCTCGTAGGACAAAGTTTGCAGCCCGCTCACTATCTTGGTAGCTCTTCTCTGTACTTGATCTAGTTTTTCAATGTCTTTTTTATAATGTGATGCCCAGAACTGGTCACAGTACTCCTGATGCAGCCTGACCAAGACTTCACGTGATCAAGACTATATGCTTCTCTTAATACTAGAACTGTGCTTGCCTTTTTTACTGCTGCATCTCACTGTACACTAATGTGCAGTCTGTGATCTATTAGTACACCCAAATCTTTTTCACACATACTGTTGCTTAGTTCTATACCTCCCATTCTGTAGATGTAATTTTCATTTTTCTTGCCAAGATGTAGAATCTTGCATTTCTCTCTGTTATATATCATTATAGTAGTCATTTGAGATTGTCAAGAGCCTTCTGAATTCTTTCTCTGTATTATCTAGTGTTAACTATCCCCCCTTAGCTTTGCATCATCTGCAAATTTGATCAGTTTACCTCCAATTTTCTTATCTAGATCATTTATAAAAATGTTGAACAACATTGTGGCCAGGACAGAGCCTTGTGCTACCACACTTGAAACACTCTCTCAACTGGATGTGCAACCATTTATTACCACTCTTTGAGTATGTTCACTGAGCCAGTTATGATTCCATCTAATTGTAGCTTTGTCAATCCCATACTGTGAGGGTTGGTGGATTGCACTGCATATAAATTATGATTAAGTGCGATCGCAACATGGGGTCCACCGTGCAGAGATGGAAATCTGCAGCTAATGTGAACAATGGCGGAACACACAGGGAGTGATAGCTGGCTTGCACTGAGTTAAATGTCACTCAGTGTATAGAACACAGGCTGTGTCACTCGCACACAGCAACAGAATAGATGATCTGCAATAGAGCTGTGTCACTCGCACACAGTAACGGAAAAGATGCTCTGCAGTAGAGCTGTGTCATTTGCACACACAGTAACAGAGCAGGTATGGGGCTAAACCTCACAGGAGAACGCAACCCCCACAGGGGCAAGGGAAAAGGTAGTGGACACAATCACAGTGTGTGCACGCACACAAACTCCTCTCTGGAGGTTCCGGAATTCTAAAGGCTATACGCCTGCCCTGAGCATACGCAGACAAGTCCACACTACCATTATGTTCCAGACATACATATGATATAAATTGTCAGGAGCCCTGCTGCAAACTTACAGCAGAAGTCTGTGCATGTGTTACAGAAGGATAGAGAGAGAGAGTAAGGAGCGCTGCGGTGAGCTTACCTGCCAGAGCACAGGACCTGAAACACGTGATCTCTGGGGAAGTGGAAAGAGGTAGAGCCAGATGCTGAGTAGCAGCAGTGACCGGCAAAGCCAGAGAGTAATCTAAACATGCCGAAGTCAAGCTGGGAGATCAAAGAAGTACCAAAAAAGGGTGAGACCTAAGCATGGTCGAGATGTAGCAAAAGGTCGGGGAGCCGAAGATAGTGGTGCAATACAAACGGGGCAGACAGAAGGGAAGTGAGAGTACCAAGCCAAAGGTCAGAGCCAGAAACAGACAATTAGCACATAGTCACAAGGCAAAGCACAAAATGAGAAAGAGAGTCGTACACAAGCAAGCAATCTGACAAAACAGTATGCAAGCACACCAGGGGGTCAGACACGCTGCCAAGACAGATGTATCACTGACAAGGATCCCCAGATGAAGACGGGTAAATATAGCCCTCCCCAAACCAAAAAGAGGCTATACAAATTAACGCAGAGAGAACTGGGAAGGAACCCTGTCCACAACCATGACATAAATGATCTTAGCGCGCTGACGGGCGCTCCAGGAAACTTTTATATGTTCCTGTTCAAGTCCAGTCAGACAGGACCTTGTTTGTGGACCAATTTGGAACTGCCACGACACCCAAGCAGCTGACGACCGACCACCAATGAGAGGTCACCACCTCACAATCATGCTCAGTAGGGTGATTTCTGGACTTGGCCTTTGGAACGCATGTTCACTGCTGCCTATTGCTAGTTACTATAGTTTTGGCTGGAGAGCCAGCAGTAACCAAGCAAACAGCATGAGTCTGGGCAAGACTCTGAGACCAATGTCTTTGCTGAGCAGCTCCCACTGTGGCCGAAACAGAATGGGAGATGGCAGAGGCAGACAAGGCTTGAGATATACCCCGTGCAGTCGGAGAATTCAGGCACCTAACATATACTTGGTCATTTTTTCAATAAGGATATTATTAAATACTTTATGAAACGCTTTGCTGAAGTTGAGATGTACTATATCTACCGCATTTCCCTGATCCACCCAGTCAGTGATTTCATCATAGAAGGAAATTAGATTAGTCTGGTATGACTTGTTTGCTACAAACCTATGCTGTCTCTGGTTAATTACTGTATTCTTTTCAACTTACTTACATACATGCTGTTTAATAATTTGTTCAAATATCATTCGCGGTATAGAAGTAAGGCTCACTGGCCTGTAATGTCCTGACTCCATTTTCTTTCTTTTTTTGAAGATATTGACAATATTTGCTCTTGTCCTTCATCTCCAATCTTCTGAGACTTCTCTTTTTCTCCAGGATTTTTGAAAGATTCTGACTAGTGGTTCTGCAATTTTGTCTGCTCACTCTTTCAGTACCCAAGGATGTAATTCATCTAGACCAAGAGATTTAAATTAATTTAAATTAGCTAAGTGTTCCCTCACCATCTCTCTATTTATAGATATTGTGGATTCTTTTATTCCTTTTATTGCACCTTGAAGATCAGTTGATGTTACAATAGCTTTCTTAGAGATCACAAATGCAAAATAGGAATGTAAAGGTTCGGCCTTCTCAACTTCATTTTTTACTACTTCACCCTTTCCATTCTGTAAAAATCCTATAGCATCTTTGACTTTTCTTTTGCTTTTGACATAACCCAAAATCATTTTTTTTTCTTTTTTTGGTCTTCTTGCATGTCTCACTTCATTACTGGCTTTAACTCTGCTAATACTTTCCTTGCATTCCCTGCAGTACACTTCTTACAGCTGCTTAAAGGGAACCTGTCACCCCCAAAATCGAAGGTGAGCTAAGCCCACCGGCATCAGGGGCTTATCTAGAGCATTCTGGAATGCTGTAGATAAGCCCCCGATGTATCCTGAAAGATTAGAAAAAGAGGTTAGAATATACTCACCCAGGGGCGGTCCCGGTCCCGGTCAGGTCCGATGGGTGTCGCGGTCCGGTCCGACGCCTCCTATCTTCATCAGATGACGTCCTCTTCTTGTCTTCACGCTGCGGCTCCAGCGCAGGCCTACTTTGTCTGCTCTGTTGAGGGCAGAGCAAAGTACTGCAGTGCACAGGCGCCGGGCCTCTCTGACCTTTCCCGGCACCAGCGAACTGCAGTACTTTGCTCTACCCTCAACAGGGCAGACAAAGTACGCCTGCGCCGGAGCCGCAGCGTGAAGACAAGAAGAGGACGTCATCGTAAGAAGATGGGAGGCCACGGACTGGACCGCGACGTGACTAAGGGTGCTATGTCACCAGAAATGCGTAGATAGTGTTTTTAATTATATTGTGCTGTTGTTCTATCCTCTATTTTTTGATATGAAGTGAATAAAGTACCAAGACTTTGCTTTTTCACCACCTCGTTGAGCTGGATTTTTTTCTATTTCCTGAGTGTAATCTAACCTATTTTTTCTCATCTTTTAGGATACATCGGGGGCTTATCTACAGCATTACAGAATGCTGTAGATATGTCCCAGATGCTGGTAGGCTTAGCTCACCTTCGATTTTGGGGGTAACAGGTTCCCTTTAAGGAAATGTATACAAGAAAACAAAAAATCGAGTTCTATACACAATTGTAAAAAAGTATCAAAAAATATCTTTATTAAATATTTATACATACATAATAGAAAAATGTAGCACAAAGAAGCAAAGAAAAAGGACACATGACCCTAGTAAAAGTACATGGGTCCAAGGCAACAATACATTTATATGTAAATACCATCATGGTAATAATATAGTGCAATTTTAATCATAAAAATACCAGTGCACTTCGTGAGCCATGTGTGATTATAATATTACAGCCAGTGCAATTCAACAATTATATTAACACGCTTCACACAGCCAAAAATCTGGTTAATAAAAAACCTATCATAGGAAAATCCCTGGGGCTATCATAGTGACATTGCACACAAAAAGGAGAAAATTGCCATTAATTATGTTAGTGCTTACCCATGATGGAAATAATTGAGATGCCAAGGAGCCAGGCACACCACATTGACGCGCGTTTCATTTTGTGAAGTTTTCACAATCAGTGATGGTTTGGGGAGCCATGTCATCTGCTGGTATAGGTACACTGTGTTTTATCAAGACTAAAGTCAGCACAGCCATCAACCAGGAAATTTTACAGCACTTCATGCTTCCCTCTGCCGACAAGCTTTTTGGAGATTTCATTCTCGAGCAAAACTTGGCACCTGTCCACACTGCCAAAAGTACCAATGCCTGGTTTAAAAGCAATAGTATCACTGTGTTTGATTGGCCAGCAAGCTCACCTGACCTTAACCCCATAGAGAATCTGTGGAGTATTGTCAAGAGGAAGATGAGAGACACCAGACTCAACAATGCAGATGAGCTGAAGACTGCTATCAAAGCAACCTGGACTTCCATAACAACTCAGCAGTGCCATAGACTGATCACCTCCATGCAACTCTGCATTGATGCAGTAATTGATGCAAAAGGGGCCCTGACCCAGTATTGAGTGCATTTACTGAACATACATTTTAGTAGGCCAACATATCAGATTTTAAAATCATTTTTTCAAGCTGGTGCTCTAAAGTATTCTAATTTACTGAGATAATGACTTTGGGTTTTCATTGGCTGTAAGTCACAAACATCAACATTAACAGAAATAAACACTTGAAATACATCACTGTGTTTGTAGTGACTATCTAATATATGAGTTTCACTTTTTGCATTGAAGAACTGAAATAAACTAACTTTTTGATAATATTCTAATTTTGTGAGATGCACCTGTAAGTAAATAATCAGATGTTTAATATAAACCTGACCTAGGTTAATTCTATTTCTAAATGAAACCACTATGGAACGCCTGTCAGGACCGTGGGGTATTCGGTACCGGGTCCGGTACTTAAAGGGATGTGTCATGGCGTCGGCAACCCAGTCCGTGGCCCTGGGCGCCCATGTTAAAGGAAAGGTCTTAAAAGGTTTTTTTTTAAATAAAGAAACTTTGTGACGCCACCTGTCCCCAGGGCTCCCGTGTGCAGATGGAGATGATGAATGGTGCCATAAAGAACGAAGGACACAGGTTTGCAGTCTCTTTACCTGGTTTACTGATGGTAGCAGGCAGCCACAGTCCAGGGCACCAGATCACAGGTACAGACAAGGTCCGGCCAGCTTGGAAGCGAGTTTAGAGTGCAGCTTTACCTGGTGCAGTTAAAGGCCTTCCTCATAGCATGGTGGTATTATAGTCCCTTACTGCCTATAGCTTCTGGTAAGGTCCTCTCAGATATCTCTGTCTTTCATTGAACTCAGAACAAACCCGAATGACAGCTGGCTTGAGCCTTTTTACAGAGTCTCTATCATGACCCGGGCTCTATGTGTCACTTTTTAACTGTCCTACCGATTTCAGCTGTGTCTCCTAGAGTACGACACAACCTCTGTCTTCCCATTACCGGTATATGTGCTCTGTCTGGGAGGTAGCCCAGTCACAGCTATTCCCCCTTGTTGTCTCTCTCCTGTGCCTCGCTCTCCGCCACGTTCGCTAAAATCAGTTCTTCCTTCTGTATATCGCTATTTAGGAGCTACAGCACTTCGGGCTGTACGGCCCCTCACTCGTCCTTTTGACTCAGAATGCTCTAGTCTGCTGTCTGGCACCAACTGTCTAACTCTTCCTTACTGCCTAGCAACTGCCTAGCAACTAACTCCTCCTCCCGACCAGAGAGAGCAGCTCCCCTAAAGTCAGGTGTAGAGCTCCCCCTTCTGGCCTGGAGTCAGAACGGTGTTGTATGTGCCAATTACCTGTCAAAAGGAATCTTCCATCACTTCCAAGTGTGACATCGCTCTCCCAGTGAGGAAAGCAATGCCACTGTGACAACCAGGTCCCTGGGGCATCACAACTACCACACCTAGACTGATGGGTGTGAGGAAAACATTAAAAATTCTCAAGTAAATAGGATTTCTTTTTTCAAAATTGTTATGTTTTTAATCTCAAATCTTAAACAAAAACTCAACCCTATAACAGCCTTTTTTTAAAACAGTCTAGTAAAAAAAATACATCATTTTACCATTACTGTAGGAAATTTGAGCTTTAACCTGTAAGGATTCTTTGGTTTGCCAACAATACTTTTATTAATTTTAGTAAAAACCATCTAAGATATTGTTGGCCCTGTTTGGTCTTCAGGGAAAATAAAAGGAATAAAGGCTATGGTGGTAAAATGCTGAAGACAACAGTATTTTCAATAGCGTATTATGAGTCCGCAGAGTGGTTCTTACAGTTAGTTCTCTGTCAGTGTAGTTCCATCTTCCAATAAATCAATTTGTGTTATGCAATGACTCCTGTCTCCTGTGAGTCTTTTCCTTTCTCACGTACAACAGAAAACCATTGCCTCAAAGGGACCTTTTAGTTATTACATGAATTGAGATTAAATCAGAACTAAGTGAAAACTGTTCAGATTAAATTGAACAGATGTAACTTCTCAGGTAATAAGGTGACTTACGATTTTCAAGGATATGAGTTACTGTACTTTATTCTGGTGTTACTAGATGAAATTCTGTCTTCTCTATTTTCCTATTAGTGGATACTTCAATGAAGGTATCCTAAATAATAAATAATCAGGGAATATCCTCCAACCCCATAAGTACTGTAATAATAACAGCAACCCCATATATCGATATCAAAGTACTGGGAGATGGGGAAGGATGAGGGCATGGAGACTGCAAAATTCATGACAAGTGGTGGTGTTGCTACACCACAGATCTTTCTCCAACAGGGACTGTGTAGTAGGATTTGTGGCTAGGCACACATGGAAGTGCATGTCAATCGTACAATGCTCCTGATACATAAAAAGGCATCTCTTTGTCAATAAATTTGCAGCATCTGACTCCAGCACATCTCATCAAGTTTTTTTTTCCTTATATCTATGGTCTTACAGATAGGGTTGAGCGAAACGGGTCGATCATTTTCAAAAGTCGCCGACTTTTGGTTAAGTCGGCGTCTCATGAAACCCGATCCGACCCCTGTGCTTGTCGGCCATGCGGTACGCGACTTTCGCGCCAAAGTCGCGTTTCAATGACGCGAAAAGCGCCATTTCTCAGCCAATGAAGGTGAACGCAGAGTGTGGGCAGCGTGATGACATAGATCCTGGTCCCCACCATCTTAGAGAAGGGCATTGCAGTGATTGGCTTGCTGTCTGCGGCGTCACAGGGGCTATAAAGGGGCGTTCCCGCTGACCGCCATCTTACTGCTGCTGATCTGAGCTTAGGGACAGGTTGCTGCCGCTTCGTCAGAAGCAGGGAGAGCGTTAGGCAGGGTCCACTAACCACCAAACCGCTTGTGCTGCAGCGATTTCCACTGTCCAACACCACCTTCGGTGTGCAGGGACTGTGGAAGCTATTTTTTTTTTTTTTTCCCCTCAGCGCTGTAGCTCATTGGGCTGCCCTAGAAGGCTCCGTGATAGCTGTATTGCTGTGTGTACGCCACTGTGGAAACCAACTGCTTTTTTCAAAGCACATATCCTCTTGTTCCTTCCTTTCTGCACAGCTATCTTTTTTGTTTGTCCACACTTTTTATTTAATTTGTGCATCAGTCCACTCCTATTGCTGCCTGCCATACCTGGCTTACATTACTGCAGGGAGATAGTAATTGTAGGACAGTTTTTTTTTTTTTTTTGTTTTTTTTTTGTGGGAGATTAAGATTGGCATTTCTGCTACAGTGCCATCCCTGTGTGTGCCATCTCTCACTGAGTGGGCCATAGAAAGCCTATTTATTTTTTCCGTGATTTGTGTTCTAAAATCTACCTCAACACAAAAACACTACATCAATCAGTGGGAGAAAAATATTGGCCTCAGTCAGGGCTTGTGTGCCACTGCTGTGTGTGCTATCTCTCATTCAGTGGGCTATAGCAAGCCTATTTTTTTTTTTTTTTTTTTTTAATATTATTTGGTTTCTAAAGTCTCCCTGAAAAAAAAAAACCTAAAAAAACAGTGGGAGAGTAATATTGCCCTTTCAGCTTGTGTGCCAGTCTTGACTCCTGGGTGTGCCACCTCTCTCCCTCTCATTCAGTGGGCCATAGAAAGCCTATTTATTTATTTTTTTTTAATATTATTTGGTTTCTAATTCTCCCTGAAAAAAAAAAAAAAAACCTAAAAAAACAGTGGGAGAATAATATTGCCCTTTCAGCTTGTGTGCCAGTCTTGACTCCTGGGTGTGCCACCTCTCTCCCTCTCATTCAGTGGGCCATAGAAAGCCTATTTATTTTTTTTTAAAATATTATTGGGTTTCTAAAGTCTCCCTGAAAAAACAAAAAATACATAAAAAAACAGTGGGAGAGTAATATTGCCCTTTCAGCTTGTGTGCCAGTCTTGACTCCTGGGTGTGCCACCTCTCTCCCTTTCATTCAGTGGGCCATAGAAAGCCTATTTATTTTTTCCGTGATTTGTGTTCTAAATTCTACCTCAACACAAAAACACTACATCAATCAGTGGGAGAAAAATATTGGCCTCAGTCAGGGCTTGTGTGCCACTGCTGTGTGTGCTATCTCTCATTCAGTGGGCTATAGCAAGCCTATTTTTTTTTTTTTTTTTTTTTTTTTTTAATATTATTTGGTTTCTAAAGTCTCCCTGAAAAAAAAAAAAAACCTAAAAAAACAGTGGGAGAGTAATATTGCCCTTTCAGCTTGTGTGCCAGTCTTGACTCCTGGGTGTGCCACCTCTCTCCCTCTCATTCAGTGGGCCATAGAAAGCCTATTTATTTTTTTTTTTTTTATATTATTTGGTTTCTAATTCTCCCTGAAAAAAAAAAAAAAACCTAAAAAAACAGTGGGAGAATAATATTGCCCTTTCAGCTTGTGTGCCAGTCTTGACTCCTGGGTGTGCCACCTCTCTCCCTCTCATTCAGTGGGCCATAGAAAGCCTATTTATTTTTTTTTTTAAATATTATTGGGTTTCTAAAGTCTCCCTGAAAAAACAAAAAATACATAAAAAAACAGTGGGAGAGTAATATTGCCCTTTCAGCTTGTGTGCCAGTCTTGACTCCTGGGTGTGCCACCTCTCTCCCTTTCATTCAGTGGGCCATAGAAAGCCTATTTATTTTTTCCGTGATTTGTGTTCTAAATTCTACCTCAACACAAAAACACTACATCAATCAGTGGGAGAAAAATATTGGCCTCAGTCAGGGCTTGTGTGCCACTGCTGTGTGTGCTATCTCTCATTCAGTGGGCTATAGCAAGCCTATTTTTTTTTTTTTTTTTTTTTTTTTAATATTATTTGGTTTCTAAAGTCTCCCTGAAAAAAAAAAAAAAAACCTAAAAAAACAGTGGGAGAGTAATATTGCCCTTTCAGCTTGTGTGCCAGTCTTGACTCCTGGGTGTGCCACCTCTCTCCCTCTCATTCAGTGGGCCATAGAAAGCCTATTTATTTTTTTTTTTTAATATTATTTGGTTTCTAATTCTCCCTGAAAAAAAAAAAAAAACCTAAAAAAACAGTGGGAGAATAATATTGCCCTTTCAGCTTGTGTGCCAGTCTTGACTCCTGGGTGTGCCACCTCTCTCCCTCTCATTCAGTGGGCCATAGAAAGCCTATTTATTTTTTTTTTTAAATATTATTGGGTTTCTAAAGTCTCCCTGAAAAAACAAAAAATACATAAAAAAACAGTGGGAGAGTAATATTGCCCTTTCAGCTTGTGTGCCAGTCTTGACTCCTGGGTGTGCCACCTCTCTCCCTTTCATTCAGTGGGCCATAGAAAGCCTATTTATTTTTTCCGTGATTTGTGTTCTAAATTCTACCTCAACACAAAAACACTACATCAATCAGTGGGAGAAAAATATTGGCCTCAGTCAGGGCTTGTGTGCCACTGCTGTGTGTCCTATCTCTCATTCAGTGGGCTATAGCAAGCCTATTTTTTTTTTTTTTTTAATATTATTTGGTTTCTAAAGTCTCCCTGAAAAAAAAAAAAAAACCTAAAAAAACAGTGGGAGAGTAATATTGCCCTTTCAGCTTGTGTGCCAGTCTTGACTCCTGGGTGTGCCACCTCTCTCCCTCTCATTCAGTGGGCCATAGAAAGCCTATTTATTTTTTTTTTTAATATTATTTGGTTTCTAATTCTCCCTGAAAAAAAAAAAAAAAACCTAAAAAAACAGTGGGAGAATAATATTGCCCTTTCAGCTTGTGTGCCAGTCTTGACTCCTGGGTGTGCCACCTCTCTCCCTCTCATTCAGTGGGCCATAGAAAGCCTATTTATTTTTTTTTTTAAATATTATTGGGTTTCTAAAGTCTCCCTGAAAAAACAAAAAATACATAAAAAAACAGTGGGAGAGTAATATTGCCCTTTCAGCTTGTGTGCCAGTCTTGACTCCTGGGTGTGCCACCTCTCTCCCTTTCATTCAGTGGGCCATAGAAAGCCTATTTATTTTTTCCGTGATTTGTGTTCTAAATTCTACCTCAACACAAAAACACTACATCAATCAGTGGGAGAAAAATATTGGCCTCAGTCAGGGCTTGTGTGCCACTGCTGTGTGTGCTATCTCTCATTCAGTGGGCTATAGCAAGCCTATTTTTTTTTTTTTTTTTTTTTTTTTTAATATTATTTGGTTTCTAAAGTCTCCCTGAAAAAAAAAAAAAAACCTAAAAAAACAGTGGGAGAGTAATATTGCCCTTTCAGCTTGTGTGCCAGTCTTGACTCCTGGGTGTGCCACCTCTCTCCCTCTCATTCAGTGGGCCATAGAAAGCCTATTTTTTTTTTTTTTTTTAATATTATTTGGTTTCTAATTCTCCCTGAAAAAAAAAAAAAAAACTAAAAAAACAGTGGGAGAATAATATTGCCCTTTCAGCTTGTGTGCCAGTCTTGACTCCTGGGTGTGCCACCTCTCTCCCTCTCATTCAGTGGGCCATAGAAAGCCTATTTATTTTTTTTTTTAAATATTTTTGGGTTTCTAAAGTCTCCCTGAAAAAACAAAAAATACATAAAAAAACAGTGGGAGAGTAATATTGCCCTTTCAGCTTGTGTGCCAGTCTTGACTCCTGGGTGTGCCACCTCTCTCCCTTTCATTCAGTGGGCCATAGAAAGCCTATTTATTTTTTCCGTGATTTGTGTTCTAAATTCTACCTCAACACAAAAACACTACATCAATCAGTGGGAGAAAAATATTGGCCTCAGTCAGGGCTTGTGTGCCACTGCTGTGTGTCCTATCTCTCATTCAGTGGGCTATAGCAAGCCTATTTTTTTTTTTTTTTTTTTTTTTTTAATATTATTTGGTTTCTAAAGTCTCCCTGAAAAAAAAAAAAAAACCTAAAAAAACAGTGGGAGAGTAATATTGCCCTTTCAGCTTGTGTGCCAGTCTTGACTCCTGGGTGTGCCACCTCTCTCCCTCTCATTCAGTGGGCCATAGAAAGCCTATTTATTTTTTTTTTTAATATTATTTGGTTTCTAATTCTCCTTGAAAAAAAAAAAAAAACCTAAAAAAACAGTGGGAGAATAATATTGCCCTTTCAGCTTGTGTGCCAGTCTTGACTCCTGGGTGTGCCACCTCTCTCCCTCTCATTCAGTGGGCCATAGAAAGCCTATTTATTTTTTTTTTTAAATATTATTGGGTTTCTAAAGTCTCCCTGAAAAAACAAAAAATACATAAAAAAACAGTGGGAGAGTAATATTGCCCTTTCAGCTTGTGTGCCAGTCTTGACTCCTGGGTGTGCCACCTCTCTCCCTTTCATTCAGTGGGCCATAGAAAGCCTATTTATTTTTTCCGTGATTTGTGTTCTAAATTCTACCTCAACACAAAAACACTACATCAATCAGTGGGAGAAAAATATTGGCCTCAGTCAGGGCTTGTGTGCCACTGCTGTGTGTGCTATCTCTCATTCAGTGGGCTATAGCAAGCCTATTTTTTTTTTTTTTTTTTTTTTTTAATATTATTTGGTTTCTAAAGTCTCCCTGAAAAAAAAAAAAAAACCTAAAAAAACAGTGGGAGAGTAATATTGCCCTTTCAGCTTGTGTGCCAGTCTTGACTCCTGGGTGTGCCACCTCTCTCCCTCTCATTCAGTGGGCCATAGAAAGCCTTTTTTTTTTTTGGTTTTTTTAATATTATTTGGTTTCTAAAGTCTCCCTGAAAAAAACAAAAAAAACATAAAAAACAGTGGGAGAGTAATATTGCCCTTTCAGCTTGTGCGCCAGTCTTGACTCCTGGTTGTGCCACCTCTCTCTCTCTAATTGTGGGCCATGGAAAGCCTTTTTTTTTTTTTTTTTTTAATATTATTTGGTTTCTAAAGTCTCCCTGAGAAAAAAAAATAAATAAATTAGGTGGGAGATTAATATTGACATTAGTGCTTGAGTGACAGTCCTGCGTGTGTGTCATCTCTGTGATTTTGTGCCACAGAAAACAGAGTGTTTAACATTGTGCCTGATTTTCCTTGTGGTCTCACCAACCTGTTAAGGGATATTGAAATCATACTGAAGTTATAGCTCACCGTGTAAGTTGTTTGACAGCAACAAATAAAGTTACTTTGGTTAAGATTTTAAAACAATGAGGAAGTCTGGTGCAAGAGGTCGTCGTGGGCGTTCATTGTCAGCTGGTAATGATGGTAGTGGTAGTGGAGCATCAGGTGGTCGTGGGGATAAAAATATTCCACCTAAGTCTGGAGCTGTGGAGCCAGTTTCGTCGTCAGGCTACACAAGGCCTCGAACGCTCTCTTTTCTGGGAGTAGGAAAACCGCTTTTAAAGGCGGAGCAGCAACAGCAAGTTTTGGCTTACATTGCAGACTCAGCCTCTAGCTCTTTTGCCTCCTCTTCCGAAACTGGTAAATGTAAAAGCAGCGCGTCGCTTGTGGATGTTCACGGTCAGGGACAAGTCGCTTCCTTGTCCTCCTCAGCAAAAACTACAACAAGAGAGAAGGATGCAGCAGGCGACACAACGGGTCACTCCATGGAGCTCTTTACACATACCGTCCCTGGCTTAGAAAGTGAAACATTTAACAGGCCATGCCCATTACAAGTATATTCTGACATGGAGTGCACTGATGCACAGCCACAGCCAGAGTACTATGCTGCTCCTTTGACTCAGACCACCACATTGCCCTCTCAGGGTACAGATCCACAATCAGACCCTGATGAGACTATGTTGCCCCGCCACGAACGCTATACCACCGACCGACACAGTGACACAGACGAAGTTGCACACGAGCTCGAAGAGGAGGTAATAGATGACCCAGTTATTGACCCCGATTGGCAGCCATTGGGGGAACAGGGTGCAGGCGGCAGTAGTTCAGAAGCGGAGGTGGAGGAGGGGCCGCAGCAGGCATCAACATCGCAACAGGTTCCATCTGCCGGGCCCGTATCTGGACCAAAACGCGTGTCAAAGCCAAAACCTGTTGGAGCACAGCGTTGCCATCCGGTTAAAGCTCAGTCTGCAATCCCTGAAAAGGGATCCGAGTCTAGGAAGAGTGCAGTCTGGCATTTTTTTAAACAACATCCAACTGATCAGCGCAAAGTCATCTGTCAAAAATGTTCAACTAGCTTAAGCAGAGGTCAGAATCTGAAAAGTCTAAATACTAGTTGCATGCATAGACACTTAACCACCATGCATTTTCAAGCCTGGACTAACTACCAAACGTCCCTCAAGGTTGTAGCACCCTCGGCCAATGAAGCTAGTCAGCAACGCAACATCCCTTCCGTCACTGTAAGGCCACCATTTTCCGCACCACCGGCAGTATCTGTGCAGGTTTCTTTGCCAGCCAAAAGCAGTCAGGGTCAGGGAATCACCAGTTTTGTAGGAGGAAATATTGCATCTAGGGCACCGGCGGAAACAATACCGTCTCCAACCGTCTCTCAGTCTGCCATGTACACCGGCACACCCGAAAGTTCCACGATCTCCAGCTCTCCAGTCCAGCTCACCCTACATGAGACTCTGGTTAGAAAAAGGAAGTACTTATCCTCGCATCCGCGTACACAGGGTTTTAACGCCCACATAGCTAGACTAATCTCGTTAGAGATGATGCCCTACCGGTTAGTTGAAAGCGAAGCTTTCAAAGCCCTGATGGAGTACGCTGAACCACGATACGAGCTACCCAGTCGACACTTTTTTTCCAGAAAAGCCATCCCAGCCCTGCACCAGCATGTTAAACAGCGCATCGTCCATGCACTCAGGCAATCTGTGAGTACAAAGGTGCACCTGACTACAGATGCATGGACCAGTAGGCATGGCCAGGGACGTTATGTGTCCATCACGGCACACTGGGTGAATGTGGTGGATGCAGGGTCCACAGGCGACATCAATTTAGGGACAGTTGTGCCTAGCCCACGGTCTAGGAAACAGTTGGCTGTAGGCGTTCGCACCCCCTCCTCCTCCTCCTCGTCCTCCTGCAGAAGCTACAGCTCTTCCACAGAACGCAGTCGGCCAACCACTCCATCGGCAGATGACACTGTTGCACACCAGTTGTCCCATTATGGGCCAGCTACTGCCAAGCGTCAGCAGGCTGTATTGGCTATGAAGTGTTTGGGCGACAACAGACACACCGCGGAAGTTCTGTCCGAGTTCTTGCAACAAGAAACGCAGTCGTGGCTGGGCACAGTAGATCTTGAGGCAGGCAAGGTAGTGAGTGATAACGGAAGGAATTTCATGGCTGCCATCTCCCTTTCCCAACTGAAACACATTCCTTGCCTGGCTCACACCTTAAACCTGGTGGTGCAGTGCTTATTGAAAACTTATCCTGGGTTCTCCGACCTGCTCCTCAAAGTGCGTGCACTTTGCTCACATATCCGACGTTCGCCTGTACACGCCAGCCGTATGCAGACCTATCAGCGGTCTTTGAACCTTCCCCAGCATCGCCTAATCATAGACGTTGCAACAAGGTGGAACTCAACACTGCACATGCTTCAGAGACTGTGCGAACAGAGGCGTGCTGTTATTTATTTGTGGGAGGATACACGGGCAGGCAGTAGGATGGCAGACATGGAGTTGTCAGGTGTGCAGTGGTCGAAGATACAAGACATGTGTCAAGTCCTTCAGTGTTTTGAGGAATGCACACGGCTGGTTAGTGCAGACAACGCCGTAATAAGCATGAGCATCCCCCTAATGCGTCTGCTGATGCAAAGTTTGACGCACATAAAGGAGCAGGCGTCTGCACCAGAGGAAGAGGGAAGCCTTGATGACAGTCAGCCATTGTCTGGTCAGGGCAGTGTACAGGACGAGGTAGCGGGCGAAGAGGAGGTGGAGGATGAGGAGGATGATGGGGATGAGTATATTTTTAATGCGGAAACTTTCACGGGGGCACAGGAAATTGGTTGCGTGTCACGGCCGGGTTCTGGTTTTTTGAGGGACACAAGTGACGTAGATTTGCCTGCAACTGCCCCTCAACCAATCACAACCGGAGATTTGACAAGTGGAACTTTGGCCCACATGGCGGATTATGCCTTACGTATCCTACAAAGGGACACACGCATTACGAAAATGATGAACGATGACGATTACTGGTTGGCCTGCCTCCTTGATCCACGCTATAAAGGCAAATTGCAAAATATTATGCCACATGAGAACTTGGAACTAATATTAGCAACCAAACAATCAACTCTTGTTGACCGTTTGCTTCAGGCATTCCCAGCACACAGCGCACGTGATCGTTCTCACACGAGCTCCAGGGGGCAGCAGACTAGGAGTGTTAGGGGTGCACACATCAGAAGTGGCGTTGGACAGAGGGGTTTTCTGACCAGGTTGTGGAGTGATTTTGCTATGACCGCAGACAGGACAGGTACTGCTGCATCAATTGAAAGTGACAGGAGACAACATTTGTCCAGTATGGTTACTAACTATTTTTCATCCCTTATCGATGTTCTCCCTCAACCGTCATTCCCATTTGATTACTGGGCCTCCAAATTAGACACCTGGCCAGAATTGGCAGAATATGCATTGCAGGAGCTTGCTTGCCCGGCAGCAAGTGTCCTATCAGAAAGAGTATTCAGTGCTGCAGGTTCAATATTAACCGAAAAAAGGACTCGTCTGGCTACCCAAAATGTTGACGATCTAACATTCATTAAAATGAACCACAACTGGATTTCGAAATCTTTTGCCCCACCTTGCCCGGCCGACACCTAGCTTTCCTATGAAAAGCTCTTGCCTGTGAATTACTTTTCTAATGTCTAATTTGCTGCAGCTGATTGTACAGCATACGACATGTTTACACCTCCCTAAATGGCAAAACTCCCCACACGGGGCCGTGGTATCGCGACTTGGCGCAAGCACCCGTGAGACTGCTGTTTGTCTGAAGAGGTGGGTGTGCTCGCTTTTGGTTGACGGCATTGCTACTGGGTCCCTCATAGTACAATGTAGTGTCTCTGGCGGTGGTGGTGCGCACCCAACGTCAGACACACCGTTGTAACATGAGGGGCCCTGGGGCGGTCCCGCCGGCCTCAAGAGAGTTCCCCCCTACCCCAGCTCAAAATGTGCTCTACCACGTGCAAAATTATGTCGCACAGCTCCACCAATCTTTAGTCTATTCGCTGACATCATTCAATGTCTGGCACTGACAATACAAATTTGTAGACATCTATGATGCAACTTAAAGTAGTCTGTGTCTGTGTCCTATATTGGCACCATTAAATAGTTACTGCCAAATTACTATGTCAGAAACTCAGTAGATGAGCCCACCCCTGTACCTAAGTATGCCACCTTTTTTTTTTGTTTTTGTTGTTTTGCGAGACATTAACATCTATTTATATTTTGGGAGTACTGGGACAGACACTCCTTGCACTACTCCTCCACTCACCACCAAGCTGCCTGTGTATCCATGTAACCGCTGTAAAACTGCCATGAGCCTATTGTTTGTTATTTTAGGCCTTTGATAGCCTGTCTGCGGTCCCTACTTTAAATACTCCTCCACTCACCACCAAGCTGCCTGCCCGTGTATCCATGTAACCGCTGTGAAACTGCCATGAGCCTATTGTTTGTTATGTTAGGCCTTTGATAGCCTGTCTGCGGTCCCTACTTTAAATACTCCTCCACTGACCAGACCACTGCTGCCCGTGTACCCCTGGAACCAATTATAAAGTGCCTACAGCCAGCCCATTTTCTTATGTTAGGCCTTTGAAGCCTGTCTGCGGTCCCTACTTTAAATACTCCTCCACTGACCAGACCACTGCTGCCCGTGTACCCCTGGAACCAATTATAAAGTGCCTACAGCCAGCCCATTTTCTTATGTTAGGCCTTTGAAGCCTGTCTGCGGTCCCTACTTTAAATACTCCTCCACTGACCAGACCACTGCTGCCCGTGTACCCCTGGAACCAATTATAAAGTGCCTACAGCCAGCCCATTTTCTTATGTTAGGCCTTTGAAGCCTGTCTGCGGTCCCTACTTTAAATACTCCTCCACTCACCACCAAGCTGCCTGTGTATCCATGTAACCGCTGTAAAACTGCCATGAGCCTATTGTTTGTTATTTTAGGCCTTTGATAGCCTGTCTGCGGTCCCTACTTTAAATACTCCTCCACTCACCACCAAGCTGCCTGTGTATCCATGTAACCGCTGTAAAACTGCCATGAGCCTATTGTTTGTTATTTTAGGCCTTTGATAGCCTGTCTGCGGTCCCTACTTTAAATACTCCTCCACTGACCACCAAGCTGCCTGCCCGTGTATCCATGTAACCGCTGTGAAACTGCCATGAGCCTATTGTTTGTTATGTTAGGCCTTTGATAGCCTGTCTGCGGTCCCTACTTTAAATACTCCTCCACTGACCAGACCACTGCTGCCCGTGTACCCCTGGAACCAATTATAAAGTGCCTACAGCCAGCCCATTTTCTTATGTTAGGCCTTTGAAGCCTGTCTGCGGTCCCTACTTTAAATACTCCTCCACTGACCAGACCACTGCTGCCCGTGTACCCCTGGAACCAATTATAAAGTGCCTACAGCCAGCCCATTTTCTTATGTTAGGCCTTTGAAGCCTGTCTGCGGTCCCTACTTTAAATACTCCTCCACTCACCACCACCAAGCTGCCTGCCCGTGTATCCATGTAACCGCTGTGAAACTGCCATGAGCCTATTGTTTGTTATGTTAGGCCTTTGATAGCCTGTCTGCGGTCCCTACTTTAAATACTCCTCCACTGACCAGACCACTGCTGCCCGTGTACCCCTGGAACCAATTATAAAGTGCCTACAGCCAGCCCATTTTCTTATGTTAGGCCTTTGAAGCCTGTCTGCGGTCCCTACTTTAAATACTCCTCCACTCACCACCACCAAGCTGCCTGCCCGTGTATCCATGTAACCGCTGTGAAACTGCCATGAGCCTATTGTTTGTTATGTTAGGCCTTTGATAGCCTGTCTGCGGTCCCTACTTTAAATACTCCTCCACTGACCAGACCACTGCTGCCCGTGTACCCCTGGAACCAATTATAAAGTGCCTACAGCCAGCCCATTTTCTTATGTTAGGCCTTTGAAGCCTGTCTGCGGTCCCTACTTTAAATACTCCTCCACTCACCACCACCAAGCTGCCTGCCCGTGTATCCATGTAACCGCTGTGAAACTGCCATGAGCCTATTGTTTGTTATTTTAGGCCTTTGATAGCCTGTCTGCGGTCCCTACTTTAAATACTCCTCCACTGACCACCAAGCTGCCTGCCCGTGTATCCATGTAACCGCTGTAAAACTGCCATGAGCCTATTGTTTGTTATTTTAGGCCTTTGATAGCCTGTCTGCGGCCCCTACTTGCAATACTCCTCCACTGACCACAATGCTGCCTGGAGTGCCTGCCTGTGTATCCATGTAACCGATGTAAAACTGCCATGACTGCCTACTGTTTGTTATTTTAGGCCTTTGATAGCCTGTCTGCAGCCCCTACTTGCAATACTCCTCCACTGACCACACCAATGCTGCCCGTGTACCCCTGGAACCTATTTAAAAGTTCATAGAGCCTAGTTATATATTTTATTTACTATTAATAAGGCCATGATGGACTACGCTGTACCACGCTACAAGCTAACCAGTCGACACTTCTTTTGCGAGAAAAGCCATCCCAACCCTCCACCAGCATGTAGAAGAACGCATTGTCCATGCACTCTGGCAATCTGTGAGTACAAAGGTGCACCTGACAACAGACGCATGGACCTGTAGGCATGGCCACGGAAGATTACGTGTCCATTACGGCGCAATGGGTTAATGTGGTGGATGCATGGTCCACAGGGGACAGCCTACTAAGTCTGTCTGCAGTCCCTAATTCAAATTGTCCTCCACTGTCTAAATCGGAACTTCCACCTTCTGGCTTTCGGCCTATAGTATCAGAAATTAAACTGCATTTGGCCTTCAACTTTGGTTAGGGCCTACTAACGGCTTCTGCCCCTCCCTGGTGTTGCCCTCAACTAAATAAAGCTGAGCTTCAACCTTCTGCTCCAAATTACCATTTTGAAAAATGCAATAGGCTTTTCAGGCCTACTAAAGGTGTCTGTCTGTGTGCCCCTGCCTGGTGTTGTCCTCAACTAAATAAAGCTGAGCTTCAACCTTCCGGCTCTCATTATGTGGTTTTAAAAAAAAAAATGGTGGTTAGGGCCTACTAACGGCTTCTGCCCCTCCCTGGTGTTGCCCTCAACTAAATAAAGCTGAGCTTCAACCTTCTGCTCCAAATTACCATTTTGAAAAATGCAATAGGCTTTTCCGGCCTACTAAAGGTGTCTGTCTGTGTGCCCCTCCCTGGTGTTGTCCTCAACTAAATAAAGCTGAGCTTCAACCTTCCGGCTCTCATTATGTGGTTTTAAAAAAAAAAATGGTGGTTAGGGCCTACTAACGGCTTCTGCCCCTCCCTGGTGTTGTCCTCAACTAAATAAAGCTGAGCTTCAACCTTCCGGCTCTCATTAAGTGGTTTTAAAAAAAAAAAAATGGTGGTTAGGGCCTACTAACGGCTTCTGCCCCTCCCTGGTGTTGTCCTCAACTAAATAAAGCTGAGCTTCAACCTTCCGGCTCTCATTAAGTGGTTTTAAAAAAAAAATGGTGGTTAGGGCCTACTAACGGCTTCTGCCCCTCCCTGGTGTTGCCCTCAACTAAATAAAGCTGAGCTTCAACCTTCTGCTCCAAATTACCATTTTGAAAAATGCAATAGGCTTTTCAGGCCTACTAAAGGTGTCTGTCTGTGTGCCCCTGCCTGGTGTTGTCCTCAACTAAATAAAGCTGAGCTTCAACCTTCCGGCTCTCATTATGTGGTTTTAAAAAAAAAAATGGTGGTTAGGGCCTACTAACGGCTTCTGCCCCTCCCTGGTGTTGCCCTCAACTAAATAAAGCTGAGCTTCAACCTTCTGCTCCAAATTACCATTTTGAAAAATGCAATAGGCTTTTCCGGCCTACTAAAGGTGTCTGTCTGTGTGCCCCTCCCTGGTGTTGTCCTCAACTAAATAAAGCTGAGCTTCAACCTTCCGGCTCTCATTATGTGGTTTTAAAAAAAAAAATGGTGGTTAGGGCCTACTAACGGCTTCTGCCCCTCCCTGGTGTTGTCCTCAACTAAATAAAGCTGAGCTTCAACCTTCCGGCTCTCATTATGTGGTTTTAAAAAAAAAAATGGTGGTTAGGGCCTACTAACGGCTTCTGCCCCTCCCTGGTGTTGTCCTCAACTAAATAAAGCTGAGCTTCAACCTTCCGGCTCTCATTATGTGGTTTTAAAAAAAAAAATGGTGGTTAGGGCCTACTAACGGCTTCTGCCCCTCCCTGGTGTTGTCCTCAACTAAATAAAGCTGAGCTTCAACCTTCCGGCTCTCATTAAGTGGTTTTAAAAAAAAAAAAATGGTGGTTAGGGCCTACTAACGGCTTCTGCCCCTCCCTGGTGTTGTCCTCAACTAAATAAAGCTGAGCTTCAACCTTCCGGCTCTCATTATGTGGTTTTAAAAAAAAAAATGGTGGTTAGGGCCTACTAACGGCTTCTGCCCCTCCCTGGTGTTGTCCTCAACTAAATAAAGCTGAGCTTCAACCTTCCGGCTCTCATTAAGTGGTTTTAAAAAAAAAAAAATGGTGGTTAGGGCCTACTAACGGCTTCTGCCCCTCCCTGGTGTTGTCCTCAACTAAATAAAGCTGAGCTTCAACCTTCCGGCTCTCATTAAGTGGTTTTAAAAAAAAAAAAATGGTGGTTAGGGCCTACTAACGGCTTCTGCCCCTCCCTGGTGTTGTCCTCAACTAAATAAAGCTGAGCTTCAACCTTCCGGCTCTCATTATGTGGTTTTAAAAAAAAAAATGGTGGTTAGGGCCTACTAACGGCTTCTGCCCCTCCCTGGTGTTGCCCTCAACTAAATAAAGCTGAGCTTCAACCTTCTGCTCCAAATTACCATTTTGAAAAATGCAATAGGCTTTTCAGGCCTACTAAAGGTGTCTGTCTGTGTGCCCCTGCCTGGTGTTGTCCTCAACTAAATAAAGCTGAGCTTCAACCTTCCGGCTCTCATTAAGTGGTTTTAAAAAAAAAAAATGGTGGTTAGGGCCTACTAACGGCTTCTGCCCCTCCCTGGTGTTGCCCTCAACTAAATAAAGCTGAGCTTCAACCTTCTGCTCCAAATTACCATTTTGAAAAATGCAATAGGCTTTTCAGGCCTACTAAAGGTGTCTGTCTGTGTGCCCCTCCCTGGTGTTGTCCTCAACTAAATAAAGCTGAGCTTCAACCTTCCGGCTCTCATTATGTGGTTTTAAAAAAAAAAATGGTGGTTAGGGCCTACTAACGGCTTCTGCCCCTCCCTGGTGTTGTCCTCAACTAAATAAAGCTGAGCTTCAACCTTCCGGCTCTCATTATGTGGTTTTAAAAAAAAAAATGGTGGTTAGGGCCTACTAACGGCTTCTGCCCCTCCCTGGTGTTGTCCTCAACTAAATAAAGCTGAGCTTCAACCTTCCGGCTCTCATTATGTGGTTTTAAAAAAAAAAATGGTGGTTAGGGCCTACTAACGGCTTCTGCCCCTCCCTGGTGTTGCCCTCAACTAAATAAAGCTGAGCTTCAACCTTCTGCTCCAAATTACCATTTTGAAAAATGCAATAGGCTTTTCAGGCCTACAAAAGGTGTCTGTCTGTGTGCCCCTCCCTGGTGTTGTCCTCAACTAAATAAAGCTGAGCTTCAACCTTCCGGCTCTCATTATGTGGTTTTAAAAAAAAAAATGGTGGTTAGGGCCTACTAACGGCTTCTGCCCCTCCCTGGTGTTGTCCTCAACTAAATAAAGCTGAGCTTCAACCTTCCGGCTCTCATTATGTGGTTTTAAAAAAAAAAATGGTGGTTAGGGCCTACTAACGGCTTCTGCCCCTCCCTGGTGTTGTCCTCAACTAAATAAAGCTGAGCTTCAACCTTCCGGCTCTCATTAAGTGGTTTTAAAAAAAAAAAAATGGTGGTTAGGGCCTACTAACGGCTTCTGCCCCTCCCTGGTGTTGTCCTCAACTAAATAAAGCTGAGCTTCAACCTTCCGGCTCTCATTAAGTGGTTTTAAAAAAAAAATGGTGGTTAGGGCCTACTAACGGCTTCTGCCCCTCCCTGGTGTTGCCCTCAACTAAATAAAGCTGAGCTTCAACCTTCTGCTCCAAATTACCATTTTGAAAAATGCAATAGGCTTTTCCGGCCTACTAAAGGTGTCTGTCTGTGTGCCCCTGCCTGGTGTTGCCCTCAACTAAATAAAGCTGAGCTTCAACCTTCTGCTCCAAATTACCATTTTAAAAAATGCAATAGGCTTTTCCGGCCTACTAAAGGTGTCTGCCCCTCCCTGGTGTTGTCCTCAACTGAACAAAGCTGAGCTTCCACATTCTGGCTTTCGCCCTATACTATCAGATATTAAACTGCATTTGGCCTACTAGTGTGGTTAGGCCCTTGAAACAGTGTCTGCTGCTCTTGGGTTTGCTACTCCACTGAACAAAGCAATGCCGCCTGTTTAGTCCTGTTACCAATTTTGAACTGCATGTAGCCTACTTTATTCTTTGGCCCTATATCTGTTTCCTCCTCATCCTGCCCATTGCCCAGCCACTGCTAAATGAGTCTGCTGGTACATTGACCTAGACCACTACATTCCCCTTGTACTCTACACAGCCAGAATCTGTCCCTGCTGAAAGTAAGGTTCCCCTTCCCGCATGTTATACCACCTTACACAGGGACAAAGAGGAAGGTGCAGATGAAAGTGCAGGTTCCTTCATCAGGTGGGGGGGCATACTCGTTGGCGACGTCACTGGCACAGGGCCCCTCAGAGTACGCAAAAGTGTCGCTGCTGGTGGGAGGCGCCCCCGCCATGCAAACACACCGCCGTACTTTGAGGGGCCCTGTGCCAGTGGCAATGCGAACGAGTGGGCCCCCCCCCTGCTTGCTCAGGATCACAGCACTTGCAACTTTTAAATACTTACCTTTCCCTGCAACACCGCCGTGACGTAGTCCGCATTTCCTGGGCCCACGAAAAACTTGAGCCAGCCCTACTCCCCCCACAACTTTCCCCCAATTCCCTATGCCCAACTATTATTATACAGTTAATTAAGATTGGCAAGCTTCAGAAACAAGAATGGATGTTTTTGGCATTAAAATGGGCACTGTAGGTGTTTTCCTGGCCTCCACTCACTGCCGACTATGCTTCCCCATTGACTTGCATTGGGTTTCGTGTTTCGGTCGATCCCCGACTTTTAGCGATAATCGGCCGACTGCACTCGACTCGACTCTGGACAAAATCGGGTTTCCCAAAACCCTACTCGATCTTAAAAAAATGAAAGTCGCTCAACCCTACTTACAGCAATTCCGGGTGGATGGTCACAATGCAATGTCCCCAGTCTACAAGATCCCATTCTGGGGCTTTTAATTCCACTGCCCCACACCAGGCTATACCCACTGTCTCCCAACTTTTTGTTGGCCCACAGCTTTTGTATGTCCAGCCAGTAAAGTCTATAGTCACAGTCCATACTGCATAACATGACCGTAGCATGCCTCCAACTTCACCTGTCAACCGCAGTCCTTAAGATAATACCTCACATCCAGACAATAGATATCATGACTGTAGCATGGGAATCAAGCTACAGCCATCATCAACAGTCCTTAAGATAGCTTCTCACATTCAAAGGTTAGATATTACGACCGTAGCATGTGTATCAAGTTCCAGCCGGCAACCAAATGTAGTACAGTCCCAACCAGGGTTTTCCAAATGTCTTTGTGGGTTCAGTGACAGGCAGAGGCACATACCTGTATTCCACCGGATGGAGCAATGATTCCTTGGGCTGTTGCTGAAGAGGTCTTTTTACAGAGGGAGCCAGAGACTTTTTAAATCCACAGCTCCCATTCAGGACATTTTTCCACAGGATTAGGGAAAGGTGAGGGGTAGGTGATCCTTAATTGTTCAAATATTCAATTAATCTGCATATTTAATCTAAGTTGTGTAGGTTAGTAAACTGCAGTGGGCTGATGCAATATGTACTCAGAATTAGTGTTGAGCATTCCGATACTGCAAATATCGGGTATCAGCCGATATTCGCTGTATCGGAATTCCGATACCGAGTTCCGATATTTTTGTGATATCGGAAATCGGAATCGGAAGTTCCTATAAGTTCCCAGTCATCTTTGGCGTGTGCGGTGCGTATGGTTCCCAGGGTCTGGAGGAGAGGAGACTCTCCTTCAGGCCCTGGGATCCATATTCATGTAAAAAATAAAGAATAAAAATAAAAAATATGGATATACTCACCCCTCCGGCAGACCCTGGACCTTAGCGGTGTAACCGGCAGCCTCCGTTCCTAAGAAAGCAGTGAAAGTAGGACCTGAGATGACGTCGCAGCTTGTGATTGGTCACGTGAGCGGTCACATGAGCGGTCACGCGACCAATCACAAGCCGCATCGTCATCGAAGGTCCTTCACTCTGCATTCTTAGGAACGGAGGCAGACGCTTGCAGCGGTGACAGCCAGAGCTCGTCCGAGGGTGAGTATATCCATATTTTTTATTTTTATTCTTTATTTTTTACATTTATATGGATCCCAGGGCCTGAAGGAGAGTTTCCTCTCCTTCAGACCCTGGGAACCATCCAGGATCACTTCCGATATTTGTGTCCCATTGACTTGTATTGGTATCGGGTATCGGTATCGGCGATATCCGATATTTTTGGGATATCGGCCGATCCAATCCGATACCGATACTTTCAAATATCGGAAGGTATTGTTCAACACTACTCAGCATGCATTCACAAATTAACATACAAGAGTCACCATTAGTGTTGAGCGATACTTTCCGATATCGGAAAGTATCGGTATCGGAAAGTATCGGCCGATACCGTCAAAATATCGGATCCAATCCGATACCGATACCCGATCCCAATGCAAGTCAATGGGACGAAAATATCGGAATTAAAATAAACCCTTTATACACTTGTAGGTTCATTCTACATGAAGGAAAACAACTAAGAATAATGTAGGATGTATTGGGGGACGTGGCGGAGACATTAAAGGCACAGAGGTTTAGCCCAATGTAATAGAATAGCAGGATTTTTTTTTTTTTGGATGACGTTCGGCGTTAGAAAGAATTTGACTATGTTAATTTTTTTTTTTTTTTTATGCCACATATTGATGTTTCAATACTTCAACGCCCTTCACCTTCTTTTTTTCTTCTCCCACGCTTTCTTCTTCATTATCCTCATCATCAGCTTCTTTGACATCAACTTCTTCACCTTATTCATCTTCTTCTTCATCTTCTACCTATTATTTTTTGGGTTACATTGTTCATATTCTTTTTATTTTACTATTATCTTCATCATATTCTACTTCTTCATCATATTCTTATTTGTGACAGGCATTCCTGTAGTTGTTATCTATAAAAGTTTGAAGATTACACCTTCCGTTCTGCCTGTCACAAAACAGTTACATTTGTCCGCGTTCAGTTTGGCCTGCAGCATCAGGCTTTATCCAGGGGCACCACGAGGAGGAACGGACTCACCCCCATACACTGCTTAGTCTTCTTCTGCTTATAATTTAGATAATATTTTTTGCTCTGATATTTAGTGTTATGCTTAATGTTCTTCTGCTCTTTGTTCTGCAGCCTCTTGTTCTTCTGCTTCTCGGTCTTCCAGGTCGTCGTCGTCTCCAGGGTCGTCGTCTCCAGGGTCGTCGTCTCCCGGGTCGTCGTCATCGGGGTGGTCTTCAGGGTCGTCGTCTCCGGGGTCGTCGTCATCACGGTGGTCTTCAGGGTCATCGTCTCCAGGGTCGTCGTCATCACGGTGGTTGTCGTCTCTGGTGTCGTCGTCATCTTAGGGGTGTTCTTCCGGGTCATCGTGTTTAGTCTCTTGAACTTAGAAATGTAGCAGAAGGTACAAGAAGGCTGAGAAAATGCCGAGAACCAGCTGATGGAACTGGAACTCGGATGGCTACCCAAAGGTCCAAGAGCCAATGGAACTACCGAGGACCAGCTGACGTTACTGGAACCCGGTTACTAAGCAGGAGGTACCCGTGCCTTAAAGCACTACCAAGGACCACCTGACGTTGGTGGAACTCGGATACCCAGAGGGAGGCACCTAAGCCAAAGGCTCTGCCCGGAACCAGCTGACGGTACTGGAACCAGGATGGGGAGCAGAAGGTACAAGAGCAAAAGACAGTGCCGAGAACCAGCTGACGGTGCTGGAACCCGGATGGGTAGCCGAAGGTCCAAGAGCCAATGGAACTACCGAGGACCAGCTGACGTTACTGGAACCCGGTTACTAAGCAGGAGGTACCCGTGCCTGAAAGCACTACCAAGGACCACCTGACGTTGGTGGAACTCGGATACCCAGAGGGAGGCACCTAAGCCAAAGGCTCTGCCCGGAACCAGCTGATGGTACTGGAACCAGGATGGGGAGCAGAAGGTACAAGAGCAAGTGTCTGCGTGGCTTTTGCAGGACACGATGCCGGCTGCACAGCAGGGGAACAGCTGGCGGTGCTGAACCCCACTGACACATTGGCGAGGTGTTTTTCTCTGTGCAGCTAGCAGTACCGGGCCCCAACTGGCGGTGTTGGAGCCCGGGGTCAGCAGGAGGAGGAGAGGGAGCAGAGTGTAGGCCGAAGCCTGCACTGGCGGCAGCTTTGGGTCTGTTGTGCCTGCGTGGCTGTTGCAGGACACGTTGCCGGCTGCACAGCAGGGGAACAGCTGGCGGTGCTGAACCCCACTGACACATTGGCGAGGTGTTTTTCTCTGTGCAGCTAGCAGTACCGGGCCCCAACTGGCGGTGTTGGAGCCCGGACTCTGCAGGGGGAGCAGAGTGTAGGCCGAAGCCTAATCGAACCAATTTCAAAGGTAACCTTTAACCCCCCTCAGGGGTTACAAAGTAGAAGAGCCACAGCTTATGCAGCAGTAGTGGTGCACAAGTCAAAGGTTGCTCTTTTAATTTGGCTCCTTGCACACGCTGAATGGAACACGTATAACATTTAGCCCTTTATACAGTCAAACTGTGTTGGAGGCGCGAGTTCCCTTTGTAATGAGACGCAGCACAGATGTCAAGAATCCCACCTTGGTGCTGGGTGCAGCCTCCTGAGCGTTGTTATTTGCTGTACAGGAGTCTGCGCTGTCGTGTTATCCCCTGGCCTAGCGCTGTTAGCGCTGCCCATCTTCTGACCTCATTTAATGTTGGCTGGTGCGGTTCGCGATGCCCATGAATCACAGCCCCGCAGTGTATTGACATAGTTAAAACACTGCGGGGCTGGGATTCATGGCCTGGCGCAGTACATATGTTCGCCTCTCGCTTGGGTTCTTACACCTGCTTCAGACTATGTGGCGTCAGCTGATCCCTTATCGCATGCCACGGCCATGAAGCCGCACAGTCTGAAGAAGGCGGAAGGAGATGAGGGACAGGCGAACTGATGCACTGCTCATGCCCATCAAACACACCCTCCCAGTCCCAAGAAATAAGACACCGAGGGGCGTTGTGTGGGTCAGGGCGGCCGCAGAGGCGCAGGCAGCCAAACAATGATGCCAGAAGACGGGCAGCGCTACCAAGGGGGTTGCAGCATGTCATTACAAAGGAAAGTCACACCACCGGGACGGTTAAATGGTCACACAGAGGACACATTTTAGACGTGTTTTCCGTTCCACATGTGCGAGGAGAATACGTTTATGAGCCACCTTGCACACATGCAGCATTACCGCTGTACAAGGTGGCCTTAAAAACGTACAAACGCCTGGGGGAGGGGGGACAGGTTCCCTTCAATTTCAGTTCTGGTGTCTGCGTGGCTTTTGCAGGACACGATGCCGGCTGCACAGCAGGGGAACAGCTGGCGGTGCTGAACCCCACTGACACATTGGCGAGGTGTTTTTCTCTGTGCAGCTAGCAGTACCGGGCCCGAACTGGCGGTGTTGGAGCCCGGGGTCAGCAGGAGGAGGAGAGGGAGCAGAGTGTAGGCCGAAGCCTGCACTGGCGGCAGCTTTGGGTCTGTTGTGCCTGCGTGGCTGTTGCAGGACACGTTGCCGGCTGCACAGCAGGGGAACAGCTGGCAGTGCTGAACCCCACTGACACATTGGCGAGGTGTTTTTCTCTGTGCAGCTAGCAGTACCGGGCCCCAACTGGCGGTGTTGGAGCCCGGGCTCTGCAGGGGGAGCAGAGTGTAGGCCGAAGCCTAATCGAACCAATTTCAAAGGTAACCTTTAACCCCCCCTCAGGGGTTACAAAGTAGAAGAGCCACAGCTTATGCAGCAGTAGTGGTGCACAAGTCAAAGGTTGCTCTTTTAATTTGGCTCCTTGCACACGCTGAATGGAACACGTATAACATTTAGCCCTTTATACAGTCAAACTGTGTTGGAGGCGCGAGTTCCCTTTGTAATGAGACGCAGCACAGATGTCAAGAATCCCACCTTGGTGCTGGGTGCAGCCTCCTGAGCGTTGTTATTTGCTGTACAGGAGTCTGCGCTGTCGTGTTATCCCCTGGCCTAGCGCTGTTAGCGCTGCCCATCTTCTGACCTCATTTAATGTTGGCTGGTGCGGTTCGCGATGCCCATGAATCACAGCCCCGCAGTGTATTGACATAGTTAAAACACTGCGGGGCTGGGATTCATGGCCTGGCGCAGTACATATGTTCGCCTCTCGCTTGGGTTCTTACACCTGCTTCAGACTATGTGGCGTCAGCTGATCCCTTATCGCATGCCACGGCCATGAAGCCGCACAGTCTGAAGAAGGCGGAAGGAGATGAGGGACAGGCGAACTGATGCACTGCTCATGCCCATCAAACACACCCTCGCAGTCCCAAGAAATAAGACACCGAGGGGCGTTGTGTGGGTCAGGGCGGCCGCAGAGGCGCAGGCAGCCAAACAATGATGCCAGAAGACGGGCAGCGCTACCAAGGGGGTTGCAGCGTGTCATTACAAAGGAAAGTCACACCACCGGGACGGTTAAATGGTCACACAGAGGACACATTTTAGACGTGTTTTCCGTTCCACATGTGCGAGGAGAATACGTTTATGAGCCACCTTGCACACATGCAGCATTACCGCTGTACAAGGTGGCCTTAAAAACGTACAAACGCCTGGGGGAGGGGGGACAGGTTCCCTTCAATTTCAGTTCTGGTGTCTGCGTGGCTTTTGCAGGACACGATGCCGGCTGCACAGCAGGGGAACAGCTGGCGGTGCTGAACCCCACTGACACATTGGCGAGGTGTTTTTCTCTGTGCAGCTAGCAGTACCGGGCCCCAACTGGCGGTGTTGGAGCCCGGGGTCAGCAGGAGGAGGAGAGGGAGCAGAGTGTAGGCCGAAGCCTGCACTGGCGGCAGCTTTGGGTCTGTTGTGCCTGCGTGGCTGTTGCAGGACACGTTGCCGGCTGCACAGCAGGGGAACAGCTGGCGGTGCTGAACCCCACTGACACATTGGCGAGGTGTTTTTCTCTGTGCAGCTAGCAGTACCGGGCCCCAACTGGCGGTGTTGGAGCCCGGGCTCTGCAGGGGGAGCAGAGTGTAGGCCGAAGCCTAATCGAACCAATTTCAAAGGTAACCTTTAACCCCCCCTCAGGGGTTACAAAGTAGAAGAGCCACAGCTTATGCAGCAGTAGTGGTGCACAAGTCAAAGGTTGCTTTTTTAATTTGGCTCCTTGCACACGCTGAATGGAACACGTATAACATTTAGCCCTTTATACAGTCAAACTGTGTTGGAGGCGCGAGTTCCCTTTGTAATGAGACGCAGCACAGATGTCAAGAATCCCACCTTGGTGCTGGGTGCAGCCTCCTGAGCGTTGTTATTTGCTGTACAGGAGTCTGCGCTGTCGTGTTATCCCCTGGCCTAGCGCTGTTAGCGCTGCCCATCTTCTGACCTCATTTAATGTTGGCTGGTGCGGTTCGCGATGCCCATGAATCACAGCCCCGCAGTGTATTGACATAGTTAAAACACTGCGGGGCTGGGATTCATGGCCTGGCGCAGTACATATGTTCGCCTCTCGCTTGGGTTCTTACACCTGCTTCAGACTATGTGGCGTCAGCTGATCCCTTATCGCATGCCACGGCCATGAAGCCGCACAGTCTGAAGAAGGCGGAAGGAGATGAGGGACAGGCGAACTGATGCACTGCTCATGCCCATCAAACACACCCTCGCAGTCCCAAGAAATAAGACACCGAGGGGCGTTGTGTGGGTCAGGGCGGCCGCAGAGGCGCAGGCAGCCAAACAATGATGCCAGAAGACGGGCAGCGCTACCAAGGGGGTTGCAGCGTGTCATTACAAAGGAAAGTCACACCACCGGGACGGTTAAATGGTCACACAGAGGACACATTTTAGACGTGTTTTCCGTTCCACATGTGCGAGGAGAATACGTTTATGAGCCACCTTGCACACATGCAGCATTACCGCTGTACAAGGTGGCCTTAAAAACGTACAAACGCCTGGGGGAGGGGGGACAGGTTCCCTTCAATTTCAGTTCTGGTGTCTGCGTGGCTTTTGCAGGACACGATGCCGGCTGCACAGCAGGGGAACAGCTGGCGGTGCTGAACCCCACTGACACATTGGCGAGGTGTTTTTCTCTGTGCAGCTAGCAGTACCGGGCCCGAACTGGCGGTGTTGGAGCCCGGGGTCAGCAGGAGGAGGAGAGGGAGCAGAGTGTAGGCCGAAGCCTGCACTGGCGGCAGCTTTGGGTCTGTTGTGCCTGCGTGGCTGTTGCAGGACACGTTGCCGGCTGCACAGCAGGGGAACAGCTGGCGGTGCTGAACCCCACTGACACATTGGCGAGGTGTTTTTCTCTGTGCAGCTAGCAGTACCGGGCCCCAACTGGCGGTGTTGGAGCCCGGGCTCTGCAGGGGGAGCAGAGTGTAGGCCGAAGCCTAATCGAACCAATTTCAAAGGTAACCTTTAACCCCCCCTCAGGGGTTACAAAGTAGAAGAGCCACAGCTTATGCAGCAGTAGTGGTGCACAAGTCAAAGGTTGCTCTTTTAATTTGGCTCCTTGCACACGCTGAATGGAACACGTATAACATTTAGCCCTTTATACAGTCAAACTGTGTTGGAGGCGCGAGTTCCCTTTGTAATGAGACGCAGCACAGATGTCAAGAATCCCACCTTGGTGCTGGGTGCAGCCTCCTGAGCGTTGTTATTTGCTGTACAGGAGTCTGCGCTGTCGTGTTATCCCCTGGCCTAGCGCTGTTAGCGCTGCCCATCTTCTGACCTCATTTAATGTTGGCTGGTGCGGTTCGCGATGCCCATGAATCACAGCCCCGCAGTGTATTGACATAGTTAAAACACTGCGGGGCTGGGATTCATGGCCTGGCGCAGTACATATGTTCGCCTCTCGCTTGGGTTCTTACACCTGCTTCAGACTATGTGGCGTCAGCTGATCCCTTATCGCATGCCACGGCCATGAAGCCGCACAGTCTGAAGAAGGCGGAAGGAGATGAGGGACAGGCGAACTGATGCACTGCTCATGCCCATCAAACACACCCTCGCAGTCCCAAGAAATAAGACACCGAGGGGCGTTGTGTGGGTCAGGGCGGCCGCAGAGGCGCAGGCAGCCAAACAATGATGCCAGAAGACGGGCAGCGCTACCAAGGGGGTTGCAGCGTGTCATTACAAAGGAAAGTCACACCACCGGGACGGTTAAATGGTCACACAGAGGACACATTTTAGACGTGTTTTCCGTTCCACATGTGCGAGGAGAATACGTTTATGAGCCACCTTGCACACATGCAGCATTACCGCTGTACAAGGTGGCCTTAAAAACGTACAAACGCCTGGGGGAGGGGGGACAGGTTCCCTTCAATTTCAGTTCTGGTGTCTGCGTGGCTTTTGCAGGACACGATGCCGGCTGCACAGCAGGGGAACAGCTGGCGGTGCTGAACCCCACTGACACATTGGCGAGGTGTTTTTCTCTGTGCAGCTAGCAGTACCGGGCCCCAACTGGCGGTGTTGGAGCCCGGGGTCAGCAGGAGGAGGAGAGGGAGCAGAGTGTAGGCCGAAGCCTGCACTGGCGGCAGCTTTGGGTCTGTTGTGCCTGCGTGGCTGTTGCAGGACACGTTGCCGGCTGCACAGCAGGGGAACAGCTGGCGGTGCTGAACCCCACTGACACATTGGCGAGGTGTTTTTCTCTGTGCAGCTAGCAGTACCGGGCCCCAACTGGCGGTGTTGGAGCCCGGGCTCTGCAGGGGGAGCAGAGTGTAGGCCGAAGCCTAATCGAACCAATTTCAAAGGTAACCTTTAACCCCCCCTCAGGGGTTACAAAGTAGAAGAGCCACAGCTTATGCAGCAGTAGTGGTGCACAAGTCAAAGGTTGCTCTTTTAATTTGGCTCCTTGCACACGCTGAATGGAACACGTATAACATTTAGCCCTTTATACAGTCAAACTGTGTTGGAGGCGCGAGTTCCCTTTGTAATGAGACGCAGCACAGATGTCAAGAATCCCACCTTGGTGCTGGGTGCAGCCTCCTGAGCGTTGTTATTTGCTGTACAGGAGTCTGCGCTGTCGTGTTATCCCCTGGCCTAGCGCTGTTAGCGCTGCCCATCTTCTGACCTCATTTAATGTTGGCTGGTGCGGTTCGCGATGCCCATGAATCACAGCCCCGCAGTGTATTGACATAGTTAAAACACTGCGGGGCTGGGATTCATGGCCTGGCGCAGTACATATGTTCGCCTCTCGCTTGGGTTCTTACACCTGCTTCAGACTATGTGGCGTCAGCTGATCCCTTATCGCATGCCACGGCCATGAAGCCGCACAGTCTGAAGAAGGCGGAAGGAGATGAGGGACAGGCGAACTGATGCACTGCTCATGCCCATCAAACACACTCTCGCAGTCCCAAGAAATAAGACACCGAGGGGCGTTGTGTGGGTCAGGGCGGCCGCAGAGGCGCAGGCAGCCAAACAATGATGCCAGAAGACGGGCAGCGCTACCAAGGGGGTTGCAGCGTGTCATTACAAAGGAAAGTCACACCACCGGGACGGTTAAATGGTCACACAGAGGACACATTTTAGACGTGTTTTCCGTTCCACATGTGCGAGGAGAATACGTTTATGAGCCACCTTGCACACATGCAGCATTACCGCTGTACAAGGTGGCCTTAAAAACGTACAAACGCCTGGGGGAGGGGGGACAGGTTCCCTTCAATTTCAGTTCTGGTGTCTGCGTGGCTTTTGCAGGACACGATGCCGGCTGCACAGCAGGGGAACAGCTGGCGGTGCTGAACCCCACTGACACATTGGCGAGGTGTTTTTCTCTGTGCAGCTAGCACATCTGGGCCCCAACTGGCGGTGTTAGAGCCCAGGGTCAGCAGGAGGAGCAGGGGGAGCGGAGTGTAGGCCGAAGCCTGCACTGGAGCAAGTTGAAAGGAAACCTTTAACCCCCCCCCCAGGCGTTTGTAGCTGGAAGAGCCATCGTGTACAGCACTAATGCTGGAAAAGGTAAACTTAGCTCTTTTAATTATGGTCCTTGCAGATGCTGAACCTAACACTTATGAAATGTGTCCCCTCACAGCGTTCAACCGTCCGGTAGGTGGAACTTTCCTTTGTCATGTGACGCAGCACAGCCGTCATTTTTACCCCCTTGTCGCCGTGCGCCGCCTCCTCAGCGTTGTTTGAATCTGTCCCGGAGCCTGCGCTGTTAGGTTACCCCTTGGCCATGCACACATTTTGCGCTGCCCGTCTTCTGACATCATTTGCTGTCAGGCTGGCTGCGCCTGTGCGGGTGCGCTGTCCGAGATTCAGCCTCGCGGTGTCGTCTAATGTAATCCCACCGCGGGCCTGGGATCCGTGTCCATGCGCAGTGCATATCCTCGCCTCTCACTCCCCTCCCTACGGCTTCTTAAGACTGTGCGGTGTCACGGCCGTGGCATGCTATTAGGGATCAGCTGACACCGAACAGTCTTTAGAAGCCGTAGGGAGGGGAGTGAGAGGCGAGGATATGCACTGCGCATGGACACGGATCCCAGGCCCGCGGTGGGATTACATTAGACGACACCGCGAGGCTGAATCTCGGACAGCGCACCCGCACAGGCGCAGCCAGCCTGACAGCAAATGATGTCAGAAGACGGGCAGCGCAAAATGTGTGCATGGCCAAGGGGTAACGTAACAGCGCAGGCTCCGGGACAGATTCAAACAACGCTGAGGAGGCGGCGCACGGCGACAAGGGGGTAAAAATGACGGCTGTGCTGCGTCACATGACAAAGGAAAGTTCCACCTACCGGACGGTTGAACGCTGTGAGGGGACACATTTCATAAGTGTTAGGTTCAGCATCTGCAAGGAGCACCACGAAAAGAGGCACTTTTTCCCTTTGCATCATTACTGCTGCACAAGGTGGCTCCTTCAGTAACAAACGCCTGGGGGGGGGGGACAGGTTCCCTTAAATTTAACTTGTTGTGCCTGCGTGGCGGTCGCAGTACACGTTGCCGTATACACAGCAGGGGAACAGCTGGCGGTGCTGAACCCCACTAACACATTGGCGAGGTGTTTGGCTCTGTGCGTACAGCACTTCTGGACGGCAACTGGCGGTGTTGGAGCCCAGGGACAGGTGGAGGAGGAGGAGGTTGGAGGAGGTAGGAGGGATTGCCACACACACAGCAGGGGAACAGCTGACGTTACTGAACCCCAATAACAGAGGAGGGACTGTTGACTGTGCGTACAGCACTTCTGGACGGCAACTGGCGGTGTTGAAGCCCAGGGGCAGGTGGAGGAGGAGGAGGTTGGAGGAGGTAGGAGGGATTGCCACACACACAGCAGGGGAACAGCTGACGTTACTGAACCCCAATAACAGAGGAGGGACTGTTGACTGTGCGTACAGCACTTCTGGACGGCAACTGGCGGTGTTGAAGCCCAGGGACAGGTGGAGGAGGAGGAGGTTGGAGGAGGTAGGAGGGATTGCCACACACACAGCAGGGGAACAGCTGACGTTACTGAACCCCAATAACAGAGGAGGGACTGTTGACTGTGCGTACAGCACTTCTGGACGGCAACTGGCGGTGTTGAAGCCCAGGGACAGGTGGAGGAGGAGGAGGTTGGAGGAGGTAGGAGGGATTGCCACACACACAGCAGGGGAACAGCTGACGTTACTGAACCCCAATAACAGAGGAGGGACTGTTGACTGTGCGTACAGCACTTCTGGACGGCAACTGGCGGTGTTGGAGCCCAGGGACAGGTGGAGGAGGAGGAGGTTGGAGGAGGTAGGAGGGATTGCCACACACACAGCAGGGGAACAGCTGACGTTACTGAACCCCAATAACAGAGGAGGGACTGTTGACTGTGCGTACAGCACTTCTGGACGGCAACTGGCGGTGTTGAAGCCCAGGGGCAGGTGGAGGAGGAGGAGGTTGGAGGAGGTAGGAGGGATTGCCACACAAACAGCAGGGGAACAGCTGACGTTACTGAACCCCAATAACAGAGGAGGGACTGTTGACTGTGCGTACAGCACTTCTGGACGGCAACTGGCGGTGTTGAAGCCCAGGGACAGGTGGAGGAGGAGGAGGTTGGAGGAGGTAGGAGGGATTGCCACACACAAAGCAGGGGAACAGCTGACGTTACTGAACCCCAATAACAGAGGAGGGACTGTTGACTGTGCGTACAGCACTTCTGGACGGCAACTGGCGGTGTTGGAGCCCAGGGGCAGGTGGAGGAGGAGGAGGTTGGAGGAGGTAGGAGGGATTGCCACACACACAGCAGGGGAACAGCTGACGTTACTGAACCCCAATAACAGAGGAGGGACTGTTGACTGTGCGTACAGCACTTCTGGACGGCAACTGGCGGTGTTGAAGCCCAGGGGCAGGTGGAGGAGGAGGAGGTTGGAGGAGGTAGGAGGGATTGCCACACACACAGCAGGGGAACAGCTGACGTTACTGAACCCCAATAACAGAGGAGGGACTGTTGACTGTGCGTACAGCACTTCTGGACGGCAACTGGCGGTGTTGAAGCCCAGGGGCAGGTGGAGGAGGAGGAGGTTGGAGGAGGTAGGAGGGATTGCCACACACACAGCAGGGGAACAGCTGACGTTACTGAACCCCAATAACAGAGGAGGGACTGTTGACTGTGCGTACAGCACTTCTGGACGGCAACTGGCAGTGTTGTAGCCCAGGGACAGGTGGAGGAGGAGGAGGTTGGAGGAGGTAGGAGGGATTGCCACACACACAGCAGGGGAACAGCTGACGTTACTGAACCCCAATAACAGAGGAGGGACTGTTGACTGTGCGTACAGCACTTCTGGACGGCAACTGGCGGTGTTGGAGCCCAGGGACAGGTGGAGGAGGAGGAGGTTGGAGGAGGTAGGAGGGATTGCCACACACACAGCAGGGGAACAGCTGACGTTACTGAACCCCAATAACAGAGGAGGGACTGTTGACTGTGCGTACAGCACTTCTGGACGGCAACTGGCGGTGTTGAAGCCCAGGGACAGGTGGAGGAGGAGGAGGTTGGAGGAGGTAGGAGGGATTGCCACACACACAGCAGGGGAACAGCTGATGTTACTGAACCCCAATAACAGAGGAGGGACTGTTGACTGTGCGTACAGCACTTCTGGACGGCAACTGGCGGTGTTGGAGCCCAGGGACAGTTGGAGGAGGAGGAGGTTGGAGGAGGTAGGAGGGATTGCCACACACACAGCAGGGGAACAGCTGACGTTACTGAACCCCAATAACAGAGGAGGGACTGTTGACTGTGCCTACAGCACTTCTGGACGGCAACTGGCGGTGTTGAAGCCCAGGGACAGGTGGAGGAGGAGGAGGTTGGAGGAGGTAGGAGGGATTGCCACACACACAGCAGGGGAACAGCTGACGTTACTGAACCCCAATAACAGAGGAGGGACTGTTGACTGTGCGTACAGCACTTCTGGACGGCAACTGGCGGTGTTGGAGCCCAGGGACAGGTGGAGGAGGAGGAGGTTGGAGGAGGTAGGAGGGATTGCCACACACACAGCAGGGGAACAGCTGACGTTACTGAACCCCAATAACAGAGGAGGGACTGTTGACTGTGCGTACAGCACTTCTGGATGGCAACTGGCGGTGTTGAAGCCCAGGGGCAGGTGGAGGAGGAGGAGGTTGGAGGAGGTAGGAGGGATTGCCACACACACAGCAGGGGAACAGCTGACGTTACTGAACCCCAATAACAGAGGAGGGACTGTTGACTGTGCCTACAGCACTTCTGGACGGCAACTGGCGGTGTTGAAGCCCAGGGACAGGTGGAGGAGGAGGAGGTTGGAGGAGGTAGGAGGGATTGCCACACACACAGCAGGGGAACAGCTGACGTTACTGAACCCCAATAACAGAGGAGGGACTGTTGACTGTGCGTACAGCACTTCTGGACGGCAACTGGCGGTGTTGGAGCCCAGGGACAGGTGGAGGAGGAGGAGGTTGGAGGAGGTAGGAGGGATTGCCACACACACAGCAGGGGAACAGCTGACGTTACTGAACCCCAATAACAGAGGAGGGACTGTTGACTGTGCGTACAGCACTTCTGGACGGCAACTGGCGGTGTTGGAGCCCAGGGACAGGTGGAGGAGGAGGAGGTTGGAGGAGGTAGGAGGGATTGCCACACACACAGCAGGGGAACAGCTGACGTTACTGAACCCCAATAACAGAGGAGGGACTGTTGACTGTGCGTACAGCACTTCTGGACGGCAACTGGCGGTGTTGGAGCCCAGGGACAGGTGGAGGAGGAGGAGGTTGGAGGAGGTAGGAGGGATTGCCACACACACAGCAGGGGAACAGCTGACGTTACTGAACCCCAATAACAGAGGAGGGACTGTTGACTGTGCGTACAGCACTTCTGGACGGCAACTGGCGGTGTTGGAGCCCAGGGACAGGTGGAAAAGCAGAGGAACACAATGTAGGCCGAAGCCTGAGAAAGTCGAAAGGGAACCTTTAACCCCCCCCAAGGCGTTTGTAGCTGAAAGAGCCAGCTTGTGCAGCACAAAAGATGCAAAAGGAAAAGGTGGCTCTTTTCATCATGCTCCTTGCAAACACAGAACTAAACACTTATAAAATGTGTCCCCTGTAACCGTAAAACCGTCCCGGAGGTGGGACTTTCCTTCGTAATGTGACGCAGCACAGCCGTCATTCCTACCCCCCCGGCGCCGTGCACCGGCTCCTCAGCGTTGTTTTATTCCGTCCCGGAGCCTGCGCTGTTATGTTATCCCGTGGCCAGGCACACTTAGCGCTGCCCGTCTTCTGGCATCATTTGGTGTCAGGATGGCTGCGCCTGTGCGGCTGCGCTGGCAGAGAGCCCGCCTCGCAGTGTCTTCTGATTTAATCCCACTGGGGGCCTGGGATCCATGGACATGCGCAGTGCATATCCTCGCCTCTCACTCCCCTCCCTACGGCTTCTTAAGACTGTGCGGTGTCACGGCCGTGGCATGCTATTAGGGACCAGCTGACACCGAACAGTCTGAAGAAGCCATAGGGAAATGAGTGAGAGGTGGAGGTTCAGATATGCACTGCGCATGTCCATGGATCCCAGGCCCCCAGTGGGATTAAATCAGAAGACACTGCGAGGCGGGCTCTCTGCCAGCACGGCCGCACAGGCGCAGCCATCCTGACACCAAATGATGCCAGAAGACGGGCAGCGCTAAGTGTGCCTGGCCACGGGATAACATAACAGCGCAGGCTCCGGGACGGAATAAAACAACGCTGAGGAGCCGGTGCGCGGCGCCGGGGGGGTAGGAATGACGGCTGTGCTGCGTCACATTACGAAGGAAAGTCCCACCTCCGGGACGGTTTTACGGTATCAGTGGACACATTTTATAAGTGTTAAGTTCTGCGTGTGCAAGGAGCTAAACAAAAATAGCTACCTTTTCCTTGTGCAGCATTACTGCTGCACAAGGTGGCTCTTTCAGTAACAAACGCCTTGGGGGGGGGGACAGATTCCCTTACATTTCAGTTGTTGTGTCAGCGTGGCGGTCGCATGACACATTGCCGGCTACACAGCTGGGGATCAGCTGACGTTACTGAAACCCAATAACACTGGGTCGTATGTTTTGACTGTGCAGACGGCACTTCTGAGCCTCAACTGGCGGTGTTGGAGCACAGGAATTTAAGTTCAGGTGGTAGAAAGATGAACACAACAGGAGACCTGGATAACGTATACAGTGACCTAATTATTTAATCAGGAGGAGGAGTGGCAAATTCCTGCGAGATCCAGGCCTTGTTCATTTTCAGGAAAGTAAGCCGGTCAACGTTATCGGAGGATAGTCGCATGCGACGGTCAGTTAGTACACCACCTGCAGCACTAAAGACACGTTCCGATAATACACTGGCCGCAGGGCAAGACAGCACCTCCAATGCATACTGGCTTAGCTCTGGCCATGTATCCAGCTTTGAGACCCAAAACTTGAAAGGGGAAGAGCCGTCTGGGAGTACAGCAAGAGGGCAAGACATGTAGTCTGTCACCATCTGACGGAACCGTTGCCTCCTGCTGACTGGAGCCGTCTGTGATGGTGTAGACTTTTGTGGGGGGCACAGAAAACTGTGCCACAGTTGGGCCATACTGGTCTTGCCTTGGGCAGAGGCACTGCTTCTGCTCCCTCTTTGTGCAGAGCCTCCTCCACTGCCTGGACGCACTGAGCTGCTTTGTAATGCACTAGCAGCACTTCTCTCAGTTGGAATGGAGAAGATGATGGAATTGACCAGTGTGTCTTGGTACTCCCGCATTTTTCGCTCCCGGTTCAACGGTGTGATGAGGCTTTCTACGTTGTCCCGGTAGCGAGGATCGAGGAGGGTGAACACCCAATAATCAGACATGTTGAGAATGTGGGCGATGCGGCGGTCGTTTCTCAGGCACTGCAGCATGTAATCCACCATGTGCTGCAGACTGCCAACTGCCCAAGAAACGCTGTCCCCTGCTGGAGGCGTGATCTCTGCCTGCTGGTCATCACCCCACCCTCGCTGTACACACTGAGTACTGGACAATTCGGTAACTCCCTCCTCTGGACGGACGTCTTCCTCCTCCATTGACTCCTCCTCATCCTCCTCACAAACTGTCCCCTGCCTACGCGTTTGTGAGGAACCACGTGGCGCTGACTGTCCAGAAGATGATGGAAATGGTGAATCCTCATCCTCCACCTCTTCCACAACATCATCCCTTAGCGCTTGCAGTGATTTTTCAAGCAGGCAGATAAGGGGGACAGTCATGCTGACTAGTGCATCATCTGCACTCGCCATCCGCGTGGAATAATCAAAGGGACGCAAAACCTGGCAGACGTCATTCATAGTGGCCCACTCTGTGGTTGTGAAGTCTGTACGGCGCTGACTGCGACTTTTTTGCGCCTGAAGCAGCTGGTACTCCATTACAGCTTGCTGCTGCTCACACAACCGCTCCAACATATGTAACGTGGAATTCCACCTGGTAGGTAGGTCACATATGATGCGATGTTCCGGCAGGCGGTGTCGGCGCTGCAGAGCCGCAATGCGCACTTTTGCCGTGCTGGAACGCCGCAAGTGAGCACACTCTAGGCGGACCTTGTGCAGCAGTGCATCAAGATCCGGATAGTCCCTCAAAAAGCTCTGCACGACCAAATTGAGCACATGTGCCAGACATGGGATGTGAGTGAGGTTGCCGAGGCCCAGAGCTGCCACCAGATTTCGGCCATTATCACACACTACCATGCCTGGCTGGAGATTCGCTGGCACAAACCACACATCGCTCTCCTGCTTGATGGCATTCCAGAGCTCCTGCGCTGTGTGGCTACGATTCCCCAAAAAAATTTATTTCAACACGGCCTGTTGACGTTTGGCCACGGCTGTGCTCATGTCGGTCGTAACAGGTACACGTTCATCACGGGTCCATGTGGAGGTGGACTGTGACGGCTCCTGCAGCGATGATTCTGAGGAACTGGTGTAAGAGGAGGAGTCAATGCGTACAGAATGGATTCCTGCAATCCTTGGAGTGGGCAGGACACGTCCTGCGCCACTCGCACGGTCTGTACCTGGCTCAACGACATTAACCCAATGGGCAGTGAGGGAAAGGTATCGCCCCTGTCCATGTTGACTGGTCCACGCATCGGTGGTGAGGTGGACCTTGCTACTGACGGCGTTCAGAAGCGCGTGTTTTATGTGTCCCTCCACATGCTTGTGCAGGGCAGGGACGGCTTGCCTGCTGAAGTAAAAGCGGCTGGGCACATTGTACTGTGGGACTGCTAATGACATCAAGTCACGGAAGCTGTCAGTCTCCACCAGCCTGAATGACAGCATTTCCAGTGACAGCAGTTTGGCAATGCCTGCAGTCAGAGCCTGTGCTCGTGGGTGGTTTGACGAGAAAGGCCGCCTTTTCTCCCATGCCTGTACTACCGATGGCTGTAGACTGGGCTGGGAGTGTGTGGATGACTGGGAAAGTGGTGCTGCGGGTGGAATTACAGCGGGTCTCTGGACAACAGGGCCAGAGGTTCTTCCACGGCGATCCTGGGAGGAAGCCGAACCAGCTGCGTGTGAGCTAGAGGAAGAGGCAACACGAGCTGAAGAGGTGGTAGCTGCCGCTGTTGGTTGGCCTACCTCTTCAGTGTGTTTTTCTAACTCCGCCGGGTGCCTGTTGCGCACATGTTTCCACATGTTGGAGGTATTGAGGTTGCTGACATTTTTCCCTCTTTTGACTTTTTGATGACACACGTTGCATCTGACATAGCAAATGTCATCTGCAACTGTGTCAAAAAAGGACCAGGCACTGCAAGTCTTGGGAGCGCCCTTTTTGGCTTTTGGAAGAGACATGCTCCTAACGGGTGCCAAAGCGGAGGCTGCAGGATCCGCAGTCTTCCCCCTCCCTCTCCCTCTTTGGGCCGTACGGGGAATCTCTTCCTCAGAGCTGCTCCCACCACCTTCCTGTCCCTCACGCCAAGATGGGTCGAGGACCTCATCATCTACACTACCCTCTGCCCCCAACTGCTCCTCCTGGGTAGTCTCAGCAGCAGAGCACGCACCAGTAAGTGGCACCTGAGTGTCATCATCAGCTGATGCGGCCTGCGATGTGGTGACCGGAGCCACTGGCCCACCCGCCTCTTCAGAGGAAGACAGAAAAAGCTGTTGCGCATCACTGCACCCTGCCTCTTCTTCCATTTCTCCAATGCTGCTTGGCTGGCCCCCTGTTTCCAAGCCAAGAGATTCAGAGAACAGAAGTAGAGACGGCTCCTGTCCTGGGCTCTCTGTCTGCCTGGGCAATTTGGCAGGTGGTGAAGAGACAGATGGCTGCTCTCCAGTGCTCTGTGTCTGAGAGGATGTGGCACTAATGGAAGTTGATGCATTAGCTGCCATCCATCCGACAACAGCTTCAATTTGGTCTTGACGCAGCAGCGGTGTACGGCGCTCTGACACAAAGCTGCGCATGAACGACTGTTGCCTGGTGAAAGTGGGTGCTGATGAGTCACCGGTGCCCGCAGCAGGCACAGAATCCCCACGTCCCCTCCCTGCTCCGCGCCCACGCCCACGCCCACGTGCCTTACTCACTGCCTTCTTCATCTTGGTTGACTGATAAAGATAAGCAGAAAAGTACTAACGGATTTGTGTGCTTATTCCTGAGCAACTCCTCCTAACAGGTATAAGAAACACTAATTTTCTAAAGTGTGGACTAGACTTTAATATGAGCTAATGTGGCCTACAGAAATGTAAAGTGGTGTAACTGGTGTGTTTGGTGAACTTTATTATTTATTTCTTTTTTGGGGGCTGAACTGACAACATATAGAGCTGCAGTCACACGGAGACCGTGCAGACAGCCGTAAACGGCGCTGCAAGGCCCAAAATCCCTCCTCTACTTTATCCTATGTAGTGTTTTTCCACAAATTAGCTGGAGACGGGTGGAAAGACACTAATAGGATTTTTTTAAATTAATTAGCAGCAGACTACACTACTTGAAAAAAAATTAAAATTGATTTGGCGGTATGACGCAGTGAACAACCCTGAGCTGGAGACAACCAGGCTACGGCTGCTCACAGACTACAGGGCGAGCTGCAGTCACACGGAGACCGTGCAGACAGCCGTAAACGGCGCTGCAAGGCCCGAAAACCCTCCTCTACTTTATCCTATGTAGTGTTTTTCCACAAATTAGCTGGAGACGGGTGGAAAGACACTAATAGGATTTTTTAAAATTAATTAGCAGCAGACTACACTACTTGAAAAAAAATTAAAATTGATTTGGCGGTATGACGCAGTGAACAACCCTGAGCTGGAGACAACCAGGCTACGGCTGCTCACAGACTACAGGGCGAGCTGCAGTCACACGGAGACCGTGCAGACAGCCGTAAACGGCGCTGCAAGGCCCAAAACCCTCCTCTACTTTATCCTAGGTAGTGTTTTTCCACAAATTAGCTGGAGACGGGTGGAAAGACACTAATAGGATTTTTTTAAATTAATTAGCAGCAGACTACACTACTTGAAAAAAAATTAAAATTGATTTGGCGGTATGACGCAGTGAACAACCCTGAGCTGGAGACAACCAGGCTACGGCTGCTCACAGACTACAGGGCGAGCTGCAGTCACACGGAGACCGTGCAGACAGCCGTAAACGGCGCTGCAAGGCCCGAAAACCCTCCTCTACTTTATCCTATGTAGTGTTTTTCCACAAATTAGCTGGAGACGGGTGGAAAGACACTAATAGGATTTTTTTAAATTAATTAGCAGCAGACTACACTACTTGAAAAAAAATTAAAATTGATTTGGCGGTATGACGCAGTGAACAACCCTGAGCTGGAGACAACCAGGCTACGGCTGCTCACAGACTACAGGGCGAGCTGCAGTCACACGGAGACCGTGCAGACAGCCGTAAACGGCGCTGCAAGGCCCAAAACCCTCCTCTACTTTATCCTAGGTCGTGTTTTTCCACAAATTAGCTGGAGACGGGTGGAAAGACACTAATAGGATTTTTTTAAATTAATTAGCAGCAGACTACACTACTTGAAAAAAAATTAAAATTGATTTGGCGGTATGACGCAGTGAACAACCCTGAGCTGGAGACAACCAGGCTACGGCTGCTCACAGACTACAGGGCGAGCTGCAGTCACACGGAGACCGTGCAGACAGCCGTAAACGGCGCTGCAAGGCCCAAAAACCCTCCTCTACTTTATCCTATGTAGTGTTTTTCCACAAATTAGCTGGAGACGGGTGGAAAGACACTAATAGGATTTTTTTGAATAAATTAGCAGCAGACTACACTACTTGAAAAAAAAAAAAAAAAAAAAAAAAAGAACAGTATGAGGCAATGAACCACCCTCCCTGAACTGAATACAACCAGCTATGGATGGCCTATGTGGCTGCACTCAGACTAGAGAGTGGGCTGCACTCACACACACACACACACACACAGACCTTGCAGATCGCTGTGAAAACAGCGCTACAAGGCAAAAGCAAGGTGAATAGTAGGTGAACACAGCGGTTGCTAAATTAGCCTTTGGAAAGCACAAAGAAGCAAATCGCTATCTCTAAACTGTCCCTCAGTCAGCAAACAGCGTCCTGTCACTAACTGAATTCACAGCAGAGTGATCGCAAAATGGCGCCAGCGACTTTTAAACTGCATCATGACATCATTTCAGCAGCCAATCACAGCCTTGCCAGTAGTTTCATGCCCTCCATGCTAAACAGGATGTGCCCACACTTGGAATCATTCTCATTGGCTGAATTTCGGAATTTTGAATCTGGGAACTTCCGATTCCGGTATCCGATACGCGGCAAGTATCGGAATCCCGGTATCGGAATTCCGATACCGCAAGTATCGGCCGATACCCGATACTTGCGGTATCGGAATGCTCAACACTAGTCACCATACAACCTCATATGAACCAATGGCTCAATTTAGGCCTCTGGGATGCCATCAAGAGTAATGGAATTATTGTTATGACCTCTGCCTTTATCTTATGTATACATAAAATCCAGCCCTCACATCTTACTCAACTTACAGATGTCAATGAATGGAGACATTGATTCCAGAGACTGAAAACTTTCCAGGTGAAATTAATGCAATTAAACTGATGAGCAAGCAAATCTCTAATAAAAAACAGCAAGCAAATCTCCAATAGAACACAAGTTCAACATAACCGGTGCTCTGTGCTGGAAAAAGTCTGCATCCCTTAGAACCCTGGATTTGCTCTACGTCTTTTTGTTCCAGTAGTCTTTAGAACAAGGCCTGCTCTTCCTAGACAGATAGATAGATAGATAGATAGATAGATAGATAGATAGATAGATAGATAGATAGATAGATAGAAGAAAAGAAAAAGGAACAGCACAGAAATACTTATCATCGGGTGCAGGGCCCTCAGACAACCAGTCCACCGATCATCCAAGTCTTATACGTTTCAAAAAAAGAGGCAGCACTCCATTGTTTCAGTGAAAAATGTGCAGGGTTTAATCCACCCACATATCCAGGCAACGTTTCAGCTCGCAATGAGCTTTTCTCAAGCAGTGAGTATGTTCATGTGCTTCCCTTTTATACATGTCTATATAGGGGCAGTTACTTAGGGTACGCCGTATAGTACAAGATGGAGAAGAAGTGGATTTCGTAATGGATTCACTTATAAAGAAATTTAAAGATAGAGGATACCCGAAAGAACTTTTGAAGGATGCTAAACAAAAGGTCTTAAAATTAGAAAGAGGTGAATTAATAAAAGAAAGAACGAGGAATATTAAGAAAAAACATCTAGACCGTATACCACTTGTAGCAAACTATGTGGAAGAGAGTAGGGAGATAAGCAAAATTATAAAAAAACACTGGGGGATGTTGGGAAAATGTCTCCCAGGTGTAAAAGAGTTCAAGCAGCCACCTCTTTTTTCATATAGAAAAAACAAAAATATTAAAGACTACCTTGTAAAAACAGATATAGGATCCTTTAAAAAGAGTACGCAAATGACCTTGACAGGTAGGAACAAAACTGGCTGCTTTCCCTGCTTAGGATGTGTCAATTGTGCATATATGGACAAAGGCTCCACTTTTCAACATCCAGAAACAAAAAAAGTATATAAAATTAAACAATTTCTGACTTGTAGCTCAGATCACGTTGTCTACCTATTAATGTGCCCATGCAATTTGTGGTACATTGGGGAGACAACGTGTGAATTTAAAGTCAGAATTAGGGTTGAGCGAAACGGGTCGATCATTTTCAAAAGTCGCCGACTTTTGGCTAAGTCGGCGTCTCATGAAACCCGATCCGACCCCTGTGCTTGTCGGCCATGCGGTACGCGACTTTCGCGCCAAAGTCGCGTTTCAATGACGCGAAAAGCGCCATTTCTCAGCCAATGAAGGTGAACGCAGAGTGTGGGCAGCGTGATGACATAGATCCTGGTCCCCACCATCTTAGAGAAGGGCATTGCAGTGATTGGCTTGCTGTCTGCGGCGTCACAGGGGCTATAAAGGGGCGTTCCCGCCGACCGCCATCTTACTGCTGCTGATCTGAGCTTAGGGACAGGTTGCTGCCGCTTCATCAGAAGCAGGGAGAGCGTTAGGCAGGGTCCACTAACCACCAAACCGCTTGTGCTGCAGCGATTTCCACTGTCCAACACCACCTTCGGTGTGCAGGGACTGTGGAAGCTATTTTTTTTTTTTTTTCCCCTCAGCGCTGTAGCTCATTGGGCTGCCCTAGAAGGCTCCGTGATAGCTGTATTGCTGTGTGTACGCCACTGTGGAAACCAACTGCTTTTTTCAAAGCACATATCCTCTTGTTCCTTCCTTTCTGCACAGCTATCTTTTTTGTTTGTCCACACTTTTTATTTAATTTGTGCATCAGTCCACTCCTATTGCTGCCTGCCATACCTGGCTTACATTACTGCAGGGAGATAGTAATTGTAGGACAGTTTTTTTTTTTTTTTTGTTTTTTTTTTGTGGGAGATTAAGATTGGCATTTCTGCTACAGTGCCATCCCTGTGTGTGCCATCTCTCACTGAGTGGGCCATAGAAAGCCTATTTATTTTTTCCGTGATTTGTGTTCTAAAATCTACCTCAACACAAAAACACTACATCAATCAGTGGGAGAAAAATATTGGCCTCAGTCAGGGCTTGTGTGCCACTGCTGTGTGTGCTATCTCTCATTCAGTGGGCTATAGCAAGCCTATTTTTTTTTTTTTTTTTTTTTTTAATATTATTTGGTTTCTAATTCTCCCTGAAAAAAAAAAAAAAAACCTAAAAAAACATTGGGAGAATAATATTGCCCTTTCAGCTTGTGTGCCAGTCTTGACTCCTGGGTGTGCCACCTCTCTCCCTCTCATTCAGTGGGCCATAGAAAGCCTATTTATTTTTTTTTTTAAATATTATTGGGTTTCTAAAGTCTCCCTGAAAAAACAAAAAATACATAAAAAAACAGTGGGAGAGTAATATTGCCCTTTCAGCTTGTGTGCCAGTCTTGACTCCTGGGTGTGCCTCCTCTCTCCCTTTCATTCAGTGGGCCATAGAAAGCCTATTTATTTTTTCCGTGATTTGTGTTCTAAAATCTACCTCAACACAAAAACACTACATCAATCAGTGGGAGAAAAATATTGGCCTCAGTCAGGGCTTGTGTGCCACTGCTGTGTGTGCTATCTCTCATTCAGTGGGCTATAGCAAGCCTATTTTTTTTTTTTTTTTTTTTTTAATATTATTTGGTTTCTAAAGTCTCCCTGAAAAAAAAAAAAAACCTAAAAAAACAGTGGGAGAGTAATATTGCCCTTTCAGCTTGTGTGCCAGTCTTGACTCCTGGGTGTGCCACCTCTCTCCCTCTCATTCAGTGGGCCATAGAAAGCCTATTTATTTTTTTTTTTAAATATTATTGGGTTTCTAAAGTCTCCCTGAAAAAACAAAAAATACATAAAAAAACAGTGGGAGAGTAATATTGCCCTTTCAGCTTGTGTGCCAGTCTTGACTCCTGGGTGTGCCACCTCTCTCCCTTTCATTCAGTGGGCCATAGAAAGCCTATTTATTTTTTTTTTTTAATATTATTTGGTTTCTAATTCTCCCTGAAAAAAAAAAAAAAAACCTAAAAAAACAGTGGGAGAATAATATTGCCCTTTCAGCTTGTGTGCCAGTCTTGACTCCTGGGTGTGCCACCTCTCTCCCTCTCATTCAGTGGGCCATAGAAAGCCTATTTATTTTTTTTTTTAAATATTATTGGGTTTCTAAAGTCTCCCTGAAAAAACAAAAAATACATAAAAAAACAGTGGGAGAGTAATATTGCCCTTTCAGCTTGTGTGCCAGTCTTGACTCCTGGGTGTGCCTCCTCTCTCCCTTTCATTCAGTGGGCCATAGAAAGCCTATTTATTTTTTCCGTGATTTGTGTTCTAAAATCTACCTCAACACAAAAACACTACATCAATCAGTGGGAGAAAAATATTGGCCTCAGTCAGGGCTTGTGTGCCACTGCTGTGTGTGCTATCTCTCATTCAGTGGGCTATAGCAAGCCTATTTTTTTTTTTTTTTTTTTTTTTAATATTATTTGGTTTCTAAAGTCTCCCTGAAAAAAAAAAAAAACCTAAAAAAACAGTGGGAGAGTAATATTGCCCTTTCAGCTTGTGTGCCAGTCTTGACTCCTGGGTGTGCCACCTCTCTCCCTCTCATTCAGTGGGCCATAGAAAGCCTATTTATTTTTTTTTTTAAATATTATTGGGTTTCTAAAGTCTCCCTGAAAAAACAAAAAATACATAAAAAAACAGTGGGAGAGTAATATTGCCCTTTCAGCTTGTGTGCCAGTCTTGACTCCTGGGTGTGCCACCTCTCTCCCTTTCATTCAGTGGGCCATAGAAAGCCTATTTATTTTTTCCGTGATTTGTGTTCTAAATTCTACCTCAACACAAAAACACTACATCAATCAGTGGGAGAAAAATATTGGCCTCAGTCAGGGCTTGTGTGCCACTGCTGTGTGTGCTATCTCTCATTCAGTGGGCTATAGCAAGCCTATTTTTTTTTTTTTTTTTTTTTTAATATTATTTGGTTTCTAAAGTCTCCCTGAAAAAAAAAAAAAACCTAAAAAAACAGTGGGAGAGTAATATTGCCCTTTCAGCTTGTGTGCCAGTCTTGACTCCTGGGTGTGCCACCTCTCTCCCTCTCATTCAGTGGGCCATAGAAAGCCTATTTATTTTTTTTTTTTTAATATTATTTGGTTTCTAATTCTCCCTGAAAAAAAAAAAAAAAAACTAAAAAAACAGTGGGAGAATAATATTGCCCTTTCAGCTTGTGTGCCAGTCTTGACTCCTGGGTGTGCCACCTCTCTCCCTCTCATTCAGTGGGCCATAGAAAGCCTATTTATTTTTTTTTTTAAATATTATTGGGTTTCTAAAGTCTCCCTGAAAAAACAAAAAATACATAAAAAAACAGTGGGAGAGTAATATTGCCCTTTCAGCTTGTGTGCCAGTCTTGACTCCTGGGTGTGCCACCTCTCTCCCTCTCATTCAGTGGGCCATAGAAAGCCTATTTATTTTTTTTTTTTTAATATTATTTGGTTTCTAATTCTCCCTGAAAAAAAAAAAAAAAACCTAAAAAAACAGTGGGAGAATAATATTGCCCTTTCAGCTTGTGTGCCAGTCTTGACTCCTGGGTGTGCCACCTCTCTCCCTCTCATTCAGTGGGCCATAGAAAGCCTATTTATTTTTTTTAAAAATATTATTGGGTTTCTAAAGTCTCCCTGAAAAAACAAAAAATACATAAAAAAACAGTGGGAGAGTAATATTGCCCTTTCAGCTTGTGTGCCAGTCTTGACTCCTGGGTGTGCCACCTCTCTCCCTTTCATTCAGTGGGCCATAGAAAGCCTATTTATTTTTTGGTTTTTTTAATATTATTTGGTTTCTAAAGTCTCCCTGAAAAAAACAAAAAAAACATAAAAAACAGTGGGAGAGTAATATTGCCCTTTCAGCTTGTGCGCCAGTCTTGACTCCTGGTTGTGCCACCTCTCTCTCTCTAATTGTGGGCCATAGAAAGCCTTTTTTTTTTTTTTTTTTAATATTATTTGGTTTCTAAAGTCTCCCTGAAAATAAAAAAAAAAAAAACATAAAAAAACAGTGGGAGAGTAATATTGCCCTTTCAGCTTGTGTGCCAGTCTTGACTCCTGGGTGTGCCACCTCTGTCCCTCTCATTCAGTGGGCCATAGAAAGCCTTGTTTTTTTTTTTTTTTTAATATTATTTGGTTTCTAAAGTCTCCCTGAAAAAAAAAAAAAAAATACATAAAAAAACAGTGGGAGAGTAATATTGCCATTTCAGCTTGTGTGCCAGTCTTGACTCCTGGGTGTGCCACCTCTGTCCCTCTCATTCAGTGGGCCATAGAAAGCCTTGTTTTTTTTTTTTTTTTTTAATATTATTTGGTTTCTAAAGTCTCCCTGAAAATAAAAAAAAAAAAAACATAAAAAAACAGTGGGAGAGTAATATTGCCCTTTCAGCTTGTGTGCCAGTCTTGACTCCTGGGTGTGCCACCTCTGTCCCTCTCATTCAGTGGGCCATAGAAAGCCTTGTTTTTTGTTTTTTTTTTAATATTATTTGGTTTCTAAAGTCTCCCTGAAAATAAAAAAAAAATACATAAAAAAACAGTGGGAGAGTAATATTGCCATTTCAGCTTGTGTGCCAGTCTTGACTCCTGGGTGTGCCACCTCTGTCCCTCTCATTCAGTGGGCCATAGAAAGCCTTGTTTTTTGTTTTTTTTTTTAATATTATTTGGTTTCTAAAGTCTCCCTGAAAATAAAAAAAAAATACATAAAAAAACAGTGGGAGAGTAATATTGCCATTTCAGCTTGTGTGCCAGTCTTGACTCCTGGGTGTGCCACCTCTCTCTCTAATTGTGGGCCATAGAAAGCCTTTTTATTTTTTTCCTTCATTTGTGTTTTAAAATCAACCTCAACACAAAAACACTACATCAATCAGTGGGAGAAAAATATTGGCCTCAGTCAGGGCTTGTGTGCCACTCCTGTGCGTGCCATCTCTCATTCAGTGGGCCATAGAAAGCCTTGTTTTTTTGTTTTTTTTTAAATATTATTTGGTTTCTAAAGTCTCACAGAGAAAAAAAAAAAAATAAATTAGGTGGGAGATTAATATTGACATTAGTGCTTGAGTGACAGTCCTGCGTGTGTGTCATCTCTGTGATTTGGTGTCACAGAAAACAGAGTGTGTAACATTGTGCCTGATTTTCCTTGTGGTCTCACCAACCTGTTAAGGGATATTGAAATCATACTGAAGTTATAGCTCACCGTGTAAGTTGTTTGACAGCAACAAATAAAGTTAGTTTGGTTACGATTTTTAAACAATGAGGAAGTCTGGTGCAAGAGGTCGTCGTGGGCGTTCATTGTCAGCTGGTAATGATGGTAGTGGTAGTGGAGCATCAGGTGGTCGTGGGGATAAAAATATTCCACCTAAGTCTGGAGCTGTGGAGCCAGTTTCGTCGTCAGGCTACACAAGGCCTCGAACGCTCTCTTTTCTGGGAGTAGGAAAACCGCTTTTAAAGGCGGAGCAGCAACAGCAAGTTTTGGCTTACATTGCAGACTCAGCCTCTAGCTCTTTTGCCTCCTCTTCCGAAACTGGTAAATGTAAAAGCAGCGCGTCGCTTGTGGATGTTCACGGTCAGGGACAAGTCGCTTCCTTGTCCTCCTCAGCAAAAACTACAACAAGAGAGAAGGATGCAGCAGGCGACACAACGGGTCACTCCATGGAGCTCTTTACACATACCGTCCCTGGCTTAGAAAGTGAAACATTTAACAGGCCATGCCCATTACAAGTAGATTCTGACATGGAGTGCACTGATGCACAGCCACAGCCAGAGTACTATGCTGCTCCTTTGACTCAGACCACCACATTGCCCTCTCAGGGTACAGATCCACAATCAGACCCTGATGAGACTATGTTGCCCCGCCACGAACGCTATACCACCGACCGACACAGTGACACAGACGAAGTTGCACACGAGCTCGAAGAGGAGGTAATAGATGACCCAGTTATTGACCCCGATTGGCAGCCATTGGGGGAACAGGGTGCAGGCGGCAGTAGTTCAGAAGCGGAGGTGGAGGAGGGGCCGCAGCAGGCATCAACATCGCAACAGGTTCCATCTGCCGGGCCCGTATCTGGCCCAAAACGCGTGTCAAAGCCAAAACCTGTTGGAGGACAGCGTGGCCATCCGGTTAAAGCTCAGTCTGCAATCCCTGAAAAGGGATCCGAGTCTAGGAAGAGTGCAGTCTGGCATTTTTTTAAACAACATCCAACTGATCAGCGCAAAGTCATCTGTCAAAAATGTTCAACTAGCTTAAGCAGAGGTCAGAATCTGAAAAGTCTAAATACTAGTTGCATGCATAGACACTTAACCACCATGCATTTTCAAGCCTGGACTAACTACCAAACGTCCCTTAAGGTTGTAGCACCCTCGGCCAATGAAGCTAGTCAGCAACGCAACATCCCTTCCGTCACTGTAAGGCCACCATTTTCCGCACCACCGGCAGTATCTGTGCAGGTTTCTTTGCCAGCCAAAAGCAGTCAGGGTCAGGGAATCACCAGTTTAGTAGGAGGAAATATTGCATCTAGGGCACCGGCGGAAACAATACCGTCTCCAACCGTCTCTCAGTCTGCCATGTACACCGGCACACCCGAAAGTTCCACGATCTCCTGCTCTCCAGTCCAGCTCACCCTACATGAGACTCTGGTTAGAAAAAGGAAGTACTTATCCTCGCATCCGCGTACACAGGGTTTTAACGCCCACATAGCTAGACTAATCTCGTTAGAGATGATGCCCTACCGTTTAGTTGAAAGCGAAGCTTTTAAAGCCCTGATGGAGTACGCTGAACCACGATACGAGCTACCTAGTCGACACTTTTTTTCCAGAAAAGCCATCCCAGCCCTGCACCAGCATGTTAAACAGCGCATCGTCCATGCACTTAGGCAATCTGTGAGTACAAAGGTGCACCTGACTACAGATGCATGGACCAGTAGGCATGGCCAGGGACGTTATGTGTCCATCACGGCACACTGGGTGAATGTGGTGGATGCAGGGTCCACAGGCGACATCAATTTAGGGACAGTTGTGCCTAGCCCACGGTCTAGGAAACAGTTGGCTGTAGGCGTTCGCACCCCCTCCTCCTCCTCCTCGTCCTCCTGCAGAAGCTACAGCTCTTCCACAGAACGCAGTCGGCCAACCACTCCATCGGCAGATGACACTGTTGCACACCAGTTGTCCCATTATGGGCCAGCTACTGCCAAGCGTCAGCAGGCTGTATTGGCTATGAAGTGTTTGGGCGACAACAGACACACCGCGGAAGTTCTGTCCGAGTTCTTGCAACAAGAAACGCAGTCGTGGCTGGGCACAGTAGATCTTGAGGCAGGCAAGGTAGTGAGTGATAACGGAAGGAATTTCATGGCTGCCATCTCCCTTTCCCAACTGAAACACATTCCTTGCCTGGCTCACACCTTAAACCTGGTGGTGCAGTGCTTATTGAAAACTTATCCTGGGTTCTCCGACCTGCTCCTCAAAGTGCGTGCACTTTGCTCACATATCCGACGTTCGCCTGTACACGCCAGCCGTATGCAGACCTATCAGCGGTCTTTGAACCTTCCCCAGCATCGCCTAATCATAGACGTTGCAACAAGGTGGAACTCAACACTGCACATGCTTCAGAGACTGTGCGAACAGAGGCGTGCTGTTATTTATTTGTGGGAGGATACACGGGCAGGCAGTAGGATGGCAGACATGGAGTTGTCAGGTGTGCAGTGGTCGAAGATACAAGACATGTGTCAAGTCCTTCAGTGTTTTGAGGAATGCACACGGCTGGTTAGTGCAGACAACGCCGTAATAAGCATGAGCATCCCCCTAATGCGTCTGCTGATGCAAAGTTTGACGCACATAAAGGAGCAGGCGTCTGCACCAGAGGAAGAGGGAAGCCTTGATGACAGTCAGCCATTGTCTGGTCAGGGCAGTGTACAGGACGAGGTAGCGGGCGAAGAGGAGGTGGAGGACGAGGAGGATGATGGGGATGAGTATATTTTTAATGCGGAAACTTTCACGGGGGCACAGGAAATTGGTTGCGTGTCACGGCCGGGTTCTGGTTTTTTGAGGGACACAAGTGACGTAGATTTGCCTGCAACTGCCCCTCAACCAATCACAACCGGAGATTTGACAACTGGAACTTTGGCCCACATGGCGGATTATGCCTTACGTATCCTAAAAAGGGACACACGCATTACGAAAATGATGAACGATGACGATTACTGGTTGGCCTGCCTCCTTGATCCACGCTATAAAGGCAAATTGCAAAATATTATGCCACATGAGAACTTGGAACTAATATTAGCAACCAAACAATCAACTCTTGTTGACCGTTTGCTTCAGGCATTCCCAGCACACAGCGCACGTGATCGTTCTCACACGAGCTCCAGGGGGCAGCAGACTAGGAGTGTTAGGGGTGCACACATCAGAAGTGGCGTTGGACAGAGGGGTTTTCTGACCAGGTTGTGGAGTGATTTTGCTATGACCGCAGACAGGACAGGTACTGCTGCATCAATTGAAAGTGACAGGAGACAACATTTGTCCAGTATGGTTACTAACTATTTTTCATCCCTTATCGATGTTCTCCCTCAACCGTCATTCCCATTTGATTACTGGGCCTCCAAATTAGACACCTGGCCAGAATTGGCAGAATATGCATTGCAGGAGCTTGCTTGCCCGGCAGCAAGTGTCCTATCAGAAAGAGTATTCAGTGCTGCAGGTTCAATATTAACCGAAAAAAGGACTCGTCTGGCTACCCAAAATGTTGACGATCTAACATTCATTAAAATGAACCACAACTGGATTTCGAAATCTTTTGCCCCACCTTGCCCGGCCGACACCTAGCTTTCCTATGAAAAGCTCTTGCCTGTGAATTACTTTTCTAATGTCTAATTTGCTGCAGCTGATTGTACAGCATACGACATGTTTACACCTCCCTAAATGGCAAAACTCCCCACACGGGGCCGTGGTATCGCGACTTGGCGCAAGCACCCGTGAGACTGCTGTTTGTCTGAAGAGGTGGGTGTGCTCGCTTTTGGTTGACGGCATTGCTACTGGGTCCCTCATAGTACAATGTAGTGTCTCTGGCGGTGGTGGTGCGCACCCAACGTCAGACACACCGTTGTAACATGAGGGGCCCTGGGGCGGTCCCGCCGGCCTCAAGAGAGTTCCCCCCTACCCCAGCTCAAAATGTGCTCTACCACGTGCAAAATTATGTCGCACAGCTCCACCAATCTTTAGTCTATTCGCTGACATCATTCAATGTCTGGCACTGACAATACAAATTTGTAGACATCTATGATGCAACTTAAAGTAGTCTGTGTCTGTGTCCTATATTGGCACCATTAAATAGTTACTGCCAAATTACTATGTCAGAAACTCAGTAGATGAGCCCACCCCTGTACCTAAGTATGCCACCTTTTTTTTTTGTTTTGGTTGTTTTGCGAGACATTAACATCTATTTATATTTTGGGAGTACTGGGACAGACACTCCTTGCACTACTCCTCCACTCACCACCAAGCTGCCTGTGTATCCATGTAACCGCTGTAAAACTGCCATGAGCCTATTGTTTGTTATTTTAGGCCTTTGATAGCCTGTCTGCGGTCCCTACTTTAAATACTCCTCCACTGACCACCAAGCTGCCTGCCCGTGTATCCATGTAACCGCTGTGAAACTGCCATGAGCCTATTGTTTGTTATGTTAGGCCTTTGATAGCCTGTCTGCGGTCCCTACTTTAAATACTCCTCCACTGACCAGACCACTGCTGCCCGTGTACCCCTGGAACCAATTATAAAGTGCCTACAGCCAGCCCATTTTCTTATGTTAGGCCTTTGAAGCCTGTCTGCGGTCCCTACTTTAAATACTCCTCCACTCACCACCACCAAGCTGCCTGCCCGTGTATCCATGTAACCGCTGTGAAACTGCCATGAGCCTATTGTTTGTTATTTTAGGCCTTTGATAGCCTGTCTGCGGTCCCTACTTTAAATACTCCTCCACTCACCACCAAGCTGCCTGTGTATCCATGTAACCGCTGTAAAACTGCCATGAGCCTATTGTTTGTTATTTTAGGCCTTTGATAGCCTGTCTGCGGTCCCTACTTTAAATACTCCTCCACTGACCACCAAGCTGCCTGCCCGTGTATCCATGTAACCGCTGTGAAACTGCCATGAGCCTATTGTTTGTTATGTTAGGCCTTTGATAGCCTGTCTGCGGTCCCTACTTTAAATACTCCTCCACTGACCAGACCACTGCTGCCCGTGTACCCCTGGAACCAATTATAAAGTGCCTACAGCCAGCCCATTTTCTTATGTTAGGCCTTTGAAGCCTGTCTGCGGTCCCTACTTTAAATACTCCTCCACTGACCAGACCACTGCTGCCCGTGTACCCCTGGAACCAATTATAAAGTGCCTACAGCCAGCCCATTTTCTTATGTTAGGCCTTTGAAGCCTGTCTGCGGTCCCTACTTTAAATACTCCTCCACTCACCACCACCAAGCTGCCTGCCCGTGTATCCATGTAACCGCTGTGAAACTGCCATGAGCCTATTGTTTGTTATGTTAGGCCTTTGATAGCCTGTCTGCGGTCCCTACTTTAAATACTCCTCCACTGACCAGACCACTGCTGCCCGTGTACCCCTGGAACCAATTATAAAGTGCCTACAGCCAGCCCATTTTCTTATGTTAGGCCTTTGAAGCCTGTCTGCGGTCCCTACTTTAAATACTCCTCCACTGACCAGACCACTGCTGCCCGTGTACCCCTGGAACCAATTATAAAGTGCCTACAGCCAGCCCATTTTCTTATGTTAGGCCTTTGAAGCCTGTCTGCGGTCCCTACTTTAAATACTCCTCCACTCACCACCACCAAGCTGCCTGCCCGTGTATCCATGTAACCGCTGTGAAACTGCCATGAGCCTATTGTTTGTTATGTTAGGCCTTTGATAGCCTGTCTGCGGTCCCTACTTTAAATACTCCTCCACTGACCAGACCACTGCTGCCCGTGTACCCCTGGAACCAATTATAAAGTGCCTACAGCCAGCCCATTTTCTTATGTTAGGCCTTTGAAGCCTGTCTGCGGTCCCTACTTTAAATACTCCTCCACTGACCAGACCACTGCTGCCCGTGTACCCCTGGAACCAATTATAAAGTGCCTACAGCCAGCCCATTTTCTTATGTTAGGCCTTTGAAGCCTGTCTGCGGTCCCTACTTTAAATACTCCTCCACTGACCAGACCACTGCTGCCCGTGTACCCCTGGAACCAATTATAAAGTGCCTACAGCCAGCCCATTTTCTTATGTTAGGCCTTTGAAGCCTGTCTGCGGTCCCTACTTTAAATACTCCTCCACTCACCACCACCAAGCTGCCTGCCCGTGTATCCATGTAACCGCTGTGAAACTGCCATGAGCCTATTGTTTGTTATGTTAGGCCTTTGATAGCCTGTCTGCGGTCCCTACTTTTAATACTCCTCCACTGACCAGACCACTGCTGCCCGTGTACCCCTGGAACCAATTATAAAGTGCCTACAGCCAGCCCATTTTCTTATGTTAGGCCTTTGAAGCCTGTCTGCGGTCCCTACTTTAAATACTCCTCCACTGACCAGACCACTGCTGCCCGTGTACCCCTGGAACCAATTATAAAGTGCCTACAGCCAGCCCATTTTCTTATGTTAGGCCTTTGAAGCCTGTCTGCGGTCCCTACTTTAAATACTCCTCCACTCACCACCACCAAGCTGCCTGCCCGTGTATCCATGTAACCGCTGTGAAACTGCCATGAGCCTATTGTTTGTTATGTTAGGCCTTTGATAGCCTGTCTGCGGTCCCTACTTTAAATACTCCTCCACTGACCAGACCACTGCTGCCCGTGTACCCCTGGAACCAATTATAAAGTGCCTACAGCCAGCCCATTTTCTTATGTTAGGCCTTTGAAGCCTGTCTGCGGTCCCTACTTTAAATACTCCTCCACTCACCACCACCAAGCTGCCTGCCCGTGTATCCATGTAACCGCTGTGAAACTGCCATGAGCCTATTGTTTGTTATTTTAGGCCTTTGATAGCCTGTCTGCGGTCCCTACTTTAAATACTCCTCCACTGACCACCAAGCTGCCTGCCCGTGTATCCATGTAACCGCTGTGAAACTGCCATGAGCCTATTGTTTGTTATGTTAGGCCTTTGATAGCCTGTCTGCGGTCCCTACTTTAAATACTCCTCCACTCACCACCACCAAGCTGCCTGCCCGTGTATCCATGTAACCGCTGTAAAACTGCCATGAGCCTATTGTTTGTTATTTTAGGCCTTTGATAGCCTGTCTGCGGCCCCTACTTGCAATACTCCTCCACTGACCACAATGCTGCCTGGAGTGCCTGCCTGTGTATCCATGTAACCGATGTAAAACTGCCATGACTGCCTACTGTTTGTTATTTTAGGCCTTTGATAGCCTGTCTGCAGCCCCTACTTGCAATACTCCTCCACTGACCACACCAATGCTGCCCGTGTACCCCTGGAACCTATTTAAAAGTTCATAGAGCCTAGTTATATATTTTATTTACTATTAATAAGGCCATGATGGACTACGCTGTACCACGCTACAAGCTAACCAGTCGACACTTCTTTTGCGAGAAAAGCCATCCCAACCCTCCACCAGCATGTAGAAGACCGCATTGTCCATGCACTCTGGCAATCTGTGAGTACAAAGGTGCACCTGACAACAGACGCATGGACCTGTAGGCATGGCCACGGAAGATTACGTGTCCATTACGGCGCAATGGGTTAATGTGGTGGATGCATGGTCCACAGGGGACAGCCTACTAAGTCTGTCTGCAGTCCCTAATTCAAATTGTCCTCCACTGTCTAAATCGGAACTTCCACCTTCTGGCTTTCGGCCTATAGTATCAGAAATTAAACTGCATTTGGCCTTCAACTTTGGTTAGGGCCTACTAACGGCTTCTGCCCCTCCCTGGTGTTGCCCTCAACTAAATAAAGCTGAGCTTCAACCTTCTGCTCCAAATTACCATTTTGAAAAATGCAATAGGCTTTTCAGGCCTACTAAAGGAGTCTGTCTGTGTGCCCCTGCCTGGTGTTGTCCTCAACTAAATAAAGCTGAGCTTCAACCTTCCGGCTCTCATTAAGTGGTTTTAAAAAAAAAATGGTGGTTAGGGCCTACTAACGGCTTCTGCCCCTCCCTGGTGTTGTCCTCAACTAAATAAAGCTGAGCTTCAACCTTCCGGCTCTCATTATGTGGTTTTAAAAAAAAAAATGGTGGTTAGTGCCTACTAACGGCTTCTGCCCCTCCCTGGTGTTGTCCTCAACTAAATAAAGCTGAGCTTCAACCTTCCGGCTCTCATTATGTGGTTTTAAAAAAAAAAATGGTGGTTAGGGCCTACTAACGGCTTCTGCCCCTCCCTGGTGTTGTCCTCAACTAAATAAAGCTGAGCTTCAACCTTCCGGCTCTCATTATGTGGTTTTAAAAAAAAAAATGGTGGTTAGGGCCTACTAACGGCTTCTGCCCCTCCCTGGTGTTGTCCTCAACTAAATAAAGCTGAGCTTCAACCTTCCGGCTCTCATTATGTGGTTTTAAAAAAAAAAATGGTGGTTAGGGCCTACTAACGGCTTCTGCCCCTCCCTGGTGTTGTCCTCAACTAAATAAAGCTGAGCTTCAACCTTCCGGCTCTCATTATGTGGTTTTAAAAAAAAAAATGGTGGTTAGGGCCTACTAACGGCTTCTGCCCCTCCCTGGTGTTGTCCTCAACTAAATAAAGCTGAGCTTCAACCTTCCGGCTCTCATTAAGTGGTTTTAAAAAAAAAATGGTGGTTAGGGCCTACTAACGGCTTCTGCCCCTCCCTGGTGTTGTCCTCAACTAAATAAAGCTGAGCTTCAACCTTCCGGCTCTCATTATGTGGTTTTAAAAAAAAAAATGGTGGTTAGGGCCTACTAACGGCTTCTGCCCCTCCCTGGTGTTGTCCTCAACTAAATAAAGCTGAGCTTCAACCTTCCGGCTCTCATTATGTGGTTTTAAAAAAAAAAATGGTGGTTAGGGCCTACTAACGGCTTCTGCCCCTCCCTGGTGTTGTCCTCAACTAAATAAAGCTGAGCTTCAACCTTCCGGCTCTCATTAAGTGGTTTTAAAAAAAAAATGGTGGTTAGGGCCTACTAACGGCTTCTGCCCCTCCCTGGTGTTGTCCTCAACTAAATAAAGCTGAGCTTCAACCTTCCGGCTCTCATTATGTGGTTTTAAAAAAAAAAATGGTGGTTAGGGCCTACTAACGGCTTCTGCCCCTCCCTGGTGTTGTCCTCAACTAAATAAAGCTGAGCTTCAACCTTCCGGCTCTCATTATGTGGTTTAAAAAAAAAAAATGGTGGTTAGGGCCTACTAACGGCTTCTGCCCCTCCCTGGTGTTGTCCTCAACTAAATAAAGCTGAGCTTCAACCTTCCGGCTCTCATTATGTGGTTTTAAAAAAAAAAATGGTGGTTAGGGCCTACTAACGGCTTCTGCCCCTCCCTGGTGTTGTCCTCAACTAATTAAAGCTGAGCTTCAACCTTCCGGCTCTCATTAAGTGGTTTTAAAAAAAAAATGGTGGTTAGGGCCTACTAACGGCTTCTGCCCCTCCCTGGTGTTGTCCTCAACTAAATAAAGCTGAGCTTCAACCTTCCGGCTCTCATTATGTGGTTTTAAAAAAAAAATGGTGGTTAGGGCCTACTAACGGCTTCTGCCCCTCCCTGGTGTTGTCCTCAACTAAATAAAGCTGAGCTTCAACCTTCCGGCTCTCATTATGTGGTTTTAAAAAAAAAAATGGTGGTTAGGGCCTACTAACGGCTTCTGCCCCTCCCTGGTGTTGTCCTCAACTAAATAAAGCTGAGCTTCAACCTTCCGGCTCTCATTAAGTGGTTTTAAAAAAAAAATGGTGGTTAGGGCCTACTAACGGCTTCTGCCCCTCCCTGGTGTTGCCCTCAACTAAATAAAGCTGAGCTTCAACCTTCTGCTCCAAATTACCATTTTAAAAAATGCAATAGGCTTTTCCGGCCTACTAAAGGTGTCTGCCCCTCCCTGGTGTTGTCCTCAACTGAACAAAGCTGAGCTTCCACATTCTGGCTTTCGCCCTATACTATCAGATATTAAACTGCATTTGGCCTACTAGTGTGGTTAGGCCCTTGAAACAGTGTCTGCTGCTCTTGGGTTTGCTACTCCACTGAACAAAGCAATGCCGCCTGTTTAGTCCTGTTACCAATTTTGAACTGCATGTAGCCTACTTTATTCTTTGGCCCTATATCTGTTTCCTCCTCATCCTGCCCATTGCCCAGCCACTGCTAAATGAGTCTGCTGGTACATTGACCTAGACCACTACATTCCCCTTGTACTCTACACAGCCAGAATCTGTCCCTGCTGAAAGTAAGGTTCCCCTTCCCGCATGTTATACCACCTTACACAGGGACAAAGAGGAAGGTGCAGATGAAAGTGCAGGTTCCTTCATCAGGTGGGGGGGCATACTCGTTGGCGACGTCACTGGCACAGGGCCCCTCAGAGTACGCAAAAGTGTCGCTGCTGGTGGGAGGCGCCCCCGCCATGCAAACACACCGCCGTACTTTGAGGGGCCCTGTGCCAGTGGCAATGCGAACGAGTGGGCCCCCCCCCTGCTTGCTCAGGATCACAGCACTTGCAACTTTTAAATACTTACCTTTCCCTGCAACACCGCCGTGACGTAGTCCGCATTTCCTGGGCCCACGAAAAACTTGAGCCAGCCCTACTCCCCCCACAACTTTCCCCCAATTCCCTATGCCCAACTATTATTATACAGTTAATTAAGATTGGCAAGCTTCAGAAACAAGAATGGATGTTTTTGGCATTAAAATGGGCACTGTAGGTGTTTTCCTGGCCTCCACTCACTGCCGACTATGCTTCCCCATTGACTTGCATTGGGTTTCGTGTTTCGGTCGATCCCCGACTTTTAGCGATAATCGGCCGACTGCACTCGACTCGACTCTGGACAAAATCGGGTTTCCCAAAACCCTACTCGATCTTAAAAAAATGAAAGTCGCTCAACCCTAGTCAGAATGAATCAACACAGATATACGATTAGGAAAAAAAGAATGGACCTCCCGATACCAAAACATTTTACAGAACATAATCACTCAGAAAAAGAGCTGAGGTGTAAAATTATAGATGTAGTGCCTATTCAGAGGAGAGGAGGGAATAGGGAACAAATCCTAAAGAAAAAGGAACTAATGTGGATTTATGAGTTGAACACCTTGAAACCTAAAGGATTAAATGTTGATTTCAAGATACATGCCATTGTTTAAAAAAATATGAAATTCATCTTGACGGATAATGTAAGGACCCTTTGTATAGATATTAGAGGTATAATATAATATCTCTAATTTTTATCTTTATTTTATTTCCCCATCTTTAGAAATATCGGGGCGGAGCATGGAAGCGTGGAGGATGAATATAAAATGCATGAAATTAATATATTACTAAAATTAATCTGAATTTTTTGAAATAAATGAAAGTATAATGAAATCTGATATTGTATTTATTTATTAAATTAATGGTACCGTATACATGGACATATTAATCAACATAAATAGAACTATGCAGAAGGTGTAATTACCCCAGTGGTTACGGTTGCGGTAAATCGACCTGTAAAGGTTAATTGCTGCAGACTGATACCACATGACTCCCGGAGAACCTGAATAAGGTGTCGTCCGGAGCGTCAGTGTGGGAACCAACACCAAAAGAAGTCCATATGATATTATATGTCCGGTATGTGTATAGCAAGAGGAAGCCACAACAAAGATGGCGATACTGAGAAGACGCGCGCATGCGCTAATGGAAATACCACACGAAGCAGCGGATAGGCTGACTTTGCATCGCATAGAGATGACATAGTGAGACATGCGCAGTAGAAGTAACAAGACGCTGAAAGGATACAATGGCGTCCTCCACGCTTGACATGCATCTGCCTGGTAAAGTTAAAACATCCATGTATGCTGTAATGTATAATATGGGGAATTAGGAAGATTTTATATAATTTTATAAGCACAGCTATAATAGAATAAACCTAGCACGTATGCACTTTATAAATATGTAAACTTATAAAGCACTTTATAATATATAATTAGACACAATTAAGGATGTTATAGACATGTATAAAAGGGAAGCACATGAACATACTCACTGCTTGAGAAAAGCTCATTGCAAGCTGAAACATTGCCTGGATATGTGGGTGGATTAAACCCTGCACATTTTTCACTGAAACAATGGAGTGCTGCCTCTTTTTTTGAAACGTATAAGACTTGGATGATCGGTGGACTGGTTGTCTGGGGGCCCTGCACCCGATGATAAGTATTTCTGTGCTGTTCCTTTTTCTTTTCTTCTATCAATGTCTGGAAATTACTGCATAGCAAGATTTTTGATAATTTTTAGCACTATTAACATCCTTAAGCCATTTTTTGGAGACATGGAGGGACACTCCGTGGAACCAGGGGTCTTTACATATAATGTTGAAGATGAAGAACGCATATTGAATAGCATAGAAGGGGATGCTTCCTTCTTAAAAAAACCGTCTATTATTGAGATAAAACGAACATATGAAGGTGATAATAAAAGACTTATTAGCTCACAACTACATCTTACAACGCTGGGTCAATACTATAAAGAACATAGGATACCGAGGGGACTAAGGTCCAACATAAGACCTAATCTGTTTATGAATAACCCTACGTTTTGTAGCAGATTTTCTATGATATCAAATAAGTATGCGATGGATGTGATGCTGCTCAACATTGAATACTTACAATCAGAGGTTAAGAAATTGCAACTGAATGTGAGTGAGAAAGAAAAAAAGATACAGGAGGTGTTGAATAAGGATGATTGGATCCACTATAGAGAAAAGGTGGAGAAAGACTTTAATAAATTTCGGAGTGACCTTGAGGAAACAAAACGAAAAAAGTGGAGCCGGGATGCCAGTGATTATGAAAATGGCCAAGTGTATACATGGCAGAGTGACAACACTAAAATGCCATGGAGAAAAAGAGGTTATTTAAATAATAAAGGGACACGTAATGAGAGGAATACACAGTTCAGTAATGACTTTGTACCTTTTAGATCCAACAGATGCACTGGAAGACGCAAAAGAAGGGGAGGCAGGCACCACCACAGGAGGCAAAAAGAAAACAGAGAAGAGCAAACCCCAGAGACAACCAAATCTTCGGAAGAGAGAGCAGAACTTGTAGTCAACATTTCTCAAAAGGTACTGACTGATATGGAAATAAGCGTACTAAGTAAAGGACTATCGTTTAGCCCATGTGCCCACACGAACTGGTTTGAATTGCAATTGGACTTGGGACAATTTTTTAGAAAGATTAAACTTAAAGAGTGGTTCTCAGATAAAGACATTTCTAGAAAAGAGAAAATAAGTGAATTTGACTTGAGAATGGTTGAGTTAAGAAAGGAAAGCACTTTTACTCCACCCAATAATTCTAGTGTTGTTGAAGCATTTGAAAAAGCTGTACTTATGGACATTGAGATTCTTAGGAATAATGCAGTTAAAGATTATAGACATCCTAATATGCTGAAAGAAGAATTTGAGGCATTGCAGGGGCTTGTCCATGACGACGACATCATCATTAAACCAGCAGATAAGGGGGGTGCTGTCGTCGTCATGGACAAGTCCATGTATACCAGTGAGGTAATGAGACAATTGCAGGATGAAAATGTGTATTGTAGGATGGATAATGACCCCAAATATAACATTGACAAGGAAATTAGAACTATTCTAAAGGAAGCAGTAGACTGCTACATCATAGATCAAGAACTGCATGATTATTTGCTAGTTGAACACCCACGGACACCGGTATTGTATCTGACACCTAAAATTCATAAAACTCTAAAAAAAAACCCTGGCCGTCCGATTATATCGGGGGTCAAATCAATCTTTAACAAAATAGGTATCTTTTTAGATAAAATATTTAATCCGATGGTAAGAAATGGTAAGTCATACATTAAAGACACAACAGACTTCCTTAGAAAACTTGAAGGGGTAGAATTGGATCAGGAGGTGATACTTGCATCTTTTGACGTAGTATCACTATATACGTCCATCGATCATGAACGAGGATTAGAAGCGGTTGAGAAGAAACTAGATATAGCCAAATATACTTGCGAAGGAAAAAACCTTATACTAAAACTGTTGGAAACTATTCTTAAAAGAAATTATTTTTTATTTGGGGATGTTTTTTACACCCAAAAACGTGGAACTGCGATGGGGGCCAATATGGCCCCATCGTACGCAAATTTGGTGATGGAGGTCCTGGAGGAAGAGTGGATCTACGTGTCCCACCATTTCCAGCATGTGCTGGTATGGTGGAGATACGTGGATGATGTTTTTCTACTCTGGAATGGAACTCAAGAAAAATTGGATGACTTTTTGGATTTCTTAAATACAATTGACTTGACAATCAAATTCACATTAGTCTCCTCTAAAAGTGAATTGCAATTTCTAGATGTGTTGGTTAAACAGAAGGAGGGCAAGTTAGACACTACCCTTTTTGTAAAGGTAACAGATAGAAACAATTTATTAGCGTACGATAGCCATCATCCACGCAGTATGGTGAAATCGATACCATTGGGGCAGTTACTTAGGGTACGCCGTATAGTACAAGATGGAGAAGAAGTGGATTTCGTAATGGATTCACTTATAAAGAAATTTAAAGATAGAGGATACCCGAAAGAACTTTTGAAGGATGCTAAACAAAAGGTCTTAAAATTAGAAAGAGGTGAATTAATAAAAGAAAGAACGAGGAATATTAAGAAAAAACATCTAGACCGTATACCACTTGTAGCAAACTATGTGGAAGAGAGTAGGGAGATAAGCAAAATTATAAAAAAACACTGGGGGATGTTGGGAAAATGTCTCCCAGGTGTAAAAGAGTTCAAGCAGCCACCTCTTTTTTCATATAGAAAAAACAAAAATATTAAAGACTACCTTGTAAAAACAGATATAGGATCCTTTAAAAAGAGTACGCAAATGACCTTGACAGGTAGGAACAAAACTGGCTGCTTTCCCTGCTTAGGATGTGTCAATTGTGCATATATGGACAAAGGCTCCACTTTTCAACATCCAGAAACAAAAAAAGTATATAAAATTAAACAATTTCTGACTTGTAGCTCAGATCACGTTGTCTACCTATTAATGTGCCCATGCAATTTGTGGTACATTGGGGAGACAACGTGTGAATTTAAAGTCAGAATGAATCAACACAGATATACGATTAGGAAAAAAAGAATGGACCTCCCGGTACCAAAACATTTTACAGAACATAATCACTCAGAAAAAGAGCTGAGGTGTAAAATTATAGATGTAGTGCCTATTCAGAGGAGAGGAGGGAATAGGGAACAAATCCTAAAGAAAAAGGAACTAATGTGGATTTATGAGTTGAACACCTTGAAACCTAAAGGATTAAATGTTGATTTCAAGATACATGCCATTGTTTAAAAAAATATGAAATTCATCTTGACGGATAATGTAAGGACCCTTTGTATAGATATTAGAGGTATAATATAATATCTCTAATTTTTATCTTTATTTTATTTCCCCATCTTTAGAAATATCAGGGCGGAGCATGGAAGCGTGGAGGATGAATATAAAATGCATGAAATTAATATATTACTAAAATTAATCTGAATTTTTTGAAATAAATGAAAGTATAATGAAATCTGATATTGTATTTATTTATTAAATTAATGGTACCGTATACATGGACATATTAATCAACATAAATAGAACTATGCAGAAGGTGTAATTACCCCAGTGGTTACGGTTGCGGTAAATCGACCTGTAAAGGTTAATTGCTGCAGACTGATACCACATGACTCCCGGAGAACCTGAATAAGGTGTCGTCCGGAGCGTCAGTGTGGGAACCAACACCAAAAGAAGTCCATATGATATTATATGTCCGGTATGTGTATAGCAATAGGAAGCCACAACAAAGATGGCGATACTGAGAAGACGCGCGCATGCGCTAATGGAAATACCACACGAAGCAGCGGATAGGCTGACTTTGCATCGCATAGAGATGACATAGTGAGACATGCGCAGTAGAAGTAACAAGACGCTGAAAGGATACAATGGCGTCCTCCACGCTTGACATGCATCTGCCTGGTAAAGTTAAAACATCCATGTATGCTGTAATGTATAATATGGGGAATTAGGAAGATTTTATATAATTTTATAAGCACAGCTATAATAGAATAAACCTAGCACGTATGCACTTTATAAATATGTAAACTTATAAAGCACTTTATAATATATAATTAGACACAATTAAGGATGTTATAGACATGTATAAAAGGGAAGCACATGAACATACTCACTGCTTGAGAAAAGCTCATTGCGAGCTGAAACGTTGCCTGGATATGTGGGTGGATTAAACCCTGCACATTTTTCACTGAAACAATGGAGTGCTGCCTCTTTTTTTGAAACATAGATAGATAGATAGATAGATAGATAGATAGATAGATAGATAGATAGATAGATAGATAGATAGATTTTTGGACACTTACACTTTACATCTTACATGAGATTTTATGACATTTAATTCTAAACTCATAGACATTAATTTGAAGTTCCAGCTATCAATATTCTGAGAATACTTTCCACAAGAATTTGGAGTGTGTCTGTGGGAATTTTGTCCATTCATCCAGAAGATTATTTGCCAGACACTGATGTTGGACAAAAGAACCTCATTTGCAATCTCTTTTCTAGTTCATTCAAAATGTGCTTGGTGCGATTGAGGTCAGGTCAGGATTCACTCATCATGCTTACACATTTAGAAGCATTTTATCACTCAACAAAATATATTTCCAGTGCTCCAGAGTTTAGTGGCAGCAAACTTCACAATGTTCCATCAAATACTTGAAATTGTGCCTGATAATGTTAAACTTCCATTCAGCTGCTTGGTCACATAAACTCACGCATGAAGCTTTTCTCTCATAGTTTTAATTTTGTGGTGATGTTACTTCCAAAGAATGTTTGGAACTCTGCACTTATTGAGTCAGCTGAGAGTTGGTGACTTTCATGCAATGTGTGCCTCAGACTTGGCAAACCAGCTTTAACTTCCTGCGGTCTGCTACTTATCGTTGTTACTAAACATTTCCACTTTTCAATACTACTGTGAAGAGTTGATTGAATAAAATTCAGGAGGGATAAAGTTTCATAAACTGACTTATACCAAGTACCACACTCAAATTCTCTGCTTCAATATATGTTGATAGAGGCAGACTGTATGGCTAGGAGCTATATTTTATACACTAGTGGCAAAAGAACTAAATGAAAAACCTAAATTCAATGATTAAGAGTGGCGATAAGCAAACCCAGACTGTAAAGTTCGGGGTTCGTGTCAGATAGTGATGAGCGACCTTGTTCGGAAACAAAAGCCAAACATACATTTAGCACAAATAAGGCATATTCGGATTCGTGATCAGAAACACGAGCAAACTTTTATAAAATCGGAAAAAATCGGTAACATTAGGCAAAAAGTGCGGGAAAATATTTGCATTGAGCAACGATAATGGTAGTGTATCATGAGTAGTGTTGAGCGATACTTTCCGATATCGGAAAGTATCGGTATCGGAAAGTATCGGCCGATACCGTCACAGTATCGGAATCCAATCCGATACCGATACCCGATCCCAATGCAAGTCAATGGGACGAAAATATCGGAATTAAAATAAACCCTTTATACACTTGTAGGTTCATTCTACATGAAGGAAAACAACTAAGAATATTGTAGGATGTATTGGGGGACGTGGCGGAGATATTAAAGGGACAGAGGTTTAGCCCAATGTAATAGAATAGCAGGATTTTTTATTTTTTTTTATGAAGTTCGGCGTTAGAAAGAATTTGACTATGTTTTTTTTTTTTTTTTTATGTCAGATATTGATGTTTCACTACTTCCACGCCCTTCACCTTCTTTTTTACTTCTCCCACGCTTTCTTCTTAATTATCCTCATCATCAGCTTCTTTGACATCAACTTCTTCACCTTATTCATCTTCTTCTTCATCTTCTACCTATTATTTTTTGGGTTACATTGTTCATATTCTTTTTATTTTACTATTATCTTCATCATATTCAACTTCTTCATCATATTCTTATTTGTGACAGGCATTCCCGTAGTTGTTATCTATAAAAGTTTGAAGATTACACCTTCCGTTCTGCCTGTCACAAAACAGTTACATTTGTCCGCGTTCAGTTTGGCCTGCAGCATCAGGCTTTATCCAGGGGCACCACGAGGAGGAACGGACTCACCCCCATACACTGCTTAGTCTTCTTCTGCTTATAATTTACATAATATTTTTTGCTCTGATATTTTGTGTTATGCTTAATGTCCTTCTGCTCTTTGTTCTGCAGCCTCTTGTTCTTCTGCTTCTCGGTCTTCCAGGTCGTCGTCGTCTCCAGGGTCGTCGTCTCCAGGGTCGTCGTCATCGGGGTGGTCTTCAGGGTCGTCGTCTCCGGGGTCGTCGTCATCGGGGTGGTCTTCGGGGTCATCGTCTCCAGGGTCGTCGTCATCACGGTGGTTGTCGTCTCTGGTGTCGTCGTCATCTTAGGGGTGGTCTTCTGGGTCATTGTGTTTAGTCTCTTGAACTTGGAAATGTAGCAGAAGGTACAAGAAGGCTGAGAAAATGCCGAGAACCAGCTGATGGAACTGGAACTCGGATGGCTACCCGAAGGTCCAAGAGCCAATGGAACTGCCGAGGACCAGCTGACGTTACTGGAACCCGGTTACTAAGCAGGAGGTACCTGTGCTGAAAGCACTACCAAGGACCACCTGACGTTGGTGGAACTCGGATACCCAGAGGGAGGCACCTAAGCCAAAGGCTCTGCCCGGAACCAGCTGACGGTACTGGAACCAGGATGGGGAGCAGAAGGTACAAGAGCAAAAGACACTGCCGAGAACCAGCTGACGGTGCTGGAACCCGGATGGGTAGCCGAAGGTCCAAGAGCCAATGGAACTACCGAGGACCAGCTGACGTTACTGGAACCCGGTTACTAAGCAGGAGGTACCCGTGCCTGAAAGCACTACCAAGGACCACCTGACGTTGGTGGAACTCGGATACCAAAGGGAGGCACCTAAGCCAAAGGCTCTGCCCGGAACCAGCTGACGGTACTGGAACCAGGATGGGGAGCAGAAGGTACAAGAGCAAGTGTCTGCGTGGCTTTTGCAGGACACGATGCCGGCTGCACAGCAGGGGAACAGCTGGCGGTGCTGGACCCCACTGACACATTGGCGAGGTGTTTTTCTCTGTGCAGCTAGCACATCTGGGCCCCAACTGGCGGTTTGTTAGAGCCCAGGGTCAGCAGGAGGAGGAGCAGGAGGAGGAGGAGCAGGGGGAGGGGAGTGTAGGCCGAAGCCTGCACTGGCGGCAGCTTTGGGTCTGTTGTGTCTGCGTGGCTTTTGCAGGACACGTTGCCGGCTACACAGCAGGGGAACAGCTGGCGGTGCTGGACCCCACTGACACATTGGCGAGGTGTTTGGCTCTGTGCAGCCAGCACTTCCGGACAGCAACTAGCGTTGTTGGAGCCCGGGCTCTGCAGGTGGAGCAGAGTGTAGGCCGAAGCCTAATTGAACCGATTTCAAAAGTCACCTTTAACCCCCCCTCAGGGGTTACAAAGTAGAAGAGCCACAGCTTATGCAGCAGCAGTGCTGCGCAAGTCAAAGGTTGCTCTTGTAATTTTTCTCCTTGCACACGCTGAATGGAACACGTATAACATTCAGCCCTTTATACAGTCAAACTGTGTAATGGAGGCGAGAGTTCCCTTTGTAATGAGACGCAGCACAGGTGTCAAGAATCCCACCTTGGTGCTGGGTGCGGCCTCCCGAGCGTTGTTATTTGCTGTACAGGAGTCTGCGCTGTCGTGTTATCCCCTGGCCTAGCGCCGTTAGCGCTGCCCATCTTCTGGCATCATGTAATGTCGGCCGGTGCGGTTCGCGATGCCCATGAATCCCAGCCCCGCAGTGTCTTAACATTGTTAAAACACTGCGGGGCTGGGATTCAGGGCCTGGCGCAGCACATATGTTGGCCTCTCACACTCGGGTCCTTACACCCGCTTCAGACTGTGCGGCGTCATCTGATCCCTTATCGCATGCCACGGCCATGAAGCCGCACAGTCCGAAGAAGGCGGAAGGAGAGGAGGGACAGGCGAACTGATGCACTGATCCTGCCCATCAATCACACCCTCGCAGTCCCAATAAATAAGACACCGAGGGGCGTTGTGTGGGTCAGGGCGGCCGCAGAGGCGCAGCCAGCCAAACAATGATGCCAGAAGACGGGCAGCGCTACCAAGGGGGTTGCAGCGTGTCATTACAAAGGAAAGTCACACCACCGGGACGGTTAAATGGTCACACAGAGGACACATTTCAGACGTGTTTTCCGTTCCACATGTGCGAGGAGAATACGTTTCTGAGCCACCTTGCACACATGCAGCATTACCGCTGTACAAGGTGGCTGGATAACGTAAAAACGCCTGGGGGAGGGGGGACAGGTTCCCTTCAATTTCAGTTCTTGTGTCTGCGTGGCTTTTGCAGGACACGTTGCCGGCTGCACAGCAGGGGAACAGCTGGCGGTGCTGGACCCCACTGACACATTGGCTGGTGTTTTTCTCTGTGCAGCTAGCACATCTGGGCCCCAACTGGCGGTGTGTTAGAGCCCAGGGACAGCAGGAGGAGGAGCAGGAGGAGGAGGAGCAGGGGGAGGGGAGTGTAGGCCGAAGCCTGCACTGGCGGCAGCTTTGGGTCTGTTGTGTCTGCGTGGCTTTTGCAGGACACGTTGCCGGCTACACAGCAGGGGAACAGCTGGCGGTGCTGGACCCCACTGACACATTGGCGAGGTGTTTGGCTCTGTGCAGCCAGCACTTCCGGACAGCAACTAGCGTTGTTGGAGCCCGGGCTCTGCAGGTGGAGCAGAGTGTAGGCCGAAGCCTAATTGAACCGATTTCAAAAGTCACCTTTAACCCCCCCTCAGGGGTTACAAAGTAGAAGAGCCACAGCTTATGCAGCAGCAGTGCTGCGCAAGTCAAAGGTTGCTCTTGTAATTTTTCTCCTTGCACACGCTGAATGGAACACGTATAACATTCAGCCCTTTATACAGTCAAACTGTGTAATGGAGGCGAGAGTTCCCTTTGTAATGAGACGCAGCACAGGTGTCAAGAATCCCACCTTGGTGCTGGGTGCGGCCTCCCGAGCGTTGTTATTTGCTGTACAGGAGTCTGCGCTGTCGTGTTATCCCCTGGCCTAGCGCCGTTAGCGCTGCCCATCTTCTGGCATCATGTAATGTCGGCCGGTGCGGTTCGCGATGCCCATGAATCCCAGCCCCGCAGTGTCTTAACATTGTTAAAACACTGCGGGGCTGGGATTCAGGGCCTGGCGCAGCACATATGTTGGCCTCTCACACTCGGGTCCTTACACCCGCTTCAGACTGTGCGGCGTCATCTGATCCCTTATCGCATGCCACGGCCATGAAGCCGCACAGTCCGAAGAAGGCGGAAGGAGAGGAGGGACAGGCGAACTGATGCACTGATCCTGCCCATCAATCACACCCTCGCAGTCCCAATAAATAAGACACCGAGGGGCGTTGTGTGGGTCAGGGCGGCCGCAGAGGCGCAGCCAGCCAAACAATGATGCCAGAAGACGGGCAGCGCTACCAAGGGGGTTGCAGCGTGTCATTACAAAGGAAAGTCACACCACCGGGACGGTTAAATGGTCACACAGAGGACACATTTCAGACGTGTTTTCCGTTCCACATGTGCGAGGAGAATACGTTTCTGAGCCACCTTGCACACATGCAGCATTACCGCTGTACAAGGTGGCCTTAAAAACGTACAAACGCCTGGGGGAGGGGGGACAGGTTCCCTTCAATTTCAGTTCTTGTGTCTGCGTGGCTTTTGCAGGACACGATGCCGGCTGCACAGCAGGGGAACAGCTGGCGGTGCTGAACCCCACTGACACATTGGCTGGTGTTTTTCTCTGTGCAGCTAGCAGTACCGGGCCCCAACTGGCGGTGTTGGAGCCCGGGGTCAGCAGGAGGAGGAGATGGAGCAGAGTGTAGGCCGAAGCCTGCACTGGCGGCAGCTTTGGGTCTGTTGTGCCTGCGTGGCTGTTGCAGGACACGTTGCCGGCTGCACAGCAGGGGAACAGCTGGCGGTGCTGAACCCCACTGACACATTGGCTGGTGTTTTTCTCTGTGCAGCTAGCAGTACCGGGCCCCAACTGGCGGTGTTGGAGCCCGGGCTCTGCAGGGGGAGCAGAGTGTCGGCCGAAGCCTGCACTGGAGCAAGTTGAAAGGAAACCTTTAACCCCCCCCCCAGGCGTTTGTAGCTGGAAGAGCCATCGTGTACAGCACTAATGCTGGAAAAGGTGAACTTAGCTCTTTTAATTATGGTCCTTGCAGATGCTGAACCTAACACTTATGAAATGTGTCCCCTCACAGCGTTCAACCGTCCGGTAGGTGGAACTTTCCTTTGTCATGTGACGCAGCACAGCCGTCATTTTTACCCCCTTGTCGCCGTGCGCCGCCTCCTCAGCGTTGTTTGAATCTGTCCCGGAGCCTGCGCTGTTAGGTTACCCCTTGGCCATGCACACATTTTGCGCTGCCCGTCTTCTGACATCATTTGCTGTCAGGCTGGCTGCGCCTGTGCGGGTGCGCTGTCCGAGATTCAGCCTCGCGGTGTCGTCTAATGTAATCCCACCGCGGGCCTGGGATCCGTGTCCATGCGCAGTGCATATCCTCGCCTCTCACACCCCTCCCAACGGCTTCTTAAGACTGTACGGTGTCACGGCCGTGGCATGCTATTAGGGATCAGCTGACACCGAACAGTCTGAAGAAGCCGTAGGGAGGGGAGTGAGAGGCGAGGATATGCACTGCGCATGGACACGGATCCCAGGCCCGCGGTGGGATTACATTAGACGACACCGCGAGGCTGAATCTCGGACAGCGCACCCGCACAGGCGCAGCCAGCCTGACAGCAAATGATGTCAGAAGACGGGCAGCGCAAAATGTGTGCATGGCCAAGGGGTAACCTAACAGCGCAGGCTCCGGGACAGATTCAAACAACGCTGAGGAGGCGGCGCACGGCGACAAGGGGGTAAAAATGACGGCTGTGCTGCGTCACATGACAAAGGAAAGTTCCACCTACCGGACGGTTGAACGCTGTGAGGGGACACATTTCATAAGTGTTAGGTTCAGCATCTGCAAGGAGCACCACGAAAAGAGGCACTTTTTCCCTTTGCATCATTACTGCTGCACAAGGTGGCTCCTTCAGTAACAAACGCCTGGGGGGGGGGGACAGGTTCCCTTAAATTTAACTTGTTGTGCCTGCGTGGCGGTCGCAGTACACGTTGCCGTATACACAGCAGGGGAACAGCTGGCGGTGCTGAACCCCACTAACACATTGGCGAGGTGTTTGGCTCTGTGCGTACAGCACTTCTGGGCGGCAACTGGCGGTGTTGGAGCCCAGGGACAGGTGGAGGAGGAGGAGGTTGGAGGAGGTTGGAGGAGGTAGGAGGGATTGCCACACACACAGCAGGGGAACAGCTGACGTTACTGAACCCCAATAACAGAGGAGGGACTGTTGACTGTGCGTACAGCACTTCTGGACGGCAACTGGCGGTGTTGGAGCCCAGGGACAGGTGGAGGAGGAGGAGGTTGGAGGAGGTTGGAGGAGGTAGGAGGGATTGCCACACACACAGCAGGGGAACAGCTGACGTTACTGAACCCCAATAACAGAGGAGGGACTGTTGACTGTGCGTACAGCACTTCTGGACGGCAACTGGCGGTGTTGGAGCCCAGGGACAGGTGGAGGAGGAGGAGGTTGGAGGAGGTTGGAGGAGGTAGGAGGGATTGCCACACACACAGCAGGGGAACAGCTGACGTTACTGAACCCCAATAACAGAGGAGCGACTGTTGACTGTGCGTACAGCACTTCTGGACGGCAACTAGCGGTGTTGGAGCCCAGGGGCAGGTGGAGGAGGAGGAGGTTGGAGGAGGTAGGAGGAGGTAGGAGGGATTGCCACACACACAGCAGGGGAACAGCTGACGTTACTGAACCCCAATAACAGAGGAGGGACTGTTGACTGTGCGTACAGCACTTCTGGACGGCAACTGGCGGTGTTGGAGCCCAGGGACAGGTGGAGGAGGAGGAGGTTGGAGGAGGTTGGAGGAGGTAGGAGGGATTGCCACACACACAGCAGGGGAACAGCTGACGTTACTGAACCCCAATAACAGAGGAGGGACTGTTGACTGTGCGTACAGCACTTCTGGATGGCAACTGGCGGTGTTGGAGCCCAGGGACAGGTGGAGGAGGAGGAGGTTGGAGGAGGTTGGAGGAGGTAGGAGGGATTGCCACACACACAGCAGGGGAACAGCTGACGTTACTGAACCCCAATAACAGAGGAGCGACTGTTGACTGTGCGTACAGCACTTCTGGACGGCAACTAGCGGTGTTGGAGCCCAGGGGCAGGTGGAGGAGGAGGAGGTTGGAGGAGGTAGGAGGAGGTAGGAGGGATTGCCACACACACAGCAGGGGAACAGCTGACGTTACTGAACCCCAATAACAGAGGAGGGACTGTTGACTGTGCGTACAGCACTTCTGGACGGCAACTGGCGGTGTTGGAGCCCAGGGACAGGTGGAGGAGGAGGAGGTTGGAGGAGGTTGGAGGAGGTAGGAGGGATTGCCACACACACAGCAGGGGAACAGCTGACGTTACTGAACCCCAATAACAGAGGAGCGACTGTTGACTGTGCGTACAGCACTTCTGGACGGCAACTAGCGGTGTTGGAGCCCAGGGGCAGGTGGAGGAGGAGGAGGTTGGAGGAGGTAGGAGGAGGTAGGAGGGATTGCCACACACACAGCAGGGGAACAGCTGACGTTACTGAACCCCAATAACAGAGGAGGGACTGTTGACTGTGCGTACAGCACTTCTGGACGGCAACTGGCGGTGTTGGAGCCCAGGGACAGGTGGAGGAGGAGGAGGTTGGAGGAGGTTGGAGGAGGTAGGAGGGATTGCCACACACACAGCAGGGGAACAGCTGACGTTACTGAACCCCAATAACAGAGGAGGGACTGTTGACTGTGCGTACAGCACTTCTGGACGGCAACTGGCGGTGTTGGAGCCCAGGGACAGGTGGAGGAGGAGGAGGTTGGAGGAGGTTGGAGGAGGTAGGAGGGATTGCCACACACACAGCAGGGGAACAGCTGACGTTACTGAACCCCAATAACAGAGGAGGGACTGTTGACTGTGCGTACAGCACTTCTGGACGGCAACTGGCGGTGTTGGAGCCCAGGGACAGGTGGAGGAGGAGGAGGTTGGAGGAGGTTGGAGGAGGTAGGAGGGATTGCCACACACACAGCAGGGGAACAGCTGACGTTACTGAACCCCAATAACAGAGGAGCGACTGTTGACTGTGCGTACAGCACTTCTGGACGGCAACTGGCGGTGTTGGAGCCCAGGGACAGGTGGAGGAGGAGGAGGTTGGAGGAGGTTGGAGGAGGTAGGAGGGATTGCCACACACACAGCAGGGGAACAGCTGACGTTACTGAACCCCAATAACAGAGGAGGGACTGTTGACTGTGCGTACAGCACTTCTGGACGGCAACTGGCGGTGTTGGAGCCCAGGGACAGGTGGAGGAGGAGGAGGTTGGAGGAGGTTGGAGGAGGTAGGAGGGATTGCCACACACACAGCAGGGGAACAGCTGACGTTACTGAACCCCAATAACAGAGGAGGGACTGTTGACTGTGCGTACAGCACTTCTGGACGGCAACTGGCGGTGTTGGAGCCCAGGGACAGGTGGAGGAGGAGGAGGTTGGAGGAGGTAGGAGGGATTGCCACACACACAGCAGGGGAACAGCTGACGTTACTGAACCCCAATAACAGAGGAGGGACTGTTGACTGTGCGTACAGCACTTCTGGACGGCAACTGGCGGTGTTGGAGCCCAGGGACAGGTGGAGGAGGAGGAGGTTGGAGGAGGTTGGAGGAGGTAGGAGGGATTGCCACACACACAGCAGGGGAACAGCTGACGTTACTGAACCCCAATAACAGAGGAGGGACTGTTGACTGTGCGTACAGCACTTCTGGACGGCAACTGGCGGTGTTGGAGCCCAGGGACAGGTGGAGGAGGAGGAGGTTGGAGGAGGTAGGAGGGATTGCCACACACACAGCAGGGGAACAGCTGACGTTACTGAACCCCAATAACAGAGGAGGGACTGTTGACTGTGCGTACAGCACTTCTGGACGGCAACTGGCGGTGTTGGAGCCCAGGGACAGGTGGAGGAGGAGGAGGTTGGAGGAGGTAGGAGGGATTGCCACACACACAGCAGGGGAACAGCTGATGTTACTGAACCCCAATAACAGAGGAGGGACTGTTGACTGTGCGTACAGCACTTCTGGACGGCAACTGGCGGTGTTGGAGCCCAGGGACAGGTGGAGGAGGAGGAGGTTGGAGGAGGTTGGAGGAGGTAGGAGGGATTGCCACACACACAGCAGGGGAACAGCTGACGTTACTGAACCCCAATAACAGAGGAGCGACTGTTGACTGTGCGTACAGCACTTCTGGACGGCAACTAGCGGTGTTGGAGCCCAGGGGCAGGTGGAAAAGCAGAGGAACACAATGTAGGCCGAAGCCTGAGAAAGTCGAAAGGGAACCTTTAACCCCCCCCCCAAGGCGTTTGTAGCTGAAAGAGCCAGCTTGTGCAACACAAAAGATGCAAAAGGAAAAGGTGGCTCTTTTCATCATGCTCCTTGCAAACACAGAACTAAACACTTATAAAATGTGTCCCCTGAAGCCGTGAAACCGTCCCGGAGGTGGGACTTTCCTTCGTAATATGACGCAGCACAGCCATCATTACTACCCCCCCGCTGCCGTGCCCCGGCTCCTCAGCGTTGTTTGATTCCGTCCCGGAGCCTGCGCTGTTATGTTATCCCATGGCCAGGCACACTTAGCGCTGCCCATCTTCTGACATCATTTGGTGTCAGGCTGGCTGCGCCTGTGCGGCCGCGCTGGCCGAGAGCCCGCCTCGCAGTGTCTTCTGATGTAATCCCACTGGGGGCCTGGGATCCATGGCCATGCGCAGTGCATATCCTCGCCTCTCACTCCCCTCCCTACGGCTTCTTTTCCAGACTGTGCGGTGTCACGGCCGTGGCATGCTATTAGGGACCAGCTGACACCGAACAGTCTGAAGAAGCCATAGGGAGATGAGTGAGAGGTGGAGGTTCAGATATGCACTGCGCATGTCCATAGATCCCAGGCCCCCAGTGGGATTAAATCAGAAGACACTGCGAGGCGGGCTCTCGGCCAGCGTGGCCGCACAGGCGCAGCCAGCCTGACACCAAATGATGCCAGAAGACGGGCAGCGCTAAGTGTGCCTGGCCACGGGATAACATAACAGCGCAGGCTCCGGGACGGAATCAAACAACGCTGAGGAGCCGGGGCGCGGCGCCGGGGGGGTAGGAATGACGGCTGTGCTGCGTCATATTACGAAGGAAAGTCCCACCTCCGGGACGGTTTTACGGTATCAGTGGACACATTTTTTAAGTGTTAAGTTTTGCGTGTGCAAGGAGCAAAACCAAAATAGCTACCTTTTTCCTTGTGCAGCATTACTGCTGCACAAGGTGGCTCTTTCAGTAACAAACGCCTTGGGGGGGGGGGGACAGATTCCCTTACATTTCAGTTGTTGTGTCAGCATGGCGGTCGCATGACACATTGCCGGCTACACAGCTGGGGATCAGCTGACGTTACTGAAACCCAATAACACTGGGTCGTATGTTTTCACTGTGCAGACGGCACGTCTGAGCCTCAACTGGCGGTGTTGGAGCCCAGGAATTTAAGTTCAGGTGGTAGAAAGATGAACACAACAGGAGACCTGGATAACGTATACAGTGACCTAATTTTTTAATCAGGAGGAGGAGTGGCAAATTCCTGCGAGATCCAGGCCTTGTTCATTTTCAGGAAAGTAAGCCGGTCAACGTTATCGGAGGATAGTCGCATGCGACGGTCAGTTAGTACACCACCTGCAGCACTAAAGACACGTTCCGATAATACACTGGCCGCAGGGCAAGACAGCACCTCCAATGCATACTGGCTTAGCTCTGGCCATGTATCCAGCTTTGAGACCCAAAACTTGAAAGGGGAAGAGCCGTCTGGGAGTACAGCAAGAGGGCAAGACATGTAGTCTGTCACCATCTGACGGAACCGTTGCCTCCTGCTGACTGGAGCCGTCTGTGATGGTGTAGACTTTTGTGGGGGGCACACAAAACTGTGCCACAGTTGGGCCATACTGGTCTTGCCTTGGGCAGAGGCACTGCTTCTGCTCCCTCTTTGTGCAGAGCCTCCACCACTGCCTGGACGCACTGAGCTGCTTTGGAATGCAGTAGCAGCACTTCTCTCAGTTGGAATGGAGAAGATGATGGAACTGACCAGTGTGTCTTGGTACTCCCGCATTTTTCGCTCCCGGTTCAACGGTGTGATGAGGCTTTCTACGTTGTCCCGGTAGCGAGGATCGAGGAGGGTGAACACCCAATAATCAGACATGTTGAGAATGTGGTCGATGCGGCGGTCGTTTCTCAGGCACTGCAGCATGTAATCCACCATGTGCTGCAGACTGCCAACTGCCCAAGAAACGCTGTCCCCAGCTGGAGGCGTGATCTCTGCCCGCTCGTCATCACCCCACCCTCGCTGTACACACTGAGTACTGGACAATTCGGGAACTCCCTCCTCTGGACGGATGTCTTCCTCCTCCATTGACTCCTCCTCATCCTCCTCACAAACTGTCCCCTGCCTACGCGTTTGTGAGGAACCACGTGGCGCTGACTGTCCAGAAGATGATGGAAGTGGTGAATCCTCATCCTCCACCTCTTCCACAACATCATCCCTTAGCGCTTGCAGTGATTTTTCAAGCAGGCAGATAAGGGGGACAGTCATGCTGACTAGTGCATCATCTGCACTCGCCATCCGCGTGGAATAATCAAAGGGACGCAAAACCTGGCAGACATCCTTCATAGTGGCCCACTCTGTGGTTGTGAAGTCTGTACGGCGCTGACTGCGACTTTTTTGCGCCTGATACAGCTGGTACTCCATTACAGCTTGCTGCTGCTCACACAACCGCTCCAACATATGTAACGTGGAATTCCACCTGGTAGGTAGGTCACATATGATGCGATGTTCCGGCAGGCGGTGTCGGCGCTGCAGAGCCGCAATGCGCGCTTTTGCCGTGCTGGAACGCCGCAAGTGAGCACACTCTAGGCGGACCTTGTGCAGCAGTGCATCAAGATCCGGATAGTCCCTCAAAAAACTCTGCACGACCAAATTGAGCACATGTGCCAGACATGGGATGTGAGTGAGGTTGCCGAGGCCCAGGGCTGCCACCAGATTTCGGCCATTATCACACACTACCATGCCTGGCTGGAGATTCGCTGGCTCAAACCACACATCGCTCTCCTGCTTGATGGCATTCCAGAGCTCCTGCGCTGTGTGGCTACGATTCCCCAAAAAAATTAATTTCAAGACGGCCTGTTGACGTTTGGCCACGGCTGTGCTCATGTCGGTCGTAACAGGTACACGTTCATCACGGGTCCATGTGGAGGTGGACTGTGACGGCTCCTGCAGCGATGATTCTGAGGAACTGGTGTAAGAGGAGGAGTCAATGCGTACAGAATGGATTCCTGCAATCCTTGGAGTGGGCAGGACACGTCCTGCGCCACTCGCACGATCTGTACCCGGCTCAACTACATTAACCCAATGGGCAGTGAGGGAAAGGTATCGCCCCTGTCCATGTTGACTGGTCCACGCATCGGTGGTGAGGTGGACCTTGCTACTGACGGCGTTCAGTAGCGCGTGTTTTATGTGTCCCTCAACATGCTTGTGCAGGGCAGGGATGGCTTGCCTGCTGAAGTAAAAGCGGCTGGGCACACTGTACTGTGGGACTGCCAATGACATCAAGTCACGGAAGCTGTCAGTCTCCACCAGCCTGAATGACAGCATTTCCAGTGACAGAAGTTTGGCAATGCCTGCAGTCAGAGCCTGTGCTCGTGGGTGGTTTGACGAGAAAGGCCGCCTTTTCTCCCATGCCTGTACTACCGATGGCTGTAGACTGGGCTGGGAGTGTGTGGTTGACTGGGAAAGTGGTGCTGCGGGTGGAATGACAGCGGGTCTCTGGACAACAGGGCCAGAGGTTCTTCCACGGCGATCCTGGGAGGAAGCCGAACCAGCTGCGTGTGAGCTAGAGGAAGAGGCAACACGAGCTGAAGAGGTGGTAGCTGCCGCTGTTGGTTGGCCTAGCTCTTCAGTGTGTTTGTCTAACTCCGCCGGGTGCCTGTTGCGCACATGTTTCCACATGTTGGAGGTATTGAGGTTGGCGACTTTTTGACCTCTTTTGATTTTTTGATGACACACCTTGCATCTGACATAGCAAATGTCATCTGCAACTGTGTCAAAAAAGGACCAGGCACTGCAAGTCTTGGGAGCCCCCCTTTTGACTTTTGGAAGAGACATGCTCCTTACGGGTGCCAAAGCGGAGGCTGCAGGATCCGCAGTCTTCCCCCTCCCTCTCCCTCTTTGGGCCGTACGGGGAATCTCTTCCTCAGAGCTGCTCCCACCACCTTCCTGTCCCTGACGCCAAGATGGGTCAAGGACCTCATCATCTACACTACCCTCTGCCCCCAACTGCTCCTCCTGGGTAGTCTCAGCAGCAGAGCACGCACCAGTAAGTGGCACCTGAGTGTCATCATCAGCTGATGCGGCCTGCGAGGTGGTGACCGGAGCCACTGGCCCACCCGCCTCTTCAGAGGAAGACAGAAAAAGCGGTTGGGCATCACTGCACCCTGCCTCTTCTTCCATTTCTCCAATGCTGCTTGGCTGGCCCCCTGTTTCCAAGCCAAGAGATGATTCAGAGAACAGAAGTAGAGACTGCTCCTGTCCTGGGATCTCTGTCTGCCTGGGCAATTTTGCAGGTGGTGAAGAGACAGATGGCTGCTCTCCAGTGCTCTGTGTCTGAGAGGATGTGGCACTAATGGAAGTTGATGCATTAGCTGCCATCCATCCCACAACGGCTTCAATTTGGTCTTGACGCAGCAGCGGTGTACGGCGCTCGGCGACAAAGCTGCGCATGAACGACTGTTCCCTTGTGAAAGTGGGTGCTGATGACTCACCGGTGCCCGCAGCAGGCACAGAATCCCAACGTCCCCTCCCTGCTCCGCGCCCACGCCCACGCCCACGTGCCTTACTCACTGCCTTCTTCATCTTGGTTGACTGATAAAGATAAGCAGAAAAGTACTAACGGCTTTGTGTGCTTATTCCTGAGCAACTCCTCCTAACAGGTATAAGACACACTAATTTTCTAAAGTGTGGACTAGACTTGAATATGAGCTAATGTGGCCTACACAAATGTAAAGTGGTGTAACTGGTGTGTTTGGTGAACTTTATTATTTATTTATTTTTTGGGGGCTGAACTGACAACGGATAGAGCTGCAGTCACACGGAGACCGTGCAGACAGCCGTAAACGGCGCTGCAAGGCCCAAAAACCCTCCTCTACTTTATCCTATGTAGTGTTTTTCCACAAATTAGCTGGAGACGGGTGGAAAGACACTAATAGGATTTTTTTAAATTAATTAGCAGCAGACTACACTACTTGAAAACAAAATGAAAATTGATTTGGCGGTATGACGCAGTGAACAACCCTGAGCTGGAGACAACCAAGCTACGGCTGCTCACAGACTACAGGGCGAGCTGCAGTCACACGGAGACCGTGCAGACAGCCGTAAACGGCGCTGCAAGGCCCAAAAACCCTCCTCTACTTTATCCTATGTAGTGTTTTTCCACAAATTAGCTGGAGACGGGTGGAAAGACACTAATAGGATTTTTTTAAATTAATTAGCAGCAGACTACACTACTTGAAAACAAAATGAAAATTGATTTGGCGGTATGACGCAGTGAACAACCCTGAGCTGGAGACAACCAAGCTACGGCTGCTCACAGACTACAGGGCGAGCTGCAGTCACACGGAGACCGTGCAGACAGCCGTAAACGGCGCTGCAAGGCCCAAAAACCCTCCTCTACTTTATCCTATGTAGTGTTTTTCCACAAATTAGCTGGAGACGGGTGGAAAGACACTAATAGGATTTTTTTAAATTAATTAGCAGCAGACTACACTACTTGAAAACAAAATGAAAATTGATTTGGCGGTATGACGCAGTGAACAACCCTGAGCTGGAGACAACCAAGCTACGGCTGCTCACAGACTACAGGGCGAGCTGCAGTCACACGGAGACCGTGCAGACAGCCGTAAACGGCGCTGCAAGGCCCAAAAACCCTCCTCTACTTTATCCTATGTAGTGTTTTTCCACAAATTAGCTGGAGACGGGTGGAAAGACACTAATAGGAATTTTTGGAAAAAATGTGCAGCAGCCTGCACTACTTCAAAAAAAAAAAAAAAAAGGACAGTATGAGGCAATGAACCACCCTCCCTGAACTGAATACAACCAGCTATGGATGGCCTATGTGGCTGCACTCAGACTAGAGAGTGGGCTGCACTCACACACACACACAGAGAGACCTTGCAGATCGCTGTGAAAACAGCGCTACAAGGCAAAAGCAAGGTGAATAGTAGGTGAACACAGCGGTTGCTAAATTAGCCTTTGGAAAGCACAATGAAGCAAATCGCTATCTCTAAACTGTCCCTCAGTCAGCAAACAGCGTCCTGTCACTAACTGAATTCACAGCAGAGTGATCGCAAAATGGCGCCAGCGACTTTTAAACTGCATCATGACATCATTTAAGCAGCCAATCACAGCCTTGCCAGTAGTTTCATGCCCTCCATGCTAAACAGGATGTGCCCACACTTGGAATCTTTCTCATTGGCTGAATTTCTGAATTTTGAATCATGGAACTTCCGATTCCGGTATCCGATACGCGCCAAGTATCGGAATCCCGGTATCGGAATTCCGATACCGCAAGTATCGGCCGATACCCGATACTTGCGGTATCGGAATGCTCAACACTAATCATGAGCATTTGGCACATGTTTGATGAGGGGAGGGGGTCGGATAAAGCCCTCATCCTTGTATTTTGGAGGGGGCTGACCATGTAAAGGACGCTTTGGCCACTAGGGAGATTCCCGCTACACTGGGGGAGCTAAAAGCTGTTTCGACCTTCATTTTAACGAGCAAAGGTTGGAGCGAGCCCAGTGTAAGCAGAGGTTTCGGCTGGCTCCCATCTTTGGCATACTTCTGGAATCTCCGTTCCAGGCGTCCGAACCACATGAGACCAAGGAGGTGTCACGAGCAGGATCTAAGTTCTGGACCGCTCGTGCAATCAAGGTCTGTCATGTCTGATGGCGGTCAGGACATCTTGCCTCCAGATGTTCCCAGCGGTCGGGAGAACGTCAGCGTCTAGTGGATGTAGGAGGTGGTACACTAGACAGGGCGACGTTTTCCTCTAAACTGTCATTCAAAGGGACAATCACTTTAGGCCCAACCACTCTTACAGTCGAGCTTTGTGTGGAGGGGAATTTTATGTCCTCTGCCTTCGCCCAATGCCACGCAATACACCTGGTGATGCTCGCCAAGCCAGTGACTGTACGAGTGGTGAATGGGTCAACTCTGCCCTCACAAATAACACACCAGACCATCCCATTTACTTTGTCCATATCCCCATCCCATCAGGAGATTATTTCCCTGCTAGTCATTCCCGAGGGAATTGATGAGGTCCTGTTAGGGATACCATGGCTATGCTACCATTCTCCTCATATAGAGTGGTTTTCTGGGAGAATTCTGGGATGGAGTGAGTCTTGTGGGGGTAGATGTCTGAGGGAGTGCATTCAGGTTGCTACAATTGAAGTACCCACAGATCTTTCCTCTCTCCCCAAGCACTATTGGCCCTATGCGGATGTGTTCTCCAAGAGGGCTGCGGAGACCCTTCCGCCCCACCACCCCTATGACTGTCCATTAACCCCTTGCCTGGTGCAGAGCCTCCCCGGGGTTGAGTGTATCCCCTTTCTCTCCTGGAGATGGAGGCGATGACCCAATACATTCAGGAGAATCTGGCAAGACGATTCATTAGGAAGTCAGTATCACCTGCAGGGGTGGGGTTCTTCTTCGTGCAGAAGAAGAATGGAGAATTACGTCCATGCATAGATTACAGGGGTCTTAACGCCATCACCGTTAAGAACAAATACCCACTGCCTCTGATATCTGAGCTATTCGATGGGTTGTAGGGAGCGAGGGTATTTACTAAGCTTGATCTGCAGGGTGCTTACAACCTGATTCGTATCCATGAGGTGGATGAATGGAAGATGGCATTTAACACCAGGGACGGGCACTATGAATACCTGGTGATGCCCTTCGGGCTCTGTATTGCTCCTGTCATTTTCCAAGACTTTGTGAATGATATCTTCCGGGATATGCTCACCACCTCGGACGTAGTCTATCTGGATGATATTCTCATCTACTCTCCAGATATAGACTCCCACGGGAGAGATGTTTGCAAAGTCTTCAACCTCCTATGGGCAAACTCCCTCTATGCCAAGATGGAGAAGTGTGTTTGAGCAGAAATCCTTGCATTTCCTGGGCTATATCATCTCCGCCCGAGGATTGGCCATGGACCCTGCCAAGCTACAGGCTGTGATGGACTGGCAGGAACCCCATTCTCTTAAAGTGGTGCAGCGATTTATGGGGTTCATTAATTATTATCGCCAGTTCATTCCCCACTTCTCAACTTTGTTGGCCTCACCAAGAAGGGAGCAAATCCCAAATTGTAGTCGGAGGAGGTCTCCAAGGCCTTTCTCTCAATAAAGTCACACTTCGCTAGCGCTCCCATTTTACATCGCCCCGATGTTGATAAACCATTTGTCATGGAGGTGGATGCCTCTTCCATCGGTGATGGAGCAGTCCTCCTCCAGAAGGATACTTAAGGTCGGAAGCATCCTTGCTTCTTCTTCTCCAAGGCTCCAAGACCTTCACACCTGCGGAGAGGAATTATTCCATTGGGGACAGTGAGTTGCTAGCCATGAAGTTGGCTTTCTCAGATTGGAGACGCCTCCTGGAGGGGGCTCGCTTTCCCTTCCAAGTTTACACCGACCACAAAAATTTGGTGCATATACAGACTGCCCAGTGGCTAAATTCTCACCAGTCTAGATGGTCCTTGTTCTTTTCCCAGTTCCATTTCACCCTCCATTTTCTCTCCGGGGAGAAGAACATTCATGCCGACGCTCTCTCCCGCTTTGTAGTGTCATCAGAGGAGGAAGAGCCTTGTCTTATTGTCCCTTTTGAGAGCCTGAGAACTGTGGCCCCGGTTTCGCTAGAGTCTGTGCCCCCGGGCAAGACTTTTGTGCCTTCTAATCTGCGACCGGAGGTTCTCTCTTGGGCTCACTCATCTAGGGTGGGTGGACACTTTGAGACCAAAAGGACATCTGAGCTTCTGGCGAGGACCTACTGGTGGCTGCATATGATCCGTGACATCGGAGACTATATTCGGGCTTGTGTCTCCTGTGACAAGAATAAGTCGACAATGGCCTGCTGGGCTACTTTACCCCCTGCCGATGGCGGACAGGCCCTGGGAAATGGTCGGGATGGACTTCATGGTGGGCTTACCCAAATCCCATAGCTGCACCATTATTTGGGTAGTCACCGACCAATTTTCAAAAATGGTGCACTTGGTGCCTCTTCCACGGCTACCTTCTGCAGTGCCTTGGCAGCATTGTTTATTAAGCATGTTTTCCGCCTACACAGTATGCCTGACAAAATTGTCAGTGACCGGGGTCCCCAGTTTGCGTCTCCGTTCTGGAGAGAGCTTTGTCGTTTTCTCAGCATCGAGCTGAATCTCTCTTCAGCATACCATCCGGAGACAAATGGGTTGGTAGAGAAGGCCAACCAGACCCTAGTCACATACCTGCGACATTTTGTCTCAGCCAGGCAGGATGACTGGGCATCCTTGCTACCATGGGGGGAGTTTGCACTGAACAACGCCGTAGCTGACTCCACTGGGCAGACCTCATTCCTCCTTAATTACTGCCAGCATCCGCGGATTCTTGTGCCCGTGTCTTCTGCCGACTCCAGGGTGGCAGACTGGGCTGTGGAGGCATGTGACATTTGGGACCGCACACAGGATGCCATCTGGGCCTCCAAGGAGAGAATGAGGGTCTCCACCGATGCACATTGGTGCTCCGCTCCGACCTTTTCTCCTGGCGATTTAGTGTGGCTCTCCGCCCATAACATCAGGCTGCGAGTTGAGTCCACTAAGTTTGCTCCTCGCTACTTGGGTCTCTTCAAGGTCCTGGAAAAGGTTAACCCTGTGGTCTACCATCTGGCCCTTCCTCCACGTATAGGCATCACGGACATCTTTCATGTGTCCCTCTTAAAACCCGTTCACATGTCCCAGTTTTCCAAATCATCTGCCGGGACATCGGGTTTATCGACGTACGATTATGAGGTGAATGCCATCATGAGATGTAAGGTGGTATGTGGAAAAAAGTACTATCTGGTGGACTGGAAGGGTCATGGCCCAGAGGACAGGACCTGGGAACCTGTGGAGCACATTCGGGCTCCGCTGCTCATTGCAGCCTTTGAACGTAGCGAGGCCCAAGGAGGGGGGCCCTAGGAGTGGGGGTAATGTTAGCTGTCAAGTTCCTGCCACTGCACAGGGGGAGTCTCGAACCATGTCCACTGCGGTCTCCCATTCTTCTCTAGCTGCAGAGGAGCCTGCTCAGCAGAGACGTCGGTCCCAGCATCTGGCTCAGGCAGATACTGTGCGCTTGGATACTGCTGCCCTTCCAGGTCCAGCCATTGTAACCAGCACTGATCAGCAGCGAGCAGACACTCCTGGGACTAAGTCCTGCTTTTTCTCTACTGAGCATGCCCAAGGGACGACCTCTCATTGAAGGTCGGGGGTCACATGCTCATTTCCTATCGCAGCTCCTATTGGATCACTAGGAAGGTCCCAGAGAGCTTCCGCTATAAAAGTTTCACATGGCCGCACGGTGTGTGTTGATGAATGACTGTCGATGGATGAAAGCTCCTTAATCATTCCCATTCCTTGTGTTGTTGACTGCTCGCAAATGGAGGAAGCTATCTAGGGTCTGACAGTGCTACCTGCACACGTAGCACACGTTACAGTGCCTTTTTGCAGTGCCCATCTGTACGGCACCGTGCGCAATCAGTGCGCTTTCCTGACAGCCTGTCGGTGTAGGGTGGGAATTCCTGCTTGAACTCTGCATCTGACTCGGGGTGTCCTCAGGCGCGGGCTCAAAAGCCACCGAGGGTCAAAGCGAGTCCAATCACCAGTTTAGGGGGGGTGATTCATAGGGATCCCACTAGTGTCTTGCAGCTGCACACTGTAACTGCTAACAGGGTGCAGCATATTTTAGTGACTCTGTGAAGCAACAGAGTTCACTTCCATTCACACTGGGTGAAGTCTAACCCACGTGTGAACAAATGTCTATCCACCATTACTCAGCAGCAGGTACCATCTCTGCACGGTGGACCCCGGGCTGCAAACGCACCTCATATCTACCTCTTTATTATTTGTTGCGTTCCGCTAGCCGTAACAGTGGTGATATGAAACTGTCTGCAGACCTAAGGCACATTAAAAAAAATTATAATTTTTTCTGCTGCTGAATATGATACAGCTCGCCGTATCCCACGTTGTCACTTTGTGGTGGTGATATGAACCTGTCTGCAGACCTAACACTCATTAAGAAAATATAATTTTTTCTATTGCTAAATGCGAAACTGCCTGCTGTATCCCACATTGTAATTCTGTGGCGGTGATCTGAACCTGTCTGCAGACCCAACGCACATTAAAAATATTAACACATTTTTGTCTGTTGCTGAATTTGATACAGCCCGCCATATCCCACGTTGTCATTTTGTGGCGGTGATATAAACCTAGCTGCAGACCTAATGCACATTAAAAAAATATTTTTTTTTATGTTGCTGAATGTGATACAGCCTGCCGTATCCCATGTTGTCATTTTGTGGCGGTGATGTGAACCTGTCTGCAGACCTAAACTGCATTAAATATATAATTTTTTCTGTTTCTGAATGTGATACAGCCAAACGTATCCCACATTGTCATTTTATGGTGGTAATATGAACCTATCTGCAGACCTAACGCACATAAAAAAATTGTCATTTTTTCTGTTGCTGAATGTGATACAGTCCACCATATACTACATTGGAATTTTATGGCAGTGATATGAAGCTGTCTGCAGACCTCAAGCACATTAAAATATTTATTTTTTTCTGTTGATAAACACGATACAGCCTGCTATATCCAACCTTTTCATTTAGTGGCGTTGAAACTTTTCTGTGTGCAGAGCACATTAAAATTAATTTATTTTATTTTTTACAAATGTGATACAGCAGCTGAGATCTGAGTTTGAAATTGTTTTTAGCCTATCTTCTAGATAATGTGCATCTTTGGCATCCAATTTCTCATGGGTACTTTTATGCCTAGCTTGAGACGTGCATGTATTACAGCTATCTTCTGATGAGCATCAAACGGTAATTGGTGTTGTTTAAATGAGTAATTGTTGTAGGCTGGATCCTGGTATTCACCCTGTTATTGATCCTGTTGTCCGATCCCATTCCCACTGTCATCATGGCCCTTTTCCTGTTCAGTTCGTGTAACGATACATCAGACATATTACTGAGGCAAACCTGCACCTTACCAGCAGCAAATGTAGGAAAGAGGGCATTCCAATGCCATGGACAGTCTTCTAGATTGTACAGGTCTCATCCACACTAAAAATATTTTTTATGTTAATTACGTGTTACAAAAGAGGAGGACTCAGTTTGAAATTGTTTTGGGCCTATCTATTAGATTAGGTGCATCTTTGGCATCCAATTTCAAACGGTCATCTTTTATTCCTTAATAAAAATAATCATTGTGCTAAAGATTGTGGGACTGGGTTGAGGGCTGAATATATGGGCACTGATATTGCTGTTAATATATCTGGTTCAATAAAGTAATATTGGTATACAGGCGTTGTTGGTATAGTGTGCCACAAATTCAGAGACCCAAAAACTGCAGCAGAGCAGAAATTGTACTGTAAAATTCCTATCTGCTCTGTCGATATAGAGCGAGAGGGAAAGAGAGAGGTACCCTCAGTTAATAAAAGACTTACTTGTCTTGTCGGTGGTGGTATAGTGTGTCGGAGTAGCAGAAGAAAGATCTGTCCCAAGAAGGATTTTCAGCACTGCTCAAGGCTGTAGTGGATAGCGGACCCCCCAAAACAGGATGTATTGACATTTCGACCAAATTTCTGTGGCTAACCTGCACCTTACCAGCAGCAAATGTAGGAAAGAGGGCATTCCAATGCCATGGACAATCTTCTAGATTATACAGGCCTTGTCCACACTAAAAATATTTTTTTACATTACTATTGTGTTCCAAAAGGGGAAACCTCAGTTTGAAATTGCTTTAGCACTTAGTCTATGTTATACAAGGCACAAAAAAATTATTCTGTTACTAACGTAATACAGTAGGGGACTTCTCACGTACAAATTGTTTGGAACATGTAGTCAATGTTATATAGGTCTCATCCACCCCCCCAAAAAAAAAAAAATCTGTTACTAATGTCCTACAGTAGGGGATATCTCACTTTGAAATTTTTTGGAGTAGATCTTCATTGTCATACAGGCCTCATCCACACTGAAACAATTCTTTCTTCTGTGAGTAATGTGATTCTTCACTCCATATTTAACTATATATTGTGCCGCTGAAATTCAGCTGTGTGCAGATGTTGTGCAGAGTAAAAAATCTAATTTTTAGTTGCCAATATTGTGCTCCTAGCACCTTATCTGAGCAACATGACTGGGAAAAAGTGAGATCGTGGTGGAAGGGAGATTAGGCTTAGTGTTTGAGGTGTATGTGGGGTAGGTGTTAATGTTTCTGAAAGCTCTAGTGAACTAGTAATGTGACGTCCTATCCAAAGACAACTGACAACTTCTGTTACTGAATTGTGTAGTTTTTAGTGTGCTGTAATGCTCTTGCTTAATTGCAGTCTCTGATATCTTTAGTGAGGCTTATGTGCCTGCGGTTGCTGCTGCTGCTGGAGATGTTAACACTAATTTGTGGAAATGTGAACGGTCCTGCTTGGGTGTCCATCTGCTGGATTGATGTAGTGGAAGACCTGTGGGTCCCAATTATAATATTTCTACTGTGATAAAACTGATACCACTTTGTTGGTGTCTGCCACTAATTTTTTTTTAAATGTGAACACTCCTGGTTGGGTGTCCATCTGCTGGGTTGGGTGTAGTGGAAGACCTGTCTGTCCTTATTTACTATTTCTACTGTGGTGAAATTGATGTCATTTTGATGGTGTGTGCAAATACATTTTTGTCAATGTGTAGATTCTACCCTGGGTCTCCTCCATGTGCGTTGCCTGTAGCAGTAGGCCTTCGATACCAGCAGTCCTCCACTGTCTTTGAGTCAGCTACCTGTGTTACTATCCGTATATTTTTCTGACAACAGTAATCTAAGAAACTGATATGTGTGCTACCTGTGTGTGGCTGAGCATCAATTTCAGGTTTTTGGGGGGGTTTATCACTTATATAGTGCCAATAATTCAACATTCGCTTTACAGACATTTACAGACATTACTGGCACTGTCAGCATTGGGACTCACAATCTAAATTTATTATCTGTATGTCTTTGTAGCATGTGTAAAAAAATAATTACTGGGAGTAAATCCTCGTAAACATGGGTAGAACATACAAACTCTTCATGGCTGCTAATGTTTTTGCGTTGACAACTGAACATTTCTGTGGTTGGAAGGTTATCACTACGATGGAAACTGTGTGCCTCACTGCTGTGTTGGGGAAAACCACTGTTAAGATTGTCTTCCAACATGTTTTGATACTGCAGCATGAGCGCGTCCCTTTCCAGGGGGCAAGCAACTGGCAAAATCTACTTTTGTATTTTGGATAGAAGACACTGGCTACCCAGTAGACAACATTATTTAGAATCATAACTAAACTGGTAACAATCATGACGTTCATGGGACGATCTCTTTCATAAGGTCCAACTCCACAATCATTGGTGGTGGTATAACACTCATGCTTTCTTCCTCCATCCCCTCCTGACAACATAGAGGGAATCATTATCGTCTTCATCGCCTAACTGTTGAGCGTCCATCGCCTCTTCCTTCTCATCCTTTTTGTGGTCCTTCCCCATTTGTTCCTCCCATGGCAAACATCTGTGAGATGACAGACCTGAACTTGTAGATATTGTTAACCCTAAAGGTATCCTCCTCTGCTTCCTCCTCTTCCCCCAGGACCACCACCGCCACTTCCTCACCCCCACTATTTAAAGTGTGCTCCAGCATGCAGATGACAGTAACAAGAATGCTGATGATGGCATCATCACCGCTAACATCTTAGTAGCCATTAAGAAAATGTGCAGAAGGGTGCAGAGGTCCTTCATCTGTATCCACTATGCAAGTGTGAATTGCACCACGTCAGTACTGCGTTGTGCCAGGCTATGAAAAATTTCATACTGCACCAGGTCTCGACACTGCTTCCAGAGTCACGGCAACATGTGCAGAGTTTAATTCCATGGTGTGGTCATCACAAATTAACTGGTTAACCAGTAGTCTGAAAGATCTCTATACCAACTGAAGTGGAATGGTGGAAGTCAGCAAGACAGTGGTTTCTGCAGCTGCACATTCAGGCTGGGACAGTGGCGGAGGAATTGCTGTACCATCAGGTTGAGGATGCGAGACATGCAAGGCACATGTGTAATATTGGCCCAGCATGGGGCCGCCACCAGGTTTGCACCGCTATCACACATGACCTTCCTTGGCTTCAGGTTGAGTGTAGATAGCAAATGATCAAACTTGGCTTGGATAGCTGTCCTTAACTGTTGATCTGTATGACTGCAATCTCCAAGGCATATTAATGTAAACATTGCCTGATTACGGTGAGCCCTGGCTGCGCAGTATGGAGGTGGGGGAGGGATTCTCTCTGCACTGTTGGAATGTGTGTTCAATTAAGGCAGAGGATGAGGGTGCCGGTGGAGGCCCTTGAGGAGGTGGAGGAAGCAGAAGCACTGCAGGAATTGTTACATACAGGGGTTTGCTCTGCAAGTCCTGGGGATTCCAAGACTTGGTATCTAGTGACACCTTAGTGTCTACTGCTTTAGTTCTCCATCCCCTTGTGTGTACTAGTTTAATTCTCCAACCCAAGCTGTTTAGTAGTTTAGTTCTCAAAACCCTGTTGTTTATTAGTTTAGTTATCCATAATATGGTGTATAGTGGTTTAGTTCTACAACCCTAGCTGTTCAGTAGTTTAGTTCTCCAACCCCTGTTGCCTAGTAGTTTAATTATCCATATTAAGGTGTGTAGTGGTTTATTTCTCCATCCTCAAGCGCCCTGCAAGTCTTGGGGATTGAAAGGCTTGTGGAGCAGCCCCTTCCCTGATTGCCCCTACAACCACCAGAGTCACCCAGTGCCCAGTAATGTAGATGTAGCTCCCCTGTCCATGCTTACTCATCCAGGTGTGATTGTTGAAATGCACCCTGGCAGAAATAGAATTTTTCAAGGAATAGGTGATGTTGTCTGCAACTTGCACAGGCACATCTTTCTTAGAGAAGTAATGGTGACTGGGCAACTGGAACTGGGGGGACTGCGATGGCCATCAGCTTTCGGAAACCATCTGTATCCATAAGGTGGAAAGGCTGCATTTCTGTGGCCAACAGATTGGAGTGACCATGCAATAATCACAGAGATCACAGGCCATACGTCATACAGAAACAAGCGCTGTGATCTTTGTAGCGAACAGCTCTCAGCTTGACCCTATAGTTCAGACAATGACACGAATAGGCAACAAATCATCTGGAGAGGACCCAGGCTGCTCACAAAAATTAGTAATAGTGAGTGTATGGCTAATCCACGTCCAGATTAGAACACATGGAATACATGTATATCCTGCTGTACGATCACTGCTAACTTCACAATAATCCATACTCCTTGCTGACAACAACAATCCTGCTTTTAACCCAATAAATAAATACAGGCCAACTGGATGCCATTCTTCTCTGAGTTTCACACCATCATGGTGTTCCATCCCCTCTCTCTCAGAGTAGCAGTCATATACCGGCCCCCAGGCTCACCCACCCACTTCCTTGACCACTTTTAGGCGTTGCTGCCACACTTCAGGTCCTCAGAATTGACAACCCTTATCTTGGCAGACTTCAATAGCTCCACCTCCCAAATGCATCCCAGCTTCTATCTCTAGCCAATTCTCGTGGCTTCTCACAACTTTCAAACTCTGAGGGCATGTGCACATGCTGTGGATTGTGCTGCGGATCTGCAGAAGATTGGCCACTGAAGATGTCCACAGTGCACGTGGTGCGGAAAAAAACGCGCGGAAATGCTGCGTTGTTTATTCCACAGCATGTCAATTCTTTGTGCAGATTCCGCAGTGGTTTACACCTGCTCCATAATAGGAATCCGCAGGTGTAAAACCGCAGGTGAAATCTGAACAAAAACCGCAAAAAAAAGTGGTAAATCTGCTGCAATTCCGCAGGAAATCCGCAGTGCGGATTACCTTCGGATTTACCAAAATCAGTCCGGAAAAATCTGCAGAGTAATCCGCAGCGTGTGCATATAGCCTGAGACACACAAAGACGGTAACACCCCTGATCTGGACTTTGTCTGGTTTAGTTCGATCTCCTATCTAGATGACCCACCTCTTACCCTTTGTCTTCCATGAAATTAGGAGTATAACCACAACCTAGACATTTTTAGGTGCTCCCTAAAAACACATCTGTCTAAGGTGGCTTATCACGTTCCCTAATCAAAGTCCTTTTTATATTTATAGCTTATTCTCTACTTCTCTGAACATAATTCGCCATCAAACTCAACCGTACCAAAAGGCTCATGTAGCCTCAAGATAGTTGTACCATCATTGTAAATAAGCACCTGTAATTTGTGTCACCCCCCCAACTCATTGTAGATTATAAGCTCTGTAGAGCAGGGTCATCATTATTTTTGCTTTAATTGTTTGATTATCTTAAACTTGGTAACTTTTTACTGTTTTATATGAACTGCTGACTTGTGAAGCTATGAGGAATGTGTTGGTGATATATAAATAAAGGTTATTATTATTAGTAGATTTATGATGGTGAAGTTCAAGCTGTTAGCTTTGCCATATAAAGGAGGAAAGAATCTTTCATGTGAGCACAACTGCACCAACGAGGGTTTGCTGCTGTGCTAACACAGGGTGGAGTAGGGTGGTTAATGTCTGTTGGCGAGGGTTTGGTTTATGTTCCGACCAAACTTTGGCCATGGATAAAAGTGAGAAAAAATTTGGCCATCCGTGCAGATGATTTCCTCCTCTTGACTCTGTGAATCTTTAGAGTACACTTCCTATGCCCATGGCATAAAATGTGTGAAGAGATCTGCAGACTCAGCCATTTGTGGTTCCCAACAGTCAGCTGGGGTCTTGAAGAGTTGTAATGTGGGGGGAAAAAGGGAAATTGGGGTGCCACCACTGAGGACTGTACTGAGTGTGTTGTTAAGGTGGAGGAAGAGGAGCAGAGGACACTTGAGGCAGTGCTTTCCATCTACTGGAGCACATGTTCTTTCTGTCCCTCATCTACAAAGCGTACCACTGTACGGCTGTCAAAGATAGGGTGCTGAGTTGCCCGTCCAGTAACAGAAGTTGTAAAAATGCTGTGCAATTGCTCACTGCAGCAAAACCAACTGACTTCTCATCCATCATATCATACATGTCTCACAGACCTAAACAGCTATTCAGTACTTTCAATTCTTTCCTGCATCCACCAGTTCCCCTCCCTCTCCTCTCATCTCAGCAGTATACTTTTCCTCACCACCTTTGAAATTGACACAATAACATCCCACCTCATTCCAAACTTTACCACAGTCTTCATCACAAGCCTAACCCACCTCTTCAATCTGTCACTAATAACTGGTGTCTTCCATCCTGATTGAAACATACCTCGATCACAGCCATCCCCAAAAAGCCCACCCTTGACCCATCTTCTGTGTCTACCAATCACCCCATATAATTTCTCCCCTATTCCTCCAAACTTCAGACTGCACCATTCCACTGAAACTGCCCTGACAAAAGTCACCAACGACCTACTAACCATCAAATGAAAGCAACGTGAGTTTGTCCGCCTTCAACTTCTGGACCTGGCATCTGTCTTTGACACAGTGGAGCATTCCCTCTTACTACAGACTTTCTGATCTGTTGGCATTACAGACTTGGCCCTTTGCTAGATCTCCTCACACATAACAGGATATTCAGTTTCTCTAACTCACACACCACCTCCTCATCTCACCCCTATGTGTCAGTGTCCACTAAGGTTCAGTTGTAGGACCGGAAACTATGCTTAGAGGGTGCATGCGTGCGCTCCCTCCCTCTTAAACGGACTGCCCGCATCAACCTAAGGTATTCCCAGCCTATGGCTGGGCGACATCTTCTATTTAACCCCTTTCTGACATCTGACGTACTATCCTGTTGAGGTGGGGTGGGCCCGTATGACCACCGACAGGATAGTACATCATATGCAATCGGCCGTGCTTACGGGGGGAGCGCGGCCGATCGCAGCCGGGTGTCAGCTGCCTATCGCAGCTGACATCCGGCACTATGTGCCATGAGCGGTCATGGACCACCCCCAGCAGATTAACCCCCGGAACACTGCGATCAAACATGATCGCAGTGTTCCGGCGGTATAGGGAAGCATAGCGCAAGGAGGGGACTCCCTGTGGGCTTCCCTTAGACCCCCAGAGCAACGAGATGTGATCGCGTTGCTCCGAGGGTCTCATACCTTCTTCTCCCTGCAGGCCCTGCAGATCTAAAATGGCTGCTGGGTTGCATCCGGGTCCTGCAGGGTGGTGGCTTACCAAGCGCCTGCTCAGATCAGGCGCTGGTAAGCCTGCAGCACTGTAAATCAGATCGCTGATCTGACACACTGCACAGCAAAGTGTAAGATCATCGATCTTACACTATAACATGATGCCCCCTGGGACAATGTTATAGTGTAAAAAAAAAATATTCAGATGTGTAAAAAACATTTTAAAAAATTCCTAAAAAAAATAATAAAATATATATATATATATTGTTCCCATTAATACATTTCTTTATCTAAATTAAAAATATAAATAAATGTACACATATTTAATATCGCCGCATCCATAACGACCCAACCTATAAAACTGTCCCACTAGTTATCCCCTTCAGTGAACACCATAAAAAAAAAACGAGGCAAAAAACAACGCTTTATTGTCATACCACCAAACAAAAAGTGGAATAGCACGCGATCAAAAAGACGGATATAAATAACCATGGTACCACTGAAAACGTCAACAAACCACCATACAGCATCATCAGCAAAAAAATAAAAAAGTTATAGTCCTCAGAATAAAGCGATGCAAAAATAATTATTTTTTCTATAAAATAGTTTTTATCGTATAAAAGCGCCAAAACATAATAAAATGATATAAATGAGGTATCGATGTAATTGTACTGACCCGAATAATAAAACTGCTTTATCCATTTTACCAAACGCGTAACGGTATAAACGCCCCTCCCCCCAAAAGAAATTCATGAATAGCTGGTTTTTGGTCATTCTGCCTCACAAAAATCGGAATAAAAAGCGATCAAAAAATGTCACATGCCCGAAAATGTTACCAATAAAAACGTCAACTCGTCTTACAAAAAAACAAGACCTCATGTGACTCTGTGGACCAAAATATGAAAAAATTATAGCTCTCAAAATGTGGTAAGCAAAAAATATTTTTTGCAATAAAAAGCGTCTTTTAGTGTGTGACGGCTGCCAATCATAAAAATCCACTAGAATACCCACTATAAATAGAAAATCAAACCCCCCTTCATCACCTCCTTAGTTAGGGAAAAATTAAAAAATTAAAAATATATATTTCCATTTTCCCATTAGGGTTAGGGCTAGGGTTAGGGCTAGGGCTGGGTTAGGGCTAGAGTTAGGGCTAGGGTTAGGGCTAGGTTTAGGGTTAGGGCTAGGGTTAGGGCTAGGGTTAGGGTTAGGGCTAGGGTTAGGGCTAGGGTTAGGGCTAGGGTTAGGCTTAAGGCTACAGTTAGGGTTAGAGCTAAAGTTAGGGTTAGTGTTTGGATTACATTTACAGTTGGGAATAGGGTTGGGATTAGGTTTAGCCGTGTGTCAGGGTTAAGGGTGTGATTAGGGTTACCGTTGGGATTAAGGTTAGGGGTGTGTTTGGATTAGGGTTTCAGTTATAATTGGGGGGTTTCCACTGTTTAGGCACATCAGGGGCTCTCCAAACTCAACATGGCGTCCCATCTCAATTTCTGTCAATTTTGCCTTGAAAAGTCTTTCCCTTCCGAGCTCTCCCATGCGCCCAAACAGTGGTTTACCCCCACATATGGGGTATCAGCGTACTCAGGACAAATTGTACAACAACTTTTGTGGTCCAATTTCGTCTCTTACCCTTGGGAAAATAAAAAATTGTGGGCAAAAAGATCATTTTTGTGAAAAAATATATTTTTTTATTTTCATGGCTCTGCATTATAAACTTCTGTGAATCACTTATTGGGTCAAAGTGCTCACCACACATCTAGATAAGTTCCTTAGGGGGTCTACTTTCCAAAATGGTGTCATTTGTGGGGGGTTTCACTGTTTAGGCGCATCAGGGGCTCTCCAAATGCAACATGGCGTCCCATCTCAATTCCAGTCAATTTTGCATTGAAAAGTCAAATGGCGCTCCTTCGCTTCCGAGCTCTGCCATGCAACCAAACAGTTGTTTACCCCCACATATTGGGTATCGGTGTACTCGGGACAAATTGTACAACAATTTTTGCAGTCAATTTTCATCTGTTACCCTTGGTAAAATAAAACAAATTGGAGCTGAATTAAATTTTTTGTGAAAAAGTTAAATGTTAATTTTTATTTAAACATTCCAAAAATTCCTGTGAAACACCTGAAGGGTTAATAAACTTCTTGAATGTGGTTTTGAGCACCTTGAGGGGTGCAGTTTTTAGAATAGTGTCACACTTGTTTATTTTCTATCATATAGACTCCTCAAAATAACTTCAAATGAGATGTGGTCCCTAAAAAAAATGGTGTTGTAAAAATGAGAAATTGCTGGTCAACTTTTAACCCTTATAACTCCCTAACAAAAAAAATTTTTGGTTCCAAAATTGTGCTGATGTAAAGTAGACATGTGGGAAATGTTATTTATTAAGTATTTTGTGTGACATATCTCTGTGATTTTACTGTATAAAAATTCAAATTTGGAAAATTGCAAAATTTTCTAAATTTTCGCCAAATTTCCATTTTTTCACAAATAAACGCAGGTAATATCAAAGAAATTTTACCACTGTCATGAAGTGCAACATGTCTCGAGAAAACAATGTCAGAATCACCAGGATCCGTTGAAGCGTTCCAGAGTTATAACCTCATAAAGAGACAGTGGTCAGAATTGTAAAAATTGGCCCGGTCATTAACGTGCAAACAACCCTTGGGGGTAAAGGGGTTAAGGCTTCTCTTCCAATATGGAGGTGCCTGAGTTGCTTTGTTAGTTTGCCATACATGCTTGATAGTTGTTAGGGTCCACCTGTCTGCTTCTCTACCCTGTACCCATCTGCTCTCACCTGTCCGTGCCCATTTGCTCATACCTGTCTGTGATCTTCTGTACATCAGTCAATCCAGATCGCACCTGCCATAACCTATCTGTCGAACACCTGGTCCAGCCTGCACCTTCCAGTGCTTTTCTGTTCCTCAGCCGGTTCCATCTGCACCCATGTTTCCAGAGTCCGTACAGTGCCTGCCTGCATTTTTCATCCTCCTTCGGGCTGTAGCAGCTTACCCACTGTAGAGGGTCAGCTGCCACCTTCTGTACGTCAGGCATGAAGTAGCACCTGGTGCCACCCCTTTGTCCCTCCTTGAGTCGCTGTTTTTGCCTGCTGCCACTACTCTGAGTAGGGATTGTGTAGGCCACGTAGTTACACCCCTTCCAAGCTTTCAGAGGGATACAGAACAGTGATTCCACCACCTTGACCGTTGCAGTCTTCATCTGCTGTAGTTGTTTGTTGGCTGTAGTGGAAGAGGTGTCTGTCCTTGCTATACTAGTTCTACTCTTTCTCAATTGATGCCACTTTGTTGGTGTCTGCCACTAATTTTTGAAAATGTGTAGACTCCTGGTTGGATCTCCTTCATGCCTGTTGCCTGTAGCAGTAGGCTTCAAAGAACATTAGGCATCCACTTCCTTGGAGTCAACTACCTGTGTTACTATCCTTAGATTTTTCTGTCAATAGTAGTCTACAAAATTTATATGATATTTGTGCTACCTGAGTGTGGCTTAGTATGAATGCAGGTTGAGCTGTTGCATGTGGTATTAGGGCTACCAGCACAGGAAGCCTACACCTATCCCTCATCCACCTTTTTTTGAATGCTGAATGAATGAAGATATTCAATTGAAAGCTGTAAATGCTGTCCCAGACCCCAATACCTCATGCAGTGTCATGCTACAATTAGTATTGTGGATGAATTGAGGCGAACCAGCGCTTGGTTACGTTTGGTGTATATTCGACGAATTAATCGGCAAATATTGCAAATTTGGCGATTGTAATCCAAACCGAACATTGAAATGTTCGCACATCTCTAGTGCTGAAAACCTAGTGTCCGGCTCCGAATCCCCAAACACGGACTTCTTAATGCCCATTTGTGTTACTATTCAAATTCAGCAGCTTAATGAAGCTTGTTGAAAGGCTGCAACACAGTCAATTAACAAGATTTAAGACTGTGGGCACTCCGGTCCCATCATAGCCATGCAAAGTATTAACATCGCTATAATTGGCCAACACAGTACGTGACCTGGCCTGATGTTGTGAAATACATAAATAAAATGTTAAAAAAACAATGTGCAGTCCCCCCTATTTTTATTACCAGCCAAAGGAAAGCAGACAGCTGTGTTCTGGTCTTGTTATACTGGGAAGGGGTCAATACCATGGATCTTTCCAGTTTATGAATGTAAGGTTGCAGCTGTCTGCGTTCCCTTTGCTGGTTATTAAAAATGGTAGATCCTAAAATAATTACATGGGGTTCCCCCTATTTTTAATAACCAGCTAAGGCAAAGAAGGCAGCTGGGGTCTCAGCCGCTCCAGAAATGGCACATCCATTAGATGACTCAATCCTGTCACTTTACCTAATTTACTCTCAATTACACGGTGCAGTGGCAATCAGGGTAATGGTTTTGGGGTTGATGTCAGCTGTGTAATGTCTGCTGATATCAAGCCCAAGGGTTAGTAATGGAGGGGCATCTGTCATACACTTCCTTTACTAACCAGGTAGTTAAAAGAAAGAGATACACACAGAAAAAGCCATTATTTGTAAACAGCACTCCCAGACAAGTTACCTCTTTCACCCATTTATAAAAAAAAAAAAAAGAAAGTAATCCACTGTGTCCGCCATAATCTGTCTTCTTTATGAACTCCATTTACTGGAGTAGCAGCAACTGCTGGATATCACACTGTACTCCATGAGATCTGGCCACTGTGAACTGAGATGGCGTCAGTAAGTTTACCTCAGTTCACAGAGGCCAGTTCTTACAAGAGCAAATCGAGTGCCAGACTGATGAGCAGTGACATTACCGCTCATCAGTCCGACACTTACACTGCCTTCGAGGGAAGCAGCCGCCGGAGGTGACATCCATAAGTCTATAAGGCAGCGCAAATACCGACAGATGAGCGGTGATGTCCAGCATTTGCATTGCCCTTGTAAAATCTGGCCAGTGTGAGCTGAGGTAACCTTACTAACCTGTCCTGCTCTTACCCCCAATGTGCTTCATTTTGCAGCACCCTAGCCGATGCTATGACCATTTTACAGCACCAAAGTTCGGGTTCCCATTGACTTATATGGGGTCTGGGTCCATGGTCAAGTTTGGGTGTCCAGACTGAACTTTGAACTCAAGTTCATCTGAACCCACCAAACCAAAACTTCCATGGCTCCTCTAGTACCTAATTAAGAGGTGTCCCAATACATTTATACATATAGTGTACAGGTCCTTCTCAAAAAATTAGCATATAGTGTTAAATTTCATTATTTACCATAATGTAATGATTACGATTAAACTTTCATATATTATAGATTCATTATCCACCAACTGAAATTTGTCAGGTCTTTTATTGTTTTAATACTGATGATTTTGGCCTACAACTCCTGATAACCCAAAAAACCTGTCTCAATAAATTAGCATATTTCACCCGTCCAATCAAATAAAAGTGTTTTTTAATAACAAACAAAAAAACCATCAAATAATAATGTTCAGTTATGCACTCAATACTTTGTCGGGAATCCTTTGGCAGAAATGACTGCTTCAATGCAGCGTGGCATGGAGGCAATCAGCCTGTGACACTGCTGAGATGTTATGGAGGCCCAGGATGCTTCAATAGCGGCCTTAAGCTCATCCAGAGTGTTGGGTCTTGCGTCTCTCAACTTTCTCTTCACAATATCCCACAGATTCTCTATGGGGTTCAGGTCAGGAGAGTTGGCTGGCCAATTGAGCACAGTAATACCATGGTCAGTAAACCATTTACCAGTGGTTTTGGCACTGTGAGCAGGTGCCAGGTCGTGCTGAAAAATGAAATCTTCATCTCCATAAAGCATTTCAGCCGATGGAAGCATGAAGTGCTCCAAAATCTCCTGATAGCTAGCTGCATTGACCCTGCCCTTGATGAAACACAGTGGACCAACACCAGCAGCTGACATGGCACCCCACACCATCACTGACTGTGGGTACTTGACACTGGACTTCAGGCATTTTGGCATTTCCTTCTCCCCAGTCTTCCTCCAGACTCTGGCACCTTGATTTCCGAATGACATGCAAAATTTGCTTTCATCAGAAAAAAGTACTTGGGACCACTTAGCAACAGTCCAGTGCTGCTTCTCTGTAGCCCAGGTCAGGCGCTTCTGCCGCTGTTTATGGTTCAAAAGTGGCTTTACCTGGGGAATGCGGCACCTGTAGCCCATTTCCTGCACACGCCTTTCCACACCAGACTCAGTCCACTGCTTCCTCAGGTTCCCCAAGGTCTGGAATCGGTCCTTCTCCACAATCTTCCTCAGGGTCCGGTCGCCTCTTCTCGTTGTACAGCGTTTTCTGCCACATTGTTTCCTTCCAACAGACTTACCATTGAGGTGCCTTGATACAGCACTCTGGGAACAGCCTATTTGTTGAGAAATTTCTTTCTGGGTCTTACCCTCTTGCTTGAGGGTGTCAATGATGGCCTTCTTGACATCTGTCAGGTTGCTAGTCTTACCCATGATGGGGGTTTTGAGTAATGAACCAGGCAGTGAGTTTTTAAAAGCCTCAGGTATCTTTTGCATGTGTTTAGAGTTAATTAGTTGATTCAGAAGATTAGGGTAATAGGTCATTTAGAGAACCTTTTCTTGATATGCTAATTTATTGAGACAGGTTTTTTGGGTTATCAGGAGTTGTAGGCCAAAATCATCAGTATTAAAACAATAAAAGACCTGACAAATTTCAGTTGGTGGATAATGAATCTATAATATATGAAAGTTTAATTGTAATCATTACATTATGGTAAATAATGAAATTTAACACTATATGCTAATTTTTTGAGAAGGACCTGTATATGTCAAAATTGTAAGAAAGTAAAGTATTCCAATACAGTACTAAACAATTACACAACTACTTAGACAAACTAATCAGGGATTTGCAGGAGCTGGATTACAACTTTTCGTGTTGGTAAAATTCCATGTGTGATCAAAGCCAATGAATATAACTTGAAATGTACAAGGATTAATATTGTGTTACACATGCATCATACATACTAATCACACAAAATACAGAAGACATCTATATGTCTGCAACTCAGCTAAACATTGTGCACCCTGCAACACTTTTGTATCTATCCCTAGTGTAATCAAATAATGGAAGTTATTATTTATCTCACGTCCTGCTCCTTGATAGCTACCCACCCACTACAGCTGGCATGACCTATCTGACACACACATTAATTTTCAGCCTGTACTTGTATTGCATCAATTAATAAAACCTGACTACATTTCCTACAAATGAACATGTACTGATAAATGAGGGTCCTCTTGTAATTGCTCTGTAAATTAAGAGCTTGCAGCAGTGACAATAGTAGAAAGTAGGGCCGCTTTAATATTTAAAAACTCATCAAATGTGTGTATACTTTTAATAATTAAAGTCAAACTATCCTTATTAAAGACATAGTTTAAACAGTTTTCCAGCAAAAGCCCCATTACATATAAGCAAGTTAGAATTACATAATAATGATATGAATTCATTGTTAAAAATTATTTATATTCACTTGAATGACAGTCATGTGGTCATGTGACTGTGACTGCCTACCTTCATAGGGATTACAGAGGTATTGTGACACTGTGTGTATCACACACAGTCTCGATTCAGCAATCTGCTGTCACATAGGTGACTGCAGACTCTTCATCTCAGCTCAAGACATCCTCAAATATTATATAGAGCCATTACAAATAGAGTGATCTATTTCAAGTGTTTATTTTTGTTAATGTTAATGATTATTGCTTACAGCCAATGAAAACCCAAACGTCATTATCTCAGTAAATTGGAATAATTAACAGAAAATGCCTGCAAAGGTTTCTGAAGCATTTAAATAGGTCCCTTAGTCTGTTTCTGTAGGCTCCACAATCATGGGGAAGATTTATGACATGACAGATGTCCAGAAGGCAGTCACTGACACACTTCACAAAGAGGATAAGCTACAAAATGTCATTGCTAAAGAAGCTGGCTGTTCACAGAGTTCTGTATCCAAGCATATTAATGGAACGTTGAGTGGAAGTAAAAAGTGTGGTATTTAAGGCACCCTCTACTATTGGGAGGTGCCGTAGCAACTTTAGTTATCAGTCTATATCCTGTTACCTAGTTGTAAGTTCCTCGTTCCTGTGTTCTCAGTTCCAAATCCTGTCCACCCCACTGTACCTATACCTGCCTGCACCCATCCTGCCTTTGCCTAGTCCTTTTCCTGATCCATCTGATCCTGCTCCTGTGCATCTTCACCAGTAATCCCGTACCTGTGGCCATCCCGTGTTCCTGTACCAGTTCAGTTTGTGCCTGATCCTGCATCTGTCTACCTATCGCATACTTTCTGATAACCAGTTTCTGCCCAGTCCTACTTCTCTGCCTGTTTTGGAGTAGCACCTGGTGTCCACTTGGGTTCCAGTCTAATCACACCATCAGAGGATCTAGTGAAGAACCAGGTATTCACTTAGTTACGCCCCTCCAGGCTCTCCTTGGACTGTGGCACAGTGGTTCAACAAACACGTGCTTAACAATGATTCCTGTATTTTTCTCAATTTTGTATCATATCAATTCTGTGCTCTCCTTAGCAAAACCATTTGGCTTTCTAGCTATATATTTACATTTGGATTTACCCTATTTGATATTCCTTGTATCAAACTGTGACCAGCGATGTTTACATTACCTAACTTAAATGGACTTTGCTTATTTCATTTTATGTTTCAGTTACTTCTGGATTTGATTTTATGGATAGCAATGAATGGTAAGTTTTATTGCTAGCATCCAACTTATCCACTTCTAAAAATCATAAGAATATGCTCTTTGCCTGATGAAGAGACGTATGTAGTCTCGAAAGCTTGCAATTTGTTACCATCTTTTCAGATAGCCATTAAAAGGTATCAACCACTGAGGACTCTCAATTCTTAAGAATATTTTAGTCTAGTATCTTTCTCTTAATCTACTGCAGGCTTCACTCACAGATGTTGCTCTGATACTATCAGGAGATTTAAGTAAAAAAAGCAGAGTTGTATATGTCAGCTTGTCTAGTCTGACATGACAAGTGGCTTTCATAATGATAAGCATCACAAAGGGATCAGGAAACATTCTATGACATCACAAATGTGATTTTGTTAAAGGGGTTGTCCAAGACTTAACAATTCATGGGCTAGGTCCACGATATGAGATCAGTGGGTGTATGATACCTGGCACCACTACCAACTATCTGAAAACTGCTCCTGCAATGGCTATATGTCAGTACATACATAGTAAAATACCTCGACTGACTTCCTCATCACACCTCCTCAGGTAAAAAATTGCAGATTCTCACTGCCCTAACAGTAAAGAATCCTCTTCTATGTTGGTGGAAAAACCTTCTCTCCTCCAGACACAGAGAATGCCCCCTTGTGACCATCACCTACCTTGGTATAAACAGATCCTCGGAAAGATGTTTGTATTGTCCCCTTATATTGTACTTATACATGGTTATTAGATCGCCCCTCAGTGGTCTTTTTTCTAGACTAAAAAATCCTAATTTTGCTAACTCTCTGGGTATTGTAGTTCCCCATCCCCTTTATTAATGTTGTTGCCCTCCTTTGTACTTGCTCTATTTCCATAATATCCTTCCTGAGTACCGATGCCCAAAACTGTACACAGAACTCCATGTGTGGTCTAACCAGGGATTTGTACAGAGGCAGTATAATGCTCTCATCACGTGTATCCAGACCTCTTTTAATGCACCCCATGATCCTTTTTGCCATGGCAGCTTCGGCCTGTCACTGGCTGCTCCAGGTAAGTTTATCATAAACTAGGATCCCCAAGTCCTTCTCCATGTCAGATTTACCCAGTTGTTTCCCGTTCAGTGTGTAATGGTGATATTGATTCCTTCTTCCTATGTGTATAACCTTACTTTTATCATTGTTAAACTGCATCTGTCACCTTCCTGCCCAAGTTTCCAACTTATCCAGATCCATCCGTAGCAGAATACTTTCTTCTCCTGCATTGACTGCCGATATTTTAAATATATTGAGAATATACAATTTATAACTACCCTCTGCTTTCTATCACTAAGCCAGTTACTTACCCATTTACACACATTTTCCTCCAGACCCAGCATTCTCATTTTGTGTACCAACCTCTTGTGTGGCACGGTATCAAACGCTTTGGAAAAATCAAGATATACCACGTCCAATGACTCACCTTAGTTCAGTCTATAGCTTACCTCTTCATAAAAACTGATTAGATTGGTTTGACAGTAGTGATTCCTCATAAACCCATGCTGATATGGAGTAAAACAGTTATTCTCATTGAGATAATCCAGAATAACATCCCTCAGAAACCCTTTGAATATTTTACCAACAATAGAGGTTAGACTTACTGGCCTATAATTTCCAGGTTCACTTTTAGAGCCCTTTTTAAATATTGGTACAACATTTGCTATGTGCCAGTCCTGTGGAACAGACCCCGTCACTACAGAGTCCCTGAATATAAGAAATAATGGTTTGTCTATGACATTACTTAGTTCTCTTAGTACTCGTGGGTGTATGCCATCCGGACCTGGAGATTTATCTATTTTAATCTTATTTAGCCAGTTTCACACCTTGTCTTGTGTTAGATTGGTGACCCTTAATATAGGGTTTTCTTTGTCTCGGCATTTCACCTAGCATTTTATTTTCCACCGTGAATACCGTGGAGAAGAAGGTGTTTAATATATTAGCTTTTTCCTTGTCATCTACAACCATTCTTTCCTTACAATTTTTTAAGGGGCCTACATTTTCACCTACATGATTCTTTTACTATTGATATAGTTGAGGAACAGTTTGGGATTAGTTTTACTCTCCTCAGCAATGTGCTTCTCTGTTTCCTTTTTGGCAGCTTTAATTAGTTTTTTAGATAAATTATTTTTCTCCCTATAGTCTTTTAGAGCTTCAGCGGTGCCATCCTGCTTTAGTAGTTTAAATGCATTCTTTTTACTGTTACTTGCCCTATTACTTCTTTGTTTAGCCACATTGGGTTTTTCCTATTTCTTGTCCTTTTATTCCCACAAGGTATAAACCGCTTACAGTGCCTATTTAGGATGTTCTTAAACATTTCCCATTTATTATCTGTATTCTTATTTCTGAGGACATTGTCCCAGTCAAACAGATTAAGGGCATCTCAAAGTTGGTCAAACTTTGCCTTCCTAAAGTTTAGTGTTTTTGTGGCTCCCTGACAAGTCCCCCTAGCGAAACACAAGTGAAACTGTACAATATTGTGGTTGCTATTCCTAGATGCCCGACGACCTGCAGATTTGTTATTCTGTCAGGTCTATTAGATAGTATTAGGTCTAAAAGTGCTGCTCCTCTGGTTGGATTCTGCACCAATTGTGAAAGATAATTTGTCTTGGTTATTAGCAGAAACCTGTTGCCTTAATGGGTTTTGCAGGTCTCTATTTCCCAGTTAATATCCGGGTAGTTAAAGTCCCCTATAATGAGGGCCTCATTATGTAATACGAAGAGGAACACAGGAGCTCTGTGCATTGCATAGTGGTCACTGCTGAGTATTGATGTTTATCTCCCAGTCAAGTGCCATTCAAACTTCCCTGAAAATAAAGAATAACAATTTGCTTTAATTAGGTGGGCATCACAACAAGCAAATAGCATGCCTCTTTCATAATAGATGGAATGGTACGCCAGCCAGAGATCTTTGTGAAATCAAGAAATAAGGTCGACTATAACTTGCATGCAACTATCTTCAGAGAATAAAGCGGCCTTTGGCTTGAATGCAACTGCTGTCATCAAATTAAAAATATTAAAAATAAAATTTGTGGAAATAAAGCAACAAGTGTTCAGTTTTCCTATATTGACACTGTATGTGGAATTGTGCAGTTCATAGTACTCATTAAAGTCAATGAATTTTGCATTTCTGTGCTGTCAAATCGCCGCATGCGGACACATCCGCATACAACGCACGTCCCTGTGTACCCAATATTAAAGATAGGTACCCAGGACGCATGCAGAGTAGGCAGAGCATAGGCAGAGCTTCAGGGAGGAAGTACGCAGCCATCTGCAGCCCTCCCGACCGCAAATGTGAAACCAGCCTAAGAGTGGGAGGTGCACTTTGGACAAGTTCTGGCTAGGACCAAGAGTACTAAAAGGGGAAATCTCTCTATTACAAAAATGAACAAGAAATCGCCAAGAAAGGCATACCTCCACAAATAGAAATATTTTCAAATATTTATAATAATTATTGGTTATGTATTAAATCTTACATTAATGCATATTGTATATGCTCAATCACACCATGCAGAGTAAAACAAACATATTCATCACAGATGTACACAAATATGTCCTTGCCGTTGCCTACCAGTAATTTGCTTCAAGCTTAACTCCTGCATTCTATCACATATGGCATGCTTAAAACGTTTAGATCTATATCAATCACCTTTATTAGATTTATTTATCTAGTATTTGGATGAAAACTTTTTCCTCTGCTGGTTATTATTTGCAGATGTATTATTGTACCATACAAGTGTATCTCATTTAATAAAGAGATGAAAGTAATATCGTCTAAATATATAAATAAACCAACATCATAATAATGTTCATTGAGAATTGTGCATATTAGGTTTATGAAATAATTAACCATGTAGTGTATGTCTTCTGCCTCTTTACTTGCTTCCTTTTCTAGTTGTCAATAGGTTAACAAGTTTTTCATTTAGCACACATACAAAGAGTATAAGTTCTTTTTGCAGTATGTTGTAGTATTGCTATATTATGATTTTTGGATGGACATATAGAACTGTTCAAAAGTTATAGAAAGGTATGTATTAAATACTGCAGAGTAAAAATATCAGAATGTAAAACGGTAATAATACTTTAAATATATTTTGAACAAAGAGAAAAGTAAGTTTGTATAGCTAAAATTATTGCTTAATGAATAATAAGTATACAGAAAATAGCAACATATAGAATGAATCAACATATATAAAACGATTACTAAAAGAGTGATAGCAGCAGAACAATACATACAGTATTCTAAAGTCAGGTATCAAGGACAGGTACTATACCAAAATGAGTTCGCAAAGCAAAAAGTCCTAAATAGTATGTGCAATGGTCTAAGTACTACAGTGTCATGTAAAAGTTTGGGAACCCCTGGTTAAAATGATTGTTAATGTGAATAGTTAAGCAAGTTGAAGATGAAATGATCTCTAAAAGGCTTGAAGCTTAAGATGGCACATTTCCTTTGTATTTTAGACAAAAAGTATATACCGTATATACTCGAGTATAAGCCGACCCGAGTATAAGCCGACCCCCCTAATTTTGCCACAAAAAACTGGGAAAACTTATTGACTCGAGTATAAGCCTAGGGTGGAAAATGCAGCAGGTACCGGTGAATTTCAAAATTAAAAATAGATACTCCATACCATTCATTATGGCCCCATAGATGCTCCACATAAAGCTGTGCCATGTATAATGCTCTGCACCGTTCATTATGGCCCCATAGATGCTCCATAGAAAGCTGTACCATATACAATACTCTGCACCGTTGCCCCATAGATACTCCACATAAAGCTGTGCCATATATACAATGCTCTGCACCGTTGCCCCATAGATAGCTGTGCCATATATAATGCTCTGCACCGTTGCCCCATAGCTGTGCCATATATAATGCTCTGCACCGTTGCCCCATAGCTGTGCCATATAGTGCTCTGCACCGTTGCCCCATAGCTGTGCCATATATATAATGCTCTGCACCATTGCCCCATAGCTGTGCCATATAGTGCTCTGCACCGTTGCCCCATAGCTGTGCCATATAGTGCTCTGCACCATTGCCCCATAGATGTGCCATATAGTGCTCTGCACCATTGCCCCATAGCTGTGCCATATAATGCTCTGCACCATTGCCCCATAGCTGTGCCATATAGTGCTCTGCACCGTTGCCCCATAGCTCTGCCATATAGTGCTCTGCACCGTTGCCCCATAGCTGTGCCATATAGTGCTCTGCACCATTGCCCCATAGCTGTGCCATATAGTGCTCTGCACCGTTGCCCCATAGCTCTGCCATATAGTGCTCTGCACCATTGCCCCATAGCTCTGCCATATAGTACTCTGCACCGTTGCCCCATAGCTGTGCCATATAGTGCTCTGCACCGTTGCCCCATAGATACTCCACATAAAGTTGTGCCATTGCTGCTGCTGCAATAAAAAAAAAAAACACATACTCACCTCTCTTGCTTGCAGCTCCCCGGTGCCATCTTCCCAGCGTCTCTCCGCACTGACTGATCAGGCAGAGGGCGGCGCGCACACTATATGCGTCATCGCGCCCTCTGACCTGCAGAGTCAGAGCGGAGAGACGCCGGGAAGATGGCGCGATGCCCGGCGTGTGGAACGAGGACAGGTGAATATGCAATACTTACCTGCTCCCGGCGTCCCGCTCCTTCCCCCGGACAGCTGGTCTTCGGTGCCGCAGCCTCTTCCCCTGAGCGGTCACTGGCACCGTCTTTAGAGGAATGAATAGGCGGCTCCGCCCCTATGGGGGGTGGAGCAGCCTATTCATTTCTCTAATGAGCGGTCCCACGTGACCGCTCAGGGGAAGAGGCTGCGGCACCCGGAGACCGTGGGACGGGCAGGGGGAGCGCCAGGAGCCCCGGAAGCAGGTAAGTATATGACAGTGCTCACCCGCCGACCCCACCACCGATCATGACTCGAGTATAAGCCGAGAGGGGCACTTTCAGCCCAAAAATTTGGGCTGAAAATCTCGGCTTATACTCGAGTATATACGGTATGTATTTTCACCTCTTACATTTTTAAAAAGAAAATGTGCTGATGCTAAATTTTGTGCACCCTGCATGATTAGTACCTAGTAGCACCCCCTTTTGCAAGTATTACAGCTTGTAAACGCTTTTTGTAGCCAGCCAAGAGTCTTTCATTTCTTGGTTAAAGGATTTTCATCCATTCTTCCTTTAAAAATATTTTCAGTTCTTTGAGATTCTTGGGTTGTCTCGCATGCACTGCTATTTTGAGGTCTAGTCACAAATTTTCAATGATTCAATGATGTTCATATCAGGGGACTGTAAGGGCCATTGTAAAACCTTCAGCTTGCACCTTTTGAGGTAGTCTATTAAGGATTTTGATGTGTGTTTAGGATCATTATCCATTTGTAAAAGACATTATCTTTTTAACTTCAGATTTCTTACAGATGGTGTTATGTTTGCATCAAGAATTTATTGAAATGTAATTAAATCCATTGCCGGTGGCAGTGCCGGGTATTGATGTGAGAGACTCGCTCGAGTTTCTCGCATCACACTCGCAAGTGTGACCCCGGCCTTATACTTGCAGAAAGTAAATTTTTTTGTGTAGGTGTATTTATGTGTATGAGTAACCAATTTTTCCAAACAGGTGATATACACTCACTGGCCACTTTATTAGGTACACCTGTCCAACTTCTTGTTAACACTTAATTTCTAATCAGCCAATCACATGGCGGCAACTCAGTGCATTTAGGCATGTAGACATGGTCAAGACAATCTCCTGCAGTTCAAACTGAGCATCAGTATGGGGAAGAAAGGTGATTTGAGTGCCTTTGAACGTGGCATGGTTGTTGGTGCCAGAAGGGCTGGTCTGAGTATTTCAGAAACTGCTGATCTACTGGGATTTTCACGCACAACCATCTCTAGGGTTTACAGAGAATGGTCCGAAAAAGAAAAAAAATCCAGTGAGCGGCAGTTCTGTGGGCGGAAATGCCTTGTTGATGCCAGAGGTCAGAGGAGAATGGGCAGACTGGTTCGAGCTGATAGAAAGGCAACAGTGACTCAAATCGCCACCCGTTACAACCAAGGTAGGCCTAAGAGCATCTCTGAATGCACAGTGCGTCGAACTTTGAGGCAGATGGGCTACAGCAGCAGAAGACCACACCGGGTACCACTCCTTTCAGCTAAGAACAGGAAACTGAGGCTACAATTTGTACAAGCTCATCGAAATTGGACAGTAGAAGATTGGAAAAACGTTGCTTGGTCTGATGAGTCTCGATTTCTGCTGCGACATTCGGATGGTAGGGTCAGAATTTGGCGTAAACAACATGAAAGCATGGATCCATCCTGCCTTGTATGGAGCATCTTTGGGATGTGCAGCCGACAAATCTGCGGCAACTGTGTGATGCCATCATGTCAATATGGACCAAAATCTCTGAGGAGTGCTTCCAGCACCTTGTTGAATCTATGCCACGAAGAATTGAGGCAGTTCTGAAGGCAAAAGGGGGTCCAACCCGTTACTAGCATGGTGTACCTAATAAAGTGGCTGGTGAGTGTATATCATTATTTGTAGGTTGAAACACATTAATTGAGGTAAGGAACAGCCAAACTCTGCTACAAAGCTCATGTTGTGGAAGATAGTGTCACGTCACAGGTCACACACTATGCCAAGACTGAGCACGGCAACAAGACATAAGGTACTTTTACTGCATCAACAATGTCTGCTCCAGACAAAAAAAAAATAAAACAGACTGGGGTTTCAAGATGTGCTATTCAAGTTTTTTTGAAGAGGCACCAAGAAATGGACAACATTGTGGACCGTTGATGCAGTGGCCATAAAAGGAAATTAAATGAAGCAGATGAAAAACATGCAGTGCTTACTACTAGTGATGAGCGAGTGTACTCGTTGCTCGGGTGACCTCCGAGTATTTATGACTGTTCAGAGATTTAGTTTTCATCGTGACAGCTGAATGATTTACAGCTACTATCCAGCCTAAGTACATGTGGGGGTTGCCTGGTTGCTAGGGAATCCCCACATGTAATCAAGCAGGCTAATAGCTGTAAATCATTCAGCTGAGGCAATGAAAACTAAATCTCCGAGCAGTCATAAATAATCGGAGGTCACCCGAGCAACGAGTACACTCGCTCATCACTACTTACTGTCCTTAAAAAAATCAGAATATGTCTTGTAGTAAGTACTATTAGCTCAGAACTGGCAACAACCAGTGGGACCCAGCTATACCCTTTCACTGATCGAAGCAGTCATGCCAGAAGTAGTCTAAGGTTATGTTCACACGTTAATATATAAAAATAATCTGCGCTGGGTTCTCCAGTTTTGTGACCCCTAGATACTTCCGAAAAATGACAAGTATTTGCACCTTTTATATGACTTTAAAAAACTATTAAAAAATAGGTTTGTGCTGTGTTTTAAAATAGCTCCACCATGGAGCACGACATTACCATAAGGAAATTCTAAGCGAGATAATAAATTGATTTTTTACCTGGTGCGGTCTAGTCGATAATATCCACAGTTCCTTTTAGTCAGTCATTGTAAAAGTCCAAATGTGGAAAAATGCGGCTTCGGTGGAGTATTTTTCTCTTTTGCTTTCGCGTGAGCGGGCTCCAGGCAGTGCCCCGGCCGGCGGCAAACAGCCCTATGCTCGCTCACTGCTAGTAGCGACTATGCGCTGTTGTGCAGCTCTCGGTTCTCTGCCTCTGCAGGACCTTGCGTGACGTCACGGTCATGTGATTGCTCACGTGACTTGCTACAGATAGCACGATGGACCAATTTCCTACTAGTTTCGGAATAGGACGTATTCCTTCATCAGGGATGGTCCGTTCTAGATGTCCTCCACCTATATAGCCCGCATTGGTCATATGTCCACATCATATATTAAAGGCGAAAAGCTCAATCTCACTGTTCAAGCCCTTCGGTGCTAGAGTGTCCAGTTGAAATATAATTTTTGTTTCCTCCCTGGACATCTGCTGAATATAATTTCCTCTCCGCCAGCTTTTCTTAACAACTTTAAGACCTGTGATTAGAATATCCACGCTTGCGCCATTATGATGAGTGAAAAAATGTTTCGACAGCGGGTGGCCATGAAATTTTTTATTAATGTTTCTCAAATGTTCATTGATCCTTATTTGCAAAGGTCGTTTAGTTCGACCTATATATAATTTGTTGCAGGGGCATTTAATAGAGTAAATAACCCCTGTCGTATTGCAAGATATAAAATCTTTTATTCGCCACTCTGTGCTTCCGTTAGTAAGTGAAAGTTGTTTTTTTGTTTTTAATGATTTACACTTCATGCAGGGATAGAACCCATGACCTCTGGACATGTGAGGATATTTGTTTGCACCATGGATGTGTGGAACCGTAGGAGCTATTGTATTTCCCAGATTGTTAGCCTTTCTGTAGATAAACAGAGGGTGCTCAGGAAGATTGTCCCCCATAATTTTATCTTCTTTAAGAATGTCCCAATGTCTTTTTACTATCTTCCTAAGAAGATACGTATTTGCATTATACTGTGTAATAATGGGGACTGTTTCTAGAGGTGACTGTTTTTCACTTCTTCCTTTTTTTTTTTAAGTAGTTTTGATCTGGGTATCTCCTCCACTGTGTTTTTTGCCAAAGATAGGAAGCACGGAGAGTAGCCTTTTTTCATGAATTTATTGGTGAGAAATTCTGCTTCTTGATTAAAATCATGAGTTTGGGAACAATTTCTATGTGCCCTAATTAGCTGGCTCTTGGGTATATTCAAAAGCCAGCTAGGAAGATGACAGCTGTCTAGCGAAATATAATTATTAGTTTCCGTGGGCTTGTGGAAAGTCTTGGTATGAATTTTCCCATTGCTAATAAAAATGTTAAGATCTAAAAAATTTATAGATTCAGTACTGGTGGTACCAGAAAAATTATAGCTTGTATAATTCTGTGTAGGTGATCTGGGTGGGACTAGGTTAGACCTGTTTGGAATTAGGTCTCTATTAAACTTAGTACGTTTTTTCTCCAGAATTTCTTTTTCTTTTGATAGAATCCTCATCCTGATGCTTTTTGATAATTTTACAATATCAGGATGCTGTTCAAATGGTCTGATATCATCAAATAGTTTGGAGATGTTATTTTTAAGTGTGGCTAGATGTTGCCTTTGTTTCTCAATTATGAAGGAGACTGTTCTAACCGAGAAGTCATGGAACATAGTGTCCCATTCTTTTGCTGTTGTTGGATCTCCAATATCCCCCGATATTGGTTTATACACTGTCAGACCTTTTGGGATACAGTTAAATGACAAATATTTTTCCAATGTAGCAATTTCCCAAAGATCTCTCATTTCTTTAATTAAATGGTGTTCCAATTCTTTCAGGGATTCGACTGCTTTAGTAGCGTCCTCCCTATTGTATTCATTGGGGGTTTCCGTATGGGACTGATGAAAAAACTTCTGTATCGTCTGGTGGTCCAAATTTATTACTAGATTTTATTACTAATTTAAATAAAAATTCATATTTTTTAAATTTTTCTGGTACCACCAGTACTGAATCTATAAATTTTTTAGATCTTAACATTTTTATTAGCAATGGGAAAATTCATACCAAGACTTTCCACAAGCCCACGGACACTAATAATTATATTTCGCTAGACAGCTGTCATCTTCCTAGCTGGCTTTTGAATATACCTAAGAGCCAGCAAATTAGGGCACATAGAATTTGTTCTCAAACTCATGATTTTAATCAAGAAGCAGAATTTCTCACCAATAAATTCATGAAAAAAGGCTACTCTCCGTGCTCCCTATCTTTGGCAAAAAACACAGTGGAGGAGATACCCAGATCAAAACTACTTCAAAAAAAAGGAAGAAGTGAAAAACAGTCACCTCTAGAAACAGTCCCCATTATTACACAGTATAATGCAAATACGTATCTTCTCAGGAAGATAGTAAAAAGACATTGGGACATTCTTAAAGGAAAGGTGCCGCATTTTATTTTTTGTATTAAAAATAATTGTTTATATAAAGAATTATTTTTCATACAAACTTCCTTTTTTTAACTTTAACATTTTTTTTATTATTAATTTTTTCTTAAGCAACTGGGTGCCGCCATTTTGCTTTGCAGGAGTGTAAGTGAAGCTGCACGTCACTTACACTCTGCATTTACGGCAGCCCAGGGCATAGAGATCTGCGGTCGGGAGCCGACTCTATACCTAGCATTATAAGCTGCTTTCTGCTGTGTCTGGCCATGCCCCCTGAGCCGTCCTGCACAGCAGAGGCAGGAGATCAGCGCCATCTTCCTGGAGCTCACACTGCAGCTGTGAGCTCCAGCTCCCAGGATAATCGCAGGAGCCCTGCAGCTATAGGAGGAGGAGGAGAAGACCAAGGAGGGGAGGGAGAAGAAAGGACTCAGCAGGGAGCCGTAAGTATCAGTGGGGAGGGGGAGAGGGAATCTATTCCTATCCCTTGTGGTGCTGACTCTGAGCAGTGTATCTCCTCCCATTTGTGTTACTGTCTGCTGAGCTGTGTATCTAATCCTCTCCTGTGTGATACTGACTGAGCTGTGTATCTAATCCTCTCCTGTGTGATACTGACTGAGCTGTGTATCTAATCCTCTCCTGTGTGATACTGACTGAGCTGTGTATCTAATCCTCTCCTGTGTGATACTGACTGAGCTGTGTATCTAATCCTCTCCTGTGTGATACTGACTGAGCTGTGTATCTAATCCTCTCCTGTGTGATACTGTCTGAGCTGTGTATCTAATCCTCTCCTGTGTGATACTGTCTGAGCTGTGTATCTAATCCTCTCCTGTGTGATAGTCTGCTGAGCCATGTATCTAATCCTATCCTGTGTGATACTGACTGCTGAGCCATGTATCTAATCCTTTCCTGTGTGATACTGTGCTGAGCTGTGTACCTAATCCTCTCCTGTGTGATACTGTCTGCTGAGCCATGCATCTAATCCTATCCTGTGTGATACTGTCTGCTGAGCCGTGTATCTAATCCTCTCCTGTGTGATACTGTCTGAGCTGTGTATCTAATCCTCTCCTGTGTGATAGTCTGCTGAGCCATGTATCTAATCCTATCCTGTGTGATACTGACTGCTGAGCCATGTATCTAATCCTTTCCTGTGTGATACTGTGCTGAGCTGTGTATCTAATCCTCTCCTGTGTGATACTGTCTGCTGAGCCATGCATCTAATCCTATCCTGTGTGATACTGTGCTGAGCCTTGTATCTAATCCTACCCTGTGTGATACTGTGCTGAGCCGTGTATCTAATCCTCTACTGTGGGATACTGTGTGCTGAGCCATGTATCTAATCCTATCCTGTGTGATACTGACTGAGCTGTGTATCTAATCCTCTCCTGTGTGATGCCGTCTGCTGAGCCATGTATCTAATCCTATCCTATGTGATACTGTGCTGAGCCTTGTATCTAATCCTATCCTGTATGATACTGACTGAGCTGTGTATCTAATCCTCTCCTATGCAGTCCTCTCCCCCGTTATGTGTGATCTATATGGCGGCATTCTGTGAGAAGTATATGGCGGTACTATGTGATGTATATGGTGGTATTATGTGTGATCTATATGGCGATATGTGAGAACACTGGTGGTATTATGTGAGATCTATATGGCGGTATTATGTGTGCTCTATATGGCGGTATTATGTGTGCTCTATATGGTGGTATTATGTGAGAACACTCTGGCGTCGTTATTTGCGATGGTATTATGTGAGAACTATAGGACAGTATTATGTGTGCTCTATACGGCGGTATTATGAGTGATCTATATGGCGGTATTATGTGAGAACCCTATGGAAGTATTATCTGCAGAAAGGGGACCAAATCTAGGGTGGTTCCGGTTGAGCAGCTGCACGCGGGTCTGGGGTAATAGAGGGGGCAGCATGACCTCCAGTTAGGTGCCTTCAGGGGAGGGCTGGTAAGGCAGCTGAAGAGAGGGGTCTCATGTTTATCGTTACTATATGGCTACATTTCCTTCCCAGTGTCACCCCGGACTGCGCCTGTCACCTCGCTTTCACACATCGCCAGGACAGGATCTGAGGAGGGGAATGGGGTCTTTGCATGCAAAACCTGGATCAGAACAGGCCATCAATCAGCAGAAATGTTTCCTGGATTTCTGTGGAGCAGACGGTCCATCCATGTGTATAAAAGACAGCGCTCTATGTACAATCCCTGGCTGCTCTGCGCACCAAACAGGGTGCCCCCCATAGACCAGCACACTGCTCTCCTGAAATACTCTGCGCTGCTGTCACCCTGCTCCCTCCACCATATATCTCCCAGAATCCTTGCTGCCTGCCATCTTCGGTGACTGTCTACTTGTCAGTATAACTTTGCAGTCACCAACAAAATGGCTGCACACTGTGTTCCTGAATCCTCTCATCCCCTAGCAAACACCAGAAGGGGAGGAGAGGAGTGACATCACACCCATGTCAGCAGACTCTGCCCATAATTACTGCAGTGCAGTAATGTGAGCTAGTTGTACACTAGGTTTTTGTCAAATTTCATTAGCTGCTCCCCCTAGTGTTTAAAAGTGGAAATGCCAAACCTTTTAAAATTATTTTTCATATTTTACTAAATTAAAAACAAATGATAATATTTTTTAAGAAAATGTAAACATTAATTCTTTACATTTTTTCAATCGCTGGAAAAAAAATTTTTTTGATGGCACCTTCCCTTTAAAGAAGATAAAATTATGTGGGGACAAACTTCCTGAGCACCCTCTGTTTATCTACAGAAAGGCTAACAATCTGGGAAATACAATATCTCCTATGGTTCCACACATCCATGGTGCAAACAAATATCCTCACATGTCCAGAAGTCATGGGTTCTATCCCTGCATGAAGTGTAAAGCGTGTAAATTATTAAAAACAAAAAACAACTTTCACTTACTAACGGAAGCACGGAGCAGCGAATAAAAGAATTTATATCTTGCAATACGACAGGGGTTATTTACTCTATTAAATGCCCCTGCAACAAATTATATATAGGTCGAACTAAACGACCTTTGCAAATAAGGATCAATGAACATTTGAGAAACATTAATAAAAAATTTTAAGGCCACCCGCTGTCGAAACATTTTTTCACTCATCATAATGGCGCAAGCGTGGATATTCTAATCACAGGCCTTAAAGTTGTTAAGAAAAGCTGGCGGAGAGGAAATTATATTCAGCAGATGTCCAGGGAGGAAACAAAAATGATATTTCAACTGGACACTCTAGCACCGAAGGGCTTGAACAGTGAGATTGAGCTTTTCGCCTTTAATATATGATGTGGACATATGACCAATGCGGGCTATATAGGTGGAGGACATCTAGAACGGACCATCCCTGATGAAGGAATACGTCCTATTCCGAAACTAGTAGGAAATTGGTCCACCGTGCTATCTGTAGCAAGTCACGTGAGCAATCACATGACCGTGACGTCACGCAAGGTCCTGCAGAGGCAGAGAACCGAGAGCTGCACAACAGCGCATAGTCGCTACTAGCAGTGAGCGAGCATAGGGCTGTTTGCCGCCGGCCGGGGCACTGCCTGGAGCCCGCTCACGTGAAAGCAAAAGAGAAAAAAACTCCACCGAAGCCGCATTTTTCCACATTTGGACTTTTACAAAGGCGGGCTAAAAGGAACTGTGGACATTATCGACTAGACCGCACCAGGTAAAAAATCAATTTATTATCTCGCTTAGAATTTCCATATGGTAATGTCGTGCTCCACGGTGGAGCTATTTTAAAACACAGCACAAACCTATTTTTTAATAGTTTTTTAAAGTCACATAAAAGGTGCAAATACTTATCGTTTTTCGGAGGTATCTAGAGGTCACAAAACTGGAGAACCCAGCGCGGATTATTTTTATATATATACCTGTTTATAGCTACTAATACAGAAGGGTGGCACTGTATTTATATCCGCTGCAGGATTCACAGTTTCTGAAGCGCTACTGGTGTGCTTAATTTTATGTTCACACGTTGCATTTTTTTTTCTACGGAAAAACCTTCTCTCTTGGCAGTAAGAAATTTGCCTAAAAAAAAGCAGGTTTTGCATAGTTTTTGGTGCATTTTTGTGAGGGTACTTTTGTCTCTCGTGCATGCTGATAAAGTTTAGTGCACAAAATTAAAATCTGGCTCTGCTTCATCAAGTTTTGGTAGCAAAACCTGATACCTGTGTTTTTTGAAGCGTTTTTTCACCATCCTTTGCTTTGAATGGGTGAAAAACACTGAAAAAACCCTGAAAGAAGTGACATGCTGCATTTGGAAGAAAATAAGGTATGGCGCAAAATACTAAGAACAAAAAACAAGCTGTGTGCATGAGATTTCTGCACTAAAAAAGCTGAAAAAATGCAACATGTAAACATAGCCTAAGGTCTTCTTCACACTAGCATATAAATCAGATGAGTGCAATTAAATAAAAAAATTTAATTGCATTCAGACCAATGTTATTCAAGGAGGCATTGCAGATTTGTGTATTTTTCTCAGCTGTGAGTGAGCTCTATAGCAAGGGTCAATGGGCATAGAAAAATTAGTACCATTCTCATCCAGGAGAGTGGGACGATTTTTTTACTCCGCAGTTATTAATCTTTCATTAATCCGCACAGTTTACAGTTTTCTGTCTTACATAATATACAATGTATTTGAAAAAAATTGGATGTTATACTGATGGTCTTTCATAATATATTGGACCTGACATGGCTGGTGTACTTATGCTAAAAATACATGTCAGAATGGTTCTTTAATTATTTGTGACCGTTTTGCTATATAATATTATAACAAGTATGTCATAAGTCTAATTCTAGATGAACTCACAAACTTTCAATTTTAAGTTTGGGATAATAGAGCAAGATTGATTTTTAACATAAATACATCAGCCTAATCAGGTCTAAGAAACCTATATATACAGTAAATGTATGCAACTTTTGTTATGAAATCGGGTGACAGGACTGCTTCAAAAATAGGAACATTACCTGTCCAAAATTAATATATAAATGATACATAATCATCTTTAATTTAAAAAGAAAATCATTGGTTAACTCGTCTTAGCCACTAGATGGCAGCACATAAATATAACTCAACAGTAGTTAAGCATTAATAATAGCAGGCACCAGCTGTCACTTGTTAATTACCTTAGGTCAACAAGATACTGAGCATCTTCTGATAGCACATTTAATGCTACGTCTACATGAAGATTTTTTTTACGCAGCAATCTGATCTTCGTAGTCAAACAAAACTGTCATTCTGAGGAATGCACATCGCTGCATGGAACCCTGTATATTCATTGGCTGAACGCCAACTGTCACTAAATGATTAAAATTAAGTTTTGTGCTACAAAAAGCATCTATGTAGCCTGAGACTTACGTAACTATCTGCAGCATGAAAGCTTACATTTCAACTGCATATTCCTATGGATTGATACTATTGTGTTTGGATATGTCCTACCCCAAAAATGCAATTAGAAATTAATCATATCTATGTATATATAAATGTAAACAAAAATCCCAGTTGCATTCTAGATGTCAGGGTGGTACCACTGGTTGTGACCCACCCTAAAAGGGGAAAATCAACTCCAAATAACACAGGGAAAGTTGGAGGAAACAGGAGTATCAGATAATTATGGTAAAAAATATAAAAATATTTAGAATTGAGAGTCCTTAGTGGTTGATACCTTTTTGTCATGTCGGACGCTATTCACACTAGGGCGTGCGACAGACAGTGGTAATTCCACATTCGTCCACTATACGCTCAGTGGCGCCAGCTAGATTTTTATCCAGGTTGCCCAGGGTTAATCTAGCTGGTACTCGGGTTGGAGGCTGGGTCACGCCCATGGCCTTTAAATAGTATTGCTGGACTTTGGGCGTCGCCGATTATAGCTTGTGCCTCATGCCTAGTGATTCCGGTCTGGAGTGGTGGTCTTGGGGAAGAAATATCGTATCTGGTGGTGTATTATCCTTTGTTATATTTCTCCTTCCTATATTTGTATTTGTTTTGCCCTGGGCACATTATTGTGTTTTCCAGTGTGTCTGCGGCGTGGTGCTTTTTTTAGTTTTCCCTGTCTGTACTTTCTGTGGGGGTTGGTGTGAGGTCTATTCACTGGGTGGTGGGTGGTGGTTTCAGCATAGGGCTGAAACAGGAGTCAGGGCCAGGCCTGGTGGCCCAGACAAGCACACTATTAAGGTACCGTCACACTAAACGATATCGCTAGCGATCCGTGACGTTGCAGCGTCCTCGCTAGCGATATCGTTTAGTTTGACACGCAGCAGCGATCAGGATCCTGCTGTGATGTCGCTGGTCGCTGAATAAAGTCCAGAACTTTATTTGGTCGTCCGATCGCTGTGTATCGTTGTGTTTGACACCAAAAGCAACGATACCAGCGATGTTTTACACTGGTAACCAGGGTAAACATCGGGTTACTAAGCGCAGGGCCGCGCTTAGTAACCCGATGTTTACCCTGGTTACCAGCGTAAAAGTTAAAAAAACAAACAGTACATGCTCACCTGCGCGTCCCCCAGCCTCTGCTTCCTGACACTGACTGAGCTCCGGCCCTGAAGTGAAAGTGAAAGCACAGCGGTGACGTCACCGCTCTGCTGTTAGGGCCGGAGCTCAGTCAGTGTCAGGAAGCAGAGGCTGGGGGACGCGCAGGTGAGCATGTACTGTTTGTTTTTTTTACTTTTACGCTGGTAACCAGGGTAAACATCGGGTTACTAAGCACGGCCCTGCGCTTAGCAACCCGATGTTTACCCTGGTTACCCGGGGACCTCGGCATCGTTGGTCGCTGGAGAGCGGTCTGTGTGACAGCTCTCCAGCGATCAAACAGCGACGCTGCAGCGATCAGCATCGTTGTCGCTATCGCTGCAGCGTCGCTTAATGTGACGGTACCTTTACTGTAAATTCTGGGAGAGGGACAGACATGGTTTTCCCTAGTCTGAGGGATATCGCAGGGGCCCGGGTAACCAGCCTTAGCTTACCTAGTCTCCCCTTGACATTATAATCGGCCCCAAAATTTTGTATTCCATGGATCCCATGACTTCCATAACCCGCCAGTTGGAGGCGCTGTCCTTACAGGTCACTGAGTTGAAGGGGGTGGTTCAGCAACAGGGTCTAGTAGTATCTAATGTGCAAGCTGAAACTGCAGGTAGAGTTGCAGAGCCAAAGATCCCTTTACATGAGAGGTTTGCTGGGGAACGCAGTAAATGTGTTATTTTTCGTGAAGCTTGCAAATTATATTTTTGTATGCGCCTGATCTCTTCAGGTAATGAGGCTCAGCGTGTGGGCCTGGTGTTGTCATTACTGAATGGGGACCCCCAAGCATGGGCATTTTCTTTACCATCTGATTCAGCTGCATTTAACTCAGTGGAGAATTTTTTTCTGCTCTTGGGCTCATTTATGATGATCCTGACAGAATGGCTCTAGCAGAATTTAAAATATGCGCTCTCTGCCAGGGGGAGCGAATGGCGGAGGATTACTGTTCTGAATTTTGCCGCTGGGCGGTGGACACACAATGGAATGACCCCGTGCTGCGGAGTCAGTTTGTTCATGGGGTTTCGAGAAGGGTTAAACAAGCCCTCCTGATGTATGAGACTCCTGCTTCTCTAGAGTCGGCTATGAGTCTTGTTATCTGCATTGATCGCCGTTTGCGTCAGGGGGCACAAGAGATGCCGCCTATGGGGGAGGGTGTAGGTGCACGTGAGGTTGCTGCAGGTGAGCCCACGGAGCCTATGCAAATCACAGGGGTGTCACATCATTGAGCCCCCTCGCTTAGGAAGCAGGGAGTCTGTTTTTGCTGTGGTAAAAATGGGCATTATGTAAATGCTTGTCCTCTGTTATCTAAGAAAAGTGCAACGGCGGAAAACTACTAAGCTCAGAGGGTGTGGAAGAGGCCAATCTGAGCTTATGCATATCTTCCATGGTGGTCTCTCAATGTATGCTCCCTTCCAGAGTTATGGTCGCTGGCAGAGAGCTGCCAATCACTGTTTTTGTGGATAGTGGTTCTGCCACTAATCTCGTTGATGAGGAGTTTGCGCGCACAGCCGGGTTCAGGATCGAAAAACTGCCTCATTCTATCCGAGTGGTCACCATCAATGCTGTTCCTCTCCCACAGGGGGAGATTACTGAGTTTGTGGCTGAGGTGAAACTCCACATTGGTGTCCTACATTTTGAGCAGGTTACATGTAGGGTGCTCAGTAATCTTCCTGCACAAATGGTTCTGGGTTTTCCATTGTTATCTATGCACAACCCGGTGATTGACTGGAAAACCCATGACATAATATAGTGGAGTGGATTCTGCCAGGAGAATTGCTTGGCCACATGTGTGTCCACTGTGACTCCTAGCATTCCTGAGTCACTGCTGGATTTCGTGGATGTGTTCTCTGAGAAGGGTTGCTCAGAATTGCCACCACATCAACCCTATGAATGTACTATTAGGTTAAAACCAGGGGCCAAATTGCCGAAAGCAAGGTTGTTTAACATTTCTGGTCCTGAGAGGCAAGCTTTAAAAGACTACATTGCTGAGAGTCTGAGCAAAGGGCACATCAGGCCTTTGTCCTCGCCTGTGGCAACGGGGTACTTCTTCATTAAGAAGAAAGATGGTGGGTTACGCCCGTCTGGATTTCAGGAAGTTAAACCAGATTACGGTTCGTGATCCATACCCTATGCCGCTGATACCTGATTTGTTCAAACAGGTGGCTGGTGCTAAGTGGTTCTCCAAGCTTGACCTCAGGGGGGCGTACAACCTCATAAGAGTCCATCAAGGGGATGAGTGGAAGACGGCTTTTAATACTCCTGAGGGTCATTTTGAAAATTTGGTGATGCCATTTGGGTCGACAAACGTGCCTGCTGTATTTCAACATTTCATAAATGATGTGTTCTCGCATGTCCTGGGGAAATTCGTTATTGTGTACCTAGATGACATTCTCATTTATTCATGCGACCGTGATACTCATTTAGAGCATGTTAGGCAGGTGTTACAGCTACTCAGAGAGAATAAGCTCTATGCAAAACTTGAGAAATGTGTATTTTCGGTTCAGGAGTTGCCTTTCTTCGGTTATATTGTGTCTGCTTCAGGGTTTAAAATGGACGCCGCTAAGGTGAAAGCGGTGCTGCGTTTGGAACGGCCTGACAACCTAAAAGCGCTCCAGCGGTTCCTTGGGTTTTCTAACTATTATAGAAAGTTTATCAAAAATTTTTCTATCATTGCTAAACCGCTCACTGACATGATGAAAAATGGTACCAATTTCTCCGCCTGGTCTGAGGCTGCTGTGCGCACATTCGAATTCCTGAAGAACAGTTTTGCTTCGGCCCCCATTCTGGTGCAACTGGACGTATCAAAACCATTTACCGTGGAAGTCGATGCGTCTGAGGTTGGAGTGGGAGCGGTGCTGTCACAAGGCTCATCCTTGGGCGAGTTGCATCCATGTGCCTACTTTTCCAAGAAGCTGTCACCCGCCGAATGTAACTACGATATCGGCAACAGGGAGTTGTTGGCTATCAAGTTGGCTTTTGAGGAATGGCGACACTTCTTGGAGGGGTCGGTCCACCAGGTTACAGTTATCACCGATAATAAAAATCTGCTTTATTTAGAGTCAGCCAAGTGTCTGTCCCCCAGGCAGGCTCGCTGGGCATTGTTTTTCACGCGATTCAACTTTTTTGTTACTTACTGACCGGGGTCTAAGAACACTAAGGCGGATGCTTTGTCCAGGTGTTTTCTGGGGGGTGAACCTTGGGAAGATCCGGTACCCATCCTCCAAAAGGGTGTAGTGGTTTTGGCTCTCACAACCGAGGTTGAGGCTGAGATTGCCGAGGCTCAGGAGGAGGTACCACCAGAGCTTCCCATTAACAAATCATTTGTACCGCTCCATCTTCGCCTAAAGGTGTTGGGTGAGTATCATGATGCTGTCCTGGCTGGTCACCCAGGGGTTATGGGTACCTTGGAGTTGGTGTCGCATCAGTTTTGGTGGCCCAAAATCCAACAGGACGTGGTCTCGTACCTGTCAGCATGCACCACGTGCGCTAGGGCTAAGACGCCCCGCTCCCGTCCTGCTGGCACACTACATCCTCTTGGGGTACCCAGTAGGCCATGGACTGTGATCTCCATGGATTTTATTACAGACTTGCCCTCCTCAGCTGGGAACATGGTCATCCTGGTGGTTGTTGATCGGTTCTCAAAGATGTCGCACTTTGTGTCCTTGCCTTCGTTGCCTAACGTAAAGACTCTGGCTCAGGTATTTGTTCAGGAGGTGGTCAGACTTCACGTGGTCCCATCTGACATCATGTCTGATAGGGGTACTCTGTGGCAAAATTTTGGAAAGCTTTTTGCTCACGGCTGGGGATCAAGTTGTCGCATTCTTCGGCATTTCATCCTCAGTCAAATGGTCAGACCAAGCATATGAACCAGAATTTGGAGCAGTATTTACGCTGCTTTGTTTCTGACAATCAGGAGGAGTGGTCGACGTTCCTTCCTTTGGCGGAGTTTGCCATAAATAATCACCACCAGGAATCGTCTGGGGAGTCCCCGTTCTTTTGTGTTTATGGGCACCATCCTCAATTTTGTACTCTGCGTCAGGGGGGCTCTGCTGGCATCCCAGAGGAGGACCAGCTAGGAGCACAACTGTCATCTGTCTGGAGGAGAGTGAAACAGCGCTTGCTGAGTGTGGGTGCTAGGTACAAACGTGTGGCTGACAGTAGACATGTGCCAGGTCCGGACCTGAATGTGGGTGACTGGGTGTGGTTGTCTACAAAAAACATTAGACTCAAAATACCATCCCTGAAATTAGGTCCAAGGTTTATTGGTCCATTTAGAGTCACCGCCATCATTTACCCGGTGGCCTACTGATTGGAGCTCCCTACAGTATATAAGATACCCAACGTGTTCCACAGATCTTTATTAAAAAAGGTGGTGGGTTCCGTGGACGCGGCACCGATGCCACCTCCAGTCTTGGTGGATGGCAATTTGGAATTTGAAGTCTCCAAGGTGGTTGACTCTCGAGTAGTGTGCCGCACTTTACAGTACCTGGTACACTGGCGTGGTTATGGGCCGGAGAAGAGGTCTTGGGTACCAACCTTGGATATACATGCGGACCAGCTGGTCAGTATGTTTCACCGCCACCATCCGGACAAGCCGGGTCCTATAAGTCGTGAAGGCCCTGGGGTCCCTCATAGAAGGCGGGGTACTGTCATGTCGGACGCTATTCACACTAGGGCGTGCGACAGACAGCGGTAATTCCACATTCATCCACTATACGCTCAGTGGCGCTGGCTAGATTTTTATCCAGGTTGCCCAGGGTTAATCTAGCTGGTAATCGGGTTGGAGGCTGGGTCACGCCCACAGCCTTTAAATAGTATTTGCTGGACTTTGGGCGTCGCCGATTATAGCTTGTGCCTCATGCCTAGTGATTCTGGTCTGGAGTGGTGGTCTTGGAGAAGAAATATCGTATCTGGTGGTGTATTATCATTTGTTATATTTCTCCTTCCTATATTTGCATTTGTTTTGCCCTGGGCACATTATTGTGTTTTCCAGTGTGTCTGCGGCGTGGTGCGTTTTTTTTAGTTTTCCCTGTCTGTGCTTTCTGTGGGGGTTGGTGTGAGGTCTATTCACTGGGTGGCAGGTGGTGGTTTCAGCATAGGGCTGAAACAGGAGTCAGGGCCAGGCCTGGTGGCCCAGACAAGCACACCATTAGTGTAAATTCTGGGAGAGGGACAGACATGGTTTTCCCTAGTCTGAGGGATATTGCAGGGGCCCAGGTAACCAGCCTTAGCTTACCTAGTCTCCCTGTGACACATTTAATGGCTAACTGAAAATATGGCAACAAATTGCAAGCTTTTGAGACTACTCAGGCCTCTTCATCGGCATAGACTAATACAAAATCTGAAGAATCACATATTTATACACTAGCATGGTACAAAGATATATATATATATATATATATATATTTCCTGGTAAAAAATATACACATTTTATTGAAGTATTTTTATAAAATGGCAATCGGATAGAATGACGAAATGCAAAACAGACACATACAGCAGGGTCATACAAGAAAGTAAGAAAATGTGTACAAAGATATTACCCATACACTGTGTTCCAAATTATTATGCACAAAGAGTTTAGGAGTGATAAGGTTAGATTTTTTTTGTTTGTCATTTAAACTCATTGATGGTGATGTGTGTCAGGGCTCTTTATATCACTGAAAGCAATTGCAGATACTTGTGCAAATTAGTTTGGCAGGTGTGTCCAAATAAAGGCAAGACTACTTAAGAAGGCTGTTCCACATTATTAAGCAGTCTACATTTTTTGCCAAAATGGGAAAGAAAAAGGATGTGTCGGCTGCTGAGAAGCAACAAATTGTGGAGTATTTAGGTCAAGGCATGACTACAATCAACATTGCAAAGACACTTCATCGTGATCATCGCACAATCAAGAAGTATGTAGCTGATTCCCAGCACACACGTGTGCGTGCTGATAAGGAAAAATTGAGGACTCTTTCCAACAGTCAATTGCGTAAGGTTAAAAGAGCAGCTGCAAAAATACCTTGTCATAGCAGCAGACAAGTTTTTGAAGCTGCTGGTGCCTCCAACGTCCCCAGAACAACAAGATGCAGGGTCCTTCAGATTTGCGTAAGCCATCCTGTCGACCACCTCTATCCACTGCACACAAGCAGAAATGGCTCCAGTGGGCCAAACGATACATGAAGACTGACTTCCAAACTGTTTGGTTCACCGATGAGTGCCGTGCAACGCTCGATGGTCCAGATGGATGGAGTGGAGGATGGCTGGTTGATGGACACCCCATGAAAACACGGCTAAGGCACCAACAAGGAGGAGGTGGAGTAATGTTTTGGGCTGGAATTATGGGGAGAGAGATTGTCAGCCCCTTTATGATCCCTAAAGGGGTAAAGATGAACTCCATAATATATGTGGAGTTTCTAAAACAACACTTCCTGCCATGGTTCAAGAGGAAGAACCGTGCTTTCCGCAGCAAGATCATTTTCATGCATGATAATGCACTGTCTCATGCTGCAAAAAAAAATCTGCATCTCTGGCTGCTATGGGCATAAAAGAGGACAAACTTATGGTGTGGCCACCATCTTCCCCTGACCTCAACCCCATTGAGAACCTCTGGAGCATCATCAAAAGGAGTGTCTATGATGGCGGGAAGCAGTTCACATCTAAGCAACAGCTCTGGGAGGGTATTCTGTCAACATGCAAAACAATTAAACCAGAAACCATTCAAAAACTGAAAAATTCAATGGACGAGAGAGTTCAGAAGCTTCTTTCAAAGAAGGGGTCCTATGTGCAAATGTAACATCACCTAGAATAAAGTTTTCACTTGAAAACTGTTTGATTTCATTTTGTAATAAGCTGATAATGCTTATAACTTCACAATTGACCTTTTTTTTTGTTCAAAATTAAAAAAAAGATTGAAAACTCTGCTGTGCATAATAACTTGGAACATGGATTTTGAGTGTTTATTTTTTTTTTAAAGATACTGTTTTCATAGGCAGTTTGTCCCAAAACATTGCAATTATTCTAGAATAGTAGATGACTGGAAAATAACAATGACTGCAATTCAGATAGGTAATTTAGAGAAAATATGAGGAAATATTATTTGCATAATAATTTGGAACACAGTGTATGCTTAACAAGTGAAGCACAAAGAGTACAGCAATGTCAAGTGATCTACCCCAGCATAAACTGTCCCAATGCCTGAGGAGTGCATGGTTGTGAGACGTCTCAATATAGTAACCAATATATGGCAGGGGCAAAGTGGAAAAGAGAAGACCCTGAGCCGGATGGCAAAGACCCCAATGCACATTTCGCTTGTTCCAGACCGGTTTCTCAAGGGGATGCTAACCAAGGACATTAAATTCTGAGTCAAAATGTAAGGCTCATGAATTAAAAAATTAACATAAAGGTTTAGGTGAAATTCACACTGCTTTTTGTGCTATATCCAGCCAGAAATAAATGATGAATATAACTACCGTATATACTGAAGTATAAGCCGACCTGAGTATAAGCCGACCCCCCTAATTTTGCCACAAGAAACTGGGAAAACTTAATGACTCGAGTATAAGCCTAGGGTGGAAAATGCAGCAGCTACCGGTAAATGTCAAAAATAAAAATAGATACCAATAAAAGTAAAATTAATTGAGACATCAGTAGGTTAAGTGTTTTTGAATATCCATATTGAATCAGGAGCTCCATATAATGCTCCATAAAGTTTATGATGGGCCCCATATAATGTTCCATACAAAATAAGCCCCATATAAGACTCCATACAGTTTATGATGGGCCCCATAAGATGCTCCATATTAAAATATGCCCCATATAATGCTGCACAAATGCTGATTATGGCCCCATAAGATGCTCCATAGACACATTTGCCCCACATAATGCTGCACAAATGCTGAGTATGGCCCCATGAGATGCTCCATACAGACATTTGCCCCATATAGTGCTGCACAAATGCTGATTATGGCCCCATAAGATGCTCCATACAGACATTTGCCTGATATACTGCTGCACATATGCTGATTATGACCCCAAAAGATGCTCCATAGACACATTTGCCCCGTATAATGCTGCAAAAATGCTGATTAGGGCCCCATAAGATGCTCCATAGAAATATTTGCCCCATATAATGCTGCACATGGCCCCATAAGATGCTCCATAGAGATATTTGCCCCATATAATGCTGCACATGGCCCAATAAGATGCTCCATAGAGATATTTGCCCCATATAATACTGCACATGGCCCCATAAGATGCTCCATAGAGATAATTGCCCCATATAACGCTGCATATGGCCCCATAAGATGCTCCATAGGGATATTTGCCCCATATAATGCTGCACATGGCCCCATAAGATGCTCCATAGAGATATTTGCCCCATATGCTGTTGCTGCAATTAAAAAAAAAATCACATACTCACCTCTCGTCGCTCAGGCCCCTGGCACTTGCTATATTCACCTGGCCTCCGTTCCACCACCGAGCACTGATGTGTCTTCCCCGTCCTCCGCACTGACACTCAGGCATAGGGCGGCGCACACTAATCACGTTATCGTGCCCTCTGACCTGAGCATCACTGCAGAGGACGCAGAAGACACAGCGGTGCCGACGGTGGAACGAGGGACAGGTGAATATAGCGCACTTCCCCCGTCATCCTCACCTGCTCCGGGCACAGTCCCTGTACGTCCCTGGTTCTCCTGGTGCCAGCAGCTTCTTCCTGTATTGAGCGGTCACATGGTACCGCTCATTACAGTAATGAATATGCGGCTCCACCCCTATGGTAGTGGAGTCGGGTCCATATTCATTACTGTAATGAGCGGTACCATGTGACCGCTCAATACAGCAAGAAGCTGTCAGCACCCAGAGAACCAGGGACATACAGGGACCACGCCCGGAGCAGGTGAGTATTATTAGACAGCTGCCACTTCCCCTCCCCTGCTGACCCCTGGGAATGACTCGAGTATAAGCCAAGAGGGGCAATTTCAGCCTAAAAAAATGAGCTGAAATTCTTGGCTTATACTCGAGTATATACGGTATATGGAACTTTGCATATTTGCAATCAGCAGGGTAAGGCTTTAGACAGTGACCAAGATTGTTTCAGCAAACAGTACTGTCCGCATCAATACTCAGTTTGGCCATATTCACATGATCAGTATTTGACCTCAGTATGTGTAAGCCAAAACCAGGAGCGGGTGACGTGTTTCTATAATACTAATAAATACACTGGAATTGACATCCTGCATAAATGGGGGATAAATGTCAAAATACAAGGCTCAAAAGTTCAGGCCAAAGCATAAACCCCATCATATATATGGACAGTATTAGGACAAACTGCAATATATACTAAAGAAAAAAAGCACCACAAGCAGTTTTTAAATATCCAAAATTGACAAAATCTTTATTAAATGTAAAAGAAACAGACAGGTACAGTAGGGACATGGGAATACATGTAAGAACACGGCATAAAACGTACCCAACGAGAGCCGTGGACGGCCATATATGAAGTATATTGGTAGAGAACCAAGTTATATCATGGCATGACCTTATAGATGACAATACTGGGCCACCCTGGTCAGAAACATGTCAGAGTTATAAAGTGATACAGTGCACATATTAGTATAATGACATACCAGGGTTGCACGTCCGTCACCACGCCATCCACCGCTATCCCCGACGCGCGTTTCGGTTACGAAACCTTCCTCAGGGGGCATACCAAGCAGCTCACATGTGCCGTCTTATATAGAACAAGTGTGTCTCGCAAAACGGAGAGAAACCGGAAATCGGCCGTCTATAATACTTTTGTTAGGTGTTAAATTCCTGCCTCTGCACAGGGGGAATCTTGAACCATCTCCGCTGCGGTCTCCCATTCTTCTCCAGCCGCAGTGGAGTCTGCTCAGTGGAGACGTCGGTCCCAGTGTCTTGCTCAGTCTCACTCTGTGCATAGGTTTACTGCTGCTTTTCCAGCTTCTGCCATTGAAGCCACTGCTGGGCAGCAGCAAGCAGACGCTTTTGGGACTAAGTCCTGCTTTTCCCCTTCTGAGCATGCCCAGGGCAAGATCTCCCATTGGAAATCGAGGGTCACATGCTCAGATACTGCAGCAGATTCCATTGGTCCTCCTGGAAGGTCCTGAAGGTGCTCAACTTCTGTGGCAGCTTCCCATTGGTCCTTCTGGGAAGGTCCTGTACATGCTGCAGCTATAAAAGGTTCGCATGACCGCACGGCCATGCGCTAGTGTACATTTGTACGTGTGTGTGTGTGTGTGTTGATGAGTGCAAGTCGTCCTTAAATATCCCATTCCTATGGTATGACTGCTCGCATAAGGAGGATGTTTGCGTTCAAGCGCCCGACTTAGCCATCAGCACGTAACACACAAAACAGCGTCTATTGCTGTGATCGCCAGTGTGGCGCCATGCGCTTTCACAGCGCTTTCCTGACCCAAGCCTGGGTGGTTAGTGGCGTCCGCCATTGCGGCACCGCATGCACTCTCATGCATCTTTTAGGTCTATATGAACTTAAATCCTGTGTCTTGGGATTGAGTTCTGAGACTCCTTGCTTGCACTCTTGGTGCGTTACCGTGGCCCTGTGACGCAACAGGGTTCGCTTCCTTCACACAGGGTGAACCCGTGTGTGTATCCACATTGTACCGCCATATAGTCTGTCATTACTTAGCAGCAGGTTCCATCTCTGCATGGTGGACCCCGGGCTGCAAACGCACCTTACTCTATCTATTCTAATTATTTGGTGCATTCCGCTAGCCCTAACAACTTTTCCTCTGATTGTTCCGCTCCTAGTTTTGGCTTACAAATACTGAGGTCAAATAGTGACCAATTACTGAATTTGCCTTTGTAAGATGTTTTGCTTGCTTTTATTCAAACCATCCGTAATTGTTGAAACAATTATTTTCCAAAATTGTATAACTTTTCATTGTACAATAAAACTGCTGAAACTGGTTTTAACTGCTTTAAAATGACTATTTCTTTAATTCTAATAACAAGTTAGGTTAACAGGTGATGTGCTCTATAACAATGCGTTAAGCCTCATATAAGAATTAGAAAGTTAGCATTCCGCACAAAAAAATGGAAATTTATATAAAACACCCAAAGAAAAAAAACCTTCAATAAACGTTCATAGGAGACATTTATATAACATTGTTGTATCTGATAAATTAGCATGGCTTAACCAGAGCAGATATTTTCATTGCTACATGATAAAACCTAAATGCTTTTATACTCCCATGATCCTTTGTAGTCATTATTTTAAAGCACTGCCTAAACCTGTAAAGTTTCCTTTTGAGCGTCTGCAAGTTGATTAGATCTATTTCAGCCTAGTCGTGGTAATAGGCTCCTCTCTGTGAAACTGCTTAGCCTCTGCTCCCCTGGCAGCTGGAGAAACTGGAATTAATCAGGTCTGCTGGGGACTTCTTCAGCTTCTCCGCAGGCCAGAGACTCTGGAATCATTTACTACAGAATCTTACTGTCAACTCATTGTCACTTGGGCTTTTGATTAGGCCTTCTTCTTTCAGAGAAATGGAAATGGCTGACAGATTACCTTAATTCAAAATTTTACTAGTTACTTTTATGGGGCAACCATTAAATCTTCTGTAATTTCTTACAACATACATAAATGAATGGTTTAAGTAACACTATATGTGCATGATACTGTTCATTGGACAAACCAAAAGAACAGTGAATGCTATGAAGAATCATTTGCACGACTGAAATAGGTAGGAGAAATAAATAATATTCAGTGGTCAGAGAAATGAAACTGCACATTTGAAATGACTTTTTCACACTCCAAAAGTTTGGACAAGTAAAGGTGTACTAAGAAGAAAAATTCTGGTGGTCTATACATCCAGGCATGAGATATTGCAAGAAATTACTTTTCTGCTTTAAACTCAAACCATAATCTTTTTATTTTGTAAAATCAAAGAACTGGGAAGCCTTTTTGTAAATCCAACCTTTTTGCTATTTTCTCAGGTGGAAAAGTTTTTACTTTTAATATGGGTAAATATTTCATATCTACCATAATTACTAAAGTACATTATATTCACAGTGAAAAGTATTGCAAAGAAAATATTAACAACAAAAATGAAAATTAATTCAGGAATCATCTCTTTTTGAGGGTCATTGTCTCAGCATATGTGTGCATGTGTCAATTACCAGAAAATTCAGATAATCTTTTCTCACTAGGGGTTTAGTTAATTCTAGCTCATGATCATAACGCTATTGCATAACTAGGAAAACTCCCTACACTGATTTTCTGCAAGGCTTAGGTTACTTGCATACATTTTTTTTAACACAAAAGACATTCAGCAAGCAATATTTGCATGTAAAGCTTGACGGCCAGACATTGCAAGGGGGACTCTCTACCATTGGCCACTGAAATTAAAGAAATTATTTGGAGAAATAGATTATGCAAAAGTGAGGAGTCCATAAACTGCTTTGTGAAATAGGGATCTACAGAACACACTGTCCCAGTGCAATTAGAAAAAATATAAGAAAAAATCAGAATTGATTTTTTTTGAGGATTTAATTGAGAATATACAGCTCTGTCACCAGTCTTTCACACTGCTCCTGGTGCAAATATGTAAGCAATTCTTCTTTGTTTGATGGCTTGTGACTATCCATCATCCTCTTGATTACATTCCAGAGCTTTTCAATGGGGGTCAGGTCTGGAGATTGGGTTGCCCATGACAAGGTTTTGATGTGGTGGTGTTTTAATTTTTGCCAGAGCTGTATGTATTTGCTAAAGGGGAACAATGGATATTCATTATTAACATCAGGCTTGACTATCAACAACTAATATCAAGCTAATAACTCACGCCTTAATGTTCTCCGATTCCTTTGCTATATAATATAAATGGCAACTGACTGAGACCGAGCCGTGTATCAATAAAGTTTATTACACAAAAGTCTACAGTTATTATACTATTACCACACTAATACTGGATACAATAATAGCAATTAATACTAATAACAATGAAACCCACAATTACTTAATTATATTTCCCACCCATGTTACCTAAAACACACATGATAATATCAGCCCACCCACATAACACTAACTATCCCTACAAAGAATACATGGCTACAATACTTATATATAGCAGAGGTCAGGGAGGATTACTTAGCCGAGTATGACCAAGAGGCTGCTGGATCCTGATGTGATGATGACCACGGCTGCTTGATGCTGGGAAGAACATAGGGGCAGCTCGTTATCAGGGTAAGAGGGGGAAGCTGCTTGAGAGTGGTGAGAGGTGATACCGATGGGACTACAGTGTGGGAAAGGAACAGGAGGGCTACGGTGGGCTGGTGATGGTGGCAGAAGCAGAGAGCACAGGGATGAGAGAGTAAGAAGAGGAAGGGGATACAGAAGGGGCTGTTAATTGTGGGCTGAGGCAGAGAGCAGAGAAAGAGCCTGAGTGCTGCTCTCGCCAGATATTTAAATCCAGCAGGAAGTGCTCCCATAGGGACACGCCCACAATGCAGGGAACAAGTGTTGGAATGATGATATGACGTCACGAATACCCTCTGACACCCATGTGATTCACAGTTGCAGGGCGCCTTGAAGTGCCGGGTGCCTGCACTGATATGATTATATCAGTGCTGACGTCCAGACCCCTACAGGCAGTGACTCCTGCCTGAACATAGGATCTCTTTGATCTTTTGTTCTGGCAGCCTGTGAACATCTTCTGGGATGGTAGTTAACCATGTCAGTAAACGGCCTTTATTAGATGGACATTTGTCTGGGCAGCACGGTGGCTCAGTGGTTAGCACTGCAGCCTTGCAGTGCAGAAGTCCTGGGTTCTAATCCCACCTTTGACAACATCTGCAAGGAATTTGTATGTTCTCCCGTGTTTGCGTGGGTTTCCTCCAGGTACTCCGGTTTTCTTCCAAATTCCAAAGACATACTGATAGAGAATATAGATTGTGCGCCCCATTGGGGACAGCGATGATAAAGTGTACAACATTGTAAAGCACTGCGGAATATGCTAGCGCTATATAAAAATAAAGATGTAATTTGACACTGTATAGTCAGGACAAAATTGGACATAATTTCACACAAAACCTCAAAAATAGGCCAGAAAAAATTGTTGCCACTTTTTCCAAAATTGTGATTGTGTTTAAACAACCTTATTTCAAGCTCGTGATGCTCAATCACACTCATTTGTGGCAAGAAACAGGTTTGGGCAATATGAAAATCACTCTTGAAACCAGACAGAAAGGGGAGTTGACTCAATCTGTGCATGGTGTGTCTGTGTGTGTCACAATAAGCATGGAGAACAGAAAGAGAAGATGAGAACTGTCTGAGGACTTGTGAACTAAATTATTAAACAATATTAACAATCTCAAAATTTCAAGTCCATCTCCGAGATATTGATGTTCCTTTATGCACAGTGCGCAACTTAATCAGGAAGTTTACAACCCACAGCAATGTAGCAAATCTCCCTGGACATGGATGGCAGAGAAAACTTGATGAAATGTTGCAATGCAGGATTGCCCTGATGGTGGATAACCAGCTCCAAGCAAATTCCAAAGAAATTCAAGCTATCCTGCATACTGCAGTGTATCACTGTCAGCGTGAACTATTCGTTGACATTTAAATAAAATTAAATGCTATGGCAGGAGACTTGAGAGGACCCCGCTGCTGACACAAAGACATAAAAAAGTTACACTGCAGTTTGCTAAAATGTACATAAGTAAGCCAAAATCCTTCTGGGAAAGCATCTTTAGGACAGATGAAACCATGATAGAGATTTTTGATAAAGCACACCATTCTACTGTTTAAAAGAAACAGAATGAGGCCTACAAAGAAAAGAACATGGTGCCTACAGTCAAATATGGTGGAGACTCAAAGAAGCTTTTTGGTTGCTTTCCTAGATTTGATGCTGGGTGCCTTGACACTGTGCAAAGAAGGCATCATGCATATACGTATACGGTGGGGAAAATAAGTATTTGATACACTGCCGATTTTGCAAGTTCTCTCACTTACAAAAGATGGAGAGGTCTGTAATTTTTATTGTAGGTATACTTAAACTGTGAGACAGAATCTAAGGCCGGGGTCTGTTATGATCTGGTGACCTTGGAGCAGCATGAAACTTTCTCTGGAGTCGGTGGAACCTGTACTGACCGCAAATCCTGAACTAACACCGCAACTAGAAGTAGCCGTGGGGTGTGCCTAACATACCCTAGACACCTCGACACAGCCGGAGGACTAAATACCCCTAGAGATGGAAATAGGAATGCTACCTTGCCTCAGAGCAGACCCCCAAAGGATAGGCAGCCCCCCATGAATAATGACAGAGTAGGAGAAGAATAGACACACGCAGGTAGAAAACAGGATTTAGCAAAAGAGGCCACTCTAGCTAAATAGGAAAGGATAGGACAGATTACTATTCAGTCAGTATTAAAACCCTTCCAAAAATATCCACAGCAGATAATACAAAAAGTTCCACAATCTAACTAAAGACATGGAATGTATATCTGCCACTCCAGAGAATCCAGCAAGACTGAGAAAATACTGACACAATCTAAGCTGGACAAGAAAACACAAAGAATAGTACTGAATTGTGAAGCACACAACATGTGTGCCACAGGGAAAAAAAAAACAGACACTCATCTTTGCTGATTTGGCAGAAAGGCTAGAGGAACCAGGCAGAGGTCCTACACCTCCCAAAAACAATTGACAACTGGCAAGGACTAATGAATCCTGCACGCCTAAATACCCCAGTCAGAACTGCAATCAGCAGATACACCTGACCAGGGCTGCAACTCAGGGGCAACTGCATTACCACCTACAACCACCGGAGGGAGCCCAAAAGCAGAATTCACAACAGGGGTCACACTTGCTAGTGCAATGGGAGAAATTTGCACGAGTCTCTCACATCAATACCTGGCACAGCCACTGGTACTCAGGACTGGAGTGTGCGGCTGCATGTATGTCTATGCAGCTGAACGCTCCAGTCATGAGTGCCGGTGGCAGTGCCGGGAATTGATGTGAGAGACTCGCAAGTGTGACCCCTTCCCCCCAAAAATCCAGAAAATCACATTGTATGATTTTTACATAACTAATTTGCATTTTATTGAATGAAATAACAATTTGATACAATAGAAAAACAGATCTTAATATTTGGTACATAAACCTTTGTTTGCAATTACAGAGTTTCTGGACCTGAACATGTGCTGGCATGAGCAGGGTGTCCTTGCCTGCCCTGCAGGGTTCTAATCCATGACGTCATAGTGTGTTACTAACGGTAATGTTTGAGACTGTGGTCCCTGCTCTATTCAAGTCATTGAACAGGCCCTCCAATGTAGTTCTGGGCTGATTACAGACCTTTCCCAGAATCCCTCTTCTTTCGTGGAGACCCAGACTAATGTAGATTGACAGTCATCATGTGTGTCTTCCATTTCTGATAATTGTACAAACAGTTGTTGCCTTCTCACCAAGCTGCTTGCCTATTATCCTGTAGCCCATCCCAGCCTTGTGCAGGGCTACAATTTTGTTCCCGATGTCCTTAGACAGTTCTTTGGTCTTGGTCATGGTGGAGAAGTTGGAGTGTGATTGATTGTGTGGACAGAAGTCTTTTATACAGGTAACTAGTTCAACTAGGTGCAGTTAATACAGGTAATGATTGCAGAGGGCTTGTTAAAGAAAAACTAACAGTTCTGTGAGAGCCAGAATTCTTGCTTATTATATACTTATTTCATGCAATAAAATGCAATTTAATTGTTTAAAAATCATATTATGTGATTTTCTGTTTTTATTTATTTATTTTTATTTTTAGATTCTGTCTGCCACACTTGAAATGTACTTACAATAAAAATTACAGACCTCTCCATTCTTTGCAGGTTGGAAAAGTTGCAAAATTGTCAGTGTATCAAATACTTATTCTCTGCACTGTGTGTGTGTGTGTATATATGTGTGTGTGTGTGTGTGTGTGTGTGTGTGTGTGTGTGTGTGTGTGTGTGTGTGTGTGTATATATATATATATATAAGGCCCTCTTGACATAGACAAACATAATGATGTAAAGTGATGTAAAGCACAAATCTGAGACAGTGTGCAGCGCATGATGTATGAGGATGTAAATTGTTTAAGATGTTAAGGTAATGACAGGGCATAGGTTTTAGGTGAATCGCTTGAAACAGATGAAGAAAATCTTTCTTTTGTGTCAGATTTCTCTAACTAAAATATGCAACATTTTTAAAGATTGCAAAGTCCTATCACAAACTGGACTTAAGGATAAAAGAAGGAATGTAATGTAAGAAGTATACATAAGTCTGCAGTAAATTAATAGGTTGATGTGTACAAATGGTTTATATTAAATAAAAACACAGGCAGCAAAGCATATATCCTGTTTTGCCTCAAGTGTGTCCCATGCTACTAATAAATTTGGTAAATGTCTGAATCAAGTCCAGCCAATTGTACAAAAACATGACTTGGCACAGTATTTAAGAAGGATGCAGTTAAATGTGCGTATGCAATTTTAAGGACAATATTTAAGTATTTAAATTGTATTCCTTCATTGTTGTCACATAATACAAATTACTCTATCTAGCTGACACTTTGTTGCCACCTTTCAAATTCTGCTTACAGCCTATTGTAAGGATGTAAAGGAGTTGTCAGAGTTTTATTAGTTTGAAAAGGTGTTATTTGTGTGTGATATATTATTGTGTAAAATTTGTGTAAAGTCTTTTTTAAGACAATTGGTGTCTCAGACAGGTATATTAGGTGTATGGGAGGGGGATAGTTACCATCTTGCCTAACATGCCCCTTGTCAATATAGTAAATTGACATTGAGTGTGCCCAACATTTCAGCACTGCAACTGGTATATTGCTGCAGTAATTTAATGAAGTCTTTGAAGTTTTACAGACTGCTATGGTTTACAAATGAATTTTCATTTGTAGCTTAGTGTATGCAAATAAGGGAGGACTAGTCCAGTGTGGCGTTTAATCCCACAGACTAGTCCTGCAGCGACACTTCTAATTACACCTCTCTAGGTAACAGCCTGCTTTGAATCCCCATTAACTTATGACTGAGAAATCTCTCTTACTTGTGCAATGTGCCAGCAGTACTATTAGTATTGGGATTGAATTAAGGCTGTCAATCACACCCAGGATGGCCTGATTAGAAGATCAAAGGTAGAACTTTTCCAGGGGAAGAGACGCCCTAAAAGATTAATCCTGCTTTATTTGCATTTGCAACACTTCAGGTTAAAGCTATTTTTCAGGCTGTCGCAGCATTACTGTGCCAGTTAAAATACTTTATTAGAATAAAGAATGTGTCGTATTTGCTGCCAAATAAGCGATTTTGAACAATTATTTGATTTTACAGGTTTCCTTAACATAAGTAGCCCTAGATAGTAATAAAAATGCCTTTAATAAGTCACAAAATAATAGAATATTCATATATGCATGTTTAGTAAGCAGCAGGAAATATTACTTAATTGCCACCAAAAACTAAAGCAGACAAGCACATCTCCATCTAGACCTGCTTCTGTGATGTCTGCTTCTGTTACCAGGCACTGCCTTATTCATTCTGTGGTCAGCATTTGCGATATAGGAGAAACAAGGACCAGAATCTCTGTGCTATGGAGGCTCTGTCCAGCCAAAGATGCTAGTTTGGATGGGACCTTTAGTGCCATCTTGTCTGGTAGTATAGCTGTGTGTGATATTTAGCAAGAGTAACCAGCTCTCTGCTGTGGCTAATGAGACAGCACCACATCCTACTTGGTGGGAGTTGTCAGTTATAGTTTTACTAGCTATAGTTCACTTCTGTTTTCTTCTCTCACAGTTCTGACCTGGCGACCTGGACATTCATCACTTCACTTTACCGGCCAGTGGTTACTCTGAGGACTGATCCCTGGGTCCCTGTGTAAGTTCACATCCTTATTCATAGGTTAAAGAGTGAAGACTCCTCTGGGCTTGATAGTTGGCGTAGCTATGGAAAAAGTCTTTCCTTGGAAACCCTATTTAGAACCAGAGATCATTGACAGATCCTCAGTATTATTATTATTATTATTTATTGCTATAGCGCCATTTATTCCATGGCGCTTTACATGTGAGGAGGGGTATACATAATAAAAGCAAGTACAATAATCTTAACAATACAAGTCATAACTGGTACAGGAGGAGAGATGACCCTGCCCACGAAGGCTCACAATCTACAAAGTAGAGTAGTGATCTAAATTTGCACTCAGCCTGTAACAATAATAAAACTAGATACAATAGTGAACAATATTCATACAATTATTTTATAACACAGAGAATCATATTTTAGAATGTCACTTACACTGTACTTGTGTAGTTATGCTAGAATATATTTTAGCAGAATTTAGATCCATTATCCCATTACACAAATTATTTAGTCATAAGAGATTGGCATTCTTTCCTATCAGCCTTACAATCTCCTTATGCCTGCCAGCAATGGTTTCCAGCTAGCTATTCTTCAGTAGGAAAAGGGCAAGGTGCCCAACATATCTCAAGAGGACTCACCTACAGAACACTGTTCATTAGCTATTCCATAAAACAAATATCTTAACCTAAATTTTTACACCTAGTTTTTCACAGATTTCTGTGCCAAAAAGCTCCCTTTCTCAATTTCACCTTCAGCTCCCTCTTGATCACAGAACAAGTACAAAGACTTTGCCGCTAGGGTAACTTGGCATTGTCCCATTAAACAATAAGGTACACAGTTGGCAAAATCAGGCCAACTACAGAGACAGTAACTAATTGAGTTATATGAGAGAATTTGGAAATCACCCAATTGATTATACAGTCTTTTTCTAGTCAAAGACACTTGCTCTTTTGGTCTAAATATAAAGTGTTTGATGGTTAGAAAAGGCAGAATTATTGCACACATTTAATTTTAATTGTACATCAATTTCATTGATCTCAATTATAGGTCAAGGAGGAACATGCCGTTTTGTTTTCAGTGATTTGTTCTGTTCGGCTTACAGGAAACTTAAAAAATCATAGTATTATTTTAACTACATACATACACATGTAGCGTGGCAGCTAAGTGTTTAGCACTGTTGCAGTACTGGGACTAAACTAATTCATGTACATTGAGTTTGTATGTGTGGTTTCAAGAGTAGAGCAAAAAGATTTGCGGAACCATGGTCCTGTGACCATTTTAGTATTTCTTGGCAGACAGGCTAGGGCAACAGTGGATACCGCGTTGCTGATGATGGCACGCCAGCACCCCCACCCACCCAGATACTACCTTATGCAGGCTCCATGCCCAGCGCCTAGTGCATGACCAGACACATTTAAAGTGACTATGGTGTCACTCCTATTATCGCACTGAACGCGATGAAACACTATACTGCAGTCCGTTACTGATGAAGGCCAATGAGGCCGAAACATATATATTATTTTCCGGCTGCATTAAAAAAAAAAGACCGGGTCTTTTAAACCGCGAAACGCGCATTGGGGCATCCACACCCGGTCCAGTATCCCTGTATTTTAGTCCCAGGTGAGCATTCCACCCCTGATATGATGTAGCTATTGGTAGCACTTTACTATGGGGTCTATGGTGATGCCGTATACATATAATGCTGATATTGCACTTTGCACCTTATCTGAGAAATATATCTGTTTTCAGCAATAAGTAATCAAATACTGAGATACCATGGCGCCTTTTGGTGTTGTTTTTCCTGCAAAAATTGTTTGTGATGACTTGTTTAGTGTATTTTGGTGATTTACAATAATAAACTTTTCTATTTTTAGTATACCTGTTTGCTCATTTCCTCCTACAACTATAGCTATTTCTTGAGCGGGTCTTTTTGTATCTTGCTGTCCTCCGGACATGCATATTTTTCTATTGGGGTTTTTGTGCCTATATATAGAGCATATTTCATTACTCATATTATTATTCTGTGTAAGGCTGAAACCTGAAGAATTGTGTAGAGCATGTTAATGCATTCATGTTCCAAAATGTGCAAGTGCAGACCCAAAAATCAACATCAGGCTGCCAGATATACGCTTATAGAGACCGTGAAAAGGGCAGCACAATAATCAAACTATAATAGACTATATAAAGATTGAGAGTAGAAATTTGACCTTTGCAGAATCTGCAAATGTTTCAAAAAATTACCCCAAGGGGTCTGTATCAGACCAGCTGAAAGATGCCGTGCTCGTGACATCACAAAATACTTTGCATTTATTAAAAGAGTTAGAGCTATAGAGTACATGAGATTGTTGTAATGAGTGATTCATTACTAATATTTAAGATGGGAAAGCATACTGTTACAGGTTATATACACTAGTTACCTTGATAGGGCATTGATCCAGGGAACTAGTCTGATTGCCGTATGTGGAGTAGGGAAGGAATTTTGGACTGTCGGCACACTAGTGCACCTTCACAGAATGAGGATTTAGCCGCTGTTTGCAATTTTAATATGTCTTCAATAAAAGAATTAGTTTAAGGAGCTGGGACAACACTATTTTTTCTTCAAGGAATTTTTTTCCCCAATGTGGAGCTTACTGTTTGCCACATGAGGTTTTTTTGCCTTCCTCTGGATCAACATGTTAGGGCATGTTAGGTTATGCTATGGGTTGAACAAGATGAACTTAAAGTCTTCCTTCAACCTTAATAACTATGCTACTATGTTAAATTTTCACTATTGTACAATGTGCAAAGGTTTCAAAAAATACAAAACATTACCCACATGGGGTATACATAGATGAACACTAAGTACTTGTTGCAAAAGCAGGAGGGGAGTTGATTTCCTGAACAAAATGGTTTTGGATGGTAACGGATGGACGTTAAGACAACGTTCAAAAAAACCCATTTGGCCTGCATTTGCCTAATGTTGCTGTCATCCATAGGGCTTTCAGCATTGGAGGAAATCCAGCCTTTTTCCAATTTTAGAAGAGTCAGTCTGTCTGCATTTTCCATTGACAGGCGTGTGCACCTATCCCTTTTGATTGCACCTGTCGAATTAAAAACCCACTCAAACAACACACTTGCCAACGTGGCTTTCTCCTGGCCATGGGAGCTCAAATGTTTGTGCACCACTGCACTCCATCTCTTCATGACCCTCTTTAATGGTGCATATTGAGAGGCATTTCAAATTATAAAGGAATGTAAACAGTTCCACAGAGTAGCCAGCGTTGGGGTCATATGTCTCCTGGGTCTCTTGATGGTGGGAGGAAGGAATACTAAGTTGGCTACTGAGACTGGACCATGTGGAAGACTTCATGGTGCTGCTCATCAACACACTGGAGCCTTTGTCTGCTATCCAACCCACAAAATCCTCGCACATGTCTGGGTTCATTAGTCGTGTAGTGTGCTGACCACATTTTGACAAGAACCTAGAACATGATACAGTCACCTTCGGATCTGTCACATGGCATTGGCAGGCACTTCCACATCCAAGTCCCTTAATGTCACCCTTTCTCATCTTGAATTATGCTTATGAAGCCAAAAAATACTGGCTTTATTTTTCACAAGTCCCCTTACAAAGGTCTGATGCACAAATTCACTATATCTAGCAATGTGTGGCTATTTTTCTGGAGATTGCAGCTTGATTATACATGGCAACAGCAGACTGACATAAATTACAGGTAAATAGTCATGTTTGCGTATCTCTGCAGTCTTTTCACCAGTTGCACAACTGCTAGATAAATATACACTATTTTTTAAACCATTAGAAAATTATGATTTTTTTAAAGATCGCCTTGCTGACACACTCCAAATGCAGAGTAATGAAGATTATTGCCCCCTGCTAAATTGTCACTTAAGATTATCTCAACCCGAATTGTGCCAGTCGCACAACTGCTAAACAAATATTTTGTATTTAAGCAATAAACAAGGAATATTTTTTAGCAATTAGATTTTAAAATGGATGTTTCTATATGCTGCCACTGAGGAATATTATTTTGCTGTAAAAATGTATGCTGTATAAATTTAGAAACATCCTTAGGGGTGCACAGATGTGGGGGTGCACGCAAGCATCTCAGAAGCAAAGCGCCACGAACCTAAGCGTCATGATACAGCAGTTATTCCATGGCAAAGAACTAACATCCATCTTCTTTCTTCACACAGGTACAGCTTCACACCTCTGCTTGCTGTCTGATCTCCTGCAATAGACTCTAATGGTACAACTTCCCACCTCTTCTTGCTGTCTGACCTCCTGCAGTAGACTCTAATGGTACAACTTCCCACCTCTGCTTGCTGTCTGATCTCCTGCAATAGACTCTAACGGTTCAACTTCCCACCTCTGCTTGCTGTCTGCTGTCTGTCATCTGCTGCTTTACCATCTAGAAACATATTTTAATGTGCCTGCTACTTCATTGGTATAATTCATTTGGTGCATTGTACTTAATACTCACTGTTGCATATCCATGACTGGGATCAGTGTATAATCTTATCTGGTGGAAGGTGTTAAAATAGATGTTGCCAGGCTTAGGGTACCGTCACACAGTGCAATTTTGATCGCTACGACGGTACGATTCGTGACGTTCTAGCGATATCGTTACGATATCGCAGTGTCTGACACGCAGCAGCGATCAGGAATCCTGCTGAGAATCGTACGTCGTAGCAAATCGTTTGGAACTTTCTTTCGTCGCTTGATCATCCGCTGACATCGCTGGATCGTTGTGTGTGACAGCGATCCAGCGATGCATTCGCTGGTAACCAGGGTAAACATCGGGTAACTAAGCACAGGGCCGCGCTTAGTAACCCGATGTTTACCGTGGTTACCAGCGTAAAAGTAAAAAAAAACAAACCGTACATGCTCACCATCTGATGTCCGTCCGGTCCCTTGCCGTCCGCTTCCCGCTCTGACTGTCTGCCGGCCGGAAAGTGAGAGCAGATCACAGCGGTGACGTCACCGCTGCGCTCTGCTCTCACTGTATGGCCGGATCTGTCAGAGCAGGAAGCGGACGGCAAGGGACCGGACGGACATCAGATGGTGAGCATGTACGGTTTGTTTTTTTTTACTTTTACGCTGGTAACCACGGTAAACATCGGGTTACTAAGTGCAGCCCTGCGCTTAGTAACCTGATGTTTACCCTGGTTACCCGGGGACTTCGGCATCGCTCCAGCGCCGTGATTGCAACGTGTGACCGCAGTCTACGACGCTGGAGCGATAATCATACGATCGCTGCGACGTCACGGATCGTGCCGTCGTAGCGATCAAAATTGCACTGTGTGACGGTACCCTTAATGTCTTTGATCATCTAAAAAAAAAACCCTGGTGTGCTGGCCCCAGCTGCAAATCATCCCCAACCAGTTCCCACAATCCATCTCTTCTGACCCAGCAGTCTAGACTATAAATTTAGAAACATCCTTAGGGGTGCACGCATGTGGGGATGCACGCAAGAATCCCAGAAGCAAAGCATCACGAAGCTAAGCGTCATGATACAGCAGTTATTCCATGGCAGTTAGTCAGGGCAGGAGTCAGGTAAACCACACTCTGATCTCCCTTCTATCTATGTGCTTTATTCCTATCCTCCTATGTTCCCTTGCAGTCCACATTCACCGCCCAATCCCCCCTCCATCACAAATCATATACATCAGCCCCTCTATACTTCCCACTCCCATGTACAGCTCCCATGCATTTCTCACCTTCCTTAAAAACCTCAGCCCATCTTGCCCAAACACACTGCACAAAAAACTTCATACTATTCCAAAAACTACTTTCTTTTATCTTCCTACTCCTACTGATTTCAAGAGACATCTCTCCCAACCCTGGTCCACCATCCACCAACCTCAACCCCTACCCTACCTCACATCGAAACTTCATAATCTTACTAATATTAATTGCACTCCTTCATCTCTTTCTTTTAATTGTGCCCTTTGGAATCCACGGTCTGTATGTAACAAGCTTCTTTTCCTACACAATTACTTTCTGAAAAGCTCTCTAACTCTTTTGACCCTCATGGAATCCTGGATTCAGGATTCTGACACTGTCTCCCCTGCTGCCATTTCCCATGGTGGCTTACAATTCTCACATTTACCGAGACCCACAAACAGACATGGTGGTGGAGTAGGCGTACTCCTGTCCCCACAATGCACGTTCCAGGTTATCCCTCCAGCTCCATCACTCTCATTCCCTTCTTTTGAGGTCCACACCATCAGGCTCTTTTGTCCCCCTTCCCTCAGAGTAGCGGTCATATGCCAGCCCCCAGGCTCACCCACCCACTTCCTGAACCATTTCTCTGCCTGGCTGTCCTCAGAACTACCAACCCATATCTTGGGAGACTTCAACATCCCCATTAATAGCCCCACTTCCACATCTGCATCCCAGCTTCTATCACTAACCTCTTCTCTAGGCCTCTCACAGCTCTCAACCTCTGAAACACACAAAGGCGGTAACACCCTGGACCTGGTCTTTGTCCGGCTCTGTTCAATCTCCTACTTAGATATCTCACCGCTTCCCCTCTCTGACCACAACATTCTATCCTTCACACTCACAATTCCTTGCCCACCCCAGCACTCTCCTACCTACCACACATTCAGAAATCTACATGCTATTAATCCTCACGCACTTTCAGACTCCCTACACTCATCATTGTCCCCAATCTCTTCTTTTTCCTGTTCTGATCTGGCTGTACATCACTTCAATGACACTCTTAGAAGCACCCTTGACCAAGTAGCTCCCCTCACCCTCAGAACCTCCAAAAACAGAGTGAAACAGCCCTGGTTCACATTGCAAACCTGATTTCTCCAGCGATGCTCTAGGTGTGCTGAACGCTTATGGAGGAAAACTCGCACACCAGAAGACTTCATACACTTCAAATTTATGTTAAGGACCTATACCTCTGCCCTTCACCTTGCCAAACAGACCTACTTACCACTCTGATCTCCTCACTATCCAACAACCCCAAGAAACTTTTTGACATCTTTCACTCCCTCCTCAGGCCAAAAGCACAAGACCCTATCACAGACATCTGTGCTGATGACCTAGCCTCCCACTTTATAGAGAAAATAGATAATATCCATCAAGAAATCCGCTCCCAGACACCAAGTGCAGTGACTCCTATCCGTCCCTGTATCTCCCCTGGCTTACTCTCCATATTTGATCCCATCACAGAAGAAGAAGTCTCCAAGCTTCTCTCTTCTTCTCGTCTGACTACATGCACCAGCAATCCCGTTCACTCACACCTCCTCCAGTCTCTCTTTCCAGTCATCACAACTCACCGAACTACAATCTTTAATCTCTCCCTCTCCTCTGGCATTTTCTCCTCCTCCTTCAAACACTCTATCATTACTCCATTACTAAAGAAACCCACCCTCGACCCATCCTGCACAAATAACTACAGACCGGTCTCCAATCTCCCCTTCATCTGTAAACTTTTGGAGCGCCTGGTCTACTCCCGCCTTACCCGTTACCTCTCCACTCATTCCCTCCTAGACCCTTCACAGTTCGGTTTCTGCCCTCTACATTCGACAGAAACTGCATGCACTCATCAAGGTGACCAATGACCTTCTGACAGCAAAATGTAATGGTGACCACTCTCTGCTCATTCTTCTCGACCTCTCTGCAGCTTTTGACACTGTTGACCATCCTCTCCTACTCTCTAGGCTCCAGTCACTAGGCATTAAGGACACTGTTCTCTCCTGGTTCTCCTCCTATCTTTCTGACTGCTCCTTCAGTGTTCTACTTTCTGGCCCCACTTCATCTCCTCTTCCTCTCACTGTTGGGGTACCTCAGGGCTCCGTCCTTAGCCCCCTTCTCCCTCTACACAGCCCCAATTGGAAAGATCATCAGCAGATTTGGCTTTCAGTACCATCTTTATGCTGATGACACACAACTATACATGTCATCCCCTGACCTTACCCCGCTGTACTACAGAACGCCATTGACTGTCTGTCTGCAGTCTCCAACATCATATCCGCTCTCTATCTGAAACTTAACCTCTCCAAAACTGAACTTCTTCTGCTCCCGCTGTTTACTAACCTCCTTAAATCTGACATTTCCCTCTCTGTGGGTGGCACCATAATAACACCCCAGCAGCAGGTGCGCTGTCTGGGTGTTATGTTTGACTCCGATCTCTCCTTCACCTCCCATATACAATCTCTTGCCCGCTCGGGCTGCTTACACCTAAAAAACATCTCTAGTATCCGCCCTTTTCTCACCACGGAAACAACAGAAACTTTCACTGTCACCCTGATCCACTCCCGCCTGGACTACTGCGATGCTTTATTAATTGGCCTCCACCTTACTCGACTTTCCCCTCTCCAGTCTATCCTTAATGTAGCAGCCAGGGTTGTCCATCTAGCTAATCATTACTCGGACATGTCCGCTCTTCGCCAGTCGTTACACTGGCTGCCCATTCATTACAGGATACAATTCAAAGTACTTGTTCTCACCCACAAAGCTCTCCACAGTGCGGCACTCCCATACATCTACTCCCTCATTTCCGTCTATAGGCCTAACCGACCGCTGCGCTCTGCAAATGACTTTCGACTAACCTCTGAACTACTCCGTACCTCCCACTCCCGACTCCAAGACTTCTCCCATGCTGCGCCAATCCTCTGGAATGCTCTACCCCAAGATATTAGGACCGTCCACAATTTGCATAGTTTTAGGCGCTCGCTCAAAACACGTTTGTTCAGAGAGGCCTACCACGTTCACTAATCAAAGTCATTTTTTGTTTGTGCGTGTGTAGCCTATTCACTCTCTCCATCTATCCCCCACCCCTTGAAGATGGCTGGACCATCATTGTAAATACATTATTGTAAATACACACCTGTACTTTGTATCTCCCCCACCTCATTGTAGATTTTAAGCTCTCACGAGAAGGGTCATCTTATTTTGCTTTAATTATTGTATTGTTAACGTTGTTACTTATGACTGTTGTGTTTGAAACTGTTAAACTGTAAAGCGCTGCGGAATATGTTGGCGCTACATAAATAAAGATTATTATTATTATTATAAAAAAAATATATATAGGCTTATACACAAGAATATTATGTAGCTCCCCAAAAAATGGTTGTGTATAGTTGGAGCGCCCCCACTGCCGCAGGGCCGAGGGGCACCCGGTACCAGGCCGCTACGTCTCGGTTCTGGGGTTGTCACGGTGGCTGGGCCCGGTCCGTGACCCTGCTGAGGGGCGTCCAGTGAAAGTTGAGAATGTGATAAGGTTGTGGTGCGGTGCAGGTCGCGGTAAATAATGAGGACACCAGGTTGCAGTCTCTTTACCTCTTTACTGAAGGCTTCAGGATCCTCAGTCCGAAATACGGTTAACCGGGCTGCGGGAGTCCAGCCGGTCCGATGGCACCTCCAGAGTTCCCTTTGCAGGTGGAAATCTGTGCCTACCTTCTAGCGCTTGTGGGTTGTGGTCCTCCCCTGCTGTGCTTATGGGATAGTCCCCACAACTGTTGTGTCTGTTTCTGAAGTTCCCTCACAATTCAATTTTGATGTTCTTCTTCGTCCCCCCAGATGATATCGCTAGGACGCACCCGTATGACAGGTAGGCTCGGAGCTCTTCCGGGACCCTAGTGTCGCCCCTCTCCAACTGTTGCCCCCTATGTCTTCTTAGGTGATTTGAGTGAGACAGCCCGCCTATAACTGACTGTCCTGCCGTAGGTTTGAAGTAAGGCCTGGAGCTCAATACTTCCTTGGCGTTTCCGGCCACCGGCTACGCGCCTCAGTAGGATGTTGCCTCGTCTTACAGCACGACTCCTACTGGTGTTTCTCTTTGTTGCGTTGATCTCGTTTCTCACTCAGCACAATAAACCTCGCTTCTTGTCCTTTCTTGGGGTACCGCCGCGATGAAGTGCAGGCGCAGTCCCGTAACATTCTTTCCTGTTCGCTAGGCCTCTGTCAGGATCCCACCCCTGACAGGGACCCCCGTGAATCTTCCCCTGCAACACCCTCTGCCACAGGATGTTGCCTGGTTCCAACCCAGTCAGCTTCTGACTAACTTCCTATCTAACCCCCAGTTTTACCAGATTGTGAGGAGTGGCCTAATACATAGCACCCTTAGCTCCCCCTGGAGGCCAGACTGTGAAGTGTATTGGTGTCTGTGATACCTGGTCAGGTGAATTCCTTCAGTGCCATCAGATGTACCATAGCCCCCCCTTAGCGGCGGAGCATCAGTACTGCAACGACCAGGACTCTGGGGCACTGCACTACCCCCCGGTTAAACCCAGTACTCCTGGACTGGGAAGAAAACAACAATACATATCAGCAAAAAAACATACAATTTTGAAATGCAATAACAAGTAAACTTGAACAGAGCTTCCCTTTATGGGAGGTGAGGACACTTGAATGTTACAAACATGGTTAAATATTTTAAATAACACACTATAAATAACTTCTCTTACCCAACCGGGAATTCTACTTAGTGCAATTTCTGAACAATAATTTAACATTGCCTTTAAGGACGTACACACTGAATCCACTAAAGACCCTCTTATAAAACACTATAAGGCTAATCAACTTTTCTTCATTTTCCACCTTTACATCTGCAGGACCACCTGTCTATGTGCCCCAGGCCTACTGCCTCTTGTTCTGTTGCAGGATGCCCCTTTCCGCCCGGGCCTACTGCCTTTCTGCTACTATACACAGTATAGAACTTATCAACCTTCTCTCAGTTCAAGATCACTGAGCCATCTCTGTATGGCTCCTAGGAGGACTCACCGACTAACCACGTATGGGTTCACTTCCTGTCCTAATTTCCTAACACATTATTAAACATTTCTCACAATTAACTAGCTAACTACATATAACTTTTACATGTAAGCATTATTCGACTTTAAGTGCTACCGTTGAACGTCCCCTTTAAGAAGGGACCAAGTCTCTCAGAGGTAGTGCAACTTCTCAAGCTGCAAGTTCGTGTACAGCAAGGACTCCGGTGCTGTTTCCAAGAACAGTCTCTTCGCAAAGAGTCCTTTTCTTTGTAAAACCAGTAGAGGGCACCTTTAAGAAGGTGCAAACTATTTACAATAAGTTTGTAATCATGCAGTGTTCATGATCCAGCAGTTCTTTTCCAAATAGGGGTTAAAAGGAGCAGAAAGGGAAAACAAAAACAAAAATAAAAAGCAATAGGGATCCCGGGTAAACAAAGGGATCCCTTTAAGAATAACCCTAGTCGTGTTTAAAGCAGCAAAAAGCAGGGAAACAAACAGTTAACTATTTACATATCCATGGCATCAAGGTTTACTCTCGCTCTGGCGGCCGTAGCTCCGCATAGACTTCGTTCGGCAAGGTGATCGGCGAAATCGGGGCCTTTAAGAAGTGTTCCATACCCGTGGCCTGATCCCAGGGTGTAAGGCGCCGGAGTCCATAGGTCCCAGGGAGAGGGGGTACCGCGACGGGGCCTATCAGCAAGTCCTCTGCTGGGGAGGCAGGGTCGTTCTTCATACCTGCTTCAGATGCGGTCCCTCCGGTGCCGATCTGCTCCGTCTCCGCTGGGATCTGGAACGCTGGTTGCAGGGCCTTGCGCTGCGGCGTTGTCATCTCTGTTTGCAGCATCTCGCTTTCCGGCAGGGCCTCGCTTTCTGGCTTCGGATCGCTGGAACTTCTTTCTTGCTCCGGACCAGACGAGGCTGCCGACAGACGTCTGATGAGGCTCCTGATGAAGGTCTTCTTCCACCCGGCCTCAGTGCTCAGCTGCGTCCGCTGGAGTTGGTCACTGAGCTCATCCACTCCAGCCTGCAGGAAGTCAGTATCAGCGGTGGAGGCCTGGTCACAGTGTCCCTCCGGGTAGCTGGGGGAGTCCTCTGCTCCGACCCCACGCTCCGGTTCCGGGCAGCTCACCATGGCGTCCTCCACGTGGTTCGCCTCTTCTTCCTCGTCCTTTTCCCGCTCTCTCCTTCGTGGGCGGTTTTGTTTTCTTTGTCTCTGCCCACCATTGAGGATCAGGAGGCGGATCTCGGCTGCTGACGGACACGTCCTCAAGGGGCCAAAATATTTAGACTGGGCGGCTATTGTCTTTCGCGCTCTTCAGCTTGTCTACGCCCACTTCCACGCCCTTTTTCTTCTCCTGCGCTCTCCTTAGCGCTGTGATGGCGGCGGTTTTGGCGGGAACTTTTAGCAGCAAGTGGCAATACACAGTCTTTGCAATAAGTCACAGTCCAAGCACAATAAATCACAGTTCCAAGGCACACTTGACCTGATTCTTCAGGCTTAAGTAGATCCTGTTCGTGACGCCAAGTTGGAGCACCCCCACTGCCGCAGGGCCGAGGGGCACCCGATACCGGGCCGCTACGTCTCGGTTCTGGGGTTGTCACGGTGGCTGGGCCCGGTCCGTGACCCTGCTGAGGGGCATCCAGTGAAAGTTGAGAATGTGATAAGGTTGTGGTGCGGTGCAGGTCGCGGTAAATAATGAGGACACCAGGTTGCAGTCTTTTTACCTCTTTATTGAAGGCTTCAGGATCCTCAGTCCGGAATACGGTTAACCGGGCTGCGGGAGTCCGGCCGGTCTGATGGCACCTCCAGAGTTCCCTTTGCAGGTGGAAATCTGTGCCTACCTTCTAGCCCTTGTGGGTTGTGGTCCTCCCCTGCTGTGCTTACGGGATAGTCCCCACAACTGTTGTGTCTGTTTCTGAAGTTCCCTCACAACTCGATTTTGATGTTCTTCTTCATCCCCCAGATGATATGGCTAGGATGCACCCATATGACGGGTAGGCTCGGAGCTCTTCCAGGACCCTAGTGTCACCCCTCTCCAACTGTTGCCCACTATATCTTCTTAGGTGATTTGAGTGAGACAGCCCGCCTATAACTGACTGTCCTGCCGTAGGTTTGAAGTAAGGCCTGGAGCTCAATACTTCCTCGGCGTTTCCGGCCACCGGCTACGCCCCTCAGTAGGATGTTGCCTCGTCTTACAGCACGACTCCTACTGGTGTTTCTCCTTGTTGCATTGATTGTTGTGAACTCTGCTCTTGGGCTCCCTCCGGTGGTTGTTAGTGGTAGTGCAGTGGTCTCTGGATTATAGGCCAGGGCAGGTGTTTCTGCTTATTGCAGCTCTATTAGGTATTTTGGTTTGTATGATCTATCAATCCCTGCCAGTTGTCCATTGTATCTTGGAGGGATTGCATCTCTGTCTGGCTCCACTGCCCTGCTGTCATTTCAGCTAAGATAAGTGCCTTGTTTTGGTTCTCTGAAGCACGCATGCAGTGTGCTTTTATGTGCAGTGCAATCTATTGTGTTTTTGTTCAGCTTGACTTGTTTGGATTTTTCTGTCATGCTGGTTTCTCTGGAGATGCAGATATACATCCTATGTCTTTAGTTAGATGTAGTATATAGTATTTTCTGCTGTGGAATTTTCTAGTGTTTTAATACTGACCGCTTAGAACTCTGTCCTATCCTTTCTATCTAGCTAGAAGGGCCTCTTTTGCTAAACTCTGTTTTTTCTGCCTGTGCACGTATTTCCTCTTAAACTCACAGTCAATATTTGTGGGGGGCTGCCTATCCTTTGGGGCTCTGCTCTGAGGCAAGATAGGATTTCCCATTTCCATATTTAGTGGTATTTAGTCCTCCGGCTGTGTCGAGGTGTCTAGGCCTGGTTAGGTACATCCCACGGCTACTTCTAGATGCGGTGTCAGTATTAGGATTGCGGTCAGTACAGGTACCACCTACTCCAGAGATAGTCTCATGCGGCTCCAGGGTCACCGGATCATAACAGTAAAACTGGCCAACAATGAGTTAAATGCATCTCAGAAGGAGGGAAGAAAAGTCCTGAGCCATTTTTTTTCTGACTGAGGAGTTGTGTGCTAGCATGGATGTTCAGGGATTAGCTTCTCATGTTGACCAACTAGCTGCTAGGGTACAGGGTGTTTCCGATTATATTGTTCAGACTCTGGTTTTAGAGCCTAAGATTCCTACTCCTGAGTTATTTTTTGGGGACAGGTCTAAATTTTTGAGTTTTAAAAATAACTGTAAACTGTTTTTTGCTCTGAAACCTCGTTCTTCTGGTGATCCCATTCAGCAGGTTAAAATAGTCATCTCCCTGCTGCGTGGCGATCCTCAGGATTGGGCATTTTCCCTGGAATCTGGGAATCCTGCCTTGCTTAATGTAGAAGCCTTCTTTCAGGCTCTTGGGGTATTATATGATGAACCAAATTCTGTGGATCATGCTGAGAAGACCTTGTTGACCCTGTTTCAGGGTCAAGAAGCGGCAGAATTGTATTGTCAGAAATTTAGAAAATGGTCTGTGCTGACTAAATGGAATGAGGATGCTTTGGCGTCAATTTTCAGAAAGGGTCTTTCTGAATCTGTTAAAGATGTTATGGTGGGGTTTCCCACGCCATTTGGTCTGAGCGATTCTATGTCTCTGGCCATTCAGATTGATCGGCGCCTGCGTGAGCGCAGAGTTGTGCGCGCTGTGGCGTTGTCCTCAGAGCAGATACCTGAGCCTATGCAGTGCGACAGGATTCTGTCTGGAGCTGAACGACGGGGATTCAGACATCAGAATGGGTTGTGTTTTTACTGTGGCGATGCTTCTCATGTCATTTCGGTCTGCCCTAAGCGTATTAAGAGAACCGCTAGTTCAGTTACCATTGGTACCGTACAACCTAAATTTCTGTTATCTGTGACATTGATCTGCTCATTGTCGTCATTTTCTGTCATGGCGTTTGTAGATTCTGGCGCCGCTTTGAATTTAATGGACTTTGAATTCGCTATACGTTGTGGTTTCCCCTTGCAGTCTTTGGAGAACCCTATTCCTTTAAGGGGCATTGATGCTACACCTTTGGCTAAAAATAAACCCCAGTTTTGGACACAGGTGACCATGTGCATGGCGCCAGCCCATCGGGAGGATTGTCGCTTTTTGGTGTTGCATAATTTGCATGATGCTATTGTGCTGGGTTTTCCATGGTTGCAGTTACATAATCCGGTGTTGGATTAGAAATCTATGTCTGTGACTAGTTGGGGTTGTCAGGGAGTTCATGGTGACGTTCCTTTGATGTCAATCGCCTCTTCCCCCCCCTTCTGAAGTTCCAGAGTTCTTGTCTGATTTTCAGGATGTGTTCAATGAGCCCAAGTCCAGTTCCCTTCCACCGCATAGGGACTGTGATTGTGCTATTGACTTGATTCCAGGTTGTAAGTTTCCTAAGGGCCGACTTTTCAACCTGTCGGTGCCTGAACATACCGCTATGCGGAGTTATATTAAGGAGTCTTTGGAGAAAGGGCATATTCGGCCATCGTCTTCACCACTGGGAGCGGGATTTTTTTTTGTTGCCAAGAAGGATGGCTCCTGTTATGATCCCAGTGGTAGAGGATCTCTGATATTCCGGCAAGATAGCAAAAACATAAATACTGCTCTAGGGAGGTGGAAACTGGGCTAACCATATACCTGATCCTAACACACACACAAAACTAGAAGCAGCTGGTGAACGTGCCTACGTTGGTTCTAGACGTCTCGAGCCAACCGGAGAACTGACTACCCCTAGAGGGAAAATAAGACCTCACTTGCCTCCAGAGAAATTGAACCCCAAAGATATAGAAAGCCCCCAACAAATAATAATGGTGAGGCAAGAGGAAAACACAAACGTAGAGATGAACTAGATTCAGCAAAGTGAGGCCCACTAGTCTAGATAGACAGAAAATAGATAGTGGACTATGCGGTCAGCAGAAAACCCTACAAAAACATCCACGCTGAACATTCAAGAACCCCCACACCGACTGACGGTGCGGAGGGAGAATATCAGCCCCCTAGAGCTTCCAGCGAGCCAAAAAATCAAATATTAAGCAAGCTGGACAAAGACACTGAAAAATGCAAACGATCCAAATTATACAAAACGGACTTAGCTTTTCTTGCATGAGACAGACTGAAAGGAATCCGGAGGAGACCATATAGGTCTGGATACAACGATGCCAGGCAAGAGACTGAGTCCGGAGGAGACTTAAATAGGGAACACCCGCTGCTTAACGACACAGCTGGAGCTCAGGCCTGCAACAAGACATGCCTAACACAATACCCTTAGTGACCACCAGAGGGAGCCCAGAAACACAGTTCACAACAGTACCCCCCCCTTGAGGAGGGGTCACCGAACCCTCACCAAGACCCCCAGGGCGATCAGGATGAGCAGTGTGAAAGGCATGAACCAAATCAGCCGCATGAACATCAGAGGCGACAACCCAGGAATTATCCTCCTGACCATAGCCTTTCCACTTAACCAAATACTGGAGTTTCCGTCTAGAGATACGAGAATCCAGAATCTTCTCCACCACGTACTCCAACTCGCCCTCAACCAAAACCGGGGCAGGAGGCTCAACAGCAGGAACCATAGGCACCACGTACCGCCGCAACAAGGACCTATGGAACACATTATGAATAGCAAATGACGCTGGAAGGTCCAATCGAAAAGACACCGGGTTAAGGATTTCCAAAATCTTATAAGGACCGATAAAGCGAGGCTTGAACTTAGGAGAGGAGACTTTCAAAGGAACATGCCGAGAAGACAACCAAACCAAATCCCCAACACGAAGTCGGGGACCCACACCGCGGCGGCGGTTGGCAAAACGCTGGGCCTTGTCTTGTGACAATTTCAAATCGTCCACCACATGGTTCCAAATCCGCTGCAACCTATCCACCACAGAATCAACCCCAGGACATTCAGAAGGTTCAACCTGGCCCGAGGAGAAACGAGGATGAAAACCAGAGTTGCAGAAAAAGGGTGAAACCAAAGTGGCAGAACTAGCCCGATTATTAAGGGCAAACTCGGCCAGTGGCAAAAAGGTAACCCAGTCGTCCTGATCAGCAGAAACAAAACATCTCAAATAAGTCTCCAACGTCTGATTAGTTCGCTTGGTCTGGCCATTAGTCTGAGGATGAAAAGCCGACGAAAGAGACAAATCAATACCCATCTTAGCACAAAAGGATCGCCAGAATCTGGACACAAACTGGGATCCTCTGTCAGACATAATATTCTCAGGGATGCCGTGCAAACGAACCACATTCTGAAAGAACAAAGGGACCAAATCAGAGGAGGAAGGCAACTTAGGCAAGGGCACCAAATGGACCATTTTAGAAAAACGATCGCACACCACCCAGATGACAGACATCTTCCGAGATACCGGAAGATCCGAAATGAAATCCATGGAAATGTGCGTCCAAGGCCTCTTCGGGATAGGCAAGGGCAAAAGCAACCCGCTGGCACGAGAACAGCAAGGCTTAGCCCGAGCACAAATCCCACAGGACTGCACAAAAGAACGCACATCCCGCGACAAGGAAGGCCACCAAAAGGACCTAGCCACCAAATCTCTGGTACCGAAAATCCCAGGATGTCCCGCCAACACTGAAGAATGAACCTCAGAAATAACTCTGCTGGTCCATCTGTCAGGGACAAACAGTCTCTCTGGTGGGCAACGATCAGGCCTATCAGCCTGAAATTTCTGCAGCACTCGTCGCAAATCTGGGGAAATGGCAGACAAAATCACTCCCTCTCTGAGAATACCAGCCGGCTCCGAGACTCCCGGAGAGTCAGGCACAAAACTCCTAGAAAGTGCATCAGCCTTCATGTTCTTCGAACCAGGCAGGTATGAGACCACAAAGTCAAAACGGGAGAAAAACAACGACCAACGAGCCTGTCTAGGATTCAGGCGCTTGGCAGACTCGAGGTAAATCAGATTTTTATGATCAGTCAAGACCACCACACGATGTCTAGCTCCCTCGAGCCAATGTCGCCACTCCTCAAATGCCCACTTCATAGCCAACAACTCCCGATTACCAACATCATAGTTCCGCTCAGTAGGCGAAAATTTTCTTGAAAAGAAGGCGCATGGTTTCATTACGGAGCCATCAGAACTTTTTTGCAACAAAACAGCCCCTGCACCAATCTCAGAAGCATCAACTTCAACCTGGAAGGGAAGAGAGACATCCGGCTGGCACAAGACTGGTGCTGAAGTAAACCAACGCTTCAGCTCCCGAAAGGCCTCCACGGCCGCAGGAGACAAATTAGCAACATCAGAACCCTTCTTGGTCATATCCGTCAAAGGTTTAACCACGCTGGAAAAATTAGCGATAAAACGACGGTAAAAATTAGCAAAGCCCAAGAAATTCTGCAGGCTCTTAACAGACGTGGGCTGAGTCCAGTCATGAATGGCACGGACCTTGACTGGGTCCATCTCCACAGTAGAAGGGGAAAAAAGAAAACCCAAAAAAGAAACCTTCTGTACCCCAAAGATACATTTTGAGCCCTTCACAAATAGAGCATTCTCCCGCAGAACCTGAAACACCATCCTGACCTGGTTCACATGGGACTCCCAATCATCAGAAAAAACCAAAATATCATCCAGATAAATAATCATAAATTTATCCAGATATTTCCGGAAGATGTCATGCATGAAGGACTGAAACACAGAAGGGGCATTCGATAATCCAAAAGGCATCACCAGGTACTCAAAATGACCCTCGGGCGTATTAAATGCCGTTTTCCATTCGTCTCCCTGCTTTATGCGCACAAGGTTATACACACCACGAAGATCTATCTTGGTGAACCAACTGGATCCCTTAATCCGAGCAAACAAATCAGACAACAATGGCAAAGGATAGTGAAATTTGACAGTGATCTTATTCAGAAGACGATAATCAATACAGGGTCTCAAAGACCCATCTTTCTTGCCCACAAAAAAGAATCCTGCACCAAGAGGAGAAGAGGATGGGCGAATATGTCCCTTCTCCAAAGACTCCTTTATATAACTCCGCATCGCGGCATGCTCTGGCACAGATAAATTAAACAGTCGTCCCTTAGGAAACTTACTACCAGGAATCAAATCTATAGCACAATCACAGTCCCTATGAGGAGGAAGGGCACTGGACCTGGCCTCATTAAATACATCCTGAAAGTGTGACAAAAACTCAGGGATCTCAGAAGGAGTAGAAGAAGCAATAGACACCAATGGAGAATCGCCATGAATCCCCTGACACCCCCAACTAGACACAGTCATAGCTTTCCAATCTAAAACTGGATTATGGGCCTGTAACCATGGCAGACCCAAAACGACAACATCATGCATTTTATGCAGTACCAGAAAATGAATCACCTCCTGATGTACAGGAGTCATGCACATGGTCACTTGCGTCCAATACTGAGGTTTATTCTCTGCCAATGGCGTAGAATCAATTCCTCTAAGAGGAATAGGATTTTCCAAAGGCTCCAGGACAAAACCGCAGCGCTTGGCAAACGACAAATCCATCAGACTTAAAGCAGCACCAGAATCCACAAAAGCCATAACTGAGTAAGAAGATAATGAACAAATTAAAGTCACAGACAAAATAAACTTAGGCTGAAAAGTACCAATGGCGACAGGATTAACAATTTTTTTTAAGCGTTTAGAGCATGCTGAGATAACATGTGTTGAATCACCACAGTAGAAACACAACCCATTTTGACGTCTATGATTTTGTCGCTCGGCTCTGGTCAAAATTCTGTCACATTGCATAGAATCAGGTGACCGTTCAGACAGCACCGCCAAAGGATTAACAGATTTGCGCTCCCGCAAACGTCGATCAATTTGAATGGCCAGAGCCATTGAATCATTCAGACCTGTAGGGATAGGAAACCCCACCATCACATCTTTAATGGCTTCAGAAAGACCATTTCTGAAATTTGCGGCCAGTGCACACTCATTCCATTGAGTAAGCACGGACCATTTCCAAAATTTTTGACAATATACCTCAGCTTCGTCCTGACCCTGAGAGATAGCCAGCAACATCTTTTCAGCCTGATTTTCAAGATTAGGCTCCTCATAAAGCAAACCAAGTGCCAGGAAAAACGCATCAACATTCACCAATGCAGGATCTCCTGGCGCCAGAGAGAAGGCCCAATCTTGAGGGTCGCCGCGCAAGAAGGAAATAACAATCTTAACTTGCTGAGCGGAATCACCAGAGGAACGAGGTTTCAGAGACAGAAACAATTTGCAATTATTCCTAAAATTCAGGAACTTAGATCTATCTCCAAAAAACGGCTCAGGAATAGGTATTTTTGGTTCAGACATAGGGCTATGGATAACAAAATCCTGAATGCTTTGCACCCTAGCAGCAAGCTGATCCACACTAGAAGTCAGAGTCTGGACATTCATATCTGCAGCAGAGTTCCAGCCACTCAGAGAAAAAGGGGATGGAAGAAGCTAGGCAAACTGCAGCAACAACAAAAAAAAACAAAAAACTCAGAACTTCTTTTTAATCCCGCTTCTGCGATGCAATAAACATTTTCTTTCGGCCTGGCATACTGTTATGATCCCAGTGGTAGAGGATCTCTGATATTCCGGCAAGATAGCAAAAACATAAATACTGCTCTAGGGAGGTGGAAACTGGGCTAACCGCATACCTGATCCTAACACACACACACAACTAGAAGCAGCCGGTGAACGTGCCTACGTTGGTTCTAGATGTCTCGAGCCAGCCGGAGAACTGACTACCCCTAGAGGGAAAATAAGACCTCACTTGCCTCCAGAGAAATTGAACCCCAAAGATATAGAAAGCCCCCAACAAATAATAATGGTGAGGCAACAGGAAAACACAAACGTAGAGATGAACTAGATTCAGCAAAGTGAGGCCCACTAGTCTAGATAGACAGAAAATAGATAGTGGACTATGCGGTCAGCAGAAAACCCTACAAAAACATCCACGCTGAACATTCAAGAACCCCCACACCGACTGACGGTGCGGAGGGAGAATATCAGCCCCCTAGAGCTTCCAGCGAGCCAAAAAATCAAATATTAAGCAAGCTGGACAAAGACACTGAAAAATGCAAACGATCCAAATTATACAAAACGGACTTAGCTTTTCTTGCATGAGACAGACTGAAAGGAATCCGGAGGAGACCATATAGGTCTGGATACAACGATGCCAGGCAAGAGACTGAGTCCGGAGGAGACTTAAATAGGGAACACCCGCTGCTTAACGGCACAGCTGGAGCTCAGGCCTGCAGCAAGACATGCCTAACACAGTACAGTTCGTGACCACCAGAGGGAGCCCAGAAACACAGTTCACAACAGTACCCCCCCTTGAGGAGGGGTCACCGAACCCTCACCAAGACCCCCAGGGCGATCAGGATGAGCAGTGTGAAAGGCATGAACCAAATCAGCCACATGAACATCAGAGGCGACAACCCAGGAATTATCCTCCTGACCATAGCCTTTCCACTTAACCAAATACTGGAGTTTCCGTCTAGAGATACAAGAACCCAGAATCTTCTCCACCACGTACTCCAACTCGCCCTCAACCAAAACCGGGGCAGGAGGCTCAACAGCAGGAACCATAGGCACCATGTACCGCCGCAACAAGGACCTATGGAACACATTATGAATAGCAAATGATGCTGGAAGGTCCAATCGAAAAGACACCGGGTTAAGGATTTCCAAAATCTTATAAGGACCGATAAAGCGAGGCTTGAACTTAGGAGAGGAGACTTTCAAAGGAACATGCTGAGAAGACAACCAAACCAAATCCCCAACACGAAGTCGGGGACCCACACCGCGGCGGCGGTTGGCAAAACGCTGGGCCTTGTCTTGTGACAATTTCAAATTGTCCACCACATGGTTCCAAATCCGCTGCAACCTATCCACCACAGAATCAACCCCAGGACATTCAGAAGGTTCAACCTGGCCCAAGGAGAAACGAGGATGAAAACCAGAGTTGCAGAAAAAGGGTGAAACCAAAGTGGCAGAACTAGCCCGATTATTAAGGGCAAACTCGGCCAGTGGCAAAAAGGTAACCCAGTCGTCCTGATCAGCAGAAACAAAACATCTCAAATAAGTCTCCAACGTCTGATTAGTTCGCTTGGTCTGGCCATTAGTCTGAGGATGAAAAGCCGATGAAAAAGACAAATCAATACCCATCTTAGCACAAAAGGATCGCCAGAATCTGGACACAAACTGGGATCCTCTGTCAGACACAATATTCTCAGGGATGCCGTTCAAACGAACCACATTCTGAAAGAACAAAGGGACCAAATCAGAGGAGGAAGGCAACTTAGGCAAGGGCACCAAATGGACCATTTTAGAAAAACGATCGCACACCACCCAGATGACAGACATCTTCCGAGATACCGGAAGATCCGAAATGAAATCCATGGAAATGTGCGTCCAAGGCCTCTTCGGGATAGGCAAGGGCAAAAGCAACCCGCTGGCACGAGAACAGCAAGGCTTAGCCCGAGCACAAATCCCACAGGACTGCACAAAAGAACGCACATCCCGCGACAAGGAAGGCCACCAAAAGGACCTAGCCACCAAATCTCTGGTACCGAAAATTCCAGGATGTCCCGCCAACACTGAAGAATGAACCTCAATATATACTGCTCTAGGGAGGTGGAAACTGGGCTAACCGCATACCTGATCCTAACACACACAACTAGAAGCAGCCGGTGAATGTGCCTACGTTGGTTCTAGATGTCTCGAGCCAGCCGGAGAACTGACTACCCCTAAAGGGAAAATAAGACCTCACTTGCCTCCAGAGAAATTGAACCCCAAAGATATAGAAAGCCCCCAACAAATAATAACGGTGAGGCAAGAGGAAAACACAAACGTAGAGATGAACTAGATTCAGCAAAGTGAGGCCCACTAGTCTAGATAGACAGAAAATAGACAGTGGACTATGCGGTCAGCAGAAAACCCTACAAAAACATCCACGCTGAACATTCAAGAACCCCCACACCGACTGACGGTGCGGAGGGAGAATATCAGCCCCCTAGAGCTTCCAGCGAGCCAAAAAATCAAATATTAAGCAAGCTGGACAAAGACACTGAAAAATGCAAACGATCCAAATTATACAAAACGGACTTAGCTTTTCTTGCATGAGACAGACTGAAAGGAATCCGGAGGAGACCATATAGGTCTGGATACAACGATGCCAGGCAAGAGACTGAGTCCGGAGGAGACTTAAATAGGGAACACCCGCTGCTTAACGACACAGCTGGAGCTCAGGCCTGCAACAAGACATGCCTAACACAATACCGTTAGTGACCACCAGAGGGAGCCCAGAAACACAGTTCACAACAGGCTCCTTGAGACCTTGTATTGATTATCGCCTTTTGAGATGCTTCGTGTCTGCTGATCAGGATGGTTGGGTGGCTTTCTTGCCATTGGCCGAGTTTGCCCTTAATAATCGGGCTAGTTCGGCCACCTTGGTTTCACCTTTTTTTTGTAATTTTGGTTTTCTTCCTCGTTTTTCTTCAGGGCAGGTTGAGCATTCTGATTGTCCTGGTGTGGATTCTGTGGTGGACAGGTTGCAGCAAATTTGGGCTCATGTGGTGGACAATTTGGTGTTGTCTCAGGAGGAGGTGCAACGTTTTGCTAATCGTCGTCGGTGTGTTGGTTCCCGGCTTCGGGTTGGGGATTTGGTCTGGTTGTCTTCTCGTCATGTTCCTATGAAGGTTTCTTCCCCTAAGTTTAAGCCTCGGTTTATTGGTCCTTATAGGATTTCTGAGATTATCAATCCGGTGTCTTTTCGTTTGGCCCTTCCGGCATCTTTTGCTATCCATAATGTTTTCCATAGATCTTTATTGCGGAAATATGAGGTGCCCGTTCTTCCCTCTGTTGATCCTCCGGCCCCTGTGTTGGTTGATGAGGAGTTGGAGTATGTGGTTGAGAAGATTTTGGATTCTTGTTTTTCGAGATGGAAGCTTCAGTACCTTGTCAAATGGAAAGGTTACGGCCAGGAGGATAATTCTTGGGTTTTTGCCTCTGATGTCCATGCTGCTGATTTGGTTCGGGCCTTTCATCTGGCTCGTCCTGATCGGCCTGGGGGCTCTGGTGAGAGTTCGGTGACCCCTCTTCAAGGGGGAGTACTTTTGTGAACTCTGCTCTTGGGCTCCCTCCGGTGGTTGTTAGTGGTAGTGCAGTGGTCTCTGGATTATAGGCCAGGGCAGGTGTTTCTGCTTATTGCAGCTCTATTAGGTATTTAGGTTTGTAGGATCCATCAATCCCTGCCAGTTGTCCATTGTATCTTGGAGGGATTGCATCTCTGTCTGGCTCCACTGCCCTGCTGTCATTTCAGCTAAGATAAGTGCCTTGTTTTGGTTCTCTGTAGCACGCATGCAGTGTGCTTTTATGTGCAGTGCAATCTATTGTGTTTTTGTCCAGCTTGACTTGTTTGGATTTTTCTGTCATGCTGGTTTCTCTGGAGATGCAGATATACATCCTATGTCTTTAGTTAGATGTAGTATATAGTATTTTCTGCTGTGGAATTTTCTAGTGTTTTAATACTGACCGCTTAGAACTCTGTCCTACCCTTTCTATCTAGCTAGAAGGGCCTCTTTTGCTAAACTCTGTTTTTTCTGCCTGTGTACGTATTTCCTCTTAAACTCACAGTCAATATTTGTGGGGGGCTGCCTATCCTTTGGGGCTCTGCTCTGAGGCAAGATAGGATTTCCCATTTCCATCTTTAGGGGTATTTAGTCCTTCGGCTGTGTCGAGGTGTCTAGGCCTGGTTAGGTACATCCGACGGCTACTTCTAGTTGCGGTGTCAGTATTAGGATTGCGGTCAGTACAAGTACCACCTACTCCAGAGATAGTCTCATGCGGCTCCAGGGTCACCGGATCATAACAGTTGATCTCGTTTCTCACTCAGCACAATAAACCTCGCTTCTTGTCCTTTCTTGGGGTACCTGTTGTGAACTCTGTTTTCGGGCTCCCTCTTGTGGTCGCTGGTGGTATGGTGTGTCTTTTGCTCTGGGATCCCCCTGGTGGCTTTGTTTGTTATCCTGCTGGTCTCTGGCTATCAGCTGGTTCGTTATTCTCTGGGAGGTTCCTATATAGCTCTGTTTTACTTCCACTTGTGGCCGGCTGTCGATGTAATCAGTGCTACTCCGATTCCTTCTGACTACCTTGCTCCCAGTCCATCCAGGACATAGCTAAGTTTTGTTTGCTCATTTTTTTGATCAGCAGTGTTTATCATGTTTTCTGTTCCAGCTTGCTAAAATGTAATTCCCTCACTTGCTGGTTGCTCTAGTGGGCTTAGTTTCTCCCCACACACCGTTAGTTGGTGTGTGGGTTTTTGAAATCTCAGGATGGATATTTTGTAAGGGTTTTTTATTGATCGCATAGACCCCTGCTCTATTTTCTGCTTTCTAGTACTAGTGGGCCTCTTTTGCTGAATCTGATTTCATCCCTATGTATGTGCCTTCTTCTTACTTCACCGTTAATATTTGTTGGGGGCTTCTATATCTTTGGGGATTGTTTCTCTGGAGGCAAGCGAGGTCTTTCTTTCTCTTTAGGGGTAGCTAGTTCCTCAGGCTGGCTCGAGACGTCTAAGAATTTTTTAGGCACGTTCACTGGCTACCTCTAGTTGTTTTGGATAGGTTCAGATTTGCGATCAGTCCAGTTACCATCTCCCTAAAGCTCGTCCTTAGTTTAATCACTTGCTGATCTATTTGTGATCCTCCGCCACTAGGGATCATAACAGTACAGCCGGACAGTAAAGTGTTAATTGCATGGCAGAAGCAGGAGAAAAGAAGCCTTGAGAAATTTTATTTTTTTTTTTTGCCGTGTGTCTAGCTGCTGTGGCTAGCTTCTCTCCTCCTCTTAATCTTGGTGTGGCTCTGAGTTCAGCTGCTGACATGGATGTCCAGAGCTTGGCTTCCAGTCTGGATCATCTTGCTGCTAGGGTTCAAAGTATTCAGGATTTTGTTGTTCACAGTCCTATGTCAGAGCCTAGAATACCTATTCCGGAGTTGTTTTCTGGAGATAGATCTAGGTTCCTGAATTTTAGGAACAATTGTAAGTTGTTTCTTTCTTTGAAACCTCATTCCTCTGGTGATGCCGTTCAGCAAGTTAAGATTATCATTTCCTTTTTGCGTGGTGACCCCCAAGATTGGGCCTTCGCATTGGCTCCAGGGGATCCTGCATTGCTTAGTGTAGATGCGTTTTTTCTAGCCCTTGGATTGCTCTATGAGGAACCTAATCTTGAGAACCAGGCTGAAAAAACGTTATTGGCCCTCTCACAGGGGCAAGATGAAGCAGAGGTGTACTGCCAGAAATTTCGGAAATGGTCGGTGCTTACTCAGTGGAATGAGTGTGCCCTGGCTGCAAATTTCAGAGAGGGTCTTTCTGAAGCCATTAAGAATGTCATGGTGGGGTTCCCTATGCCTGCAGGTCTGAATGAGTCAATGACTCTGGCCATTCAGATTGATTGGCGTTTGCGGGAGCGCAAACCTGTGCACCATTTGGCGGTGTCTTCTGAACAGACACCTGAATCTATGCAATGTGACAGAATTCTGACCAGAAGTGAACGGCAAAGTTATAGACGGCAAAATGGGTTGTGCTTTTACTGTGGTGACTCAGCTCATGTTATCTCAGCATGCTCTAAGCTCAAAAAAAAGGTTGATAAATCTGTCACCATTGGTACTTTACAGCCTAGGTTCATTTTGTCTGTTACCCTGATTTGTTCCCTGTCATCTTACCCGGTTAATGCTTTTGTAGATTCAGGTGCCGCCCTGAGTCTGATGGATTGGTCATTTGCCAGGTGCTGTGGTTTTGATTTGGAGCCTTTGAAATTCCCTATTCCACTAAGGGGAATTGATTCTACACCATTGGCTACGAATAGACCTCAGTACTGGACACAAGTGACCATGTGCATGACTCCTGTTCATCGGGAGGTGATTCGCTTTCTTGTACTGCATAATTTGCATGATGTCGTCGTGTTGGGTCTACCATGGTTGCAGACTCATAATCCAGTCCTGGATTGGAAAGCTATGTCGGTGTCAAGTTGGGGTTGTCAGGGAATTCATGGTGTCGTGTTATGACCCCAATGGCAGAGGGTCTCAAAAGTACATACCAAGTCTGCAAACACAAAAAACCAGCTCATAGGGCAGTGGTAACTGGGCTGACCATATATCTAATCCTAGCACCACAAATAGCAGCAGCCGGGGAACGTGCCTACGTTCGTTCTAGACGTCTCGCGCCAGCCGGAGAACTAACTAACCCTAGAAGGGAAAAGATAGACCTTTCTTGCCTCCAGAGAAAAGACCCCAAAAGTTGGATACAAGCCCCCAACAAATAATAATGGTGAGGTAAGGAGAAAAGACAAACGTAAGAATGAACTAGATATTTAGCAAAGAGAGGCCCACTGACTAATAGCAGAATATAGTAAGATGACTTATATGGTCAGCAAAAACCCTATCAAAATTTCCACGCTGGATATTCAAGTACCCCCGAACCATCTAACGGCCCGGGGGGAGAACACCAGCCCCCTAGAGCTTCCAGCAAAATCAGGAATCACATTTAGTACAAGCTGGACAAAAAATAAGAGCAAGCAAATAACCAAAAAACAAGGAAGCAGGACTTAGCTTAATTTTGCAAGATCCAAGACCAGCAGACAGGAGCAAACAGAAAGGAACTGATTACAACTATGCCAGCCACTGGACTGAGAAACCAGGAAGTTTATATAGCAACACCCCTGGACTAACGACCCAGGTGGGTGCCAAACTGAGAAAAGACAATCCCAGAGTCATATCACTAGTAATCACAAGAGGGAGCCAAAAAAGTCTAATTCACAACAGTACCCCCCCTTTAAGGAGGGGTCACCGAACCCTCACCAAGACCACCAGGGCGATCAGGATGAGCAGCGTGAAAGGCACGAACTAAATCGGCCGCATGCACATCAGAGGCAACCACCCAGGAATTATCCTCCTGACCATAGCCATTCCACTTGACCAGATACTGAAGCCTCCGCCTGGAGAGACGAGAATCCAAGATCTTCTCCACCACGTACTCCAACTCGCCCTCAACCAACACCGGAGCAGGAGGCTCAACAGAAGGAACCACAGGTACAACGTACCGCCGCAACAAAGACCTATGGAACACGTTGTGAATGGCAAATGACACTGGAAGATCCAAGCGAAAGGACACAGGATTATGGATTTCCAATATCTTGTAAGGACCGATGAACCGAGGCTTAAATTTAGGAGAGGAGACCTTCATAGGAACAAATCGAGAAGACAGCCATACCAAATCCCCAACACGAAGTCGGGGACCCACACCGCGGCGGCGGTTGGCAAAACGCTGAGCCTTCTCCTGTGACAACCTCAAGTTGTCCACCACATGATTCCAGATCCGCTGCAACCTATCCACCACGGAATCTACCCCAGGACAGTCAGAAGGCTCCACATGTCCCGAGGAAAAACGAGGATGGAAACCAGAGTTGCAAAAAAAAGGCAAAACCAAAGTAGCGGAACTAGCCCGATTATTAAGGGCAAACTCAGCCAACGGCAAGAAGGTCACCCAATCATCCTGATCTGCAGAAACAAAACACCTCAAATAAGCCTCCAGAGTCTGATTAGTTCGCTCCGTTTGTCCATTAGTCTGAGGATGAAAGGCAGACGAAAACGACAAATCAATGCCCATCTTAGCACAAAAGGATCGCCAGAACCTGGAAACAAACTGGGATCCTCTGTCAGACACAATATTCTCAGGAATGCCGTGTAAACGAACCACATTCTGAAAGAACAAAGGAACCAGATCGGAAGAGGAAGGCAGCTTAGGCAAAGATACCAAATGGACCATCTTGGAAAAGCGATCACATACCACCCAGATGACAGACATGCCCTGAGACACCGGAAGATCTGAAATGAAATCCATGGAAATGTGTGTCCAAGGCCTCTTCGGGACAGGCAAGGGCAAGAGCAACCCGCTGGCACGAGAACAGCAAGGCTTAGCTCGAGCACAAGTCCCACATCCCGTGACAAGGAAGGCCACCAAAAGGACCTAGCCACCAGATCTCTGGTGCCAAAAATTCCCGGATGCCCTGCCAACACCGAGGAATGAACCTCGGAAATTACTCTGCTGGTCCACTTATCAGGAACAAACAGTCTGTCAGGTGGACAAGAGTCAGGTCTACCAGCCTGAAATCTCTGCAACACACGTCGCAAATCCGGAGAAATGGCTGACAGGATAACTCCCTCTTTGAGAATACCAACTGGTTCTGCGACTCCAGGAGAGTCAGGCACAAAGCTCCTTGAAAGAGCATCAGCCTTCACATTCTTTGAACCTGGTAAATACGAGACCACAAAGTCAAAACGGGAGAAAAACAATGACCAGCGGGCCTGTCTAGGATTCAGGCGTTTAGCAGACTCGAGATACATCAGATTTTTGTGATCAGTCAAGACCACCACACGATGCTTAGCACCCTCGAGCCAATGACGCCACTCCTCAAATGCCCAGTTCATGGCTAACAACTCCCGATTGCCAACATCATAATTCCGCTCAGCAGGCGAAAACTTCCTAGAGAAAAAAGCACATGGTCTCATTACAGAGCAACCAGGGCCTCTCTGCGACAAAACGGCCCCTGCCCCAATCTCAGAAGCATCCACTTCAACCTGAAAGGGAAGTGAGACATAAGGCTGGCACAAAACAGGCGCCGAAGTAAACCGGCGCTTCAACTCTTGAAAGGCTTCCACGGCTGCAGGAGCCCAGTTAGCAACATCAGAACCTTTCTTGGTCATATCCGTCAAAGGTTTAACAACGCTAGAAAAATTAGCGATAAAACGACGGTAGAAGTTAGCAAAACCCAAGAACTTCTGAAGACTCTTAACTGACGTGGGTTGAGTCCAATCATGAATAGCTCGGACCTTGACTGGGTCCATCTCCACCGCAGAAGGGGAAAAAATAAAACCCAAAAAGGGAACCTTCTGTACTCCAAAGAGACACTTTGAGCCCTTAACAAACAAAGCATTCTCACGCAAAACCTGAAACACCATCCTGACCTGCTCTACATGCGAGTCCCAATCATCAGAAAAAACCAGAATATCATCCAGATAAACAATCATAAATTTATCCAGATACTTCCGGAAAGTATCATGCATAAAGGACTGAAACACTGAAGGAGCATTAGAGAGCCCGAAAGGCATCACCAAGTACTCAAAATGACCTTCGGGCGTATTAAATGCAGTTTTCCATTCATCTCCTTGCTTAATGCGCACAAGGTTGTACGCACCACGAAGATCTATCTTGGTGAACCACTTGGCACCTTTAATCTGGGCAAACAAGTCCGACAACAGAGGCAAAGGATACTGAAATTTAACAGTGATTTTATTCAGAAGCCGATAGTCAATACAAGGTCTCAAAGATCCGTCCTTCTTGGCCACAAAAAAGAATCCCGCACCAAGAGGGGAAGAGGATGGACGGATATGCCCCTTCTCCAGAGATTCCTTGATATACGAACGCATTGCGGTATGCTCAGGTACAGACAGATTAAATAATCTTCGCTTAGGAAATTTACTACCTGGAATCAAATCTATAGCGCAGTCACAGTCCCTATGAGGAGGAAGAGCACTGGACCTGGACTCGCTGAATACATCCTGGTAATCAGACAAATACTCAGGAACTTCCGAAGGAGTAGAGGAAGCAATAGACACCGGCGGGGAATCACCATGAAATCCCTGACAGCCCCAACTTGACACAGACATTGCCTTCCAATCCAAGACTGGATTATGGGTCTGTAACCATGGCAGACCAAAAAACGACCAAATCATGCATTTTATGCAGAACAAGAAAACGAATCACCTCCCGATGTTCAGGAGTCATGCACATGGTTACCTGTGTCCAAAACTGCGGTTTATTTTCCGCCAATGGCGTAGCATCAATACCTCTAAGAGGGATAGGATTTACCAACGGCTCAAGAACAAAACCACAGCGCTTGGCAAACGACAGATCCATAAGACTCAGGGCAGCACCTGAATCCACAAACGCCATAACAGGGTAGGAGGACAATGAGCAAATTAAAGTCACAGACAAAATAAATTTAGGATGCAAATTACCAATGGCGACAGGACTAACAACCCTAGTTAGGCGTTTAGAGCATGCTGATATAACATGTGTAGAATCACCACAGTAAAAACACAACCCATTCTGACGTCTATGATTTTTCCGTTCATTTCTAGTCTGAATTCTACCACATTGCATTAAATCAGGTGTTTGTTCAGACAACACCACCAGAGGATTCGCAGCTTTGCGCTCCCGCAAACGCCGGTCAATTTGAATAGCCAGCGCCATGGAATCATTCAGACCTGTAGGAATGGAGAAACCCACCATCACATTCTTAGTGGCTTCAGAAAGGCCATTTCTGAAATTTGCGGCCAGAGCACACTCATTCCACTGAGTAAGCACGGACCATTTCCGAAATCTTTGGCAATACACTTCAGCTTCATCCTGACCCTGAGAAATAGCCAGCAAGGCTTTTTCTGCCTGAATTTCAAGATTGGGTTCCTCGTAAAGCAATCCGAGCACCAGAAAAAACGCATCAATATTTGCCAATGCCGGATCTCCTGGCGCTAGCGAGAAGGCCCAATCCTGAGGGTCGCCCCGTAAGAAAGAGATAACAATTTTCACTTGCTGAGCTGAGTCTCCAGATGAACGATGTCTCAGAGATAGAAACAATTTACAATTATTCCTGAAATTCCTAAACTTAAATCGGTCTCCAGAGAACAGTTCAGGAATAGGTATTTTAGGTTCAGACATTGGACTACTGGTAACAAAATCTTGTATGCCCTGCACGCGAGCAGCAAGCTGATCTACACTTGTAATCAAAGTCTGGACATTCATGTCTGCAGCAAGCACAAGCCACTCAGAGGTAAAGGGGAGGAAAAAAGAGAGGAAAGAAAAAAAAAAAAAACTCAGACTTTCCTTTCTTGTAATCCCACTTCTGCAATGCATTAAACATTCAACCTTGGCCTGGCATACTGTTATGACCACAATGGCAGAGGGTCTCAAAAGTACATACCAAGTATGCAAACACAAAAAACCAGCTCATAGGGCAGTGGTAACTGGGCTGACCATATATCTAATCCTAGCACCACAAATAGCAGCAGCCGGGGAACGTGCCTACGTTGGTTCTAGACGTCTCGCGCCAGCCGGAGAACTAACTAACCCTAGAAGGGAAAAGATAGACCTTTCTTGCCTCCAGAGAAAAGACCCCAAAAGTTGGATACAAGCCCCCAACAAATAATAACGGTGAGGTAAGGAGAAAAGACAAACGTAAGAATGAACTAGACATTTAGCAAAGAGAGGCCCACTGACTAATAGCAGAATATAGTAAGATGACTTATATGGTCAGCAAAAACCCTATCAAAATTTCCACGCTGGATATTCAAGAACCCCCGAACCGTCTAACGGCCCGGGGGGAGAACACCAGCCCCCTAGAGCTTCCAGCAAAATCAGGAACCACATTTAGTACAAGCTGGACAAAAAATAAGAGCAAGCAAATAACCAAAAAACAAGGAAGCAGGACTTAGCTTAATTTTGCAAGATCCAAGACCAGCAGACAGGAGCAAACAGAAAGGAACTGATTACAACTATGCCAGGCACTGGACTGAGAAACCAGGAAGTTTATATAGCACCACCCCTGGACTAACGACCCAGGTGGGTGCCAAACTGAGGAAAGACAATCCCAGAGTCATATCACTAGTGACCACAAGAGGGAGCCAAAAAAGTCTAATTCACAACAGTGACGCTCCTGTGGTGTCAATTGCTTCGTCCACTCCCTCTGAAGTCCCTACGTTTTTGTCAGACTACCAGGATGTATTTGAGGAGCCCAAACTCAATTCTCTACCTCCTCATAGGGACTGTGATTGTGCTATAAATTTGATTCCTGGTAGTAAGTTTCCTAAGGGACGACTTTTCAATTTATCTGTGCCGGAGCATGCTGTCATGCGGAGTTATATAAAGGAGTCTTTAGAGAAGGGACATATTTGCCCGTCCTCATCCCCTCTTGGTGCAGGATTCTTTTTTGTGGCTAAAAAGGATGGTTCCCTGAGACCCTGTATTGATTATCGCCTTTTGAATAAAATCACGGTCAAATTTCAGTATCCTTTGCCATTGTTAACTGATTTGTTTGCTCGCATTAGGGGGTCTAGTTGGTTCACCAAGATAGATCTTCGTGGTGCGTATAACCTTGTGCGTATAAAACAGGGTGATGAATGGAAAACTGCATTTAATACGCCTGAAGGCCATTTTGAGTACTTGGTGATGCCTTTTGGACTTTCTAATGCTCCTTCAGTCTTTCAGTCCTTTATGCATGACATCTTCCATGAATATCTGGATAAGTTTATGATTGTGTATCTGGATGATATTCTGGTTTTTTCGGATGATTGGGAGTCTCATGTTAAGCAGGTCAGGATGGTCTTTCAGGTCCTACGTGACAATGCTTTATTTGTGAAGGCTGAAAATGTCTTTTTGGAGTCCAGAAGATTTCTTTTTTGGGTTTCATTTTTTCTCCTTCTACTATTGAGATGGACCCAGTCAAGGTTCAGGCTATTCATGGTTGGACGCAGCCTACATCTGTTAAGAGTCTTCAGAAGTTCTTGGGTTTTGCTAATTTTTACCGTCGCTTCATAGCTAATTTTTCTGGCGTTGTTAAGCCTTTGACGGATTTGACCAAGAAGGGTTCTGATGTGAATAATTGGTCTTCTGCAGCTGTGGAGGCCTTTCGGGAGCTGAAGCGTCGGTTTTCTTCGGCTCCGGTCTTATGTCAGCCAGATGTCTCACTTCCCTTCCAGGTGGAGGTTGATGCTTCCGAGATTGGAGCGGGGGCTGTTTTGTCGTAGAGAAGCCCCGATGGCTCTGTGATGAAGCCATGTGCTTTCTTTTCAAGAAAGTTTTCGCCTGCTGAGCGGAATTATGATGTCGGTAATCGGGAGCTGTTGGCTATGAAGTGGGCATTTGAGGAGTGGCGACATTGGCTCGAGGGAGCTAAACATCGTGTGGTGGTCTTGACTGACCACAAGAATTTGATTTATCTCAAGTCGGCCAAGCGGCTGAATCCCAGACAGGCTCGTTGGTCATTGTTTTTCTCTCGTTTTGATTTCATGGTCTCGTACCTGCCGGGTTCGAAGAATGTGAAAGCTGATGCTCTTTCTAGGAGTTTTGTGCCTGACTCTCCTGGAGATTCAGAGCCGGCTGGTATCCTTAGAGAAGGGGTAATTTTGTCTGCCATCTCCCCAGATTTGCGACGTGTGCTGCAAGAGTTTCAGGCGGATAGACCTGACCGCTGTCCACCGGAGAGACTGTTTGTCCCGGATAGATGGACCAACAGAGTCATCTCCGAGGTTCATTCTTCGGTGTTGGCGGGCCATCCTGGAATATTTGGTACCAGAGACTTGGTGACCAGGTCTTTTTGGTGGCCTTCCTTGTCGCGGGATGTGCGTTCCTTTGTGCAGTCTTGTGGAATTTGTGCTCGGGCAAAGCCTTGCTGTTCTCGTGCCAGTGGTTTGCTGTTACCTTTGCCTGTCCCGAAGAGGCCTTGGACGCACATTTCCATGGATTTTATTTCAGATCTCCCTGTCTCTCAGAGAATGTCTGTCATCTGGGTGGTGTGTGATCGTTTTTCTTAGATGGTCCATTTGGTGCCCTTGCCTAAGTTGCCTTCCTCCTCCGAGTTGGTTCCACTGTTTTTTCAAAATGTGGTTTGTTTGCACGGGATTCCTGAGAACATTGTTTCTGACAGAGGATCCCAGTTTGTGTCTAGATTTTGGCGGACCTTTTGTGCTAAGTTGGGCATTGAATTGTCTTTTTCGTCGGCCTTCCATCCTCAGACGAATGGCCAAACCGAGCAAACTAATCAGACCTTGGAGACTTATTTAAGATGTTTTGTTTCTGCTGACCAGGACGACTGGGTTATTTTTTTACCAATGACCGAGTTTGCCCTTAATAATCGGGCTAGTTCTGCTACTTTGGTTTCTCCTTTTTTTTGTAATTCGGGGTTTCATCCTCGTTTTTCCTCGGGTCAGGTGGAGCCTTCTGACTGTCCTGGAGTGGATGTTGTGGTGGATAGGTTGCATCAGATTTGGAATCATGTGGTGGACAATTTGAAGTTGTCACAAGAGAAGGCTCAGCTCTTTGCCAACCGCCGTCGCTGTGTGGGTCCCCGACTTCGCGTTGGGGACTTGGTGTGGTTGTCTTCTCGCTTCGTTCCTATGAAGGTCTCCTCTCCTAAGTTCAAGCCTCGGTTTATCGGTCCTTATAAGATTCTGGAAGTCCTTGGCCCTGTGTCATTCCATCTGGACCTCCCGGCATCATTTGCTATTCATAATGTGTTCCATCGCTCGTTGTTGCGGAGGTATGTGGTACCTGTGGTTCCTCCGGTTGAGCCTCCTGCCCCGGTGCTGGTTGAGGGAGAATTGGAATACGTGGTGGAGAAGATCTTGGATTCTCGTGTTTCTAGACGGAGGCTCCAGTATTTGGTCAAGTGGAAGGGCTATGGTCAGGAGGATAATTCTTGGGTTGTCGCCTCTGATGTTCATGCGGCCGATTTGGTTCGTGCCTTCCATGTGGCTCATCCTGATCACCCTGGGGGTTTTATGAGGGTTCGGTGACCCCTCCTTAAGGGGGGGTACTGTTGTGAACTCTGTTTTCAGGCTCCCTCTTGTGGTCGCTGGTGGTATGGTGTGACTTTTGCTTTGGGCTCCCCCTGGTGGCTTTGTTTGTTATCCTGCTGGTCTCTGGCTATCAGCTGGTTCGTTATCCTCTGGGAGGTTCCTATATAGCTCTGTTGTACTTCCACTTGTGGCCGGCTGTCGATGTAATCAGTGCTACTCCGATTCCTTCTGACTACCTTGCTCCCAGTCCATCCAGGATAAGCTAAGTTTTGTTTGCTCATTTTTTGATCAGCAGTGTTTATCATGTTTTCTGTTCCAGCTTGCTAAAATGTAATTCCCTCGCTTGCTGGATGCTCTAGTGGGCTGAGTTTCTCCCCACACACCGTTAGTTGGTGGGTGGGTTCTTGAAATCTCAGGATGGATATTTTGTAAGGGTTTTTTATTGATCGCATAGACCCCTGCTCTATTTTCTGCTTTCTAGTACTAGTGGGCCTCTTTTGCTGAATCTGATTTCATCCCTATGTATGTGCCTTCTTCTTACTTCACCGTTAATATTTGTTGGGGGCTTCTATATCTTTGGGGATTGTTTCTCTGGAGGCAAGCGAGGTCTTTCTTTCTCTTTAGGGGTAGCTAGTTCCTCAGGCTGGCTCGAGACGTCTAAGAATTTTTTAGGCACGTTCACCGGCTACCTCTAGTTGTTTTGGATAGGTTCAGATTTGCGATCAGTCCAGTTACCATCTCCCTAGAGCTCGTCCTTAGTTTAATCACTTGCTGATCTATTTGTGATCCTCTGCCACTAGGGATCATAACAGGTACCGCCACGATGAAGTGCAGGCGCGGTCCCGTAACGTTCTTTCCTGTTTTCTAGGCCTCTGACAGGATCCCACCCCTGACAGGGACCCCCTTGAATCTTCCCCTGCAACACCCTCTGCCACAGGATGTTGCCTGGTTCCAACCCAGTCAGCTTCTGACTAACTTCCTATCTAACCCCCAGTTTTACCAGATTGTGAGGAGTGGCCTAATACATAGCACCCTTAGCTCCCCCTGGAGGCCAGACTGTGAAGTGTATTGGTGTCTGTGATACCTGGTCATGTGAACTCCTTCAGTGCCATCAGATGTACCATAGCCCCCCCTTAGCGGCGGAGCATCAGTACTGCAACGACCAGGACTCTGGGGCGCTGCATATGCAGTTACAACCTAATAATATTTCCCTCTCCTATTTTGATAGTGGATGAAGCCCTCCCTACTTCACCGTAATCCCACTCTCTGTTCCTAATACTAACTACTGTACAACACAATGGAAAATAGTAGAGATCTGCAGCATGTACTTGCAGTGATGAGAACACCCAGGTGCGTGCCTTTCACTCTTCCTCCTCATATATATGTCCCTACTAAATGCCCACCTAACAAACAACTAATCTTGACAATCTTCAGCTCTTAAAAGAGCTTGAATAATGCTTGATATAAGCTCCTATCACTACGCTAAAACTACTCTCTCCCTACTCTGTTTCTGGCTGCAATGTGTGCAAGATGGTGCCAGTAGCCTTTAAATATCCCATATCCCCTATGACGCTTAAAGGACAGCCAATCATAGTAGTGCTACACCAAAGATGGCGCCAGCATTACTGTGATTGACAACCCAGCTAGCAAGTTCATTGGCTGCAAATAAAGCACCAAACATGCTGGTCAGGTCACTCAAATAAACCGAGACGAATACCTAATTACTCACCAAGTAACAAATAGCCCGAATACTGTACTATTCGTGCGAGTATTGAATAGTGCGGAATGTGTTCGCTCATCACTACTAGTAACTTATGCTTCACTAGGCAACATAATGTTGAAGGAGCCTAATAATTGAAAGTCATGTACATGAAGCTTGAAGTTCCTTTGTTCAAGTTCTACAATGCATCGACTTGGACATCAAAAGTTCTGTGAATGGTTTTGAACATCCCTAGAAGATTTACCCTAATACTTCAATGTTTTCAAAAACATACCAATAGGTTAAAGGAGACAAATATTTGTTTTCTACTAATGGCTCAGAATGAGTAAAAAATAATAGAATGAATACTCGGTTTACTGATTCCTCTGCCATCTCAGTTTCAATGCTGCCCAGGTCCCCAACTGTTTCTACTTTCTGGTTGTGCCTCAGTACATCTGGAATCATGATGAAAAATGATGCACAGCCAATATGTGGCTGAGATGGGTCCCGGCTGTGGTCGATGATAGGCTGTGAGTGGATTCTCTAGCATTTCCTGTGTGTTGAGATGAGACTAAAAACTAGAGACTGGATATGACCTAAGGAGCATTGCAACTCCGATCGGCTGGGGATCATTAAGATTAGTACTGGTTCTTTTTTTTCTGATACAGTGAAACTACAGTGAAACACAATGGTATCATTGTACTTATGTGGGACTGCATGAGTGCTTCTGGTATTGGTGAGCTACATTTCATAATTAGTATATATATATAATATAAGTTGTAAAGCGCTGCGGAATATGTTGGCGCTATATAAATAAAATTATTATTATTATTATTATAGTATCATCAATTCACAGAAATACTGACTGCTATATTGAAAAAGTATATGTTAATACCACTCTGTGCCCTTGGAAGAAGTGCACTGATCCATCATGATAATGATCCAAAACACACATCTGTTGCATTTCTAAAGAACAGGCTGAAAGTTATTCAGGGTCCTAGTATGTCTACCGATCTGAGCCCTTACAAAACACCTAAGGGGAATGCTGAAGAGATAAGTTGTGCACCACTCTTCAGCAGTCAGGCAGTAAAATTCATGTAGAATAGAAAAAGATGTTGCCAACTTGTTCATTCACGCATGTAGTGATTTCAGGACTTGCAAATTTAGAAGAAGTACCTATGTAAATTCCTCAATGTGAATGTAGAAAAAAGAGACTATTAAAATGAATCTTTTTTTTTGGATTGTAAAGTATAAAATATGATACATGAATTCAACTTAATAGACTAATAATCTGTATAGCAAACATGTAACCTATTTGGATATTTTTCATAATATACAATGCCCACATGAATAAAGGTAATGTAATTTTGGTAAATGCATCTGTTACAGTAAGAGTGCAAACTTTCACTGTTATGAATGAGTGTAAAATAAAAAGCTTTGTTTCCAAGCCAAAACCATCTGGTTCCATCTTTAAAATCCACAGGGAAATAAAGGTTCAAATCTTATGTTTTAATTTGTTATAGTATTAAGACTTGAAGAGACAGCCCATTTACATGTATAACATAATGAAGACAAATGGCATGGAAATCAAAATGTTAATGCTGAACTTCTGCTGAATAGGAGGAAGTAGGAGTTTTGACACTTTCAAATTGACATGAAAAACTTGTTTCTGTTACACAAATTTTACCTAATTCTTAAGATCCAACTCTGACTGAATATATGCAGTGTGCGTGTGTATATATCTTATATGTGTATGTAAATATATGTGTATATACATATATACATACTGTATATATAATACGTATATGTGTATGCATATGTATACTGTATATATATTGTGTGTGTATATTATATATATATATATATACCGTATTTTCCGGCGTATAAGATGACTTTTTAAACCCTATAAATTGTCCCAAAAGTCGGGGGTCGTCTTATACGCCGGGTATGGCGTGTGCAGGGACCGATCCTGGATGTTCCCAGGGTCTGAAGGAGAGGAAACTCTCCTTCAGGCCCTGGGATCCATATTCATGTAAAAAATAAAGAATAAAAATAAAAAATATGGATATACTCACCCCTCCGAGAAGCCTGGCTGTCACCGCTGCAAGCGTCTGCCTCCGTTCCTAAGAATTGCAGAGCGTGAAGGACCTTCGATGACGTCGCGGTCAGGTGACCGGTCACATGAGCGGTCACGGACTAATCACAAGACCGTGACATCATCGTAGGTCCTTCACGCTCTGTAATTCTTAGGAACGGAGGCAGACGCTTGCAGCGGTGACAGCCAGGCTTCTCGGAGGGGTGAGTATATCCATATTTTTTATTTGTATTCTTTATTTTTTACATGAATATGGATCCCAGGGCCTGAAGGAGAGTCTCCTCTCCTCCAGACCCTGGGAACCACATGCCGTATAAGATGACTGGGCGTATAAGATGACCCAGTCGTCTTATACACCAGAACATACGGTATATATACCAAATAGAAAAAAAGAAGGCAGCACTCCAAATCCTTTTCAAGTGAAAAAGTGCATGGTTATTCAAACCCACATCTCTGTGCGACGTTTCGGTTCACTGAGCCTTTCTCAAGCAGTGGGTGTTAACAACAAGTGTTTTTATAGGCATAGTCCACAATCATTTACATATAATAATAGCCATAAATATACATATTTGCATGGTGTTTCTTAAATTACATCATATCAAAAATTCCTCTGTGCAATTCCTAACATATAATAAGGTGCAATGTGCTAAAGTGCTTTACTGTATTGTTCTCCACAGTTCTCTCATTATTGTTACTCTAATAAACTTCCTTCCATAAAGTGTCACGTGCTGTAGTGTATATTATAATTTATATCTCTTACCCTGCTCGGGACTAAAGGTACCTTCACACTGACCAACTTTCCAACGATAACGATAGCGATCCGTGACGTTGCAGCGTCCTGGATAGCGATCTCGTTGTGTTTGACACGCAGCAGCGATCTGGATCCTGCTGTGATATCGTTGGTCAGAGCTAGAAGGCCAGAACTTAATTTGGTCATCAGATCGGCGTGTATCGTTGTGTTTGACAGCAAAAGCAACGATGCCAGCAATGTTTTACAATGGTAACCAGGGTAAATATCGGGTTACTAAGCGCAGGGCCGCGCTTAGTAACCCGATATTTACCCTGGTTACCATTGTAAAAGTAAAAAAAAAAAACACTACATACTCACCTTCTGATGTCTGTCACGTCCCCCGGCGTCCGTGCTGCTGCTCAGAGCTTCCTGCACTGAATGTGTCAGTTCCGGCCGTAAAGCAAAGCACAGCGGTGACATCACCGCTGTGCTTTAGGGCCGGCGCTTACACAGTGCAGGGAAGCGGACGCCAGGGGACGCGACAGGCACCGAAATGTAAGTATGTACTGTTTGGTTTTTTTTACATTTACACTGGTAACCAGGGTAAACATCGGGTCACTAAGCGCGGCCCTGCGCTTAGTAACCCGATGTTTACCCTGGTTTCCCGGGGACTTCGGCATCGTTGGTCGCTGGAGAGCTGTCTGTGTGACAGCTCTCCAGCGACCACACAACGACGAAACAGCGACGCTGCAGCGATCGGCATCGTTGTCTATATCGCTGCAGCGTCGCTTAATGTGACGGTACCTTAAGTCAAACCACATGGAAGACGCTGCTTTTGCTGTTAGGGGTGTCCTATAATTCACACTGCGCATGTCACAGTATAGCCATGCCTTGTCATGAGCTGTCAGCCAATTACAATACATGTGCGGCTCTCCTCTCCTTGCGCACGCGCATTATTGTTTCATCCATACCGTGAATCCATCTTGGATGTGGCAAGGATTTCTTCTTATGTGCATTATATATAGGTACTTATATTTTATATATTATAGAGAATACTAAAAGTCAGCTACATATATTTCTCAGATTCTAGACACTAATCGGCTACCACAAATATTTTTCCGCTCTCACAGATTGGACGGCACCTTACTCAGGCTGTCTCCAGTTGTCAATGGACCTCCATATTGACGTATAGCCCTGTCAGACCACAGCATCCCTATTAGAGGATCCATATAAGCGGATATATCTCTTGCCTAGCATCCAATTTTTTGTAACAGGTATTAATATATAAACAAATTTTTTAAATCCATCTAAGCTCTTGTTTTTTTTAAGAGGCAAATTCTGTCTCCCCCCCCCCCCCCTCCTTTGTGTTGGGATCCTGTCTATTATCCTAAATTTGAGATCCTTCTCTGTATGTTTCAATTCCACAAAGTGTTTTGAAACCGGGAGGTCTAATCTTTTTTTCCTAATTGAATGTCGATGATTATTCATACGTATTTTTATCTCACAAGTTGTTTCGCCAACGTACCATAATTTGCAGGGACATTCTAGTAAATATATCACATGGTCAGAATTGCATGTTAGGTATTGTTTAATTGTATACTCCTTATTTGTATCTGGATGTTTAAAGGTGGACCCCTTTATCATATACGTACAGTTCACACAGGATAAACATGGATAACAACCTTTTTGGTTCACCCCAGTTATTGTGGTCTGATGAATATTTTTTGAGGGCCAATGTCTGATTTGACTACATAGTCTCTGATACTTGTGTATATACATATATATATATATATATATATATATATATATATATATATATATATATGCAGCGCCCCAGAGTCCTGGTCATTGCAGTACTGATGCTCCGCCGCTAAGGGGGGCTATGGTACGTCTGATGGCACTGAAGGAGTTCACCAGACCAGGTATCACAGACACCAATACACTTCACAGTCTGGCCTCCAGGGGGAACTAAGGGCGCTATGTATTAGGCCACTCCTCACAGTCTGGTAAAACTGGGGGTTGGATAGGAAGTTAGTTAGAAAGCTGACTGGGTTGGAACCAGGCAACATCCTGTGGCAGAGGGTGTTGCAGGGGAAGATTCAGGGGGGTCCCTGTCAGGGGTGGGATCCTGACAGAGGCCTAGCGAACAGAGAGAACGTTACGGGACCGCGCCTGCACCTGATCACGGTGGTACCCTAAGAAAGGACAAGAAGCGAGGTTTATTGTGTTGAGTGAGAAACGAGATCAATGCAACAAGGAGAAACACCAGTAGGAGTCGTGCTGTAAGACGAGGCAACATCCTACTGAGGCGCGGCAGCCGGTGGCCGGAACGCCGAGGAAGTATAAAGCTCCAGGCCTAACTTCAAAGCTACGGCAGGACAGTCAGTTATAGGCAGGCTGTCTCACCCAAATCACCTAAGAAGATATAGGGGGCAACAACAAGAGAGGGGCGACACTAGGGTCCAGGAAGAGCTCCGAGCCTACCCGTCATACGGGTGCGTCCTAGCCATATCATCTGGGGGACTTAGAAGAAGAACATCAGAATCGAGTTGTGAGGGAACTTCAGAAACAGACACAACAGTTGTGGGGACTATCCCGTAAGCACAGCAGGGGAGGACCACAACACACAAGCGCTAGAAGGTAGGCACAGATTTCCACCTGCAAAGGGAACTCTGGAGGTGCCATCGGACCGGCCGGACTTGCGCAGCCCGGTTAACTGTATTCCGGACTGAGGATCCTGAAGCCTTCAGTAAAGAGGTAAAGAGACTGCAACCTGGTATCCTTGTTATTTACTGCGACCTGCACCGCACCATCACCACCCACACCTTTCATTGGGCGCCCCTCAGCAGGGTCATGGACCGGGTCTAGCCACCGTGACAACCCCAGGACAGAGACTCAGAGGCCCGGTACCGGGTACCCCTCGGCCCTGCGGCAGTGGGGGCGCTACATATACTGTATATATAATACATATATGTGTATGTATATATATACTGTATATATATTGTGTGTGTATATTATATATATATATATATATATATATATATATATATATATATATGTATATCACTGCCAAAAAAATGAAGAGAACAATTACATTGTGTTGTTTAACTCCAAGTCAATCACACTTCTGTGAAATCAACCTATCTAGTTTTGAAACAACACTGATAATGAATCAATTTCTCCTGCTGTTGTCTAAATGGAACAGACAACAGGTAGAAATGATAGTAAACTAGCAGGACAACTCCTATAGAGGAGTGTTCTGCAGGGGGTAACCACAGACCATTTCTCTGTTCTCATCCTTTTTGGGTTTTGTTAGTCATCTTTTCATTTTGTCATTGCTTTCACTGCTAGAGGTACTGTACAGTAGCAAGAGGCAGTGTCTACAACCCACAGAGCTTGCTCAGGTAGTGCAGCTCATTCAGAATGGCACATCAATTTAAGCTGTGCCAAAAAGTGTAGCTGTATCTGTCAGTACAGTGTCCTGAGCATGGAGCAGATACCAGAAGATGTGGATGGGGGCCGTAGGAGGGCAACAGCACAGGAGCAGAACCGCTACCTCCTCTTTTGTGCAAGGAGGAACAGGAGGAGCAGTTCCAGAGCCCTGCAAAATGACTTCCAGCAGGCCACTAACACCCATGTGTTTACTTAAACTGTCAGAAACAGACTCCATGAGGGTGGTATGAGGGCCTGATGTCTACAAGTGAGTGTTGTGCTTACAGGCCAACATCATGTATGGTGATTGGCATTTGCCAGAGAACACTAAAATTGGCAGTATTGACATTGGCACCCTGTGCTCTTCATAGTTGAAAGCAGGTTCATAGTGAGCACATTCAACAGAAGTGATAGAGTCTGGAGATGCCATGGATAATGTTCTACTGCCTGCCACATACTTCAGCATGGCTGGTTTGGCAGTGGGTTAGTAATTGTGTGGGGAGGCATTTCTTTGGAGGGCCGCACAGCTCTCCGTGCTAGCCAGAGTTACCCTGACTGCCATTAGGTACGAGGATGAGATCCTCAGTCCCATTCTGAGACTATATGTTGGTGCAGTGGGTCCTGGTTTCCTTCTGATGCATGACAATGCTAGGCCTCATGTGGCTGAAGTATATCAGCAGTTCCTGCTTGATGAAGGCTTTCATGCTGTGCACTAGCCTACCCATTTTCCAGACTTTAATTGAATTGAGCACATATGGGACATCATGTCTCATTCCATCCACCACTGCCACATTGCACCGCAGACAGTCCAGGAGTTTACTGATTATTTAATCCAGATCTGGGAGGAGATCCCTCAGGAGAACAGCTGCCTCTTCATCAGGAGCATGCCCAGATGTAAGAAGATAGACCGGACCGAGGGTACCTCTCTTGAGCTGTTTCTGGAACTGTCAGGGCTGTCACCATTGTTGCCAGGGGGAAAGCTTTCCAATCTGGACCGACCTTTTCACTTGATAGCAGGGGGCATGACGATGATAAAAGGCTCTGCGCTGGAAAGACAAAGGAGACTTGGCGAGGAGACAGAGCGCACAGCAGGGGAATGTTGGTGCTCCGTCCTTTGAGTATCGTGTGAGTGCAGGCCCACGCAGAAGATTCCCTGTGTCCAGTTACACTAACTGTGAACAGACTTCTGCTGGGTGCCTGTTGACCCCTGTGATCACAAATTACAGACATTCCGGGCCAGCGGTTACTGTGCACGTGCCACCTAAGGCAGACGGGGTGACTCAATCAGAACCGTGTCATTGCTCACCCGCATACCTCCGCCGAGCTGAGCCACACTCCGGCAGTGTAACAGACTGTGCTGTACCCCGAACAATGAACCATGGAACCAGGACCCCACTTGAAACAACGAGTACTCATCGCCATAACCGGGAACTGGACCTCCAGCTTCTACAGGACAAAACCGAAGTCATCACGCACCAGTTGCATAGGCACCACTGTTGGAACTTAAAGGCTCTGCAGCCAGGAAGAAAGTGGACTGATAAGTAGTGTTGAGCGATACCGTCCGATACTTGAAAGTATCGGTATCGGAAAGTATCGGCCGATACCGGCAAAGTATCGGATCCAATCCGATACCGATACCCGATACCAATACAAGTCAATGGGACTCAAGTATCGGACGGTATTCCTGATGGTTCCCAGGGTCTGAAGGAGAGGAAACTCTCCTTCAGACCCTGGGATCCATATAAATGTGTAAAATAAAGAATTAAAATAAAATATATTGCTATACTCACCTGTCCGACGCAGCCTGGACCTCAGCGAGGGAACCGGCAGCGTTGTTTGTTTAAAATTCGCGCTTTGACTTGGTTACGTGAAGTCCCGGCTTGTGATTGGTCAGGGCGGCCATGTTGCCGGGACGCGGACCAATCACAGCAAGCCGTGACGAAATTACGTCACGGCTTGCTGTGATTGGTCCGCGTCCCGGCAACATGGCCGCCATTAACCAATCACAAGCCGTGACGTCACGGGAGGCTGGACACGCGCGCTTTTTAAAATACGCGCATGTCCAGCCTCCCGTGACGTCACGGCTTGTGATTGGTTAATGGCGGCCATGTTGCCGGGACGCGGACCAATCACAGCAAGCCGTGACGTAATTTCGTCACGGCTTGCTGTGATTGGTCCGCGTCCCGGCAACATGGCGCCGTGACCAATCATAAGCCGGGACGTCACTGGAGGCTGGACACGCGCGCTTTTTAAAATACGCGCATGTCCAGCCTCCCGTGACGTCACGGCTTGTGATTGGTTAATGGCGGCCATGTTGCCGGGACGCGGACCAATCACAGCAAGCCGTGACGTAATTTCGTCACGGCTTGCTGTGATTGGTTCGCGTCCCGGCAACATGGCGCCGTGACCAATCATAAGCCGGGACGTCACTGGAGGCTGGACACGCGCGCTTTTTAAAATACGCGCATGTCCAGCCTCCCGTGACGTCACGGCTTGTGATTGGTTAATGGCGGCCATGTTGCCGGGACGCGGACCAATCACAGCAAGCCGTGACGTAATTTCGTCACGGCTTGCTGTGATTGGTCCGCGTCCCGGCAACATGGCCGCCCTGACCAATCACAAGCCGGGACTTCACGTAACCAAGTAAAAGCGCGAAATTTAAACAAACAACGCTGCCGGTTCCCTCGCTGAGGTCCAGGCTGCATCGGAGAGGTGAGTATAGCAATATTTTTTATTTTAATTCTCTCTTTTACACATTATTACATTAATGTTGTTGCGATACCCGATACCCGATACCACAAAAGTATCGGATCTCGGTATCGGAAATTCCGATACAGCAAATATCGGCCGATACCCGATACTTGCAGTATCGGAATGCTCAACACTACTGATAAGTTAACTGTTTTATGAACAGGTGCTTATTCTGTTACCTCGCCCAGCATTCATATCATTCTAATATCAACCCTTACACTCCCTGCTTAACCCATTACCTCCCTGCATGGAGTATACTCTTTTAATAAACCTGTTAACTTTTGCTCTGCCTCCTGTCCATTACTGCATCCCGCTACCTGCTATCACAGACATTGTAGGGAGGTCATACAGGCTTGTGAAGGCCACACACACTACTGAGCATAATTTCCTTGTCTTGAGGCATTTCCACTGAAGTTGGATCAGACTGTAATTTGACTTTCCATTTTGATTTTGAGTAGCTTTGGAAATCCAGACCTCCATGGGATATTCATTTTCATTAATCCCTTAATGTCCAGCTGAGCGCTAATATTGGGTTTTCTTGTTCATCTCTGAAATACATGATTCAGACAGAACCACCGGCAGGAGATTCCTTTTAATGAGGCAGATGGAGGCACTGTGAATGCCAAAGGACCTGTGATCCGGTGGTGTCCGTCTTTTTAGATGTGCAATAAAACGCGGTCCACCGTAATTTTGTGCACCTCTGAAAGGAAGGACAACACTGGGCAGAGTCCAGATGGAGTCCAAAGTATGTCTGCTGCCTCATTATAGTGATTGTATCCCTGGGGGGTTTCATCTGTCACGTAGCTCAGAGATTTAGATGAAAACCCCAAAGTAAGTGCTCAGCATAGAGCACCAGATAAATGTTATCCCAAATGTTATGAAAAATGTATCAAATTAAAGCTTCAACTTAATTCACAAAAAAAGTCCTCATTCATTCCTGTCATCTGTTAACGGAAATATATGGAGCTTCCACGTTACTGGTAGCACAAAGGTTCTGGAAAAGCAAAATGGCTCATTGCCCCAAAAAGAAATTCATTGAATTCTGCACTCTCAAATCCAAATGCACCCTCCCTTCTGAGACCCAGTGTGCATAAACCACCCTTAGCGTTCACATTTGGCAGGGGTATAATTTATAAAATGGTGTCACTTGAAGGGGATTCTGCTCTCTAGCACTTAGGGGCTCTGCATATGGAGTCCGCAAACTATTCTAGGAAAATCTGCGCTCCATGAGGCAAATAGCACTACATTCCTACCGGGTCGCTCCGTATGGCTAAGCAGTACTGTACAGCCACATATGGGGTATTTATGTATTCAGTAGAAATTGTGGGACAAATTCCAGTTCCAATTTCAATTTTACCCACTTCTCGTGTGAAAATATAAAATCTGGAGTTAAAACAACATTTTTGGTTAAAAATGTAATTATTTTTTCTTCACTGCCAATGGTATAAAATTTTGTGACCCAACGATGTTGTCAAAATTATCACTTCACCCCTAGATTAATTCATCGGGTGGTGTATTTTGTAAAATGGGGTCACTTATGAGGATTCCTGCTGTTCTGGCACCTCAGGGGCTCTCCCAGTGGGTCATGGCACCCTCAAACTATAATAGTAAAATCTGCACTATAACATAAGAAAAGTAGTTTTCACCCACACATGGAGTATTGCCACACTCAGGAAGAATTGCACAACAATTTTGAGGTCCATTTTCTTCAGCTACCTTTGTTAACATAAAAAAATTGATGCTAAATGATAGTTTTTGTGGAAAAAAATATTTTTAATTTTCAACTTTATAAACTTTTGTGAAGCATTTGGGGGTTCATGGTGCTCAATAAACAACTAGATAAGTCCCTTGAGGGGTCTAGTTACTAAAATGTGGTCATTTTTGAGGGTTTTCCGCTGTTTAAGCACATCAGGGCTCTCCAAACGCGACATGTTGTCTTCTCTCGATTCCAAGCAATTTTACGTTCAAAACCTCAAATGGTGCTCCTTCCTTTCCGAGCCCTGTCATGCACCTAAAGAGTGGTCTTCATCCAAACATGGGGTATTGGCGTACTCAGGAGAAATTGCACAACAAATATTGTGCTTAATTTTCTCCTGAAACCCTTGACAAAATAAAAATAATAGTGTTCGCATTTTTGTGAAAAAAAGTTAAATGTTCATTTTTTTCCTTCTACATTGCTTCAGTTCATGTGAAGCACCTGAAGGGTTAATAACCATCTTGAATGTGGTTTTGAACACCTTGAGGGGTGCAGTTTTAGAATTTTGTCACTTTGGGGTATTTTCTATCGTATAGGCCCCCAAAGTCACTTCAAATGTGAGGTGGTCCCTAAAAATTATTATTTTTTTTTAATTTAGTTGGAAAAATGAGAAATCGCTGGTCAACTTTTAACCGTTATAACTTCCTAACAAAAAAAATTATGTTTCAAAAATTGTGCTTATGTAAAGTTGACATGGGGGAAATGTTATTTTTTAATTAATTTATTCGACAAAACGCTTTGATTTAGGAGCATAAAAATTGAAAAGTTTGAAAATTGTGAAATTTGCTAAATTTTTGCCAAATTTAATTTTTTTTCACAAATACATGCAAGTCATATCAAAGAAATTTTACCACTTTCATAAAGTACAATACGTCATGAAAAAATAACCCCAGAATCACACAGATCTGTTGAAGCATTCCGGAGTTATAACCACATAAATTGACAGTGGTCAGATTTCAAAATTTAGGTCTGGTCATTAGTGGCTTGGTCCTTAAGGGGTTAATATTGATTATTGTTATGCTTTATTGTTCTCAACGCATTCCACATTACACTTGAAAATGCATATCATATATACTAATCATACGACATCTTAGGTCAATTGACCTACATGCCTTTTTTGACTGTTGTTTTGAATGTTATATCTATTTACAGTATATCTGCATTTTTTCTTTGTATCGCACACTGTGGTTTGTCCTGATAAAGATGTTTGGAACTTCGAAACATGTTGACTAATAAACTACACTTCTGGATACCACTTTTATCTTCCATCCATGATCTGGCAGCACAGAATTAACCCTTTCATTTCAATGCAATTATTTTAAAAAAAATTCAGAGAAGTTACTGTTAATAGCTAATTTTTATCAATGAATAATATGAAATGTGATTGGACAAAAAAGAGATGTTAACCCCTTAGTGACAGAGCCAATTTGGTACTTAATGACCGAGCCAATTTTTACAATTCTGACCAGTGTCACTTTATGAGGTTATAACTCTGGAACGCTTTATCGGATCCTGCTGATTCTGAGATTGTTTTTTCGTGACATGTTGTACTTCAAGTTAGTGGTAACATTTCTTCGATATTACTTGCGATTATTTATGAAAAAAATGGAAATATGGCGAAAATTTTTAAAATTTTGCAATTTTCAAACTTTGTATTTTTATGCCCTTAAATCAGAGAGATATGTCACAAAAAATAGTTAATAAATAACATTTCTCACATGTCTACTTTACATCAGCACAATTTTGGAAACAATTTTTTTTTTTGTTAGGGAGTTATAAGGGTTAAATTTGACCAGCAATTTCTCATTTTTACAACACCATGTTTTTTTTAGGGACCACATCACCTTTGAAGTGATTTTGAGGGGTCTATATGATAGAAAATAACCAAGTGTGACACCATTCTAAAAACTGCACCCCTCAAGCTGCTCAAAACCACATTCAAGAAGTTTATTAACCCTTTACGTACTTCACAGGAACTAAAACAATGTGGAAGAAAAAAATGAACATTTTACTTTTTTTTGCAAACATTTTACTTCAGAACCATTTTTTTTAATTTTCACAAGTGTAAAAACAGAAATTTAACCACAAATTTTGTTGTGCAATTTCTCCTGAGTACGTCGATACCCCATATGTGGAGGTAAACCACTGTTTGGGCGCACCGCAGAGCTTGGAAGTGAAGGAGCACCGTTTGACTTTTTCAATGCAGAATTGGCTGGAATTGAGATCGGATGCCATGTCGCGTTTGGAGAGTCCCTGATGTGCCTAAACAGTGGAAACCCCCCACAAGTGATACCATTTTGGAAACTAGACCCCTTAAGGAACTTATCTAGATGTGTGGTGAGCACTTTGAACCCCCAAGTGCTTCACTGAAGTTTATAACGTAGAGCCGTGAAAATAAAAAATCTAATTTTTTCTACAAAAATGATCTTTTTGCCCCCAAATTTTTATTTTCACAAGGGTAACAGGAGAAATTAGACCACAA